>NC_141676.1:4663938-5863938 GCF_028749965.1 Puma concolor
TTCGAGCCCCACGTTTGGCTCTGTGCTCACAGCTGAGAGCCTGGAGCCTGCTCCGGATTCTGTGTCTCCCCCTGTCTCTGCCCCTCCCCTCTCACACTCTGCCTCTGTCTCAAAAATAAATAAAACATTAAAAAAAAAAAAAGTGCGGATTTGAACAGGTATTTGTACACCAATATTCCTAACAGTTTGATTCACAATAGCTTGAAGAACTTACGGGAACAGTCTTGAACTGTACCCTTAAAGCGTTTACGATGGTAAAGTGGGTCACCTGGCTGAGAAAGACCAACCTCCCGGAACAGGCAGTAGGAAAGAGTAAGGACCCCCCTGGCTCAGGTCACCAATTGAAGGTAAAACCAGTTGAACCAGTTATAGGGTGTTCTTCAGGAACATTCAGCTTTCCGGTGGCAGTTGAGAAGGGCAGGTTGGGTTCACCTGGCATGGGGATTTGCCAGGTGGACACCGCAAAGGAAGGGGAAGCCAGGGTGCCATGAGGACAGTCCCCCAAGGGCAGCAGGTGTGCACCGCGAAGCTCTGTGTCTGGCTCAAGCAAACTCCTCGCCCGTGTTGCCGGCCAGGCCCTCTCTCTTCGGCCCTGGGATCCAGATCCTTCCTTCCTGCGATGCTGTTGGCTTCCCCTTGCGCCCAGCTCCCTGGGTTCCCACGGAAGGGAAGAGTCCCGGGCAGGTGTACTAGGTATTTAACCTTCATGGCCCTCGAGGGCCATGTTCGACTGTTGTTCCTGTCTTGGTTTGCTCACGTGGGCAGGGAGAATTCCGCGTGGTGATTCAGGGCCCCGGGGCGCCTTGGCGGTCGTGTCGCGGCCCCAGCTGCTTCTCTTGGATCCTTCGCTGCTGGTCGGAGACAAGGGGAATAGGAGGGCAGAGAGGCTCACCCAGGAGAAGTGGCCTACTTAAGGAGTCACGTGGTCCTTGCCCGCTGCAGAGGGGGCGGGGGACTGGGCAGTGTGTGCCCAAGATGCGCCCGGATGGCGGGCGTACTCACGGTGCCTCTGTCGCGAGGGTCGGGCGTGTTCGGTGAGCGGTGGGATCCACCTGGGGGGGGGGGAGGCGAAGGCTGGAGGGCACGCAGTGCTAAGGCCGGGAACGGAGGGTGGGAAGGAGTCACACAATTGTAGCCAGGGAGGGTCCTAGTGGGGAGCTCTACACACAGAGCTGGAACTGATGAAGCCCAAGGTGGAATGCTCCACGGGGCGCCTGGGTGGCTCAGTCGGTTAAGCGTCCGACTTCGGCTCAGGTCATGATCTCGCGGCTCGTGGGTTCGCGCCCTGCGTGGGGCAGTCAGCACCGAGCCTGGAGCCTGCTTCCGAGCCTGTCTCCCTCTCTCTCTTGCCCCTCCCAGACAGGTGCACTCTCTCTCTCTCTCTCTAAATAAACCTTAAAAAAGTTTTTAATTTCTTTTTTCTTTCTCTTTCTTTCTTTCTAGTGTTTATTTATTTTGAGAGAGAGAGAGAGAGAGAGAGAGAGGCAGGGAGGGGCAGAGAGAGAAGAGGGAGAGAATTTGAGGCAGGCTCCTTGCTTGTCTGCACAGGGCCCGATGCAGGACGGGATCTCAACACACAGTGAGATCACGACCCGAGCAGAAACCAGGAGTCGGAAGCTTAACCGACTGAGCCACCCAGGCGCCCCCAGTTTCTTTCATTTTAGAGAGAGAGCACGTGCAAGCAGGGAGAGGGGCAGAGAGAGGGAGGGAATCTTAAGCAGGCTCCGCGCTCAGCGCGGAGCTGGAGGCAGGGCTCGATGTCAGCATAGTGAGATCATGACCAGAGCCCAAACCCATGGTCCAAAGTCCAGGGCTCCACCGACCCAACCACCCAGGCGGCCCTGAAAAAGTTTTTCTGCACATACAGCACTCTTTCTCCTTTCACACTCTGGCCATGTGCCAGGTTCCGGCCTAAGCTCTTTGTAACTATTCGCTCATTTATTCCTTCTAACAACCACATGAGGCAGGGGCTCCCCCACGATCCCATTTTACAGGCAAGGAACAGAGAGGTGCCAAAGGAACAATCACCCGCGCAGCGCCAAACTGCGAATAGGGAATAGGGCGGTACTGGGATGAGAACTCAGGCCACGCTGGCGCCCCCACCTCGGGAATCTCCCAGTCCCCTCACTCGTTGAACACTCACTGGGCACCCCACCACGCGCAGGCGCTGAAGGAGGTCGAGGGGGTCAGTGGGTGCAGGCGGCCGGGACCGGAGAGGGGTCGGGGTCTCCGGCCCGAGCCCCGAGGCCGCTGCGCTTGGCGGGCGGGCGGGCTGCGCGGGTGCTCGGCCCGGGTCGCAGCCCGGAGTAGTCCCGCCCCCGGGGACCGGGCACCTTTGCCGGGTCACACGCTGGCGCCGCAGCCTGGGGGCGGTACCTTGTTCCTGCTCTAAGTGCTGCGGCGGCCTCGACAAGCCAGTCGGAGGGCCAGCCGTTAGCGGCTGCCAGGCCAACGTTGGGGGGCGATTCGCGCCGGGTCGGGCGGGCGTGGGGGGACTTGGGGGCGCTGTCGGGGGCGGCCCTGCCGCGGAGGGACCCCAGGGGCCGGGGGACCACCCCGCTCTCTGCGCACCCCCGCCCTGCCCCTGCCGCGGGGCCCAGCACCCTCTCTCGAGGAGGGGGAGTGGCGCAGGAATCCCGTCGGGCCGGATTCCTCACCGCCAGGACAGCAGCTGGCCTCGGAATTTGGCCCCCGGCGGCGGCGGGGGCTGGGGGGAGAAGCGTCTGGCCACAGCCTCCTGGGGACCCAGAAGATCTTCCAAAGTTGCCTTCCCCTTTCTCCTTCCTTCTCTCGCGCTGCCCCGGTACGGGGCATGCTGAGAGGCTCTGGGACCGGACAAGGTCACACGGAGGGCCGCCAGTGGGGTTCCACCGACCTCTGAGTGGCTTCTTCAGGCCGGCTGGGGTTGGGGGGCTGCCAGCTTCCTTGCTTCTAGGTCGGTGGGGACAGGGCGAGGGGCACGCGGGCTGGGGATGGGAGGCCCCTCCTAGCAGGAAGGAGCCAGACCCTGGGCTGGGAGAATGGCAAGTGGGGTTGGCACAGCAGTGGCCGTAGCATCCTGGGTCAGCACGGTCACTCACTCCCACCTGTGACCCTGGATCTCAGCTTACCCATCTGCACAGGGCATCCCTGGATCCTGCTGGTCGTTCTACACAGAAAGGAGAGCCGTCCCAAAGCCACCTGGCACCGCAGTCCAGCCTCAGAGCCCAGGGCTGACTGAGGAGACAGGAGCCCAGGAGGCTGCAGAGTCTGAACCAAGGTTTCTGGACCTCTAGCCCAGAAGCCTCCTCTCCGTGGTATGACTTTCATCATACGTAGGATCTCTTAAAAAATGCATTTATTGTGTTACAAAAGTAATGCATGCAAGGCACACACACATACACACACACAAAACAAAAAACCACAGGGCAGGTTTGCATCAAATTTGGAAAGTGAGTTTGAAAGGCCTGCTCTAAAACCCAGGCTCTGGGGGCACCTGGGTGGCTCAGTCAGTTAAGTATCTGACTTCTGATTTCAGCTCAGGTCGTGATCTCATGGCTCATGGGATGGAGCCCATGTCGGGCTTGGCACTCAAAGTGTGGAGCCTGCTTGGGATTCTCTCTCCCTCTCTCTCTCTGCCCCTCCTCCGCTCTCTCTCTTTCTCTCTCTCAAAATAAATAAACTTAAGAAACCCCACCCCCACAGCTCTGGGGACACAGCATGTGCTCTGGGAGGGCCGTAGGGAATCACTTCCCATAGCTGGATGGCCACTGCCCAGGTTCTCCGACAGGGATCTCGGGAAGGCTTTACCAGCCCGTAGGACCTCAGATTTAGATTGCTGCTGTCAGCTCTAAATAAGGACAACCAGATTCTCACAGAGACAGATGGCCAGGCTCGAAAGACGTTCTTCACGCTATGCCCCTTCCCACGGTCACTTGTGAACAGTAAAATGATCTTGTACGGGAACTTTTGCATGTGGGATACAAGCATCGATTTGTTCAGCGTAAGGCCCATATTGCCAGAGTTCCCTCGGGCCTTGCTCTCCTGGTGGCACCTGGGATGCGTTGCTACAGGTGCATCCTTCCTGACCACAGGTGATTATGGTCTCCTCCAGCCTCTGGGAATCCAGCTAACAATCAGTTGAAGAGCCCAGCTACCCTTTGCGGGGCCCTGACTCTGTGGCCAGCCCTTTCTCTGCCTGCATCAGTGACACTCCCCACCCCCACACCCCTGCAATAATGCTCTAGGGTAGGAACAATTATCTTCATCTGGCTTAGAGAGGTAGGTGACTTGTCCAAGGCCACACTGTGAGTGGAGGCACAAGATGCAAAGACAGGTTTTTACCCTTAATGCTATACTCAGGGTCCCTGCAAATGGAGGATGGCGGGAGGGAGGGCCTGTCCCATCCGCCAGACACGTGGGCATTCAGGTCACCTGCTTTCCTTAAACCCTCTGGGACCTAGGCCCTGCCTGTGGCCTTCATTCACTGAGGCTGGGTGCATGGCAGGAGGCCACCGAGGAAGACCACACTAGCTCTCAGTGCTCAGAGGCCTCCAGGAAGCTGCCGGGCCTGCCCAGTCTCGAGCTAGCTGGCAGAGCATCCTGGGGTGGGGTCCAACCCAGGTACTCCATGAAGGGGCCCAGTTCTGTTACTCTGCCGGCGGGGGCTGAAACCCAATCGTGAGCATGTAGGATTTCAGCCTGTTGGCCTGTGAGTACTCACATCAATATTTTAAGGCTCGGAAAGGAAGTAAGGGAGCCTGGTCCTGGGGGCAGCCTGGGAGGGGGTGGTGAGCACAGCCCAGCCGGCTCTCTAGGGAACCCCCACTGCGCCAAGCCTCTGCTGCTTCCTGGGCCAAAGGTGCTTTTGGTGCTGACAGCCAAGGCTCCCCTGTATTCAGAGCAAGTCCTGGTGGGTCCCCGGGTTCTGCCCTTCCTAGCTGCCTGCTGGAGATGGAAGTGTTACACTCACTTCATTGCTATAGTTCCGAAAGCCCAAAAATGGCGCATAATACAGGTAAAGGACACGGCATAGGGTCTGCTCCTATCAAGTGCTTGACAAACGGTCCCTCCATTTCCAGGGAGGCAGACTCAGAAAGCCCTTCCTTGGAACAGGCCTTGCGGTTGCACTTGGTGGCAGGGCGGTGGCCCGTGGGACCCTGGTCTGCCTAGTGGCCCCGGGGACTCCCCTGGCCAGTCCCTCAGGCCAGAGGAATCAGTCTGCGGGAATGCCTGGGACTGGACAGGGACCTCCCGATCTACTGTCTCCCCGAATCCCTATTGCTCCTAAGGCCGACCACCCACACCCTCTTTGTCTGCTCTCAGAATTCAGCATCAATCAGAGCTTTTGGAAATTTTTTCTTCCTTTTTTTTTTTTTTAAGATTTTATTTTTGGGGCACCTGGTGGCTCCGTTGGTTGAGCGTCCGACTCTTGATTTCAGCTCAGGTCGTGAACTCACGGTTCGTGAGATCAAGCCCCACGTCGGGCTCTGGGCGGATAGCACCGAGTCTGCTTGGGGTCCTCCCTCTCCCTCGCTCTCTGCCTCTCCCCGGCTCGTGCTCTCTCTCTCAAAATAAACAAACATCAAAAAATAAATAAATAAATAAATAAATAAATAAATAAATAAATAAATAAATAAATAAACTACAGTGTAGTGGAAACATAACTTTGATGTATGGCACCGGGAAACCAAAACGTTCATTTGAGTCACTTCACTGTGATACTTGCTTTATCGCGGTGGTCTGGAACCGGACTTGTCTGGTCTCTGAGGCATGCCTGTGATCCCCATTTTACAGCCGCGGAAACTGAGGCTCAGTCCCAAGTCATACAGCTACTTAGTGAGGAGCCAGAACTTCATCCAGGCAGAAATATTTGACTGTCTACAAGCAGGGCCTGCTGGTCAAGATCTCTCCTGGAAGTCTCATGTGGGGAGGAGACTGACAATACACAATAAACAAACAGGGGATGAGGGGAGAGGCACAGTGTGGCAGTGGGGGGGGGACAGTGTTGCTATTGCTATTCTTTTTTTTTTTTAATTTTTTTTTCAACGTTTATTTATTTGTGGGACAGAGAGAGACAGAGCATGAACGGGGGAGGGGCAGAGAGAGAGGGAGACACAGAATCGGAAACAGGCTCCAGGCTCTGAGCCATCAGCCCAGAGCCTGACGCGGGGCTCGAACTCCCGGACCGCGAGATCGTGACCTGGCTGAAGTCGGACGCTTAACCGACTGCGCCACCCAGGCGCCCCCGCTATTGCTATTCTTTATTGGACCGGGAGCCAGGCGTAGCTGTTTTCCTCATTAACCCGTGCGGCCAAGCCTAATGATTGGTGCACTGAAGGCACTTGATAAAAATGGAAAATGAACCCTTCCTACCACCTTCAACCCGGTCACATTTCACTTCCGTCCGATACACAGACATGTGGGCTCAACACCTTTTTTTTTTTTTTTTTTAGTAAACTCAATGCCCAGCGTGGGGCTTGAACCCCGAGATCGAGAGGTACACGCTGCACCAACTGAGCCAGCCAGGCGCCCCTCGGACTCAGCAACTTTGATACCCCAGTCCAGGTGCCGGACAATCATTCAGATTGTTTCCAGCCTTTTCCAATTACGGATGGTGAGGCAGTGGACAGTACGACGATGCATGGGGGCTTCATGCTTTGCAGGACTGCTTGGGAGAAAGTCTTGGGAATGGGGTTGCCAGGTCAAGGGTCATGAGCAGATTTATCACTCTGGGTTTCTCCTTGTGGATTGTGATGGGTCTGGCACTTTTCTTGAGTGCCTACTGCACGCCAGACCCCGTCTTCACTATGCATCCTCACAGGTGACTCTGGAAAGCGGACTGCGTGGAAAATGCCTTCTCAACCCTCTAAAGCCTTGCTCAAGAGGCAAGACTGGGGAGGCTTCCCCTACTTCTATGGCGGAATTAGTCTTTTTTCATTGTAAAACCTCTTATTTTAGCGTTACTCTAGGCCAAGCTTCCTCAGTCTCCCCTCTGGTAGTTTTGCCCCAGCCCTGAGGGTGGGCCCTGAGTGGCCAAACGAAGGATGAGCTAATGAGAGCTACATTCAGGACTTTAGCTTGCCTGCAGGGGAGGGAAGTTTTATATCCTCTTGGAAGTAATGCTCTTTCTTCACACAAAGGAGCGGGGACACCTGCCCTTGCCTCTCATCTTAGCCGAGGGACCTCAGCTGAAACACGCAGACCCTGCAGGACTCAGTCTCCACGTCTATAAACGGAAGCAATAACAGATAAAACTTTTCCAACACCTTTAATAAGGCATCGTTTTCCTCCCACAGGGAACGGCAGTCCCATAAAGGCGCCTGTGGGTTCTAATAGCTCAAACCAGCAGACGCCAGGGTTATTTCAAACAACAGAGACCCAACCCTTACTTCTAACGCCCTTTCCTCCCCGCCAGGTTTCTGGCATTCCTGAGATTACTAGGCGGGTGCCAGGGGACAGGGGGACAAAAGGTCTGTCACCTGGGTAGGCCATGGACACGGTCCCACCCCTGCAGTGTTATTTTTAGACAAAGTCCTTGGCTACTTTATCTAAATGGCCTGACTGAAGACCTTGAATTTTCAGCTTTTCAAACATCCAATGGGACTCCCACCCTGCTTCCCTTCTAAAACGCCCAGGCTACTCCCAGGTCCTCAATTCAGTGTACAGGCCCACCTCTACAGCTGTCTTGTCAAAGCCCCCTTTTCATTATAATACTTTTGTTCAAAAAGTCCACTTTTCTTGGAGCAAGTTCAGCCAAGCACACACGATCTAAAAAGAGATGTTTGCTTCTGGCCGACTGTGAAATCCCACACAGAAGCCATTTTCTGTAATCCAGGCGCTTAATTTCCTAAGCAGCCTGGGAAACCTCTTGTCCCAGCTCACGTCCCGTAAAATAGGATCTGTAATTTTTATATTTATCTGTAACCCCCTACCAGAAAGGATCGGGGCCACGGGCTCAAACAGGAGTGAGGGACAGAGGCCGGGGTGGCCAACTGGAGAAGGGGCCCTCGTCCCCCTCCGCGGGCAAAGGTGCGTTAGTCACGGTCACGCGGCTGCCTCCTGCGCGGGGGCGGGCGGGGCGCGTCCACAAAGCCAGCAGCCCAGTGGCACTCACCTTTGGCCAGTGATCCGCGTGGCTGCGGCGGCCCCGCTGCGGGATGCCGCCCCGCCTGCCCCGAGCCTTCAGTGCACGGCGTCCTCAGCACCAAGGACAGGGAAACTGAGGCTGAGGGAGGGACCCCTCCCCCCGGAGGGCGGGGTCCCTTGTTCAGCCTTGAGCCAATCGCCTCTGCCCTGTTTTCGGACCCGGGGAAAATAATTCCTCCGGCTCTGGGTTGTTCGGAGCGCGGCCACGCCTCGCAAGGAGCCGAGCCGGCGCTGGGAAATGTTATAAAAACACACCCACGGAGCAGCAGAGAGAGGTGCCTTGCCCCAAGGTCATGCAAAAAGAGAAGCCAGCCTGCAGGCACTAGCTTCCTGCCTGCACCCTGCCAGGCCCCGGCTTCAGATGTCCTGGGGTTCCCAGGGGTCCGAGCAAAGTTTCGGCTCCCAGAGCCAAGCCCGGGCTGCCCGAGGCTCAGGGGCCGGAGGCTCCCACCGGGCCCCCGCGCCGCTCTCCGGGCGCCCCCGCACCTCAATTGCCGCTCTCCAACCCGGCGACCCCCGGCTCCGGCTCCACGCCCCCGCCCCCCGCGCCGGCCCCGCCCCCCGCGCCGGCAGCGCCCGGGGCGGGGGGCGGTGCCGCAGCCAATAGGGAGGTGGCGTGGAGAGGGCGGTGGCGGCTGTGAGGCCAATCGGCGGCGGCCGGCGGCCAATCAGCGGCGGGCTCGAGGGCGGGCTGTGACGCGGGCGGCGCTCCTCGTGCGGCGGCGGTATAGGAGCGCGCGCCGCGGCCAGCGGGGCCCGCCGAGCGTCTCAGCCGCCGCCGCCGCCGCCGCCGCCGCCGTCCGCCGCTCGCTCGCTCGCTCGCTCCCTCCGCGCCGCCGCCCCGCGCCCGCCCGGCGCGCCCCCAACCGCCGCTCCCGCCCCCGGCCGGCCGGTCAGCGAGCCGGCGAGCGGCCTCCGCGCCCGGCCTCCGTGAGGGGGGCGCCCGGCCGGACCCTGAGCCTCGCTCTCTCGCGCTGCGGCCGTCCGCGCCTCCTCGGCCGCCTGCCCGGCATGAAGACCAAGTTCTGCAACGGGGGCGAGGCGGAGCCCTCGCCGCTCGGGCTGCTCCTGAGCTGCGGCGGCGGCGGCGGCAGCGCGGCCCCGGCGCCCGGCGTGGGGCAGCAGCGCGACGCCGCCAGCGACCTCGAGCCCAAGCAGCTGGGCGGCCCGCAGCCGCCGCTCGCGCTGCCGCCGCCGCCGCCGTCGCCGCTGCCGCTGCCGCCGCCGCCGCCGCCGCCGCCGCCGCCGGCCGACGAGCAGCCCGAGCCTCGGACGCGGCGCAGGGCCTATCTGTGGTGCAAGGAGTTCCTGCCCGGCGCCTGGCGGGGCCTTCGCGAGGACCAGTTCCACATCAGTGTCATCAGGTCGGTGGCGGCGCCCCGCCGGGGTGGGCGCGCAGGGCGGACGCGGGGGAGCCGCTGGCCGGGGCGGGGGCGGACCCCGTGGGAAACCCAAGCCCCCCCCCCCCCCCAGACCTTCCAGAAGACCGGCTGTTAGAACGGATCCCGGTTCCACGCGAAGACAGGTCTCCTCCGAGCAGAACAATACCGTTGAATCATCACAAAGTGCGTTTTGTGCAGAAGCTCATGAAACCTTGCCAGGGGAGGCCCTCCCTTTGGGGTTCAGGGCCTTGAGTGAGGAGGGATGTTGTGAGTGGCTTTAAAAGAAGACCCTTGGTGACTTCACTGCCACTTCCTCGCGTCCACGACTTGCTCCCCGCCCCCGAAATTCACTTGTTCGTGTCCTGGGGGTAACATCTGCTCGTTCCCCGCTAACGCTGCTCAGACGTAGGGGTGTCTTCGTGGTCCGAGTTTAGGAGGTGTGGCTCCAGGAATGACGAGGAGCGAGGTGGAAAGGTCCTCCCCTTTTCTTAAGCTAAAAATATGTAGCCATATATTTAAATGACCGAAAAAATGTCCGCGTGTGTTTATTCAGACGGAAGAGGAAAAGGGGCTGCCTTGATTTTTGGGGCCACTCTGGTCGCAGGAGATGACCGTCTAACATTTAGCGTGGGACCTATTTATTTATTTATTTATTTATTTATTTATTTAAAAAAATTTTTTTTAATGTTTATTTATTTTTGAGACAGAGAGAGACAGAGCGTGAACGGGGGAGGGTCAGAGAGAGGGAGACACAGAATCCGAAACAGGCTCCGGGCTCTGAGCTGTCAGCACAGAGCCCGACGCGGGGCTCGAACTCACGGAGTGTGAGATCGTGACCTGAGCCGAAGTCGGCTGCTTCACCGACTGAGCCACCCGGGCGCCCCTAGACCTTTAAAAGTGCTTTTCTTTCTCTGCCCGTCTTCTTTTAGCTGGTTGACTAGGCTGAGTGTAGTATCTGGAAACTGGCCGGCTGCCACTGATAATCCCCAACTCCAGTTTTAGTCATTTGATTCCTTTTCTGTGCCCAGTCTTGCAGCAGAGCTTCACTTCCTTGTTGTGCCTCTGGCCCCTCTCACGGATTTGCTTACGAGCAGTAGGAGCCAAAGGTGGGAATCAAAGGAGTTTGCCCAGTGAAAGGTTTTTTATATTTTCATTTTACTTATTAAAAAAAAATTTTTTTATGTTTATTTATTTTTGAGGGAGAGAGACAGAGTGTGAGCAGGGAGGTGCAGAGAGAGAGGGAGACACAGAATCTGAAGCGGGACCCAGGCTCCCAGCTGTCAGCACAGAGCCCCACGCGGGTCTCAAACTCACCAGCCGCGAGATCGTGACCTGAGCCGAAGTCGGACGCCTAACCGACTGAGCCACCCAGGTGCCCCTACAATGACAGTTTTAAGCAAAACACAACAGCTTAACTGACCAGTGACACTCCCCTGAAAGGGCCCACAAGGGAATGTCTTAAGGCTGGATCCTGGGTGTCCGAACATCCTCACAGGCAACACGCAAGAGCACTGGGGCAGGAGTGGGGTGCCAGAGACCCAGTCTCTCAGACTCTGACATCAGCGAATAGCCACTGACCTCCAGCCCCTCTAGGTTTCTCGTTTATACAGACTGATGATTACATGGCCTGGGATGATCTCTATCACCCTTTTCTTTGAGAATTTTCAGGCCTACCTGAATGTGATAGTTTTGGAGACACTTTCATTAAAAAAATGAATAGGGGCACCTGGGCAGCTCAGTCGGTGAAGCGGCCGACTTCGGCTCAGGTCATGATCTCGTGGTTTGTGAGTTTGAGCCCCGTGTCGGGCTCTGTGCTGACAGCTCAGAGCCTGGAGCGTGCTTCGGATTCTGTGTCCCCTCTCTCTCTGCTCATGTTCTCTCTCTCTCCTTCAAAAATAAATAAACATTTAAAAAAAATTAGTAACTGTTACTGTAAGAGCACTGAAGATGTTTTCTTTTCTCCAGGAATTGGTCCTCGCAGAAGTAGTCTTGGAAGCTCTCCTTTCTGTTTAGAGGACCTTTTAAAACTATGGTATACATTGCCTCTTAGTCCTGTTTTCTGCAATAGAATGTAATTATGGAATGGGTTTAATGAGAAAAGAGGTGATTTAGCACATGGGAAGTGGGTGATGCCTAGCTTTAAAAAGGGGCAAAAGAGGTGGGCGCCTGGGTGGTTCAGTTTGTTACACATCTGACTTTGGCTCAGGTCATGAGCTCTTGGTTCTTGAACTTGAGCCCCTTTTCGGGTGAGCTCTGCTTCTCTCTCTCTCTCTCTCCCTCCCTCCCCCCCTCCCTCCCTCCCTCCCTCTCCCTCCCTCCCTCTCCCTCCCTCTCCCTTCCCCCTGCCCCCTCCTCCTCTCTCCCCCTCCCCCCTCCCCCCTCTCTCCCCCTCCCCCCTCTCTCCCCCTCCCCCACTCTCTCCGCCCTCCCCCTGCTCCTTGTGTGATTCTGTCTCTCTGTCCCTCGCTCACTTGTGCCCTCTCTCTCTCTCTCAAAAAAAGGTGGGGGGCAAAAGAGGCAGTTCAGAGCGAGGAAAGGGATTCCTCTGGGTCCAAATCCAGCGGCCCTCCACAGGCAGGTGGCACTTCCTGTGTCTCTGGCTGTGTTATTGACACTTCACAATCTTTCAGCTTTTTACTGAGTGCTGGTCTGTCCGCAGGGGTTTATCAGACCTCACCACCTCAACTCAGTCCGTCTAGTCTGTCCCACGTTTAACCCTTTTGCTCCTTCCCACCCTGGAATATGCTTTTGCTGCTTTCTGTCTTGGAGTTGTAACAGCAGCTGGCCAGAGCTGCAGGACCACTGCCACCTTTGCACTCCCCCAGAGGCCCCTCCTCTGCCTGCAGTGACAGCTGAGACCTGGTGAGCCGCTTTTGCCTTTTACGTTCACACCTGCTGTCTCCTCTGTTTGCTGTTTCTGAAGCCAGGAGTCCAGGCCTGCGCCCTTGCTTAGACCCTGTACCAGGAGGCACCTGTGGATGTCCTTGCACTTTGGGTCCCCCCCACCCCCATCCATTCTATATCTTGTTGCCCGGTATTTCTCAAATATTGTTATTCTTGTTTAAAAAAATTAAAAAAATTTTTTTAATGTTTATTTATTATTTTTGAGAGAGACAGAGCACAAGTGGGGAGGGGCAGAGAGAGAGGGAGACACAGAATCCGAAGCAGGCTCCAGGCTCCGAGCTGTCAGCACCGAGCCCGACACGGGGCTCAAACCCATGAACTGTGAGGTCATAACCTGAGCCAGAGTCAGAGGCTCAACTGATTGAGCCACCCAGGCGCCCCTGTTCCTTTAGCTTTAAAAGTTTACTGTGGCTTCCTGTAGCTGGAGATTAAAATCCAAACTTGTTGGCGTGCTTTCAGCTTGGGCCCCAGCCTCCCTTTTTAGAGGGGTTCTTTCTTGTTGTTGTTGCTATTGTTTAAAAATCGCTCTCCCCCCTTGCCAGCAACAAGGAACAGGGAGCTAGTTACACTGGACCCTGCGTTTCCTGAATGAGCTTTGTGTTTTCAGTCTCCAGGCCTCTCTTTGCGCCTCTACTCTGCTTGGCAGCCTGTGTCTGCTTCTAAACTTCCTCCTTCGAGGCCTGGCTTAGGGAGAAACAGAATTAATTTCTTCCCTGTTTGTTTGTCCTCCATAGCACTTCATATACATACACACCTTCACGGCAACAGCACTTACCACATCTGTGTGTTTATTCTTTGACTCCCATGTTAGATTGAATTAATTACTAAAGGGCATTTTCTGTTCATCCTCGTGTCTCCAGCAGTGGAATAGTGCCTGACTCGTGGTAGGCACTGGATTTTAGCTTAAATTGGCCTCTTCACTGTCCTTTTAATGTGATTGATGGCAGGGGTCTCTGTAATCAGACTGTTGTTTGCTTGAGTCCTTTAGCAGTGGTATAGGGAAAGATAAGAATTACCATAACATAGGGGTGCCTGGGTGGCTCAGGAGGTTAAGCGTCTGACTTCAGCTCAGGTCATGATCCCACGGATCGTGGGTTCGAGCCCCAAGTTGGGCTCAGTGCTGACAGCTCAGACCCTGGATCCTGCTTCAGATTCTGTGTCTTGCTCTCTGCACCTCCCTGCTCGTACTCTGTCTCTCTCCCTTTCAAAGATAAATAAACGTTTAAAAAAATTACTATAACATAGAAATTGTCATTAATAAACTGACCGCTCAAAAATTTTGTCCATGCCCAACTGTCGCAGCTGAACACTAACTTTTGTCCAGGCCCATCAAATCAAGTGTTTGTTATTATCACTCTTGTTGCTGATTGATAAAAGTCACAGTCGGTTGTGAAATGAAATTGCAGATCTCTGCAAGATTTCCTGAAGTTTGCTGGAAGAAACGCTTGAGAGCTGTTAAAGTTTCACACATACCTGTTGACACAATATATCCCACAGACCCATTAACAGTTGAAAATTGATGGGGAGGATGATACCATGAGCCCTTCACAATAGAATCATTTAAACATCAAAAAACAGAGAGAAGCCCTTGAAAAGACTGGCCAAGTCCGTAGATGTATTTGCAGAATGATGCGATAAAAGTCAAACAGGGAGTGAATTATGGTTTATGGTGTCATCATTAACTTTTTGGTAAAATTATGCCAAAATTCCCTACCTAATTTCCTTTTTATGTGCACAGTTGCATTATAACTTATAAATAACTTTTAGTTTCATTTTCCAAGATGTTTCATTTACATTTTGTTTTTACTGTTGACTGTGAAAATTTGGTCCCTTAAGGGGTCTTACTTTTTTAAAAAATTAATAAACTTGGAGCATAGGACTGGCTTAGTGGAGCATGTGACTCTTGATCTCGGGGTCGTGAGTTTGAACCCCACGTTGGGCATAGAGCTTACTTAGAAAAAATAAACTTAATTTTTTTTAGAACAGTTTTAGTTCACAGCCAAACTGAGCAGAAAGTACAGAGAGTTCCTGTATACCCCAGTCCCCCACCCCACCAAAACCTCCATCACTGTTGACATCGCCCCCCGCCCCCCACACCAGAGTGGTACGTTTGTTAAAATCCGTGAACCTACATCAACACGTCACCGTCACTCAAAGTCCATGATTTACTTTACGCTAAGGTTCACTTCCAGTGTTGTGCATTCTGTGGGTTTGGAGAAATGTATGATGATGCATTTCCACCATTGTAGCAACCTGCAGAGTAGCGTCTGTGCCCTGAAAGTCCTCTGTCCTCTGCCTGTTTATTTACCCCTCTCTCCTCCCAACCCCTTTTCTCAGATGTCGTATGATGGGAAGCACGAAGCATGTAGCCTTTTCGATTGGCCTCTTTCACTTAACAGCCTGCATTTAAAAGTCTCCTTCGTGGCTTGATAGTGTGTGTCGTTTCAGTACTGAACACTATTTCATCCGGATGGACTACGGTCTGTCCGTTTACCTACTGCGGGACACCTTGGTTGCCTCTAAGTTTCAGCAGTTAGGAAGAAAGCTGCTGTAAATATCCATGTGCAGCTTTCTGTGCGGACATAAGCTTTCTCCTCTTTTGAGTAAATATGAAGGGGTGCGGTTGCTAGCTCGAGGGGTAAGAGCATGTTTCGTTTTGTTAAGATACTGCTGGTCTGGGGCGCCTGGGTGGCTCAGTCGGTTAAGCGTCTGACTTCAGCTCAGGTCATGATCTCACAGCTTGTGAGTTTGAGCCCCGCGTCGGGCTGTGTGCTGACAGCTCAGAGCCTGGGGGCCTGTTTCGGATTCTGTGTCTCCCCCTCTCTCTGCCCTTCCCCTGTTCATGCTCTGTCTCTCTCTGTCTCAAAAATAAATAAAAACATTAAAAAAAAAAAAAGATACTGCTGGTCTGATCTCCAGGGCTGCTGCTCCGTCGTGTCCCGCCAGCTGTGAGCGAGAGCTGTCGCTCCGCACCCTTGCCCGCATTCGGGGTCAGTGGTCTAGATTTGGGCCACTCTAATAGGTGTGAGCTGGTGTCTTGTGGTTTTAATTTGCAATTCCCTGAGGACATGTGATGTATATGCTTTCTTGTCCTCTGCCTGTCTTCTTTGGTGAGGCATGTGTTTAGGGTTTTTGCCCATTTTTTAAGTTGAGCTGTTTATTTCCTTATTGTCGTGATCAAAGGGTTCTTTGTATCTTTTGGCCGATAGTCATTTACCCAGTGTGTCTTTTGCAGGTATTTTCTTCCAGTTTGTGGTGGTTGTCTTATTTTCTTGAATGACGTCTTTTGCGGAGAAGTTTTAAATTTTAATGAAGTCCAGCTTATCAATTATTTCTTTCATGGATCATGCCTTTGGTGTGGTATCTAAGATGTAATCACCATAACAGGGTTGTTTAGGTGATTTCCTGTTATAGTCTGGTTTGTCGTTTTGCATTTTACGTTTACATCTAGGATCCATTTTGTGTTACCTTTGGGGAAGGATGTAAGGTCTGTGTCTAGATTTCATTTTTTAAATGTGAATGTCTAGTCATTCCAGCACCATTTGTTAAGGCTGTCCTTTCCCTACTAAATTGCCTTTGCTCTTTGTCAAGATCAGTGGACTGTATTTATGTGGATCTATTTCTGGGCTGTGCAATCTGTTCCATCGATCTGTTTGTCCATTGTTTTGCCAACACCACACAGTCCTGATTATGCAGCTTTGTAGTAAGTCTTGAAGTCAGGTAGTGTCAGTCCTCTGACTTTGTTCTTCTCCTTTAATGCCAGATTGGCTATTCTGGGTGTTTCGCCCCTCCACGTAAACTCCAGAGTCAGTTTGCCAACATTGGGATTTTGATTGGGATTCGTTGGATCTACACAAGTAGGGAAGAATTGACATCTTGGCAATATCGAGTCTTCCTATCCATGGGCATGGGATATTTGTTCATTTTATTTAGTTCTTTGATATTTTTCATTAGAGGTTTGTATTTTTCTTCTTATAGATCTTGTTCGTATTTTGTTACATTTATACTTCAGTGTTTCATTTTTTGGTTGCTGATGTATGTGAGAATAGGTTTTTGATTTTAATTTGTACTTGTTCATTGCTAGTATAGGGGACACTGATTGACTTTTATGTTAACGTTGTATCCTGCAACCTTGCTATAATTCTTATTAGTTCCAGGATTTTTTTTTTTTTTTTTTTTTTTTTCAGTCTAGCCTCTTAGCTTGTCCAGCTCTGATACCGATGCCCATGTTCTCCTTCTGGGTTTTTGCCTGCAGTGGAACCCTGGCAGCCAGCCTAGCCCCCTCCACTATCTCACCATCCTCTATCAGCTGGCGGAGAATCTTGTCCTGCCCTTGGACAGCCCTTGTCTTTAGCTTTTCAGGGGTCTGTTTTGTATCCACAACGAGGTTGTACTGTACATGTCTTTCATAAGTTATGCATGTGTGTAAGCAAGCTCTGTACCCAACCTGGGGCTTACACTCACAGCCCCCGAGGTCAAGAGTTGTATGTTCTACTGACTGAGCCAGCCAGGCGCCACTCCTGGTCATTCATAACATATTTACACATCTCACTGTGGCCGGTGCTTTTTCTGTTCAGTGTCCCAGTGACCCAGGGGCTGATGATGAAACAGTAAGACAATAAGGCCTGGGAGGTCCATGTGAGCTAGGAGTGATGTGGGAGCCCTTTGTGGAGAAAGTGGCAGCACCCCTGAACTCTGCAAGGTGCAAGAACCTCTCTGGTGAGAAGAGCAGGAAGAAGCATGCTACCTTCCAAGGATGCTAAGAATAGTGGCTTGAGGGGCGCCTGGGTGGCTCAGTCGGTTGAGCATCCGACTTCGACTCAGGTCATGATCTCACAGTCTGTGAGTTCGAGCCCCACATCAGGCTCTGTGCTGACAGCTCAGAGCCTGGAGCCTGTTTCAATTCTGTGTCTCCCTCTCTCTCTGAACCTCCCTCGTTCATGCTCTCTCTCTGTCTCAAAAATCAATAAAGGTTAAAAAAAAAAAAAAAAAGAATACTGGCTTGAAATGGGTATTTTGGGGGGGGCGCCTGGGTGGCTCAGTCAGTTAAGCATCTGACTCTTGGTTTCGGCTCAGTTCACGATCTCACGGTTCGTGGGTTCGAGCCCCACGTCGGGCTGTGCACTGACAGTGCGGTGCCTGCTTGGGATTCTCTCGCTCTCCCTTTCTCTCTGCCCCTCCTCTGTCCGCTGTCTTTCTCACAATAAATAAGTGAACTTAAAAAAAAATCGGTGTTTTAGGAACCCTTTCTGTGGGACATGTGGATTACCACGATTGGGTGGTGGTTGTGGTGGTGGCACTAAGGGGATGTAGTGGGTGGAGAGCAGGGATACCGCTAACCATCTTACAGTACAAAGGACAACCCCTCCTTTTCCTCCAGCAGAGGATTCTCAGACCCCAAGTGTCAACATTGCCAAGGTTGAACAGCCCTTGGAATGCGAGGCTGAAGACCAGCTTTCCTCTTTCATCCGTTTGGCCCACTCTTAACACATGCACCTTTGCTTTACCATTGCTCCTGGTGAGCAGCTGGCATTACCTGATCATCACAAAAACCCCTATCAGATGCTCCTGCATTATTTTATGGTGAGAAGACAGGCTTAAAAGGCATCGAGTAACTTGCCCAAGGCCACACAGCTGTCTGGGAGCCAGCAGCTCACCAAGGTCAAAGGCTGTTCTCTTAACTCTGCCTCCAGGCTCGGGGTTAAGGCATCTGTTCCTGATTACCACACACTGATGCTGGCATTTCACTCTAGTTTTGTTTTTTTTTCCCCCTCCACCTGAGCTATGATTATTTCAAGTTGAGTTTTAGATGGTCAGAAGTTTTGCAAAAATCCACCCCCCCCCCCCCTTTTTTTTCCTTATTCCGTTTGTGCTCCAAATTCATTGGCTGTTTTGGTATTTCACTGTCTTCTATTTTCTATGTATCCAGTCCTTTGTTCTTGCCAGTCCTTTCTCTGTGGAGATAGTGGTTGTGTTTGAATTCCGCCCCCCCTTGCCCCCCAGTCATTTGACTTTGAGAAAAAGTGAAACCTTTTGTTTCCAGGCGGCGAGCCCCAGGGAGACTGAGTCTGCGTGCTGGACTTGACGCCTAGTTACTTGTGGATAATTTGCAGACATTTCAGGAGCTTTTTTGCTTTTTAGCAAAATACGGTTGGTTAGGTGCGGATCAGATAACGCCCCATCTTAGTTTAGCAGGTGAAAATCTTTTGTTCAAGATTTCTCTGGAGCAGGCAGGTTCTTGGGTTGATCATTCCCTGAACATTGAGCTGATACACCTGAATATGAATCCTTTTCCAAACAATTAAAGATATACAGATGTTTTTGATGGATGAATGGATTAGCAAAATGTTCCATTTACATACAATGGAATATTTGTTAACCTTAAAGAGAGTCTTTTTTTTTTTTTAATTTGAGAGAAAGCGCACACTCGAGCCGGGGAGAAGGGCAGAGGGAGAGAGAGAAGCTTAAGCAGGCTCCATACTCCGTTTGGTCCCATGACCCTGGGATCATGACCTGAGCCTAAATGAAGAGTTGGACACTCAACCAACCGAGCCACCCAGGCGCCCCTAAAAGAAGGAGGTTCTGACACATGCTACCACAGGGATTAACCTTGAGGACATGCTGAGTGAAATGCTTGCCAGTCACAAAAAAGACCTATATTGTACGATCCGACTTCTGTGAGACCTCTAGCGTAGTCATATTCATACACACAGAGTAGATGGTGGCGGCCGGGGGCGGGGGGGGGGGGTGGGGTGGGGGGAGAATGGAGTGCTAGTGCCCAATGGCTCAGTTTCAGTTTTGCAAGATAAAAAGAGTTGTGGAGACAAATGGTGGTGGTGTTTGCAAAAACAGTGTGAATACACTTAATGCCACTGAACTGTGCACTTAAAAACGGTTAAGGTGGTAAATTGATATGTGTATTTTATCACAATTTAAAGATTGGAAAAAAATAGGGGTGCCTGGCCGGCTCTTGATTTCAGGGTTGTCAGGCGAACGTGAAAACCACTACACTACGGAAACCGTTGACTTCAGGGTTGTAAATTCAAGCCCTGCGTTGAGTGTAGGGATTACTAAAAATGAAGAAGAAAAAAGGGGCGCCTGGGTGGCTCAGTAAGGTGAAGCACCCAAATCTTGATCTCAGCCCAAGTCTTGATCTCACGGGTATGAGTTCCAGCCCCGTGTTGGTCTCCATGCTGAGCTTAGAGCCTACTGAAAAAATAAAAATAAAAAATAAAAACTTAAAAAAATGGCTGTTGAAAAATTGGAAAAAAAAGGTATGTAGATGTTTGCCATTAGGAATGTCATATTTCAAGACTTTGGGCACTCCACTAAGTTGTATCACTGTAGCATGGAATTTTCCTTCTTAGACTGCTGTGGAATAAAATAGGAATTAAGTGACCTCTTTGAGACCTGCTAAGTCTACAAATAAAGGATGCGAGCCAGTTTTAAAGCTATTTAAAAATGTGTTCCTAAAATAAAAGCTGTATTACACAATAAACCCTATCTAGCGAAGTGATTATACTCCAAAATTTTAGAAGAATACACTCTGTAGCATAAAGAGTCGAAAACATTGAAGCCACTCCTAGATGCAAATGCAGAGACTAGCTCAGAAGCTCTCTCTTATATGTTTGCCTTATAACTTGTAGTTAAAATTTGTTCTTCAGCAAAATCTCCCAACTACTTCTTTTTAAATTTTTTTTTTTAATTTTTATTCATTTTTGAGACAAAGAGCATGAGTAGGGGAGGGGCAGAGAAAGGGGGAGACACTGAACCTGAAGCAGGCTCCAGGCTCTGAGCTCTCAGCACAGAGCCTGACGGGGGACTCAAAGTCACAGACTGTGAGATCCTGACCTGAGCTGAAGTCGGACACACAACCGACTGAGCCACCCAGGCGCCCCTCCCCAGCTACTTCTTAACCTACAAACTGGTACTTGAATCTCGGGATGTGACATTCGCCAAGTGCCCAAATCTGTACTAGGTATGCCAGCTTCCTGATGCTGATGTGTTAAAATGGGTCACATGATGCAGCCCAAATAAATCACATCTACTGGACTGTTAAGCTTTTTCCCTGGGGCTGAGAAAGTTTTGATGATCTCATTGACTCCAGTCTGTCTTCCTTTTATTTATTTTTATTAGCAATTTTGTTTATGATTTCTCCTTTTTTTTTTTAGATGTTTATTTATTTTGAAGAAAAGAAAGAGGGAGCGAGCAGGAGCAGGGAAAGGGCAGAGAGAGAGAGAGGGAGAGAGGGTCCCAAGCAGTCTCCGCATTGTTAGTGCAGAGCCCAACATGGGGCTTGAACCCATGAACTGTGAGATCATGACCTGAGCCACACCAAGAATTGGTGAGCCACCAACTGAGCCACCCAGGGGCCCCTTCCTCCTCCTCCTCCTCCTCCTTCTTCTTCTTCCTCCTCCTCTTCCTCCTCCTCCTCCTCTTCTTTCTCTTCTTCCCCTCCTCCCCCCTCCCTCCTCCTCCTCCATTTTATTATTTTAAGTAATTTCTACACCCAGTGTGGGGCTCGAACTCACAATTGTGACATCAAGAGTCATGTGCAGACACCCCCTGACTTCCTTTCACATGTAGAGTGTATTTAACACGCTATGTGAACTTTACAGAGCAACCAAACTTGAATAACAGTTTTCGTGGCCAACACCTGATGGTAGCATTCGATGTTTTTGGCAAGGTGGGTGGAAAGTCTGGACAGATTTGCGAAGTGGCCTTTGTTTCCTCTGTTTGTGCTGTGGAACCAAGATGACAGCTCGCTCCTGTCACTTTATGCCTGGAGAGGGGGTGAGGAGTTTACGGGCGGCACTGTCCTGTCCCACGTGACAGTCCGGACAGTAGAAAGCAGAGGGGTAACTTTCCAGCTGTGGCAGCAGTAGCCGCCTTCCTTTGCTTCCTCTTATGGTTGGGTCACTTCAAGCGACGTGTTCCCTGTGTTTCTTTAAATTTTTTTTTTTTTTAACCTTTATTTATTTTTGAGACAGAGAGAGACAGAGCATGAATGGGGGAGGGTCAGAGAGAGGGAGACACAGAATCCGAAACAGGCTCCAGGCTCCGAGCTGTCAGCACAGAGCCCGACGCGGGGCTCGAACTCACGGACCGCGAGATCATGACCTGAGCCGAAGTCGGACGCCCAACCGACTGAGCCACCCAGGCACCCCGTTCCCTGTGTTTCAAAGGGGAGCACTTCGGCCACCGCTGGCCTCTCAGGTGAAAAACAGCTGTGCCCCAAATGGTGACGTCAGTGGCCTTGTCTCATTTACCTCGTAGTGGAGAAGTGTCCATTTTCTCTCCCCTTCCTTGACGATTTACACTTTGCCAGTATATTACGTCTGGGAATTAATTGTGCTTTATGGCTACATGTTAGAGTAGCCTGTTTGAATGGTGAGGGCCTAGTAGCAAATTAAGAGGAACTTGATTTATTTTGTGCACTGCTGGGTTTTGGGGTTTTGCGGACTTGCCCCGGGGTGTAGGTAACATATAAATTTCCCTGAGCTGCTTTACTGTCTAGCAGCCTAGACTTCTGTTGGAAAGGGGTGTGCTACCAGCTCTGGAACAATGGAGCTGATGTAGAGAAAGACAAGTTGGGAGAGAAAAATATCTAGTTCTCTGAAGTTGAGGGTTGGAAAATTAATCAAGAAGCAAATGAGCTCTTATTATAGATAATGGATAAAAAACATTTAGTCTTTGTTAAAGGCCATCAGGAAATGCAGGGCTGAAAAGGAGGCCTGGGCATAACAATCCTGAAAAGCACCCAGAATATTATCTGTTATGTGACATGAGGCACGAAGTTTGCAGTAAAAGCTCAATGAGCTGGGGCCCAATTTACTGAAAATTTTCCTTATTCTTCTTTTTTTTTTTTTTTAACTACTCTCTTGTCCATAAAATCAAGTAAAGGGTTAGACTTGTGCTTATCAAACTAGAATACCTATGTTAGTACTCCGGCCACCGTGTAATCTTATAAATCTCCCCAGAAAGCTAATGGTATTAACAGATTCAGAGAGTAGTTTGCATTGACCAGCTGTGTTTGTTAAAACAGAAAAATGGTATATTATGGAGCAGAAGAGAAAATGCTGCCTGGATATGTATATAAAAGTTTGCACTTATGAGAAAGCAAACGTGTTTCTTACCTGGCATTCGAAACACTTTGATGGGAGAGTTTGAGAAGTTATGGTTTAAATGGTATCCCTGGGTTCTTCTGCTTTAACACTCTTTTCTTTTATGAAAAAGTTTTGTTTTTTATTGAAGTATAATTAACATATAGGGTTATATTAGTTTCAGGTGTACAACGTAAGATTCAACAATTGTGCACATTATTCAGTGCTCACCATGATAGGTGTGGTCTCCATCTGTCACTAAAAAATGTTATTATAATATTATTGACTCTGTATTCTCTGCTATACTTTTCATTTCGGTGACTTGTTTATCTTATTCTTTTAAAAGAAAATGTAAAAGTAAGAAGATGCAAGATTATCTAAGAGTTAAAAACATTCCCTGTTGTGCTTTGGAAGCCACTCAGGTCTGAGTTCCCTTGTTGTTCTTGCCTCTCTAGTTCTGCAGTGATATTTCATGTTTAGATCAGCAAGGGGCTCAGATCGTTAATAGCTACATCATATTTGCAAGTTATATTTAAGGCAGGAATGGAGGGAGGTATGAAGGAATTTTAGATTTTCAACAAGAATGTTCCGTTAACCTGTAATTGTCTTATGGTTAGGATGATACTTCTTCGTACCTACTTGATGATTAACCAGGAAATTCAATCAAGTGGGCTAGCTCCCTCCCTGAGCATTCCTTTTCTTTGTGAAGTGATTACAGAAGACAATGGGAAAGAACAAGGGTTATTTTTTTTTTTAATTTTTTTTTTCAACGTTTATTTATTTTTGGGACAGAGAGAGACAGAGCATGAACGGGCGAGGGGCAGAGAGAGAGGGAGACACAGAATCGGAAACAGGCTCCAGGCTCTGAGCCATCAGCCCAGAGCCCGACGCGGGGCTCGAACTCACGGACCGCGAGATCGTGACCTGGCTGAAGTCGGACGCTTAACCGACTGCGCCACCCAGGCGCCCCGGGTTATTTTTGTTCATGTTGTTAAAAAAAAATTTTTTTTTGAGTAGGTAATCTGCGTACTGGTTTTCAAATTCAGACATGAAGGGGTGTGCCGTAATTCTTTCTGTCGCCTCTGGCCCCAGTGCTCCTCTCTCGAGGCAAGCAACGTTCTTAGGTTCTTAAACATTCTTCCAGAGAGATGCTTCACATGTGTTAGTATATTTGGGTGTACTCATTCTTTCAACAAATATTGAGAGCTGCTCTGGGCCAGGCAGTGTGCAGGGGGCTACGAATATGTAGCCTCCTCCTCTTCTTTAAAACTTACAATAAAAAAAAAAATGTGAACTTACAATAGAGCACCTTTTTTTGTGTGCTGAGAGCAGCACGATATCTCAGAGATTGTTTTATATTGGTATTTATTGAGCTGTCTTATTCTTTTAAGTAGGGACATGATGTTGTATTTTAACTTAAATATTATTCTGATATTTTCATGATAGTTCAAATACCAGAGCTTCTGTTTTCTAAGGTAATCACTCTAATAAAAAGATTGCATGTATTAAGTGCCTACTATTGCCAGATACTATATTGATCACATTCATCTCAGTTAATCTGGGTAGCGGTCCTAGGAGAGAGGCGTTCTTAGCCCCGGGGTCCCAGAGAGGTCGAGTAGTTTGCTGGAAGTTAAAGTGTTAATTAATAGTGTTAATAATCAGCCTCCTGTCTGATCTTCTAGTCTCCTTCCCATTGCAGTTCCCACACAGTGTGATGGTTCTTCCTAATATTCACTCAGATATGCACTTCGGTTTTGGCAGGAGGTTATGTTCTCCTGTCCCTGTTATCGCCCAGATTTTTTGTGATCAGTGGCTCCGTATGACAGCACCCATTGCTTGTCAGGTATGTGCGCAAGTATCCAAGGACTCTGGATGACCGTGAGTGTGTTGCTCGGTCCTGTGTTTGAGATCGGTAATGACCAAAAGATATTGCCACCCTCACATCCAATCAGATACGCCGGAGCGTTAGAAACCTGTGCAGGCATACATCCTCTTACAGTCCGGGACCAGGTGACATTTGTGTACGTTGAGAGCAGGGGCATGTGGGGAAGCCCAAGAATCTTGCAGGTGTCTCTGACCCTTTTCAGGGACCCCACGTCACTAATGAAAACTGCAGACAGATCTGGTGTATGGGTGGCCCTTTGTCCATTTGTGGACTGTGAATAAAGAAGCCTAGGGTTCTGCAGGGCGTGTGTATGATCAGTGGGCAGGCAACTCGTGCCTAAAGTAATGGTCGTAGTTTGACTTTTCCCTGCCCATGTGCTATTGAAAATGCCGTCTTTTCGGAGTCTTCCTGTCTGACTCTCTTCCTTTTCCTGCCTTTGTATTTGGCCAGCTGGCTCAGTGGCAGAATTCAGCGTGATGCGCTGCGGAAGCCCCCTCGGGGGGAGACGGCCATAGCTACTAAGGCAGAAGTTAAAGACTTTGAAAAGCCAGGAGAGTGCGGACAGCATGGGAGTCTGTAGGAGGAGGGCAAAGGGCAAGAGCGGTGGGTGTTAGCAAACTTCCATTCCCTGGACTTTATTCTGGAATGTTTCTCTTGACTGTTTTTACAGTGTCCTGGGTGCCAGGACGGCGGAACCCCGGCAGTGGGAGAGGGGGAGAAGAGAAGGTGGTGGGTTCTGTGTCTGTGTGAGAGTCCTCTCCTACTGGCCTCAGACTTGAAGGGAGGAAGGAAAAGTGGCAAAAAAGATCTGTGGGGAGGAGAAAAGAAGTATCTGGCCAGGCCCAGAGAGGAAAGGACCCCTGGTAGTAGTGGTGGGGCAAGAGTAAGAATGGACATGTGAAGCTGGGACTCAGAACAGCCGTGGAGAGGTTTCCGGAAACTGGGTAACTTTCTCATTCTGCAGCTCTTACTGATGTTTCTTTTTCCAGATCCGAAAACCAGAGCTTGATTGCTCTTAGGGTCTTCCAGTTCCCCTGGAAGTGTTCAGTCATTGGGAGCAGATTTTAACCAAATGATGGTGGCCGTAGTTAAGACACAGAAGTTTAATATTAAGAGGATGGTTCAGGTAAATCCATGAATGTTCGGTCCACAGTGAACTACTTAAGGCAAGTTGGTTATCACTGGTTTAAAGAGAAAAATAACAGCTTTGTTAGGATACCATAAAGTGCACCCTTTTAAATTGCACAGTTCAGTGGTTTTTAGTATTTTTAAAGGGTTCAGTCATCACTGTCTTTTCAGAACATTTTCATCACCCCAGAAATAAATCCTGTACCATTACAGCAGTCTCTCTCCATGCTCCCCTTCTTAGCTCCTGACAACCACTAATCTATTTAACATCTTATGGACAGGTAGTGTCCTACAACATGTGTGGACTTTGTGACCGTTTCTTTCACTTAGTATAATGTTTTCAGTGTTTGTTCATGTTGTAGCATGTATCACTACTTTGTTCCTTTTTGTGGTTGAATAATATTCTGTTGCATGATATTCCACAGCTCGTTTATTCATTCATCAGTGGGTAGACATTTGAGTTTTTCCATTTTTTGGCTATTGGGGACATCGTGTACAGTTTTTGTGAGGACATATGTTTTCAGTTCTTTTGGGTGTATATGTCTTAGGAGTGGAATGGCTGGGTCAGGTGGTGACTTGATATTTAACCTTTTGAAGATGTCACCGATCTTTTGAAGCCTCTGTCAAAGAGAATCTCCATAGACCCCAACAGATATTCTCCATTGTGATTGAGAGGATACCCAAGATTGTTGTTGCTTTGACCCGTTGTGATCTTTACCAGCACCATGTTTTCCTGCTACCTACGGTCTTGGTTTTATATATACCCTAAATTGCCAACTGATTTTTTGAGAAGAGTTTGTTACAGTGTATGCTGTTGATTGTGTATTAGATGCCATGAAGTATGTGACATAAGCTCTTAATTAAAAATTACAAACATTTAGAAAGTAGTAAAGAATTCAAAAGTAGAGGAACTTTATCAAATTGGAACACTCTGCTTAATTGGCCTCAGGTTCCTTCCTTTGCCCAGAAATAACCATCATTCTGAATTGGTGTTAAAATTCTCTTTGTTTCATCCTGAAATAAGATTGTGATCTAAAGATCAGGTCTTTATAATTGAAATCTTATATAACCTGTGTGGTTTAAGTGCTAAAGCATTAGAGTGTTAAAAAAAAATTTTTTTTAAATGTTTTATTTATTTTTGAGACAGAGAGAGACTGAGCACGAGCAGGGGAGGGGCAGAGAGAGAGGGAGACACAGAATCCGAAGCAGGCTCCAGGCTCCGAGCCATCAGCACAGAGCCCAACGCAGGGCTTGAACCCACAAACTGTGAGATCATGACTGGAGCCGAAGTTGGACGCTTAACCAACTGAGCCACCCAGGCGCCCCAAGCATTAGAGTATTTTTTGTGGTAGGTGGAGTTGTAATAGAATAGCTGACATGTAGGAGAATTAGCAATCGTGTGTGTTTGGGGATATTGTGGTTCATATCTGACTACATGCAACCTGTTGCCATTAGGCTTCTTTCTATGTCAGGAAGACCTTTCATGCTAAGAGGGCATGGTTGATGTTTTTTGCCATAAGGCACTTTGAGAGCGAGTAGCAACAGGTATCAGATGTTAGTGTCACGTGGAGTGGTTTCTGTTTTGAAATGGTTTTGTAGGGTTTCTCAAGGCTCTTTTTAATAATTGTTGATAAAAAAAAGTAATTGTTGATTAGTATGTTGCCTACTGTGACATAGTATCTTTGACCCATTTCTGAGCAACTAAATTTTTAGATTAACTGCTAGTTTACATTTTCTGATTTTCTCTTCTCCTCACAGTGGTTAGTGCAATTAATTTTATGGCTTTCTGGGGAGAGTAATGAATTGACATTTGTCAGTTTGGGGGAAAATCATTGATGCTTGTTGCCAAGAAGTCATTTAAATAAAGCTGCTAGCTCTCAGCATGTTTTATAGTTTATTTAATAACTTTTTTTGTCTGTATTGATGTACCTACAAATATTTCCTGTGCAAGTTTTTTAACTTTAAAATTTTTCATAGCCTTTGTTAACTTCCTGTATATTGTAGCCTTAAAAAAAAAGTTCTCACTAGCAAATTGATGTCTCTAGAAAGTAATATTTTGATATATCAATTTTTCATTGATAAGTCAGTCAAGACTGAGGCAGGAGTTGTGATGTGCTAAAAGGCGAGGACGAGTGAGTGGCTTATATGTAGGATACTTTGGCAATGGGCAGCAAGAATTTTAAGATGTTAGTGTCCTTTGACCCAGAAAAGCCAGCTGTAACTAAAGGGTCTCGTCAGATTGTGCGTGAAGGTTGATGTACAGGTGTCCATACTATAGAGTTATGAATAGAAGTAAACAGTTACGTAGAAGCCCGCCGTCTCCAGCAGTCCGCCCTTGGCTAAATAAACCATGCTCAGTCTTTAAGATGAAATTGTATGCACGATTAAAAATTGTGTTTTTAATGATGAATTGATGGAAAATGTTCGTAATATAAATGGAAAAGGAACATTAGAGTGTGGTCCAAATTTTAACAACAAGAAAGAAGTAGGAAAAGAGGAGCTTAGGAAAATGGCAAATAAAAAACCCAGAATGTGGAGGGGCGCCTGGCTGGCTCGGTGGATAGAGCATGTGACTCTTGATCTCAGGATCCTGAGTTCACGCCCCATGTTGGGCACGGAGCCTACTTAAAAAACAAAACAACAACCCAGAATGTTCAAAGTCGTCATGTTCGAATGATAGACTTTGGGTAACTTGTTATATTTCTTATTTTGGGAGTCTTTAAGATCCGTATTAACATTTTTTGGAACACGAATTCTGAAATCCGAAAGAAACACAATTTACTGCACGTCATAAGCAGCCTCCTTTAGTTGGTCCGGTGACACTGATAAAACCTGCATCTTTAAAAACATGCCCAGGTCACCTGAGTTCTTTATTGCTTGTGGTGGGGAGGTCGACCTTCAGAGCCAGTGTGATGGAAGCAGCACAGCGCTGCTTTCTAGAAAGGGGCTGCTGTGTGGCTTTGTTTTCACAAACTACTTTCTTTAGCACAGAAACCCCTTAGCCATCGGGCTTCAGCTTGGTGGGGGTTTCTTTGCTTTGTTACTGCGTGGCTTTTCTATCCTTTTCGTTTCCACGTGTGCTGCCATTAGAGAAGTCACTGTTCTTCGTTGTAAGTTGTTTCTTGATTAGCTGTATATCAAGAGAAATTGAGATGGTTATTTTAATGTCTGATTTAAGCACTTTGTTCCACCCGTTAGTCCGTCGGCTCTGTGTCAGAGGCCTGCGCAAAGGATGGGTTACGGGCACGCGGCCTGGTGAGGGTGCCCGCCAGCGGCGCCGTCCAGGTTGCTACCTGCTGTGGGTTGCTTCCATGTGTCGACTGTGAGATGAATGTGTTCGTTTTGTTTGATTTGATATTTTTGCTTACTTGAGTGTCCCGAGAGTTCGACTATGACACGTGTGTTTCTCATAAAGCTGTTCTGCCACTTGTTTGAACCCTTGAGAGTTTCTGGGATTTTACTTTGGAGAATATCTTGACAAATTACACGGTCATGGGGCTGCTGTAGTCTTGCTACCATGTCTAGGGCATATCTTCCCAACATATCTTCTTGTTCCTGGTCGTGTTGTTTGGCTCCGTTGGTAACTGAGTTTTTGTCTACGTGGTTTCTCCCAGTTTGGGTCATCCATGGTAATGACCTTGTTTCCTTTATCTTGCTAGTCACTACAAAATAACCAACGGTTTACTTCCTCCCGCTACAGCCTATTGAGCAACAGGGGCTGCAGATAATTCAGGAGATGAAGGGTTTCCAGGTTGTGGGCTTGTTTCTGGCCCAGCTGGCTGGCCTGCCTCCTCTAGGAGTACGGGATTAAACTTTGAAATGAGCCACACAGTTTAGAACAGTAGCTCATCTGTTTGCTCCCGCTGTTGACTGAAGTCTCAAGAGTGTGTGACAGGAAGGAAAACGAGGGCTTTTAACTGATGGAATGCCTGTTCTCTCGCCTGGTAGCCAGGAGCCTGTGTGGCAGGGCGGTCCTGATAAGCTGCCCATTAGAGGCGTTGCCCCGAGTCGAGAAGAAAGGTCAAGGCTCCCTCAATCCTCTCCACACCTTTCCCTGTGCTTCAAGGTTCACTTGGGGGAAGTCCGAGCCTTGGGTTCACCTGGTCTGTCTTCTTCCCTCACTGGGGTGGCAACTGATTTGCCTTTTTGGGAAAAGAGGTCTTTATTCTTGTGAAGATTCCCAGGGACTCATGATTGTTTTCTCTTAAATAAGATACTGAAAAAGTTCTTAAATATGACTTTTGTTTACATGTGGGAAATATTGTTTCTGTAGAAACACATTCAAGTTTTCAATTGGTTAGGGGAAAACCATTCCATAGGAAAAAAGTCATTTTTCTTTTTCAAAAAGTGCTTTATTGACATATAGTTCACATACCATACAATTCACCCATTCAAAGCATATGTATCGGTTGGTATATTCGCAGGTATGGGCAACCGTCATCCCATTGTCCTTTGTAAAAATAGCTACCTTTTAAAAAAATGTCTTATTCACTTTTGAGAGACTGCAAGCAGGGCGGAGGGGGTGGTGGTGGGGGGGCACGGGGAGAGAGGGACAGAGGATCCGAAGTGGGCTCTCTGCTGACAGCAGTGTGCCTGATGTGGGGCTTGAACTCATGAACCGTGGGATCATGACTTGAGCCGAAGTCAGATGCTCAACTGACTGAGCCACCCAGGTGCCCCTCCCACAGCCAATTTTAGAACATTTTCCATCATCTTGGACGGAAACGCTGGCCCCTTCAGCCCTAGGCACTCACGGGTCTACTTTCTGTCTATAAATTTCCTGGTTCTGGACATTTTGTATGAATGGAATCACATAATATGTGACTGGTTTCTTTCACCTAGCATAATGTTTTGTTTTTTTTTTTCAAATGTTTATTTTTGAGAGAGACAGAGTGAGAGCCAGGGAGGGGCAGAGAGAGAGGGAGATACAGAATCCAAAGCAGACTCCAGGCTCTGAGTCGTCAGCACAGAGCCCAGTGCGGGGCTTGAACTCATGAACTGCTAGATTATGGCCTGAGCTGAAGTCAGACGCTCAACCAACTGAACTACCCAGGCACCCTTCACTGAGCATAATGTGTTTAAGATTCATTTATGTCATAGCAGGTGTCAATACTTCATTCCTTTTTAAAAACATTGTGAGGGGTGCCTGGCTGGCTCAGTTGCAAGAGTGTGCAACTCTTGACCTCGGGGTTGTGAGTTTGAGCCCCGTGTTGGACGGAGAAATTAAATAAGCTTTAAAAAAATAAAACATTGTGGTGAAATATACACAGCATGAAATTTACTCTTTTTAACCATTTTCAAGTGTGCAAGTCGGTGGAATTAAGGATGCTTGCACTGTTGTGCAGCTGTCGCCCCTACCCACCCCAGGAACACTTTCATCTTCCTGGTCTGAAACTCTGTCCCCGGGTTACACACCCGATTCCTCATTCCCCCCAGTAACACTGTCCTTTGAAATTCAACTAGCTCAATCTGTTTTTAGTCATTTTGTATGTGTTTCCTGGAATGTGGTATATCCCTTTGATATTCAGCCCTGCCGACATCTTGATTTTAGCCACATAAGACCTATTTCCTAGCATCTGAACTCCAGAACTGTAAGATAAGTTTGTGTTGTTTTAAGCCATGAAGTGTGTGGTCGTATGTTACGGCAGCCACAGGAAACAAAGACCTTTGTTTTATGCAAGTTTGTACAGATTCATCCTGATGTAAGGCTCTTGGGATTGTGTGGCTGGCACAGCACCTACTATGTGCTTAGCATGACACCTGGTGCTCCCCCACTCTGTTTGGTCTCCCTATCTATGAATGGGCGGCAGGATCAGCATCTACCCTGCAGGACTGCAGGGAGAGTGAACTGAGCTCACCTGTTGAACACTGCAGCCCAAGAAGCTCTCTCTCTCTCTCTCTTTTAAGTGTATTTATTTTGAGAGAGAAAGCACGTGGGGAAGGGGTAGAGAGGGAGAAAGAGAATCTCCAGCAGGCTCCACACTGTCAACATGGAACCCAGTGTGGGGCTTGAACTCACAAACTATGAGATCATGACCTGAGCCAACATCAAGAGTCAGACGCTTCACCAACTGAGCCACCCAGGTGCCCCATGGAGCTCTTAAAATGACTAAAGAAAGTGCAAGTCTTTTACAGAGGGGTGAATCTGAGGCTCAGAGAGATTTAGCGAGGTGCCCAAGACCACACAGCTACCACAGTAAGCGGCAGAACTGGGATTTGAAGCCCTGGCTCTGAAGCCAGTGGTCTTTCTTGCAGCATGATGCCTTCTCCCAGGACTGTCTCTTAGGGGGCCTACAGTCTCATTAGTCAGGGAGCCACGCCTAACCCACTAGACCTAGTAGGACAGTGCACATAACAGGAGGGAGTTGGAGAAGAGACACTCAGTGGGACAAGAGTGCTGTTGGTTATTGTCATCTTCAGAGAAGCTTTATTGAGCACTGACCATTTGGGGTCACTAGCCTTGAGTATTGAAGAGAGATATTCCCCCTACTTTCAAGGAGCTAGCAGCGAAGATGGGGAAAGCTTCTTGAGGAGGTTGGGCTTTGAACTTGGTCTTAAACCGTAAGGAGGTAGTTTTTAGCAGAGTAAGGAGTTTCCAGATTGGGAGAGCACGATTAAGCGGATGTGTGATCAGCTGGATCGGTTGGTACTAGGTTTAGCTGCTTCTAACGGAAAACCCCAGAGTAACAATGACTTAACACAGAGATTTATTTCCCTTTTGTGTAAAGGGACACAAAGGTGGACAGGCTGGGCAGGTGTGGCAGCTCCGTGGGCTTGATGGGGATGCGGGTTCCTTGCAGCTAACTACTCCGCCATTCCTAGGACGTGATCCAAGAAACTGCTAAAGCTCTGGCTGTATGTGCCTGGCGAGATCCCGGCAAGAAAAGCGGAAACAACACTAGACATTTCAACATAGAGAATTTAATATAGGGAATTGGGAATCGGCTGAACAGGTATTGGAGAACGCAAAAAGCAAAAACGGGACCCAGTGGCACACAGAACTGCAGGAAGCAGCCCCTTCCCTGGGCTGAGGGACAGAAGGAAGAGGTTGAGGTTACGAGACCCTGAAGCTGGAACCCCCAGCCCCCGTGGAGAGGGCGCTGCTGGGCTGCTACTGGCATCTGAGAACTTGCAGGCCCCCCCCCCCCCCCCACCGGAGCCGGGGCCCAGGCCTGCGAGCTGGTACCCTGGGTGATGCCGGTGTTGGCGAAAGCAGCGGGGCTTCCGCTGTTGCTCCTGCCACGCTCGGAGAAGAAGAGCCGGCAGACACAACATCTCCCTCCTCCTGCCTTCCTGCCTCCCTGCAGGACCCCCGCTGGCCGGACCTAACTGGGAGCGGCTGGCAAAGGAGATTTGTAACCGGTGGAGCCCCAGCCCGGCACCACGATGGAGAACTGCAGGGTAGATGTGGACTCAGAGACCAGAGCTTAGTTACCACTTGACACACTGTCGCCCGTGTCAGATGGCAGGAGAAAGGACAGGGAGAAAGGGGCAAGGCCCGTGCGTGTGTTTTAAGGTGACCTCCACAAGTCGCACAAACACCTCCTTTTATGCTGTATTTGTCAGCACCCAGTCGCATGGGCACACGTACCTGTAAAGGCAGCTGGTAAATACGGTCTTCGTGGCAGGCGCGTTGCTGCCTGCCTAAAATCTGGCTTTGCTTACCGAGGAAAGGGAGGAGAATGCCACAGCTGAAATTCCGAAATTGCTAGTTAACGTCAATCTGCCAACATGAACCCCCAGATGAAACTTTCTCCCCGTTCTCTTTCCGCCCCACGCGGCCTCCTGGTCCGTATCTTGTAGCCCTTGGCAGCCCTGGTCATTGTATGCTCGTAATACCTGTGTAATTGTGCACATGATGGTGTAAATTAGGTTTGTGTTCTGGCCTCACTTGGGGAGCGTAGCTTGACTGGGCTTTTTATGGATGGAGCAGGGAGAGAGCTGGGGACTCCTGTGACCAGGAGATATCCTTCTAGAAACTGTGGTTTGGCCTGCTGGTCACTTTTCCTCCCAGAGTTGCACCTACTGCCACGAGATACCGCAGCCTCTGCGAGGCAGGCGTGGACGTGCTGCAGCATGTAGCCTCCCGCACTGCCCTGTGACTTTGAGTTCGGACAGTTTTATGTCTGCTTCCTTCGCTAGAGAGGATGTTTCCTGAGGGCAAGGCCCAGAACACAGTTGAGGTTTATGTTACCCTGGCTTCCGGCAGAGGGCTGTACTCACGGAATAGCTCCTTAAGATTTGCCAGGTGGATAAAACCAGGGCTGAGGGACTCTGACATCTGCTGCAAATGGGTTGCTTCTTGTATTTCGTATTCCTTCATTGAGCTTGGTTCCTCTGTTCACTAACCTTCTGCTTCTGTACCTGATCATGTCCAGCCTGGGCAGGTGCGTTGTCCCAAAGGCAGTTCCTTTCCTGTTTTAAATGACCCTTGTGACTTGTTTCTTGTCTCTCTCATAGAGTGCAAGTTTCAGGGTACTGAGATCTCCCATTTCCACTGAGTGCTCCAAGGACCAGTTACGTTGCAAATCAAAAAAAAGAAAATTTTTTTTAATGTTTATTTTTGTGAGAGAGAGAGAGAGACAGAGACAGAACGCGAGCAGGAGAGGGGCAGAGAGAGAAGGAGACACAGAATTCCAAGCAGGCTCCAGGCTGCAAGCTGTCAGCACAGAGCCCGATGTGGGGCTTGAACTCACAAACTGTGAGATCATGACCTGAGCCGGAGTCAAGAGCTAGACACTCAACCGACTGACACCCCCGGGGTACCCCCGGTTGAGAGATTTTTAAGAACATGAAACTACATATACTTCAAGTGGAAGGTCCTGGGGGAGGTGGTTTAAGTATTGCCCCGAGATTTTAACCTGCTCGTTGTAGGAATATAATGGAAATTTTGGATCATGGAAGAACATGGGCCTGAAAGAGTACATCTGGGATTTCCTCTATTCCCAGTGCTGCAGGGGGTTCTCTTCCATCCAGGTCATTCCCTAGAGGCACCGACCGTGTGCAGGCGCACACATGCAGTTTAGACAAAACTCCCCCCCCCCCCCCCCAGCGCTAATCTAAGAAGAATAAGTTGGGAATTTGTCTGTTTTTAATATGACTGAATTGGTCTAAAAACCATGGATCCTGTCATTGATATCGCGTGTATCCTAAGAGTTGGTGGAGACTTCGATGAGAACCGTTCCCGTGGGACCCCGATTTCTCATCCATAGTTGCCCAAGAAGGTTTAGCTGACCTTGAAAATACCGATGCTTACTGTCCTCTTACTTCCAACAGAGGTGGCCTCAGTAACATGCTGTTCCAGTGCTCCTTACCTGACACCGTGGCCACCATTGGTGACGAGCCTCGGAAAGTGCTCCTGCGGCTGTACGGGGCGATTTTAAAGATGGTGAGTTTGTAGGCTGTGTGGGGTCGGGAGGGCCCTGTGAACAGTTTTCATCCTCTCTCTTGAATGACCTGGAAAGAGATTTTAAATACTTGAATGGTATTATTAAAACTATTTTTTACATACTGCTTTTATTTTAATTCGGCTGCACAACTGGGTTTTTTGCTTATATCCTGTTATGTTCTGAATTCCTGTTTTTGCTTATAATTCATTAGTATGCTAGTACAAATATTCTCAGCTTCATATCCAGAAGAAATATGATGTTGGTTAAATCTTTAGTAGTGGTTATGATGCTTGGATTTTCCACACATTGAAATTTTTAGCTGAGACCTGGGTTGTAAAATTCTAATGTGGAAAGGTATTGTTTTAAATTACATATCCAAAAGGTTTTACGGGTACAAGGGAGTTCCAGTGGACAAAGTGTGATCTCAGTGGAGCTCTATTTATTAACTACCTCCATCGGGATTTTTTTGAAACTTTGAATTGGTTAGACTCATAATCTTTCTAAATTTTTGTATTACTAAATTGAATCTAGCTTTCAATTAAAGTGCTTTATTTTTTGAATAGTCTTAACCGATTATAGGAGACGCCAAATGTCTGGCTTTTTTTTTTTTTTTTTTTTTTACTATTTATACTCTGAATTTACCATTTTACTGACCATACACACAGATGTTCATTTGCTATATTTCTGTGGTAGAATTTTGATATCCATTTAAATTTTCTTTGAAAGGGCCTATTTTGATCATCATAAAACGGGGAATAATTTTCTCATTGTTTTAAGAGACTAGTCTCAATTCAATCTGATAAGCAGATTATGTCCATGCCTACAATAATTTGGTTGTAACGTTCAGAAATATTATAGTTAAAATCGGTACTCTGTGTCATAACGTGACCGAGCCTTTTTGTTGGATAGTTTTTCCTCAGCGTTTTCAAGCTGTGCAGTGCTGAGGATCTGAAAGTTGGAAGCCAGATGATATGTTCAAGTTGTGTGTGTTCACCCAAGGAGATCTGAGGCCTCTTTGTGATGGAGCACACAGCGGACCCCGGCCCCTTACTGACAGTACACAGGCAGCAGGGTTCTAATGTTGACCACCCAGCTGAGTTTTTCATTTCATCAAGTTGTACTTTTAAAGCACAGTTTTTGAAAAACCCAGTTGATGTCCTTTTGGTTTTTATTTTTTTATTTTTTCTTAATTTTTGTTTATTTTTGAGAGAGAGAGCATGAGCGGGGAGGGGCAGAGAGAGAGGGAGACACAGAATCCGAAGCAGGCTCCAGGCTCCAGGCTCCGAGCTGTCAGCACAGAGCCCGACGTGGGGCTTAAACTCACAAGCCACAAGATCATGACCTGAGCCGAAGTCAGATGTTCAACCGACTGAGCCACCCAGGTGCCCCCCTTTTGGTACTTTTAAAGAAATCAATCTGTAGCCATTTTTTCTTTGGGGGACTTTCACATTTTCTAACCATTATGTCCCATTTCTGTTTATTTGTGTGCTTCCATTTAAGCTGCACTTTTAAAATACTTAAAAATATATATATATGTGTATATATATATACATATATATATACACATATATATATTTTTAAATGTTTGCTTTGAGAGAGAGAGAGAGAAGTGGGTGAGGGGCAGAGAGAGAGAGAGGGAAAGAGAGAATTCCAAGCAGGCTCCACACTAATAGCATGACTGTTCACGGCTTGATCCCATGGGCTGTGAGATCATGACCTGAGCCGAAATCAAGAGTTGGATGCTTAACTGACTGGGCCACCCAGGTGCCCCTAAAATACTTTAATAACCAGCTGCTGGAATTGTGTATGATATAGACTGTTGTTTAAATCTGATTTATGAGGCTTTTATTTGTATTTATAACTTAAATAAGGGTGTTTTAAACGTGTGCTATGCACTCTTCCAGGTGCTGGGCTGAGCCAGTTGCCAGGTTCTGTGCTCTGTCTGGAGCCGCAGTTCGATGACGGGGGTGAGGGAAGTGCTCGGGATCTGTGCTGTTTAGGTTGCTGGTCACTGGTCGTACGTGGCTATCAAATATGTGAAAATGTGGCAAGTGTGACCAAGGCTTGGAATTTTAAAATTTAATTAATTTAAATTACAGTGGTCACACCTAGCTGTGGCTACCATGTTGGACAGCGCAGCTCTAGAATGTGCTGTGTTATCTGATGGGTAACTTAGTAAAAGCCACCGACAGCACAGCCTGGAACTGAGCAGTTGTCTCTTCCCCCTAATAAAGATTCACTATCAGTAGTTAATATTTTGTCCTGTTTGAAATTTTGGCAGTGTAGAATTACTGCCTTATAGTACTTAAATGCAATAGAAATGTCTGGAAATAGATATTTTTTTTAATGTCTGTTTATTTTTGAGAGAGAGAGCAGGTGAGCAGGGGAAGGGCAGAGAGAGAGAGTGGGACAGAGGACCCGAAGCAGGCCCCAGGTTCCGAGCTGTTCGCACAGAGCCCTAGGCAAGGCTCAAACCCACCAACTGTGAGATCATAATCTGAGCTGAAGTCGAGCACCCAACCAACAGAGCCACCCAGGCACCCCTGGAAATAGAATTTGTTTTAACAATTCTATTTTCCTATTCATTTTTACAAAAACAAATAAAAAACCTCTTAGGTAACTCAAAATAAATAGAATAAAGCTACTCAAAGTGGAGTTAATCCTTACCAAACTAACAGAATGGAGTATGTTTTGCATATAATTCTAATTTCTGGGGGACACCCTACATTTAGCTTCTTAATGATGCTTATCAGCAAATGCCAGTTGCCGTTCCTGAAGGTGCATCCGCCATGCAGGGCAGAAGCTGTACCTGGAGGTGAGCAGCTTACTGACTGGACAGCAAATGTGTGTTTACAGTCCCACGATTGACTTATTAGACAGTAATCTCATTTTTGTTGGAAAAAACGCTGTTCCTTTGCATTATAGGAGAGAACCCATTTTCAGCATAAATACTCGTTTGGTTGAGTCCTTACTTCAGGAACACTTTTTTGGTTGAAGTTCAAGCTTACTAAAAATATGAAACCTACAGCCTCAAATATAAATATTTTTGGTTCCCAAAACCCAGGTTTTGGCGGGGGCACTGGTTGCCAGTGGAATTTTAGACATTAATGGCCACTGTTAAAGTGTTGGTCATTTGAATACCTTGACAACAGGGGGAACCAAATCCGGGGCTCTGAGAAATGACTGTCCAAGAGAGAAGGGGGTAGGGACAGAGCTTGAGCCCGGGGGACACGAACCAGGCAGCAGGTGCTGGGTCCCGGGGCCGCAGAAGCTGAGCTGTCACCACGTTGTGCCAGGGTCTTCACCACAAACTAAAAACCTTTTCCAGTATTTTCAGCTCAGATGTGAAGTATCTTTATTTATTTTGTTGCTGGGCGTGGGTTCAGTCCTATCGCCGATCAGCTTTTCAGAAAGAACCTGGCGCTGTCGTGGAAGGACAGTTAGGTAGAGTCTACCAGGAGGTTCCTGTTCCCACCCCAACAAAGCAGTTGCCAGCGTTGACAGTGATTTGTTAGGATTTGCATCGATGAAGAGACGTGGCTGAGCAAATCTCGAGCCCGCCTGAATAACAAATGCCATTACTCTCATAAATGTAGCGATTAAAGACAGAAATGTCATACAACTCAAATGTCGCGCTCTCCCCGTCTGTACTCTGCCTGCGGGGAGAGCACACGCGTGCCTGTGCGTGGACGTGCAGTGTGCAAATAATCCGGGACCCCCGAGGTCGGCCGTAAACACAGTTGCGGCATCCTTGGAGGCGGGTTGGTATAAGCTCCTTCCTTCCGAATCGTTCACTGACAGCTACAGGTGATGATGGTCCCGTGTGTTTTCTCAGACTGTCCTTTTTTGTTTAATGACACGCTGGGCCAGGTGAGTTGAGTGTGTCCCTTCCTTCCCTTTCTCCTTCTCCTTATACCCTTTTGAGTTTTTTTTACCTCTGAGAATCAAATATTAAGTAGAAGTATTTCTTTGATTTACATTTACTATTATTTGCAAGTGACCCGGCTTAAAATAATTTGATGTTGCTCAGCTTTTCCATTTTTCTTCATCTTGGGGCTGCAGAAAGTCTGAGATCCTAGCAGCGCCACGACTGATCTTTGGTGCAGCTTGTGGGGGTTCAGGCGGCACAAAGCCTACAGTTTCCGTCCCCAGACATCACTCTCCCCCAGCCCCTGTTTCTGTAACGTAGACACTGTGAGCATAAAAGTATCGGTCTGGTCTTAAAACAGCACCTGTCAATGTAATCGATATAATTCAGGGTCTGTTTCGCACGGCCTAGCTTTCACTTCAATGGGGCGATCTCCTCAGTGGCACAGACGGTGAAAACCGGATTCCTCTGTAAAATTACCCCGAAGCAAAGTGGGATAGTTTAACAGAAGCTGGGCAGAAGTACCACTTCAGCCACTGCCATTGTGGGAAGAGATGTAACTGCTAGAAGGAGCTTGAAACGATGACACAGGCTATAAATGTAACTTGGTTTTTTTCCTTTCTGACACTGGGAAGGAACACGAGCCCTGCAACGTCCAGCAGCGGCCTTTTCAAAGCAGCAAGTTTGGCTGATTACAAATAACCCGTTTGCTTATTTATCATGAATTGTGGAAGACACAAATGTCAGTACGTATTGTTCATTCAGTGTCACCTGTACCAGTTGGCAGAAGTCTCAGGGGATTGCTTTGTCCCTTCCTCGGTCAGAACAGCGACTCTGTGTGGAGCCAGTTCCTTCTGTGCATGAATGGAGAGATTTGGCCTCGCCGTTTTGAACGGTCTCACAGGCATGAACGTCTGGGATACACATCAAAGATCCCTCGAGCGTTGTCTGGGAAAATGTTTTTGTGTGTTCTTTGAGTGAGGGAAGGCTAATATTAATGCTTGTTTGAGTACTAACCATAATAAAATGAAAGGCATCAAGGCACAACGCAGATATGTGTTAATGACTCAAAAGAGTGCAATCTGGGACACGGTCTGTTTTAAAACCAGAAAGCAGAAGGTCGTCTTCCCTTAATGCCAGTTTAAATATAAATTAAACCACAATAGAATATGGGAAACACCCGACACGGGAACAGCCCATAGATCGTTCACAGTCACCTATTGGCCGCTGAGAAATTGCTCGCAAACAATTCTCCCCGGAACGAGGGTTGCATCGTGCAAAGACCGTGCGACTCACGTTCCCTCACGAAGAGCCCTGCTTGGTCCCAAGAGACTGTGAGAGCTCGTGTCGCCAGTAACTGGACACTGGGAACTCTGTGTATTTTTTTCTCATTATATTAGGATTATCGTGAGTTTGACTTGTTTTTACCCTGCTTCTGAAAAACCACCTCGTACTTTGTGGTGTGATTTTACTTCTCCCTAAGGTGGTGAGACTTGCCTCTCCAAAGTACATTTTTCCAGTAGCGTGTGTTCCCATTTGGTCTCACCGAGTATTTCTTCAGCTAATGCTTGAGGGGTGGTTGCCAGATCACCCTCTGTAGCCCCTTCCATACCTGCTTTGGTGCCTTCTTTTGATAACTAAAGAAATCACGGAGTGCTGTGTCTGATTTTGACGTATGCAACATGTCTTTGTCTTGCTGGTCTTAAATGTGTGGGATTTCTAGCACGAAGCCAGTCCGGGTTTCTGGTCCCTGGAGCGACGGCGTGAGCACAGCGCACCCGCCTGGGGAAGGCATGTGCGCGTTGGGTGGCTTGAAGGGCACGTGGGGGGGATGTACCACTTGAGCTGTCTGTGCCTATGTGTTCTCTGCCGCAGGCTGCCCATGCGATCGTGCCTGGAGCAGTCTGCTTTCCAGGTGACAGACCCGATGCACGGTATAGTATGAGTCCTCCGAAAGTTGGAGCATTCTCTACAGCTTTAATTTCTTTCTTTTAGTTCTTGGTTTCAAGAAATGCCTTTGAAAAAGAAAATTGTAATGCTTTTGTTAAGTAGCACCAGCTACAGATTGTGCTGGGCTTAGAACAGTGCAGTGATGAAGATTTCAGAATGTTATGTATTGGCTCTATGGCCTTTGTTTCTTGGGGCGGGGGGGGGGGGGGGGCTTGTTTTTGTTTTGTCCCAGGCAAATCCAATCCCTCTCTTCTGTTTCCTCAGTAGAAAATGGCTGGGTGATTGTAGACATTCATGGGCCTCGACTTGGAAACTCACTTCAAGTATTTAGCTGCTTCCTCCTGCATACTGCTCTGTTGGAAACGCCTTGCTCTGTTGATATTCTGGTCGGAGTTAGAAACGGACTTTCTTCTTTGTCCTTATCAGGCAGTGCCCTCCCCTCCCCCACACCTTTATGGGGCGGGGGTTGGTGGGGGGGATCAGCAGCAGCTCTGGGCCCTTGGGAGGCGCCTGCAGGCTGGGGAAGCAAGGGCGCTGTTCCTGGAAGCGGAAGCATGTGGATTACACGTCAGCGCTTGGGGTGCTTATGCCTAATGCGCTTGGAAGCCTGGGGGGTCTGGGGGCAGCAGGTTACCCTGGATCAGAAGTAAGTTTTGAGGAGGTCCTGGGAAGAGCCTGCCTTCCGCGGTCTTCCCCTTGCCTGTCCTCCGGTTTGTGCCTTCCGAGAGCCTCTTTCTTAGAGGGTCTGGTCTCCAACTGACATTCTTCAAGTCATCCCATCCCATTTTACAAAGTCAGAAGATCGAATTCTTTTGGAGTGTCTCTCAGGGCAATTGAAGATGCGCTAGAGAAGACCATAAAATGCTAAAAATCGTTTGTCTCTTTAAGTTCTCATAATTCGTATGTGCTCAGTAGGTAATCACATGGGCTATACTTTATTTTTTTTTAAGATTTTATTCATTTATAGATATATTTAGAAATTTATTTAAAAACATATACATTTATATAAATTTATAAAAACATTTATAAGTATTATAAACATGTTTATTTTGAGAGATGGAGAGCACGAGCAGGGGAGGGGCAGAGAGAGAGAGGGAGAGAGAGAAAGAGAGAGAATCCCAGGCAGGCTCACGAACCACGAGATCATGACCTGAGTCAAAAACCAAGAGTCAGACGCTTAACCGGCTGAGCCACCCAGGCGCTCCTGAATTATTCTTTCTCAGTCTCTCATTTATGGGTCCCAAAGTGTTATCAAAAGGCTACAACCAACGTACTCTTTTGTACAGAACCTTTAAAGGAGCCAGCTGAAAATAAATAAAAACAAAAGAGCCAGCTGAGTGCTCTGCGTAGTTTCTTGTTTCAGTTTTTGGTGGAGAAGGGCTAGTAAGAAGAAGAGTTGTCCTCTGTGTTTCTGTAAAACACTCTTTTTTGTATCTTTTTATTTCTGTGGCTACTTCCTCCTTATAACAGTATTTACGATTGATGATGATTTGATTTCTTAAATGGCTTTTCCAGTTCATTATACTGTTGATGAGATGTCGTTCATATAGCTGATTCAGCACTTTTCCCAGGCTGTCCCCTGGCAACTAGCTTGTGCCGTGCTGGGCTTCTTTTTTTTTTTTTTTTTTAATTTTTTTCAACGTTTATTTATTTTTGGGACAGAGAGAGACAGAGCATGAACGGGGGAGGGGCAGAGAGAGAGGGAGACACAGAATCGGAAACAGGCTCCAGGCTCCGAGCCATCAGCCCAGAGCCTGACGCGGGGCTCGAACTCACGGACTGCGAGATCGTGACCTGGCTGAAGTCAGACGCTTAACCGACTGCGCCACCCAGGCGCCCCCGTGCTGGGCTTCTAAAGATACTTTTTTTGGGGGTTAATGTTTGTTTATTTTTGAGAGAGTGAGTGCACGGGAGGGGCAGAGAAAGAGGGAGACACAGAATCCAAAGCAGGCTACAGGCTCTGAGATGTCAGCCCGGAGCTGGACGTGGGGCTTGAACCTACTAACTGTGAGATCGTGACTTTGAGCCGAAGTCAGACCCTTAACCAGACCCTTAACTTGAGCTACCCAGGTGCCCCTAAAGATACTTTAAAGACAAATGTTTTAGTCTTAGAGATGACATTCAAATAGCTGGGTGCCACTCCATGCCACTTTCTTTTTTTTTTTTTTTTCAACGTTTTTATTTATTTTTGGGACAGAGAGAGAGACAGAGCATGAACGGGGGAGGGGCAGAGAGAGAGGGAGACACAGAATCGGAAACAGGCTCCAGGCTCTGAGCCATCAGCCCAGAGCCTGACGCGGGGCTCGAACTCACAGAACGCGAGATCGTGACCTGGCTGAAGTCGGACGCTTAACCGACTGCGCCACCCAGGCGCCCCAGCCATGCCACTTTCTTTATACACTTTGACTGATTTATTTACATGCATAGCCACACATACACAGACTTTAGGGAAAGCGAGGTATGCTTTGTTTCATTGCACAAATGGGGCTTTCTTAAAGCAGTTCAGTTGTAACACTAGCTCCCTCATCATTAGAGGAATCTGTTAGTAAGAACTGGCCAGATAAGAGTTGATTCTGCACAAACGCTTAGACACATCTAAAGAAATAAACCTTGTGGAGTATGGGGTAACTTTGTTTTTTATTTTTATATTTTTTTAAGTTTATTTTTTTTAAAGGTAACACATATGCTTTATTTATTTTTTTTAATGTTTATTTATTTTTGAGACAGAGAGAGACCAAGTGGGGGAAGGGGCAGAGAGAGAGAGAGGGAGACACAGAATCCGAAGCAGGCTCCGGTCTCTGAGCTGTCAGCACAGAGCCCGACGCGGGGCTTGAACCCACAAACTGTGAGATCATGACCTGAGCCGAAGTCGGACGCTTAACCGACTGAGCCACCCAGCTGCCCCTAAGTTTATTTTTTATAAGAGGGGTTTATTCATTTTTGAGAGAGAGAGGGAACGCCTGGGGGAGGGGTGGAGGGGAACAGAGGATCCAAGACGGGCTCTACCCTGACAGCAGAGAGCTCAGTGCGGGACTTGAACTCCCAAACCGTGAGATCATGATCCGAGCTGAAGTCAGATGCTTACTTAACCAGCCGAGCCACCCAGGCACCCCTCAGGTAACTTTAAATAGAATGTTTTTGAATCCTAAAATTATTTAAGACAAAATTTAGTCAAGCGATATTTTCTCATCTCAGCCTCTAAAGTCTACTGACTTCCATTTTCTTTTCAAAGCATATAATAAAACATTTAAAAATCTAATAACTTATAGTATCAATGTTAATTTTTTTCCTATTTAGAAGTTCTTGGCCCATGAAAAATCTGACTCCGCTTTCAAAATCTTGATCTCTAAAACGAAATATAAACCATACCCCTGTTAGTACTGCTACCCCCTTAGATAATTTTATTTCCTATATCACAGTCTAATGAATGTGTGGATTATAATGAATCCTTTTATAGATTCTCTTGAAAAACAAGCCCAAAATAGGAAGAAAAGAGTGAGGAAGATGGGAAGCCAGTGGCGGTATATTTTAAAATATCTTCGGGTGTCTTTTGTTTTTTGTTTTTTTAAATGTCTTTATGTTCTACAGTTCACCCATTTAGAGTGTACCGTTTAATGGTTTTTACAATCTTGAACATACTTGATGCATTCTGACTTCTTAGGCCCTGAAATTTCTGTTTACTTACAAAAAGCAGTTTTTATTATGGGGAATTTCAGATACATACAGAGTAGAGCAGAGGAGTATAATGAACCCCAAGTGCCCAATACCCGCCTCCCCTCTGACCAGTCCTTTGTCTTCACCCTCGCTCCTTCGGTGAGGTTATTATGAGGCACACGCCAGACATCGTGTTACTACTTCCGTGAACGTCTCGGTCTCTGTCTACGTAAGATGATTTAAAAAAAAAATGACCACAATCATGTTCACATCAATAGATTTTAGTAATTATTTGATATTAACCAGTGTTCAAATTTCTAATGTAAAAAATTGTAGTTTTCTTTTATATATTTGCATAGAGTTTTTATTAACTTGCAAGTTGGCAGAAAATTCGGGGTCGTGTTAAATATTTATACAAGATATTTTAATATCTGCTTCAAATAAATCTGTGCCTCTGAAGTAGAATCCCACAGACGCCAAGATCTATTTTACTTCCCATTTTCCTGCACAAAAAAAGTTCTCTGACCTCTTTTTTGGCAATGTGAGTCTGTCTCTCTGTGGCTTATCAGGAGGAGGCCTCTTCTCTCACTTTTTGTGAATATCTGATTGGTTTGAGACTTCCTGGTCTTTTTCTTACTCTTCTTGTTTGCAGGATTGAGGGAACCTGAACATTCTGTACTGAGGAAACAGAACAGAGGGTTGAATATGGCAGAAGTCCATCTTGCCTTCAGGATGGTGCTCTTATGGTATAAGTAATGCATTCATTTGGGGGTGGAATGGAGTGGGCAGGGGTGGGGAAATTATTAACAGAATTGATTTCCACTTAAGGGTACGAGTATTAAAAAGGAATGGCCGTGGGAACTAAGGCAATTTGTGACTTTGGAGGAAATGACTCGCTTTGGAGAGCACCATTGGACAAGGGAAAGGGACTTCTGTTGGCTGTATAACCCATTGACTGTATCTCCCTAAGAAGTACAGTTTGAATAATAACAGTGTAGGAATAACTGTAGTCATTTAGAGTTCTGTACAGGTCAAATCCCGTTACAACAGATTTCAGTAGGATATCCACATTCCATATTTGTCTTTTTGACAAAGTATCGATATACAGTGTGTCACATTACGGTACTTTTTTTGTTCTTCACTTTCCTTGGCCCCATTCAGCATCCTGATTAACACTGTAGCCAGTTTCCCCCCCGCTGCGCTGCTCCGATCAGGGACGCGAGCTTGCCCAGTGCCCGCCAGCTCCGGCCCAGAGGCCATGCCTTGAGCTTCACAGTGCGGGAGTGGCCTTCCATCACCCCAGCGACAGTGTAGTGAGCGCCCCGATTGCTTGGTGCTTTGGGGGAACACTAACAATAAATAAAAGACGGAATCCCTATTCATTAGGAACTTGTAGGCCGCTGGGGAGAGAGGAGACGCTAAAGTCAGAGTCTGAGGTAACGGTTCAGTAAGGGGAGTATTTTGGAATTAAGGAAGGAGGAAAGCTTTAACGGTACCCAGTTACTCCTTCCTAGAGCCCGTCATACCATATGTCACGCTGTCGGCAAACATCTAAAATTATTTCCGTAGCGTTTTCATTTTTGTAGCTTTGATCGTAACGGGATTTCACCTGCAGCATCTTTTCATCAGAGAAACGCAGATTATGCAAATGAAAATATATGTCCTCCATTTGTATTTTTCTGTACTTTGTACAAAATGAACTTAACTGGATGTTAAAGATGTTACCGAATACGTAAAAGTGCGAGGTTTTTGCAGATAGCTTCATGAACGTGGGTATTTGTTTACTTTTATATCGCATAAGCCAGCACGTGTACGGTTTGTGCAGAACACACATTAAGACGTCTGTGCACTGTTTCCGTCTATGATGGATGCGAGCCCTGCTTTAAATCACTACAGTTTTTGAATGGTGCTGGAGTAGCTGGTGTTGCTTAACGTGGCATTTTTTTTCCCCTGTCCACACTTTCCACCCTTGGTACAGGTATTTTTGATAAAGCTGTGGAATGGAAAGGTATGTTTTTCACGGGATGTTCCAGAATCTTTTACCTTAAAATTTTTAAAAAGCCCCCCTGTGGGCTTCCTTCTGTGTCTGGCTTAAGCCGACGTAGTTCAGTGATAACAAGTAACATTTCTGGAGGTGATATTTGAGTATAAAATTTCGACACGATCCTTAAATTTCTGACTTGCTTTTCTCCATCCCCTTATTAAAGATACTGTGAAGGCTTTTACGGCACTTGGGGTGGGGGTGGGGGTGGGGGGGCTTTTAAAACATACGATCTGTGCCTTGAAGAAAGAACGTAGCCAGAGAGTCATTTAAGGTCGTTAATGATCTAGTTGTTACTTGCCAGATCCCTGGCTTCCAATAATTTGCAATTTCATTGAGGAAAGTGATACACGGATCCCTTAATCCATGAACTAAGCTTAGGGGCTTTATTAAATTTGCACGACCCTCTTTTTGGCGGAGGAAGAATTCAGATCGAGCCAGGGACAGGCGGAGCGAGCAGGGCCAGTCTGTGAACGTACCAAGTTGGCAGGCTCGTCGCCCACGTTCGGTGCCACGCTTCCCGCCCGCACGGGGCTTTCTTCTCTGTCCCAGTTCTGTGCTGACCACGACTTGCCCTGGGTGTGTATACACTGCCCGTTCTTGTAGGAAGGAGGCTTCCTCGGGATAGTGTTGCCTTGAAGGAACCGCCTACCTAAATCGGGAGACCACTTGACGGTCGGTCTCGGGAAGGCCTGATTGGAAGAGCGCCCCCTATTGACTTTCCTCGGACAATGAAATTGTGAAAAGGTACAAGGCTGTGGGGTGTCGACAGCACATTCCTTTTCCTGGAAAGAAATGAAGCGATTCCTTGGGTATCAGCATTAGCGTGGGCACTGGTGGGGCATTTTAGCCTGCCGCTGGTGGCTTCAGTGGGTTGAGAAACATTCATTAAAGATCTGTGATGTTTTATAAACCCTGACTGTTCTGGTGGTTGCAAAGTTAGTGTCTGTGTGGTGTTCCCCATCTTACCGGAAGTGTTTGCTTTTTCTCATTCGTAGAGGTCCTGTAATAAAGAGGGATCCGAACAAGCTCAGAAAGAAAATGAATTTCAAGTAAGTAATTAAGTCCGTTCTGCGTCTGTATGAGGTGTAAACAAACCCGTGTTAGCCCACTTCGGCGCTCCGGTTCTCGCGGTGCCTCTTTCCCGCCCCTGGACGGCCCTGGTCTGTCGGTCTCGGGGCACGGGCTCTTGCCACACTGGGGTTAAGACCGAGCGTGCTGCCGGTATTTTCAGTTCCTCCTGAGTGTAGGCAGTGGACGTGTGGTGCCCCTGTGGCAACCTAGACGTTATTTGGGGCGCTGGGAGAGGGCAGTTTGGGGAGACGGTTGTGCGCGATAGGCTTGTGCTGCTGCGCTGCGTGCCTCTGGCCCCCTTCTCTGGTCACGCGCCCCTCTGCTAAGCAGGCACTGCCTGGTGCAGGCAGGGGTGCCTTTTCCCAGAGTGGCAGTCCGGTCAGAAAGGCTCCTTCCCAATTAAAATGACCTCACTCTCTGAAATGCTCACACTCAGAGAAGAGCCTGGGGTCGGGAGCACTGCTGTGTCCACACCTGGCCCCTCTATGAGGCTCAGAAGTGGGGAGTCTTGAGAGTGATCTCCACGTTCCAGGGAGTAAACAACTTTCGAGCATACTGTCCCAACACGTGCAAGTTTGTGTATAAGTATACACCCCCCCCCCCACACAGCACAGACATAAAACCTGCATCTACACACGCGTATATAAGTACACTAGCTTTCCTCACCGTATTCGAATTACTCAAATGGTCTAGAGGTAGAAATTGAAAAGAGGTGAGGTCATGAAGAAATAAAGCACTGGTAGTGACTTCCTTCTCGTGTCGCAGTGGATTATTGTGGCTGCGCCCTTCCCTGGAGACCCTCGTCTAGTGGATCTGGAGCTTGTGCTCTCTGGGTGACCGCTGACAGAGACGCCCTTGGGCAGGAAGTGATTGACAGTGAGTTTGCAGCCATCTGAGGCCTCTGCCTGTGGACCTTCGTGTGTGCCGGCGGTAGAAAAGGCTGGGCCACCAGGGCCACTGGGGCGTCCGTGACACAGACCCCCCGTGCGCCTCCAGTTCTGACTCGCCTTCTCTGCAGCACTCGGTAGCACCCTGCCCTTTCTGAACGCTTTCTTCCCCTCCTCGGCCCCTTTCCAGGCCTGACCTCCTAGCGTCTCAAATGCCAGAATGCCCGTGACCTGCCCGAGGCTCTCCTCCCATACTGCCCCTCGTCCCTGGGTCGCTTCCCGGCCCTGACCCCCTGCCTGGGGTAGCGCCACCCGCCGCCGCCCCTCAGTGGCGTCACCAGGCCCAAGACGAACGCACGGACTCCTCCCCACCCCGTCCCCTCGGCGGAGCCTCATTTTCTCCTTTCTCTGCAGACAGAGGGCGGGGAGTCACCTCCGATATCCCCTTCTCTCCCTCACCCCGTATCCGAACCCCGAGTCTGTTTTCCTCTGAACTCTACCGAGGCTCTGTGTGCCCGTCTCCTCTGGAACCGCCCACCCCCGGGGTCCAGGCTCCCGCCATCTCCTCTGGGGGCGCCGCTCCCGCTCCCGCTCCCGCTCCCGCTCGAACCGCTCCTCTGGTCAGGTCAGCCTCTCGCCTGACATCCTTCAGTGCTCACTCCGCCCCGGGTCGGGTTGGGCTTTATCCCAGCAGGTGCCTGTCGTCTGGTCCTGCTGAACCTTCCATTCTCCCCTTCGTCCCGCATCCACATTCCTGCTCCAGCCACGTTCTCCTAAACCGTGGTCTTCTTGCAGCCGCAGAGCCTTTGCCGATGCTGCTCCTTCCGGCTGGAGTGCTCCCCACTGTGCCCGCTTCCCACCCCCACTTGTGCACGTAATGGGACCTCACTCGGGGTTGCTTCCCCAGGGAGCCCTCCTGCCCTCTGGACTGGGCGTGCGTGTCTGTCCCGTGGCCGCACCCCGAGCGCCATATGCCGCCGCTCCGCCCCTTGTCAGGCCGGGGCTTTCAGTGTCACGCGGTTCACGTCTGCCTCCCCCTCTTGTGAGATTCTAGACTCAGGGCAGCACCTCGCCACCCCGTGTGGTCTCGCCACGGCTGTCCTGCCTGGTGTAGAGCGGGCGCAGTATAGAATTGTTGAACGTCGGCTGCAGCTGGAGCCAGTGGACAGCTCTGGAACATTCTGCCCCTTGCCCGCTGGTGCACACGCTCCTTGTCCCTTCCCCTCCTCCGCCCAAGATGCCCTTGCCTCGGGTGACCCGTTGGTCACCGCCACGCTTCTTCCTCCTGTGCCTGCTGGATTTCCAGTCAGAGCCCAGCAGCAAACAGCGGGTGCTCTGATTGTAATTTCTTTGGGTGAAAAGGTAGGGATTTGGCTGCGGGAATGGGGAAGGTGGTTTTTCTTCTTGGAGCCCCTTTGGATGGCTGGCCTCTGTCTGTAATCTTGTCCTCTCTCTTCTGAACGTTTCCCCTGCCAACTGGCCTCTCCACAGGCTCACTGTCTCAGAGACTGCTCCCCAGCCCCCTTCTCCAGGCCGACTGGTGGTGGGGGGGGGTGGTGTCTTTTCGCTTCTTCCCATTCCTGCTTCCAAACCATTTCTCCTCTGTTGAAAACCATCGGAGAGCTGCCCTGATTCGCTGAAGATTTCCGTGTCCAGCTTGGTCTTTGGGCCCAGCCACCTGGCCTTCTCTAAGCCCACACCTGAGCAACATCATTGGCGGGAAACCGCTTGGCCGGGGAGGACCGCCCCCGGCAGGCCGCGGAGCCCCAGTCTTTGGTGGCCGCTATGCTCTCGGCCCTCGTCTGTCCACTTGCAAGCATGTGAACTGTCTGTGTTTGCACCTGCCCTTTTCATGGGCTGGTCCTTCCCTCGGGCTCCAGACTCCAGCTGTCCTCTCTCCCTGTCTGCAGGCGCGTTGCTCCTGTTCCTCGTGGCGGACAGAACTTGCTGGCCTTGCCTGAGTCTGCTCCCTCTTGTAGCAGGATTTCTTGAGAGAGTATGAGAGGATTTATATACTCTGTTTCTCACTTCCCGATCAACCTTTTTTTTTTTTTTTTGAAAAAGTTTTGAGCACGTGCAATAGCACAGAATAATTTAGTAAACACCTTTATGCCACCGCGCAGAATTTGTAGCTGACTTAATCATACTGCTGATTTCAGTCTTTTTTTTTTTTTTAATTTATTTTGAGACAGCATATGCACAAGTGGGGGAGGGGCAGAGAGCGTGTTAGAGAATCCCAAGCAGGCACCCCACTGTCAGCACAGAGCCCCATGTGGGTCTCGAACTCAAAACCGTGAGATCGTGACCTGAGCTGAAATCAGTCAGCTTAACCGACTGAGCCATCCAGGCACCCCCTGATTTCAGTCTTTTCTAGATGCATTTATTTATTTTTAACTTTTTATTTCAAACTAATTGTAGACACAACAGAAGTTTGCTTTCAAACTAGTACAGAGAGCTCCCATACGACCCTTCCCCGACTTCCCCTGACGTTAACACCTGACACAACTGTGGAGACCAATGTGGCACAGTAACAACGACTTGAGTTTCCCAGGGTTTTCCACTGTTGTTCTGTTCTGAGATGTAGCCAGGACCCCAGTGCCGCATTTGCTGGTTGTTCCCCCCTTAGTCCATGTATCTGCTTCCGTGCGCCTCACAGTCCCAGTGCTCGCTGGGCAGTTACTTTGTAGCACGTCCCCTCAGGTTTGGGTTTGTCTCGTCTTTTCTCATGACCGGAACGAGGTTATGCATTTTGTGCAAGAATACCACAGAAACGCTGTTATGTCTTCTCAAGAAGTTCATAAGTTTGATATTCTATTCCTGGATTTTAATTTCTTTTAATACGTCTTTTAAGTTTAGTTTTGAGAGAGACAGACACAGTGCAAATGGGGGAAGGGCAGAGAGGGAGGGAGAGAGTGGGAGGAGGGGCAGAGAGAGGGAGAGAGAGAATCCCAAGCAGGCTCCACGCTGCCAGCGCCAAGCCCGATGTGGGGCTTGACCCACAACCCATGAGATCACCACCTGAGCCAAAACCTAGGGTCGGACGCTTAACTGACTGAGCCACCCAGGCTCACAAATTTTAATTTTGTAAAAGAAAATTATCTATCATAGATAAAATGAAAAGTCTGCCTAGACACTTCTGCCCCTGTACCCCTCACTCCCCTGGAACCATTCTTGTTTTGGTCACCGACGACTTCCACGTGCTCGGATCCAGTGGCCACTTTGCTCCTCCCCTGAGTTTGCCATCAGCAGCACACGGAGCGCCACACTGTCTCCATCACGCCTGTGCCTTCTCCGCCTCCTCTCCTGCTCCCTCCTCCTCCTGCTGCCCCCATCTGAATCGGTCACAGACATGAGATGTCAGCGTTTTTGTTGCTTTTTAAAAGGAAATACGTTAGAAAATGCTAGAAAGTCTGGCACAGTTGTGAGCATATAAGGTTTGTTTTAAGGATTGAGTGGGTCCAGAGTGTGCTCCTCACTGTCGCCGGGAATCTCAGGCCCTTTGTGGGTTCCTCCCCTTAAATGCTCCACACGCTGAGGTTTCTCCCGCTGGGCCTCCTCTTTCCTGGTGGCTGGGCTCCCGGCGCCCGCCCCTCCCCTGCCTTGAATGTGCCAAAGTCACTCCCGCCTCGGGGACCTCCGTCTCACCCTCAGGTGTCCTTGTCATTTCCTGGAAGCAGCTCTGTCCTGCCCCTGCCGCAGGGCTTGTGCGTTGTCTGCTTCTCTCTCCGGGATACGGGTCCCTGCAGGCTTTTCCGGTTTCCCTGGGGCCAAGGAAATGGTTTCAAGCGGAGGTAGGACCTTCTGTCCTAAGAAATTAGAACCAGTGTCTGGATGGCCAGTGGCGGCGCCTGGGCCAGTGCTGGGGCGGTGAACTGGGTCGCTCTGGTCCCATCCGGTTCTTTACTCACTTAAGTAGCAAGCAGGGAGGTGTTTGGAGACCTGGCGGTTCCCAAAAGGCTGGCACAAGTCGATGCACTCATTCTGAGATGACCCGCTCCCCCTTTTTTTTCTTTTTTTGAGTAGGCTCCGTGTCCTGCATGAGCCCAATGTGGGGCTCAGACTCATGACCCTGAGATCAAGAGTGGGTCGCTTAACCGACTGAGCCACCCAGGTGTGCCACCTGCTATCCTTCTTAACCTATTTTAACCATGTTTCTTGCTTGTGATTGTTTTCCTTCATTTCTTCCTCCAGACTTTTCCCTCCACGCACCAGCTCCCCTTCCTCCCTACCGGGAATAAATATTGAACTGCGATACTACATATGAACAAAGAGATTTCTTGTTTATAGTGTTTGGAGCAATGCCAGAGAGAGCTGCAAAGTTCTTAAGTCTCTTTCCATCTTCTCTCCATCCTGGCGATGGGTTGACTCAACTCTAGAGGATTCTGGACAGTGTGTGTGTTCAGCGACAGCATGGCCTGTGAAGTCAGTCCCCAGTAGCCTTTGTACTGAGTGGACACGATGCGCAAAATATTAAGGCTACTGAGGTAACGCGGTGGGTCTTAACTCTGTATAAAGTTTGTAACTTCAAACGCGAAGGCCTGTTGAGGATCGGGCACTCGGATGTTTTATACGGCGCCAACCCTAAGGCCCTTAAGGCTTAGTCTCTCCACACAGAGGGAAGCCAGAAAACAAATTTTGATTCCGACAAAATCTGGATACCTAGACAGAAGAAATCCTGATGCAACCCTTTGAAATCGTGAGAAGGGAGGGTGTGCAGAGGGGAGGGTGTGCTGAGGGCCGCACAGAGCCACCACGGACAGCCTGTCCGCCTCCACACCCCCGTCCCCCGTCCCGCGGTGCCCGGCCTGCACGCGCCTTGGCATTTCACTCCACACCGACATCCAGGTGAGAGTCTGAGAGGCGCCTTGCAGATCTGCGCACACTCTCCTGCGGGGTGTCTCTGGTGCGGGTCGTCGGGCCGGCAGGGACTCCACCTCCTTCGAGGGGTTCAGAAATAAAACCTGTCTGACCCTCGACCCCGTTCTCCATGCCGTTAACCTGACAGGGCAGTGCCGTGTGTGGTCATTGTCTGCGTCTGCCCAGGTTGCCATAACAGGCTCCGTGGGGGTGTGGACAGCACACGTTTATTTCTCGGCGCTGCGGGCCGGACACCTGAGATCAGGGTGCCGGCACGGTTGGGGTCTGGCGGAGCCCTCTTCCCGGCCTGCGGGTGCGGTCTTCTCCGAGTCCTCACATGGCAGAGGGATGGAGAGACGGAGGGAGGCACAGCGGGCTCTCTGGTGTCTCTTCGTATAAGGACGCTGATCGCGTGGGTGCCCCGCACTCGTGACCTCATCTGTGCCCGTCCCCCTCCCAGAGGCCCGTCCTCACACACCATCACGCTGGGGGCCAGGGCTTCGGCGTGTGGATTTGGGGAGGACGCGGTATCGTTCACGGCAGCCGTAGGTGCCAAACTGCAAGTAAGTAAAGAGCAGGTCTCACGAGGTGGTCAGCCCACAGTTGTGGGAATAAATGACACACATGAGACGGTGGCTAAACTGGAATTACGGGGGATCACCAGCAAAGCCGTTTGCTCCCCAAAATGTGGATGAGGGAGGGTGATCAAATGGCTGTTTACTCCAGTGTGGTTCCGTGTCCTTTGGAAAAGTAGCTTCTCTGTTTTCTTCTCTGTGACGTCAGCGCCCTGTCATTGCCTGAGTTGGTCCCGTTGTGCGTGTTTGTAACATGAGCGTACAGAGCTGCTTCGCTTTGCTCCGTGTTTGTGCGGGATCGCACTCCCCATGGCACGTTTCTTAACAAGGGGTGAATAAGAATCCTCTGAAAGCTCCCCCCGCCCCCCCCCCCCGCCCACTGGCCCCTCCTCAGACACAGTGACTTAGAGGTTAATTTGCTGTTTAATGGCAAAGGACCGAGGAGTGAATTTGAACTGAGGCCAAAAGATGATTTTTGTAGGCAGGATGGTTGTAGATCCCACCTGAGTCACTGGGACTAGAGACCGCTTAGGAGCCTCAGGGATTTTGGCAAGAGACAAAGTTAAACCGGCAGCAAAGACTAGGGATAAGAGCAGGGCATGGAGGCCGGGATGTGCCGCGCCAGGGCGCTCTTTGGACCGAGAAACAGGCCCAGGTCTGTCAGTTGTCCTTCAGGATGGGTTCGGTGGCAGAAGGCCCCCGCGCTCCTGCTCCGCACTCGCGGCTGAAAAGCAGGCCAGCACCCCCCTCTCCAGAGTGGACGGCATTGTGGCGGCCTTTGAGAAGATGCCATGGGTGGGGTTCATAGAAGTTTTAAGGTAGATACGAGCAGTAAAATACCAACAGATACTCTGCTTTTGGAATCAGCGACCCAGTTAAACTGGGATTTTAAATCTTAACTGGTGTAGCGTGACCCCTGCAAGCACGGACCCTGCACGTTACAAGATGTTGATCTCTGTGTCTTCGCGTTCCAGATGGGGGTGGCGGTCACGACGCCTAGTCGTAGAGGCGCTGGGGCTGATGCCGCTGCTCCCGCGGAAGCGCTCGTGCCTGCGCACCCTCAGCCCTCAGGAAACGTGTGCTGTGTTGCTGTCTGTTCTAGGGGGCCGAGGCCATGGTTCTGGAGAGCGTTATGTTTGCCATTCTCGCAGAGAGGTCGCTGGGACCCAAGCTCTACGGCATCTTCCCCCAAGGCCGCCTGGAACAGTTTATCCCGGTAAGATGTGTTCTGCGCCCGTCGGCCGGCACGCGCCGCACACAAAACATGGATTCTTGCCCTTGTGGCTGCAAGAGCCCGAGACGTCGCGCTCGGACGTAGCGAATGTGACACGTTATTCCATTGCGTCAGAAATAAAGAAAAAACAAACTTCTGTTGCGTTTACATTAGCACCTCTGTCTTTCTGCAAAGATGTTCATCCGAATGAAAAATCTGTACGAAGCCTACATTCCACTGACCCCCAAAGCTGCTTACCCCCCGGCATTTTCCCCCTTCACCTTGTTCCCGTGGACGTCCGGGCCTCCTTTAGAAGTCACTGCGGGTCCCCGTGGCCCTGGCCGCCGCGTGCCACACCCGGGTCTTCGCCCCGTGGGGCCACTACTGCTCTTTGCCTCGTCTCCCATTTCACTCCCTCTGTCTGAGTCTCCCCAGCTCCCACGGGCCGTCAAGTGCCTCTGGTGTTTCAGGGCCCGGCTCAAATCCCGTTTCCCAGAGTTGGGAGTGTTTGCCCTTTCTTGCTGTCCTGAGGCATTTCTGATGTTGCTCTAACATCCGGACCAGCGTGTCTCGCTTAGAGTTACGCGTGAGTAAACCCACGAAGGGCTTCGGGCCCCGAGAGCTCGCGTTAGAGGGAGCGGGGGGCGGCTCCGGGCCGTTTAGGTGGAGCTGCTGAGCCTGGCCGGCCTGCCTTCCCACTCACAGCCAAGCTCACAGATGTGGCGAAGGGTTCCTCTTCTTCACCTGTGGGGCCCCTCGGAGACAGGGTCACGAATGGCTGCCTTTTCCTGCCCGGCCTCACGTGGCCACCCGTACGGTTGGCCTGGCCGAAGGGAGGCCCTGCTCGCCAGGACTCAACCCGCGTTCGGCGAGAGGCTGGAGGAAGGGCTGCTGACGGTCTAATTCCCCACAGCCCGGGGATAGGAGCCTCCTTGTGACCTGTCTCCCGGGAGGGGAACCCTCTTCTAGGTCATGCGGTGGCGCCATACGAGCGGCCGCCAGCCGACAGGCCTCGGTCTCTGGCCTGGCACCTGGCTTGCCACCTGGCGATTGTTTTATTTGTAACTGTCCCAGGAAGGACAGTAACATCTGGCTGCATGAGCATCAAACGAGATAATAATAAAGCACTTGAAAGAGTTAAAAGTCTAAAGCCCTTCCTGTGGTTACGAGTGGCGACACAGATGCACCTTAAGAAGGTGACACTGAGCCACAAGACCAGGTGGTGAAGGCTACAAATAGTACAGGTCATTTTAATAAAGCCCTGGAAGCACACCGGCAGCTGTGTGAAGTATACACATGTGGTGAAACTCCTTGTAGGGAAGGGAAAGGAGCAGGGACCACAGCTCAGAATAACGGGGCGTCCTGTCCCGGACCAGGATGCGGGCGTCGGAGTGTCCGTGGGTGCATGCGGTTTGAGTTCTGTAATTCCAGTGTCTTTATATATAACGTTTGCTATGTCATGAAGATTTTTAAAAATTCTGTTAAAATACTAGGTCAAACCACTTGAAACTACCGATATCCAACTGCTTTTGACCCCAGAGACGGTGATTGCGTTTGGCTCGGCCTGATGGCACGTCTTACTTGCAAGTTTCCTCGGGACTGCCGCGTGCGCCCCACCCCATCCAGTCCCCGTAGCCACAGGAAGCCTCTGTTCCAGAGGGCACAGGAGGTGACCTCTGCGAACGCTGGTCTCCTGCTGCACTTTCCGAAGGAGCTTAGAACCCTGCAAGGGGCTCATTTTTGAGCGCGGTTAGCCTTACACTTTCCACGGTGCCAAACAGATCAGTGGCGTTTTGTAACCGAGCCGAGGGAAAGCCGAGTGAACGCCCTGCCCTCACCTTGGTGCCACCGTTCAAGAAGCTGCAGGGCCCCAGGTGCAGGAGGAGGGCGAGGTTGGGCCTGCTGCTTCCAGGGAGCCCTGAGCTCTCGTCGCCGGGCTCCCACCATTTGTCAAGACCTGCCCGGCGGGCTGCTGGCCCAGGGCCCTTGCCCGCAGCACCCGCCCTCGTTCAGAGCAGCCCCGCCAGGGACTTGATGTGCTTCTCATTTTGTGGAAACCAGAAAGTCAGACGCAGAGGTCTGAGCAGCGTGCCTTTGGCCCTATGCCTTTGACATGAGGATTAAAGCCAGGGTTCGAGCTGGGTTTTTTGTCTCTAGCTTGGAGACTCCCCCTGTTCACCCCTGTGCTGTGCCGCTCTGGATTTTCGGAGGAATGCCTCTTTGGGCTTCTGGAGGGGAGCGGTGCGTGTGGGAAGGACGAACAGGTCTCAGTGGATTGTGCTTTCCTCGTGAGGAGCTGGGACGTGCCTCCGGAGCGGGCGTGGCCTCGGGCCGCAGTAGTGGGAACTGGGAGCTCTGGGGGTGGCAGTGACGGGAGCCGCAGTGGTGGGAGCTGGGCACCTCTGTTTCTTCGCTCAGCTTTGCGCTCTGAGAGCCTGCTCTGTGCCAGGCGGGGGCTGTGGACGCCACCGTGGGCGAGGGGGCCGTGGCTCATGCTGAATTCCTGGCAGTGCTCCCGATTGGGACCACCTCTTGCCTGAGATGTGTCCGGGCGGGGTGTCCGAGCTGCTGAAGGAGTTAGACACGGGCTCATGTGACAGACCGCTGGAAACCTGGAGCTTTTACCAGGGAAGAGGGCACGCTCTGGCGTCAGGCGGAGGGCAGGGAGCACAGAGTCCGCCTAAACGCTTGTATGCGGGGAGGACCTTCTCAGGATTAAAAGGGTTCAAAATGATACTGAGCTGTGGAGCAGGCCCCTCCCCCTTGCTGACAAACGCCATGGCGATTGCTGGGGCACTGTCCGCGGGGCACGGTGCCCGTTCCTACGGGACTTCGGTGCGCCGGAGGAGACTTAGATGCCCTACAGAACGGACTCCTAGTCCTTAGGCTTGTGTGATCGCACACCTCCAGGTTCCCTGAACAAATGCTGTTTTCTAACTCCCTTTTTTATTCCAGAGCCGGCGATTAGACACTGAAGAATTAAGTTTGCCAGATATTTCTGCAGAAATAGCTGAGAAAATGGCCACATTTCATGGTATGAAAATGCCATTCAATAAGGAACCAAAATGGCTTTTTGGAACAATGGAAAAGTAAGTGGCCAAACCGCTTAGCTCTGACTCAGTTTTGTGTTAGCGGCCACCAGAGGTGCCAGCGTGAGTACTTGTTTGCCACGGTGGTCGGAGTCCTTCCTCTGGTCTGCCGGACGGGTGGGTGGGCAGGAAGTGAGTTTTCTAGAGAGCCCGGGGCTCCCCACTGGCATCCCGTGGCTGCGCTTCACGGGAGCTCCAGGAGGAGGCCACGGGGGACTGAGCGGTGGTTTCCGTTCTCCCCTTTCCTGCAAGGTATCTGAATCAAGTCCTGAGGGTCAAGTTTGCCGGGGAGCCCAGAGTGAAGCAGCTCCACAGACTCCTCCGCCACAACCTGCCTTTGGAACTGGAGAACCTGAGGTGAGGCGTGGTCCGTGGCGACGGCGCGGGTTTTCTTCTGGAACGGAGGTCGTGGGGGCGGCAGGCTGGGGGTGTCCGCAGAGGAGGGGAACCATGCGCCGCAAGCTCTGGGGGGAAATGGAGTAGGAAGCTCGGCGCTGGCCTCCGAGCAGGGGCTACCGCCCGGCCTTTGGGGTGCAGCGGTGCGGGCCTCCGGCATTCGCCCCGAGTGCGAGCGGTCCCGGCCTTCCTCAGTCACATTTGCACGTGGTGCCCAGCAAGTGGTGACCGGGACGTTCTTCAAGGCGCTTGTGTTTTAGTAGGAGAGACGGAGACCAGCAAACACGTCCCGTAATGTCAAGTCGTGGTAGGAGGTGTGACGGAGACCAGAGGCAGACTGATGAGGAGGGTCATACTGGGGTGGGCAGGGGGGTGGGGCGCTGCGGGCCAGGACCCACAGCCACGTGAGGAGGGTCCTCCAGGAGGGGGCCCACACGGGAAGAGCTGCTGGGCACCCCGGGGGCTCACGAGGGTCTCTGGGTTGAGCTGCTGCGGAGCTGTTGTCGCGTGATGGTGGCGCTCCCGGAGGCCACAAGAAAAGCACTGCACGGAGGCCGTGTGGCGCCGCGGAGCGCCTGTGCAGCGCCGGGCACAGAGATGGTGGTGCTCTGTCTCTGGCCTACAGTGTGACGAGTGACGACAAAACCTTCCTTTCCCAGGTCGCTGCTGGAATCCACCCCTTCTCCAGTTGTGTTTTGTCATAACGACTGTCAGGAAGGTAAGGATTGCTGCCTGTTTTGTGGAGCTGGCTTTATGTGTCTGCTTGGAAGGCTGAGTGTGTGTGTGTGTGTGTGTGTGTGTGTGTGTGTGTGTGTGTGTGTGTGTGTGTGTGTGTGTGTGTGTCTCCACTGTGTGATGAGTGCCAGGGCTGCGGAGAGGGGAATGGCTGTGTGAATAATGGCAGGGCCGCACAATGGAGTGCTGTGTAACTGTTGAAAAGAATGAGGTCGAGTTTTTATACAGAAAAATCTCCAGGATGTGTTAAGAGAAAAAAAGCAACTTTTGGAAAAACACAGGGGTATCCTCCCATTTTTGCAAGAAATCTATTCACAGAAGAAAAAATGAGAATGTTCGCTAACCTGGGAGGATAAAGGATGGAAACTTCCAAAGTCACTTACTCGTTTAGTGTTTACTCTGGTGGACACAGGACTTCGGTAATCTGAGGGCACAGTAGGAGATGACCGTGGCCGGGATCGGTCCTGGGGGCCTCGTCCCCTCCACCTGCAGCGCCTCGCGGCTAATCGAGGTCACCTGCTCTCAAGATCGGTTCACTCTGCCATGGCCTTGGGTCTCTCTGCCTTCAGGAAATTACGACGCCGGATACCCCTTACTGTGAGCCACCTTTGCCCACCGTGACTTCAAATGGAGGCCCGGTCTAGCTGGGCAGGTCCCACGGGTGCTGCCGTGGTGCTTTGGCACCCGGCAGGCTCCGCCGTGCTGTCCTTGTCCTCTCCGTCGCTGCTGGCTCATGCCCACCCTCGGGCCGTTTGCCAGGCTCAGCGGTTTGTTTTTAATTTTAACAATAGTCCGTGGTGAGGGTCAGTCATCGATAAGACATCAGTTTGAGCCAAAATACGTTTTATTGAAGAGTTGATCATTGCTGGCCACGTCTCGCAGTGTAGACGCGTCAGCCACAGGTTTGCGTGGCAGCGGGCGGTCGCGGCACAGACATCACCGGGGGCGTGAGGGAGGCCGGCTGCCGGCGGTGGCCATGTGTGCAAGGGCCAGAGAAGCTGGGGGCGTCTGTCTCCCTTTTTCTGCCGCTTTGGGCATCTGCTTCCAAGGCTCCTTTTGCTGGCTACCGGAAACAGAACATGGATGCCGAGAAGCCTAGAAAGTGCACCTCCTGCAGAAACCCTGGAGAGAGAGGGGCCGAAAACCTAGCAAAGCCTGGCTCGCCGGTGCCACCCCCCAGCCCCGTAGTCACGCTGAACGCCGTGTAGAGTGTGGGGGTCTTGGAACGTGTGTCTGAAGAGCCAGTCTGGCAGTCAGTTCACTTGTGGCCCGGAATTCGGCCTCACGGGACCTGTGGCGGAAGGAACGCCACCTGTGGCCTCCTCCTCAAGAGGAGAAGTGGGTGAGGCGAAGCAGTGGGGCCGAGAATGGTCCCCGGAGCCATACGCACGGTAGCTGCCCTCACCGGTGACATCCTCGTCGGGCGGGACACCAGGACGCAGCTCCCTAGCTGGTGGGCCACAGCCGGCCCGTCTGCCACCCCGCCTCAGCGCTGCTGGGCACGTTGGGTCAGCCAGAACTCTGGCATGCCAGTCCAGTGTCGTCTTCTGCACCCCTGTGTGAAACGACTGGGGAGTACTGCCCCAGCAAGCAAATGGCGGGCCATTCTTGTTCGGGGGTAAGCCCGGGGCCGTGTTACTCTTGGGCTGCTGTGAACAGGGGCTCTTGTGTCCGCACGGCCCGGGCCTTCTGTTTTGGGGGTGGGGGGGGGGGTGTGACAGTGCTGCTCCTGGGACTCTGTGGCCTGCGTTCACTCGTGTGGTTCGGATTCCCGGAGAGGATCAGAACCGCTCTTGGCCCTGCTGGTCAGGGGCTCGTGCCTTCGACTGTGAAGCCCACGGTAAATGGCACGTCGTCGAAACCTTTTTTGCAGGTAACATCTTAATGCTGGAAGGCAGAGAGAATTCTGAAAAGCAGAAACTGATGCTCATCGACTTCGAATACAGCAGTTATAATTACAGGTAACACGTTACAGTAAAATGTGTTTATTTCCGTATCGTTCTATTAGGTTAATGATACACGTAGGAAACGATTAGAGCAGAAAATGCCAACAAAATACAGCGGAAGCTGGTGCGTTTGTCCCCGCGGCCTGCAGTAGTGCGTGAGGCAGCGAGGCCTGTTCTCCATGGTTCGTGGGGAGCAATGGTGTGAGGAGTCACGATGCGCAACTTGGTATTTTGTTGGTGTCAGAGGTCAGAGCCCTGAGTGCAGGAGGCTCTCAAACCATTGCTTTTTTTCTTTTTTAAGTTTTTTTTTTTTTTTGAGAGAGTGAGTGCACACGCACGTGCAAGTGGGGGAGGGGAAGAGAGAGAGAGAGAACGAGAGAGAGAGATTGAGATTGAGAGAGAGAGAGGATCCCAAGAGGCTCCACGCTGGCAGCACAGAACCCAGTGCAGGCCTCCCTCCCACAAACCGTGAGATCATGAGCTGAGCCGGAATCTAGAGTCCGATGCTCAATCGACTGAACCACCCAGGCGCCCCTTGAACAATGGCTCTTGAGTCATGGGCACTTTCGTGGCTCCGGTCGGCTGTGGCTCTGGTAACTGCCCCGTTGGCTCTCCCTGTCACTGACACTGTCATCCCTGGGGAACCTCGGGAAGGACAGTTTGTTGCTGGGAGGGGTGCTCACGACTCGGCCTTTGTCCTTCTCTGGCCAGGGAACCTTGTGCCGTGGCAGGGTGCCCGGTTCACAGCGTCTCTTACCTCTCTTTCAGGGGATTTGACATTGGGAATCATTTCTGTGAGTGGATGTATGACTATAACTATGAAAAGTACCCTTTCTTCAGAGCCAACATCCTGAAGTACCCCACCAAGAAACAGCAGGTAGGAGACTGCTGGGTGGAGGCTTGATAGGAGGTAAATTACATGAGTTGGTTTTATGCAGTTAGAATTGATTACTTCTTCAATTTTCACAAGACTCTTGTGAAAGGGTCAGAATGGTTCAGCAGACCCTTTTGCTCTAAAATGTTATTTTGTGTCAAGACACAAACTTGACATTTTAATCCCCATGCCGGCGATAACCTATGTTCGGTTAGAGAGTGGTCTCTTTTGTAGCTCCTTCTGGTTTTTTCCAAAAAGCCCAGCCTCTGTTCTGCTCTCTGGCCTTCTTTTTGGGGATCACGGTGTTTCCTGTGTGTGTTTCACTCCCTGCAGACAGAAGTGATCTTTTGGGCAGCATGACTTAGGAGCCGCTGTGGTGTTAACCAGTTCCCTGTCCTGTCCCGAGTGTGGGGGTCGAGGGGCCGCGTGAAGAATCACCCTGTGGCAATTTCCCCCTTGGGAGCCCCTACTCCATTCCTCAGCCCACTGCTGGAGCGGCTGGGGATAAGTGGGTAGCGGGGTGGAAGCAGGCCAGGTTGTGGAGAGGGAGGGCCGAGCCCGCTTCCCTGAGCCTGTGCAGGACAGCGTCTCTACCCGCTTCGCGACCCCCCTGCCCCAGAACCGCTCTTCCCGCGGAACCCCTGCCAGTGAGCAGCATTTCAGAGAGGTCAGAGCGGCGCGAGGACGGGGATGCGGCCAGTTGCTGCTGTAACTCACTCGGGACGTGTTTCTCCGTCACTCGCCTGCGCCAGGCGCGGTGATGGTGTCTTCAGTCGATGGCCCACACGCCGGGGGCTGCCGTTCCGATGTTGACTTGCCGTGGGACGGAAACCGCGTTGCCCTCTTCTCGCCACGTCGTAGGGCCAACCGTGATGAACTTGAGCACCAGTTGGCCAGGCTGGTTCTGGCCCTCAAGGTCAGAAGGAAGGGAGGGGAAGAGGGAAGTGTGTGAGAAGGAAGGGAGGGGAAGAGGAGGCCATTTAGCCCGAGGAAGAAGAAACGGCAGTCTTCAGGTATTTGAGTTTTTGCTTCACTGAGAAGAAAGCAGACCTTTGTGAAAACCGGGCAGCCCTAGAGGTGAGAACCCTCAAGCCGGGAAGAGGGGCTTTTCAGTAAGAAGACAGGTTTCCTATTAACGCGCAGAAGAGCTGTGTGACCGCCAGCACCGCACAGCAATGCGAATAGTTATTGGTCTTTTTTCGATACCCCTTCTGCACCGCTGAGGTAATCTCGCACTTGTCTCACTTTAGGCCGTTAATGAGATGTTTTAAAATGTTAAACCATCTTAGAATTTCTAAAATAGACCACTCGAGTGAAGTGTGTCATTTTGGATCGCTCTCTTGGATCCAGTTAAGCAATCTCTCACTTGGGAGTTTGACATCTGTGTACATACGTGGATTGGGCTCTTAACGTTCATTTTAAAAACCATTATTCATATCTGCTTGTGGAATAAGAATTATACTAGTCTAATAAAATGAGTCGGGTGTCCCTTTTTAATTTTCTGGAACAAATTTATATTAAACATGACGTTCTTTGAAGATTTGGTAGACTTTGCCTGTAAGAAAACGTGGGCCTAGAACTTTTTGGGAGAGAAGGCCATGAATGGTGACCCCATCTCTCGGGGTGTTGATCTATTCAAATTTTCTGCCGACTTGAGTATTTAGTATCTCCTGGAAATTAACCCATCACGTGTGGTGGTTCACGCATGGGTTTTAGAAACTACTGTGCCATTTGAATCCCAATCTGCTACTGACTTTACTGTCACCTGCTGTGTCTGTGCTTCCATTTCCTCATCTGCAGAAATTATTTTGTTACCGTGAGGGACGAGGTAATATGCAGAAACAAATGCTCAGAGTAGCACCTGCTGCATAGAATTTACTAGGGGCCAGTGGTCACCTTTTCTGTGCAGATTTACTCCTTCTGGAACCCCCTGCTAGGACAGTGCTTGGGCTGGAGGGATGCCTTCTGGTGGGAGGGGGTACACTGTGTGAAAGCCGGTTTTGGAGAAGGGCGATGGCCGAGCTGGTCGAGAAGGAGTGTTGGCATTCCAAGTAAGTAATCGCTTCCTGGCGTTCTTCTGGGTCACGTAACTGATGCCGTTTCTTTATTTATCAGAGAAAGCAAGCGGTAGTTTGCTGTGTTCTGTATAAGATGAAATACAGAAGGACATGGGATCTCCCAAATCCTAATGCGAGTGTGGACTATGTGTGGGGCCTGGTAGACCCTCTTCTCCAAACCAAAATTAGACGTGGCCAACGGACAGACATAAATGTGTAGATAATCATGGCACCGCAGGGAGAAGGCCCTTCCGCACGGTCTGGTCAGCTCTCACCCTCGGGTGGCGGGGGGGCACCTGCCAACACCTTTGGGCTCCCTGGCGCCTGGGCCTGGGCTTCCTGCGGTGACCCCGCACAGAATGCCAGCCAGTCTGGGGAGACGCATGATGTAGGCTTTGCACCCAGACCATGGGAAACATGAGTGTGGATTAGATTCTACCTGTTTTCGCTGGAAGTCATCGTAATTTCCCGTACTAGTCTTGCCAACAAGACAGCATCGACAGCAAGCTGGAGCTCCCTGCCGGATCAGCGAGCTTCCACACTCCCCACGCCTGGCACAGAGCTGCTCGGGCTCGGCTGGGCCTTCTCCAGGCGTCTCTGGCGATGCGGGGTGTCCACTGGACGTGTAGTGCTTCCTGACAGCTGTCGGCACCGTCTGTCTAACCATCACTGACTCTGATGTAATTCCTTTTTTTTAAAGCTCCACTTTATTTCCAATTACTTGGCCGCATTCCAAAATGAATTTGAAAACCTCAGTAATGAAGAGAAGTGCATTATAGAAGAAGAGATGTTGCTTGAAGTCAATAGGTAATTGTTTCCTTTCATTGATTGATAAAGATAGCTGTCCTGTTCCAGAATATGATTGGGATGACTGCTCGCAATCCTGAGTATTTTAGGAGCTTCTCTACAAACATACGTGTCTAGGACTTATACTTTGTCCAAAGGGGAACATTTGACACCTCTCTAGATTGCAGCTCACGGCAGGGGCGGGGAGCAGGGTCAGTGCACAAGGTCAGGAGGCTTGGATGGTGCCCCAAACTGTAATCCACGTGTAAGACTCAGCGGAACAAGGCCGTGCCATCCAGGGCCTGCACCCTCTTGTCGCCCGATGCTCGTGAGATGGTGGGCACCATCCATTAATGTGTTTCTTCTAAAAAATAATGACAGATTGTGAGCATTGGTTCTGAGTCTTGCTTGTTTAACTTTGTTTCAGCAGCTCTCAAAGCAGGGCTGAGAAACTTCTGGATTTTGTAAAGGTTCAGACCCCTGTGTATCATACACACTCATCTCCCAAGTCTGGAGGCTTGAGTTACTCCCATCCTTTGGGGTCTGTTACAACAGGAGATTCTTGCTAAAAATGTCTCCGTACCTCTGACCCACCTTGTTCTGTCCAGCCCACTTAGCACAGATCATGTCTTCCAGATCCTGGTCTTCAGAAGTGTCCACACCCCTGTTGCTGAGCCTGTGGCCAGCCCTGCCGTCCCCGGGGCTCCCCCTGCAGCACGGAGCTTCCCTCTCTGGTTCGGGAATGGATAGAAAATAGAAAAAGGGAGAGCCAGACAGGAAGGGGAGCCCCAAGGGACGTGTAGAGGGTCAGGGAGTCCAAGCAGGGGTGAGGAGGATACTAGAGCATTCAGTGAAGCCCACAGGCACTGTTGTGAGGGGGCACGTGCGTGGGTTCACGGTGACCGAGGCCATGGTGCGGCGTAGAGATGGGGACTGTCACACCCTCCTCTGTTTCACCGCTGTGCTGCGAGGGCAGGGGTGAGGGTGGGGCGGCATCCAGCTCCAGGAAGGGTGGTGAGTTATGCAGAGGCCTGCATTTTCCCCCTCTTGCTGCACAATGCGCCCTGAGGGTTGCTGGTGCCGTGGGCTCACACGTGTAGCAGACAGCGTTTCTTTCCCAGCGTGGCCCGTGCCTGCCTGCGTGGCCCCCAGGGCCCCCGTTGAGTCCCGTGACTGTGTGACTGTCGCCGTCCCACTCGGCAAGTCCACCCGCCCCCAGCCAGAGGTGGGCGGAGCCGGCAGCCGTGCTCCCAGCTGCTCGTTCCCCGTGGCGTGTGATCCCACCGAGCTGGCCAGGGCAGACCCAGTTTGCATCCAGAGGAGGTAAAACGCCCACCTGCAGGAAGTTCCGTCATCGGGCCTGTGGCTGGTGCCGCCCATCTCACGTGCGTCTCCTGCTCTTGTAATTACAGGTTTGCCCTTGCGTCCCATTTCTTCTGGGGACTTTGGTCCATCGTACAGGCCAAGATTTCTTCCATTGAATTTGGGTACATGGTATGTTTTGGGGGTGGTTTTCTCTTCTATTCTCAGAAAGAAAATTGTTAACGATGTCTGTGAATGCTTGGTGGTAAATGACCGCTCTTTGCAGAGGGCTCCCTGTGCCCCTGCAAGTTGTGACTGAGGCGACCCGGCACCAGGACAGCAGGCTCAGCCCAGGAAGCTGAGGGTCAAAGGCTGCATAATTTAACCCACTCTCACTGGCTCTGCATCTGCAAAGGCAGGTGACCAGCAGGCCAGGCCTTCCCTGCTCCAGAGAATGCTGTGTGGTCCTGTGGTTCGCCTGGGGGATGTAGAAATCGGACGCTGGAGGTCCAGCCCTCGACCTCAGTCCCTTCGGACACAAGGGACAGCGAGTGAAGGAACACGATGGGGTCTGCCTCTGTGTTTTCCTCAGCTGTCACGGCTCCGTTCTCCGGCCTGCAGCGCCCCACGTCGTGCGGGCGGCTGGTGCTGACTCAATGAGCCGTCCTGGTCGCTGCAGGCAAGTTTGACCAGCCAGGCTGTCGTTTTCTTCTAAGTTCAGGAAGCGTCCTTGACGTAGACAGTTTTAACCTCGAGTTAAGCCCTCTGTTGGCCCATGGTGAGTGTTGGGAGCGTGTTCCAGGGCAGGGGCATGTAATGTCTCTAGTGAGCACCTTGCTTTGAGACAGGAGGTAGGAGTGACTAGTTCTCCGATCCCCTAGTCCTGTACGAGGCGGAAGGGTTGGTGCTGCACAGGTGGTCTCAGGCCAGAGAAGGGGAACGTGGACTTTTGACGCTGGTTTAGTCACGGTCACGTGATTATCGTAAGGCAAAGTAGACATCAAAAAAATACTACCAGAGATAAAGAATAATTTTGTAATAATAAAAGGATCGCTTGATCTAGAAGACATTAAGAAAATCGTGAATGCGTCCATACCTTTCTTGCTTCAAAAGACGTGAAGCAACACCTGAGAAAACTGATGGAGAGAGAGGCGGACCCACAGAGCAGACCTCCCCCTCCCTTGGTGACAGCAGAGCCAGAAACACAGCAGCAGGAGGGACGGAGGAGTGGACAGCACTCTCCCGGCTTGACGTAACTGATGCCCACCGCAGAAGGTACATTCTTGCCCACTGAATATGGAATGTTCATCAAGATGGACCATACGCTGAGCATTAGAAAATAGGTCTCAAGTGGAAAAGAATTGAAATGCAGAGAATATACTCTGACCCTGGTGGAATTCAATAGGATATCAACAACAACAGAATCCTGAAACTTCTTATTTGGAAGTCATTTGGAAATTAAACAGTACATCTAAGCCCTGGATCAAAGAAGAAATGAAACAAAATATTTCAAAGAAAATTATAAGGGAACACAGTATATCAGAATTTGTGAGATGTAGTTGGAGTAGTGTTTAAAAACTTGTGGCTTTGAAGGTTACACATTTGTATTAGATAAGAAGGTTTTCAAACCAGTGACCTTAAGAAGCGAGAAAGAGAAAAACAAGCTTAAGCCCAAAGTCAGTAGAACTAAATAAAAATAAAAGCAGAAATCGTTGAAATAGAAAATGAATGGGAAAAAAAAGTCAGTGAAACCAAAAGTTGGTTCTTTGAAAAGTTCAATAATATTTATAAACTTTTGGCTGTACTGAGCAAGTAAAAGAGAAGACACATGACTGATACCAGGTATAAAGAAGACATCACTACAGATCCTATGGATGTTAAAAAGGGTAAGAGAATATTATGAATAACCTCATGCCAACGGATCGACAGTGTGCACGTGCAAATGTCTTAGAAGATACAAATTACCAAAACTGACATAACAAATGACCATATATTTATTCAATAAATTGAATTCATAATCAGAAAGGAAGAAGAAAAACTGCCTTTATTTTATAGGTGACATGATCATGTACATGAGTAAATATAAAAGAATCAATAGAAAACTATGCAGGGAGTTTACTGAGGTCACAGGATACAAGGGCAGTGTATAAAAACCAGCTGCATTCCTATATGGTAGAAATAGTTACAGATGAAATTTCACTATATTGACAATGGCATAAAAGTATGAAATACTTAGGGATAAGGTTTTTAAAATATGTGCATGACCTGTGTACTGAGAGCTGTAGAACATTGCTAAGAGAGCCTAAATGGAGACAGAGACCACATTCATGGCTTCAGAAGACTCGGTATTAAGAGTCTGTTCTTCCCAAACCGATCTCCAGAGTCTCCACGATCCCAGTCAAAACCCGCACAGGCTTTTTGGCAGAAACTGATAAGCTGATTCTAAAATGTATGTGAAACTAAAACTAAGGAACCAAGTCGGAAGACTCATTCTGCCTGATCTCGAGATGTATCGACACAGTGTGGCATTGGTGGAAAGACGGACGTCAGTCAAATGGAGCAGAGTCCACTGCCCAGAAATAGACTCGCACGTAGAGCCAACCAGTATTTAACAGAAGGGCCGCAATAATTCACTGGGGGAAAGAAAGGGTTATATTTTCAAAACTGATGTGGGAACAACTAAATAGCCATATGGAAAAAATACTGAACCTTGATCTCCTGCCATACACAAAAGTTAACTTGAAAGAGAGAACAGACCTAAATGTAAAAGCTCAGACCACCACGTGTCTGGAAAACACAAGAGAGAAGCTTCCTGACCGAGGCAGAGATTTCTTAGGTTACATAAAGCACTGACCATAAAAGTAAGTTGGGCTTAATCAAAATGAAAAACTTTGGCTCTTTGAATGACATCCTTAAGAAAATAAAAAGGCAAGCACAAACAGGAGAAGATGTTGCAAATTTGTATCTGACCAGGACTTGTATTTAGAATACAGAAAGAACTCACAACTTAGCAAGAAACCAAACCTCCTTTATAAACAGGCAAAAGATTGGGACACTGCACAGAAGAGAAACAAATGGCCAGTACACATCTTTTTGTCTGCATAAGGTAATAAGTCATAAAAAGAGATGCAAATCAAATCTTCAGTGTGATTCCCTACACACCTGTGATGGTGGCTAAAACCTTAAGACACTGACAATATCAGACGTTAGCAGGAATGTGGAGCAGCCGAAACTGGCATACGTTGCCGAGGGGGCTGGTGAGAGGGTCTGGCCGGTCTGGAAGACAGTGCGGCCACACATTTACCGTACAGCCCAATAGTCTACTGTGGCATCATGGATCCAGGAGACGTGAAAGCATACATCCACGCCAGGACTTGGGTTCAGATGCTCACAGCAGCTTTCTGTGTGATAGCCCTGAAATGGAAATGCCCTCCATGCCGATCGGATGAACGGATAAATGTGCCGTGTGAGGTCCAGATGATGGAAGAGTACCCTGCAGTAAGCCAGAATGAACCCAGATGCTCACCACAGCACGGATGAATCCCAGAAACGTTACGCCGAGTGAAACAAGCCAGGCAAAAGGGTACAGACCGGGTGACTCCATTTATGGATAAGCTGTCTATTAGCAATCCGTACTGATCGAAATTGGTTCAGAGGCTGCCTGTGGCCAGACAGCGGGGTGGGACCCGTGGAAACTCGAGTGTGCCAGAATATTCTTTATCGTAACTGTGGTGGTGCTGCTGAACTCGATGTATGCGTTTGTGAAAACTGTCCAACCGTGTGCGTGAAGGAGTTAATTTTTGTGGCATAGAAGTTACACCCCAACACCGAATTGTGAACAGCGATGCTGTGATCTTCCGGCAGTTAGCGTCACACGCTTTTCAGTTTGGAGCAGGTGCTTAAGAGATCGCGTCGTCCACCCCGACGGATGGATGGGGGAGCAGGCCCAGAGACACACGGTGGCTTGACCGTTCTCGTTCTCGAATGCCCAGAACGCGAGACCAGCTTTTCTTACTTCCCTCTCTCATTCTGGGCAGTAATCATGCCGTAGGGGGTTCCAGAAAACCCATGGTGCGTCCTTTCTTGCACCTCTGTCCTCTGCTTCCTGACACCCCCGGGACCTTTTCCTTTGAGAGGGGAGCCTTTGTTTGCATCATTGTCTGCAGCGTTCCGGTCGACAAGATGGCGCACCGTGGCAGCGCACAAATACGTAGGCGGGGGTCCCGTCTGGATTTCAGGGCCAGGGTGGCCAGGGTGACTGAGCTTGGTGCCTGGGCTCCCGGACAGCCTGCGGCAGCCGGAGCTGTTCTGTTCTGTGCCCTTGGTGGTTGGGGCCCTGCCCTGCGGGGGCGGGGGGGGGGGGGTTGGTGCGGGATGTGGGCGGCTCTGGGCGGGAGTCCTTGGTGAGCCTGCCCTTCCTTGTGTCTCCTAGGACTATGCCCAGGCAAGGTTCGATGCCTATTTCGACCAGAAGAGGAAGCTTGGGGTGTGAGTGTGGGAGGCGCCAGCGGCTCCATCCCTGGACCGTGCAGGGGCGGCCGAGCCAGAGGGGGCCCTCGGTGCTCCGACTGCCATACCAGCGGCACGAAGGCTCGGATGTCTCGCTGTCCAACACAGATGTGTATGATACGAAAGACTGTATTAAAACTGAGTAACATTTATTTCATATCTTGTTTACGATTTCACTAGGACTCTGCGATGAGATGGGAAGCAGAAATATAGTGCAATAGTGCAATATCTCAGAATCCTTTTAATGTAGGCAAGGCATCTTGTGTCCGGGGCCCGAAGTTTTCAGTCAGATATGGCAGACAGCAAGAGTGAACCGTGTTTCTGCGGGTACTTTTTTTGGTTAACGTTGCTTTTTTCGAGGATGTGAATGAACGGCCGTGAGCACGGCAGCCAGGCTCTCTGGGGGAGCGAACGATGTGTGTAGACGCCGCTCGCTCCCGAGGGTGGCCCGTCAGCCGGGCCGGACCGTGACGTCGCTCTGCGGCCCGGCCGCGAGTCTCCGAAGCTGCTCCTTCAGCTTCTGGTCCGCGTGGCGGATGCACGAGACCGCAGACGGCTCGGGAGGGGGGTGAGCCGTTGTCTGCGTCCCGTGACCGCAGCCCCCGGGGACCTGTCAGGCCGGCACGTCGCCCCCTCACCAGGCGCTTCCCCCGCCCTGCTCTCCTCCGTAACTGAATGCGCTTCTCTAACCCCGGCTCCGGGGCGGGCAGGCGGCTGTGGCCCACACAGAGCCCGCGGCCGGCCGAGGAGCAGTGTGGGGTCCTGGGGACACACACGCCTCCCGGCTGCCTTCCCCGTGGAAAGCGGGGTTGGCCCGAACGTCTGCAGCTTTTCTCTTCCTCCTCTGCCTCTGCTCGGGGATCCTGTGACCGGGCTGGCTGCCCTGGCATCGTCCTGCCCGGGGGCTCCCTCTGCTGGGGGCCGTGGGGCGCCGGAGGCCCGGCTTTGGCCCTCGGGCCAGGTGCCCCCGCCCTCGCTGCCCCCCGTGTCCCTGACGGATCACTCTGGTGGGAAAGAGCAGCCAGTATACGGAATGTGGGGGTGTGGATGCAGTAGGCCTGTGACACCCATATATATTAAATGTCCTTTGGGATGATTTTTTTTTTACTCTGAACTCTTATTTGAATTATTTTGTGCATACGTTTCTGCTACCAGAGATTGTACTATACAAACAATAAAAGCATACAAACCGATCCTCACTGTCACCCTTGGGTGTGTCCTAAGTGTCAGGCAAGGCTCCCAACCCACCCCCATCCCCGTAAAGACCCCTAGAAGGATGTAGAAACTGGAAGCAATGGTATATCCCGGAGGAAACTGAACGGGTTGCCTTGGCCAAGGCAGGAGGGACATTTTCCACTATTCACCCTTCTAGACATTTAAAATTTTAACCAGGTGAATGTGTTTTGGTATCTGAGCAATAAACGGTCCCTCACGCCTGCGTAAGCTCTCACCCAAGAGCGATGCTCCCCCCTCCTTCCTGTGCCCACCCAGGCTTTGCCCTGTGGCCCTGCCACCCACACCCTCCCCACCGCATCTGGGGGTTCCGAGCAGGGCAGTCCTGGACCCAGGGGACGGGCTCCTCCCAGCAGCTGGCCAGATGAGCGCCAGGCCACCCGGCTTGCTGTGCCCAGGGCCTTGCTGGCCTCAAAGCGGCCTTTGTTCCCCGGGGCCTCCTGCCGGAAGAACCACTTTGCAGCTCTTCGGCCCGAGCAAGCAAGGCCTCTGAGAAGCACTGGTGCTGCCTTCTAGCCAGTGGGGGGACCCAGGCCAGAAAGACATGTGAAATGCCATCATCCACCCCACCAGCCGGAGGATGGCCTCAGGGGAACAGGACCGGTCACCCAGGGAGGGATGGGAGAGACCACAACCTCCCCTGAAGGGGCGGTGGGGCCTGGAGGCCAGTTCAGCCTCACCCGCGGGGCCCTGGACAGCCTCTGCCCTTCTCTGCAGGACGGTGGCGTGTGTATGTATGTAATCACTGCCCCGTGTGGAATGCGTGCGTGCGTGTGTGTCCTCGCTTTGGACCATCGTGAGTGCCTGGGGTGGGGCTGGCACCAGGGCGTGGAAGTATTGGCCCATCTGTGCCAGACATCACCCTTCATGCCCAGAGTATCCGGAATGTTCTCTTAACAGCCAGTTTGCGCATCCCGTGGATGAGGAGCTCACTCCCCACCAGCTCAGCCTGGTAAGACACTCATTCGGAACTAGAATGTGCTGGAAACATCTCTCCTGGGTCCTAGTTCTGCCCCTACTTCACCCCAAGGCTCTGGGATTACTGCAGATGTACCGTGGGGCCTCTCCCCAACTTCTCAAGGTTCTAGATCCCACACCAGGGCCTCCCACCCCGCTGTACCCTGCACCAACCTCAGCTGCAAAGGAGGGGACGAGGGAGACGAGCATAAAGCAGGGTGCGGGGCCCACGACACCGGGAGTCCCGTGGGGGTGGGACCGGCGCATGCCCAGAGCCCGGCCCTGCCTGCCCAGCCCCCGGCACCGCAGACAGGACTGACACGCAGTTCCCAGTCCTACATCTTTATTTCTTGTCTCCGGAGCTAAGGGCAGGGACCGGGGTGCGGCCACAGACAGACACTAGCCCTCCTCTGAAGCAAAGGTGAAGGGGCTCAGCTTGTAGCCAGTGCCTGAGTAGAACTTGTTCTGAAACTCCACCCTGGGGGTGAGCAGGGGAGAGCCGGTGAGGGGAAGGCCCTGGCCCTCGCGCTGCGCCCCCCCACCCCCCACCCCGGGCCGGCCAGGCGGGCCGCTCACCAGTGCAGCCGCAGCGCGTGCAGGAAGGCCGAGAGCCCCTCCATCACCAGCAGGATAGCCACGGTCAACACGGCGAAGGCGGCAAAGACGGGGACCAGCGCCACGGCTGCCACGCCCAACTTGCGGCCCAGGCCCAGGCCCGAGCGCATCACCATGGCCCACAGGACCTCCGACAGCTCTGGGGGGTCGGGGATGCAGCAGTGGAGGCCAGGGCCAAGGGGGTGCCCGCCCAGCCCCCCCACGGCAGCCCGCCTTCCTGTGGAGCCGGTGGGGGATCTCCTCCAACATCCTCCCTTTACAGAGGGGACACCGAGGCCCGGAGAAGTGACCCGCCCAGGCCACCCAGCCAGCAGCTCTGAGCGTCAGAGGCAGCCAGGACTCGAGCTGCGGCGGGCCAGCCCTCCCTCCGCGACCAGGTCACTCACGGGCGTGGGCCAAGCTCAAGGCCCAGAGGCGCAGGTAAGAGGCCGTGTTGGAGATGCAGCCCAGGCAGAACTCGATGGTGTGGATGGCCTGGTGCATCAACACCTCGGACAGGACAAACTGAGGGGCGGGCAGCTGTGAGGGGCGGGCCGGGCGGCGGCCGGCACCCCACACGCACACCCGGGGAGACCACACCCACCTCGGCCTCCTCTCCGTCCTCCGGGCACCCCGCTTTCTCCTCATCAGGGCCCCAGCCGGCCACGGATGCATCGGAGGAGTCCAGAATCCCGGACTTGTCCTCATCCTGGGGGTGGGGAGCAGGTGGCATGAGCAGGGACGGGGCCGGGCCGCCGCCGCCACCGCCCACTCGCAGCCCCGAGGAGGCCGGGGTGGGGTCAAACCTCCCGGCAACCCCCCCCGCCCCCCCTACCGGCTGTCGGCCAGCGGGCCCCCTCTGCGAGCGGCTGCGGTGCCGCCAGTGCAGGAACAGCGGGGTGCCGAGCAGCAGGACGGGCACCATGACCAGAGCCAGGATCACCAGTGCTGACTGCACCGCTTCCTGCGGGGGGAGGGGGTCCCAGTCACCGGCCCTCTCTGAGCCGCGCCGCGCACCCAGCCCGGGCCCAGAGAGCCTGCGGCCGGCCCCTCCCCCGGGGACGTGGCTCCGCAAGGAGTCCTCGGAGGGGGGAAGCTTCCAGCACCCACTGCGCCGGGCCTCCTTCCACCTCCCCGGCTCCCTGGCGGAGGGAGGTCTGACTCGCGTCCCCGATTCTCAGATGAGGCTCCGAGTGGCCCCGTAGTGGGTGTGGGCCGGCACCCCCGCGCCTGCGCACCTGCCCGTGGAAGAGGGGCTGGTTGGTGGGGCTGCGGGAGAAGAGGAACATGTTGATGAAGTGGATGAGGATGCTGGGGGCCGAGGCAGCCCTGGCGGCGTAATCTTGCAGCCACTTGTAGACGACGAGGAAGACCAGGTAGCCGAACAGCCCCAGCAGGAAGACCAGCTCCGGCAGGGTCTCTAGGAGCAGCCGGTGCCACTGGCCGAAGTGCCTGCGCCGGGAGAAGGGCGGGGTCGCCGGGTCACCCACCGGGCCGCCCCGGCCCCACCTGCCCCGGTGTCCCCCGGAGCCCGGGCCCTCACACGTGGTTGAAGACTCCCAGGACCACCCCGAAGGTCATGTGGGTGACCCCTAGGATGACGGACATCTTCATCTTGAAGGAGTTGAGGAAGCTCAGGTGGTTGACGGCCAGGCTCCAGATCTGGGGTGGCAGGAGGGACGGGTGTCACGCGGGGGGGGGGGGGGGGGGGCTCCCCGCCCGAGTCCCTCAGCAGCCCGTCTGCCCCCGTGGGGCCTCGGCACATCTGTGGCCCACCTGCCCGCTGTGGGGCAGCAGAGGGGAATGGCCCAGACCCCAGCTCTCCCTAGCTAGGGGACACTGAGCCTGTGATCTCCTGTGCCTCTGCTTCCTCATCTGTGAAATGGGGACGGTGCTGACGGGGTTGTCTAAATATCCCATCACATCACATCACATCAAGGGCAAGGAACGGTGCCCGGCGCAGCAGGCCAAGGACAAGCCGAGGGCCACCCTTACTACCATACGCTTCTCCGCTTTCTGAAGCGAGGGGGGCCCCCTCGTCCTTCCGGACCCCCGCACCTCCTGTACCCAGCACCAGGCCCGGCACTCGGGAGGGGCTCGGCGAGCACAGCTGAAGGGCGGGGGCGGGGGGTTAGGGTTAACGTCAGGGTCAAGGTTGGGTCAGGGTTAGCGGAGGAGCCCCGGCCCGCCCTCCCACCTGCCCGCACCCCCCCCCCCGCGGCAAGTGGCAGGGACTCACGGGGTCGATGCCGAAGGGGTAGGGTCCCAGGAAGACGCCGCTGACGTTGGGGTCCAGGGCGAGCAGCGGGTGCTGGGCCAGGAACGCGTCACTGTGGCAACAGTACGGGGTGGTCGGGGGCTGCGGGGGTCGGGGGCGGGGGGGCTGTGGTGCCGCAGCCCGGCCTCACCTCCAGTCCGACTGGGTGGCCATGGCCGCCACACTCCAGCCGGAGGAGAAGATGGCAGTGGCGCGGCTGAAGCACTCGTTGTAAATGAAGCCGGTGTAGACGGAGAACAGGCCCATGAGCAGGAGCAGGTAGCGGCCGTTGAAGAAGGTCTGCCAGATCTGGGGATGGGGGCGGGGGGCGCCGTGAGGGACCGCCCCGGGCCCCCAACCCACCCGGCCCCCCGGGCCGGCCCTCACCTCGTTCTGCGCCGACTTCACGGCCGGCCGGTTCTCCGTGAGCACCATGGCCAAGGCGAAGAGGAACATGAGCAGCCCGTGGCCCACGTCGCCGAACATTACGGCAAAGAGGAAGGGGAAGGTGATGATCGTGTAGGGTGCTGCGGGCAGAGGGGCCAGGCGGTCAGCCAGGACCCCCAGGGACAGGCCCCGGGACCCCAGGAAGCGTGGACGGGTGTTGGCGAGGCAGGGGCGCCAGGCCGTGTGTCTGCGTTCCAGAGCCCTGACTGTGTGACGGTGGGCTAGTGACTTAACCTCTCGGAACCTCCGTTCCGACATCTATAAACTGGACGTTCAATACTGCTGCTTCGTAGAGCTGCTGTCCATGAGTTTATCAGGGCAGTACTGGTGGGCCGCAGCACTCGATGTAAACCGGGTCCTGCTGCTGTTAAAAGAGCTACAAGCATATACTCGGAAAGAACAGAGAGCCCGGTGGCAGTCCCGACCCACACATGGCAAGTTCCGGAAGGCCCAGCTGGTCGCTTAACCTCTGAGGTCTCACTCTCCCTTCAGCGAAATGGGAAAAACCCCTAACGGGCGTTACGAGGACCACAACGCACATCCCTGTGAGGAGTTGAGTCTTGTCCCTTCCAAAACGATACACTGGAGTCCTAACCCCCAGTCCCTCAGAAAGTGGCCTTAATTTGGAGGTAGGGTCTCTACAGACGTGATCAAGGGAAAAGGAGATCAGCAGAACAGGCCCTACCCCGCTAGGAATGGTGTCCCGATAAAAGGGGGGAAACTTGGGGGCGCCTGGGTGGCTCAGCAGACTAAGCATCCGACTCTAGATTTCGGCTCAAGTCATGATGTCGTGGTTTGTGAGTTTGAGCCCCGCGTCCGGCTCTGTGCTGACAGCGTGGAGTCTGCTTGGGATCCTCTCCCCCCCCCCCCCCCCCCGCCTCTTCCCTGCTCATGCTCACGCTCTCTCTCTTTCAAAATAGACTTTAAAGGGGCGCCTGGGTGGCTCAGTCGGTTAAGCATCCGACTTTGGCTCAGGTCATGATCTCGCGGTCTGTGGGTTCAAGCCCCGCGTCAGGCTCTGTGCTGACAGCTCAGAGCCTGGAGCCTGCTTCGGATTCTGTGTCTCCCTCTCTCTCTGGCCCTCCCCTGTTCATGCTCTGTCTCTCTCTGTCTCAAAAATAAATAAACGTTAAAAAAAAAACTTAAAAAAAAAAATAGACTTTAAAAATTGGCGGGGGGGGGGGATTCGGACACAGACGCATTCCGTGGGAGAGTGCCGCTTAAACGTGAGGGTGGCCGTCTCCAAGCCAAGCACAGAAGTCGGCCTGGAATGGAGTCTCCGTCAAAAGGAAGCGGCCCTGCGGACACGGGGACCTCGGACTTCCAGCCTCTGGACTGGGAGACAAGAAGTACCCGTGGTTTAAGCCCCGACCTGTGTGCTTTGCTGCACCAGCCCTGGCGGACTGATACCCCCCAAAGTGACTGCTCCGAGAGCTGGTGGCATTTTGTCAACTGGCCGCCTGGTGGTCAAGCTGCCCTAGCTGGACTGGCATCTGCTAATACGGAGGAGCTGTGAGCACGCGAGACGGGAGGGGCCCAGGTCGAGCTCCAGGATGCTGACCCCGAGGGACGGCAGGCCCCGAAGGGCTGCATACGGCCCTGATCACCGTTCACTCGATGGTTCCATTCTCACGTCCTGCCTGGGCCACCTCGGGGGGTCCCAGCACCCTGCCTCTAGCCCCCTGGGTGAGGCAGGACCCTTCCTTGGCCAATTACTAAGTCCTCTCCAAAACCGGGCCCCACCGTGGTTCACCTCCTACACCCATTCTTTGGGCTCAGAGACCCACCGTGGTCCCCACCCGGTGACACGGGGGCCGCTGGGCCACTGGCTACACTGCAGCCAGCCTGCTGGAGGGAGAGCCGTGTCTGGAGGGAGAAGAACCAGGCAGGTGACAGACCAGGTACCCCAGGAGTGCAGAGGGGGCTGGGGAGGGAGGAGAGCCAGCCCCCTATGGCCCCCCCCGACTCGCCAGCCCTCAGTTGGTCCCTGACTGGTTTCTCGAGTCCCCACCTCAGGGTGTGCTCCTGGGAGAGCCCGACGGCCCCCAATTCACGCTTCTCACAAACACGGTGCGGCCTAAAAGCGCATCAGTGGGCCGGCTAACTCTGGCCTCAAGGACTGCTGCCCTGCGATCTGACGACGGGCAGCCTTCCCAGCACCGCTCTGAGGGCCGAACTATGCGTCCCATTTTACAGATGTGGAAACTGAGGCTCAGAGAAACGATGAAATGTGCCAAGTTAAGTGGGACCTCAAACCTGAGCTGTTTCTACGGCAAAACCTGTTCTTTGCACAGCCCCGCGCTGGACCCCTCGTAAGCCTCGCTAGGGGGTGTGCTGGGGATAAACACAAAGTTCCCACGTGGCCTCCCCTTGCCCCCCACCCCCACCCCCACCCCGGAATGCTGGGAGCGTGCTTCTCAACTTAAGAGGGCGGGACGGGCCCAGTGGGGAGACTCCGCGGGGCTCCATGGCTCTCACCGGGATTGACCTCCTGGTAGCGACCCACGCCGTAGGCGTCCACGATGCCTTGGAAGCTGGCCGTGAAGCAGTTGGTGCGGATGAGCGTGGGGGGCATGTCCCGGCAGGGGATGCGGTGAACCACGGCACTCACCCCTGCCTCACTCTGGAGCACCGGGTGGACAGACAGAGGGATGAGACCGAGGGCGGGGACCTTCAGGGACCCTTTGACACGCCCAGCCAGACCCGGCTGGAGAGGCGGGGCTCCTCCCCTCTGTGAGAGAGGTCGACCAGCCCCACCTGCCCCAACCGCGGGAGATCCAGGGAGAGCCTGAGATGAGCTGACCCAGGAGAGGGAGCCCCATCGCTACACGTGAGAGCCGACGGGGCGCCAGCAGACGGCCGTGACACCCATTTCACGGATGCGTAGCCCGAGGCTCCCTCCGACGGCCCAAGATCCCCCGGGGCCAGGGCCTGTTGAGCTGGCCTCCAGGGTGCTCTGGCCCGTCCCAGGGCTTCTACGACCTCGGGATGGCCGAGGCCATCAGGGCAGCCTCCCCGGAGGAAGGCGGGGGGGGGGGGGGGGGGGGGGCGCTTGGCCAAGACACGGCACCGGGAACAGGCACCTGCCTGGCAGAGGGGGAGGTGGGAGACCCGCCGCACTCACCGAGCTGTCCTGCAGCGCCTGCTGTAGGGTGGGCAGGTCGCGCGCGGCACACCAGCCCTCGGCGATGAGGCACTTGTGCGTGGCGCTCACGCTGCACTGGTTGAGGGCCAGGTACACGGCCTTCATCTTGCGGATCTGCACCTGCCAGGGCGGCAGCAGCTGCTGCACGCGGGCCAGCACCTGGCTCAGGAAGCGTTCCGTCTCCCCCAGGACCTGCGGCCGGCGCGGGGTGGGGGTTAGGGGGAGCAGGGGTGCGGCGGTGCGGGGCGTCCGGCCCGGCCCCCAGCGCCCACCTCCTGCAGCTCGTGGCTCTGCTGCTGCACCTGCTGCAGGGCCCCGAGGCGGCCCTCCTCGTGCTCCGCGTACGGAAAGATGTGGCAGTGGAAGCTGGCAGGGAGGAGGGGTGACGTGAGGGGAGCCCCGGGGGGCTCCGGCTGGGCAGAGGCGGAGTCTAACCGGGAAGTTACGGGGCAGAGCGGGGGACAGGGTGGTGACAGGCAGGGGCCTGGGCACAAGCGCGGTGGGCGCCCAGCCCCCCCCTCCCCCCCCTCCCCCCCCCCCAGATCTCACCAGTCCGTGATCTTGCGGATCTTCTGCCCTATCTGCTCGCCCCAGTAGGAGATGAGGAAGGTCATCCACGTCGAAGGCTCGCCCTGCGGGAGGGGGGGCCCACTGTACCTGCCGTCCTGGCCCCCCCACCCCGGGACGCACCCCCAGCCCGGGCCTCCCCGGCCCTCACCGTCACGGGGTCCTCTAGTTGTTGTTCTGTCTCCCGGAAGCTGGCGATAAGGAAGCCACGGCAGGCCCTCCAGAGCAGGCGTTCGAGGGCGGCGGCCTTGGAGGGCTCCACGGCACCTGCCACAAAGCTGCCGGGCCGGCCGGGCTGGGCGGGGGCCGCCCCAGCTTCCCCCTACCTAGCCCCGGCCAGGCCCCCTGTTCAGGACAGTCTGCCAGGCACGGGTGCCCTGCTCCCAGGGAGAAGGCCGGAGCCTCCCCACCCCGGCAGGGCCCAGAAGAGGAGAACCCGGCGTGCCCGGGTGGCTCAGTCGGTTGGGCGTCCGACTTCGGCTCAGGTCGTGATCTCACGGTTCGTGAGTTCAAGCCCCGCGTCGGGCTCTGTGCCGACAGCTCGGAGCCTGGAGCCTGCTTGGGATTCTGTGTCTCCCTCTCTCTGCCCCTCCCCCACTCACACTCTCTTTCTCTCTCTCTCTCAAAAATAAACATTAAAAAAAAAAAAAGAGGAGAACCCGCCCTGTGCCAGGGAAATTCTGGGCCAGAAGGAGGAGGCCGGGGGGCGATCTGAGGGTGGGTGAGGAGAGCACCGGACAAGGAGTCAGTCAGGGCCTCCGGCTGAGAAGCTTGAAGCGCCCCCTACTCACTTGACTCTCAAGTCCTGGTGCGGGCCCCCGGGGGGCTGGAGCAGGGGGATCCTTTCCGAGGGCCCATCGGCGTGGGTGGCTGCCAACTGGGAGCCGAGAGGCACCGTGAGCCCCGCGACCGGACGGGGGCCTGCCACCCCCAGCCCCACGCGAGCCTCCCCGCCTCCCCGGGCTGGAGCTGACCGGCGGGCTGTGGCCCTGGCCCAGCACGGCAGCGTGGAGCCGCAGCTGGTGCAGCTGGACCTGCAGGGACTGCTGGTTGCCCCGCACGTCCCGGAGCTCCTGCGCCAGGCGGTCCGTCTCCTCCTGGATGCGCAGCAGGTCCCGGGGCGGGGGCGCGGGCAGCCTCCCCTCCGGCCGGGACAGCACCTGCCCGGCCCGCCGCACCTCCTCCTGCAGGAACACTGGGTGCGGAGGGTCGGGGTCAGGGGAGGCCGTCCGGGGGCCAACACCAGCTAATGGCCACCGTTAGCCGAGGCCTGCCTGATGTCTAGGGGGTCCCGAATGCCGCCCCAAACTCCGCCAGCCACCGGCTAATCGATTCACTGGATCCAAGACCCCCAGAAAAACCCCAGGCCAAGCCTGTATCTCCTCCCAAGCTTGTGTGGACTGCTTGCCCGCTCCAGTGCCCTGGCCACGGCCCCCACCCAGGGCCTGGGCCCCACAGCGGTGGTCCAGGGCAGGGGTCCCTCTTGTCTGGGTTAGAGAAGCAGCAGCTCCTTGGGGCACCCGCCCCTGGATACTGGCCTCTGCCCACCCCAGTCCATCTGTGGCAAAGAAAGCTCTGTCTGAGCCCCTCCCGTGCTTAGAAACCATGCTGGCTCCCAGCAACCACTGGATGAATTCCTAGCCCTCACGCGGTATTCGAGGTCTCTTGCAAGCAAGCCCCATTGTCAAGAACGCCCCCACAGACCCCAGCTGCCCTATCCAGGCTCTGCAGGGCCTGGGCCTCTCTTCTCTGCCTTCCACCTGGGGCACCAGGACTCTTCCTTTTAGCCCAAGCTCGACTGGCACCTCCCCGGGGAAGCCTGCCTGGGATGTGGGCCCGGGGCCAACTCACAGAAGGTTTTCTCCAACTCTTCGCAGCGTCGAACATCCCCCACGAAGCGTCTCTGGAAGGCGCTCACCGAGGCATTGAGCTGTGGTCGCCGCGCCAAGGCGTCAGTTTTCTGGGGAGGGGGCCGGGGAGGTCCCCACCCAAGGGCCCAGGCTTGGCTCTCTACAGGCCATGGCTGCCTCCCTCTCCCCCCACCAAAAGGTGTGAGGACACCATGAACCTCCAGATGCCCAGCTGGAGACGGACCAGGCTCTGCGCGCCCCAGGGACGGTGTGACGGGGCCCAGGAGGCGAGATGGCCCAGCCGTGCGTAAGGCTGGCCTTTCAGGGAGCAGAGGACCTACGGCAGAGGCTGCTGGGATTCAGGCACAGCCAGGGGCCGTGTGGCGGTGGCGGCGCACCATCTAGGATGCCTAAGGACAAGCCCCGCCCCCACGCGCGCCCGGCCCCACTCACGTCTCTGAACTCCACGAGACCCAGCTCGCCAAGCTGGCTCACGCAGGTATAGGCAGCGGAGGTGGGCAGGAAGAGTTGCACCAGCACGACCTCCTCGCTCCGGAACATGGAGCCCATGGTCCTGTGGGACGGGCAGGGGGTGAGGGCTCAGTCGGCGGGGACCACAGACGGCTCCCCGTCGAGTAGGGATTCCGTCCGCCGCGGCTCAATCCACGGAAGGTCCCGCCACCAACCCCATCTGACAGACGGGGAGACTGAGGCTTGGGGAGCCTCAAAGGGGTGCTGCGGTCACACAGGAAATAAGCGTGCAACTGGGAACGGACCGACCTCACGGCCTGAGCCACGGCCCGACCTCACTCCAGCTCTTTCCCAGCGGCCTCTGCCCTGTCCCGGACACCCACCCCTGACCGCTGGTGGCACCGGCTCTTCTCACACTTGCCCTCTGCTCCCACTGTCCCTCCTCTGTGGCCTGCCCTCACCTGGGATCCTGATCACCCTCGGCGCCCCAGGCCAAGGGTCACCTCCGGCAGCCGGCCTCCTAAGTGCCATGGCCCTTGCTGGCCACGAGCCCTTGTCCTTCTACACCAGGGAGCGCCCATCCGTGACCCAGACACCCAGCACTGAGGTTGGGCCTGTCCGCACGGGCAGCTGGAGCCCTGCTCCCTCCCTGAGGTATCTGGGTGTGTGCTGAGGGGGTGGGGTCTCCGCCGGCTCCCCTCACTGAGGCCCGAGATGCCTGGCGGCAGACATGCCCCTGAGGCCCGGACTGCTTGGCAGCTGCTGTCTACACTGGGGCGGAACAGCCTCCCAGGTGTCGAAATCCACAAAATGAAACTGGAAACTGAAACGGGAAGGAAGGGCCCGCCGGGGCCCTGCCCAAACGCCGAGGGAGGAGGCCCCGCAGATGCCCTGGCCCACAAGCCAGGACTCCATGGCCCCTGCTCTGGGGGCCCAGGGCCAGCCACTTCCCCTCTGTGGGACTCAGTCTCCTTAGCTCTCAAACTGTGGGCGAAGGGGACAGACACGAGTGAGGTCCCCAACTGAGAGGGTGACCAATTGGCACCAAAGGCCCTGCCGGCTGTCTGGGCCGGTTGGGGCCAGCCCAGCTGGTCACTTCTGCCCCCCGGGGCCTGGGTTACTTCAGTCTAATGAGGGAATGCAGCCCCGGCCCCAGCCTGGAAGAGGAGAAAAGGCTGAGAGGCAGCCCGAGGCCGCAGAAGCACTGGGCCTTGGACAGGGAAGGGTGGGCAGGAGGGGCTGGGTTCCATCCCCAGAAGGCCAGGGACCAGGGTTCAGAGCCCTGCCCAAACTGTGACTGGCTGCGTGACCTTGGGGGAGTCTCTCACCCTCTCTGGACTTTCACTTCCTCTTTGGGTAAATGGGACTTGGCCAGCCCCAGGAGAGACAGGACCTGGGTAGGGAGGAAAAATAATGAGAGTTTACCCATACTACCTCTTAAGCCTAACGGCAATCCTGGGGGGAGAGGACCCCGTAGGCCTGTTTTACAGACGGGTCAATGCCCTTGGAGAGTTGAGGTCTGGGATCAGGTGGTCAGCAGGTGGCCGAGCCAGGCAGGAGCCCGGCCCTGGGGCTGCGGGTCTGGAAGTCCCAGTGCACAATATGTGCTCAGAGGAAATATGTGTTCTCTGCCCTGAGCACCCTGAAAGGCTGGAGGGTTGTAGGGAACCAGGTCTGGGGATCCAAGGGTCCAGCGGCCCCACGCTGCACCCTTCACTCACAGGGCCTCACCCTCGGCAATTCCCTTGGCGACAAGGACAAGCTGGGGTGGGCCCGGTGTGTAGGGAGCTGGTCAGACCCCTCCCCCACATTTTAGGACTCCACTGGCTCACCCCTTCCCCCCATCCTCCCTGGTCCCTACCCAGGCCAGGGGCCACCCCAGTCCCTTTGATGGAGCAAATGAAGTTTCCTCAGTTCTGTGGCCTTCAGGGTCCAGACTGCAGCCCTCTCCTCACTCTATATCCCCTCCTTCTGGTCCCTCAGGGACTGAGGCCAAGGCCAACTCCAGGAACCCCCAGATCTCTCCTCTAAGCCCCCGACCCAGGGATGAAAGCTGGACTGCAGGGGAGGGCCCGAGGCCTCTTCTATTCCAGACCAGTAGGCTCTGGAGCTGGAGTGACCCTATTTGCCTCTAGCTCTCCCTCTTTGTAGTTGGGTGGGCCTTAATTTCCTCATCTGTAGAATGGGTCCCGCCCTCCGAGGAAGATGCCACAGAGAAAGCCCTGAGCGCCACCAGCGCGCCACCAGGCCCAGCGGACTTGGGCTCAGTAGTTAGTGGCTGTTAACTCCCCATCATCCTCTTCCTCTTCTCTTTCCCCCTCCTCCTCCTCGCCACTGTGGCCCCCACCAAGGCCTGACACCGGGCGGGCGGCGGGCGGGCCGGCAGACTGAGTCTCATCCACTGATCCAGCTGGGTGGGGGTTCCAAGATCCCCTTCCGGGCGCAGGGCGAAGCGAGGGTGGCAGACGGGGCTGCGGGCTCTGCAGACCCCTGCCGGGGCACTCACCCCCGGGCCAGCAGCACGCGGCGCCCCTCGGCTCTGAGCTCCGCTCCCGGCACTGCGCTCCCCGCCGCGGCGCCCACGCAACTCACTTTCCCCGGCGGGCGGGGCCGCGAGGGGCGGGACCACGGAAGCCCCGCCCCGCCCCGTCCCGTCCGGGCCCCGCAGTCCCCACCCGGAGTCCCGCGAGCCGCTGGGAGGGTCGCCGGGCTCCGGCTGCGACCCCGCCCGCCCTAACTTCCTGGGGGACCATTGGAGGAGTGTACCGAGGGGCCCAGAGACCAGAGCGCGGACACAGACCGGCGCCGACCGCGCACGCCTACGTGGCCCGGGGTGCGGGGAGGCGGCCGGGGTAGAGCATGGGACGCCCCCCCTCCCTCCCCCACCTAGAGGCCTATGGCTGAAGGGACCCCAACACGCTGAGGTTTGGGCTCCAAGAGCCGTGTGTCCCCCGCACGCTCCCTCACCTCCGGGTCCGCCGCCGCCTCTCATGAGACCACAGTTGCACCGGATCCTTCCACCTTCCTGCCTCTGACCACCCGGGGTAGGGACCTAAGCTCCAGGCCCAGTGCTCTGTGCCCTTGGGTAGGTGCTCACCCTCTCTGGGCCTTTTTCCTCAATGGCAACAGGACATGGAGGGCCAGGCCATGTTATGTCCTTCCACTCAGGCTGGGCACCCAATGTTAGCTGTCGCTCCCCCCCTCCCCTGCAGCTGGGGGCGCCCTGGAGACTTTGGTCCTGCCCCAGCACCCCTGAGCTGAGGTTCACACCTGCCCAGCTGCCTGCACTTTGGACGGGCCAGGACCATACCCACCGGGGACAGGAGGTGCAAGGGGCCCCCTCATCTCTAGTGATCCTTGAATCCCACATGGCAAGGTCCTCTGAGGGGTGGAGTGGTGGGCAGATGGAGCCCCAGAGCTGGGGGTGGAAAGTACCGCCAAGGTCAGTGTCCTCTGAAAAGTGGGGGCCCCCATCCTGGGGCACTGTAGGTCTATTTCCAGGGTGGGGAGGACCCCTCAACACAACCAAACAGCACCAATGGGGGCCTCAGGTCAATACCTCCTGGTGCAGGGGAGACCAGGACCCCACTGTTACAAAATGGCATTAGAGGTGCTGCACACACACACACACACACACACACTCACGGGCGCGCGCAGTTTCTGACAAGTCAGAAGGGGGAAGAATCCAGTCAGGAGCTGGATAGCCTGACTCATTTTAAATTTTTTTTTTTTAATTAGAGAGAGAGCGCGAGAGCGGGAGAGGGAGGGGCAGAGACAGAATCTCAAGCAGGCTTCACGCTCAACACGGAGCCTGACACAGGGCTCGACCCCGTGACCTCGGGATCGCATCCTGAGCTGAAATCAAGAGTTGGACGCTCAATCCACTGAGCCACCCAGGCGCCCCCTGATCCATTTTTAGAAGTGTTCTGTTTCTCTGTGTACAAATATAGGCTCCATGACAATTATCTAATGCTGGTTCTACCTGGGAAAAGTGAAATTAGAGGTGATTTAGGAGTTTTAAACCTGCCTCATTATTGCAGAACCCTGGCATCCCACAGCCACCGGGGCTGGCCAGGGGCTAGGCACACAGACGCTTCCCGGGGGCCGGTCTTCCCTTCCAGGCCTGCTCTCACTCCTCAGCTCTGCACCTTGTTCCTTAGGCTGTGGGGGCCCAAGCAGGTCCTGGGCCACCTCAGCACCAGATGGCCCAGCTAGCAGCAGTGAGGAGAAAAAGGGGTGTCCTGGGGAATGAGTTGGGGAAAGGCTGGGGTTCTTTGCTACAGGCCTTCTCAGAGCCTTGAACGTGGTCACACGCGGTGCCTATCACAGAAAGAGGGCACTTGGGGCATTTCCCGCACTGACTGGTTCACAGAACACCCTCCTCTCCCTTCTTTCTGTGAAACATCATGGGTGGTTAGTGTTTTGTAAAAAGTACTTTTGGAAATGACGGAGAAGGGGGACTCAGATCTCCGACCGAGTTAGTTTTCATCGGACGCATGCTGTGTGATTCCGAGCCGGTCACTTCACCTCTCTGAGCTGTTTGCTCACAGCTGAGAATATACTGAAGTCCCTCCGCAGGCCCTGGCACTGAGTTCGAGGGAGCCGTCTCCGACGATTCTGTCCACACGGGGCTAGCGTGTGGCCCCACAGGGAAACCACGCCGCTGCCGGGATTGCGAAGCCGGAAGTTCTGAGCAAGCAGAAGCCAAGCCGGCAGCCTGGCCTGGGGAACTTGGGGAGGAAAGGGGATGTGGCTGGAGATGAGACAAGGCCAGCTCAGGCGCAGCGGGGTCTGTGTCACCTCCTTGTGACAGCTACCCACCACCCCCAGCAGGCCTCTCCCTGCCCCCAGGGAGGACAACGCCCTGGCCTGAGTTTCTGCGGTTGATGTACTTCTGCCTGAGGCTCTGGCAGGCTCCATATCCGTAGGGTGGAGTCATGGGAGGCCCTCGGGCAAGGGCAGGTCCAGCCCCGACCCTGTGGGCACCCAGGATTATGGGAATAGCAGACCCCAGGCCGAGCCTAGAGGCATCGCCCAGAAGACGGGTGTGCAGCAGGGCCGCTCTGGGCTGACAGCCACAGGGAGCCCCAAAGGGGCCCATAGAGTCCCACAGGGAGGCCGGGCCACCTCTGGTGGCCCCACTGAAGGACCTGTCTTGGGGAGGAGTCCACAGGCCGTGGCCGGGATTCAGGACAGAGGCGGTGCGGGAGGGCAGAGCTTTTTTATTGGGCCGCGGGGGGCGTCAGCGGTACAGATAGTCGGCCTGGATGTTGGCGGCGATCTCGGCCTCCCACTTGTCCCCGTTGTTGAGCAGTTTCTCCTTGTTGTAGAGCAGCTCCTCGTGTGTCTCCGTGGAGAACTCAAAGTTGGGGCCCTGCAGGCGGGGGCGGGGCGGCCACGTGAGGTGGCTCCAAGGCACCGCTGCCCCGGCCTCACCCAACCCCATGCCCACTCACCTCGACGATGGCGTCCACGGGGCAAGCCTCTTGGCAGAAGCCGCAGTAGATGCACTTGGTCATGTCGATGTCGTAGCGCGTGGTCCGGCGGCTGCCGTCGGCCCGCGGCTCAGCCTCGATGGTGATGGCCTGGGAGAGGGGCACAGGGCACTCCTTACCCTTCGTTCCTGTCCCCTGTCTGCCCTGTCCTGGAGGGGTCGCTCTGGGGCCATGGAACGGGTCCTGCCACCCACTTTCAGCCTGATGTGCCTTCCCTGCCGCCCCTCCCAGGAGGCCCCCGTCACACAGCCTAGCATGTGCCCTGGCTGACATTTTTCTTGTTTGTTAACTGCCGCCATCTCCCGCCTGAGAACCTAAGTCCCACGAGGGGAGGACTGTTGCCTACTCCGTTCACTGCAGGGCCTGTAGCCCCGAGGGGGGTCCTCAGGACTAGCCCAATGGCTGTCGGTTGCACGCTGAACAGCTCTCCCATTTATGTCTGGTTATCCCCCTTTAAGGGATGAGAAAATTCAGGCTCAGAGAGGTTGAGGGGCTTCCCAAAGCCACACAGCAAGTGAGGCTCAAAGCCCAGACCCGAAGGTAGGTCTTTAACCCTCAGTTTCTGGGTACGGCTTTGTGCCAGCAGGGAAAAGGCCAACCTCCCACAGCCCGAAGGACCTTCAAAGGGTGTGCCAAAGGCCTTCACGTGCCCCCCAGCAGTGTAATGCCCACATTCAGTGGGACCCTAGACTGGTAGCCTTGCTTCTTTGTGCCTCAGTTTCCCGGTCTATAAAGACAGGGACGATCACCTCTGCATCCTAGATTGATGTAAAGATAAGTCATGAGCTGGAACAACGCCTGATCCGTGGACGCTGCTCACTGCCCGGTGACTGTTACCACCTCTGCTGTTTGGGGGCTCTTCTCTGTGCGCCGGGGTGGCTGGATCAGAGACATCGAGGCCACCGCGCATGGCCTGGAGCAGCCTCGGCGTGGGGGGGGCGGGATCGCTGTGTGGTGATGAGTGACCACGGTGCCCGCTGGGGCTCCAGCTGGGCACGCCCACGGGCCTGCCCAGGAGCCTCAGCTGGATGTTTCTGTTTCTACACTAACAGCCCCCGCCTCTGGGTGGTCCATGTGGGACCCTCCAACAGAACTTGGAGCCGGGGGCTCCAAGGAGCAGCAACCAGGGGCAGGGAGGGCCTCAGCTGCGGCACGCATGTCCTCAGGGCTGGCCCTGTGACAGGCACACGTGCACAGCTCCTGAGACTGCTGCTGTGTTCAGGGCAAAAGCGGAGACCTTCAGGGGCCGCCCCGTGGCTCCCAAGCCCAGGTTTGACGCCCCTGACCAGATCCCCAGGCGCGGGACCCACGTGGGTCATGTCACGTGGGTCACACGGCCCGCTCAGGGCCACAAGCCTGCCTCCGATGACTCACTAACGCTGAACCGGCCCGGCAACAGGACTCAGAGAGGGAAAGGGGCTTTCCTGGGGACACAGCCAGCAGGGGGACCAGAGTTCGGGCCCCAGGCTGCCCAGCTTCCCCCTCTCCGCAACAGGCTGCAGCCTCCTCCTCGAGGGCAGGGGCCACAGTGGCTCACCTGGGCAGGGCAGACGGCCTCACAAAGCTTGCAGGCGATACAGCGCTCTTCTCCGGACGGGTAGCGGCGCAGTGCATGCTCCCCCCGGAAGCGTGGGCTCAGCGGGCCCTTCTCGAACGGGTAGTTAATGGTGGCCGGTTCCCGGAACAGGTAGCTCAGGGTCATGCCCAGGCCTGTGGGCAGCATGGGCGTGGTGGTGGGTGGGTGGGGGCCCCTCCTCCCCCAACAATCTGTGCCCATGCCCCACCTGTGCGGCCCCTTCCCCCCAGGGCCCACCTCGGATGAGCTCAGTCCACAGCAGGGTCTGAGCCGCCCGGTCGGTCACCGACTTCATGTCCATCGAGGTCTCCCGCATGTTCACGAACTCTGCAGGGGAGGTGAGCAGAGGGGCCGTCGTGATAGGGCTTCTCACAGCCGCACATGCCCAAGTCCCCCACGAACCCGACTCAAGGAGAAAAGGCCTGGTCACGGGGTGCCTGGGGGCGGGGGCTCAGCCGGTTAGGCATCTGACTTCGGCTCAGGTCATGGTCTTGCCGTTTGTGGGTTCGGACCCTGCGTCGGGCTCTGTGCTGACAGCTCGGAGCCTGGAGCCTGCTTCGGATTCTGTGTCTCCCCTCTCTCTCTGCCCCCCCCCCCCAACTCCGGCTCTGTTTCTCTCCCTCAAAAATAAATAAACATTCAAAAAGAAATTAAAAAAAAAAAAGGGCCTGGTCTTCCTTCCAGCTGGACCTCCCCCCAAGGGCCTGTTCGCTCACCAAAACTTCCCACCCCAGCAAGCTCGGAGAGGCCTGCCTCTGGCCCTGGCCAATCCTTGCCCACCTTTCCCTGTGTCTGGGCAGCCATCTGAGCCCAGGAGTTGAAGGGGGCTGGAAGGGGCTTGGGTGGCGGGGTCCTGGTGAGGAGGATGCACACCCAAGGCTCACACCTGGCACTCTCCTGCCCCAACACACCCCCTCCCACCTGTGCCACGCAGGGTAGCTCTGAGATGCCCCTGTGTGGCCACAGGGAAGGCTCCCCACCCCCTAACTGACAGACCCTGCCCCCACGAATCATACTCAAACTTGATCGTCATGACAGAGCAGAAACGGAGGCTCAGAGAGGGGGAGCCTCTAGCAAAGTCAGGACTAGAACCCAGGCTTCCTCCCCTGCCTCTGGCAAGTTCCTGATCGGGAATGAGGCTCAAGGTGCCCGGGGACTCACTGTAGGTTGCTGCCACCGTGCTGCTGTGGAGGCTCCGGCCACTGGGGTGCCCTGGAAGGAGGGGGATGACGCTGTCAGCGGCGGCCTCACATCGGGAGGCTGGGCCCCCCTGCGCCCCAAGAAAGGCTCCCCTGGTCCTACCTGCACGTGCGGCCTGGGCCACGGCCCGAAGCAGCGTAGCTGTAGTCAGGCAGTGCATCTGCGGGCGTGAAAACGGAGGGAGACACGGGTGGGTCCCAGACCTGTCCCCGCGGGAAGTCTGGCGCTGTGGGAGCCCTGACCCCAATGTGTCACCTGGTCTCCTATTCCCCCCATTCCTGTCAGAGGCACACAAGGCCTCCCTGTTCCCAGGTGTGGCACCTCTCAGCCCTCCAAACCTGACTCCGCTCAGCGAGGCTAAGATTTAGGGAGTATCTGTGGGCCCAAGTTCCATCTAGCTCACCTTCTAAGAAGTCTTTAAAATCCATCCCTCCTCTCTTCCCCGATCGGTGCTCCTGCCTCCCACCTCTCCCCTCCCCTGTTCATCCTCCCCAAAGCTGACCCAAATAAGCTGGCCAGCAGCCACCAGCACCGACAGCCCACTGTGTCAGGCACTGGGCTAGGGGGTCACACACACTGTCATATGGTCCTTACAAGGATCCCTCGTGAGAGACACAGAGAAGCTGAGGCTCAGCCATGTTAAGTGACTTGTCCGAAGTCACACAATGGGGGTTGAGGGGTGGAGAGAGTGGGACCAGTATGGAACTCCTGCACACCCACAGTCCACCCCCGTTGGAAACCCTTTTAAAGGCTTAAATAACCCTCGGGACCAAATTCTTTTCCCCAGCATCGAGGTCCTTCTGGACCGGTCTCCTAGCCTGCCAAGTGACCTTGGGCGGGGGAGGTCATCTGACATGTTTTCTCATCTGTGGAAGGGGGGCCACGAGAACGAAGGGAGGTGTACATGCCCAGAGCTTGGCATCTGGCCGAAGCTCGAAAGTGCCCTTCCCGTGATCTGTGACTTGTCTCGGGCCCATCTCTTAGGACCGCTGACTCCAGCGCGAGGCACCTAGCCCAACATCTGCCCGACCTTCGCCGTGACCTCTGACCCCACAGACGCGGGCGGGGCATGCGCCTTGATGGTGCCGGGTCACAGGTCCGCTAGCGGCGCGCTGAAGGGCACCCGGGCCGCGCGTCGTGAGCCGACCGAGATGAAGCCTGGCGCAGAGTCGACGGGGCCGACGAGAGCACCGCACTCACCCCCCGACGCCGCGCCGCCGAGGTCCGGCTCCTAACAGCTGACCCCTGAGCACCCACCTTGAAGCGCTGCCTCTCCTTCCCTTGCTGAGCGGCCTGCCCGCCGAGAGGCGGAGCCTACACTCTGAGACGCTGCCATTGGGCCGGCTGGTTTCACCTTTTCCGCGCTCATCTTTTACGGCGTACTCTGATTGGCCAATAGTGCCCCTGAAAGAGGCGGGATCCAGCAGCATCTTTCCTCTGATTGGCTAGGGGAGAGCAGGCTCTTGAAGTTGCGTAGGGCGCCTCCATGTTGGGTTGGAGAGGCCAATAAGCGAGGAGCCCCCACCACCGCAGGCGGGACATCCGGGGCGTGGCTTAGGAAGTGGCTCCGGGTCGGACCGGACGTCCCGTGCTGGAGGCCGGCAGCTCACCGCTGCGGGTTGTGTGTGATAACGGTGCTGAGAATTGCGGCCGGCAGTGATTCCGCGGGAGCCGTGCCTGCTCGGCGCTAAACCTTTACCCAGGAGCTCTGTATGGAGGATTATTCTCGCCTTACAGCTGGGGAAATGAGGCACGGGCTGCAAAGTGCGGCCGCCTGAATCCCACCTGGATCTGTGTGACTCGGGATCCTTGTCCCTCAACAGCCACCAAACCTGTTTCCTCCCAGTGGATTGATTGTGTGGCAGAGGGCCCCCGGAGGTTGCGGGCACCGAGAAGGCCCTTGGGACCGCCTCTGTGTTTTGGGGAGAATGGGAGGTGGTCATGGAAGGCTTCTTGAATGATGTGATGTCCAGGCTGTCCGCGAGGAGGAACAGGGCAGTCCAAGGGCAGAGCAGGCGTGCCCACGTGCGCGCAGAAGTCCTCTTGAAAAGGAGCACGCCGGGTGTGGGGGCACAGGGCCATGGCGGAGCCCCCCAAGGACTCGTGTGGGTCCTGACTCGGCGGGCCGCTGAAGGGACTCAGGCTGGGGGGTGGAACGGTCCAGCTTGGGAAGCTCCTCGGGTGCCCTGAGGTCGGGCCCACGGGGAAAGGGGAGGTGATAGATGGCCCCGGGCCTGGTGTTCCGTGTGTGCATTGGCAGGTTCTACAGCATGATACAACCCTCAGGACTTTTCTCAAAGATGGGACTTGGCAGGTGAGCAGGGAGTGTTGAGCAGGGATCCCCCAGGGTTTAGTTTGGTGGGTGAGCGGATGAGGGACCCGTTTCATGGCATCAGGGCCCCGGAGGGTGAGCAGGACAGGGAAGAGGGTGAGTCCGATGTGGGATGTGGCGAGGGGAAGACACCCAGTCCCTGGGGATGAGACTGCTCAGAACTCCCAAGGGGCCTGAGGGGAGACAGACTGACCCCACGCAAAGGAGGAGACAGGATGCCGGGAGCTTGGGGTCAACAATTCATTTATTAAACTGCAAAATTGAATCCTCATGACGATCTCCAAAGGTGCCAAGACATCACCTCCACTGTGCAGATAGAAAAACAAACTCAGGGAGGGAGGGCAAAGATTTTTTTGCCCAGGGCCTGGGCCACTGCAGGTCTGTGGTGTGGCCTGGACCAGACTCCAGGGCCCCTTCTGCACCCTTCACAGGAAGGGGGGTGACTCAGAGGCATCCCTGTCTGCCGGCCTCTCCCAGGACACAGGTGGCTACATCGGAGGTGGGAGAGGGCAGGTTACTGCCTTGTTTCCCATGCTCCCTCACCGTGGCCCGTCCTAGCCGGGGGGGGGGGGGGGGGGCAGCCAAGGGAGGAGGCTGAGGGCTGGAGGAGAAGGCCCCGGGAGGGAGGAGGGCAAGGCCGGTCCGGGCTGTGGTCTTTTCCTCCTTGTGTGTGAAGCCCAGGCCACATCTCCAGGAGCTGCAGGTGGCAGGGGCAGTGGACTCAGATGAGAGTTGGAGGGACACCCTAGTGCCTGAGGCGGGCTCAGAGCAAGGTACAGCTGCAGCCACGGGCCTCCATGGCCATCAGCAGCACCCTCAGCTTGCGAGGTGAGTAGGGCGGGTAGCGGATGGAGTAGATCTTCTCCATCCCGGGGCAGCGCAGCAGGCAGGCGCGGTGGTGGGAGAAGGTGTCAAAGGAGAACTTGCCGTGGTAGCTGCCCATCCCACTGGCACCTGTACAGGGGCATGGGAGACAGCGGTCAGCCCCTCGGTGGCCAGCCGAGGGGTGTCAGACAGACCTGGGCTCTGCCAGTCACGCACAGTATGACCTCGCCTCCGAGCCTCAGTTTCCCCATGTGTAAAATGGGCTTAGCCCCGAGCCTGCAGCAGCTCACCAGAGGCTGTGGCAAGATAGGTAGACAGTGGTCAAAGGTGTGGATCCTGGAATGACTGCCCAGAGTCGATCCCTGCTCTGAATCAGTTCACCTTGGGCAACTGACTTTGCCTCGGTCTGCTTGCATGTGACACCGGGTGACCATGGCACCCACTTCCTAGAGCTGTGGGGGTCGGGCGGGTGTTCAGGCCCGTGGACGAAGTAAGTCCTGGGGTGTGTTAGGAGTCTGAAGTATCCAGGTGGGGAGGCAGTCAAGGACCAGGCTTCGGCACCGCAAGTCCAGGAGACCCAGGATGGGTGGGGTGGGGGCAGTGAGGGAGGGCTTCCTGGCGGGAGTGAGGTCTGAGGGACGTACAGTTGACCAGATGAAGAGGCAGCGCTCGGTGTGGGCAAGAGGGGCCCAGGCTTGGGGACAACCCAGCCTTGGAGGTGGGTGGCCTGGGCAGGGCTCAGTGTGGCTGGGGCAGCAGGGAGAGGAGGTGGGAGCAGGACCCCGTTGCCGAGCCGGGAAGAGCTGGGCCTCCGGAAGCTGTGAGTCAGGGCCTTGCTCAATCCTGGGGGGAGTAGCAGGATCAGATTCGCCCCCAGACAGACCGCCCCACTAACCCTGGGGAGGAGGGGCTGGGACTGGAGACGGGCGGGCTAGGTCGGGGCTCCAGGGTCAGTGTCTGGCCCTCCCAGTCCACTGAGGAGGAGGTGGGCTCAGAGAGGGGACGTGGTTGCCCCAGGTCACACGGCCAGTGGGCTCGCTGGGACCAGCCCTAAGGTTTCCTGCCTCGGAGGCCAGAACTTTGCAGTGGGAATGGGGGCTGCCGGGGCCGGGGATCCCCGCTCACCCGGCTTCCCTCGGGCAGGGAACAGCCCCTATCTCCTGGGGGAGGGGGTGACATACCAAGTGCTGGACTGAGGGGACACAGGAAGGGTTAAAGGGGCAGTTGATAGCCTCACCGTGGAATGAAGGGGACACACGAGGTTGCCCCGCGTGAGCTGGTAGGCAGATTCGGAGCCGTGCTGTTCGTGAGAAGGGCAGGGCCGGCGATCACAGTGGGGCTGAGAACCCTGAATTGTGTCTCCGTGGGCCCACCCACACGGGTACATGCAGGGACAAGTCTGGAAGGTTTCCTCAGGATGGAGATGTCGGGATGCCCCTCAGTCTGGCAACAGCTAGGGAAGGCGGGGCCGTGCCGGCTACCTACCCACTCCTCCAAAAGGCAGGCTGTCGAGGGTCAAGTGCATGAAGCCATCATTCCCGCAGAAGCTCCCACTGCTGGTCTGGGCCAGCACTCGCTTGACCACCTGCAAGGGAAGCAGCGATGAGACCCCGTGGCTGGGCAGCAAGAGGCCACCAGGAGGAGTCTGGCCACCGTGTAAGCCGCAGGGGGGTGTGGTCGCGTGGCACCCGACACTGAGCCCCCAACTCGGGATGTGTTTCCTGAGCATCTGCTCCGTGTGGCCCCTGCTGGGGATCCAGGCTTAGAGCCGAGAGGGAGGCGGGAAGCCCAGCGGTCGTCTGGGGACACGGAGAGTTCAGGGTGAAACGCCAGGTCGTCAGGGAGGCGTCCCAGAGGAGGGACGAGCTGCACCTGCGGCATCTCAGGGGGAAAGGGGGCCCCCCAGGCAGAGGGAGGGACAGGTGCAGAGACCCAGGGACTGGCCCATGCGGTGTGCAGCACAGGGAGGACATTGACCCAGGGCAACACAGCCAGATTGGTATTTTAAAAACATTAACTTGGCCCTTGCGTGACTTCAGGAAGATCTTTTCTCTTTAACCTATAGGTGTATTTGAAGAACGAGAGGGAAAGAAGATTAGTAAACGCTAAATAGTCGTTGCCGAAAACTTGGCTGTATTTAGTTTCAACACGTGATCCTGAGCTAATGGCTTGTCTGGACGGTGGGTAGAGTGAACCCCCCCACCAGGGGCTCAGGAATCACGTGGAGGCCAGCAGCAATCGCGACAGAAGATGGGACAGGAGTGTCACAGTGCTTCTCGGGGAGTAGGGGCAAGTCACGGGGGCAGCCAAGCCTCATAGGTGTGATTCTCTGTCTCCCAGGCAGTGCTGGGCCTTCAGAAGAGCTTGAAAGTCACTCTGCCAGACAACCCCCTTCCAGAAAACCCGGATTGCATTTTCTAAAGTTCAGTCTTTTAATTTTATGTTTTACCTTATTTTATTTATTGAGAGTGAGCACGTGCGAGTGAGCCAGGGGCAGAGAGAGAGAATCCCACGAGGTGCAGAGGGAGTTTGGAGCCCAGAGCGGGGCTTGAGCTCACCCGATGCGGGGCTCGAACTCACGAACCGTGAGATTACGACCTGAGCCGAAGTTGGATGCTTAACTGACTGAGCCACCCAGGCAGCCTACTAAAGTTAATCCCATCCAGGTAAAGCAAGGCTCCTTCGAGGAATGGCTGGTTCTAGGGCTGGGCGAGGGAAATACAGGATGAGCCAAAGCACCTTGTAGACCCTGAAAGGAAGGAAATGGTCCGAAGACAGAAGGGTGACTCGATGAATGGAGGGCTGGATGTCTGAGGGACCTAGCAGCTCCCACTGCCCAGAGCAGGACAGCTTGAGCAAGGAAACAAGCCAGGTGTTGCCTTGTAACCCAGAGGATAAAGCAGATACGAGCAAGTCCACGCTGATACAAAGAAGTGATTCCAGAGCGAAACCTTTCTGGCAGATTCCAGGTGATCTGTGCACAGATTCCCCTCCAGCAGGTGGAGCTGAATCACCCCCCTCCCGTGGAAGGGGGGCTAGTGACCGTTCCCAAAGAGGAAGTTCTCTTGGTGGAGACCCCTGGCGGACAACACCTCGGCCAAGTGGTGAAGGTTAACCTCACCCGCGATGTGTGGATCCCGCGGATCCCTGATAGGACGTCAGAGGCCAGCCCTTGCTTCCGTGGTAATTCTCTCACGGGCAATACCACAGACCGCTGAAAGTGGGGACGGTGTTGCCGGAGACCTTGACAGTAGCTCTCGAGCTGAGAGATGGTCACAGGCCAGAGGAGCCATGACAGCTGAATGCAACGTGGGACCCTAGCTTGGATCTTGAGGCTGGAAAGAAAGCTGGCAGAATCCGTATCAAATACGAAGTGGAGTTAACGGTAACGCACCAGCCTCAGCTACTTAATTTGGACCAACACACGGGCCCTTCAAGAAGGACAGCTGGTTGTGGGACTCCCTGGACTGGCTCTTATCTTCCGTAGATCTAAAATTACTCCAAAATAAACAGCTTATTGAAAAAAAATCCTGTCCAGCCTACGAGGGATCTCGTGGGAGCTGGGCGAGAGGGGAAGGTGGGCCCCGAACTGAGGACGCCCACCCAGTGCCCTGGAGGCTCCCAGGCTGCCCACAGCGGGTGAGCCGGTCAGGGGGCGGGGGCTCATTGTCCTGCTTGCGTCATCTGGTCCGTCACCCTCCACTGTCATTCCACCCCATGCCACGTGTGCCTTCGATGAGCCAGGTGCTGGAAGGGGACCCTTGTCCACCAGCCCAGATAATGAGGAAGACCGAGGTGGGGACTGATAGAGCAGGGACACTGAACCCCGGGGGGAGGTTCTGGGGGCTGTTCTCTAAAGGCCCAGGAGACGGTGGCTTAGATGGGAAGGAGAAGAGGTCTGACTGTCCCAGAGAAACAGGACCCCTCACCCTGCAGTCCCTTTGGTCCAGTCCAGTCCTAGAGCCACCTCCCCTCTGCTGCAACCACCCCACCATCCACTGCTGGCCTCTCTCTACCTCTGTCCGACCCCTACCCAGCCCCACCCGAGGCCCCACCTGTTTGTTGTTGGAGAAGGCGTACAGGGCCAGGGGTTTCTCCCGACGGTTGATGAAGTCGATGGCCTCGTCCAGGCTCCTCACGTTCACGATGGGCAGGATGGGTCCGAAGATCTCCTCCTGCATCACGGGTTCCGTCTCCTCCACGTCCACCAGCACCGTGGGGGCTGCGGGCACAGGGGGCGGCTCAGCCCTGGGGAGGGGGGCCTCGGGCAGGGCTCAGGGACCTTCTGGGGAAGATGGTGTCCCCACGGCCCCCAGGAAGGACCGTGAGGGGTTCTCCAGCCTGGCTGGGGCTGAGGCGGTGCGCCCGTGTCTCCCAACGGTCTTCCCAGAGCCGGGGTCCAGGCTGGACGCGGCCAGTGCAGCCGTGGGAGCCTCGCGGCCCAGGTGGGAGCCTTGCGGCCCAGGTGGGAGCCTCGCGGCCCAGACTCGCGGCCCAGGTGGGAGCCTCGCGGCCCAGACTCGCGGCCCAGGCAGGACCCGCATCATGGACGGGCCTTCCCACGGGGGTCGTGGCAGGACGGCAGGCTCACCGATGTAGCGCTCGCTCTCGTCGCTCTGGCCGCCAATGGCCACGCGGCCACAGCCCAGCAGGCCTCGGAGCCGCTGGAAGTGCTTGTCGCTGATGATGCGGCCCAGGTTCGGGGAGCTCCGGGGGTCCTCGCCGTAGAAGCGGGTGATGGCGCTCTGCAGGGCGGGCAGCAGCCGCTCCTGCGTGTCAGGGCTGCACAGGACGTAGTCGGGGGCCACGCAGGTCTGGCCGGTGTTGAAGTAGCGGAACCAGGCCACGCGGTTGGCCACGGTCTGGGGGTCACAGTTGTCGTCCACGTAGCAGGGGTTCTTGCCCCCCAGCTCCAGCGTGACAGGCGTCAGGTGCTTGGCGGCCGCAGACATGACGATCCTGCCCACCCGAGGGCTCCCTGGTGGTGGAAAGAAACCAGAGTGGCCCTCAGTCACCTCAGCCAGGCGGGACGGCCTCAGCCTGGGGATCGGGACCCCTCAAGGAGGGCCCACTCCCCGGAGAGCTGCACCAGGACCCTGCTCACGTCCTCTGCCAGACCAGCCCGAACAACGCAGGGTCTCCATGGAGTCTGTGCAGGGCTCTGCACGGGGCAGCCAGCCAGGCCCCTGCTCCCTCTCCCGAGCTGCCCGGTCAGAAATCCAGGCGCCCCTTGCCCTGCTTCTGGTCCCAGGCTCACCCTGACAGTGACTCTTGCTTCTACGCTGCCCTGCACCCCTCCCCACCTCTCCAGGCTCCTCCAGCACTGACTCTGACTGCTCTGGCCCGAGACCAGACTCCAGCTCCAGGGGCCGGCACCTGGGTCTCCCTCTCCGACCAACATGGCCGTCCTGCCCCCCTCACCACCCACCCTTCCCTCTGCTCCTGACTCTTGGCTGAAGTGGCCACCTGCTTGTCCCCACCTCTGTCCTCTGGCTTGATCTGCAGGGCCTCACAGTCCCCTCCACCCACCTTCCCCCCGCCCCCATTCCTCCTTCAGGTCCTCCTGTCTTTCAAAACCATATCCTTGTCTGGGAGGCCTTCCTGTGAGGTCCTCCCTGTCTGTTGAACCCCGACGAGCTTCCTGTCACGGGCCCTTCCAAGAGATGCTGTTCCTCTCTCTGTCCCCTGTGCCCTCGCTATGACGTGACAGAGTCTGGACAGGGCACGCTCTCTCAGAATGCAGTGAGCAAGTGAACAACACATTCCCCAGGCCATGTGCCGTGACAAAGGCTCCCATGAGTTCATGTGTCCTGGAGACAGACCTGTGACCATCGTCAGATAAGGAAAGGCCCGGAGAAGCCGGGAGGTTGTGGCAGAGTATGTCCGGGTCAGTCTGCCGGCCCCTGCACAAGCTGCCCAGGTTCCTGGCCGCAGTCACGGGGGCCCAAGGCCCAAAACCCGCCGAGCCGCGGCTGGGATGCTGGAAGGAGGACCGCCTCCTCCCGGCTGTCTTCTCGCCCTCACTAGGAATCTGTAGGACCAGCTGAGGACCCTGCCCCCTGCTTGCCCCCTGACCGCCAAGGCAGGGGGCCTCTGGGCCCTGTCCTGGGCTTGTGGTAGGGTCGGGGGGGGCGGGGGGCAGAAAGGCAGAGACAACGCTCTCCCTGCTCTGATGTGGACAAAGGGTGCAAGGCAGGAGGCCAGTGAGCAAGATTCCCTCTCTTCCAGAACCTTGGCCAGCTAAGACTGCCACCTACCCGCCTCCTCAGCTCTTTCACTCAGAGAAACTCCCTCCTGGCCACTTGAAGCCAGGTGGTTCCTGGGCCTCGTGGACACATGCCAAGGAGATGACAAGTGACCTCTGAGAACAATTCGGAGGGCCTGGAAGGAAAATCCAGCCTTCCCCGATCCTGGCCCCAGGGGGTGACCCAGGCTGGGGGCCTCATTTCTTTGTCACCTTGGCCTCTAATCCCTCACCTGTCCAGCCCTCCACAGGGCCTCTGGGTTGGTGGGGTCACACGTACAAGGTCCTGAGGCCAGTGGGTGGTACAGAAGGTCGTGGGGGCACAATGAGAGCTCAGCAGGGACAGATGCTGTCCTCTGTGACATTGTGACCAGTGCAGGGGCCTGCGCCAGGGGATAGGACCCAGCCCTCAGACGGTCCCGGGGGGTCAGCCTCACCCGTGAAGAAGATGTAGTCGAACTTGTGCTCCAGCAACTGCCCCGTCTCCTGGGGCCCGCCCAGCACCACGGCGAAGCAGCTCTGTAGGACGGGATGGCAGAGGGATCCCTCTGGGACCCCAGCCCGGAGAACCCAGAGGCTGGCCTGCCTGCGTGGGGCCGCCCCCCTTTGCCTGGCCTGACCCCCCAGTTGCCAGGGCTCTAGGTGGACCAGGTGGGACCAAGGTAGGAGCAGGGAGCTGCCCGGGGACACTGGGCACCTGCCAGTCGCAGCCCCACAGGCGCGTGGTTAAGAGCCTGGCTGGGGTTTGGGGGAGCGGAGGCTGGGGCGTGGCAAGCAGGGGTGACCAGATGACAGATGGGAGTCCCCAGGGGACAGGCCCCTCAGAGCACAGCTGTGCTCCCCACCCCTCTGCTTCACCCAGAGGGAAAGAGGCTGAGGGGTGGTGACCCGGCCATGGCCACACAACCCAGGGGAGGCAGGATTGAGGGTGGAACTCGGGTCCTGCCCGAGGGGGCCTGCCTGGCGCTGCTCAGCCCAAGGGTAGCTGCTCGGTCCCCTCCCTGCCCGGCTCACCTGGTCCAGGTATCGGGGCAGCACCTCAGCCAGGACCTTCTCGGTGCTCCTGCTGAACTCCGATGGCTTCAGCACCACGCAATTCCCTGCAGGCCAGGGCAGGGCAGGGGGAGCGCTGGGAGAGGGGTGGCCCCTCCCGTCCCGCCTCACTCTCCTTTCAGTTGAAGAATCTGGCTCAGAGAGGTGACCGACGGGCCCAAGGCCCCACAGCCCGGGCATGGTGGGCCAGGTGGGAAGCAGGTTTTCTTAGCCAATTATTGCCGGCTCCCTGCTCACTGGCTCTGTGGGCCACCGTGAGGCCCGAGGGCGGGGACAGCAGCAGCGGGAAGGTGGAAACTGCTCTCACCTGCGGCAAGGGCGCCCACCAGGGGCACGAGGGTCAGGTTCACAGGGTAGTTCCAGGGGGCGATGACAAGCACCAGGCCGAAGGGCTCCTTCCGGATGAAGGCCGAGTCCAGTTGCGTGGCCTGGGCCCCCGCCAGCATGGTGGTGAGTGACGAGGCGTAGAGACCCCCCAGCCGCTCTGTGCCGCCCTCCACCTGGCTGCCTGCCCGCCCTGACCCCCAGGCTGGCTCACCAGATTCTTGGGCACTTTCTCATCCTTCATCCAGGCCCTCAGATTCCTGAGGGCCAAGTTGATCTCACTCTGGCTGATGCTGATCTCAGACACTTCCGACTCGAAGGCTGACTGCGGGGGAGAGGCCAGGGGACCAGCGTTGGCAGGTGGCCAGAGCCCTGTGGCGGGCACAGCCTCCTCCAAGCAAGCCCTCCTCTTATTTGCTCGTTCATTCATCCACTCAGTGGTCGGTGAATGCTTACAGTGCTCAGGGGCCCCTCCTGTGCCAGGAGCGCAGCCGTGACCGAATGCACGGACAGCCTGATGACTCGGACACAGCCGATGTTGTAGAGGAACAGCCAACATGCTAGGGAGAACACTGATGTGACAAGAGCAAGGGAAGGCGAAACACGGTAAGAGGGAGAGACTGCCGGAGCATAGGTGGGGGGGGGGGGGCGCTGTGCACGAGCGTGCGTGTGCGAGTGCATAAGCGTGTGTGCTTGTGTGCGCATGTATGTGTGTTTGCTTTGCTTTATACCAGATAGTCAGCGCTGGCCTCGGAGATGCGGGGACATTTGAGCAGCGAAGATAGGGAAGAAGGGAGCCTAAGGATTCCTGGAGGCAGAATCTTCCAGGCAAAGGGCACAGCATGTGCAAAGGCCCTGAGGCGGGTGCAGGCTGGCTATGTTCCTGCTAAACAACGTTTATTTATTTTGGGGACAGAGAGAGACAGAGCATGAACGGGGGAGGGGCAGAGAGAGAGGGAGACACAGAACTGGAAACAGGCTCCAGGCTCTGAGCCATCAGCCCAGAGCCCGACGCGGGGCTCGAACTCACGGACCGCGAGATCGTGACCTGGCTGAAGTCGGACGCTTAACCGACTGCGCCACCCAGGCGCCCCTGTTCCTGCTAAACAAAGAGCAGAGTGGGTGAGGTGATGGGCCCAGGCAACGGGGGCGAGGACTGTCGAGCAGAGCAGGGACAAGATCTAATTCAACTGTCGGTGTGGCCGCGCTGTGGCCTGCTGTGTGGCTATCAGTCTGCAGGGGAACACCGGGGACAGATGTCCCTGGGTAATTGTGGATAGTTCCCACAGCGCAGGGGACAGGGCAGGAGTGAGAGACAGGCAAAAATCAATAGGGGGATTATTATCCTGATTTCTGCCTGTGGGTATGTCTGTTCCACTCCGGCCGGGGAGAAGAGACCCGGCCGAGGGCTACAGGAGCTGGAGGCCCATGGCCTGGGATACAGAGTCAGGCTGTCCTGATGCCCGAGACTCAGCTGTTATAGTGCAAACTCTCCCCTGCTAGAATCGAGAGGGACGAGCCTGAGGTGTGCCAGGACAGTCCAGAGAGTGAACTGAAGCCTGTCCAGGGTCACTCAACGAGCCAGGGGCAAGGCCAGGGCCAGAGCTGAGCCTTGAGGAAGAAGGAGCCGGGACCTTGGGGAAAAGAACCACATACACCAGCGCTTCTAGGAGCTGAGCCTGGTTCAGGCATGCATTCCGCTAACCCTGTGTCCAAAGCTCACGTTCCTGCCCAGCAAGGTGGCCCTTGACCTGAGCGAGGTTTGGACCAGTTTATGAGCCGTCTGGACCCAGCTGAACTTTGGAAGAGGAGGCTGTTTTCAGCCAGGGCTGTGTGTCCTGAGGCAAGAACGTGCCCTCTCTGAGCCTCCTGTGGGGATGACTGGGGGTGACTGTCCCTACCTGGAAGGACTGTTGGGGGTGAAATGAGAGAATTGGTTCAGGGAAGGCAGGGCAGATGCTGTCTGCCAGAAGGGTCAGGGACAGGATTGATTTTCTGTGCTCCTGGAGCCTTGAGGAGTTGGAATGAAAGGCAATAGGTAAAATCTGAGCCCAAGGGAGAAAAGGGACCAGACAGACAGGTCAGGTCTCACAGAGGCGGCCAGGCCAGGCCAGCAGGCGGGCGGTGGCTGAGGCTCACTGGGGGTGGGAGATGTGAGCCCCTCCATCCTGGACCAGGCCCAGGGAGTGGGACACTTCCCACAGAAGGCAAAGCTGGGCCCCTCAGGCAAGGGCACACCAAGGGGGGTGTGGTCTGGCACGCTGGTTTCACAGAGAGACGGATGATTCCAGAAATGGCCGACGAGGAAGCCTGGGCCTCACCTGGCTACAGTCCCAGCGCATCCTGGTTAATGGCAGGTTGGGGACACTGAGAAAGGGAACAGGCATCGCCAGGCCACACCCTCAGCATGAGTCCTTGTGGCCACACTTTGCTGTCCCCAAAGGACGGGGGTGCCCTGATCCATGACCCCGGGTGCCGTGAGGCACTATTCTCCATGTCTCTGCTCAAATGCCATCTTCTTGGGGGAACTGTCCCTGACCTCCTGACCTCCACATATAAGACAGCCCCCTGATCCTGGTCCTTTCCCGCCCCCTTCGCCCAGGGAGGGTCTCTCCATCCAACAGGCTATATACAATTATTTATTTATTGTTCTGTGCCTCCCTCTAGAAGGCCAGCTCCCTGGGCACAGGGACTTTGTTTTTTACCCTGTCGTACCCCCAGAGCCTAGAACGGTGTACCTGGCACGTAGTAGGTCCTCAGTAAATAGTTGTGGAGTGGGTGAAGAAATGAGCGGATGGCCCTGCAGAAGAGGCCCTCCAGGCACAGGGAAGGGGGTGGGGCTTGATGGGCTTTTAGTTTCCCTTCCTGGGGGCCTAGAGGATGCCACTGTCCCCTCCCATTTATCCTGGCCTCCCCAGCCCTGCCCCCCAGCCCCGCCCCCCCCATCCTTGCCCCCATCCCTCCTCCCCCAGCCCCGCCCCCCCTCCCATCCTTGCCCCCCTGCCCCCTCACCCCTGCCCCGCCCCCCCTCACCTTGTGCAGGTCCTGCGCCAGCGCCTCCTGCAAAAGCTGCTTGTGTTCTTGCAGGAAGCGGCCCAGGCCCCTGAGCTGCGCCGCCCGGAACTCAGCCGGCCGCGTCCGCCCTGCGCTGAACGCCTCCCGCAGCCGCCTCAGCGTGTCCGCGAAGGGGTCCATCCTGCAGGGAGGGGGCGGCGTGGGCCGGGGCTCCCCCACCCTCACGGCCAGTCCCCCCGCCCCCGGCCCTGGCCGCAGCCACGAGGGCTCAGGACACTCCCGCAGGGGCACACGTGTAGCCCCAGAGGGCCCGGGCTGCCCCCGCGAGCACACGCACACCACGCGGGGCACACTCACACGTACACGCGTACAGTCACGCACCCCAACAGGCTCACAGTCCCCTCCCTTTGGCCAGGGGGCAGGAGAGCCCCGGACCTTGAGGTGCAGGACGGGGCGTGGGCTGGGGAACAGCCACCCCACTGCCGCTAAGGGTAGGCAGGCAGCCAGGGGACCCCGCTTTCTCCTGCCCCCAGGCCGCGCCCCCGTCCCACCCTGGTGCCCCTCGGGGAGATGGGGCAGCCCTCGTCCCTGCCAGGCCTGCACGGAGTAACCAGGAGGAGTTTGGTAAGAAGAGGGACGGTCCACCAACAGCCACCGTGGCCATCACTGTGGGACCGTCCAGACACAGAATACACTGTCCCCTCCGGCTCCTAGCCTGGGGAGGCCAGGCTGGGTGGTGGCGGCTCAGGGGGCTGAGTGATCTGGGCAGTGGCCACTTCTGTGCCCCGTCCCCGGTGCCAGGGATGGAAGAGCAGAGAACAGTGGGGCGCAAGGGCTGAGGGGCAGTGACGCTGCCCTGAGTGACAGCCACAGTCCCCCGGGCCCCCGCCTGTTTACTTGAAGCTCATCGGAGGAACACGGTGACGCACTCGCTTCTTGCCCTGGTGCCAAGGACCCGTAGGGACCCTTTCCGCCTGCCCGCTCTGACTCGCTTCCCTTCAGGTCTCAGCTTGGCTAATGCCTCCTCTAGGCAGCCTGCCCTGATTATTCCTTCACACAAGGAGTGGGTTTCACCCTCTCTGCCCCCCGGCCCCTCTCTGCCTGCCTCCCTGAGTTCGGTCCCAGTGCCCCAATCTCCTCATCTGTTAGGGGGTCATGGGAGCACCCGCCAGCTGACACGGTGCTTCTCAAGGATGAGACCGTGCTGTCCAGTTCTGAGCCCAGGGCTGGACATCCGTGCACCCAAGGCTGCCAGCTACGGTTAAGGGGCTACACCACGGCCCTCGGTTTTCTGGAATGCTCCATAGTCCTGACAGCCGAGCCTGCTCCAGCCAATTGGATGGCCCAGCCCATAGGGCGTTCTGTGCTGAGAGCCTGGCTGGAGCCCTAGGCATGATGGGGGCCAGACTGACCCCACAGGCCTCCTGCTCTGATTGAGATTAACTGAGCAGTTGCCTGGGGCACAAGGCAGGCCCCATGGCCCCCAGAGAGGGTGACAGTGTAGCAGAAAGGGGACATTCTCAGAGCCCCTCTCGGTCTCGGCCTTGACCCCCAGACCCCGCCCTCCATCTTGGCCCGTGCCAAGACCCAGGAGCCGAGAGCCCTGCCTGCCATCCGGGCTTGTCCCCTGGCTGAGACTCATACTGGCCTTGTGACCCCGGGCAGCTAACTCATCTCTCTGCCTCAATTTCCTTGTCTGTAAAGTGGGGACGATAATGGCACTTGCCACTGTCCTGATGGCTAAATGGCATAAAGCCATGTAGAGCATTGGCCACTAGCCACGTGCTGCACACTCAAGAAAGGCCAGCGGTGGTTATGGTTACTAAGTACCTATCAAACATTTCTTTCTCTCCACCCTCCGCCACTCCCTTCTCTGTCTCGCTCACACCTTCGGACCCCCGCTGACGGATGTCGAGGGCAAAGCACAGCACCCCCCCCCCCCGTGCCTTTTCATGACAGCGTGTGAAGAACCCACAAAAATGTAAGGCAGATAACTATAATGGCACAGGTCTGGGCAAGTGAGGGGCAGGGAGCTCCGTGGGGGTGCAGCTCTGAATGGAACATTCCAGCAGCCTCTCTTGGCAACACTGAGGTCAACTCACCTGATAGTGTCCCCGGCAGGTTGGTCACTCTGGACTGAGGGACCGAGGGGTGCCTGTTGGGGGATGGGAAGCTGGGCACAACCCAGGCGTGCAAAGGAGCCCAGGCCACCTTCTGCCTGGGATCTGCGGGACCCTGGGCCTGTGACCTCACAAACGACACCCAGATGAGGGGGTTCGTGTATCGGGCTGGGCTGGAGTCCTTGAGCCCATCCCCGTCCCCCGCCCCTCACCCCCGGGGTACATCTGACGCTGTGGAGGCTCCTAAGGATGCTGAATCACATTTCCTGTGCCTGTGTGACTCATCGGACCACTGTGACAGCCTGCTGAGGGCATTGTCCTCTCCCGCAACAAGAGGGATACCTGGGCCCAGAGACGGCAAGGAGGTGGCCCGAGACCGCTTAGCTTCTTTACATTGAAAACTGGAATCCAGGGGCGCCTGGGTGGCTCAGTCGGTTAAGCGGCCGACTTCGGCTCAGGTCATGATCTCACGGTCCGTGAGTTCGAGCCCCGCGTCGGGCTCTGTGCTGACAGCTCAGAGCCTGGAGCCTGTTTCGGATTCTGTGTCTCCCTCTCTCTCTGCCCCTCCCCTGTTCATGCTCTGTCTCAAAAATAAATAAACGTTAAAAAAAAAAAAAAAAAAGAAAACTGGAATCCAGAGGAATCCAGAGGAACACAGGGCTGCCACCATCCACCCTTCATCCCCTGCGTGGCCGGGTGGGGAGCAGGGTAGCCCGACCCCTGGGGAGACGGGACACCTCGGGGGGCTGGCCTGAACTACAGATGCAGGGCCCAGCAGGCGGGCTGTGTGGCTGGGCTCGGGAGGGGCCTTCGGGGGGGAGCAGGCGTGCTGTTTGCTCCCGTTCCCTGCCTCCTTGCTGTTCCTGCCGGCCCCCACCCTGCTTCCCCCTCTGGTCCCCTCGGGCTCGGTGCTGAGGGCCCCACTTTCAACTACCCACTCGGCCGCATCTGTTCCTGACCTGATGCTTCTGGGTGAGGGCGGCAGGGGGTGGGGTGGTGGGAGTGGCTACATCAGTTGATGATGACACCAATAAGTGGATGGCCTGGAGGCCGGGGGAGGACAAGCGGCGACCCCTCAAGGCCGTGGGCCCGGGGCTCCCCTAACCATCATGATAAGCAGGCCCTGACTGCAGCGTGCCAGCCTGGGTGCCCGGGGTGGTGCAGTGTGGGTGTTAGCATGGTGACCCTGAAGGCAGCTGAGGCCCAGAGAGGTCGCGTGGAGTTAAGGAGGGGTGAATAAGGTGGGCACTCAGTTCTGCTGGCTCCAGAGCATCACTGGGAATCTACTGCCCTGCCCCCACCCGCTGCATCCTGGCCAGTCCTGCTGACGACCAATCCTCGGTGCAGACCCTACTCTCCTCCCACCCCGGCCTCTGCCCGCTCTGTCAGTCTTTCTGCCTCAGTTTCCTCGGCGGTCCCAGAGGCCTCCTAAGGGCATCCTTTTGGTATAACGTGTCAGGGCCCGATGACCCGGGGTCGGGATCCTGGCAGTCCTGTCTGTTGGCTAGGAGTCCTCGGGCGGGTGGCTCGGCTTTTCTGTGGCTCACCTTCCCCATCTGTGAAATGGGGATGGTTCCTGTAGCTGCCCCGTGGTTGGGAGAATTCGGGCGCGCAGTGTTCTGTGCAGGGCCGAGCCCCGTGAGTGCTCGGTGACTATGGCTCTGCAGGATGGTTATTCAGACGGACTGTGAAGGACACCTGTGCCGGCTTCAGGGCGGAGACCCCGGGGGAGGAGCCCGAGGAGACCTTGGCCCAGTGTGGGCACCAGGGAGGCAAGAGCCACGTAGGGGCAGGGATATGGAACTGGCCACGGAGACAGAGATAAACGTGGTGGTCTGAGGGCCTGGGGGACCCCGGTCAGGCTGCCGGAGGCAGACGTCACAGGGCCGGCCTTGGTGACCCCATAGGTCCTAATAGCCCAGATCTCCCCTTGTAGCCTGAGCTGGATTTTCATAGGCTGTCCAGAAGCTCTGGCAGAGTCCCCTCCCTATAATGGGGACCAAAGGAACTGGGGACCAACCCTTGGCCTGTGGGCTGAGCCAACCCCAGCCCCACCCTACAGAGAGGTCGGGTTACCCGTTCCCCCCGATGCCAGCAATGTCCCTCTGAGAATCAGTCCCTCCTCGAGGCCGGGTGGGTCTGGCTGGTCCCACCTTCCTGGACTCTGGCAGAGCCCGTTCCCAAGGATGAGATGTCCCAGAACCACTGGGTACCCCTGCCCCAGCACCGGGCACGCACAGCAGTGCCCAGGAAATACGTGTTGCCAGGTGGATGCTTGACGCCCCCACCCCTTCCCCAATTCACTCCCCCCCCCCCCCCCCCCCCCGCCGCCCAAGGATGGGATTCCCTTCCGGGGCAGCCAGGACCGGGGCTGGGGCCCTCGGACCCATAAAAGATGTGCAGTAACACCAGCGAGAGGAAGACGGTGGTCCAGCTCCCACAAAAGGAGGGTGCCCGCTGACCACCAGCCTCAGGAACCCCAGAGCCTCTCCTCGGCCCCCCCTCTCCCACTCTCATTCTTAGATCGGAACAGAGGGAAGTTCCTCCCTCCTTCCCCTTTCTCCCCAGGCAGTCAGGAAGACAAAGCCAGCCTGTGTCATGTGGCCGTGAGTGGCCAGGCCTGCCCAGGCGGCCGGCAACCTGGAGTCCCCGAGCAAGCCCACCAGCTGGGGCCCTGGCCCTGACTGCCGGCTGCTCCAACCCCACCTCCCTGGGACATCGTACCTGAGGCCCTGCCAAGCTGCCCTTCCTCCTGGCCGTCTCTGCCTTGCCTTGCTGCCCTGTCGTTTATGAGTCACGAGCCCTTATGAAATGTCCGAGGCTGGGCCAGCCCCTGGGGCGGGGCCGCCCTGGCCTCCTGCCTGACCTTGGCTCTGGGCCAGCTGGAAGCTGCAGCCTGAGATTTCACCACCTCCTCTCTCTGGAGGGGCCTCTGGATCCTCTCCTGGACCACAGAGAAGGAGTCAGGCAGGGCCCAAAGAAGGCGAGCATGAGGCCAGGGCCACACCGCAATTCTTTAGGGAGCTCTGATCGGAGGGGTCCAGCCCAAGGTCTGGTGAGCAGGGACCCAGGCCCAGGAGGAGGAGGAGGAGGAGGAGGAGGAGGAGGAGAGCCCAAGGCATTGACCCTGGGAATTATGGTGTGGGGTGGGGGTCCAGTAGTCCGGAATCACAGGGAAAGCCCTGCCCCCACACCACCCCCCAGCCCCTGCGAGCGTCAGATTTTCCATGGGCAAAACGAAGAGATCAGCGTCAAAGATGGCTGGAGTCCAGACAGACGATCGCAGGGCTCACGAACCCCTCCATTCCCTAGCTCTCCCCATCTTGTCGTGTCTGTCAACACCACCTCATCCAGCACCGCCTCACGGAATAATATGTCACCCTGCAACCTGACATTTTACGGCGAGAAAACACGGCCCTCGAGAGGGGACAGGACTTGACCACCCAGGGCAAGCATGTCAGGGCCGGGACCCACACTGGAAGCTTGTCGCTCTGGAGCAGAGGGGCCGTGTCGTCCCCAGATGTCCCCTATCGCCTCCTTAGGGAAGAGCACCACCCTCTGCCCTCGAGGACAGCTGTCATGATGTGTCCCCATGGTGGTTCCTGTGAGCTTGCCCCTCTGGCGCCTGAGCTGTGCCGAGGGGGATGGTTCCCGAGCAGCTCCCGGTGTCAGACAGCCAGGCGATTAGGTTACAGGTGCGGGGGCAGGACCATCCTTTGTGCCACGGCCCTGGGACCGGGCCCTGGGCCCACCGCTGCCTCTCTGCCTCGGTGCCTTGGATCTGCCCGGGATCCTGGCCTGGGGCCCCTGGGCCGACCTGGCACCTGGGAGTCTCCTCACCTCCCTGCCCTCCCCGCTGCCCCTGCCTACCTGGGGGGCAGGAGAGGTCTCCTGGCCCACACCTGCTCTGGTCCCTGGAGGCTTCAGCCAGCTGGGACGGGGGTGACGGGCCGCGGGGCCCCCGTCCTCGGCATGGGATGGAGCCCCCGGCCGCTGCCTGTCACGTGGCTCAGCATGTGACAGCCCTGCCCTGCTGTCTGGAGCAGAGCCAGGCAAAGGCAGAGGCAGAGCCGGCACCAGGCGGGGCTGGGCTGGGGCTGAGCTTCACAGCCCCGAGTCAGGAACCGGGCCCAGAGAGGGGCAGCCGCTGGCCTAAGGCTACACAGCAAATCAGGGACCCGCCTGGGGAAGTACTGGTGGGTGAGATGGGTGTTGCAGGATCCTGAAGGGACCCTCCCTGGCCAGGGACCGCTTTGCAGGGGCTACCCGTGGACTTGTCACGAATTCAGGAACAGCGTGGGGCATCTCCAAAGAGGCCTGACCCCCTGGCACAGGCGTCCCAACCTGGCCTGGGAGCCTGAGTGGGCACTGCCTGTCGGGGAGGAACAGGTACCAGCCCTCTCCCCTCTCTGGGTTGGATGCCTCTACTGGTCCTCGAGGTTTCAGGTCCTCAGGGGTCTGGAGGTCATGTCTGTGTTGTGGAAACCTTGAGATAAATGGGGAGAGGTCTGCGTGGGGGTCCACCGAGGGGCTCGCTTAGGGCCAGCTCTGGTGCGTGACAGACTCTGCCAAGGACCCGGGTGGGGTGGACGTTGGGGAAGCACAGACGTTGGAAGAGGGGACACAGAGGCCCTCAGTCGCCCTGCCCTCTGACAGCTCCTCTGGGTTTTAGTTTGGAGGCTTGGATGAAATGACCTTCATCATCGTCACCTTTGGCCCCCTTCTCCAGGATAGAGAGGTGGGGGAGGGTGGGCTGGCCACGGGGGGGGGGGGGATGGCATCGGGCAGACTCATTAATTCACTCATTCATTCCCCTCCTCCCTCCCTCAGACACCCGGTGAGCCTGGTGCACGGGGCCTCAGGCCTGCTCAAGAGCACAGCCCTGCCTGGCCTGCTGACAGACTCCAGCCGGGCTCCTTGGCCCACCTGTAAGCGGCTTGAGCCGGTCATGGCCCCTCTGGGCCTTCGCTTCCACACCCACCCCCCGCCCCCCTTGTGAAATGGGGCTGACTCTTCCTGCCTCGTGGGCTGCCAAGAAGATGAAACAGAAGCCCATTTGGAAACACCCGGTATACAGTAGGTGCTCAATAGGCACGGATGCCTTTCTGCCCCTTTCCCACCCTCCTGAGGCCGTGGCCACCCCTGCTCTTGTCCCTGGGGCCCTTCCTTCCTTGTCTCTGCCTTAGAGGCGAGACCACCCTGGCTCCTCTCTCTGCGCCCCCCCCCCCGCCCCCCCAGCTTCCCCTCAGAAACCAGGAGGACCCATTCCAGGGGCAGAGTTAGAAGCCGCTGGTGCTAACTTGTCGCCAAGGGCCAGCACGCACTCAGCAAACCCGGACTAAGCACCTACGGTACGCTAGGCCCCGAGCTGGGCGCTCAACGCAAATTCTCACGTAAGTCTCAGACATTATGGTCCTAGCTTTGCAGGACAGACAACAGGCTCAGAGAGGTGCAGTGGCCAGGACAGGCCCACACAGCAAGAGTGACAGATGGGGACTCCAGTCCAGCCAGGCCTGTCTCCCTGGCCCACAGCGTTTCCAGGGTGCCCCGAGTCCTTGCTTAGGAGCCGAGGGGAGTCACCCCAGTGCCCGGGAGCCTCATCTCTACGCCAAAAGCAACAGCCACCGTTTCCTGGACATTTGCTCTGCCAGGCACCGGGCAGTGTCCTTGGCACATCTCAGCTTGGGGACACGTCCCAACAGCCCGTGGTGATTGCCATCCCCAATTTTTAGTTTCTTTTTTTTTTTTTAATTTTTTTTCTTAACGTTTATTTATTTTTGGGACAGAGAGAGACAGAGCATGAACAGGGGAGGGGCAGAGAGAGAGGGAGACACAGAATCGGAAACAGGCTCCAGGCTCCGAGCCATCAGCCCAGAGCCTGACGCGGGGCTCGAACTCACGGACTGCGAGATCGTGACCTGGCTAAAGTCGGACGCTTAACCGACTGCGCCACCCAGGCGTCCCAAATGTTTATTTATTTATTTATTATTATTTTTTTTTAATTTTTTTTTTCAACGTTTATTTATTTTTGGGACAGAGAGAGACAGAGCATGAACGGGGGAGGGGCAGAGAGAGAGGGAGACACAGAATCGGAAACAGGCTCCAGGCTCTGAGCCATCAGCCCAGAGCCTGACGCGGGGCTCGAACTCCCGGACCGCGAGATCGTGACCTGGCTGAAGTCGGACGCTTAACCGACTGCGCCACCCAGGCGCCTCCCAAATGTTTATTTATTTTTGAGAGAGAGAGAGACAGAGTCAAGCGGAGGAGAGGCAGAGAGAGGGAGACACAGAATCCAAAGCAGGCTTCAGGCTTTGAGCTGTCAGCACAGAGCCCGATGTGAGGCTCGAACTCAGGAACCGTGAGATCATGACCCGAGCCAAAGTCAGACGCCCAACCGACTGAGCCACCCGGGCGCCCCTCCACTGTGTTTTTTTGAGTCAGTGTTGTTGTTCTTTTTAGTTCTATTTTTAATGTTTGTTTATTTTAGAGAGAGAGACAGCATGACCAGGGGAGGGACAGAGAGAGAAAGAGAGAGAGAGAGAGAGAGGGAGACACAGAATCAGAAACAGGCTCCAGGCTCTGAGCTGTCAGGACAAAGCCCGAGGTGGGGTTTGAACTCTTGAACCGCGAGGTCATGACCTGAGCCAAAGTCGGACGCTTCACCGACGGAGCCACCCAGGCACCCCCTTGTTGTGCTTTTTAGATTCCACATATAAGGTGTGTCATATCATGTGTGTCCTTCTCTTTCTGACTTGTTTCCCTTAGCATAATGTCCTCGAGGTCCATCTACGCTGTTGCAAACGGCAGAATTTTCTCTTTTTTCCTCCCAGCTGAAAAGTATGTCATTGTGTCTATATGCATCACATCCTCTTTACCCTAAATTCATCCACTGACGGGCACTTAGGTTGCTTTTGTATCTTGGCTATTATAAGACTGCATTAACATGGGAGTGTAGACATATTTTTGATAACCTGTTTTCTTTTCCTTTGGACGTACATCCAGAAGTGGGATTGCTAGATCATGTGGTGGTTCTACTGTGAGTTTTCTGAGGAGCCTCCAGACTATTCTCCAAGATGGCGGGACCAGTTTGCCACCCCACCAGCAGGGCACAAGGGTTCCATTTTCTCTGCATCCTCACCGACATTTGCTATCTCTTAACTGTTTACTTTTGCTGTGCAGAAGCTTTTAAGTTTGATGTCGTCCCACCTGTTGATTTTTATTTCTTGTACTGTTTGTGCTTTTGGTGTGATATGCAAAAAATCTTTCCAAGACCCATGTCAAGAAGCTTTTGCCCTGTTTTCTTTTAGGAGTTTTATGGTTTTAAGCCTTCCATCCATTTCAATTAAATTCTGTGAGGGTGTCAGATGGGGATCCAGCTTCATTTTCTGCGTGAGGTTACCTATCCAGTTTTCGCAACACCATCTGTTGAAGAGACTGACCTGGGAACTGTAGATTTTTAAAAGCTTCCCAAGTGGTCGCAACCAAGGTGATAGCCAGCGCTGTGGAGCCTCAGCTCCTGCAACGCAAGAACTTCGGGGGCTCCGCTGCAGGGCGGACCCCAAGGGGAGGGTGCAGGAGGCTCCGGGGCGCAGCCAGCAGCCTCCCACCAGCTCTGCCAGAGCTTCTGCCTGCAGCCGCCGCACCGCAACTGGAGGGCGGTGCATGGGAGGAGGGCACCGGCTGTCAAGTCCGGTGGTGGGATCCCTCCGTGGGGCTGCTGTGGGGGGCTCTTTGCTGACCTGCAAACACACCGCATGGGGCGTGGAGGTGGAGCTGAGGGCGACAGTGGTAGCCCTGAGTAGAGCCTATTATGGCCTGGCACTCTTCTAAGGCTTTGCGTTAATTTAAAAAAAAAATTTTTTTTTTAATGATTTTATTTTTGAGAAGAGAGAGAGCATGAACAGGGGAGGGGCAGAGAGAGAGAGGGAGACATAGAATCCGAAGCAGGCTCCAGGCGCTGAGCTGTCAGCACAGAGCCCGACCTGGGGCTCGAACCCACAAACCGTGAGATCATGACCTGAGCCCCCCAGGCCCCCCAAGGCTCTGCATTAATTTAGCAATCCGGTGATTGCCCTGGGAAGCCGTGCTGAGTGAGAAAACGGAGACCCAGAGAAGTGGAGTTGATTCCCAAAGCTACCAAGCCAGGAAATGGCTGAGCGAAGAGTCGAACTTGCCCCTCCCGTCTCCGAGGCCAGGTCCCGGCGGCCCGGGGACACCGGCCACGCCCCCCGCCCCGCCCCCGCGCTCGCGGACACCTTAGGCCCCGCCCCTCGCGAGCCGGTGACCCGCGGGGCGGGGCGGGGGCGGGGCGGGGGCGGGGCGGGGGCGGGGCGGGGGCGGGGCCCGCCGCCTGGAGGAAGTGTCCAGCCCGCCGCTCGTGCACCCCAGGCGGCCGCCGTCAGTGCTCCCTCGGGGTCGGGCCATGGAGGCGGTGCCGCCGCTCTACCGCGTGGCGGGGGCCGCGGGGCCGCAGGGCGACGAGGACCGGCTCGGGGTCCCCGACGGGCCGGGGGCTCCGGTGAGCGGGGACGGGTCTGTGAGGGGGGGGTGCGAGGACCGGGAGCGCGGGGGAGGGGGGGTCTCCCCGGCGTGGGGGAGGCGGGGAGGCGCCGCCCCCGGGTCGGGCCGTGGCAGCGGGTACCCGGAGTGGGGCGGTGCGATGCGACCCCCGGGGCCCCCAGCCCGGGTGCGACGTGCACGCCGTGCGTGCCCCGCAGCTGGACGAGCTGGTGGGCGCGTACCCCAACTACAACGAGGAGGAGGAGGAGCGCCGCTACTACCGGCGCAAGCGCCTCGGCGTGGTCAAGAACGTGCTGGCGGCCAGCGCGGGGGGCATGCTCACCTACGCCGTCTACCTGGGTAGGCGGCCCGCAGCGCCAGAACCCGCGGCTTCCCCTCGGCCTCCCTTCCCAGCCCCGGTCAGGGAAAGAGAAACCTTAGGGGCCGGTTGGCTTCCCTTCCTCTTTCACTTCCTCCTCTGCCGGGCTCGCAGCTGCTGCAGCTGTGGCCTCACCGCATGGAGGTGGGGTCAGGGGCAGTGTTCTGGATTCCCAGGCAGCACCTTCGGGAGCGCGTGGCCAGGGTCTGGGCGCCCTGGGCGGGTCTGCCGCCTTCCAGATCTGGAGCGCTGGACGTGTGTACGCGGGAAGGGTGGGGGGGGGGGGGTGCGGGGAGGGTCTGGATTCAAGTGGCCGACGCTGCCACGGGCTGTCAGGACGCTTGGCCCAGCCTGGGCATCCCTCTCGGTCCTCATGGGCGTTGGAATCGGGGACTCCTTTGGTGACTGGCGCTCCCTCCAAGCTCGCGCGCCGGCCTCTGTTCCGTTGCCGCGGGAGTTAGGCTGCCCCCTCTGTGCCCGCCCCCTGCCCCCCCAGGCCTCCTGCAGATGCAGCTGATCCTGCACTACGATGAGACCTACCGCGAGGTGAAGTATGGCAACATGGGGCTGCCCGACATCGACAGCAAGATGCTGATGGGCATCAACGTGACGCCCATCGCCGCTTTGCTCTACACACCTGTGCTTATCAGGTGCGTTGCTGCTGTCCCCAACAGGGCTGGACTGTCACTCAGATACTGAAGGGTGCAAGGGCTCTTGGCCCATGGGGTCTCCCCCTGCCCCCGTGTTCTTGGGGGTGGGGAGCTGGGGAGGGGCCTTGCCTACCTGGAGGGGTGAGAGAGAGGGGAGGACCCAGGTTTAGGGAAGGGAGCAGGAACTTGACCCCAGGGCACATTTCCCACAACCGAAATCCACTCCTGCCCCTTCCCTCACCTTGCCTGTGCCCCACATGGCATTGTCTTTGTGTCCTCCTCCGTGGTTTGGAGCTACAGGGACCTTTCCAAGACCAGGGCTGTGGAATCTCTGGAGAGGATCTGATCAGCCCTAACGCCCAGGCAACCAAGCCCGGCCTGATCAGCCCCATGGCCGGTATTGAGGGAAGACATGGCCCGGCAGGTGCCCCAGAGGGTCTACCCTGGACCTGAGCCTTGGAAGCATCTGGTCCAGCCTTCTGGCCAGTGCAAAACCCCCCTCCACATGCACCCTCCCCACCGGGAGGTGGGTCTCCGCTCAGATGAGACCCAGAGACTAGCAGACCAATTAGATGGGTTTTAGTTCCTCTATCTTAAAACAAACAAACAAACAAAAACAAAAAACCCCAACCCCCCCAAACCCCAAACTCCTTTAACATCATCGCACAAAGACCATTAGGATCCTAACTGAAATCAGAAAAAAGAAAACCCTCCCAAGCCCTCCAGTAAATCAGCTAACTTTGTTGTCCCAGCAGCATGCAGGGATAAACGTTTACGTCCTTGTCACCAGAGCATGTGCTGAATTCACATTGAGGACTCTGTGATGGTAGAATCTTCTGCAGAGATGGGGGCACCCAACCGAGGCTCAGAGTTGGACATTCAGCCCCCCTCCTTCTTGGTTTTTTTTTTTTTTTTGCATATTCACTTTATGCTTGTAGCTCTTCCCTTCTTAAAATTAAAAAAATTCTACAATCAATTTCTAGCGGTACATTTAGCAGATCAGAGCCATATGAAAGACTATGGCTCTGAAAACATACCACTGTTGATAAGAACAGCTAATTCTTCATTTCCCATGTGCTGGGCACTTTCTGAGCGTTCCCTCATTCCCTAGGATCCCAGGGAGATCTAAGAGACGACGAGAAAACGAGACATTCAACGGCTTGCCCAGGTCCCACCGGTAGCACCTGGCAGTCGGAAAGTTTGACTCCCTCGCCCTAAGCTTGCCCCTTGCCCAAACTATCAGGCTGATTTCCTAGAGGGCTGTGCCAATTTGCATGGCCTCGGGCTGTGCGCATCATTTTTTAAACCACAGCCTCGCCAGCAATGAGTGCTGATATTTTTACTTTTTGCTCATTTACTCCATCAAAATGTGACTTGCCCCCCCCCCCAATAGACCAGAGTGGGCTGTCTATCTATTTTTTATATGGCAAAATAAGGATAATAACTGGGGCCCTGTAATAGAGAAAGTAATTGTGATCGGAAAATCAGAGTCATTTGGCTTTGAGCTTCCTGGAAGCCAAAGCAAGGAAAGGAACTAATGAGCACAAATAACTCAAAAACACCCCAGAGCTCCTGGCAGTGGCTTTTAGCCTGACTAGCCTCCGTGCCCTGAGCGGGCCCTTATCCGGTCAGTGGTCAACCACCTTTAAGCCCAGTGTGGCATTTTCTGAGTCAGCAAGCCTGTTGTCCTAGAAGCCAGTGAGGACGGAGCTTCCCAAGTGACCACAGTGGACGGCAAGAGCGATGGGCAGGGAGGAAGGGACGTTGGTCCTGCCAGGACCTCTCTCTGGTCCTAAGTTTCCTCGACCCAGTTTGACTTGTGTCCCTGGGCCCTGAAGCCACAGCACGTGAGCTTGGATGGAGAAGGGGGATTCGCGAGCCAGCCCAGAACACAAATGGGGGCTGGATGTGCACACAGGCCACTGACTGGTGACACCGACCCTTCTCCCCCCATCCTTGCAGTGGCCACGAGAAGCTTGTGGTTTGGGCTCCGTGCTCCCCCTTAAGCTGTGGAAACTGATTGTGGGGACCTGGGACTGAGACCACCAGCAAGTCCCTGTCTCTGCTACTCTTAGAGCCCCTGACTCCAAGGCCAGGGATTACTCTCCGTCTCGCACCGCCTGGTTGGTGAGCCGGCACCCGGGTCTGTGGCCCCTCTGGTCTCAGGCCCCAGTGGTCTGGGCAGGCTCGCGGTGCCAGCATCCCTCCTACTGCCCGCAGGTTTTTTGGCACCAAGTGGATGATGTTCCTGGCTGTGGGCATCTATGCCCTCTTCGTCTCCACCAATTACTGGGAACGCTACTACACACTCGTGCCCTCAGCTGTGGCCTTGGGCATGGCCATCGTGCCTCTTTGGGCCTCCATGGGCAACTACATCACCAGGTGAGCCTGGGGGGCCGCAGGGTGGGAGGCTGGAGACCTGGCTGTGTCTCTGCCGCACTGCCAACCTCAGCTGGCGGAGCTCTCTCTGCCTTTCGGGTCTCAGTTTCCCCGTCCGTGAGACGCAGCCCATAGCCCTGGGTGCAGGAAGCAGAGACATCTGGTAGAGGTTGGACTGGGGGAAGCTTTCTCTCCTTTGTGGTCCAGGATGGCTCAGAAGTACTACGAGTACTCCCATTATAAGGAGCAGGATGATCAGGGCCCCCAGAAGCGCCCGCCGCGGGGCTCCCACGCGCCATACCTCCTGGTCTTCCAAGTGATCTTCTATAGCTTCTTCCATGTGAGTCAGCTCCACGTTGGCGCCATGGGGGGAGGGTGTTGCAAGCCCAGAACCCACACGTTGGAGCCCATCCCACAGTCCTTTCGACCCTCCAGTCCGACTGCCCTTTCTTGAGCCGCCCTCTGCTTACTGACCTCTGGTGACCGACCTCCTCGTCTCCTTGTTGAGGAGAAAGTCCTCCTGCGCTGGGCACTCCCTCCTGCCACCAGGCTGCCCCCAGAGCGGGGGGAGGGCTCCTCTTCGGCCAAGGCTGTGCCCAGACCCCTTTCAGATCATGCCTGTGCCCCGTGCCTGCTTCTGAGCCCAGCCCAAGCTGCCCTCCTGCCCACAGCTGAGCTTCGCCTGTGCCCAGCTGCCCATGATCTACTTCCTGAACCACTACCTGTATGACCTGAACCACACACTCTACAACGTGCAGAGCTGCGGTTAGTCTGCATGGGGTGCGACCCCCAGGCCTGTTCACCTCCCCCATTGAGTCATCCAGCAGACACTGGGCTCTTGAGAGTGCCCAGAGAGGATGCCCTTGCCCACGGGTCCGGGGCTGAGAGCCTGGTGGCCCACACCTCTTACGGGCAAGGCAGTATGCAGTTAGGACATCTGACCCAGCCTGGTGGGGACAGGGTGCATCAGGGAAGGCTGCCTGGAGGAGATGCCATCTGGGCTGAGCCACAGATATCCTCAGAGCTCAATCACTGCAGGGTGAATGTATGCAGTTGGGGGATGGACTGGTCCCCACCTCCAGCCTCCAGGCACTAGGGCAGGAAGGGGGGCTAGGTGTTCCTCTCCTTGTGGCCCCTCCAGCCCCAGTGGCCCTCTCCCCCAAGCTGCTCCCCAAATGAACCTTGCCTTTGCAAGCACTGTCCTCACCCACCACCCCTGACTCTCCCCTGCACCCTCCCTCCTTGCTCCATTTCTTTGTGGTTGAGTTGACAGTGTGCTCTACTTCCTGCGTCCCCCTCTTCAGGTACTAACAGCCAGGGCATCCTCAGTGGCTTCAACAAGACAGTTCTGAAGACGTTACCACGGAGCCGAAACCTCATTGTGGTGGAGAGCGTGCTCATGGCAGTGGCCTTTCTGGCCATGCTGCTGGTGCGGCCTTGGATGGGGTGGCGGCGGAGTCAATAAAGTCTGGGGACTGAGGCGGGGAGAAACGGGTGCCATCTGGGCGCGTTGCTGGCAGGCCGCCTGGGCAATGTCCTGGTCTGAGGTGGGAGCCGGGTCTGAATCCTGGGGAGGAAGCCTGAACCTAGGAGCCAGGCTAGAGGTTTGGGAATGAACCTGGAGTTGGAATCCCAGAGAACAAGGAAAGGGGGACCAAGCCTGGTCTGGGGTAGAGCTGGAGACGGGGTCCTAGAGGACTGGGCTGGAGGCAGAACCCGAGAGCTAGGACTAAGGTGCAGGGGGCGTGGCTTGGGCGTGGCATCTTCCTGGAGGCGGGGCTGGGGAACAAAGCCGAGGTCTACGGGTGAAGCTGGGGGCAGGACCCGAGGCTGAGAGGCTGGGCTGAGGTCTGTAGGTCTGTGGGTGTGTCTAGGGGCGAGGCCCTGGCCTGGGAGGCGGGGCCGAGGTCTACCGGGGAGCCTGCGGGCAGGGCCAAAGGCTGAGGGGTGGAGCTTAGGTCTGCGGGTGTGTCTAGGGGCGGGGCCCGGGGGCTGGGAGGCGGGATTAAAGTCTGTGGTGAGTCTAGGGGCAGGGCCCAGGGTTGAGAAGCAGGGTTGAAATCTATGGGTGTGTTTAGGGGCGGAGCCCGGAGGTGAGGCCGAGGTCTGTGGATGTGCCTGGGGGTGGGGCCTGGGGCTAGGAGGCGGGGCTGAGGTCTGTGGGTGTGTCTAGGGGCCGGGCCTGAGGCCTGAGTGCCTGGCAGCCCGCCCCCTCAGCCCGCGGGTCCGCAGGTTCTGGGCCTGTGCGGCGCCGCCTACCGGCCCACTGAGGAGATCGACCTGCGCAGCGTGGGCTGGGGTAACATCTTCCAGCTGCCCTTCAAGCACGTGCGCGACTTCCGCCTGCGGCACCTCGTGCCCTTCTTTATCTACAGCGGCTTCGAGGTCCTCTTTGCCTGCACTGGTCTCACCCTGGTAAGTACCCCCTGCATAGCGTTGTCAGATAATATACAGAACTTCAGGTTAAATTTGTATTTCGGCTAAAGGTTTTGAATACATGTGTAAGTATGCACAGGTGCGTCCCAGACACCCCCCTTCCTTTCTTCCCTCCCTTCCGCCATTCCCCCACTGCCTTAGGCACGTTATTTTAACCTCTCTGGGCCTCAATTTCCTTTATCTGTGAAGCGATTCTAATAACCATGCTTGCTCCCAGAGCTGTTATATGGTTGAGATAGAATAACGCCCATAAAGTGTATAGTTCCATGCGGGGTACAGCCTTGGTATCCGAGGACATTGTTCAAGCCTTCTCCCCTGTCTGTGCCTTCAGAAGCTCCCCATGAACTTTCCAGGAGTTAGCCCTGACTTGGTCCAGAGGGGACAGGGTGTGGCCTGAAGACCTCAGGTAGGGAGGGCCAGAGCCTGGGCCAGCTGACCTCTGACACTCACTTCTGTCCCCCCAGGGCTATGGTGTGTGCTCCGTGGGGCTGGAACGCCTGGCCCACCTCCTCGTGGCTTATAGCCTGGGCGCCTCCGCTGCCTCGCTCCTAGGCCTGCTGGGACTGTGGCTGCCGCGCCCGGTGCCCCTGGTGGCTGGGGCTGGAGTGCACCTGCTGCTCACTCTCGGCCTCTTCTTCTGGGCCCCCACACCTCGGGTCCTGCGACACATTTGGATCCTCTACGTAGCGGCTGTCCTCTGGGGTGTGGGCAGTGCCCTCAATAAGACCGGGCTCAGCAGTGAGTATAGCCATGGGCACTGGGATGGCTGGGCAGGGGACCCTGTGACTGCCTCGGGGTGGTTGGGGAGGAACACAGAGATCCCAGGGACAGACATGGGGTCCCACGGATACACTAGGGGTCTGTTATGGTGGAGGTGGGTGAGCATCCCTGTGGACACTCCCAGGGGTGGGAGGAAGTTCCATGGGCTGCAGGGACAGATGAGGAGGGCTGTGGACGCACCAGGGGCAGGTATGGGAGTTGCACGCCATGGACATCCTGTCGACACCCCAGGGTGGGCTTGGGGCCCTGTGGCCACTGGGGGTGGGGGCGGTCACCGTGAGATCTTGTGGCTACACGGAGTAGGTACAGGGCTCTGTGGGCACCCCTGAGCGACAGTGTGGAAAACCACACTTGGGATACTTTGCTTTCCAACCAGAGGACAGGGCCCACCCTGACACTGGGAGCAGATTGCCAGTCCGTGCTCTAGGGAGCCTGGGAAGCAGCAGGTGGCCCTGTACACGCTCCAGGGTGCAGGCGCACACATGACCTTTTTATGGAGAAGAGCTGGGAGCAGGCATGAAGCCCCAACGCCGGTCTGCAGAGTAGCAGGGTCCGGGCCCTGAGTCTGGGCTGCTGGGGTGGGGGCCCCGGGGAGTGGAACTCTGTTGGCAGAAAAGTGAGGGTGGGCGGGTCAGAGTTCAGCTGTGTGATGCTCGCTGCCCCCAGGTAGGCATATGCCCGTGACACGCAGTCAGTACACACAGGTGCGGTTATTTGGATCTTCCACATCAGCATCCGCTGTGATGGGCCAGTGCTGTTAACAGTTTTGAACATCACCCTGGGGGCGTGGTGTGGTGGAGGTCATGCCTGCTGTGGGCAGGGTGGGGGCTGGCTCAGGTGACCCCTGCACCCGCCATCAGACAGTCAGGTATCCTCAACTGTCATAGGGCATGGAGCCCTGCATTCTGGGCCACACTCTCTTAGCTGTTGCTCTGAGGCCGCCAGATCTGGGCAGCATCCGGCGTTGGTACCAGGTCTGGATTAGGACCTGGTCCTGGAATCCCCTTCTGCCTGCCCAGTTCTGCTTCCTGCCTCCTCCTTGTGAACCCTGGGGGGGGGGGGGGGGCTCCCTGTCCCTCCACAGTAGCCCTGGGAGGAGTGGTCACACTGCAAGGCCTTAGGGCAGGGAAGTTAATGTCCTGAGTGGCAGGTGAGGGTACGATTTGCTAGGTGCTCTGTGGGCGCTCTCACATTAAAACCTCAGAACACGACATATAATATGCAGCATCTCATTTACAGTTGGGAAAACTGGCCATGGGGAGTTAACTTACGCTGAGACTACCCCATAGAGCCAACATTTGAATCCTCATCTCTGTACTAAGTCTCTCCACTTCACAGTCCTGAGTCTCCTGACTCCCTGTCCGGTGGTCTTTCTTCCCAGTCCAGGGAGGATTCCTCGAAAAATAAGTCCAAACCTCCCCTTTTCAGGTTTGATTTGCAGAAAGCTTGTTGCTGCGAGCAGTTTGCCCTCCCTGAGCCCAGGGTGAGGAGAAACAGCCTCCTCCAAAGGCCTGGCGTTAGGCACCTGGGGTCCGAGAGAGGACGGGATATGACGGCATATAGAGTTTTCCGCCTTTGAGACCACACATGTGCTCCAGAGTGAGGCCCACACTGTACCCCTGCAAAGTTCACCTGTTCCTGCCTCTGCTCAGCTCCCCAGGCAGCGTAATAATGGGGGCTCCCACCAGGGGGCAGGCCAGGACCGGCTCACAAGGGCTTTCCAGGAGCTCCAAGGCCAAGGGCTGAGACCAACCCAGTGCTGGCGCTGAGGGGGTCACAAGTGGGAGATCAGCCATTCTGGTCCCTGTTGACCCCTCTCCCCTCCCTGCCCTGTCCTGCCCACCTGCAGCACTCTTGGGAATCCTCTACGAGGACAAAGAAAGGCAAGACTTCGTCTTCACCATCTACCACTGGTGGCAGGCGGTGGCCATCTTCACAGTGTACCTGGGCTCAAGCCTGCCCATGAAGGTGAGCCTGAGCGTGGTAGGAGGAGGGTCTCTGGGGGCGTTAGGCACCCCTCATGCCAGCACCCACGCAGATACTTTCTGAGTGCCCACCCTAGCCTCACAGCCCCCCAAAGGCACTACTCCCCAAGGGCCGGGTCAAGCCCACTCCAAACCCAGGACCCGCTCACTGCCTCACCTCCCATGGGCCTCAGTTTACCTGTCTCTGAAGGGGTTCACAGTTTCTCTTTCCTTGGGTGTTCATCCGAGACACCTGCGGGTGGTTTGATGCTCTGTTCACAGGATGTGAGCTCTGAGCTGGGCGGGGAGGGTCTTCCCTTCATTGGCCTGCGGGGACCCGGGTTCCTCGTGCTCTGCTCCCACCTACTGGTGGGTCAGTTTAGCAGGTCGAGACCCAACATTTGAAAAAATGAAATAGAAGACATGAGAGCAGGATGTGCTGCTTATATGTGTGTATGGACTGTTATGATGGGGAACTACGTTTGGCTGTGGGCTACAGCCAGAAACGTCTGAGAGGCATTTCTTACAAGGGTGCCTGCGCTAAGGGACACAGGAGGCTAAGCCCCAGGGAGGGGCAGAGCTGGGCTCTGAGCCTCGCCCGCGGCAGGGTGCTCAGGAAGCTAAGGTGGCTTGGGCAGCTGTGCAGTGCGATGCGGGACGGGAGCGCGCCTGTCCCGCGAGGGGCTAAGCGGGGAAGGCGCGGGGGCGGTGACCCGCGGGTCCCCAGCATCCCTCTTTGTGCGCACAGGCTAAGCTGGCCGTGCTGCTGCTGACGCTGGTGGCGGCCGCGGCCTCGTACCTGTGGATGGAGCAGAAGCTGCGGCGGGGTGTGGTCCCGCGCCAGCCCCGCATCCCGCGGCCCCAGCACAAGGTGCGCGGCTACCGGTACCTGGAGGAGGACAACTCGGACGAGAGCGACGCGGAGGGCGAGCGCGGCTGCGGAGGCGGCAGCGGCGGCGGCCCGGGGGACGGCGTGGAGGAGGAGGCGCCGCCCGCGGGTCCCCGGCCTGGCCCGGAGCCGGCCGGCCTCTGCCGCCGGCCCTGCCCCTACGAACAGGCCCTGGGGGGCGACGGGCCCGAGGAGCAGTGAGGGGGCCCAGCCTGCTCGCCGGCCTCGGTTTACCGCGTCTCAGGTCGGGGCCCCCGTGACTGCGCCTCCTTCAGGAAGGACCTTGGCCCCCAACCCCGTGTTCGGGAACGGCCGTCCGGAGCCCCCGGGCCACCTGCAGCGGGGGCCCGTCCCGCAGCCCCTCTTGGATGAGACGGAGCTTTGAGACCCCTGGGTTGGAGAGACAGACGGCACAGCCGACCCCCCCACCTCCGGGGCCGCCCTCCACGACCCCTCCCCGGGCCCGAGAAGGGGCGGGGTCTTCCTGCCGCCACCGCCCCCAGTCCCGCCCCAGCTCCGCTCTCGGCTGCGGGGCTCCGCCCAGTGCACCGCGCGCTTTGCACATCATACCCCCGTGGTCCGTGAAGAGACACGACTTTTTATAGAAAATGAGAAATAAAGAGCTTTTGTATTGTCCTGACCGGGAAGTCTCGAGCTGCGGGGGTAAGGAGGGCGCCCGGGACGGGTGCCCGGCTGACCCTCCTGGGGCAAGATCTCCGACCCCTTGACCCCCGCCGAGGGGGAGGGCCCCCTAATCCCCGCCCATCCTCCCGGCCTCCCTCCTGGAAGCCCCGCCCCTCCCCACACCCACCTGTTTTTCCAGGTCCCACCGCGTCCACCCGGGAGAGAGAAGCGCCCCGCTTGGCCTGCGGGGACCGCGGCCAAGAGAGTGTGACGGGGCTGCCGGTCCCTCGTGGGTCTAGAGGGCGCGACAGACTCCGAAGGTCCAACTCCCACCGCCCCTCCTGCAGTCTCCATAAGCATCTCCAGCCCTCCCGCCCGTCCTCATCCTTTTTCTGTCTATTGGGGTGTTTCTGCCTGCAGCTCCCCCAAGGGACTCCTTTGGGAGCCAGGTCCACTTCTGAGCCGTGTCAAGGTCGCCCCTGCTGGTCTGGGCAGGGAGAATGGTTGTCTGAGCCCCGGTGGACTTGGCCACTGCCCTGCTGTAGCCTCAGCGGCCGGGCCCATGAGAGCCACAGACCCCCTACAGCCTGAGGGTGCCCCTTTCTCCACGACCCCCATGGGAGGAACTGAGACCCCACTGGAAAGGGCTTTGAACGCCTGGGTGAGGACAGCTAAGGGGGCCACATGAGGGTCATAAAGCCCTGGTTGCACCCCAACAGATCCTCTGCTGCGGCCACACCATTCCTCACCCCCTCACATCCCCTCTACCCCCTGAAGGCCAAGGCCAGACCGTGTCCACACCCACTTCAGCCTCAGTTCTCTTAGAGACCCCACGCCCACCACCATAAACCACGCCTCCACTCTCTTCTCTCTGGCCTCGCTCGAGTTTGCATCTAGCAACCTCTAGGGGGCCTTGGAGCCAGGCTCTGTGACCTCAGTCAAGGGCCTGACCCATCTGAGCCGCAGATTCCTTCTTGGTAAAGTCAGCGTCGGTAAACAAGGAGACATGTTTGAAACCCCTCAGCACAGTGGCTCCGTAGGAAACTCACAAGGATGCAGAGAATATCTTACATTTTCTAAATTTGGGAGGGAAGCAGCAATCCTGCGTACCTTTCCACCCCAAGCGAACTAATAGATCCAGGTGGCTCCCAGCTTCAACATCAGATCACGGCACATTCCCTTCACGTTGTATCTCTGAGACGTTGGGTTTCCTGTGGTTTTGGGGATAAGAAGGGAAAGTCACCACCATGGACCAGGAAGTGAGGCTGGGGGGCATCCAGTCTGATTTCAAGGTGTGAGAAGCTGGCCAGTGCACACAGCTGATTAGTAAGTAGTGGTAGGTTTTTTTTTTTTTTTTTTAATGTTTATTTTTGAGAGAGAGAGAGAGGGGCAGAGTGTGGGTGGGGGAGGGGCAGAGAGAGGGGGAGACTCCAGGCTCTGAGCTGTCAGCACAGAGCCTGATGTGGGGCTCCAACTCACGAACGCAAGGCAACATCATGACCTGAGCTGAAGGCAGATGCTTAACCAGCTGAGCCACCCAGGTGCCCCAAGTAGTTATTGAAGAATGAAATAAAAGTACTGTTTTCTCTTCCTATTTATGCATATTCTATTTCCTAAATGACCACTAAGTTATTAGGACATAAATTTGTATTATTTGGACCTAAAATAAAATTGGTAAATAGATATGAGATGTTAGATATTTCTTTTGGCCTGGGAGCGCTGTGGAAAATGACCGAGGCACCAAGGGTGCCAGGAACCGAGAACGTTTAGCACAGCGCTGGCACAGAGAAAGCTCTCAACGAACCTCAGTGAGTCCCTCACTGGACCCTGTGGCACCGCTTGCCCCGAGGACCGGCTGCCTCCTCTCCGGGCCTCGTACTAGGGAAGGTGGGTAAATCTATGATCTGTGACTCATGACAAGGGAGTCCCCCCCTCCCCCCCGTCTTCTGCAAACCAACATAAGCCCGATACCAGGTTGTCTTTGGCAGATTCCGGGGTCCTGCAAGCATGGAGGGCAGGGAAGGCGACAGCTATAGTAAGGGCCATAGGTCCCCACCCGCCACCCCCACCTCCGCCCCAGCCTCCCTACCAGGTGGCCTGCACACTCAGGCAGGTGAAGGGCCGGAAGCTCAGACTTTCACTGACAAGCAGACCCGGAAAGGGTCACGTTGTGTGACCTGTAGTCCAGGTGAGCGCCATCCCTCTGCCCTTCGAGACCCCCATCAGCATCTGTGTGGAAAGGAAGGTTCTCTGGCAGCAGATGTGACAACATCCTCCCGGCAGGATTGCAGTTAAACTCCCGTCAGAGCTGGGCAATCAGACACTAGCCTCTGAATGCAGGGCTGGGTGCTATTCAGAGTGTGGACCCCTGGGTGTGCCGGGCAAGGGTGAGAGGGGGCGGGAATAGGTCTATAATTTGTCACCATCCAAAGTCATTTCTTTCTTTCTCTCCCTCTTTCTTTTTTCTTTCTTTCTTTCTTTCTTTCTTCTTTCTTTCTTTCTTCTTTCTTTCTTTCTTTCTTCCTTTCTTCAGTTTATTCATTTTGAGAGAGACAGAGATGTTGCGAGCAGGGGAGGGGCAGAGAAAGAGGGAGAGAGAGAGAATCCCAAGCAGGCTCCTCATTGTCAATGCAGAGCCTGATGCTGGGCTTGAACTCATGAACCCTGAGATCATGACCTGAGCTGAAATCAAGAGTCAGATGCTTAAGTGACTGAGCCACCCAGGTGCCCCCAAAGTCATCTTTTTTTTTTTTTTTTTTTAGGATTTCAGGAATAGAATTTAGGGATTCATCACTTACATACAACACCCAGTGCTCATGCCGACAAGTGCCCTCCTTAATGCCCATCCCCCATTTAGCCCATCCCCCCACCCAACACCCCTCGAGCAACCCTCCATTTGTTCTCTGTATTTAAGAGTCTCTTATGGTTTGTCTCCCTCTCTGATTTTACCTTATTTTTGCTTCCCTTCCCCTAGGTTCATCTGTTTTGTTTCTTAAATTCCACATGAGTGAAATCATATATTTGCCTTTCTCTGACTGACTTATTTTGCTTAGCATAACACACTCTAGTTCCATCCATATAGTTGCAAATGGCAAGATCTCATCCTTTTTATTCACCAAGTCGTATTCCATTGTGTGTATATATATATATATACCACATCTTCTTTTTTTTTTTTTTTTTTTTTAATTTTTTTTTCAACGTTTATTTATTTTTGGGACAGAGAGAGACAGAGCATGAACGGGGGAAGGGCAGAGAGAGAGGGAGACACAGAATCGGAAACAGGCTCCAGGCTCCGAGCCATCAGCCCAGAGCCCGACGCGGGGCTCGAACTCACGGACCGCGAGATCGTGACCTGGCTGAAGTCGGACGCTTAACCGACTGCGCCACCCAGGCGCCCCTATATACCACATCTTCTTTATCCATTCGTCAGTCGATGGACATTTGGGTCTTTCCATACTTCATTTATTGTTGATAGCGCTGCTATAAACATTGGGGTACATGTGCCCCTTCGAATCAGCATTTTTGTATCCTTGGGATAAATACCGAGTAGTGCAATTGCTGGGTCGTAGGGTAGATCTATTTTTAATTTTCCTAAAGCCATTTCTAAAATCTATCTCAATATTAGACAAGGACTCTAATTGGAACAGATTGGAAGGTGGCCCGGGAATATGGAGCAGCCACATGGGAGGGGCGCATGGTTTCTGATCACGTTTTTCGTGCCTAGTGAGTTCCCCATTAAGAGACTTCACACACCCCCTCGCTGCTCCTGGCACTTGGAGGAGACCCCCACACACATGGCAGGCTGCCCCCGTGACAAGCAAGACACAGAGCACTCAGGACAGGCAGTGGAATTGCTCGTGGCCGCAGACCCTTGTGGGCTGGGCTAAGTGAGTCATGACCTGTGCCTGCCCAGCCCCTTGGCATCTCCAGGTGTGGTCGTGAGGTACCATCATCCCTCGTCTCCATCCCTTCTGGATAAAGTGACTGGTGCGGTTTCTGGGCCCCTGAGTGGAAGGAAGATCAGCAGGGCCATCACTGTCACCCCCCCACCCCACCTCCTCACACCCCCCCCCCCCCCCCCCGCCAACAGCAGTTTGATTTTGTCAATCTGCACCAGGAAGGTTTTTAAATTAAATGACTCCGAGAATCTACAGTCTGAGATCCGGTTTATCTTTAATTTCTCGGTAGCAGGTTAGACAGCCTGAAAGTCTCCTTCTTGGAAACACCTAAAGGTGCTAGCTAGAAAATAACCTGCTTTTTAAATACATAGCTGAGCTGTCAGGAAAGTAAGCAAAGTCCTCCAGGGCCCACGCTGAGGGCCGCGACCCTCACCAGGTAGGGGCTGGTGTTAAGGCCACGCGGAAAGCTGGACCGTGGAAAAGCGACACTTTTAGGGAAAGGGATGGAAGAAATCCCACCCACAGACACAGGAAGACACAAGGAACTTTGGGCTCTGGGTGGGAAAAAAGTTTGCCTTGAGAGTTCCATGTTTTCAGGCACGCTTTCTGAAAGTTTGGAGTGCCTACCAAGGATTCACCCCATCCGTGTGGCCCAGGAGCCCCAACATTGAGAAATTAACATTAAAAAGTAGCTGTGGCTTGGAAGCATCCCTGGGGGTCCGGGCAAATACACTTGGAAAACCTCTCTGATGGTTCCCTGAGGCCCGGACACCCAAGATTTCTCACATAAAGCCCCTCTGAGGCTGAGCTCACAGTCCAAAATTATAGAGCACACGAGGGAACAAATCACAGTGAATGGAAGCTAAAAAACACCAAAAGGAGGGACGCCTGCGTGGCTCAGTGGGTTGAGCATCTGACTCTTGATTTCAGCTCCGGTCACCATCTCACGGTTTATGGGACTGTGTGCTGAGCCTGCTTGGGATTCTCTCTCTCTCTCTCTCTCTCTCTCTGCCCCTCCCCTGCTCTCTCTCTGTCTCTCAAAAATAAATAAACAAACAATTTTTTAAATGTTTATTTATTTTTGAGAGACACAGACAGAGTGCAAGTGAGGGAGGGGCAGAGAGAGAGGGAGACACAGAATCTGAAGGAGGATCCAGGCTCCGAGCTGTCAGCACAGAGCCCGACGCGGGGCTCGAACTCACAAACCGTGAGATCACGACCTGAACCGAAGTCGGACGCTCAACCGACCGAGCCACCCAGGTGCCCCAGTAAATAAACATTTTTTAAAAAGGCACCAAAAGGAGCGGGATTAGACACTACGAGAAAGAGGTGTGCACGACAGATGCTTCTAGAAGCCTCCCATCGATCTCTGTCCCTTGACCCTTCACACCTGTGACACCTCCTCCCCTTGGCTGTGGGATGGACCTAGTGGTTTTCTTCTAACAGAACATGGCAGCGATGGGTGGAGTGCTAAGCTGGCCTCCAGGACTCCCAGGCCCTCCCCGTGAATGTGGGTGGGGTCTCGTGCTGGGAGAGCCCCAGGGATCAAGCTCCCCATCAGTTGCCTGTCGGGTAATCAGAAGGGAGATTACCTGAGTGGGCTTGAGCGGAGACCTTTAAAACAAGAACTCTGGGCAGAGAGGCTCTCTTGCTGGCCTGGAGGAAGACTGGCCGGGAGCTGAGAGAAAATGGGGACCTCAGGGCTGCAACCGGGGGGAACTGAACAGAGCCAACACCTTGATCCCAGCCTCCGATAGCAGAGGCACGTAGGTACCCGTGGACACAGCATAAAATGTGTTAATCACATAGTAAACGGTAAAAGGACTCCCCACAGAGAAGGCTCGGTGGGTCTGGAATGAAACAAGAGTAGCAAGGGTGGCTTTGGATCTTGGCTGTGGTCAAGGGTGGAGCTCAGCTGGGGTGGGGGGTGGGGGGCGGCCCCGGGCAGACCGGGGCTTTCGTGGTGTGAAGGGGACCCGCAAAGCTGCGGCGTGAATGAAACCGGGAGACATTCTGCTCAGTGAAAGAAGCTGGGCACAAAAAAGCCACAGAGTGTGGGATCCCGTCTGTGTGAAATGTCCGGAAGAGCCAAGTCCCTGGAGACAGCAAGCAGATTTGTGGGTGCCGGGGCCCGGGAGGTGGGGAGAAGGAGTGATTGCTGATGGCTCTGGGGTTTCTTTCTGGAGCGATGGAAACGTTCTAAAAGTGGACAGTGAGGATGCGTACACAGCTCTGTGAATATACGAAAAGCCACTGAATTACATACACGAGGATCGTCCATTACAAGGATGAATTTCAGGACATGAGAATTATATCTCAGTCAAGCTGGTATTGAAATGAAAGGAATAGGGGCACCTGGGTGGCTCAGTCGGTCAAGTGTCCGACTCTTGATTCTGACTCAGGTCATGATCTCACAGTCGTGAGATCGAGCCCTGAGTCGGGGCCTACTTAAGAGTCTCTCTCTCCCTCTCCTTCTGCCTCTCTCTGGCTCATTCATTCTCTCTCTCTCTCTCTCAAAAAAAAAAAAAAATATATATATATATATAATTAAAATAAATAATAAATAAAAGGAAAGGAATCTCACGTACAATTTAACAATGATTGAAAATTTGGGGATAATTGTAGGTCTATGCGGTGAGGGAAAATTATCTTCAATTAAAGTTTCTGGAAGGTTAGCAGGGTAGGCATTCATTAGAGAAGGCAGGGCCAGTTTGGCCCATGGTAAGCTCAACACTTGATTAGGGCCGTGGGCTGTAATTTTAGGTAGGCGTATACGTAAGAGTTGACCCTTGAACCACATGGGCCTACCTATCTGTGGAGTTTTTACGGTACGGTGAAAATTGTAAATGCATTTTCTCCTCTTTATGATTTTCTTAACCCTTTCTTTTGTCTAGCTTACTTTATTATAAGAACACAGTCCACCTAACTCACAAAATATGTGTTAATAGTCTGTTTACGTTATCCATGAAGCTTCCTGTCAACAGTAGCCTTTTAGCAGCTAAGTTTTGGGGGACTCAAAAGCTATGCTCAAATTTGCAACAGTGTAGGGGGTCGGTGTCCCTAACACCCATGTTGCTCAAGGGCCAACTGTCACACTGTTTGGAGGGATTCTGGGTACAAGAGAAAAAAGAGGGGGGAGGTTGGGGCTCAAGGTCTGTTTTTGGAGGGATTTGAGGAGTGCTGTGATGTTTTCAAGGGCTATGGGCGAGGTAGAGCACCTATGGGGAAGGTGACACTGGAGTCACCCCCAGAATTCAGTCTGTCCGTTGGCAGGGACGTGGTGGTCAGAGGGCAGCACCATTGGGAATGAATCTGACATCTAGGCACGAGTTAGCAGGAGGCAAGAGTAATCTCGTTGGAATCCGGAATATAATAATTTGAGCCAAACGTATTACCTTTAGGCATAGAGCCATATTGGTCAGGGAGGCACAAAGATGAATGAATGTCACGGGATAATGAGTCAGTCACCCCACCCCGCGGCGGTAGTATCCCTGCTGTGGATTAAGGAGCCCAAGGGTGCCCACATTCTGTTGGTACCGCTTCCAGTATTTTAGAACAACTCCGTTTGCTAATAACACGAACATATAGAGGCATGAAGGTCAGAGGCCGTCTGTGGGTGCAATCTGTCATTTTGGAGGCCTTTTGCTGTAAAGCGTGACTCCCTTTTAATTTTGAAAGAGGGTTGGGGCACCTGGGTGGCTCAGTCGGTTGAGTGCCCGACTTTGGCTCAGGTCATGATCTCGCGGTCTGTGGGTTCGAGCCCCGCGTGGGGCTCTGTGCTGACAGCTTGGAGCCCGGAGCCTACTTTTCATTCTGTGTCTCCCTCTCTCTCTGCCCCTCCACTACTCACACTCTGTCTCTCTCTCTCTCTCTCTCTCTCAAAAATAAATACACATTAATTTTGACAGATGATCGATTGAAGAATTCCAACAGATTGTGTATTGTTGGAACGGATTTATTATTTTAGATTCTAGGAGGCTGTGGCCCCTACAGAATATTGAATAACTCAAATGATCTTGGATGGCAATGGGGCCGAAAGATGGTCCATGAGTATTTCAAACCTGAGTGGAATCCCTCAAAGGATGGCAGTGTCCTTGACCCAAGTCCAGCTCAAAGAACAGCCAGAGCTGAGCAAATGCACTTTTATGCAATGGCCTGAGGGCCTGGAAGCCCTGACCTGGAATAAGCATTGTTTGGGGACCTTGGTTCATATTTGCGGGTCCAGGAGGACTTGAGAGCACCTCCTGCTGGAACACACTTTATGATATGCCAATTTTAACTCTTAACTGTCCCGTGAGAGGTTTTCATTGGGATCATAATTGTGCATTTTGTATTTTTGGTAAATCTTGAAGCTTGGGTAGGTGGATGTCCTCAGGATATCAAAGGTAGGCGTCGAGCCCTCTTGAAATTTATAATTAGAGGGTCATGTTCAAAGGATTCCCCTTGGGCCTCAATCCGGTCTTTTTCCCTTAAAGGGTGAGAGTAAGGCTGTGGATGTGGAAATCTTCCCAAGTGTTTTGTTCAAGAGATGAGTCTTTTGGGGGTGCTGGTTGGCTTAGTGGTTAGAGCATGTGACTCTTGACATCGGGGTCATCAGTTGGAGCCCCACATTGGGTGTAGAGATTACATAAACAAACAAATAAATAAATAAACTTTAAAAAAATGTTTATTTATTTTTGAGAGAGAGAGGGGGCAGGGAGGGGCAGAAAGAGAGGGAGACGCAGAATCCAAAAAAGGCTCCAGGCTCTGAGCTGTCAGCACAGAGCCCGATGCGGGGCTTGAACTCACGAACCACGAGATCATTACTCGAGCCAAAGTTGGACACTTAACTGACTGAGCCACCCAGATGCCCCAAAGGTGGGCTAAAATTTTTTAAAACAAATTGTTTTAATGTTTATTTATTATTGAGAGACAGAGACAGAGCGTGAGCATGGGAGGGTCACAGAGAGAGGGAGACACAGAATCCAAAGCAGGCTCTGAGCTGTCAGCACAGAGCCCGACGCGGGACTCAAACTCACAAACTGTGAGATCATGACCTGAGCCGAAGTCGGATGCCCAACCGACTGAGCTACCCAGGCGCCCCGCTAAACTTTTTGAAAAAGAGAGAGGGGAGGTGCCTGGGTGGCTCAGGCAGTTAAGCGGTTAAGTGTCCGAGTCTTGATTTTGGCTCCATGATTTCATGGTTCACAAGATCGAGCCCCATGCTGGGATGCTGTCTTTCCCTCTCTCTCTCTGCCCCCCTCTTCCTCTCTCTCTCTCTCTCTCGAAATAAATCAATAAACTTTTTAAAAAGAGAGCGATGAGCCTTTTGTATTTTGAAAGAAGGTAAGACCTTCTAATACTTGTTGAGGTTGGAAAGCTTGGGACAGGTTGAGTCGTTTTGTGTCGCATATTGGGCGTTTCGAGGTTACCCGAGTAGTTCTGTTTTTTTGGTGGCCCATCCATCAGCACAGGCTGGGGAGTCAGAGTCAGGAAAAGTGCATTGACGTCCCTGGTCGGCCAGGGTGCACTCCGCAGCCAACAACAGCCCACGCTTCAGCCAACCGAGGTGCCCGGGGGCCCCGCGTTTGATCGGGGAGGGCCCGATGTCTCCAGTGGGCTCCCTCACCAGAGCTTCAAAGTGCACGAAGCCCCTTTCTTGTTTGCTTGCTTCTTCCCGGGGGCTCCCAAAGTGGCTACCGACCCTGGGAGAGGGGTGGCCTCCCCTGACATCAGTCTCTGGCAAGGGACCAAGGATTGCACGGGGAATACGCCGGATGACCCGGACAAGGCTTTATCCTACACATGTCATCTGTACTGTAGCAAGGAGGCTTGCGGCTAAGTTGAGCCCATGTGGAACCTCCACGGCCCAGACATAATGGACACCTGTCTGGAGGGTAATGAGCTCATTTCCCATAGGGCCCAATGTGTGGCCAGCCGTTGGTTTAATGGGGTGTGGGAGCTGCCGGTGGCAGCTTTTCACACGAGAAACCCGTGGGCAGCCGTCCTGAGCCGCTCATGCCTCTCAGGGGCACGAGCAAGGTCTGGTCGAGAAAGGAGTGCTCGGAGGGCATCGAGGAAGTGCTTGTGGCGTAGCCGGTGGTGCAGCAGGTCAAGCTGACCCACAAGGCCAAGGTCAAGGCCCGGCTGATTTGACTGGTGAGGACACAATGAGCCACTTTTGGGTTTAAGGTCGACTACTTGCACAGACAGTGAGACGGGGACTGAGCCCAAACTGCCGGCTCCCTGTGGTCCCTGTCACATGTACCAAAAAGGAGGCCTTGAAACCAAAGGGGCCAGGGGACCGTAAGGCGAGTGGTGGGGTGCCCCGCGGCTGACAGCCCGTGCCAGGCTGCAGCCGAGTGTCTTATGCCCCGCAGCTCTCTCCCGAGGAGGCCGGTCAGAGGCCTCCGAATAGTATTTTTGTCTTCGCCTGTAGTAACGTTATCTTAGCTTTCTGTAACTCAGGATAGTTTAGGGGTCCTTCTATTGATACACTTTTTTTTTTATCCTGCAGGAAGTCCCCAAGTGGATCAGAATACAGCAGTGCAGTGAGGGCAGCCACACAACAGAAGCACCTTGACCTTGGGGAGCGCCGGTGAAGCAAGGCCCGCGGAAGCACCAGGCTCCAGACGTCGCCGCATCGCGCTCACGCCCGGCGACCACCCCGGGGACCGACCACCCTTTCCAGGCAGCTCTTGGGAAAGGTGGGCGTCGGTGCCTGGCTGCGACCTGTGACCATTCCCATTCTTCTCTCCGACGGATGGCTCAGCACTGCCAGGGTGCAGTCCGGGGTCAGGATCCTCGGGATCTGTTTCTTTGCATGCTTTCTCAACCCTGTCTGGGGCCTGGCCCTTGGGCCCTTTCCCACATCGTTACGTCTGGCTTCAACCAGCTAGAGGTAAGGCAGAGGCTGGGTAAGATCCGATGGAACCAACGGAAGGGGCAGCGCCTGGAGCACAGACGTGCCAGCGATTTCCTGAGCCTGCCCAAGCCCACCACCCGTGGGTTCCCGTGGAGCGAGCCCAGTGAGTACGCTGACAGAAGAAAGACCCATCGTCTGTGGTCATCATCGTCCGGCCGCCCCGCTCCCGGCACGAAGCGGGATGCCCGTGTGCAGGCTTGGGTTTCCACGACTTGAAATCTGGCTTGAAATTCCTACCAAGGGAGAAGGGGGCTGCCCGGGGGCTTTCTTACCAGGCTGGCCAGATGTAGGGCCAAAGGGAGAAGGGGGCTTGAAAGCTATCAGTGGCCAAAACGATACAAATGGGGCCTTTGTCCCAGTGCGGTAGGCATTCTGTTGTGGGAAGGGGAAGGGAGACCCCGGGGGGCCACTGGTTCACAGCAATTCCCAAATCCAGGCTGACAAAATCCGCCCTTGAGAGACCCTGAGCCAGAGGGCCCAGCGAAGCTGTAGTGGGATTCCCGACCCAGGAAAACTGTGATCGTAAGTGATGGTTTTTCAAGGCACTGAGTTTGGGGGCAATTTGTTAATGCAGTAGCAGATAATTCATATAGATTTTGACACCCGGAAAGAGAGTGCTACCACAATAAATAGCTAAAAGCAAGAGGGTGGTTTTTGAACTGGCCAGCGGGTGCAGCCCGGAAAGATTTGGGGATCATGTCAGAGAAAGTCTAAATTGCCTTGAACAGACTGTTGGTCAAAATCTGGACTTTGAGAACAGTGTCAGTGGGGGCTCCAAAGGAAGTGAAGAATGTGTTATTGGATGTGGAAAAAGGGTGATTCTTGGGGCGCCTGGGGGGCTCAGTCGGTTGAGCGTCTGACTGCGGCTCAGGTCATGATCTCACGGTTTGTGGGTTCGAGCCCCGCGTCGGGCTCTGTGCTGACGACAGCTCGGAGCCTGGAGCCTGCTTCGGATGCCATGCCTCCCTCTCTCTCTGCCCCTCCCTGGCTTGGGCTCTGTCTCTGTCTCTCTCTGTCTCAAAAATAAACAACCGTTCAAAAGAAAAAAAAGAAAAAGAAGAAGGTGATTCTTGTGATGTGGTGGCAGAAAGCTCAGTGACAGGGGTATATCCGTCGCTGTGTGAAAAGTGGACAATGTGTCTGAAGAATTTCCGGCAAAGTGCTGAAGGCACTGTCTGCTTTCTCCCTGGCGCTTTTAGTAAAATGCAAGAGGAGAGACACATGGAGGGCAGGACTGTCGTACAAAACAGTCTTTCCGAGGCACAGGGGACAAAAGGAAAAATAGACAAACTAGGCTTGATGAAAAATTTTAAATTCTGTGCATCAAAAGACACTATCCGTAGAGTAAAGGGAAACATTTGCAAAACGTGCGTCTGATAATATGCAGAGGACAATATACGGAATATACAGAGGACACCTGAGACCCAACAACAATAAGATCGACAACCTGGTTCAAAGTGGACACAGGGCTTGACTGGACGTGTCCTCAGAGATGACAGCCAGATGGCCGATACATATATGAAAAGAAGAAATGAAATTACCATATGATCCAGCCCTACGTCTGAGTATACTTTCAAAAGAGTGGAAAGCAGGGGCTCGAAGACTTACTATGTTTGTCGCAGCATGACTCACAATAGCCACAATGTGGAAACAACTCAAGGGGCCATTGACCCATGAATGGATAAGCAAAATGTGGTCTATCCACGCAATGGAACTGTGAAAACCACTCAGCTGCAAGCGTGCGCGCCCTCGCGTTAACGGGGAAGGATGATTCAGAGGACCAAGACCCAGAAAGCAGAGCCAAGAGCCATGGAGAATTCTTCCTAGACCGAGGAACCTGATGGAAGAATTTCCAACATTTTGCTGGCTGGATTTCAGAGTGGCTTTGGATCAGTTCCGGTCTACTGTGCCTCTCATTTTCTTGCTCTGTGAACAGGAATGTCGACTGCGGTTGTCCCACACGGACGTCTCAGTGCACCTCAGGCTACAGTTAGGGCAATAGTTAGAGTTCTAGTCATCTCACTGCTTACAATGCAGATAACCCACTTCCAAGCTCCCTCCCATGGCTGTTGGGTTGAATCCCTCCCATGGCTGTTGGCAGGCTTTAGTTCCTTGTGGGCTGTTGGGTTGAAGGTCTCAGCTTCTGACTGGCTGTGGTCCCAGAGGCTACCTTCAGTTCCTGCCATGTGGGCTTTTCCATAGAACAGCTCACAACATGGCAGCTGGCTTCATTAGAGTAAATGAACGAGAAGAACCGAAAAGAGCATGAACAAATGGGGTCACAGTCTTTTACTTTTGTGGAGGTGGAATTCAAATAACATACAACGAACCGTTTTAAAGATAGGATTCAGTGGTATTTTCTGCATTGTGATTGCGACAACCACCTCTGTCTAGATTCAAAGATTTCATCACTCCAGAGCAATACCCTGTACCCATTAAGCAATCACTCCTGAAGCACCGAAAGATCCCCAACAAGGCCATGGCCACATGTAGCTTATTCACCGTTCCAACTATGCCCAGTGTGTGCCAAAGGACAAGGCCATTAAGAAGGTCACCATTCGGGGCACCTGGGTGGCTCCGTCGGTTAAGTGTCCGACTCTTGGTTTCGGCTCAGGTCATGATCTCACGGTTTGGTGAGTTCGAGCCCCACATCGGGCTTCAGATTCTCTCTCCCACTCTCTCCGCCCCTCCCCCACTCACACTGTCTCTATCTCTCTCAAATGAAATAAAAAAATTAAAAAGAATATTAAAAAAAAAAAAAGAAGTTCATCATTCAAAACTTAGCAGAAGCTGCAGTCATCAGGGACACTTCCGAAGCAAGTGTCTTTGATGTTTATGTGCTTCCCAAGCTGCATGTGAAACTACATTACTGCGTGAATTGTGCCATTCAGGGCAAGGTTGTCAGGAATCATTCGTGTAAAGCCCAGAAGGACTAAACACTCACCCCAATTTAGACCTGTGGGTGCTGCCCCATGACCTCTGCCAAAGCCCACGTAAATCCTTAAGGAATGGGGGGGGGGAAGCTAGTCCTCTGGGGGGGGGAGATGCAAATTATACTAAAAAATATTGTTTTCTAATCCATGGACATGGGCTGTCTTTCCAGTTATTTATATCTTAATTTCGTTCAGCAATGTTTTGCAGTTCAGTGTAAAAGTCTTTCCCCGTCCTTGGTTAAATTTATTCCTAAGTATTTTATTCTTTTGGATGCTATTGTAAATGGAATTGTTTTCTTAATTTCCTTTTCAGATTGTTCATCGCTGGTCCACAACTGATTTTTGGGTTGAAGGTCACAACTGATTTTTCACAACTGATTTTTCAGTGTTGATCTTGTACTCTGCAACTCTGCTGACTTTGTTTATTAACACTGGTAAAGTGTGTGTGTGTGTGTGTGTTTGAGATTTTTATAAACAGAATTATATAAAAATAAAATTCTGCAAATAAAAAATGTATTACTTCTTACTTTCTGATTTGAATGCCTTTTATTATTTTTTTCTTGCCAGACTTTCAGGAAAATATGGAACAGCAGCAGTGAAAGCAGCCGCCCTTGTCTTCTGCCTGATCTTAAGGGGAAAACTCTCAGTCTTTCATCCCTGCCTATGAAGTTAGCTGTGGGTTTTTCATAAGTGCGTTTTACCATGTTAAGAAAGGTCCCTTCAATTCCTAGTTTGCCAAGTGGTTTTGATTATGAAAGGGTGTTGAATTTGTCATTTTTTATATCTATGGATATGAATGTGCTTTTTTCCCTTTTATTAATGTGGCATATTCATTAATTGTTTTTCTCACGTTGAATCATCTTTGCCTTTCTGGGATACATCCTACTAAGTCACAATGCTTTCAATGTCCTGTGACTCATAATCCTTTATAGTCCAGTCTTATAAATGATATCTCATCACCTTTGCTCTAGTCTATTCTTTAGAAACAAGTTTCCATACTCAACGGGAGAGGATTACACAATGGCATAAATATCTGGAGGCAGAGCCCAGGGAAGCCATCTTAGAAGTTATCAGTTACCTTCAGATTTATTATACAATATCTCAGATCTTTCACACATATATATGACAAGAACAACAACAAAGAATGGACCAACTGGGTTTATAGACAGAGTTTTACCAACTACTCACGGACTAGGTAATCACAAACTTATTTGCATTGTCCAGTGAACAAAGAATGGGGGGGGGTGCTCTTTAATTTACTTGATAAAGCGAGTCCATCCTTGACACTAAAAACAGAAAAAGATAGCAAGGTCAATCACATGTGTGACCTGAGATGCGAAAGATTAGCCAATGTAATCTTTCAATATATAAAAACCAAATTTTTTTTCTAATACAACTCATCATATTCATTTATTAAAGGAGAAAAGGCACATGCTCATTTCAACAGATGAAGAGAAAATATTTGATGAAATTCAATATCCACCCATGATTTAAAATAAACAAAATAAACAAGTTTTCTGACCAAGGTAGTATAGAAAACCTTCCAAAGAAAGGTAAAGAAATCTTCCAAAAATGTACAGCAAACATTACACTCAAAGATGAATCATGATTCACAGGCCATTAAGGACAAGAACTAGACAATAATTCCCTCAGTCATTTGCTTCTATTCAACATCGTACTGGAGGTCCGATGCACACAGTAAAACTAGAAAATCTTATGAAGTATAAGAATTGAAAAGGAAGAAACAAATCTGTCCATCTCTACAGGTTTTGTTTGTTTGTTTTTAGTTTTTGAAGTTTATTCATTTATTTTGAGAGAGAGAGAGAGCACATGGGGGAGGAGCAGAGAGAGAGGGAGAGAGAGAGAATCCCAAATTGGTTCCACGCCATCAGCACAGAGCCCAATGTGGGGCTCGAACTCCTGAAACCGTGAGCTTGACCTGAGCCGAAACCAAGAGTTGACATTCAACCGACTGAGCCACCCAGGTGTCCCAATTTCTACAGGTTTTATCTTCATTTACATGAAAACCTCAATATTATTAGAACTGGCAATGAAAATAAGATTAATACAAAGAAGTAAATTGCATTCCCATACTCCTACACAATTTTAGTAAAGGGCGAAAGATTTGTACGATCTGAAGAGAAACCAGAGTTTCTACACAATTTTAGAAAGTATAATTTTTAGGGGCGCCTGGGTGGCACAGTTGGTTAAGCAACCAACTGTTGATATTTCAACTCAGGTCACGATCTCACGGTACGAGCCCTGCATTGGGCTCTGTGCTGACAGTGCGGAGCCTGCTTCAGATCGTCCCTCTCCTTCTCTCTCTCTGCCCCTCCCCTGCTCTCTCGCTCTCCATCTCAAAATAAAATGAACGCTTAAAAAATTTAGAAAAAATAAAATAATTTTTAGAGTAGCAATAAAAAGAAGCTCCCTAGGTGTTCATTTAACTAAAGATGTGCTAGTGGAGGGGCGCCTGGGTGGCTCAGTTGGTTAAACGTCCAACTCTTGATTTAGGCTCAGGTCATGATCTCAAGGTCATTAGATGGAGTCCTGAGTAGGCTACCGTGCTGTGTGTGGAGTCTGCTTGGGATTCTGTCTCTTCCCCTCTCTCTGCCCCTCCCCCACTCATTCTCTCTCTCTCTCTCTCTCTCTCTCTCTCAAATATAAATAAACATTTTTTAGAAAATGCTAAAGAAAAAGATGTGCTAGTGAAAAAAATTACAATATTATATTGAAAGACAGTAACAAAGAGCTAAAGCACTGGAGAGATATACCATTATTAATGGATGGGAAGATTCACAAAATAATTTAAATTCATCAAAAATGATCTATAAATGTAAATACTTTCAGTCAAGACCCCCCACAGAAATTTTCATGGAATTTGATGAGCTGATTCTAATATGTTTATGGAAAACAAACAGGCCAAGATACTTTGAAAGAAAAATGAGGTAGGGAAATTTGTCCTACTAGATTTCAAGACTTTTTATTAAAGTATAGCATTTAAGACAGTACAATATTGGTATAGGGATAGAGAAATAAATAAATCAATGAAATAGAGTACAGAACCCAGAAACAGATTGACTACAAATAATATGTCATCCAGCCAGTTGCTAGAACAGCTAGTTATATTTACGGGAAAAAATTAAATTAGATATCTACCTCACACAAATCACAAAAGTAAATAAATTCTAGCAGAACTTAATGTGGAAAGCTGACTTTGGGAAGAAAACACCCCCCCCCAAGCCCCCCAACTTTTAAAATTACCTTCGAGTAGAGAAACATTTCTTACACAAGGGATAAAAAGCACAAATCCTAAAGTAGGAATAAACTGGACTACATTGTCAAACCCTCCAGCCAGAGATTAGTGAGACCACATTGTCAATGTCCTCCAGTCAGAGATCAGTGAGAACACATTTATCTTTGAACACGTTGGATTTATTGCTTTGGGGACCATGGAGAACTGTAAAGTGCCTCAACAGAGGGTGCTAGAGAAGACCTACAGGAGTCATTTGGAGGAGGTTGGAGGAAGCTGGGCTTGGCTCTGGATCGAGTGCTGTTAGAGCAGGCATCTTTCTACGATCGGGTATCGGAACCAATTCTATCTGTATGGAGTGCGGATGAACCTGAGGGCTGAACTGCTATGGGTCCACAGCAGTCACGCACATAGCCAGGACACGGAGTGTGCAGCCGTTATTGTGGTTTGGACAATGTTCACGCCTCTTGGTGTTCAGTCGTGTTTATGGAGTAGTCTTGTTTCGTCTTAAACCATCAAGGCTGCAGCACGTCTTTGATTCTGCTGTTCTGAGGACTCGTTCGTGTTCAACAGAAGAACAACAAGTCCTGGCTGGTAGGGCCAACCCAGCTCCTAGATGTCAGGGCTTGGTCTTCTCTTCCTCAACACCAAATTAAAATCTAATCTACAAAGGGTGCCCTAAACAAGCTGCCAGCTCAGAGAAGATAGGCTCGAGATATATATTTGGCTTCCACCCAGCTTGTGGGGAGCTGAGAAGTCATCATTCCCCCTTAACCACAAGACTAAACAAACCGAGGATCAACAACTCTTCTTGGATCCACCACAGAAGTGAAACCACAGTGCGAAGTGCCGCCCCCAGAACTGGGGAGACAGGGGGATACAGAGAAATACAACTTACGAGAGCAGAAACACCCCCCATGAAAAGAAACTTCTGTGGGAACTGGAGCCAGCCCGGGAAAACCTGCACTGTAATCAGCTGGAGGCTCAGTGTGGACAACTCTGAGAGTGAAAAACTCCAGGGGGATCCAGTCATGGGGGATCCTTCCTCCTTTTAGGAGTTTTACCTCCAGGAGTTCGACCAGGACCTTACAGCAAACATAGGAGAAAAATCTGCTCTGGCGGGGGGAGGGGAAAGGGAACAATTCCCAAACACTCCAGAGCTTTCTGATCTTCCCAAGGCCCGCCCTCAGGAGAAACCGTCTTACCTGAGCGTTTGTAACCTCTGGGGTTTTATCGAGGTCTTCCTCTTGGGGAAAGGGGAAAAGTCAACTCTAGCCATCCTGCCGCATCTACAAGGAGGGGAAAAAGTGGAGAAGCACTCAAGTTCAGAGGAAGGGCACAGGCTCACCAAGACTGAGATCCACCCACAGGACGGCGGCCCGGCTCCCCTCGCGGCATGTTACCGGGACGCTTCCAAAGGCCTGTTTACCACAGTCACTTTTACCCAGTGCATCATGTCCGCCTTCCAAAAAAAAGATTACACGAGGAGTTAAGATGGCGAAGCAGCATGGAGACCCTCAGTTTGTCTCGTCCCTGAGATGCAGCTAGATCAGCACCAAACCATTTTTCACACCTAGGAAACTTACCCGAGGGTTAACACCACAATCTGCGTAACTTGAGCCACAGAGCTCAGCAGGCACGTGGTGCGGAGAGGTGACCTGGGCTCAATACTACCAGCATTCTATGAACAGTGGAGCACAGAGTCTGCAGTCCCGGAGTCCAGTGCCTGCTGGTTCTCTGGTGAGGAAGCCGGGCAAATCGCCAGGAGCAGGCGGCGGGGTCTGAGGGGTCCACGTGCCGCACGGGGAGAAGCGGTCCCCCTGCTTGGAGAGCATTTGGTAGAGGCCACACAGCCTGCCCACCGGTAAAGGTCCCAGCGGACCCTGGAGAGCAGCCATGTTTGTTGGTATTGGGACAGAGGTGGCCAGAGTGCGGTGAAACCTGGCACTGGCTGAGCGTCGGGATTTGCCTTGATCTCTGAAGCTCTGATGCTGTCCAACCGCACAAACATTTTCCGGGGGATGCTGGCCCTGGGCCGTTGCCCAGCAAGACCCTCCCCCCCAAGAAGGTCAGTGTGGGTTCAGGCCACAGGGGTCTCTGAAGCGCACAACCTCATCTGAGATAAAACTCTGGAGGGTGGTGCCACCCGGCAGGCGGACAGCTTGGACACAGACAGGGTAGAGGGGTGGAGTGGGCAAAGGCCTGCGACAAAGGAGGGGTGCTTGATCGCTGGTAGGTGAGAGCCCAGAGTTCCTGTGCCTGAGACCAGGGAGCTGGGTGAAGCCATTTCCACCTCTCCCACCACGTGCCACACCCTTCCACCCCAGTAAGCTAAACAGCGCCACCTAGTGGAGAATGGAGCCATTACACCAAGCCCCACCCAAAGGTGTCGTCCAAGCGCATCTGGGAGATCAGCACTAGTCCCTCCACCTGCTTAGGGTGCGGGCTATAGAGGGCTTCATAGTTTCGGTTCTAGGGGAAACTGGATGTAACTTTGTTCGGGTTTCATTCTGTGTGCTGGTTCATTTACTAGTTCCTTTTTTTTTTTTAATTTGTTTCCTTTCTTTTCTTTTTCTTGGATACAAAAAGAAATTTTTATTTTCTTTCTTTAAATTAAAAAAAATTATATTATTTTTGACTTTTTTAATTAAAAAGTTTTTATTCTTTGTCATGTTCTTTATTGCATTTTTCCCATTTTATTATAGAAATTTTTTTAATCTTTAAATTTTCTTGGGGCGCCTGGGTGGCGCAGTCGGTTAAGCGTCCGACTTCAGCCAGGTCACGATCTCGCACTCCGTGAGTTCGAGCCCCGCGTCAGGCTCTGGGCCGGTGGCTCGGAGCCTGGAGCCTGTTTCCGATTCTGTGTCTCCCTCTCTCTCTGCCCCTCGCCCGTTCATGCTCTGTCTCTCTCTGTCCCAAAAATAAATAAACGTTGAAAAAAAAAATTAAAAAAAAAAAAAATAAATAAATAAATAAATAAATAAATAAATTTTCCTTACTTTTTTTCTTCTTTCCCTTTTGTCTTTATTCTATCAAGCTTCTTTTTTTTTTTTTTTAATTTTTTTTTTTTTAACATTTATTTATTTTTGAGACACAGAGAGACAGAGCATGAACAGGGGAGGGGCAGAGAGAGAGAGGGAGACACAGAATCTGAAACAGGCTCCAGGCTCTGAGCTGTCAGCACAGAGCCCGACGCGGGGCTCGAACTCACGGACCGCGAGATCGTGACCTGGCTGAAGTCGGACGCTTAACCGACTGCGCCACCCAGGCGCCCCTATCAAGCTTCTTTTAACAAGCAGACCAACATACACCTGGGATCTAGCTTCCTTTGATTTTTTGTTTTGTTTTTAATTTAAAAATTTTAAAATGTTTATTCGTTTTGGAGAGACAGGGAGTGAATGGGGGAGGGGCAGAGAGAGAGGGACACACAGAATCCCAAGCAGGCTCGAGGCTCCAAGCTGTCAGCACAGAGCCTGCAACAGGGCTCCAACCTGTTAACTGGGAGGGAGATCATGACCTGAGCTGAAGTCAGAGACTCAACTGACTGAGCGACCCAGGTGTCCCTTGTTTTTAATTTTTTAATTTTAATTTTTTTATTTCATTATTCTTTTTCCTTCCATCTTCTTCCAAGATGACAAAATGAAGGAATTCAACCCCCCAAAAAGAACAGGAAGAAATGACAGCCAGGGGATTAATCAACACAGATATAAGCAATATTTCTGAACTAGAATTTAGAACCGCAATAATAAAAATGCTATCTGGGGTTTAAGAAAGCATAGAATCCTTTTCTGGGGAGATAAAAGACAAAAAATCTAATCAGGACAAAATTTAAAAATGCTATAACTGAGATGCAATCTTGAATAGATGCTACAACAGCAAGGATGGACAAAGCAGAGCAGCAAACCAGCAATATAGAAGACAAAATTATGGAAAATAATGAAGCAGAAAAAAAGAGGGAAACAAAAGCAAAAGAGCACAATACAAGACTTAGAGAACTCAGTGACTTATTAAAAAGGAATAACAGGGGCGCCTGGGTGGCGCAGTCGGTTAAGCGTCCGACTTCAGCCAGGTCACGATCTCGCGGTCCGTGAGTTCGAGCCCCGCGTCGGGCTCTGGGCTGGTGGCTCGGAGCCTGGAGCCTGTTTCCGATTCTGTGTCTCCCTCTCTCTCTGCCCCTCCCCCGTTCATGCTCTGTCTCTCTCTGTCCCAAAAATAAATAAACGTTGAAAAAAAAATTAAAAAAAAAAAAAAAAAAAGGAATAACATCTGAATCATAGGAGTCCCAGAAGATGAAGAGAGAGAAAAAAGGGCAGAAGCTTTATGTGAACAAATTATAGGGGAAAACTTTCCTAATCTGGGGAAGGACACAGACATCAAAATCCAAGAAGCACAGAGAACTCCCATGAGATTGAGTAAAAACCGACCATCACCAAAGCATATCATAGTCAAATTCACAAAATACACAGACAAGGAAAGAATTATGAAAGAAGCGAGGGGAAAAAAAGTCCTTACCCTATAAGGGAAGACAGGTCAGGTTTGCAGCAGACCCATCCACAGAACCTTGGCAGGCCACAAAGGAGTGGCAGACTATCTTCAACGTGTTGAAGTGGAAAAATATGCAGCCAAGAATTCTTTATCCAGCAAGACTGTCACTCAAAATAGAGGGAGAGATAAAGACTTTCCTAAACAAAAACTAAAGGAGTTCATGACCACTAAACCAGCCCTGCAAGAAATTTTAAGGGGGACACTTTGAGTGGAGAAAAGATGAAACAAAACAAAAAAAGACAAAAAGCAACAAAGACTAGAAAGGATCAGGCAATATCACCAGCAACACCAACTCTACAGGCAATACAATGGCAGTAAATTCATATCTTTCAGTACTCACGCTAAATGTCAATGTACTGAATGCTCCAATCAAAAGACTAGGGTATCAGAATGGATAAGAAAACAAGAGCCATCTATATGCTGCTGACAAGATACCCATTTTAGACCTAAAGACACCTGCAGATTGAAAGGGGATGAAGAACCATCTATCATGCTAACGGTCATCAAAAGAAAGCTGGAGTAGCCATACTTATATCAGACAAACTAGATTTTAAAATAAAAACTGTAACAAGAGGTGAAGAAGGCCATTATATATCATATATATATATCATAATTAAGGGGTCTATCCACCAAGAAGATCTAACAATTATAAATATTTGTGTCCCAATGTGGAGGAACCCAAATATAAAAATCAATCACACACATAAAGACATTCATTGATAGTAATACCATAATAGTAGGGGACTTCAACACCTCACTTCCAGCAATGGACATATCATCTAAGCAGAAAATCAACAAGGAAACAATGGCTGGACTGGACAAACACTGGACTGGAAGGACTTAACAGATATATTCAAAACATTCATCCTAAAGCAGCACAATATGTATTCTTCTCAAGTTCACATGGAACATTCTTCAGAATAGATCACATACTGGGATACAAATTAGCCCTCCCCAAGTACAAAAAGATCGAGATCACACCTTGTACATTTTCAGACCACAACACTATGAAACTCGAAATCAACCATGAGAAAAATTTGGAAAGACCATGAATACTTGGAGATTAAAGAACATCCTACTAAAGAATGAAATGGGTTAACCAAGAAATTAAAGAAGAAGTTAAAAAGTACATGGAAGCCAATGAAAATGAAGACACGATGGCCCCAAACTTCCGGGACGCAGCAAAGGCGGTCATAAGAGAGAAGTATATAGCAATCCAGGCCTTCCTAAAGAAGGAAGAAAGGTCTCAAATACACAACGTAACCTTACACCTAAAAGAGCTGAAAAGAGAACAGCAAATAAAGGCCCAAACCAGCAGAAGAAGGGAAATAATAAAGGTTTCGAAATCAATATCGAAATAATAATAATAAAAAAGTAGAACAGACCAATGAAACCAGGAGCTGGTTCTTTGAAAGAATGAACAAAATTGATAACCCCCTAGCCAGATTGATCAAAAAGAAAAAAAGAAAGGACCCAAATAAATATAATCACAAATGAAAGAGGAGAGATCACAACCAACACAGCAGAAATGAAAACAATAATAAGAGAATATTATGAGCAATTATATGCCAATAAACTGGGCAATCTGGAAGAAATGGACAAATTCCTAGAAACATATACACTACCAAAACTGAAACAGGAAGAAATAGAAAATTTGAACAGACCCATAACCAGTAAAGAAATTGAACCAGTAATCAAAAATCTCCCGACAAACGAGAGTCTAGTGATGGATGGCTTTCCAAAGGAATTCTACCAAACATTTAAAGAAGAGTTAACGCCTATTCTTTTGAAGCTGTTCCAAAGAAATAGAAATGGAAGGAAAACTTCTAAGCTCATTCTATGAGGCCAGCATTACCTTGATTCCAAAACCAGACAAAGACCCCACTAAAAAGGAGAACTACAGACCAACTTCCCTGATGAACATGGATGCAAAAATTCTCAACAAGATATTAGCAAACTGGATCCAATGATACGTTAATTATTCACCATGATCAAGTGAGATTTAGTCCTGGGATGCAGGGCTGGTTCAGTATCTGCAAATCAATCAATGTGATACATCACATTAATAAAAGAAAGGATAAGAACAACATAATCCTCTCAATAGATTCAGAGAAAGCATTTGACAAACCATAGCATCCTTTCTTGATAAAAACCCTCAGGGGGCACCTGGGTGGCTCAGTCGGTTAAGTGTCCGACTTCAGCTCAGGTCATGATCTCGCAGTTTGTGAGTTCGAGCCCCACGTTGGCTCTGCGCTGACAGCTCAGAGCTTGAAGCCTGTTTTGGATTCTGTGTGTGTGTGTGTGTGCTCCTCCCCTGCTCATGCTCTCTCTTTCCTTCAAAAATAAATAAACATTAAAAAAACCCTCAAGAAAGTAGGGATAGAAGGATCATAGCTCAAGATCATAAAAGCTATATATGAAAGACCCACCGCTGATATCCTCAATGGGGAGAAACTGAGAGCTTTCCCCCTGAGATCAGGAACAAGACAGGGATGTCCGCTCTCATCACTGCTATTCAACATAGTGTTGGAAGTCCTAGCCTCAGCAATCAGACAACACAAAGAAATAAAAGGCACCCAAATCAGCCAGGAGGAAGTCAAACTTTCACTATTTGCAGATGATGTGATACTCTATGTGGAAAACCCAGAAGACTCCACCAAAAAAAGGCTGGAACTGATCCATGAATTCAGCAAAGTCACAAGATATAAAATCAATGTACAGAAATGGGTTGCATTTCTATACACTGAGAACGAAACAGCAGAAGGAGAAATCAAGGAACTGATCCCATTTATAGTTGCACCAAAACCCATAAAATACCTAGGAATAAACCTAACCAATGAGGCAAAAAATCTATACACTGAAAACTATAGAAAGCTTAGGAAGAAATTGAAGAAGACACAAAAACATGGAAAAACATTCCACGCTCATGGATTAGAAGAACAAATATTGTGAAAATGGCGATCCTACCCAAAGCAATCTACATATTCAATGCAATCCCTATAAAAATAACACGAGCCTTCTTCACAGAGCTAGAATAAAGAATCTTAAAATTTATATGGAACCAGAAAAGATCCAGAATAGACAAAGCAACCGTAAAAAAGAAAACCAAAGCTGGAGGCATCACAATTCCGGACTTCAAGATGTATTACAAAGCTGTAATCAAGACAGTATGGTACTGGCACAAAAATAGACACTCAGATCCATGGAACAGAACAGAGAACCCAGAAATGGACCCACAGACGTATGGCCAACTAATCTTTGACAAAGCAGGAAGGAATATCCAATGGAATAAACGCGGTCTCTTCAGCAAGTGGTGCTGGGAAAACTGGACAGCGACACGCAGAAGAATGAACCTGGACCACTTTCTTACACCAGACACAAAAATAAACTCAAAATGGATGAAAGACCTAAACGTAAGACAGGAAGCCATCAAAATCCTCGAGGAGAAAGCAGGCAAAAACCTCTTTGATCTTGGCCACAGCAACTTCTTACTCAACACGTCTCCAGAGGCAAGGGAAACAAAAGCAAAAATGAACTATGGGGACCTCATCAAAACAAAAAGCTTCTGCACAGCGAAGGAAACAATCAGCAAAACTAAATGGCAACCGACGGAATGGGAGGAGATAAGTGCAAATGACATATCAGATAAAGAGTTGGTAACCAAAATCTATAGAGAACTTATCAAACTCAACACCCAAAAAACAAATAATCCAGTAAAGAAATGGGATGAAGAGACACTTTTCCAAAGAAGACATCCAGATGGCTAATAGACACATGAAAAAATGCTCAACATCACCCATCATCAGGGAAAGACAAATCAAAACCACAATGAGATACCACCTCACACCTGTCAGAATGGCTAACATTAACACCTCAGGCACCAACAGATGTTGGCGAGGATGCGGAGAGAGAGGGTCTCTTTTGCATTGTTGGTGGGAATGCAAACTGATGCAGCCACTCTGGAAAACAGTATGGAGGTTCCTCAAAAAATTAAAAATAGAACTACCCTACGACCCAGCAATTGCACCACTAGGAATTTATCCAAAGGATGCAAAACTATTGATTCGAAGGGGCACCTGCACCCAATGTCCATAGCAGCACCATCAACAATAGCCAAAGTACGGCAAGAGCCCCAATGTCCATCGGTGGATGAATGGCTAAAGAAGATGTGGGATATACACAGAACGGAATATAACTTGGCAATCAGAAAGAATGAAATCTTGCTTGCAACAACATGGATGGAACTAGAGTGTATTATGCTAAGCGAAATACATCAGTCAGAGAGAGGCAAATATCATATGATTTCACTCATATGCGGAATCTAAGATACAAAACAGATGAACATAAGGGAAGGGAAGCAAACATAAGATAAAAACAGAGAGGAGACAAATCATAAGAGACTCTTAAATACAGAGAACAAACTGAGGGTTGCTCAAGGCATATTGGGTGGGGGATGGGCTAAATGGGCAAGGGTCAGTAAGGAGGACACTTGATGGGATGAGCACAGGGTGTTATATGTAAGGGATGAATCACTGGATTCTATTCCCGAAATCATTATTACACTACATGTTAACTAACTTGGATTTCCATTTTGAAAAATTGAATATAAAAAAAGGTTTCAAACCATACTAAAAGACAAGAGCAGTCTCAAGAGACTGAACAAGCATCAGAACCAGAGTCAGATATGACAGGGACGTTGGAATCATCAGCCCAGGAATTAAAAAAGACCTATGACTAACGTGCCAAGCACATTAAAGGCAAAGGCAGACAACATGAGGTAACGGAGAGACAACGGAAGCAGAGCGATGGACATTTGGAGGAAGAATCGAAATGAAACGCTAGAGATCCAAAACACCGGAACAGAAACGAAGGATGCCTTTGATGGGCTCACTAGGAGCCTGGACACGGCTGAGGAAAGAATTTCTGAGCTTGAAGGTATGACACTAGAAACTTCCATAATGGAAGAGCAAAGAGAAAAACAGATTGAGAGAGAGAAAAAAAGTACAGGCTGTCCCAGAATTGTGTGACAATAACAAAAAGTGTAGCATACATGTAATAGGAAAACCCTAACCAGAAGAGAAATGGAACAGAGGCAATATTTGAAGCAGTGATGACTAAGAGTTTCCCCCAAATTAACACCAGACACCAAACCACAGATCCAGGAGTCCCAGAGAACACCAAGCAAGATAAATGCAAAATAATAATAATAATAATAATAAACAGTTACATCTAGGCACATTACATTTAAACTTAAGAAAATCGAAGATAAAGCAAACATCTTGGAAGAAATCAGAGAGGGGAAACCTTATCTATATCTGACCTACAAACAAGGACAAACATAAGAATCATATCTGACCTCTCAGAAACCACGTAAGCAAGAAGAAAGCAGAGTGAAATTGTGTTGAGTGCGTGGCGGGGGGGGGACAAAGGGATGGATGGGAACCGTGTGTATTTCTCGCTCAGTTTTGCTGTGAACCGTTCTAGAAAATGACGTTCGTTAATTAAAAAAAAACTAGGTACACAGCGAGCGATTATGACCGTGAATATTCAGAATCCTACAAGCCAGTAAGACAAAAGAAAAGTGACACAACAGAAAACCATGCCCATCGTGTCAGTTTCCTAGAACCGGTATAACCAATTACACAAACTCGGAAGCTTAGAAACCAGATATTCATTCTCTCACAGCTCTGGAGGTCAGAAATCTGAAATCCAGCTGTGCCAGGACCACGCTCCCTGCACCGTCTCTAGGGGGAGGGTCCTTCCTTACCTCTTCCAACTTTGGGGCTCCAGGCGCTCCTTGGCTCATGGCTGCATTACCCCAATCTCTGCCTCATAGTCGTATGGCCTCCTCCTCTTCTATTCCAAATCTCTTTCTTCCTCTTACGGGGATGTGTCATCGGATTTAGGGCTCCCTTGGACAATCCGGGATGGTCTTCTCTTGAGACCCTTAACTTAATTCCATCGGTAAAGACCCTTTTTCCACATAAGGCTACATTCACAGACTCCCAAGGTTAGGGCATGGACATACGTGTTTTGGGGGTGGGGAGGGCCCCATTCAACCCCACTGCACTCATTGGCCAAAAGCAAAATGCCAACTGTTGGAGAGGAGAGGGGGCAAGGGGAACTTGGGTACAGTGTTAGGGGAATTTCCATCAGTCAGTCTCTTTGGAGGCAACATCTAGGTCATGTGTAGCAATACTTGGGCTAGTCGAAGGTGCACATACCATCTACAAGTCTTACTCCCAGATACACACCCAGAGAAAGTTTACAAAGAGATACACCCAGTGTTACTCACAGCAATGTCTGGAATTGCCAAAAAGGGGGCACTCTCTAAACGTCCACCATATTGATTTTGAAAGGTTGCAATTTGGGCCACAGGAGGCTGTCAGATCTCAATGGAAGGAAGGTCAGGGCCAAACCTCAGAGGCCTCAACCAGAGCTGCTGTTCTGTCCTCAGGGTCGTCACACCCGACCTCCTCGCTCCCCCACTCCGGCCGATGTCACGTCACGGGAAGCACAGAAAAGTCCAGAGGAAATCCGTCCCTCATTCTCCACCCCCGACTCTGCCAGCCCTCACCCCACAACCACGTGCCCTGTCCCTTCTACCTTCCCCACCTGGGCCATCCCTATATGCGCCCCTGGATCTCCCCACTCTCAACCCATCCCACCCTTCAGCCATCACCCATTCTTGGCTTCCCCGTGGCCGTGGAACTCCTTGAAAGAATCATCTAGGGTGGTGGCTGTCAGCTGGGGGTGATGGCATCCCTCAGTGGACGCACCGACTCCAAGGTGCTCTTTCGATGTCCCGTGCCTTCCCTCTGTTCGGTCTCACTGATGCACAGCCACGTTGATCCTCCTCTTGTCCTCAGATGTTTATGCTTGCGTCCGTCTGCCTGGAACGGACACTCTTCCCTCCCAGCTGCTGGTGTCCGAGGGCCCGGCTCATCTCACTGAGGGGTCAGCTCAGACACAGCTTCGTCAGAGAGGTGCCCCTGGCCGGCACAGCCTCTGTCTGCCCAACACTGTTCCGTCTAGCGTCCCTCTCCAACTTTGAGACTACTGCCCTGTGCAGGGCTAGTTCAAAGCCAGGTCCCATGTGAGGCTCTCTCCTTAAATGCTCAGCAAATATTTGTTGATGATTTCACTACGTTTTCCTGGGAGTCATGATCCATCATTTTCCAGGATGATAAAGCAAGTGGCTTTTGCTTCCTACGGGAGGCTGACGATGGCTCCCAAAGACGTGTCCACCTCCTCTGTGAGACGTTACTTTCAAAAAAGTGGCTTTGAGGGTGCCTGGGTGGCTCAGTGAGTTGAGCATCCAACTCTTGATTTCAGCTCAGGTCATGAGCTCACAGTTCGTGGGATTGAGCCTCACGTTGGGCTCTGTGCCCAACACATTCTCATTCTCTCTCTTTCTGCCCCTCCTCACTCCCAAAATAAGTAAATAAACTTAAAAAAATATCTTTGCAGGGGCGCCTGGGTGGCTCAGTCCGTTAAGCGTCTGACTTCGGCTCAGGCCATGATCTCACGGTCCATGAGTTCGAGCCCTGCGTCGGGCTCTGTGCTGACGCCTCGGAGCCTGGAGCCTGCTTCGGATTCTGTGTCTCCCTCTCTCTCTGACCCTCCCCTGTTCATGCTCTGTCTCTCTCTGTCTCAAAAATAAATAAACATTTTTTTAAAAATTTTAAAAAAACCTTGCATATGTGATTAAGATAAGGATCTTGAGAGGAGGAAACCATCCTGGAATGTCTGATGGACCCCGAACTCAATCACAAGTGTCCCAGTAAGAGACAGGCAGGGAGAGATTCAACACTGAGAAGACCCCACGAAGGTAGGAGGTACGTGGCCACAAGCCCAGGGATGTGGGAAGCCACAGAAGGCAGGGGAGGCAGGAAAGGACTCTTTCTAGAACCCCGGGGGGAAGCATGGCCCTGATTTGGGCCTTCTGGCCTCCAGAGACAATAAATTTCTGCTGCCCGCAGTCACCGTGTTTGTGGTCATTTGTTAGAGCAGCCGCAGGAAACTGACAACATGGGGCGGCAAAGGTGTCTTACGAAGGTTTTATCTTACGTTTTGCCAACTGCTGCTGGGGTGGAGCGTTTTGTTATTCGCTTACGAGCTGTTCAGCCTTCATGGCTCAGGTTTGCTTGCTTTTGTTTTGTTTTATTTTAACAGCTTCATTAAGATACAATTCACCCACCCGAAGGCATGAGCCAATGGTTTGGGGTCAGTGGGCGTCCTCAGCTGCCACGCTCCCCCTCCGCTCTACAGTGAGCCTCGCCAGCCCACAGGTCCCCTTCCCGGGCTCATAACAGCACTGACATCCGAGGCTCGGGCCCAGACTCCGGTCTGGGGTTTGTGGCAGGCTGTGGCTCCTGCTTGGCTGACTCCAATCAGAGCCAGGGGATGATCTCAGGGTACACGGTGGGTTCTCACACGCTCTGCCTGGAACCGCTCTCCGCAGCCCTCCGCCGTGGGTGGTCTTGGTCTGATCTTCCCGGGTGATCCTCTCAAGGACCATGACAAGCACTCTTGCGACCTGGAGAGGCTCAGAGAGGTTAAGTAACTTACCCAGGGTCCCACAGTGAATAAGAGAGTAAGTGAACAAAAGAACGAGGTAACCACCCGCAGCTCTACAGGTGTCCCCCTCACCCCCAGTCCAGGCTCTCTCGGCTCACAGCCCCTTCCTCTGCCCTGAGGATGCCAGACACATTAGGAGAGGGGAAATAAAGGGGCTCAATGGCATGAGGTTGGGGGGTGTGTGCAGGGACCTGGGTGGGCCATAAAACCCTGCTGGCTGAGGGCTTCCTGGAGGAGGCAGCATTTCCCACCAGGGTCCCACTGATCTTTTCATCCTAAAGCCCCCTGGGGGATTTGTCTCCTTCTCACGCAACTCCCTGCCAGCACACTCAGAGTGGCCCGGAGTTGCCAGACCTGTTCTCTAAACAAATGCAGCCAACTCCCAGCCCAGCCTGGGGAGGGGTGTAGGTCTATGAATTAAGAGGCAGCTTCTGCTAGGTCTCCCCCACAGCCGCTCCACTGCGGGGCTTGGGCACAGGAGTCTGGTAGAAGCCGACAGGCTGCTGGGGCTCCTGGGAGGATTGGCAGACGGCAGAAGCAGGGGTGAGACCGGGCCGAGGAGCAGAATCAGCACACCTGGAGGCAGAATGTCAGGCAAAGAGGGCAAAGGTGCAGCGAAGGATCCAGAGTCGGAGCCCACACTGGGGTACGTGGGGCCCTGCGGTCGGGAGCCAGCAGCGCGAGGGAGTGAAATGTGGGGCCACAGGGCCAGGGGTCGGGAGCAGGCTCAGCTCAGGCAGGTGTCACTGCCCTGCTCCAGCTGTGCCTTCTGACTGGATCTCACTCCCCCCCCCCCCCCCCACCCCGGGACAGGCAGGTTCCTGGGAACACCCTTGGAGGAACAGTCCCTCCAGGCCTGTGCTGGTCTGGCCCCGGGGGGCGGGGGTGGGGGGACAGATCCCATCCTTCCCGGAGGAGCTCCCAGGCTGGGGGAGGAGGCAGCATGTGGACAGACTGGAACCAGCCAGGTGTCACCGGGGCTGGGATGGGGATGGCTGGGGAGTCGGGAGACGAAAAGGGGGGACCTCCTTGGGAGGCGAGGCCAGAGCTGTCTTTGATATAGGGTTGTAAAAGCGACGCTTACTGACATTTCTTTCCGCTTCTGGAAGTGTCGCAAGCTTACTACGGAACATCTGCGAGAGGCGGAGAGATGCTAGGAAGTCAATAAAAAAGCCTTGGTGCAGGGTCTCAGTGCCGGTGGGGTGAGGGGCTAGGGCCACACAGACTGGGACTGAAACCGCCACACAGCAGCCTCGAGGAGGGCAAATCGGGTGGCCTCTCGGAGCCCCGGTTTCCTCATCCTTCCAACGGCGCAGTAACGAAAGCCGCGAGGCTCAAAAGAGACGTCGCACACCAAGCACTCAGCTCCGGGGCACCGGCTGTGTTCCCCATCTAGCCTGTGTTCTGTGACGTGCCCACTGGCCGCGGGATAAATTGCAGGGCCCTGCCCAGCTGTGTCTTGTTTCTCAAACCCCGGGCACACGCGCGTCCCTCTGCCCAGAACGTGTGCCCCCACCAGAGCCTCCGCCCCTGCCCCTTCCCCGCTGCAGCTGGCTCCCGCTGGTGGGGCCTGTCGCCGGCCTCTTGGAGCCTGTGGCGCACCCTTTCACGCTTGGGAATTGCTTTCAGTGCCACCGTTCTGTGTTTGATTTTTTTTAATGTTCATTTTTGAGAGAGAGAGAGAGAGAGAGAGAGAGACGGAGAGCGCGAGCAAGGGAGGGGCAGAGAGAGAAGGGGAGACCCAGGACCCGAAGCAGGCTCCAGGCTCCGAGCTGTCAGCACAGAGCCCGATGCGGGTGTTCGAACTCACAAACCGTGAGATCAAGATCTGGGCCACCGACTGGGGCCACCCGGGCGCCCCTGTTCTTCTGTGTTTAGACTGCGAGCTCCCGAAGGGCCGACCGAGTCTTCTGCAGTCACCCACATGGTCCGGGCCCGGCCAAAGCCTCCCTGACAAGCAGCCGGGAGTTTCTTGTCAGCAACTCCTGAGGCCTTGCTCCCCTGCACAGGACCCCTGGCCCTGTGGCCCCACGACAGGGAGGCACCTTGGATGAGAAGCAGGAACCAGCTGGTCAGCTCCAGCCCCACCCCTGGCCTTGCTGCTGACCTCACCCCCCACCCAGCTGTCTGTTTCCTCACTTACTGGGCAACAGTGGGGATGGGGCTGGGGATCTGGCCACCCTTAAGCTGAGTCTGAGATTGTCCCCAGGCACCCCAGGTGTGCACAATGGGGACACAGACAATGACGGCTGAGAAAGGCAGGGAGCTCCTGCCCTGCCTGCCTCACCTGGAAAAGGTACGATGGGCTGGGGCCAGGATCTTGGGGTGGACATCAGGACACCAGGTGCCATAACTCGTCCCAGACTCCTCCGCTCTGGGCCTCTATTCAGGGCTGAGGCTTTTGACCCTAGAGAGGTACTAGGGAGCCATGGACAAAGTTAGAGCAGGGCTGATAGGGCCAGGAGCTGTTTGAACCCCAGGCAGGGAAAGCTGGGTGAGGGAGGGTGATGCTGGCATTCCAGGCAGAGCTCTGGGACTGAGGGTGGGCAGTGCCGTGGTCCACTCAGGCCTCGCTCCTCCGGGAAGTGCTCAGGAGGAAATGGGGCTCTGCTGTCTGGGGCAGCGGTCTAGGTGGGACGCACTCCCCCCCCCCCCCCCGCAACTGGGCCTGGCTGTGGGAGGGCATGACCGGGGCCCCCTTCCAGCCCGTGACAAGAATAAGTCTTTACTGAGCAACTACTGTGGACTGTATCCTCTGGACCCTGTGGTCCAGAGCCCCTGTCCCCACGGAAGGGAGCGTACAGTGCCGGGAGTGACGGCCTCACCGCCAGGGGGAGGGAGGCATCTGCAGACCGCCTGGGAGTGTGTGCAGTATCTGTCCCGTCGCCCCGAATTCCCCCGCTGGGACAACCCCCTGAGCTGGGCGCTAGCTGCTTTCCTTGTGTTATGGCTTCCGAGAATAGTAACCGCGGCCGCCGACATGCGCTGAGGGGTGCACGGCCAGGCCTGTGCTGTGTGCTCCACAGAGGCGGGCTGTTCCCCCTTCCCAGATGAGGAGACTGAGGCTCAGAGAGAAGGAGTGACCGGCCTGAGGCCCTGGGAGTGGTGGAGGCACGGATGGGGCCGCCGGCCTGCAGGTGCCCAGGGGAGAGGCTGAGCCTCATCTCCTCCACGGCCAACGCGCTGAGGTCCTGGGCTCCGGCCTGTGAGATGCGGCTGAGGACAGAGGACAGCCCAAGACCACACGGACAGACAGACACACACACAGAGACGTACACACAGACACACACAGGCACACAGAGAGACAGAAATATGCACACGGACAGACAGACACAGAAAGACAGGGAGGCACACAGGTAGCCTCTGGGTTGGGGTGCTCAGAACCCCCTTTTCCCCTAGGTCTAGGGAATGCACCCCCTCTGCTGGGCCCCTGCTCCCTGGCCCCCCGCAACCCCCCCCCACCCTCAGCCCTGCGGGGGTTCCCTTGGGCCATCTGGCTACGGCCCAGAGGGATTCGAGGCCCCAGGCTCTCTCAGCTCTGCCAACCTGGCCCTCCGCCTCTGCCTTTCCGCGCATGCTCGCCCACCAGAATGTTCCTCTGCTCCTTGCGCTGAGACCCTCCTTCCAGGACCACCTCCCCAGAGCAGACACGGGGCCCTCCTTCCGCTGCGGGCACCTGTGGATGGCACGCCCGGCCTCGCTTTCCCCGTGAGCCACTGCAAGCATTCTGTTAAGAACCCTCAGAGTCCCTGCTTCAGGCCCAGAGGGGGCCCTCCGTGTCACCCGTTGGATCCCTGCTTCTCAGCTTTGCTTGCGGCCTGGTGCCATGGCTGGAGGGGACCCAGGCGCGAGTGTGGGTGGGGCACACACATTGGATGCGTGCGCGGGGGCAGCCCGGGCCCTCTGGGCTACACGTGTGTCCCTGCGGGAGTGTCCTGAGCCCTCGTGGCTGCGGCCAGGGCCGGGGGCGGGGGGACTGGCCGTGAGGGTGGGGGAGCCCCGGCCCACGCTGCCCCCTCCCTGCAGGATGGACCCCTTCGCGGACACGCTGAGGCGGCTGCGGGAGGCGTTCAGCGCAGGGCGGACGCGGCCGGCCGAGTTCCGGGCGGCGCAGCTCAGGGGCCTGGGCCGCTTCCTGCAAGAACACAAGCAGCTTTTGCAGGAGGCGCTGGCACAGGACCTGCACAAGGTGGGGGCGGGGGGGCAAGGCTGGCTGTGCCCCCCACTCGTTCCTGTTTGTTGCACAGACCCTTCCCGGGCGTGCAGTGTGGGGTAGGCGCTCTACGACATCAACTCACCCAAACTTGTGGGGCGTGGTTCCCATGGTACCCATGGGGAAACTGAAGTGCATGGGGGTGAAGACGCCTGCCCAAACTCCCACACCCGGGAAGCGGCAGAGCGGGAGCTGGAGCCCGGGGCCACCTGTCCTGGGGTCCACGCTGCTCACCGCTCACCGTGCCGTTCCTCGGGAACTATCTCCACATCCCGGGGTGAGGATTCCTGGGGACCCCACGCCCTAGATCCCCTCCCCGCCCTGCCCCAGGCCCGATCCCTGAGTTCCATCTCACGGCAGGCAGCTTTCGAGGCAGACATATCCGAGCTCATCATGTGCCAGAACGAGGTCGACCTCGCGCTCAAGAACCTGTCCACCTGGATGAAGGACGAGCCTGTGGCCAAGAACCTGGTGAGCCAGCTGGCCCGGTCGGGGGCAGTGCCCGGCAGCAGTTCCAGCACAGGCCTCTCCACCACCCTCGTCCCACGGCGAGCCACTGATGCTCTCGAGTCTTCATGAGGACTCCTTTGCACAGGCACCTCGGGGACACTGGGGGTGGCTTTGGGGTGCTCCCCCCCGCAGCGCCTCACTATGCCCCCCACCCCTGCACTCCAGCTCACGCAGATGGGCTCTGCCTTCATCCGGAAGGAGCCCTTCGGCCTGGCGCTCATCATCAGCCCCTGGAACTATCCCGTGAACCTGACCCTGGTGCCCCTGGTGGGTGCCCTCGCCGCAGGTGAGGAGAGCGTCCTGAGCCCCCCTCCCCACCCAGCCCAATAGCCCTTCCCTAAGAGGGCCCCCGGCCTCTGGCCTGTTCCTTGCATCTCTACCCTGGGTGGCTGTCGGGGCCCTGGCCTCTCCCCACGTCTTCCACTTCTGTCCCTGCAGGGAACTGTGTGGTGCTGAAGCCGTCAGAAATAAGCAAGAGCACAGAGAAGGTCCTGGCTGAGGTCCTGCCCCAGTACCTGGACCAGGTGAGGATGGCCCCCCCACATCAGCACCCGGTGGCCCACCCCCCGCCTCTGTCAGCTGGGAGGGGTCCAGCCATCCCCAGGGCTGCAGTATCTCCTGAGGCGCCTGTCCCGCCCTACAGAGCTGCTTCGCCGTGGTGCTGGGCGGGCCCCAGGAGACAGGGCGGCTGCTGGAGCACAAGTTCGACTACATCTTCTTCACGGGTGAGGGTGGCCTCAACCAATGTCCCGGGGGAAGGCTGCGGAGGGAGGAAGTGGTGGCCAGGAGGGGGAGCATCCCAGATGGCGATCAGCCCCTGGGCCTCGGAAGGTGGAATCTGAGGGCAGCAAGGCCTGGGGCACCTGCCAGGCAACAAGGTACAAATGGGCCCGGAGAGGGGGGGCCTGGACCCTCGTCAACTCCCGTGTCCCCAGGGAGCCCTCGGGTGGGCAGGATCGTCATGTCTGCGGCCGCCAAGCACCTGACGCCCGTCACGCTGGAGCTGGGGGGCAAGAACCCCTGCTACGTGGACGACGACTGTGACCCCCAGACCGTGGCCAACCGCGTGACCTGGTTCCGCTACTTCAACACCGGCCAGACCTGCGTGGCCCCCGACTACGTCCTGTGCAGCCCTGACACGCAGGAGCGGCTGCTGCCCGCCCTGCAGAGCGCCATCACCCGCTTCTACGGCGAGGACCCCCGGAGCTCCCCGAACCTGGGCCGCATCATCAGCGACAAGCACTTCCAGCGGCTCCGAGGCCTGCTGGGCTGTGGCCACGTGGCCATTGGCGGCCAGAGCGACGAGAGCGAGCGCTACATCGGTGAGCCTGCCGTCCTGCCACGACCCCCGTGGGAAGGCCCGTCCATGATGCGGGTCCTGCCTGGGCCGCGAGTCTGGGCCGCGAGGCTCCCACCTGGGCCGCGAGTCTGGGCCGCGAGTCTGGGCCAGGAGGCTCCCACCTGGGCCGCGAGTCTGGGCTGCGAGTCTGGGCCGAGAGGCTCCCACCTGGGCCGCGAGTCTGGGCCGCGAGTTTCCCATGGCTGCACTGGCTGCGCCCAGCCTGGACCCTGGCTCTGGGAAGACCGTTGGGAGACACGGGCGCTCCGCCTTAGCCCCGGCCAGGCTGGAGAACCCCTCACGGTCCTTCCTGGGGGCCATGGGGACACTGTCTTCCCCAGAAGGTCCCTGAGCCCTGCCCGAGGCCCCCCTCCCCAGGGCTGAGCCGCCCCCTGTGCCCGCAGCCCCCACGGTGCTGGTGGACGTGGAGGAGACGGAACCCGTGATGCAGGAGGAGATCTTCGGACCCATCCTGCCCATCGTGAACGTGAGGAGCCTGGACGAGGCCATCGACTTCATCAACCGTCGGGAGAAGCCCCTGGCCCTGTACGCCTTCTCCAACAACAAACAGGTGGGGGCTCGGGTGGGGCTGGGACAAGAAAGGGGTTTAAAAAAGGTGCAGACTGGTGACCTCCCCCCATCACAGCCCACCCTGGGAGGGTTAGGGCAGCACCACTTGGCCAACGGTTCCCTGCACAAGGTTCCTGGCAGGGAGGGCTTGGGCAGGGCCGAAAACCTGCCAGATGCATGGCTGGCCAGCCGTCTGCCCTGGCCGGGTTAGCCTCCAGCTAGACGATGGGGTGCCTTTTTCTATCTGGCCTGCTCAGAGAGCCCCTTCTTCCTAAAGTGCACGAAGGCTCTGTGTGGGCAAGCAGAGGCCCTGAAGGGGGAACGGGGCAGAGCTCCGGGGGACCTGACAGGCAGAGGGACATGCCTGCCAGTGCATGGCTGGTGCTTCCTACCCTTCCTGCCGCCCCTCACGGTCACGGGCTCCCTCCATGTGGAAGGGGCTCAGAGGCTCAGAGGGGAGATGTCTCAGCAGAGGACGGGAACAAAGGGGGCTCCTCAGCTCCCAGTGGAACGGTTGAGGGCCCAAGCCCTCTTCCCGGATCACAAGCCCACCACCGGCCGCCCCCCTCCTCCCCCCAGGTAGTGAACCAGATACTGGATCGGACCAGCAGCGGGAGTTTCGGAGGCAATGAGGGCTTCATCTACCTGACTCTGACGTCCCTGCCGCTGGGGGGAGTCGGTGAGCCCTGCCCTCCTCTACCCTCCGGCCCCCACTCCCAGGGAAGCCCGGGTTGGTACTCCGATCCCCGGAAGGCCCAGTTTCGCCTTCACTCTCTCGCTCCTGGCCCCGGGTCTCTCAAGGCCTCAGTTTCCCTATCTGCACAATGGCTTTTTGAGTGGCTCAGCTTTCCCTGAGCTCCTTGCCAGCTCTGGGCTCCCACTTGGGCAGGAGACTGCTGCTGAGGCTGGGTGGGCTGCCGGCCTCAGCCCCTCCCCTCCACGCCCACGCAGGGAACAGCGGGATGGGACGATACCACGGCAAGTTCTCCTTCGACACCTTCTCCCACCCCGGCCTGGAGAAGCTCAATGAAATCCGCTACCCTCCCTACACTAACAGCAAAGAGCAGCTGGTCAGCTGGGCCTTGGGGTCCCAAAGCTGCACCCTTCTGTGAACACCCTGTGCCCCTCCAGTGCCCTACCCCCACGATCCCTCTGTCCTGCCGCTGCCCAGGCGTTCAGTGTGGGGCTCGGAAGGAGGGGATCCTGTCCAGGAGTGCAAAGATCGTCTTCTTGGGCCTTTGTCTCAACAGACCCCTGGCTGGGCAGGACCTCTGGGCCTTTGGTCTGGCTGTTTTCAGGGCCAAAGTCCTTGCCTGTGGTCTCCTGATTCAGCTTGGCTATGCCTGGTGATGGAATTCTTGTGGTTAGAAAGGACTCCCTTGTATCAGATCTATAATTAGGCCCCCCAAATACAGGGCGATTTCTAACAGCGCCACTCACACCTGGTTTGGGGAGCTGACATAATCTGATCTTGAGCCCGGACCTGGCTAGTTGCCGAAGTCACCCGAAAGGGTGTCCCTGGCAAGGACTCTGATGCTGTAGGTAGGTGGAATCAACAGGAAAGAGTGCAAGGGGTGATTAGTCACGTCTGCTCTGGGCACAGGAGGGGGTGTGCACATTCTGGACATGTCTGTCATCCGGCCGCAGACTCCCAGGAGGAGATCGTGGTCGGCAGAGTCTAAACCTAGCCACTCCATCCGACATATGGGGAAACTGAGGTCTAGAGACAGCAGGGGGCCGAACCGAGTTTATACAGGAAAGCAGGGCAGAGCTGAATGATGGCGGGTTTCTGGAGAAATTTGGAGGGGGGGGCATCAGTAAACAGAATATATCTAGTGCATCGTGACCTGCCTCTTACCCTTCCCCAAATCCTCATCCTGGGAGCTCACTTCCAACCCCCACCCCACTCTTCATGGGGCTCCTCACCCCTCAGAGCCATGGGCAGACAGGGGGTGTGGCCTCCGGTTGAGGGAAAAGGAGGAGGATGGCCGTCTTGCACACCACGATCTCTGAAATGTGGCCCCCGGTGACCATCTAGTCAATGAGGGCATCTATCTGTGGTGTTCAGATTCTCTAGTCCCCTGATGATGGCAGCCTGGTCTGCACGGTGACGGGGGACAGCTTGGCTTAGGCCACATGCCGTGTCCACACATATTTAGAAGCCTCGCCCAGAGGAAGGGACTGATACAATCAAGTTGCTGGTCCCTCCGCGGCCGGGAGCTCCGGTGGGTGGCCCCAGCTTCTTTCGCAATTGTCTTGGGTATTGTTTAGAACACACTGGACGTGCAATTACGTCACTGACCGAGTCACTGTACTCGGAGGGCAGTCCGGCCTCCTTGGCAAGATGCCATCCTGCTGGGGCACTGGGGTGGCCCCGCTCCCTACGCACCCGATCTAGTCAGTACCTCGGGCTCGGGCTCCAGCGAGGGCATCAGCTTCCCAACTGCCCGGGGTTGTGCCATGTGAACGGAGATGAAAACCGGGGAGGGAGGAGTGTCTCAGGCTCTTGCAGGTGAATCCAAAGGTCTTTCCACATCCGCTGCCCCCACAGAGGCGTGGGCACGAGCTTCCACCCCTCAGCTTCCCCTGCTCAGAGCTGCCAGGTTAATCCCTTTAAAACAGCCCAGCTGTCATTGCCAAGGGCTAAAGGCCACGGCTCGCTCACGAGCAATCACTGGCCAGATGACTTAGAGCTCAGCCCGCTGGTTGCTGCACTGGCCGCCGTGCGAGAGGCCGTACCCGGACTATGCCAGGTGAGTATTAGAAGTCATCCCAAACCCCCAAATCCCTACAAAGGCTCACACTTCTCTCACCTTCTTAAGGGTTGCACCTTATCAATCACGGCTTTGGGGACAGCACGAGTCTTACCAGACAATCCCCCAAACCTCCCAACGGCGCCTGGGCTTTGGGTTTTCTGTAGATAAATCCGTCTTTTCCTTTGCAGGTGCGTCAGGAAAGTCCAAGCAGCAGAGGCAGACCTTTGCTTGTTAACATTGTATCAGCAATGCCTTGGGTCCGGGTCACTGATGTGGGGAAGGAGAACGGGGACAGGTCCCCAGCCACCACCCCACGACAGAGGGAGGGCGGGGCTGCGCAGGTAGCTTTGGGGGAGCCCTTGACACGTTCATCGCCGTCCCTCCCACACGAAGGCAAATCGATCTTAGCTGTCAGAAACCCGTATTGTCGGTCTTTTCTTCGAATCTCCTGGCGATGAGGCGCTTTTGTAGGCATGCATTTTTGCCAAACCACTAGGGTAAAACAGTAACTCTCTGTAAATGACGATAGACTTGACAATGGTCAGGGTTAGAGATCTGATGACAGTTTGTTATAGCACACGGGGCAAGGGAGCCTCTCCGGCAGTCCGTATTTTATTTGTTTTTATTTTTTTTAAGTTTATTTATTTATTCTGAGAGAGAGGGAGAGAGGGGGAGAGAGAGAGAGAGAGAGAGAGAGAGAGAGAGAGAGAGATCGAGCCAGAGGGAGAGGGGCGGAGAATCCCAAGCTGTCAGCTCAGAGCCTGACGTGGGCTCGAACCCACGAGCCGTGAAATCATGACCTGAGCCGGTCACTCAACTGACCAAGCCACCCAGGCGCCCCCGCCAGTCTGTATTTTAAAAGTCTCTTGGGGCGCCTGGGTGGCTCAGTCTGTTAAGCCTCCGACTTCAGCTCAGGTCACGATCTCACGGTCCGTGAGTTCGAGCCCTGCGTCGGGCTCTGGGCTGATGGCTCGGAGCCCGGAGCCTGCTTCCGATTCTGTGTCCCCCTCTCTCTCTCTCTGCCCCTCCCCTGTTCATGCTCTGTCTCTGTCTCAAAAATAAATAAACGTTAAAAAAAAAAATTTAAAAAGTCTCTTGCCTCCTTTTTGCCTTCAGTCTCTGTGGGCAACGTTTGGGTTATCTCCCAGGATGTTTTACATTTACAGACCAGACTTAACAACCTCCAGGGACAAAGAAAGAACGCAAGTTGTCTCTTAGGACTTTTGGGGTAACTGCTATTTAAAAATTTTCCGTAAAGGGGCACCTGAGTGGCTCAGTCGGTAAAGCGGCCGACTTCAGCTCAGGTCACGATCTCGCGGTCTGTGAGTTCGAGCCCCGCGTTGGGCTCTGGGCTGACCGCTCAGAGCCTGGAGCCTGTTTCAGATTCTGTGTCTCCCTCTCTCTCTGACCCTCCCCTGTTCATGCTTTGTCTCTCTCTGCCTCAAAAATAAATAAATGTTTGGAAAATAAAATAAAATAAATAAAAAAATAAAAATAAAAAATAAAAATTTTCCGTAAGTTAGGGGTCAGAAAGCAGGGTGCATTTTGTCTGTTTCCTCATCATTTGCTGCAGCATCACCCTCTCCAACTTCATCGGTTTCTCAGAGATTCCGCCTCTTAGTGTCCCAGTCCGGCTGTGTCACAGTGCCAGGGTCTTAACCTTAACCAGCTTGCACCCTCCCTGGGTTGCAGACGGCAGGCCGAGGCCTCTAGTTCATCACCCTGGTCTCCCTCCCAGCTCGTCTGCCAGCCTGAGGCCGGCAGAGCAATGGACACCACGCATCTTTCTCTAACCTCGGCAATTCTAACTTGCTTCCCTTTTTTTTTTTTCTTTAGTTTACTTATTTTGAGTGTGAGCTTTAGTTTACTTATTTGAGTGTGAGACAGTATGAGCAGGGGAGGGGCGGGGAGCAAGAGAGAAAGAGAGCGAGAATCCGAAGCAGGCTCCACGCTTAGCGCAGAGCCCCCCACGCGGGGCTCGATCCCACGCCCCGGCGATCATGACCTGAGCCGAAGTCAAGAGTCTGACGCTTAACCGACTGAGCCACCCAGGCGCCCAGGCCATTCTAACTTTCTAACTGGAGCTGCAGCCTCGGGGCCCGCGGAACTGCTCGCGGCAGAGGTCGGCCCACCGGGGCCCCCGTGGCTTCCCTCCTCTTCCGCAGGGCACCACGTGCCGCTCTGCCGAGGGGCACGGACGACGGCTGGCGTCTTCGGGCGTCCCCTGTGTTCACACGGCAGTCCGCAGTCATCTGACACAGGCCGCCGCTCCTCGCACGGAGGCTGATGGCCAAGTTGGGATATCCGCACCCCCCCCCCCCCCACCCCGAAGATGCCTCCTTCCCAAGGTCCATTTCTTTGGTCTCCTGGCTGGCTCACCAGGGGTTGGTCTGAACCCCTCTCGGGAGCTTCCCAGGTGTTACCTAAAACCGGCCCCCATCTGCAGAGGGCGGGGACTGATCAAGGAAGAGGCAGGTCATTCTAGGTTGATAGGTGGCAGTGTTAATAAGCCAAAGGAACTTACATACGAGGCCCGTCTGGGGCAGCAGCAAGACGAGTGGGTCCCCTCGCTGCCCGCCAGATCTTATAAGTTTACACAGAAAGAGGCCTTAACCGGGTACAGTCACGTATACCGCGCAGGGCTACAGCTTTGGAGCAGCCTCCGGGAGCGGGAAAGGCACGCTTCAGAGAGCCTTGAACTCCTCCAGGCCTCGGCTCAGCTCTTCTCTCTTCCCGGGACGCCCTCCCTCTACCTCTCACCCACCCCTGCCTCCCCTCGGGCACTGCCTGTCTCGCCCTCTTGCAGTAGCCGGGGTCCCCGTCACTCCGCTGTCACACCGGTACCGGGTCCCTCAGCGTGTCTGGGCCTCCGCTCCCTTATCTTGCAGAACGGGGCTCCCACTTCTGTCTTAGAATCGCTGTCGGGGTTAAAAGGGACCACGCGTGTCCGAGGCGCAGGGGCCCCCAGACTCCTACAGAAGCTGTGCCCTCCCAGAGCTTCCCGGGGCTCCGTCACAACCGTGAGGTTTGTGCCAGAAGGCCTCTCCTTGTCCTGCTGCCCTGAGGCTTGGGTGTGGCCCAGGTGTAGGAGTGCACACGACAGGGATCCAGCTGTGGCCCTCCGTCTCGCTCACGTTCGCTCGACGACCCCTCATGGGGTCGCGCGTTCGGGGCCCCTTGGAGACCAGTATGCGTGCCTGAGAGATACCCACCAAGGCCCGGATCCCCGGGAGACTTGCCCCGGCCTCCCGGGAACCTGTCAGAGATAACACAGTCTTCCCCCTCCTGACGCACAGGCGACTGAGCCACAAGTTCTAATTAAAGGCTAGCTGTCGGGGCGCCTGGTGGCTCAGTGGGTGTCGGGCTCTTGATTTCAGCTCAGGTCGTGACCTCGCGGTTCGCAGGCTGGGGCCCCGAGGTGCAGAGCCTGCTTGGGATTCTCTCCCTCTCTCTCTCTGCCCCTCCCCTGCTTCTGCTCTCTCTCTCTCTCAAAATAAATAAACATGAAAAAAAAAGAAGAGGTTAGCTGTCAGGTGCACGCAAGCCCTTTGATGGCACTGGTCACCTCGCTGTGTAAGTAAGGTCTGCAGACGAAAGTTCCCGATTTCACGGAGAATAACCACCCAGTTAGGTCATCGTCAGCTCCACCCGCCATCAGTGGGCCGCCCTGAGCAGAGCTGCGTAAAGCTTATGGAGTGGCCTCCTTCGCTTCCCTGTCTGAAAGGGCCTTCTCAGCCCGGGGGATACTTTACTGTCCCTCCTCCACCTTCCAAACCGGGGTGTGGGAGGCCCAAACTCAGGGCCCTGGAGTCTCGCCCAGTGTAGGTGACTCACTGCCTGGTTCTGCCTCTCTCCTCGGTGACCTCCGGACTGTCCTTAGCTCTTCCCTGACAGCTCGACCTGGAGGCCGCCAGGGCCGGGTGTGGGGGAACTTCCCCCTCATCCTAGCCCCCTTGACCCTTGAGAACAGCAAGGAAGGGTGGGCTCAGATCGGACCCCCCCCCTCCGGGTTCCGACTCCAGCTCTGCCCCTAATGCCCTGTGTTCCCTTGGCATTTTGTCTGAGCCTCGGTTTCCACATCCGTAAAATGGGTCTGAGGGTCATTTCCAAAAACAGAGCAAACCGATCCCTTTGCGTCACGCCTGTCCCTGAAAATGACCGAAAATACTGGACAAAACATTCCGAAACTTTGTTTAAAGCATCAAAAAGCTGGAAAAGTGGGACCGCACAGATCATAGCCCTTTAGGGTAAAGGTGACCTGGGAGAGACGCTGGCCCTCTGGGGTTACAAGCACAGAAGCATGTGGCTGAGGGGGTAAAGGCGGGGGGGGGGGGGGTGTTCCTCATCTGGGCATCTGCCAAAGCACAGACCTCTTGGGGGTGGGGGGGAGGTTGTCTTCATCTCAGGCCTTAGAGAGTCCTCGCAAGTAATTTTCCAAGTGTGCGTGCAGCTTCCCTTCCTGGCCCTGGGAGGGAGGGCTGGCCCCACTCCCAGAGGAGGGGTAGAGGGCACGGACAGGAGCCTGGCCACGGGACCTGGGCTCTATGTGGCCGCAGCAAGTAGAGTGTGGGGTGGAGCCAGGTGGGGAAACAGCAGCCCTGACCCCTGGGGGGACCTGGGCCAGCTCTCCGCAGGCTCGGCACAAACACTGCCCTGGGGATCTTGGGCCCATAAACATCCGCTGGCCCAGCAGGCGCACACCCAGCCCCGGAGGCCCCGGAAACCCAGACCACCTCTGCACGTAATCACCCCCTCCCTGAGGCCTCTGCACCGGCCCAGAGGGGACGGCAGGGGCTGCCTGGAACCCAGACACCCCCCAGCTAATCAGGTGACACTCCCCATGCTGCGCCCTGGTTCCCCCACCTACAAAATGGGAGCGTAGTCCTCTTGCTAAAGGGAGCCTGCCTTGGGGTCCATCTCCCCCACGGGAACGGGCCCCTCTTCCCAACATAGGCACCGGGCGGGAGAAGCCCTGAGCTGCACCCCCAGAGGCACAAACGGGGCGGGGCTGAGCTGCGTCCCACCACAACTTTTGACACACAACCTCCTTGCCCAGCTGGGATCCCTCGGGCCTCAGGGAGCTCACCACTCTGCCACTCCAGCTCTGACCACTGGGCCCCGTGTCCGTGCCAGGGTCACCTAAGCAGGTCCGCCACCAGGTTCTCCACCCCACATGTGGATGTGCTTGCTGCCTGTGCCCCGAGGGCCCCTGCGCCACGCGGCAGTGACTGGGGGCACCCAGTGCCGTGACACGTCTGGTGTCTACCTGGCCCAGCACCGGCTGCGGGCCCCGGGGGAGCTACAGAGACCCAGCTTCGCCACACCTGGGCTGGCCAAGCCGGTGGCCACAGCTGCCGGCCGTCGCTGCATGGGCCAGGACCCCAACCGCACCTTCACCAGCGACTTCCTCACACGAGTGTCCTCCAGGCTGGCCCAGCCCCTCGGCCTGGCACTGAGTCCCCGCCTCAGACGGTCGCGGTAGACTTCAAGCTGATCAGGGCTTCCTCTGAGTTCCCCAGACCCACGGTTTGCCTCCGACCAGCCCCATAGGCTGCGTTTACCAGTCCAGCACCCCAACAGCTCTTCCTCCTCCAGTAGATGCTCGCTGGGCCCCATCTCCGAGCTGGGCTTTGGTCAGCTCAGGTGAAAAAATGGGGAATAAGACTGGGGTGTTGTCCTTAGCCCACTGGGGGACACAGAGGAAACCCGCAGCAACCACAACCCAAGAGGCTAAATGTAGGGGAGGGGGCAACATGAAGCATCTAACATGGCCAAGGGCAGCCATGGAGGGCTTCCTGGAGGAGGTTATATCTCAGCCAAGCCCCAAAGGGTGAGTAGAGGTTAACTAGGAAAAGAGAGGAGAGGAGATTCCGGGAAAGGGTCCGGCAGGTGCAAAGGCCTGGAGGTGCGGCTGCAGTGAAAACTGATGAAGCAGGTGGGGCCGGGCTGAGGGTTTGGATTTTATGGGGCCAGTGGGGAGCCGGTGGGGGTCCTAAGCAGGGCAGGGACGTCTCCTGCAGGGTCTCGGAGGCTTCACCCCTCCTTGCAGCATGAGGCCGTCATCCCATTAAACCTCTGATCACTGACTGAGACTGTTAGGGGGCTGACACCCCATTCCTGCTCCTGCAGCGCCAAGGCCAACCTGGATGACCCATGCAAGGTGACAAGGGCCCGAGAACTGAACCAGCTGCCGGAGCCCCAGGCCTCAGGCCGGGCCTTCGGCTTTGTCCTTGACCTGCACAGCAGCACGGCCAACACGGGCACCTGCCTCATCGCAGAAGCTGCCCACAGAGGGTCTTGCCATGCACCTGTGCCACCACCAGGTGGCCCTGGCCCCTCGGGGACAGTGGGGAAGGGGACAGCTGGGATGGTGCCAGTGCCTCCCCTGGCCCTCTCCTTGGGCTCCAGTCAGGGCCTGCCACCTGCAAGTCCTCCAGGCCCTCTGGTCCCTTCCTTCCCCACTTCCTGCCAGAGGGTGGAGGGAGGCTGGGCTGGGGTGGGTAGTGCCCCGTGCTCCCTCCATGCTCTCCCCACGCCTCAGTTTCCCCTTCTTGGGGGTCTGACCCACCCCTCCTTTCCCTCCACCCCCACTGCAGAGCCCCAAGGTGCCCTGCCCAGCCCTGTACCAGCTGCCGGGGTGGGGGAGTTATAGCCTGGACCCCTTGGCCAAGAACGGAATGGGTAAGCTGCCACCTCAGGAGAAATGGGTGAGGGGGCGGGGCTTGGAAGGGCGGGGCCGCGTGATAGGCAGGGTCAAGGACCTGGGGTTAGAGCACTCCTCTCTGGGGCACCCGCCTGACCCCTCTCCTCCTGGTCCCCAGTCCTGGAGCTGGGCCCCCAGCCTCAGGGTGTGCTGCGAGCAGGATGAGGACCCTGGTGGCCAGAGTCCTGGACTTCATCGAGCTCTTCACCCAGGGTGAGATCTGCAAGGACTTGCTGGGAAACTGAGACCCAGAGAGGCGAGGGCCCGACCCGGGCAGCGTGGACCGGCCACGCACGGAGGCCGGGGACCGGGCATCCTCAGCTGCAGGTGTGTGTGTGTTGTTGTGGGGAGATTCCTGGGTCACAGCTTTGGTGGCAGAGGCAACTGAGGCCCAGAGGCAGGGACCACGGGTGCCTCCCACAGGGTCATCGGGACCTCAGAATCAGGATCAGAACACGAGGCTGACCCCTCCCCCCACCAATGCCCTGTCCCTACAGCCTCCCCGGAACCCCACGGACAGGCCTGGCATTCGGGGCCACAGTGATCTGCCCGGCGCCTGCAGAGGCCAGGAGGGGCTCCTCACAGCCTGGCCACAGAAGGCAGAGGGAGGTGATACGGAGCGGGCACCACCCAACCCACCTGCTTGCAGGTGCAAACACGGAGCCTGTCTTTATTTTCCAAGTACTTCCCCGAGCGTCCCTCTGCACGTTAGGAGGGAATCCGGCATTCCTTCTGCAGGCCTTCCCTTCCTGAATGTCACAGGATCTGGCCTCTCCGCTTCTGCGCCTGGCCTGGCGGGGAGGAGATTGGGAAGATTGCGCCGCCCACCGGCTACCGCTCTGCCCGCTGCCACGTGGGGTCGCTGTCACACTAGGTGCACGCCCTCCGTGGCCTTCCAGTCCTGCCGTGTCCAAGCCACAGGCCTCCCCATGCTGGGTGCCCAGCCCTAGCCTCCTTAGTAACCGTTCTCCAAGTGTCCCAACTGGCCTTCGGGGGGCGGGACGGGCTTCAGAGGGGGCCACATGCTCTGTTGGCACCAGCCCTCCCCCTGCCACGGCAAAGATCTGTCCCCCAGCCCAGTAAGCAGCCACAGCCCCCTCCTTCAGTGGTGAGTCCCAGCGGGACAGCATCGGAGTGACCCAGCAGACAGACCTGGTATGCACCGGGGGCGCAGCAGAGGCTGGGCACAAAAAAGAAAGAAATATCAGAAAGAATTTGACATTTCAAAAATTGTTTAAAGAACCAGAGTAACAGGGCAGCTGGGTGGCTCAGTCAGTTGAATGTCTGACTTCAGTTCAGGTCATGATCTCGCGGTTTGTGAGTTCGAGCCCCGCGTCCGGCTCTGTGCTGACAGCTCCGAGCCTGGAGCCTGCTTCAGATTCTGTGTCTCCCTCTCTCCCTGCCCCTCCTCTGCTCATGCTCTCTCTCTCTCGCTCAAAAATAAATAAACATTAAAACATTTTTTTTAAAAGAACCAAAGTAACAATTGTAGGAAAAATCAGCCATTGGTTGGGGTTTTTTTGCTGTTGTTAAAGCTTCATGTTTGATTTTGAGGTGTTCTCTTACTTATAACAACACCATAGTGGAGGGGCAACATCTTTTCGGCGTTTAGGGCCGGGGGCCCATCCATTGTCCTTACAGATGCGGAGCCATGACAGTTATTTCGAGTGATTTCTCCCACAATTTAAAAATTTATTTGATAGGCCATTATATTATGTTTACTCTGTGTCAGACGCTGTTAAGCACTATTAGCCGTTTAACTTAAACCTCAGGAGGATAGGAGAAGACACCATAATTCCTATTTTACAGAGGAGGAAGCTGAAGAACAGAAAGGTTAAGTGACTTGCTCAAGGTCACCCGGCTAGCAAGGATTTGAACCTCTACTATCTGTGCCCTTAACCACGAGGCTACACTTCCACAATGACAACTGTCTTTCTAAGGCAACTTGTGTCTCCATTCTAAACACAGAGCCAGGGGCATCTCGGCAGACACCCTGTCACATTGGTTGAGAAAGTGAAGCAGTGACTGGATGAGGCCATCGGTGAAGGGCATCTCTTGGGCACTGCCTGCTGGGGTTGCCCCCACAGGGGCCAGGGCAGAGGTCGGCCCCAGCAACCTTGGCCAGAGGCTCTCTTCCCAGGACTGAGGCTTCCAGACCCTACAGCCCGATATAGCCATCCTCCAGATGTCCGGTGGTGAGGATGTGCTCTGTGATGGGGGGGGGGGGTCTGCCGTGTACCCCATGGTCATCAACAAGGCCGCCTACTATGAAAAGGGCATTGCCTCCATTCAGGCGGAGAAGCTCACGTTCTCCGTGCCTGCCCTGCCGCGCTGGCCCTCATCCCCACCCCAGCCCCTGACCCAGGTCAGACCCGCACAGCCTCAGCCTTCCCATCTGAACAATGGGTCCCGAGCCACAGTCTTGCTCCCAGGGCACCCCTTTGCCTTCTGCTGTATACCATGTTTCTGGCCATACCCCCATGCCTCCGTACCTCAGTTTCCCATCTATAAAATGGAAGATGTCCAGGGGTTAATGGTTCATGTCCTCTGTCCTTCATGGTCCCTCTCTGTGACCTCAGGATCTGGCGCAGGTCTGGCCCAGGGTGGTCTTGGACATGCTGTGTGTCCTGGGGCCAGTGATGGCTGTCTCTGTACAGCCTATCGGTGCCCAGGGGGAAGGTCCCACTTGGAGTCAACAGAGGGCCTTCCAGAAGAGGCCATGACCCAGAGGGGTTCTCCCAACCTGCCTACACTCCTGGGGCTAGAGAATCAGTCTGAGAGAGCAGAAGCCCATGCACGTGCCTACCCAGGCACTGTGTGTGTGTGTGTGTGTGTGTGTGTGTGTGTGTGTCTGCACACACATGTGTTTCCAAGAACTTCAATACCTTGGGTGTCCTTCTGAGGAGGTCTTTATGTGGCTGGGCACATAGCCCAGATGTGCATTTCCAATGTATAATGAGCCTGGTGCCCATGGGGACTCAGGGGGAGTCAGGGCTGGGGAAGGGGTGCAGCTCGACAAGGCTGTCCCCACCCAGGACAGCCGCCCGGGGGCAGGGACGCAGGGAAGAGGTACCTTGGCCTGGGGTAGGGGGAGTCCTACCAGGGGGGCTGGAGGTCCTCAGCACCCCAAGAGGGAGCGGGCGCGGGGTCTGCTGCTGGGTCCCCTCGGTCCTGACCCAGGCCCTCTCTGCAGGGCGTCCACACAGGCCAGACTGGACACAGCCCGCAGCTTCTGCACCCACCAGAGCCTGACAGGCCGCGGCTCCTGCCTGACAGCGGGGCCGGGGGGCCCAGAGCGCCATCCTCGGGAGGCGTCTCCCCCTGGCCCCTCTGCACCCTCGCCTGGCCCATCCATCTCCCTGCGGCCACAGCTGCCACGCGGCCTCCTGCTATTGAGCAGCGAGATGAGAAGGTGTGAAGGATATGGGGGCGCCAGGGACGGGCTGGCAGGCGAGATGGATGAGGGGGCAGAGGGGCCAGCAGGCGCCTCCGGCGGGAAGGGCAGGCCGGCCGGGGAGGAGGCTGTGCAGAGAGGCGCGCCTGTGTGCGAGGCGTGTGTGAGAGAGAGCGCGCGTGCACCCATGCACACGGCAGCTTGTGCACGTGTGCACACGAGTGGGTGTGGGGCGTGGGGCCTGGGGTTCATCTGTGTGCAAGTGGGCTGGCCCATCAGTGTCCTCACCTACATGCGTGGAGGGGGCGTTTCCCATCACACAGAGCAGAGCTGCGTGCAGGGGCACGCGCACCTGTGCGCGCACACACACACACACACACACACACACACACCAGTGGCCAACAGGACCCTGGGCTGGCCCACTCCTGGGAGTCCAGGCTGAGGGGGAGCCAGGAGGATTGGTGGGAATCTCCCAAGACCATCATCTCTCCCCTCTCCCTCCTCCCCACCCCCCCGCCCCACTGTGGATCCTGGGACAGCGTGGCGTGGCCGGTCACACACCTCACTGGGTGGCCCCTGATAGCCGCTGGGACCCTCCCAAGCATGGAGAACCGCCCCCCTCATCCTGCCCCACAGCAAACCCCAGAGCTGGGCATGGGCCTACCTCTCCCAGCTTGGCAGGCAGGGATCTGGGTTACAGGAGACCAAAGCAGGAGGCACCCCTAAGCGGAGGGAGGAGAGGTCTGCCCCCGGGCATCAGGCTCTGGGAGGAGCTGGGTGTCATTCTTGGAGAGAAGCAGTCCTTCCGTCCCGCGGTTCCTCCATGCCCACTGCCAGGCATGGGCCTCCGCCTCCCCCACGTCCCCAGTGCCACACTCTGGAGGAGGTGTGTTGGGGTGGGGGGGGTCTAGTCTGCCTTGGGGACCCCAGTCAAGCGGGCCCAGCCCAGCCTGAGGTGCTGTCCCCTAGTGCCAGCCTGGGGGCTGGCCTGGAACACTCCCTCCCAGAGTGAGCTCTCCTGGGGTCTAGCCCGATGACCCTCCCTGGGCAATCGGGCGGCAACGAGATGGCCAAGCAGCACTCTCATCTGACAGCAACCAGCTTTGTGCCTTCCTGTGCCTTCCTGACCAGTGATCCAGGTGTCCCTGAATGCCGGGCCTGGATGGATGTGGGCAGCCTGGAGAAGGCGCCTGGTCGGGCTGGAGAGAACAGGCTGACCTATGTGCAGAGCAGACACACGCCCCAGAGACCTGTGACCTGGGCCAGCCTCCCACCCCGTGGGGACTACTTAGGCACCGTCAATCAGGATGGGAACAGTTTACTGCTGTCCATCCCAGAGAGAAGAGATTATGCGCGCAGTTGGGGAAACTGAGGCACGGGGGCTGTCGGGAATCCACCAGCATCGCACAGCTCCTCGGGCCCCAGCCATCAGCCAGACCCGGCTTCCTGCCATCCGGTCCAGGAGCTCTGCCTCTTCCAGCACTTGCTGAGGCTGCCCCCTTGTGATTCCCAGTTTCCCAGGCGATGCCACACCAGCAGCAGCCCCAGGTCAGGGGTCGAGGTCCTGGTGAGAGGGCATCACCTCTGCCATCAGCCCTCACGCTCCTGCGGCTACTGCGGCCTCCCCGGCCTCCGCCAGGCCTTTTCAGTGCCCAGCCCTCCAGTCACCGGGCCTGGGCCCCTGCGGACCGCCCAGCCGGGTCCTCCAAAAGGGCCCCCACTCTGCGCCTGGGTCCATTGATCAGGAGTGGCTGAGGGGCTCCTAGCTGGGAAAGGGAGGGAGCCGGGAGGGGCGATCGGGGAGGGGGGGAGGAGGCTTTGCAACGTCAGAGCCTTCCCACCTGCCCTCCTCCCACACAGCACCACTCCTGGAGCTGGACAAGCCCGGCCAGCAGCCTGGTGCAGTCTGAGGGTGGTTTGGAGACGGGGCCCTGCATACCACAGGGCCAGAGTAGCCTGCCTGCAGAGACCAGGTGCCTGACTCCGGTGGAGAACCAAGACGTGAGTGATCGCTTGGAGGGAAGGACGGTCCCGCAGAGCTGAGCTGTGCCGCTGAATGGGCTGGGAGACCAGGAGCGTCTGACCACCAACCCAGCAGGCGGGGACTCCTCAGGTGACAGCTGCAGCTGGCCCGCACTGAGCAGGACTTCTCCAGGAGCCAACGTCCAGGCCGTCCCCATGGCAGGTACGGTGTAGGCAGCCGAGGTGGCCCCATGACTGGGCTCAGGCTCCAGGGTGAATGGGGCGGGGCAGGGACTGGGTGGGGGGACCAAAGAAACCCTTCTGGATCCAGGTCTTGGGCAAGAAAGGCCTCAGATCCCACCAAGGCAAGGTTGATGGGCTCACAGCCACCCATGTACAAATATGGGGGTGCTGATGGGCCAGGGTGCAGAACCATTTCTGGGAAGGGAGAGCCTTCTCAGGCATGAGTGACCTTGGACCTGTCCCTTCCTCTCTCTGGGCCTCACCCATTGAGTATCAAGGTCTAACTTCCCCTCCACACCTGGCTCCATGCTTGTGGGAAATTGTCAACTCCTGACCCCAAGGGATGCCAGCTTTTAGAGGAACCAGACAGAGAAGGGGGTGAGCTCATAGAAGACTTGGGAGCCAGTGACCAGCCCATGAAGGCCCCAGACCCAGGGAAGCCATGAGCCTCTCCCCTGGGGACCCATGGACCCCTGGGGTTGTCATCAGTTACCCAGACGATAGACCTGCCCCAGCAGGGCAGCTGAACAACGGGCAGTTGCCCATGTGGTGGCCTGGTCCAGGTGGTGGGGACATCAGCCCGTCTACACTTCATGCCCCTCTGGGAGATGCAGACCTGATGCGGTCCATCCCTCTCGGAAAGACCCCCACCCACTCCAGGGGCTTTTCATACGTGGCCCTCGGGGCTGAGAAATATGGGACCGCAGGCCCTGAGCCCCACACTCCAATGAAGCACCTACTATGTGCCAGCTCTGGCCAGGCGCTGCCCACCTGTTAGCTCATTACACGTAGACCACCCCGGGAACCTCCCTCCACCCATCCCTCTATCCGTCCGTCCATCCATCCATCCATCCATCCAACACCAAAATCCACCTCTGCCCAGGGGATCTCAGTTCCACCAGGCTCTTGGCCACTTAGGGGGCTGCTAGAAACTAATAGTCCATTTTTCAGGATGTTTTTTTTTCTAGTTCTAATGTTTAACTTGTAAAACATACATAACATAAAAATTACCATTTGGGCCATTAAAAAAATATTTTTTTGTCTATTTATTTTTGAGAGAGAGAGACAGACAGCACGTGCAAGGGAGGGGCAGAGAGAGAAGGAGACACAGAATCTGAAGCAATCTCTAGGCTCCAAGCCCAATGCGGGGCTCGAACCCATGAACCGCGAGATCATGACCCGAGCCAAAGACGGATGCCTAACCAACTGAGCCACCCAGGGCCCCCACCCCCCATTTGAGCCATTTTTAAGGGTACAATTCGGTGACGTTAGGTACATTCACAAGGCAGCCGTCGCCACCATCCGTCTCCAGAACTTTTGCATCTGGCAAAACTGAACCTCTGTCTCCATTAGACGCTCACTCCCTGTCCCCCTCCCTCCATCCCTGGCACCCACCGTTCTTCTTTCTGTCTCTGAAGCTGACTGTCGTAGGGACCTCTCACAAACGGAAGCACACGGCATTTGTCCTTTTGTGTCCGCCTGGCTTATTTCACTTAGCGTGACGTCCTCAAGGTCCACCCAAGTCACAGCACGCTGCAGAAGCCCCTTCCTGTTTGAAGCCGAAGACGGTTCCATTGTCTGGCTAGACCACGCCTTGCTTATCCGTTCCTCCATCAGTAGACGCTTGGGTTGCTGTCACCTTCGGGCTGTCGGGAATCGTGCTGCTGTGAACACTCACGCATATGTCCCTGTTCAGGTTCCTGCTCTCGGTTCCTTTAGTGCATTTCTCCAGTTCTAGGTAACTCCCCAGAAGTGGCCTGGCTGGATCCTACACTCATTGTGTTTTTCACAGCAGAGGCTCCGTCTTGTACCCCATCAGCGATGCAGAGGGTTCCAATTTCCACACGCCCCCACCAACACTTGCAATTCCTTTCCTTTCCTTTCCTTTCCTTTCCTTTCCTTTCCTTTCCTTTCCTTTTTGTTTCTCTTTTCTTTTTGGTAATAGCCATCCTCATGGGCATAAGGTAGTGTCTTATTTTAGGTAGAATTTGCTTATTTTTATTTTTTATTAAAAAAAATTTTTTTTATATTTATTTATTTTTGAGACAGAGAGAGAGAGAGAGAGAGACAGAGCATGAGTGGGGGAGGGGCAGAGAGAGAAGGAGACGTAGAATCCAAAGCCGGCTCCAGGCTCCGAGCTGTCAGCACAGAGCCCGATGTGGGGCTCGAACCCATAACCGTGAGATCACGACCCGAGCCGAAGTCGGATGTTCAACCGACTGCGCCACCCAGGCGCCCCGTGTTTTTTTTTTTTTTTAAGGAGGGTAGAGGGTGGCAACATTTTTGGTCAAGGCTCGTGCCAGGATGGCACGTCAAGAAATGGAATGTTTATGGGGCGCAAGGTCAGACATGGGTGGGAGTCCTTGGTGGTGATTCGAGGATGTCCTCTCAGCTCAACTCTCCCGGAGCAGGACCAGGCACCAGGGTCTCTGCGGAGTGAAGACGGTCATTCCCGAACCCCCACGACCTCACATGTCCTACCATCGTGACAGGTGTCGTTTTTGAGGGGTGTGCCGGGCACCGTGTGTGTCCTCGCAAATCCTCACATCAGCCCTGCGAAGCGCGTATCAAGGACCCCTTGGGGCAGATATAGAAACCGAGGCTCCGAGAGACGGAACAATTTTGTTGCTCAAGGCCACAAGGCCACGTGACTTGATGGCTCGAAGATTCCCTGAGGAGCCAGGCAGTTCCTGTCTCCGGCCTCCAGGAGACTTAAGTCGGCATTTGCCTCATGAAGTGATGCCCCGTCAGGGATACTATGGGAACACAGGCCTGGCAGTCAGGGAGGGCTCCCTGGAGGAAGAGGCACCTAGGTGCAGCCGGAAGGACGAGAGCCGGCTTGGTGGCACGGGGGTGAGGCTCACGCTTTCCTCCTCTCTCCCCAGCCTTCCTCTCTGCCGGCCTCGGGGTACTCGCAACCTCGGAGCCCTACACCCTGACCAGCTCCAGCTGGGAGCCCCGGCTGGACTCCCCATTCCCGTCAGACCCTCCCACCGGGGCCCAAGTCGTGGCCGAGCCCGGCAAGCAGGGCCCCAAGAACCCGCGTGTGTCCAGTGTGACGGTTCAGCTGGAGATGAAGGCTCTGTGGGAGGAATTCAACCAGCTGGGCACGGAGATGATTGTCACCAAGGCAGGCCGGTGCGAGCAGCGGGCGTGTGCGTGGGGGGGACAGGGGGCCACGGTGGGGCCGCCCTTGGGCTGCTGAGCGCCGCCCTCCTGCAGGAGGATGTTTCCCACCTTCCAGGTGAAGATTCTGGGCATGGACACGCTGGCTGACTATGCACTGCTCATGGACTTCGTGCCTCTGGACGACAAAAGATACAGGTCTGGGGGCCGGCCAGGGGAGGCAGCTGGGACAGCGGGGGGGCGGGGCCAGGAAGTCGACCCCTACCTGCACCCTGGGGTGAGCCAGGGGCCCGTCGGAGCCGTGAGCGGGGAGGCCTACCCTGGGGCAACAGCGGAAGCCTGAGGCGGGCAGTGGGCTAGCCTGGGCAGGGAGAGTGGGCTAGCCCACTGCGGCCACTGGGTGCTCGAGGCCAGACAGCGTCCTTGGGGTCTCTGGTTCCTCGCGTGTGAGATGGGGGTAGAGCAAGGGCCGCGATGGAGACGGCGAGAGCCCCTTGGCCCCGCCGGTCTTCAGGGCAGGGGCAGCAGATGCGGGGCCGTGGGGGCGGACGGGGCGCCCTTCCCACTCGCTCTGTCCCCAGGTACGCCTTTCACAGCTCAGCCTGGCTGGTGGCGGGCAGAGCAGACCCGGCCACGCCCGGCCGGGTGCACTTCCACCCGGACTCGCCGGCCAAAGGGGCACAGTGGATGCGCCAGATTGTGTCCTTTGACAAGCTCAAGCTGACCAACAATCTGCTGGATGACAATGGCCACGTGAGGCTCCGGCCGCAGCGGGGAGGGGGCAGGGCAGGGCTGGGGACACTGGGGCCTGATTATAACGAAGCCTGGAGCCAGGGCCAGCTGTGACTTTGGCGCCCAGCGTCCCCACCTGCTACTGGCGGCTAACGCTGGGGGCCAAGTTCACCCGGCCAGGGGTTGGGCAGCAGAAGGGACTGCCCGAGCAGGGGGCGGGAAGTGAGAATGTTCCAGCAAACACTATCCTCCTCGTAGACAGTGTGTATGGAACGCCGTTGCAGGGGAAGGAACAAGTGCAAAGGCCCTGGGGCTGCAGAATGTTAGGCCCGTTGGGAGAAGTGCAAGGAGGCTCCCCACGTGGCGGAAGTGGGGTGTGTAGGGGAGATGGGAGAAGAGAGACCCTAGAGGCTGCCAGGGCTGGTCTGCGGGGCCAGTCGGCTGCGGAGAGGATTCCGGCTTTTACTCTGTGCGGTGGCCACAGGAGGGTTTTGAGCAGGGGGTGGCACGCCGCAGCTCGCTGGGGCTGCGGTGTGGAGAATAGCACAGCTGGACGGGAGCAGGGACGCTGGCCAGGAGGCAGTGGGGTGGGAGAGGTGATCAGATTCTGGAGATTTCTGAAGGTGGAGCTGACGGCGGGATGTGGGTGTGAGAGAAGGCAAAGTGGCAAAATGCTCAGACGCCACAGGGCCTTTGATGCAGAACCGTGGGCCCTCGGGACCAGACTCTGCGCCCCCGTTATAAGAAAGACAGCCGTTCTGCCCCGGAGAGAAAGGCTTAGCCCAAGGGAAGGTTTGCTGCTGCTCCGCCACACCCCCGAACACTGCCTTCCGCACCCCGCCCCCCCCCCCCCCAGATCATTCTCAACTCCATGCACCGCTACCAGCCCCGATTCCATGTGGTCTTTGTGGACCCACGCAAGGACAGCGAGCGCTACGCCCAGGAGAACTTCAAGTCCTTCGTCTTCACGGAGACCCAGTTCACGGCCGTGACAGCCTATCAGAACCACCGGGTGGGTTGGGACCACAGCTCACGAGGCAGCTGCCAGCCCATTTCACAGGGATGGAGACTGAGGCCCAAAGCTCTGAGCTCAGAGCCTTGCCCTTCTCTCCTTCCCTAGGACTCAGCAGACTTCTGCCCTCGGTTATTCCCCTGCCTTCACGCCCACTGACTCTGTGGCTCCTGGGCTGAGGGCCCGGGTCCCAGGGCCTCCTGATTGGGGGGTTCAGGGAAGACAGGGTGGCTGAACCTGGGACCCCACAGCCTCGCCCTGGCTCAGGGTTGGCCCATAACTGCACTTTCTCCTCTACAGATCACCCAGCTGAAAATCGCCAGCAACCCTTTTGCCAAGGGCTTTAGGGAGAGTGACTCAGACTCCTGGTACTGTGTGAGCCCAGCTGCCCCAACCCAGCCCCTCACCCCCATCTGCACTGTCTCCTAAGGCCTCGGGTCCTGCCCTTCTCTCTGCTTCCTGCCCACTGACTGGTCCTGGGGTCCCACGGCCTGACTGATCATGATCCTTGACCTGGGCTCTCCCCTGTGACCCTCTGCCTCCATTCCTGTTCGTCCCGTCTCCAGGACTGTCCCTCCACGAGCCCTGCTCAGCATCCCGACCCGGAGTCACAGCGGCCTCGGCCCCTGCCTGCTGAAGGGCTCCACAGAGGAGGGAACAGGTCAGCCTCCAGGCTTACAGACACAGTGGGACCAGAGCCTGCACGATGGGCAGGAAGCGAGGAGACAGGGCCACACGGCCTCCGGGAAGGGGCTTCAGCACGTCCAGCAAGCCCACTGGGCACCTGTGTGGACAAAGAGGAGGAGGCAGAGAATTCTGAGGCAGTTTGGGGCCAAGGGCACAGAGAACAGGATGGGGACAAGGTGCTAAGAGCAGGGGTGGGACGTGTCAGACGGGCTTCCTGGATGAAGTGGCTCCTGAGCTGGGCCTTGAAGAACTGGGAAGGGTTTGGACGGCAAGAGATGGCAGGGAAGAGCGAACGAAGAGAGAACAAGAGCGAAGGCTGAGAGGGGGGCAGCTTGGGATGGGAGCAGGGGAGGAGGAGGGGAGGCTGAGGCTGTGAGGGAAGGTCCGGGGTCCACGCAGACCATGTCCTCCCTCAGACTCCCACAAAGCTCCAGTCTCCAACTCCAGGACCTCCGCCCGGCTGCAACATCAGCTGCTGGCCCCCCCTGAGGCTCTGCTGGCCCCAGCCACCTACCAGCCCCTCGCCTACCAGGGCCTGTACCCTGGAGCCTCAAGCCCCCTCAGAATCCCAAGGGCCCGACCAACACCATACCCCCTCCCCAATGTCCAGAACGACAGAGATCAGGAGAGCCTGCCCCTCCCAGCTAGGCTGGGGCTCCTGTCCCCCACGGCCATGTGCTTGGGGACTGTCCAGGACCCTCAGTGATGATGAGGGCCCCGTGCACAGACTCCTCTTACCCTGAATACTACCCCTGCTGCCTCACCTCTGCGGAGGCCCTCTTCCCTCAAGGATAGAAGGGCAGGTGGAAGCCCAGAGAGAGAGGCTACCTGCCCAGAGTCACAGCAAGGCCGAGAAGATGCCAGGCTTGGAACCAGCCCCCCCCCCCATACATGTCCCCTTCTGCCTTGGGGGTAACTCCTCTCAACCCTGCTTTACCTCTCCTTTTCCCCCAACATTAAACCATTTGGCATGAGTAGTCAGAGCACTTCTGTCCTCGGGGGTCGGGGTGGAAGGACTCAGGAACACCCAGACCCCAGAGACGGCTGCAGACATTCCAGAGCTCTGCCCGGTGCCGGCGGTATCGCTGGGAGCACAGTGATGGTAAAGATGCCAACACCGGCCAAGGGGCAGCGCTGTGAGTGAGGCTGCAGGCTCTGCTCCCGGCCTTAACGTGCCCAGCTGAGGACTGAAACTGCAGCTCGAAGAGGCACCTGCTCAAAGTCAATGCAAAGCATTGGCGACACCGGCCATTCCACTATAGGTGCTGCGCACACCTGGGGTGGTCTGGTCCGCGAGAAGCCAGGGTCTGGAGGGATGCAGAATCGTGATGGGCAGTGACCACACGGGCCAGGCCAAGTAGGGGGTAGAGGGAGGGGCTTGAGCATCCAATCAAGACTCGACGCAGGACAGCTTCCACAGAAGAGTGACATTTAAACCTACACCTAAAGGAGTAGAAATTGAGAGCGAGAGGGAAGGGGAGGAGGGAAGACAAGCTCCCAGCGGTGGGAAAAGCAGGGCAAAGGCCTGGGGCTGGAGTGGGTCCCTTGGAGCGGGAGGGCACGGCGCGCGCCACCCAGAAGAACCAGGAGAGGGGCCCAGAGCGGGGCCGGGCTAGGCACTCCTCCCGCAGCCCCTGATGTCCCCGGCCTCCGGGAGGCGCGCTCCGTGGACCCCCTAAATGCCGACTCCGAACATCCTGGAGCACTGCGCGTGAGGTGCGTAGGAAAGGGACGGGCACACGCGGGCGTGGAGGGACGCGGGGTCCGGCGAAGCCTCGAAGCCTGACGCCCGGAATCTCGAACCCAGCTGTCACAGAGCTGGGTCCGGAAGCCGCCGAGACTCGAGTACCGCGAGCTACTGACTCCAGGCTCTCTGACACCCTCCCTCGAAACCACCAATGCCAGCTCCGCCCTCGGCCCAGGCCCGCCCCTTCTGCCGGAAGCCCGAGACAGGGGGACCCGCCCCTTCCGGACCCGCCCCACCAACTCGCGTCGAGGCCACTCCCTCGGGCCCCGCTCACGGCCCTCTGGCCCAGGGCCCCGCCCCCTCCCGCCGAGGCCCCGCCTCTTGTGCGGGTCTCGCCCCCAAGGGCACAGCAGACGCCGCATCTGAGCCCCGCGGGGCGGGGCGGGGCGACTCCTCCCGCGGCCCCGCCCAGCTTCCCCGGAGACCCCGAGCGCGAGTGCTGCCTGCCCCGCCCCTTCTTTCGCCCGGCGTGGCGCCCTCGGTGTCCCGGGTGCGCCCGGCCCGACATGCCGCCCCACTGCCTGTCAGCGGAGGACGAGCAGCGCTGCCGGCGGCTGCTGGCAGGGGCCACTGCCCGACTCCGCGCGCGGCCCGCGGCGGCCGCCGTGCTCGTGCCGCTGTGCTCGGTGCGCGGGATCCCAGCGCTGCTCTACACGCTGCGGTCCAGCCGCCTGGCCGGGAGGCACAAGGGCGACGTCAGGTACACGGCCGGGAGCTCCTCGCTCTACTGAGAGGAGGCCGCCGAGTCCCGGAGACCGCAGGGACCTGAGCGAGGCGCTTCGCCTGTCCGAGTCTGGGTTTCCGCCTCTATGGAATGGGTCTGGGGAGAGCCGCGCCCCGAGTCTGGCGCCGTGGGTGCCAGCCCGGACGCCACGCCGGACCCCTCGAAGCGCGTCCCGCACCAGCTCAGGACGGGGACACTTCTCGGAGCTGTGCCCGTGTTTCTAAAAAGGCAGGACCCCGCCCCCTGCCGGCGACTCTGGGGAGGTTCAGGTCCTGGAGCCGACGAAGCTCGCGGGTGGGGTGAACTGCCTGGCTTCCCGCCCTGGCCCCGCCCCTGTCCCGTCGGGGAATTAGGGACACGCTGGGGTCATAGCGCCACTGGGGCCACCATAAGCAAAATTGGCGTGTGTGAGCCCCAGGGCCTCTCCCTTACCCCTATCGTTTAGGGAGGTAAACCGAACCTGGAGAGGTCATGTGGCTTGCGGGAGGCCTCACGACAAACTAGGGGCAGAGACAAAAGATGCTTAGGTGGGTGATCAGCTCTCCGCACAGCCGTCACCCTCACCCGCCATGGCCCCAACAGACCAAGGACCGGGCCACCTGTGCTTGTTCAGTTTCCCAGGTGGCAAGTGGGACCCCACTGACCAGGACGTGGTACACACAGCCCTGAGGGAGACCCGTGAGGAGCTGGGCCTTACTGTGCCTGAAGAGCATGTGTGGGGCATCCTGCAGCCTGTGTATGACCAGGTAAGGCTGCCAGGCCCTGAGGCCACCGCCAGGGGCAAGGAGAGTGGTCCTGGCCTCTGGTGGAGCTCCAGACACCTGCCTGGCAGTCATGTTCCATCCCCGCACAACCTTTCAGAGAGGGGTATCTTAGCCCCTTATCGTGGGAGATACTGAGGCTCAGGTCCTGGGCCGGAGGTGGCCCCAGGATAAGCCAGCTCTGCCCAGCTTGGTGGAGGAGGGTGGGGGAAGGCTTCACAGGGTAGGCAGGGATTGAATGACAAGTGGGAGATTTCAGGGTAGTAAAGGTCAGGGAAGGTTATTCTAAGCAGAGGGAACAGTCTGCAAAGGCCCAGAGGACTGAATGGCTCCAGTGAGTTTGAGGGGCCTGTAGCTAGTCGGCGTGGCTGGAGTGAGCTCAAGGGCAGGGGCCAGGTGCACCCGACCTCCAATACTGAAGGCCTCTGGATGGCGAGGTGGAGTCTTCCTCTCGGGCTCCCCTCCCCCGCCCCAGAGCCCCGCCAAGGCCGCGCCTCCCCTGACTGCCTGCCATCTTCCTGCCCCAGCAAAAGACCACCGTGGTGCCAGTGCTTGCCGGTGTGGGCCCCCTGGATCCCCAGAGCCTCAGGCCCAACCCCGAGGAGGTGAGTGGGGAGAGACGGTGGGGGCCAGGTTGTTCCACGCAGGGGAGGCTGCGGCAGCAGGTCCCGTGTCTACCCTCTCGCTGCCTCCCGCCCACAGGTGGACAAGGTGTTTGCCCTACCCCTGGCCCACCTGCTGCAGGAGCAGAACCAAGGCTATACCCACTTCTGCCAGCGTGGCCACTTCCGCTACACTCTGCCCGTCTTCCTGCACGGGCCACACCGTGTCTGGGGTCTCACGGCCGTCATCACAGAGCTCACCCTGCAGCTGCTGGCGCCCGGTGCCTACCAGCCCCGCCTGGCCCTCCCTAAGTGGTCCACGGGCTGAAGGCCTGGCCGTAAGCGGCACCCTTCCTCCACCCTGCTAGGCCAGCTCCATTCCGGGACTGAATAAAGAGCCTTGACCCATTCTGTGGCCACTGCATCTCGTGCGCTGACCTTGAGCAGACCCCGTGGGACAGCTGGCTCCTGGCTGGGGTGCCTCTGTCCAATCACAGTGTTACCCCCTGGACAGTGGGCACTTAACACTTGGCCCTTACCACAGCCCTGAGGTGGGGCAGTGCTGGCCCTGGCTGGTGAGACTGGGGCTCAGAGAGAAGAGACACCTTGCCCCAGGTCACCCCGAGCTAGGATTTGAACCAAGCCCTCCCTGGCTCCAGCGCCCAGACCCAGCCACTCCCCTGCAGTTCCTGTTCTCTGCTCTGCGCCTAGCTGACCCCGTGCCAGCCCGCAGGAATCCAAAGAGGAGCCCTGTGTCACCACAAAGTTCCAACACGCCGAACTCCTGCCATGCGCCGGGCACTGTGCTGGGGCCATAGCTTCGGACCAGCCAGATGCTGCCCTGGCCTCTGGGGGTGACTCAGTCCAGGGAAGACCTCAGAGCAGGCCACAGAGATAATCATGTGATTGTACGTTAATTAATCACAGGTAATAGTGGAATTAATGATACATCAGTTATGTAGAGCAGAGAGAGCGAGGATAAAGCAGTCTGACCTTGTCACGGTGGACTAGGCAGTAATATTAGCCGGGACAGGTGACAGGAAACTCCCCTCACCAGCTGACTTCACCAAAAGAGGCTAGCTTCAGGCATGGCTGGATCCAGGGGCTCAGGGGCTCTCCCTCTTACTGTGCTTTCTACTGTGCTGGCCTCACCTTCAGAGGATCTCTACTCTGCCGGGATGAGAAGTGAGGAGAGGGCAACGGCTCTCGGACGGCACAGCATTAGCCTCCCATCAACAGAAAACAGAGCTTCTGTCTCTGGCCATCCAACCCAGAATTGTACTTCGTTGGGCCTCCCCGAGCCTGTCACATGGCCTGCTGTCTTTGGAATTCCCTAGGCGGCAGGGTCTGGGGGCACAGTCCCAGGGAGGAGGAAGAGCCTCCCAGACTGACTATGGAAAGGGCAGTCCCCGCAGGACTGCTGGGAAGAGAGAGAAGGGAAGGTCGAGCAGGTAAAAAAGCAGCCAGGTTCCCCTACAGAGTGACCTTGAGACCAAAGGCGAGCGAGAACAGGCCACGTCAAAGGGCACAGGGGGGAAGTGGGGCAGAAGGAGCAGCACATGCACAAAGTTTGGGGTCCTTGAGGAAACAGGATGAACAAGGCGGAGAGTCGGGGAGGGGCCCCGCCACTCAGGGGCCACCATAGTGTGCCAAGGGGACGTTCTTCAGTGGTGATTTAGGATTTTGTTCCAGGTGGGGGGGGGGGGGGGAGGGAAGGGGAGAAAGGTGTGAAGTGATGTGATTCCTGTCTTAAAAAGCTTGAACTTGAGCTGCAGAGAACCAGACTGCGGGTGCCCCCCCCTCCTCCTCCCCTCCTCCTCCTCCCCCTCCCCTCCTCCTCTTCCCCTCGGCCCCCTCCCCACTCCACCCCTCCCAAAGTGTCCCCCACACTGCTACCCACTCCTACACACCTCCCCCTACATCCCTCCCTCCCTCCTCACCTATCCCTTCCTTCACAAGCCCCTCCCATTGCCCCTCCCACTTCACACCCCCTGTGTCGCCTCTGGCCCTCCAGACTCCTCAGATGACAGCAGGGCGCATGATGGTGGTAAAAATAACTCATGGTGTGAAGGGGGAATGAGGAAGGAGGGAGGCTGAGCCCCAAGGGACCCCTGGGGTTGAGGGCAGAGAAGTGCCAGCCTCCTGAGCTCAGGAGATGGACTCTGACCCCGCCCCTTCCCCCTCCCTCACTGCTTCTGGGAGGCTCTTTGCTCACAGTCTTGCTCGAGGGTCATCCCAGTCTGGCTTATACTCAGCGAACCAAACCAAGTGGACGAGCTCACGGAGCGGTGAGTAGCCCAGCCGGCCTGACTGCCAGCCCACAGGCGTCCTCCTTCGGGCCAGAGCCCCCCACTTCTCCCCCACCCCACCTACTTGGACCCTGCATTCTGTCCTTCTGTCCTCAGGTCCTGGCTGCCACCCAAGATTCCCCCCCATGCCCTCAGGGATGCCTCTTCACCCTGGCTCCTTGGCCCGCTGCGTTCCCCCCGTCTCCAGTTCGTGGGGGCTTCTCTGAGTCCCCGCCCCCACGTCCAAGCCCCCATGGCAGGCGCAGCAGCAGGGAGCCGGGGGCGGCCACAGCGGGTGAACATGCAGGAGCACATGGCCATCGACGTGAGCCCCGGCCCCATCCGGCCCATCCACCTCATTTCCGACTATTTCCCACACTTCTACCCCTTCGCTAAGCACACTCTAAGCGCCCCAGACCCACACCCTGCAGTGATCCCTGCCATTCGCTCTGCACCCCGGCAGCGGGCCGATCCAGAGCCAGAGGGAGATTCAGATGACAGCAGTGAGTGGGGACGGGGACGAGGGGAACGCTCCTGGCCCAGCCCAGCCAGGGTAGGGTTTGGGGCCTCCCAGGCATCTGACCAGGGAGGGGCAGGGCGGGAGGCATAGTGCCATTTGGGGGGTGGGGAGGGGGTCGAGGCAGGAGCTGACCCTGCCTACCACCTCCTGTTAGCCGCCCTGGGCACCCTCGAGTTCACGCTTCTTTTTGATGCGGACAACAGCGCCCTGCACTGCACGGCTCACCGGGCCAAGGTGAGGATGAGGGCAAGGGTCTACGGGCGGAGGGCCTGGGCCACAGACCTGCCCCACATTCGTGGTCTCTTCTTAGGGTCTCAAGCCACCAGCCTCAGGCTCTGTGGACACCTATGTCAAAGCCAATCTGCTGCCAGGAGCCAGCAAGGTGAGGGTGAGACCCAGACCCCTACCGATGCTCTTTGGCCACACCCCGGCCTGGAACACCCACCTGGCCCTGCAGTGCCCCGCCCCCCAAAGCCTGGACAGCAGGCATGGAGCTCCCCATTGTAGGGATGTGCAACTGGGGGCCCACCAGGCAGGTGAGCCAGGGTGGGGCCCTGGGGCCCAAGGAGGTCCTGATCCCCCCTCCCTGGCCCCTAGGCCAGCCAGCTGCGGACTCGCACAGTTCGGGGCACAAGGGGGCCTGTCTGGGAGGAGACGCTCACCTATCACGGCTTCACCCGCCAGGATGCTGGGCGAAAGACACTGCGGTGAGGACAGGGCCGGGCCTGGGCTGCGAGGGGGCAGGGCCGAGGTGGGGGGGGGCGGGGCTTGCTCGGCCAGGTTTGACCAGGGCGGCCCGCAGGCTGTGTGTGTGTGAGGACCCGCGGCTGCGGCGACGGCGGGGGGCGCCTCCCCTGGGGGAGCTGCGGGTGCCCCTGAGGAAGCTGGTGCCCAACCGAGCCAGGAGCTTCGATGTGTGTCTGGAGAAGCGGAAGCTGGTGAGTGGGGCTGACACAGATTGGGGTGGGGATCAGGATCCTTGTGGTGGGGAAGCTGGAAAGGGGACAAAGAGGGAGACCCTGGGCGGTGTCTGGCCAAGGTGACCAAGCTCTCTGCTCTTTCAGACCAAGAGGCCCAAGAGTCTGGACACCGCCCGTGGCATGTCCCTGTATGAGGAGGTGGGTAGGACGGTGGGACCAAGCAGGGATGGGAGGCCCTAGGCCCCGTAGCCCTAGGGAACAGCCAGGCCCCAATGGCTGGGCAGGGTGTGACTCCCCCCCCCCCCCCCTCCCAAGGCAGCCCAGAGCAGCTATTGGGCACTGGGACAATCAAGGCCCTCAGGGGGCAGAGATAGAAGCAGAGGCTTGAAGCAGAGGCTGAAACTGATGGGATCCACCCATAGCCCAAGTTGGGAGGGCAGGTCAAGGTCCAAGAGAGAATGGACAGCAGGACAGGGCATTGTGGACGCCACTCCTGGGGCTTGTAGCCCTAGATAAGCTCTTGTCAGCAGGCAGAGGTGCTTGCAGGGGGCCCCACGCTAATGACCAAAGACCTCCGGCTCCGCTCTGCCTCCGCTCCCGGCGGATGGAAGGGCCACATGCTACTGCCCTGCCCCCCGGTGGAGCCACAAGTTGCCGCGCCTGCCACTTAGCCAAGGCCAGGCTGGCGAGTCCTACCCAGGTGGGGCAGGCACCCCGAGACGGGCACTTCCTGTCCCAGACCCCACACGCGGCCGCACCGCTGCGCATGGCAGGTGCTTACCGAACCCTCCCTTACTGAGGAGCCGGTGAGAAAGGTGGCTGGGCTTTCTGTAAACGGAATCCTCCGTGAGGTATGGGAGAAGCGCGTTCTTCCTGAACATCCTCCCAAGCCCTTTGCAAGCACCAGGGGCTGAGAGTGGCAAAGGACATTCAGAATCTGCTCCCCTGGGTGGTGCGGGGTGAAGAGGGTGGTTTTTGTAGCTTTAGTGACCTGTATGTCATCGGGTAGAGGAGCACAGCCTCTCGGAGCTGCTTCTGTGACACAGGGGGAGGGTGGTGATGGGCGCTTAGTGAGACGCCACTCGGGAAGCTCCTCGCATGTTTGTGGCCTTCAGACACCAGCACCCTTCCCCTCCGTGACGAAGACGCACTGTGCTCACCAGTCACGTGGCCTGAGCAAGCCCCTCGCCTTCTCAGGCCCTGGAGGCTACAGCTGACCGGAAAGTTCCCTTCCAGGGCACCGGGCCAGGGACTGTTTTGGGAAACTCATGACATGAAGTTGTTGGTCCTCGGTTGCTTTGCAGCCAGCTCGAGTTGTCACATCCGGGCTAACACCGGTGGGTGGGTGGGCTTTGGGCTGCAGTTGGCTGACCACAGCCTACCCCGCAGGAGGAGACGGAGGCAGCAGGGGACGAACGCGGGCGCATCCTGCTGTCACTGTGCTACAGCTCCCGGCAGGGCGGCTTGCTGGTGGGTGTCCTGCGCTGTGCCCACCTTGCCCCCATGGATGCCAATGGCTATTCGGACCCCTTCGTCCGCCTGTGAGTGAAGGGGGGACAGGTAGGTGGGCCGTGGGGGCTCCCCAGAGCCCCTCTCCAGGGCCATCCCTAACCTGACCCCATCCTTCCCAACCAGTTTCCTGCATCCGAACGTGGGGAAGAGACGTAAATACAAGACCAGTGTTCGGAAAAAGACCCTGAACCCCGAGTTCAATGAGGTAGGCCGGGGTCCGGTGGAGGCGGTCCCGGCTGCCCCGGGGCGGGGAAGGTCAGCGTTCTGCCTCAGTCAGAAAGCGCAGGTCCCACCTGACCTCACCTGCCTGAGCCTGTTTCTGAACCTGTAAAGGACCTGAGGCGCCCCCCTTCCTGCATTTCTGCCCCCTCCCCTGCAGGAATTCTTTTATGCAGGCCCAAGGGAGGAGCTGGCCCAGAAGACACTGCTAGTGTCTGTATGGGACTATGACCTGGGCACAGCTGACGACTTCATTGGTGAGTGAGAATGCAGGGGAGCGGGCTGGCGGGGGCGGGGGGCGGTGGGAGGGGGGCAGCGGGTTCCGACGTGGCTCCTGATTTCTGCTCCCCAACCCAGGCGGGGTGCAGCTGAGTAGCCACGCCAGCGGGGAACGCCAGCGGCACTGGTGCGAGTGCCTGGGCCGCAGTGACTGCCGACTGGAGCTGTGGCACCCGCTGGACGGTGCGCCCCCCCAGCTCAGCGACTAGAAGGGGTACCCGGCCCGGCCCCGCTCACCACCCTCCCCCAAACTGACCCACAGAGCCGGGAGGACCTGGAGCTGCCTCACCCACCATGCCCAGCCCCACGTCAAACTGTTTGCTCCCTGACCCCCACGTCCAAGTTCACCCCTCTGCCAACCATGAAGAATAAACTTCCAAACCAGGCCACACAGAGCCTGTTCCCTTCGCTGCCCGTCGCCTCACCGGGCAGACTGGGCCCCGTTCTTGCTCCCATCCTCCAGATGCCCACAGAGGGCCAGGCCCAGGGCTGGACCCCAGGCCGCCGCTTCCCCCTCATCACGCTGGGAAGGCCCCGCCCCCGCCCCCTGCACTGAGGGAAGGGCGCTCAGGATGGTCTAGGGCAGACTGACCCACCGGAAGCCAAGCTGTGGGCTCATGACATGACCTTGAGCTGACCTATCCCCCCTCCCCACAAGAGACCCACGTGGCGTATGGGAAGCCCCCCGCTCTGGGACACAGACCTCCTCGAGTAATGGGCCACAGTGGCAGAGCGACGAGAAAGACCACAGAAAAGATGCAGCAGGAGACCGGGCAGCACTCGCTTTATTGTCCAGCCATCTGGACAGACAGACGTCAGCCCAGGGCAGCGGGATCAGGAGGCAGCTTGCCTGGCCTGGTGCTGCCGGGCGAACCCCTGCATCCGCTCCTCGAGCTCTGGCCGGAAGTGGCGGATCAGGCCCTGGGGGAGGGTAGGGGGCACCGTGTGAAGCGGAGCTGAAAATCCCAACGCCCTAGGCTCTCAGCACCCCCACCCTAGTGCCCCACGGCAGGGCAGGGAGTACCTGCACGGGCCAGGCGGCTCCATCACCCAGGGCGCAGATGGTATGGCCCTCTATCTGCTTGCTGATCTCCCAGAGGGAGTCGATCTCGGCCGGCCGGGCATCCCCCTTCACGAAGCGGGCCATCACCTTGTTCATCCAGTCCACACCTGCAGCCGTGGCAGCAAGAGAGGGCCCGATGACGCCAGCCAGGGTGCACCCCTGTGGCCCTCGAGGGGTGCAGGCCACAGAGAGGGTGGGGCCGGGAGAGGCCAGAGCCGGCTGGGAAGCAGCAGCTGCACACTGAGTGTCTGGAGCCCAACCAACCTCCATCCTCTGCCTGACCCAGGCCTAGGGTGAGCCTCAGAGGAAGCCCCCGCCCTGCCCAGGGTGCGTACCCTCGCGGCATGGGGTGCACTGGCCACAGCTCTCGTGCTTGTAGAACTCAATAAGGCGGGCGATAGCTTTCACAATATCCGTCTGGGGTGACAAGAGACAGTGAGGAGTCACCCGGGGCCAGAGCCTCAGCCCGCCCAGAGCAGCGCCCCGTCCCCCCACCCCAATTCCAGCAAACCCCCTCCCCAATTCCAGCAGCATTCTGGCCACCTCCTCCACTGTCCCTGGGCACGCGGCACTGCCCAGACCCCTCTCTAGGCATTCTCTCCAGGGGAATTCTCTCCCACCTGACTGTATCTCAGGTCACATGAACTGGGATCCAAGAGCTGGGATCCAGGGAGGAATACTGACCGGGTGGACACAAGGAGGCAGGGACTGGGTGGGGAGCGTGGGCAGCCCTTACCGAGCGGTCCATGACAATCACAGCAGCCGTGCCCAGGCCCGTCTGTGCCTGCACCAGCGCGTCAAAGTCCATCAGCACCGTCTCACACACGGACTTGGGGATCAGTGGTGTGGATGAGCCGCCGGGGATCACAGCAAGGAGGTTGTCCCAGCCACCTGTGACACCCCCTGGGGCCCCGGTCCATCCCCAAAAGGATGGATGGTCAGGGCTGGGACCGCCACACCTGAGTAGTCCTGAGCCCAGGCCCTCTGTCGGCCCCCGCCCAGCGCGGCCTCCCACCCTGGCTCTCTTCACGGACATCCTGCCCCACTCCGGCCCCGGTTGGCCCCTTGGCTCACCCGCATGCTTTTCAATCAGTTCCTTCAGTGGTACAGACATCTCTTCCTCCACAGTACAAGGGTGGTTGACGTGGCCAGAGATATTGAACAGTTTGGTGCCCGAGTTGCGCTCACGACCAAAGCTGGCAAACCATGCACCCCCACGACGGCAGATGGTGGGGGACACAGCCACCGTCTCCACGTTGGCCACGGTTGTGGGGCAGCCAAACACTCCTGTAAAGGAATGGGATGAGACCAGTGGCTGCCAGAGGGTGGGGACAGGGTAGATCAGGTTTCCCAGCAGTGGGGTCTGTCCCAGGGTCGTGCTCTGTGGCACAGCCCCCCTTCACCCTTTGGTCATTCCCATCCCCCTGTGGACCCCAAACTCTAGCAGGCGCTGCATTGCCTTTTCACCCCTCTACTCTTAGTCCCTGGGGGGCTAGAGAGGACCTGAGGACTGGGACAGGGAGAGGGACTACAGATGGAACCTCTACATTGTCACCCACCCTACTCTGTGTCTGGCCCCCAGTCCAGAAGGAACTCAGAAATCCCCTAAGAATGACCAATGGGGACCGGAAGACAGATGAGATTCCACAGGATGCAGCACAAGGCCCAGGACCGGGCCGGGTCTTACCCACGTCAGCAGGGAAGGGCGGCTTCAGGCGGGGCTTGCCCTGTTTGCCCTCGATGGACTCAATGAGCGCCGTCTCCTCCCCACAGATGTAGGCCCCGGCCCCACGCACAACAAACACATCAAAATCGTAGCCGGAGCCACAGGCGTTCTTGCCAATCAGACCAGCCTCATAGGCCTCTCGGATGGCCACCTGTGGGACAGAAACGTGAGGGTACCATCCCCCCAGCCTGGGAACACTGTGTGCTGGGGAGGGGTACAGGCCCACTGAGCCCATGTTCACCAAAACCCAGGGATAAAGCTCCCTTTGGACATAACCTGAGGATGCTCTGGGAGAGGGGTGGGATTTTTACGTTTATGCTACTTTTGTAATAACAACACTTAACAAATTCTTCACCTATATGCATTTTTAGAAGACTAAGGGAATAATGAAAATTTTCATAAGCACTTTCCTACAGGTGGTGGATCTGTGGGAGGTTTTTCTGCGTGTTGTGTACGTGTGCAGTTTCCTATCTTTACAATGAGCAAGTCCTACTTCTGCAGGAAAGGAAAAGACCCTAGGGGTTTGTTTTTAAATACGTAGTAATAACACTTATGCACAAAGCTACGATGTGCCAGGCGCCGTCCCAGGTGCTGTTTCCATTTCCCTCGTCGCTGCCGTACAGGAGCCTAACAGAAAGGTGTGAGACTCTGGCCCTGGACCCGTCACTACAGGCATCACTGAGCTGAGAACCGCTGAAATGACCCCTTGGCCCTTCTGCAGGAAAAATGCCTGTAAGCCCACCCCTGCCCCAGGAATCAGAGAGCCCGGAAAGCCTCCCGAGTTGAGGCTTCGGAACGTGTCCAAAGAGCCCAGAGGAGGCTCTGGGGGCCACGTTCCATTAACAGTGCATGCAGCAGGGGTAACTACTCTTCCGGGTCGAGCCCAGACAGATCAGGGGCTACAATCTAAGAACCATGCCAGGAAGCAAGCATGTGAGCGCACCCTCTCCTCTGTTGAGGCTCCTCCCCTTTCCCACCTGCAGATTGGAGGCCTCGTTGTAGAATTCCCCTCGGATGTAGATGTAGGCAGCACGGGCGCCCATGGCCCGGCCCCCAACTAGGCAGCCTTCCACCAGCTTGTGGGGATCGTGGCGAATGATCTCCCGGTCCTTGCAGGTGCCCGGCTCCCCTTCATCTGCGTTCACGACTAGATACTTGGGCCTGTAGGTTCCAGCAGATCCGTAAGGCCACAGGGCCACCAGGGCTGGGCCTTCAGCTACATGCCACCCCACTCCGCCCAAGGAAGCCTCAAAGATGTCTCCTCCGAGAGCCAATCCCTCCCCGTCCTCCCAACACATTCCTAGCGGCTCTGCTGGCTCACAGTCAATGACATCGAGCTCACTGCCTATTACGCCTTTGGGTGGCTAAGACCACAGGAAAGGTCTTTGTTATGCTCAGTCCAAACGTCTCCTTGTGCTTTCCAAGAGCCCAAATCCTGCTCTTGGTCACAAAGAACCTTCCTGAACCTCCGCCATATCTCTGGGGCCAAAAGGAGGTGAAATAGCTGACATTTATCACTTGCTTTCTATGTGCTGACCAATGTGAGGGGCAAAAGCTTTGTGAACACTCTCTTTAATCCCTGCACAATGTAACGTCCACTTACAAAAAAGAAAACTGAGGTTCAAAGAAACCAGGAGACTGCCCAAGGCTACATAATTAGAAGGCAGAATCGACCAATGAGTCTGCTTAAGTCAAAATCTTGTGTTGATTCTTATACCCCTCAAGTCTCCCCCGAGGAAGCCCGGAGAGAACAGAGTCCCACCTACTTAAGCTCTGGTGATGTTTCCTTCACTCTTAGTTTCCAAGGAAACAGCCCCAAGGCCCAGGTAAGCCACAGCCACCCCCAAGGTTTCTCCTGCAGCCCCAACTCTACCTCCCTACACACACCTGCCATCTGAGGGCTTATTCATGAAGCTCCATTTGAGGCCAGTGGGGAAGCCAGCACCGCCACGGCCCCGCAAGCCGGATGTCTTGACCTCACCCAGGATCCAGTCAGGCCCCTTCAGCAAGATCTCCTTTGTCTTGTACCAGTCACCTCGGCTCTGAGCACCTTTCAGCCTGGACAGAGTGGGGAAGACATTGAAGGCGAGGCTCTGCTCCAGGACCACCGAGCTAAGGGCAGCATCTCACCTCCAGTCATGGCGGCCATACAGGTTGGTGAAGATCCGGTCTTCATCTTTCAGCGAGCCAAATGAGGTTTTCTTGGGTGCTGTCTGAGGACACAAAGGGTCAGGAGGCCCGACCCAGTTCTGCGGTCACAAAGGGCCAGGCCAGATGTTACAGATTCTCGGGTCCCCGTGATTAGACGGGGCTGGGCTGAAGACAGGGTAAGGGCCTACGCCTCAGAACCCTTCGTGGCAACACAGCTACCACCATCACTTTAGTGAGCACTTCCTGCTTAGCAGGCATCAGGCTAAGCACTTTCCAACCCAAACCCCATTTCGTCCTCATAACCCCGAGACAAGAATGATTTCCTCCATTTGACAAGGGAGGAAACTGAGGCCAAGAACAAACAGCACTTATGGAAGGGCACACAACCAAAAGCTGCTGGGATCTGAACTCAGATGTGCAGGTGGTCAAAGCCCACACCTGAACCACAGCGCCATATGAACTCCCTGACCCCGGTGTGAAGTGTCCATTCATTTGCCCGGCTGCCCTGCTGGCCCAAAATTTGGTCAAACCAAGGCCTTGTACAACTAACTCTGCTGGGAACAAAATGTGTTTACTGATGCAAAAGAAGCGTTTCACCGGGGCTGGGATACAAAGCTGATGGGAGACCCACTTGGGATAAAAGTGATGAAAGGCGGGGTCTGGGATTCCACATGACCCAGTGGTCAGCACCTCAGCTGAGAGCTAAGGGTACCAGGCTTCCAGACTCCCAACCCCCTAAAAGGCACTACAAGAAGCAGAGCGCTAGATGGGGCGTCAGGAGAGGCACATCCGCTCCAAAGCTTTTCTGCATCTGTAAAATGGGGCAGAGGCACCTTCAAGCTCTACAAAGCTCGGGCACGGAAACAACGAGACAGGGATGCTTCGCCACCTGCAAAATTTCCCGCTATGTCGCCCGGCTGTTAACTAAGACAAGCCAAGGAACCGGAGGGCTGGGGGAGTCAGCCTCCCACTGGGGCCGGTTCCCTTCTACATCCAGGCCGGAGCGGCAACCTTCCTGTCGGGCTGGGGAAATGAGGAGGGTTCTCTAGAAGGCACTACAGACCCAAGGGACGGCCGGCGCAGAGGCGCTGCACAGAGAGACCCGGCCCGCAGACACCCTTGGCCCGAGCCAGGCCGGGCCTCACCGTGTCGCCGCTGAAACGCACAGACACCCGCGCAGGGAGCGACCCGCTGAGCAGCCGCCGTGCCGCCAGCATCGCGGGAGACGGCTCAGTCACCTCCCACTGTCACCTTCACGGTTCCGAGCCTGAAGAACCGGCGCTACCGAGGCGCTGGGCGGCGCACAGGAAAAACGTCACGCGCCCTGGCCCGGGCTGCGCGCCCAAGGTCCCCTGCGCCGCTCTCGCCCCGCCCTCGGCCGCCCTCCCTCGCAGGAGGGCGGAGAGGCTGCTGGGAGATGTAGTCCCGTGGGCCTCGGAGCCCACCTCTCCACCGGTGCAGGTGGCGCTTACTCTCGCGCTCCTCTGCTCCGATTGTTCGCATTCGCCTCCGGACTCGAGACTTTCAAACCCTAAGTAACCAAACGTCGCGTGTCACCGTTTGCTGGGTTCTGGTGTTTCCCACTTTCTACAGGTTCTGCATTTAGTGTGCACTTGTATGTCTGGGTGTATGGCGGGAGGAGGAGAAATCAGGCAGGTTGCAGCCCGACGACCCTAATGACCGCGTTGTAATTATTCTGCCCTAGTCCAAGCCTGATGATCTCTCCCCGACCCCACTCTGGGCACCCCTGGGCTCAGGGAAGTATTGCTTATTAGCGGCAGAGAGCAGGGACAGCTCCAGAGCCAGGCAGGGGATTGTTGGTGGAGGTCTTAGGTTGGGGTGAGACCGAGAGAGTGGAAATGGTGAAGATGGGCCGGTGAGTGGCACGTCCTCTTGCCGGCGCTGCTAAGCTCGCGCGGCCATTCCTTCCTTAGCCCGTCAGTAGAGCCCGGGCCTTGGCACTCCTGCTCAAAATCTTGGGGTGGCCCCTAAGTGCCTTCACAGTCACGCCCTGGCCTAGCATTTAAGGACTCCGCCCCTCCCTCCGCAGGGTCATCAGGCCCAGACCCCATCACGCACGCACCCCCTGCCCAGGACCCCTTCTTCTTGGGACCTTAGGGCCGTTTATGTGGCTGTGCTCCTCCGCCCTGAGGAGGTCACGTGTCGTTTGCCTTCCCCTCGAAGTCGCGGAAGCCTGATTAACTCTTGTCTGTATCCGTTCTCTGGGACCCTTTGGCTCTGAGACCTTGCCCTGCTCCTGTGACAAGCATGTCCTTTTTGCTCTGTCCAGCTCCTCTATTCTCTTTTCCTGTTATCATCCCTTCTGGTCTCTCCTGCTGTTTAGAAACTCATTTGCCCTTATTTTCAAAGATACTCCCCACAGCAGCCTTGGAGAGAGTTAACGTTACACGTGAAAAAAATTGAGGCCCATGCAGGTTTTCCCTCTCGTCCATGGGCATGAGGGTGCCGAGTGGTAGGGCTGGAATCAAATCAAAGCTTTTCTTCCTTTCCAGAGTGCCCCCTCCCCCCCTCAAGCAAACGCACAGAACAACCACACGCGTGTGACCTTGACCTTCATTGAAGATGGCAGTGGTATTCCCAATAAAGGTACTAAAGCATCAGCACCTTGTCTGAGGTCTCACAGATGGGTAGGGCAGTACCAGGCCCAGGGCCCAGCGGTCCCGGCTCCCAGCCGGGGGACCCCCACTCCTGGGCAGGGAAAGAGATTGCCCAGACAGGCCTGGGGATTACACAGCTAATCCCAGCCTCCGCGACCTGAGTCCATGGATCCCTCCCTATGGGGCAGGAGAAGGGGGGCAGGATGGAGCCAGAGGGTGGATTCCTTCCTCATCCCTAACTGGGTCAAGGGAACACAAGGCCACGGGGAGAAGGCCGCCTGGGGATGCCGTGGACGGGAGATGGTGGGGCATGGGATGATGAGAAACTGAGAGTGAGGAGCAGGGTCTCCTGTTCATCCAGCACCAGGCTCTGTGCCAAGCACTTGCCATGTGTTATCTCCTTAATCCTCCCACAACCCAGAGCGTAGGAATGATGAACCCCTGTTTTCAAAAGAGGACAGAATGTATTAACAACGCAGAGTGGCCTGCCCCGGGCAGCACAGCTGCCAGAACTCAGCCTGAGGGTTCCTGACCTGAGATCCCCCACTCAGTCCCCACCCATCCAGAGCAACTACTTGCCAGGCTCCCCTCAGTGTCACCTCCCAGAGAGCCCTCCTCTGAGGCATCCCAGGCCCCGGCCGTCCCCTCTCCCTCCGCACCTGTCCCGTCCTATGCCACTTTCTCGCATCTGCCTCCCCAACCAGCCTCCAAACCAGAAGCCATTGCTGTGTTGGGCTAACTTTGCCTTCCAAATGCTCCTTGTTCCTGTGCCCTCCTGCCCATCCCATGTCCATGACCGGGGTTCGCTTTTAGCCGGAATTTTGCAAAGCTTCCTTGAGGTCTCCCAGCCTCCCATCTCGACCCCTCCGATTCCTTCTCTGCACCACGGGGTGAGTGGGATTGAACCTCAGATCCATGTTGTCTCTCCTTTGCCTGAGACCACCGAGGGGTGGTTCCCCAGTGTCCTCAGGACAAAGCCCAAGCCTCCTGGCCTGGCATTCAAGATCAAGTGCTGACTTCTCCGGCTCCAGCTCAGATGGCTCTCCCCACACAGAGGATCTCTCTGATTTCCACCAGAGGATCCGTCTTCCTTGCGTTCTCCTCCTGAGGAGCCCTTTGAATGTCACCTCCCACCATCTCTAGTAACCTTGCCACAGGTCCTTTGTGACAACGGCACGATCAGATCTTCTCTCTTCTCCACCCCACAGCACAGAGCTTCTCAAGGGAGGTGCTTACTCCATATTGTAATCCAGTTTTGTAATTGGAAAATGAAAAAAAAAAAAATCAACGTCTTTCCTGTTAGGAATTTAAGATGGAAAAGCAAAAAGAAAGGAGTAATATGTTTTCACCACCCTGACTTAAAACCCACTATCGTGTTTCCTTATTTGTTCCCACTCTGTTTTCTAGGTGATTTGAAAACACTTCACAAGCATTTGATCCTTAAAAATGTAGACCTTAACAGGAAAAAAAAAAAAAAAAAAAACCCACAAAAGTCCTTCCGCCCCAGAGCTAAATGCTTGAGTCCAATAATATCTTCCAATCCTTTATTTTTTTTTTTAATTTTTTTTTTCAACGTTTATTTATTTTTGGGACAGAGAGAGACAGAGCATGAACGGGCGAGGGGCAGAGAGAGAGGGAGACACAGAATCGGAAACAGGCTCCAGGCTCTGAGCCATCAGCCCAGAGCCCGACGCGGGGCTCGAACTCACGGACCGCGAGATCGTGACCTGGCTGAAGTCGGACGCTTAACCGACTGCGCCACCCAGGCGCCCCTCTTCCAATCCTTTAAAGAAAAAAAATGCCTTGGGGCGCCTGGGTGGCTCAGTCAGTTAAGCAACTGACTTCAGCTCAGGTCATGATCTCACGGTTCATGGGTTCAAGCCCCGCATCGGGCTCTGTGCTGACAGCTCGGAGCCTGGAGCCTGCTTCCGATTCTGTGTCTCCCTCTCTCTCGGCCCCTCCCCCACTTGTGCTCTGTCTCTCTCTCTCTCTCTCTCTCAAAAATAAATAAAATGTAAAAAAAGAAAAATTAAAAAAAAAAAAGAAAAAGAAAAAAAATGCCTTTACTTGTACATGCATTTACCTACAGGAACAATACGAGTGTTTCGTGCTTTCGTACATGTAGTCATGAATCTTGCTAGATCACAGTTTTTCACCTTGCTTTTTTGCATTCAAGACGCTATGTTTTTGAGATTAATCCATATGGATACAAATAGGTTTAGAAACATGATTACCTACAGGTAACACCAGAGCTTCAAGGTTAAGGATCTGGATTCAAAATCCTGCTTTCGCCACTTACTACCTGTGTGATTTTATGACCCGTGCCTCAGTTTCCCCTAATGGGAAATTAGGAGAAGCTGTGCCCTCAAGGAGCATCTGTTGGAATGGAGAACAGCAAATGAGCAGCTCCTGACACACAGCAAATGCCCGAAGAACGTTTAACTAAATGCCCTGGATTATAGATTCATTTGGACAAGATCCCCATCCTTACAATACTGAGTCTCCCCACCCAGGAGTGTGAGGTCCCTCCTCATTTTTTCAGATCTTGTAGGTTCCTTGCTAAACGTATGGCACTTTTTCTTTAAAAACGGTGCACATTTTTTAACATAGGAATTCTATGTGATGTCTTGCACTTTTACGTTTTGTGACCTCTGTTTTAATAACATTTTCTCATTGGTGTGAATAGAGCACCATCAATTTGCCTGATTAGTGCTGATCTGGACCCCTTAATGGACTCTCCTGTTATATAAAAGTTTGTCCGGGGGCGCCTGGGTGGCTCAGGCGGTTAAGTGTCCGACTCGATTTCGGCTCAGGTCGCGATCTCACGGTCGGTGAGTTCAAGCCCCATATCGGGTTCCGTGCTGACAATGCGGAGCCTGCTTGGGTTTCTCTCTCTCTCCCTCTCTCTGCCCCTCCCTGGCTTGTGCCCTCTCCGCCCTCACTCTTGCTCTTAAAATAAATAAATAAATAAGCTTAAAAAAAAAAAAACAAAAAACAGTCTCAGATAAAGCTGGAGGCTCAAAACCTTCACAAGAGTATCTGCCTAGGCTTTTCTCTGATATTTGTATTGCCTTCTACTTACAAAGTCTTCTTCTCCAAACAAGGAAGGGGTCTTTCTGCGGCAGGCAGAGGAATGACCTTTAACCTCCAAGTAGCTTGCTAACACACTAAGGGTATGGAATGTCCAGGCAATAAAATTTGAGTTGCCCTCCCAGATCTGGGCGTGGCTTGGTTTGTTGCCCAGGGGCACCTTGGAAATGGGCTGCCCTCCCATCAGGCAGGAAGGGAAAACATCCAGAGGACTCTGGCCTATTTATCTTGAGACAGCGCCTAAGTGTGACGATTGTCATGGCACCCTGTAACTAGGAGGTTTGCCAAGGCCTTTGGTGGAGTCCTTGAGCATATTAAGGAAACTCCCTTGCAAGGCCCAGTTTTATCATGCATGAATGGGGTGCTCGGTTTCATTGAATACTTCTACATCTCAGATGTTATATTGTTTTTCTTCCTTCTGCATTGCATCAATCCTTTTTCTAATCTGTTAAACTATGTTTGACCTAAAGGTGTGGTGGAGTGAGGCAGCTAGAACAGATTGTAGCCACTTGGGATTAAATCTTGGGCTCTCCTGCCTACCAGCTGTGTGGCCTTGGGCAAGTTCCTTGACATCTCTGTACCTCATAGTATCATTGTAATGGTTACATGTTTTAATCTCCGTAAAACCTTACGTGGTGCTGTGTGTCTACTGTTCTCGTGCTTTTATTTTCCAGGGACAAACCTTTTGGTCATGCGTTCTGTTCTTTCACTGTAATGCTGGCTCAGGTTTTACATCAGTGCTCATAAAGGAGGGTGGCCTATAGTTACATTTCCTCCAGGAAATCTTGTCCAGTTCTCTTAAAAGTGGATCGCTTTCGGGGCACCTGGGTGGCTCAGTTAGTTAAGTGTCCGACTTTGGCTCAGGTCATGATCTTGCAGTTCGTGGGTTCAAGTCCCCTGTCAGGCTCTGTGCTGACAGCTCAGAGCCTGGAGCCTGCTTCAGATTCTGTGTCTCCCTCTTTTTCTGCCCCTCCTCTGCTAGCTCTCTCTCTCTCTCTCTCTCTCTCTCTCAAAAATAAACTTTTTTTAAAAACATCTAATTAAATTTCATTTTGTTTTATTTTAACCCAATTAGCCTCTGCCTTTTAAAAAGTTTGACCCATTTACGTTTATTGGTATTACAATATTATATTGTGTTTTCTACTTAGCATTCTTTCTCTTTATTTCTTTTTCCCTCTCTTTTTTGGTTTTCTGCTGAATTAACTGTGTTTTCTTTGTGCCATTTCCTTCTCCACTCTTGTTTTGGAAGTTATGCATTTTGTTTCTATTTTTAGCAGTTCCCCTTGCATTTTTAACAGTCATACATAAATTTCTTTTTCAGGAAATGCTAATTAAGAGTCTATCCTGCTGAGTATGAAACTAAAACAAAAACAGAGTATACTGCCTCCCTCTGTGCATGCCTCCCTCCCAAATTCTGTCCTTCTGTTTTCTGGGTTGGCCCCATTTGTGACCTGGCGTTATGGGTCCCCTGCTTTGTGCTGCCAGTGGAGACCTGGCCTCAGTCATGGGGACCTCTAAGCTTTGTTCTCCAGGGCTGAGTACAGACTGAGGACCTGGCCCCAAGCCCTGTGCGTTCAGCCTGCTGTATTCCTGGCTGAGATACAAGCCTTCAGCGCCCCCCCCCCCCCTCCTGGCTAGACTACACGCTTCTTCTTGTTCATTTGTTGTTTTTGTTGCTTTTCCTTCAGAGGTTTACTTCAAGCCTACACAGAATTCCCTTTTTGTATCTGTGTGGCATTCAACTATTAACATTTTTTTTCTCCTCTGATTTTAATGCGTTTGAGAAGGACACGATGGATTTCTGGTTGTAGTCTGCTACCTTGAACTGGCTACCTTCCTATTTTTTTCCCATTCACTTAAACTTTAGAAAGTAAAGTCGATCGGTCATGGCCAGGGGGGTACACACAGGACCAGGTCAGTGCATTTGAGGCAAGCAGCACAATTGACGACGCGTCTAACACGGGTCTCCCTCCCTGTGCCCCAGCGTAGGATGCCTCTCATACCCTGTAGACTCTAGTCCTGACGTGAGCAAGAGCCACTCCCTGTCAGCTTGCCAATGTGTCAGGGCCCCTCTTTGGCTTCTTCTGGTTCTGAAGCACTGGACACTGCGGTCTCCCCTGTGGGGGACCCATCAGCTCTCAGTTGGGCACAGGTCCCAAGCACCAGTACAAGCCCACCCCTCCCGGCCCCCCCCTCACAGCACACCCACGGTCAGATGCCCAGCACATAAGGTCTAGGAGTCTGGAACATCTCCATGTTGGTCGTTTGCCCACTCCACATCATCCCTTGGAGTCCTGCCTACAGCCCCTTTGTCCCCTCGCACAAAAGCTCTTGTCTCTGCTCTGCCCAGTGTAGCCCTTGATGGCTATTTGGGGTGACAGACACCAGGAAGAGTTCACACACCGCTCAACCAATCCCAAGCTTTTAGAAACATGAGACTCATCTTCCCCATCCCTCAAGGGTTCGGTTTTTAGAAATGCTCTATCTTGTTCATCAGCAAAAAGAGAAAGAAAAAAAAAAAACCGCCAGACATTTATTATTGGAAACAGGTTGAACTGTTCATCTTCTGTTACATGTTTTTCCTCCCGATACACAAAACTCTTGGCCACAAAGGACCTGTGGCAGGGGAGCCCTGTTGCTGCAACAGGTCGTGACACCATAGCCAGTATTTATGGTTTTTCTTCCTTCTTCGTGAATCCCACACGTTTGCCTCCAGCGAGCACCCCTGCTGCTCAGGGGGCTTTACCAGGTGGGGGGGGGGGGACTTGATATCATGAAGATGTCATGTCTCTCCAAATTAATCTATGAAAACATTTGAATTCCAATCAAAATCCCGTCAAAGTTTTTCACAGAACTGGGAAAACGGATGCTAAAATCTATATAGAAGAACACAGGGTCGGGAATGGCCAGGCCAGGTTAGGAGAACAAGGCTGGGGGGAAGCTTCCCTACCAGACAGCAAGACTAATTATAAAGCTAGCAGAATCGAGAAGAGCCACCCAGTGTTTCTGAAATATGGTGCTTTATCACAGTTTGCTAGAAATTTTGCAATTTTGGTTTTGATTTCTTCTTTCACATGAGACATCTTAAGAGAGATTTATAGGGGTGCCTGGGTGGCTCGGTCGGTTAAGCGTCCAACTTCGGCTCAGATCATGATCTCACAGTTTGTGAGTTTGAGCCCCGCGTCAGACTCTGTGCTGACAGCTCAGAGCCTGGAGCCTGCTTCAGATTCTTTGTCTCCTCCTGTCTCTGCCCCTCCCACGCTCATGCTCTATCTCCCTCTCTGTCTCTCAATAATAAATAAACATTTAAAAAAATTTTTTTTAAATGTCATCGCAAGCCTGAGGTCATGGAGTCTCTTACTTTTTTTTTTTCTGTTAATATTTTATTTTCTGTTAATATTTTATTTTTCTCATCACATGTAGACAAACCCTACTTCAGGGTTTCTCATTCTTGACATTGAACATTTGGGACTGGATAATTATTTGCTGTGGGCACCTGTCCTGTGTGCATCATAGGACATTTGACAGCATCCCTAAGTGCCAGGAGCACCCCACAAGTTGTGACAACAAAAATGTCTCCAGACATTGTCAAATGTAACCTGGATGCAAAATCACACACACACACACACACACACACACACACACACACACACACATATTGAGAACCACTGATCTATTTGGATGTTATTGTATATGGTGTGAGGTAAGGATCCAGTACTTTTCCTCAATACGATGTATTAGTTTTATTAATATTAAATAATTCTTCTTTTCAAACTTGTTTATGATGCCACTGCTACTACATGTCCACATCCTATACGTGCGTGCATCTGTGATTGTATATGGTAGACCCTGACTAGATTATCACAAACTCATTTCCTTTTCCTGGGCACAGAACCCCCTTGCATCTGAATGGGACAGAAGTGAAGAGTGTCACTTCCAGGTCTGGACAGCAGGGAGCAGGTGTGTCTTCATCATGCTCTCTCTCTCTCTCTCTCTCTCATCCCCTTCCAAGGACACCTTGTCAGAGTATGAATCTGGGGGTTGAATGGGCCTACCCAGTTCTCACTCAGGGTCTCGTGACCACAGTCAGATGGCACTTGTTGTTGGGGCCACTCTGAGGGCTTCTTCCCTCACCTAGTGGGGCTGAAGGATGAGCCGGAGTCCGAAACAGCTGTGGCTCACTGTCTGGCTGGGGTGTCTCTCTCTCCCTCCTTCACTTGCCCCCCTCTACCCTCTCTGGTCTCTCCACGTGGGGTTCTCCCTGTGGCAGCCTCAGGGTAGCTGGATTTTTTACACAACGACTGAAGTCAGTTGTCCCCGAGGGAAACTGCAAAGCTGCATGACCTTTCCTGACTCAACCTAAGAAGCCCCACAATGTCTCTTCCACCGTCTTCATCCAGGCAGCCACAAGGAGGGCATAGAGACGCCAGAGCATAAAGTACTTGTGAACACGTGTCAAAATCACAAGCTATCCGACGCGGTCCCAGATTCCTTATCCCCTGGGTGTGGTGTTTGTCTCTCCCTCTGGAAGGTTGCAGGCAGGGTCTTCATTTCCTTCCCGACGACTCTGGAATTTTATGATCTGCTTTGTGGTTCTTTCGTCAACATGCTCGGCACTCATCGTGCCTTTCAGCTCGAAAGCCCATCTTCCGTCCTGGGAAAACTTACTGCGTTATTTTTATTTTACTATTTTTTTCCTACCCTCTTCTTTCTCCCTCTCTCTGGACCTCCTGGAATAATACTGTTATTCTTATCTTTCCATGCCTTTATCTTTTTTTTTTTTTATTTTCATGCGTATTTTTCAACTCTATCTTGAGATTTTTTCATTTCTGCAATCTCATTTTTAATTTCCAAGAGTTCCTGAGTATTCTTTATGATAGCCTCCCTTTTGGGGCGCCTGGGTGGCTCAGTCGGTTAAGTGTCCGACGTCGGCTCAGGTCATGAGCTCGCGGTCCGTGGGTTCGAGCCCCGCATCGGGCTCTGTGCTGTCAGCTCAAAGCCTGGAGCCTGCTTCGGGTTCTGTGTCTCCCTCTCTCTCTGCCCCTCCCCCGTTCATGCTCTGTCTCTCTCTGTCTCAAAAATAAATAAACATTACAATAGCCTCCCTTTCTTACCTCCTGGATGTAACACCTTTGGTTATGTCCCTGAAGATAATGATTAAAGCTGATTTGAATTTTTCTGATACCACCTGCACGGCCCCTATCTTTTCTGAGTTCTTTTTCTTTCCCCGTTTATTGCTGTCTCTCTTTTACGTGAGAGAGTTCTCTCAACTGTCTGGCAATTATCTGTTGTCCTTTGATATCTGTCGTGTCAGGGGTGAGCGGGAAAGCTGAGGGTTTATCAAACACAGACCCTGTCACCAGGGCCCCTAAATGTCAGTTTCCGCTTCTCCCAGAGGATTCCTCCAGTCTTCCACTGGGCTGTGGGCCTCTGCCCACGCTCCAGAAGCTGGGCTGGAGGGCTGGACAGGGGGTCTTAAGGTTTGAGTATGAGGACCGTCCCCTGGCCCGCAGGCTACGCAGCCCCACCCACTGAATAGGGGCCAAGTGAAGACCTGCTGCTTTTGCTAGTTGCCACAGGTGCCCGAAGACCCACCTAACGGGCACGGGGTCTGCTGGGGAAGGGTGATGCAGCGACAGCCCCTGAGGGAGGTCACCAGCCCCAGCTGTGTGGCTTTTTCTGCAGCCAGATCCTCCGGACAGGCATTCCCACAGACCCACTCTTAAACCTCTTCGCCAAAGCCCCCTCGTGCCAGGCCCCCAGTCTTGGCCTCTTCCAAATTCCTGGGATCTCCCGGGGCCTCAGGGCCATCTCAGCGGGTCCTGAAGGAACCACGTGCCTGGGGACAGTGCCGTTTGGCACACCACCTCTGTCTTGGTGTTCCGATGGGCGACCCAGACCGGTCCTCGTGGTCAGGTGGCCGGGCTCCCCCAGGGCTCAGAACGGCCAGGAGCGGCTCCTCAAAAGGACGATGTGTAGGCTCCTGTTTTCTCCCTGCAAGATGCTTCTCCGCTTGGCTTTAAGTGCCTGAGGAAGAGGCTTCCACTGGCTGGGGTCCCCCGTCTCCAGAAAGACGAGAGGCTGGGAACGCAACAGACAGTGGCCAGACCACAGGGGAAAACAGAACTCTGACCCCGCGACCCACCGCAGCCCGCCCAGAAAACCAACCTCTTGTCTGCAATAACCAGCCAGGAAGCCGGCGGCCGTGGGGCGCGCCTGCGGGAAGTCAGACTGCTAGCTCTAGGGGACAACGCAGGAAGCCAGGCAGCGAGCCTGGTGACAATTGCCCGGAATGTCCAGGACTTCATTCACAAGTGATAGCTTCCCCAGTTTTTATTTTTTCCTACTTAAGACCAACCAGAAAAAGCCACCTCTGCTCCCCCCCCCCACCCCAGTTCTACCAAGCCCGCTCACTGCTTCCCCAGGCCAGCAGCCTCCATTCAGGGCGCACCCGAAGCCTCCCTTCATCCCCGCACGAAGCCCTCCCTCTCCCCTGCCTGCTGAGTCTCTGCCAAACACAAGTGAGCAGCCAACCCCCTCGCCAGCAAGTCTGAGTGAAGAGCACTGCTCACTGCCATTTGCTGCTCTAGAAGGCAGCTAGGCCCGTGGCTCCCAGAAGAGGAACGTAAGGTGCTGATGTGGAGGAAAAAGGAGGGCAGACCGGTCTCCGTCGGTCCACGGGGCAGGGCTCTTCGGGATGCAGAGGACAAGATGTGCGAGGGCAATGTGCTGCCCGAGGAAGGGCGGAAGGAGCGGGCCCGGCCTAGCTCTGAAATCCCCCTGGGCTCTCCCCCCACCGGGGGCCAAATCACCCGGCCGGGCCCAGGCGCTGCCCCGCAGGAGCACCATCAGTGTGCCCACGGTCCTCGGACAGGGCCCACCTATCTGTGCCACCTTCTGGCCTGCTGCCGAATGTCCGCGCCAAGGAGAGGGCTGCGCCCTTCAGCTTCCAGAGGCTTCCCTTAGCTCAGGGTCTTCCTCCACCACCAAATGAGGGGATTCTAGCTGACCGTCACTGACCGCTCTCAGGGTCCGGTCTGGGGGAGCCAGAGGGGCCTGGTCTCAGCGTGGGGCGGGCGGGGGGGGGGGGGGTAGTCCCACGGCCCTCTCTCTGAACCCCTCCCCGATCCCCTGCAGAGGCAGGATGACGCTGGGAGTTGACCAGATTCCCTTAGCCTGAGAACAAAGGAGAGATCAGACGGGATGGGTCAGATTATGCTGTAGTAACAACAGCTCTAAAATGCCAGCAGCGTAAAACCGCAGGGTCATTGCTCAATCACATCACGTGTTCGCCACACTTTAGCGGGGGCTCTGCTCCACGTCGTCCTTACACGGGGCCCAGGCTGCCATCACCTGTCCTGGAGGCTGGGGAGGACAGCGCTGGGATCTCGCATGGGCAGCGGCCGCCCCGGGACTGATTTGCCCACACTGCGCCCAGCCCACCGCCTACTGGAATGCGTCAGAGGCCCCTCCCCCTGGCAAGGGTCGTTTTCGCATGTCACTCTCTGCCCGGGGAATGTGGATGGTGAGACAAGGCGGTGGGAGAGCCAGCGGATCGCGCAGGGTTGCTCCTGTGTCCGAGACGCAGGGGGGAGCCGGGAGGGCCCCCCCGGAACAGCAGTGACTGCCCCTCCTCGCACTGACCCAGCCTGGGCCGCACACAGCTACTCAGCTCCTACCCTCAGCCCCCTTCCCCAGGGGCCCCTCGGCTCCTGGGCTCCGCCGCCCCGGGTGGAGGCCCTTGTGGCAGGTGGCCCTGCTGAAACCAGAAAGCATTTTGTATTAAGTGAGCCTCTTCTCTCTCTCTAGACTGTGGGCATCTCCAGCACAGAAACCGTAGTTCATTTCTCTTACTGCTTTTTTTAATTTTTTCGGTCTCTTTATTCCTGTTCCTGGAGCTCAGCAGACTGGGTTGAAGGCCCTAAGAAGATACATCCATGTGTTTTAGGACTCAAGCGTCCTAGCTGGCTGCCCCATCCCTCCCTCAAACCTGACTGTTGAGGATGTGAGAGCCCCTCCCCAGGAAACTGAATGCTCACAGCAATGCTTCTCGCTTGGAAATTTTATTGGTCCCCAGGAAAGGGAGGCAGGCAGCCCCCACCTCCCGCCGAGGGTGCTGCAAACTCTCACTGCTTCCCGTTGCCGTTGATGGGACGGTTCACGTGCTCAGGGGAGGCCAGGAAGGCCTTGAGCTTGGGCCGGGCGCTGAGGCGCGCCACGTAGGCCGAGAGCAGGGGGAAGGAGTCCAGGCAGCCGGGGGCCAGGACCTGGTGGATCAGCAGCAAGTCCAGCAGGTTGTAGTCCGCGAAGGAGATCTGCAGGGCAGAGGGCAAGGGACTCAGCAGGCGGGAGCGTGGGAGCCAAGGAGTCTGAGCCTTTCCCTAAGTCCGCCCCATTCTGCTGAGCCACGGGTTCCTGAGTTCCCTCTGCACCTGTTTCCCCTCCGCCAGAACGGGATGGTGCAGAGGGGCAGGACAGAGCCAGACGCTCACCTGGTCGCCCACGATGAAGGCCTGGCCCCCCTGGTTCTGGGACAGCAGCGTCTCGAAAGGCTTCAGGTGCCCCGGCAGTGCCTTCACATATTCCTTCTTGCCTGCCTCCTGCCAGAAAGACACCACCGCGTGTTACCCTCCTGACCCCCACGCTGCGGCCCACCCCAGCCTCTGCCCCAGCCCTGAGACACCCCCTTCTTTTTGCCCTATTTCGTGAATCACCACCCGCCCAGGCCGGAGCCCCAGTGCCCCCCTGCTCACTTCCCATCCCCAGGGCCGCACCACATCTTGTCCAGCTCAGCCGTGGATTCTTCTTTACCCCACCCCCCCCCCTCCGCCTCTGCCGTGGTCTCCCACCAATCAACTCCAGAAGTCTTGGAAGATCCTTCTAGATCTCACATCCATACCCGGCCCTGCTTAAGATGCCTCGATGGCTCCCCACTGCCATCAGAGGACTATCCAGCCAGCCAGTTCGAGGCCCCGAGGATCTGGGCCTCTTGCCCCTCCAGTGCCAACTCCTGCCACACTCCCTCTCCCTCCCCCACGGCCACACACACACGCCCTGCGAAATTGGCCCCAGGTCCTCAGATGTGCTCCAAGTCAGGATACTTTCTGCACCTCAAAGGGCCAGCACCTGCTTCCAGAAGCTGGCTACAGGTCCTTCCCCTCCCCCGCCACTAAGAAGCCCAGCCCTCCCAGGCCGGAGGGAGGCAAGCCTTTCTTTGTACTCCACCGTGCCCAGCCCTGGCGCCCGGGCTCACATAGTTGGTGTAGATAAGGGTGGCGTATTTGCAGCGAAGGTCCTCCACCCCGTCATTCACCACGTCCACCAGGGCTGCCTCGCGCTGGTCCTTCCCGTATAGCCCTGGGGAGAAAGTCAGCCAAAGCATGACTGGGTGTCTGACATGCCACTGGCAGGCCATGTGGCGGCCTGTGGGCACAGCCGTGGAGAAGGAAGGCCGGAAGGCCGGTCCTGACGCACGGTAGGCGCTCAGAGCTCAGCAGGAGGCAGACCCAGGCTTGACTGGGGGCAAGTTAGATAACCTCCTCGTGCCTCTGTTTCCACCATCCCAAAGGGCTCACCAGGCAGCTTGATTTAAACGGAGGAGGTTCAGAGGGGGGTAACAAGGAGATGTGTGGGAACACTGGCTGATGCTTGCCCCTCCCCCCCCCCCCCCCCCCCGCCCTGCCACCTGCAGCCTCAAGACTCACCAAGGGTGCGCCCCAGGTGTCGCAGGATGGCATTGGACTGGTACAGAGTGAGGTCTCCGTCCTGGAACTTGGGGAGCTGCCCGTACAGCTGGGGGTGGGGGTGGGGGGCGGCACAGCTCCGTCAGAGATGCGGAGCTTGGCTGCCCCCCCCCCCAGCTGCCCAGCCCCTGGCCCCCCTCTGGGCACGGCAGCCACTCACACAGGAGGCCTTGAGCGGGCCCTGCATCCAGGTCTCCTTGGTCACCACCTCTTCCTTCCAGCTCTGGCCCTGGTCGGCCAGCAGCATGCGCATGGCCTCGCAGCGCCCTGGGGGAGGGGAGGACAGGGTGGGGGGATGCAGGGAGACCCCAGCCTCAGAGCACCCTGGGGAGGGGCCGTGGAGGCAGGGACTCCGATGACGACCCCGCTGGACACTAGGGAGGGGACGGGCCAAGGTGGAGAGAGCGGATATTCGGGCCTAGGGAGCGCAGGGGAGCAGGGAAGGAGGCCCCAGCTAGTACCCACATGATGGAGGGGCGGGGTGGGGGTCTTGGGGTGCTCCCCAGGTGGGCGAGGGGCGTGGGCTGCAGCCCCAACCTCTGCCTCCCCCGGCTGCCAGTCACAGGGCACCTACCTCGGACCGGGAAGTAGACAATGGTGTAGGGCGGCACTGGAGCGTATGGAGAGAAGTCTGTTAGGGTCTGGGAGGAGGCGATTACGGACGGGAGAGAGCGCCAATCCGTCCTCCCTGGGGTCCCCTTGCCGGCTCTGGGCGCTCCGGGACCGTGGGAGCAGGTCTCTGCGCTGGAGGCGCCGAGCCCCCCGCCCCCGCCCCGGAGAGCCAACCGCGCGCCGCTGGCGTCGTGGGTCCCCTGGATCCCCATCCCGGCGCGGGGGTGGCAAGGGGGGCGGGGGTGCAGGGCCTTCCAGGAACTCTGGTCCGAAGCTGGGGGGGGGGGAGGGTCCGGCCTCCAGCCGGGAGCGCCCCGAGGCCTCTGGAAGCGCCCCCCCCCCCTCCCCCGGAGGCCCAAGCGGGGGGGACTCACTGGTTGCAGCGCGGACAGCGGCGGCTCAGGCGGCGGTGGAGCTCAGGCCCGGCCCGGCCTCCAGCCTTATAAGGGTTGTCCCGCCCATCCCCGTCCCGCTCCACCCCGATGCTGACTCACGGCGCCCCGGAAGCCCCGCTCCCGGTCCCGAGCCCCGCGGGTGCCCCCAGCCCACCGTCACACCGGCCGGAGGCCCTGCCAGCCCGCCCGCCGCCCCCTACAGGCGGCCCGAAGTTTGTGCTCAACAGCGGCCGGGCGCTGATGACTCCCCGGCCAGCGCCAGCGCACCAGCGGCCAGATTCTTCCAGAGCCCTTCGCGTTTGCCCACCGCAGCTGCTTTCCCCGCTTGGTTCACAGACCTCAGAGGCACAAAGCCTTTGTCGACCAGAAAAACAAAACAGGCGGTTATTTTACCAGCAAAATGGGTTTATTCGGGAACAGCAGAGAAGTGTTATTCGGGACAAGCAAGCTATGGGAAAACCACGGGCAAGTCCAGGGAACAAAGGACAGGAACTCTACTTTTTAGAGAAACAGGAGGGAGCGGAGAGGGGCTGCTTTCAAAGAAACTCTATTGGAAGAAAAGAGGGGGTGATGGATTTTCATTGGCTGGGCTGTTGGAGGAGGAGAGGAGAAAATGGTTCTTTTCCTCCTGCTGGGAGAGTAAAAAAAAAAAAAAAAAGAGAGAGGCTTCCTGTGGGGTCTGCAACTGAGGAGGAGTGTTCTGGCAGAGAGGTCCCCCCCTCCCCTATTTTACGTGAGGTTTTCTTTATTCAGTCTCACAAAAGGGGGAACCCTTTTGATCAAAATCTCCTTCCTCTCCCCACTCCAAAAGCATCCATGATCAAGAGTCCCATTTTCCAAATTCAGTGGGTTTTTTGTCCCTTCCTGCCAGGAAGGACCCTTCCCGGGTGGCATGTCCCACATTGGAGGGAAAGTACACAGATGGGAAACCCCTGACGCCACATCTGTAACCAGGAGGGTAGAAGGGAGGACTCTCAGGCATTTCCTCTGTGGAGTCTGTATCTTTCCAAAGTCGTTCAGGTTGGAGATCATCTCAAAGCATTGAATGGCATCACCTTATTGGGTACATCATTTCTACAATGATTTGACATGCAACGGCTACAAAACTTAAAAGTAATGCTATGAAACATAAAACGTAATTAAAGGCAACATGACGATTCTAAATTGTATGATGGTTCTGAGTTGTGCCCCTAGGCCTGAAGGTGATGACGGAGCTTGGGGCAATCTGAGGATTAAACACAGGCTGGCACACACACACACACACACACACACACACACACACACACCGGCAGAATATATGTGATATTCCTCGGACACTCCTGGCTACCCAAGAACAAAGGAGAGGGGTTTAAGTGCTTGCCATGGTAATGTGGGAAACTAAGGCAAATGAAAAATTAAATTCCCTTACTGCCTACAGCCCATTGACAAGTCCTTGAAACCTCCCTCTAGGACCTCAGTGGCCTCAATGATGACACTTTGCTGGGACAAGAGAAAACCCTAGCCTAACACTATCCTAACGTACAGGATCCTGTCTTTTTTTTAAATCTCAGCTGCCCCAATATATATGCTGACAATCATACTCCAAGCTTATGCCCCCCCACCCCCCACATAGCTAAAGGGTCTCATGACTGGGGTCTTATTAAATGGTAAGAAATGGTGTTTCCCTAGCAACAGCTAGCCCCTCAAGGCCCTGGAAACCTTGCTTCCAAAATTCCTTAGAGACTTATTCTATTCCTGACCCCCTCCCAACCTGAGGGGATATAATCAGTTACCCATCAGGACCCCAGCGCAGCTCTTCCTGCCCCTGGGTCCTATCCCCGTGCTTTAATAAAATCACCTTTTTGCACCAAAGACATCTTCAAGGACTCTCTGTTGGCCGTCAACTCTGGACCACCCTACCATCACCCCAATAAAGGGGAGATGGGACGGGAGGGCCAAAGGTAGCCAATAAAAAAAAAAGGACCACGGAGAATCAGGTGCAATTTGCTGTAGCCCTAATTTTGTGCAATTGGGTTTCTACGTCCCCTGAGGCATGTATCTACATGCAGCCAGGAGATGGTGTTTGCTATCACACAGCTGCTTCCTTGTTCGGCAAGGAGATAATCAAGGGCTATGCAATCGTCTTAGACAACGAGTTAAGTGCTCGTTAACCGGCTGCTCCTGTATTTGCTGTGGAATTGGCCTGCTCTCTTGACGTTAGGGAGAGATTTCCAATCACGTTCTCATTCGCACTTACTCCAACCCTGGGGAGAAAAGTTGCCTGGGGAGGCAAACTCGGAATCCTGTCCGTCTCCTGGGAGCTCCTGTTCAGGGCAGCCGTGGAGAAGAAATGGCACAGATCAATGAGGGGTTTCTGATTTGTTACGAAAAGAAAATAGAATCGTAAACACGGCAAGAGCACGTTGCCCTTTTAGCCTCCAGCTGTCAAGACAAGGCGTTGCCCCAGCCCGGGCATCATTGTCAGAAACCCCACATTTAGAGGAGTAGCCGGGGGGGTGTGCATAAAGCTCCCTCACAAGCACCGTCTATGGACCCCTTGACCTGTATACAGAATTAGCACTCTTCAGCCAAGACTTCGATGCTGCATTATTACGTGTTTAAAGAGTACCTAGATGTATGGGTGTGTCAGTAAGCTGACAAATGGCCCTATTTATATTGGCTGCCCCAAAATAGATACAGTTGGAGATAGATAGATAGACGATAGATAGATGGCAGACAGATATTATTTATACTTATATATATTTCAGAGATCTTGCTTTCCCATCCCAGGGAAGGGTTAAATTGAAGCAAGGAATGGGGTTTGGTGGGTTCAGTACTCTAACCTTATAAAAGGGACCTCAGGAACAATCTAGGCACACAGTGGAACTTGGGATTCTGGTGAATTCACTTAAAGAGTGAATTAAGGGATCGCTGTTGTTATAAACAGATGGAGGTTTCTGGTGACAAATCCGGCGATCAGAGAGGTTTCCCCTTTTTGCAGTAGATTGGGAAATCAGATGGGAGTGTTATCTGTCTGGAGAAAACATAGTAAGACACAACAGTGAGACAGGGGTACACAGGCCTGGCCCACTCATCTTGGGAAAGCTGTCTCCGCTGGATGTCGTCTGCTTCAATTACTGGAAATCCTTACGTTCAGGTCACCAATCCATGTGCAGATCTGACTGGGCCTTGGTGCTTTCTTTATTTATTAAGTTTATTTATCTGATTTGAAAAAGAGAGCACAAGTGGGAGAGGGGCAGAGAGAGAATCCCAAGTAGGCTCCACACTGTCAGCACTGAGCATGATGTGGGGCTCGAACTCACGAACCACGAGATCATGACCCAAGCCAAAGTCAGCCGCTTAACCGACTGAGGCACCCAGGCACCCTGGTGCTTTCTTTAGATGTAACACGTGAATCAGGAGTCAATTCCCTGATGTTTGGAGACACTAGGGTTAGCTAACAGTACCTGGTAGGAGGCCTCCCAACGAAGTTGAAGAGAATCGTTGTGGACGTGTCTTTTCCGATAGAGGAAACAATCTCGGTGTTGCAAGGTGTGAGGGTTAATATCCTCATCTGCCTGGAGTGTGCTGTAAAAAGGTTGCTCTACCTGGGGCGCCTGGGTGGCTCAGTTGGTTGGGCATCCGACTTCGGCTTGGGTCATGATCTCATGGTCTGTGGGTTCGAGCCCCACATCGGGCTCTGTGCCGATGGCTCTGACCCTGGAGCCTGCTTTGGATTCTGTGTCTCTCTCTGTTCTTCCCCCACTCACGCTCTGTCTCCCTCAAATAAATAGATGTTAAAAAAAAATAAATAAAAAAAGGTTGTTCTACCAAAGCATGATTGCTTTCAATAGAAGCAATTGGGCCTTTAGAATATTGACATATATCTCCTTTTGCTAACTGTGGATCAAAGGAGGCAGGGGCAAAGCACATTGGGCACCTTGTGACTACCTCAAAGGATGAAAGTCTATGAGTTCCAAAGGGGGCAGATCCAAGATTTAGAAGGACCAAGGCCAATGTTCTAGGCTAAGATAGTTGAGGGGTCTCTATAAATTTTGCCAATGAGGTTTTAAAAAAATTTTGTTAATGTTTACTTATTTTTGAGAGAGAGAAAGAGAGCATAAGTAGGGGAGGGGCAAAGAGAGAGGGAGACACAGAATCGGAAGCAGGCTCCAGGCTCTGAGCTGTCAGCACAGAGCCCGATGTGGGGCTCGAATCCATGAACCTCGAGATCATGACCTGAGCTGAAGTCGGGCGCGTAACCAACTGAGCCACCCAGGCGCCCTCCAATTGAGTCTTGATGATGCGTTAGTGTGTTGATTAGCCCTGAGGACTAAAGTTGATATTGCATGGTCAAAGTGTAGAACTGCCTGAACAGCACAACCCTCTCAGGGCACCTGACCGGTGAAATAAGTTCCCTGACCATTGTGAAGCATGGGAGGGGTTCCCCAAGCAGGAAAAACCTTTTTAATAGGATTTTGGCAACAAAAGAGGCCTTAGCCTATCTACAAGGAAAACTTCAGTCCAGTGAGAAAACATGCAAACCATAACTGAAACGTATTTATATCCATGAGATGGGGCATTCTAGATAAAGTCCATCTGCCAAGCCTGGAAAGGTCCATTGGGCAATTTTAAACACCCAGAGTTGGTATGGATGGCCATCCCAGGATTGTATTTTGGAAGGTGTGAGGTATGACAAGTGAGACGAGCATTTTTTTTTTTTTTTGGTGACCTTATTAATACTTCCTTACCAGTGTTGGTTCAAACAGGCTATCATTTTATCAGTAGACCAACGATTTGAAGTAGGTACTATGGTCAATAATGGGAATTTTAGAGTCTGGCAGGACTACATTGTATTTGGCCCAGGCTATAGTCGTCTCTTCTTAACCAACAATGATTAGATTTTCAATATTGTTTTCCCCTCTCTGGGGCCAATTCTTAGGCATCTCTTGTCAAATTTTTCTAGATGATCATTTGGAAGAACATCCCTTTGGACCATGACAGAGGTTTGGCTCTTGGTTTCCTTGAGCATTTTTGGTAGAAATATCAGCAAGATGGTTTCCTTTGGCCTCCAGGAAGTTGAGTCTGGCATGCACAGGAACCTTACTAACAGCCAGACTGGACACAAGCAGGTGGCCTCTAATCATAAATGGGGCTTAGTTTGGGGTTTGGGGGAGGTCAGGATGCCATGAAGCCTCTCTAGATCTCAGTGTAGCCCCTGTTCCAAGATCAGGTGCCCTAAATATTGAACCTGGTCTTCAGCAAACTGCAATTTTCTTAGAGAGAGAATTTAATGTCCCTTTTGGCTTAAAGTTTTAGCAAGTGGACGCTGTCTTCCTTTGAAGAGGTTTGAGGAAAGCAGAGAAGTAAATTATGTACATACGGTAACAAAGTAGGGTGTACAGAAAACCTTTTTTTTTTTTTTAAATCAGAGAGAGAGAGAACAGAAAACTTTCTATCATCCAAATCAGCCTTTAAGTTGCGTGGAGGGGCGCCTGGGTGGCTCAGTCGGTTAAGTGTCCGACTTCGGCTCGGGTCACGATCTCACGGTCCGTGAGTTCGAGCCCCGCGTTGGGCTCTGGGCTGATGGCTCAGAGCCTGGAGCCTGCTTCAGATTCTGTGTCTCCCTCGCTCTCTGCTCCTCCCCCGTTCATGCTCTGTCTCTCTCTGTCTCAAAAAAAAAAAAAAAAAAAAAAAAGTTGCGTGGAAAGTACGGACCTTCTGCGAAACCCTGGGGCATTACTGTCCGGGTGTATTGTTCTCCTTCCCAAGTGAAGGCAAAAAGATGCTGGTTGGCCTTATCCACAGGGCTTCTGAAGCACGTGCTACGTAAATTGATCACAGTGAACAATTTGCTTTCAGTGGGGATGGAGGCCTCTAAAGTATGGGGATTGGAAACAGCAGGGTGCTGAGAGACAACATTATTGTTTATGGCTCGCAGGTCTTGGACAAACTTCCATCCTTGACCACTGGGGCTTCAGGTAAAACAGGGGTATGACAGGGACCAGTGCAGGGGACAGTGAGGCCCTGAGCCTTATAATATTTTATCATGGGCCTGATGCCTTGAAGGGATTTTTCTTTTTATAGGATTGATTCATTCTGGGAGAAGGTTTGAAGGATCTATTTGAATCTTAATGGGAGATACACGGTGGATTCTGTCAATATGAGTCGAAGACTTGACTGGTGGTAGAGGGTGGTGACTGATTAGTGTCCTTGGAGTTAGCTCCAGTGCCATCAGCAATGGGGCAAATAAAATATGTTGAAGGGTCAGGGCACCTGAGTGGCTCAATCAGTTAAGCGTCTGACTCTTGATTTCAGCTTAGATCATGAGATCGAGCCCCAGGTTGGGCTCTGAGCTAGCAGCATGGAGCCTGCCTGGGATTCTCTCTGTGTCTCTCTGTCTCTGTCTCTGTCTCCCTCTCTCTCTGCCTCTCCCCTGTGCTCTCTGTCTCTCAAAATAAATAAATACACATTTAAAAAAATGATGTTGAAGGGTCATTTGATTCACCTGTTTGGCTACTTTGATTGCTACTGTCAAATTCTAGAATTGTTTCTCCTTTGAAGAGAAGGAAACTCCAGCCTGATACTTTTTTTCCCAAGAAACCTCAGCCCAATGACTGAATCAGGGTGGAGGAACTAAGGGGAAAGGGGCAGATACCTCTTAGAGGATCTAAACAGAAGGGAAAAGGTTTAGAGACAGAAATCTGTTGAGGTTTGTTAGAAACCCCCACTATAATGGGAGCACCTGGGTGGCTCAGTGGTTAAGAAACCCCCACTATATAAATCATTAAAAAAGTTTAAGTTAGTTTGTTTATTTATTTATTTATTTATTTATTTAGATTAACTGGATTCGGAGGGGACATGGTTTCCCATTCCATCTGGTCCTTTGAAAGAGAAGAGAATGATCCTGATTCAGCCTATTAAAAAACAGAATCAAAGCTACCCGAGTGGATTCGACCTCCAAAGGAAGACCAGAATTCTCCTTAAAAACAATCTGCAGTTGGGGGCGTCTGGGTGGCTCAGTCAGTTAAGCGTCTGACTTCGGCTCAGTTCAGGATCTCGCGGTTCGTGGGTTCGAGCCCCGCATCAGGCCCTGTGCCGACAGCTCAGAGCCCAGAGCCTGCTTCGGATTCAGCTTCTCCCTCTCTCTCTGCCCCTCTCCTGCTTGCACTCCCTCATTCTCTCAAAAATAAACATTAAAAAAAAATTGAAGACAACAAGCTGCGGTTGATTGTAATAGTTGTGAACAGGTTTATCACGTTTTTGCGTGCAAGTCTGAATTTTGTTCCAAACAACGGGCTTAGGAAAAGCTACTGTAATTGCTTGGTGGAAATTTCCAGTGAGTGTTCAGACATCTTGCCAAAAGTTAGGCGTCTGATTCTCTAAATCTCTTTTAGGATTTCCCATTGGGCAAGTTTCAGCCAATGTCGGACCCGACCCTCGTCAACAAGCATGTGGACTAATTGATACAATCTCAGAAACTAAGTTGGAAAGTTGAGCATCTTTTCATGTGTCTGTTGCACATCTGTATGTTTTCTTTGGAAAAATATCTACTCATGCCTTCTACCCATTTTTAATTGGATTATTTGTCTTTTTTCATATTGAGTTGTGTAAGTTCTTTATGTATTTTGGATATTAGCCCCTTGTCAGGTGTATCATTTGCGAGTATCTCCTGCCATTCAGTGGATTGTCTTTTTGTTTTGTTGATGGTTTCCTTCCCTGTGGAAAAAAAAAAAAAAAAAAAACTTTGTATTTTGGTGTAGTCCCAATAATTTAGTTTTGCTTTTATCTTCCTTGCCAAAGGAAATATATCTAGAAAAATGTTTCTATGGCTGATGTGAAAGAAATTACTACCTATGTTCTAGAGATTTTATGGTTTCAGGTCTCACATTTAGGTCTTTAATCCATTTTGAGTCTATTTTTGTGTATGGTGTAAGAAAACAATCCAGTTTCATTCTTTTGCACATTGCTGTCCAGTTTTCCCAACACCATTTTTTTTGAAAAGTCTGCCTTTTTCCCATTGTCGTATTCTTTGTCAAGGATTAATTGACCATATAATTGTGGGTTTATTTCTGGGCTCTCTATTCTGTTTCATTGACAAATGTATCTATTTTTATGCTAGTACCACACTGTTTTGTTTTGTTTTTTTAATGTTTTTGTGTATTTTTGAGACAGAGAGAGACAGAGCATGAGCAGGGGAGGGTCAGACAGAGAGGGAGACACAGAATCCAAAGCAGGTTCCAGGCTCTGAGCTGTCAGCACAGAGCCTGACACGGGGCTCGAACTCACAGACTGTGAGATCATGACCTGAGCCGACGTCAGACGCTCAACCGACTGAGCCACCCAGGTGCCCCGATACCACACTGTTTTGATTACCACAGCTTTGTGGTATATCTTGAAATATGGAATGGCGATACCTCCAGTTTTGGTTTTCTTTTTCCAGATTGCTTTGGCTATTAAGCGTCTTCTGTGGTTCCATACACATTTTAAGATTATCCCAGTTCTGTGAAGCGTGCTGTTGGTGTTTTGGTAGGGATTGCATTAAATCTGTACATTGCTTTGGGTAGTGTGGACATTTGAACAATATTTCATTCTTCCAATCCATGAGCATGGTATATCTTCCCATTTGTTTGTGCCATCTTCAATTTCTTTCATCAGTGTTTAATAGTTTTTGGTGCGCAGGTCTTCACCTCCTTGGTTACGTTCATTCCTAGATATTTTATTATTTTTGGTGTGATTGTAAGTGGGATTGTTTTCTTTTCTTTTTGGGGGTTGTTTCCTTTTTTTTAATGTTTTCAAGAGAGAGAGAGAGACAGAGCATGAGTGGGGGAGGGGCAGAGAGAGAGGGAGACACAGAATCTGAAGCAGGCTCCAGGCTCCGAGCTGTCAGCACAGAGCTGACACGTGGAGCTCCAAACCACGCATCATGAAATCATGACTTGTGCCAAAGTTGGACTCTTACCCGGCTCAGCCCCCCAGGCACCGCTGGATTGTTTTCTTAATGGCCCTTTCTGTTACTTCATATTGGTGTAGAGGAATGCAACAGATTTCTGTATGTTGATTTCGACTCCTGCAACTTTACTGAATTCATTTATCAGTTCTACTAGTTTTTGGTGGAGACTTTAGGGTTTTCTTTATATAGTATCATGGCATCTGCAAGTAGTGAAAATGTTATTCGTCATTGCCAGTTTGGATGCCTCTTATTTCTTTTCCTTGTCTGATTGCTGTGGCTAGGACTTCCAGTACTATATTGAGTGAAAGTGGTGAGAGTGAACATCCGTGTCTTGTTCCTGATCTTAGGGGAAAAGCTCTCGGTTTGTCACCACTGAGTATGATAGCTGTGGGTTTTTCGTATAGGGTCCTTATTATGTTGAGGTGTGATCCCTCTAAATCTACTTTGATGAGGGTTTTTATCATCAATCGATGTACTTGGTCAAATGCTTTTTCTGCATCTATTGAAATGGTCATATGGTTTTTATCCTTTCTCTTGTTGATGTGATGTATCGTGTTGATTGTGAATATTGAACCACCCTTGCATCCCTGGAATAAATCTCAATTGATCATGGTAAATAATGTCTTTAAACTATGTTGCTGGATTCAATTTGCTAATATTTTGTTATGGATTTTTGCATCTACATTCATCAGAGATATTGGCCTGTTGTTTTTTTTTTGTAGTGTCTTTGTCTGGCTTTGGTATCGGGGTAATGCTGGCCTTGTAGAATGAATTTGGAAGCTGTCTTTCCTCTTCCACTTTTACTCTGGGAAACTCTTTAACTATGGCTTGCAGTTCAGCTTTAGTCCAGGGAAAATTAGAAATTTGAGGTTTATTTGGATCCTTGGAAGACTTAATTTTAAAAGGATGGGTTTTGGGGTGCCTGGTTGGCTCAGTTGGTTAACCACCCGAGTCTTGATTTTGGCTCAGGTCATGATCTCACGGTTCATGAGATCGAGCCCCATGTTGGGCTCCGCACTGACAGGGTAGAGCCTTCTTGGGATTCTCTCTCTCTCCCTCTCTCTCCGCCCCTCCCACACTCACAGGCACGCTCTCTCATTCGCTCTCTAAACAAACAAACAACCAAACAAACTTGAAAAGGACAGGTTTTAATAGGTTCAGAAGAGGAGATGGGAAGGGGTTCAGAGGAAAAAAGCAGTTCAGTGAAAGGATTAGAATCAGGGAGGGGGTGCAGAGGAGACAGAGGAATGATCCCACAGGTGGGGCCTCAGCACAAGGTGGCTGTCATTGTCTCCAGAGACAAGGAGGGGGAGGCCTCAGAAGCCACTTGACTTCCTTCAATTGTTTGCTTACCCCAGTTAATTTAGAAATAGTATTTTGCAAAGAGGCAATTTTAGAATCTGGCAAACATTTGGAAGCCTCAAGGTACCAATTAAAAAAGCCATCCCATTCAGTTTGTTTAATTTTGGAGCTGTAGCTTTCTAATTTAGTTTTGAGAAAAAAACAATTTGGGGAGATTGAAAGCTTCCCATAATGGCCACTGAACTTCTAAATTATCTTGAGCTAAGTGGGCCCATATAGTTGAAAATGCACAGTAGGAGGGAGCATGGTTTTCAAACATAAAGCTGGGGAGGGTCCAAACAGGAGGGCTCTCTCGAAAGAGTTTAGACAGCAGGGATCCCCTTACTCAAAACCAGAGGTTCAGAAAAGTGAGTACTCACCATATAGAAAAAGCCTTTAAACAGATGCTGAGTCAAGCCTGGAGAGCTCCAAGTGCAAAGGGAGTGGCGTTTGGACCCAGGAGAAGCTTACCCTCAATCTCCGCGGCAGGGAGCTCTGGGCTCCGCACCGGTTTGCTCACCAACCTTGGAGTTGTTGGGACTCTTCTCTGGATCCCACCTCTGATCACCAAGTAACATCAGCCTTAAAAATAAGACCGCCGGGGGCACCTGGGTGCCTCAGTCGGATAAGCATCCAACTTCCGGCTCCGGTCATGATCTCACGCTTCATGAGTTTGAGCCCCGAGTCGGGCTCTGGGCTGACAGCTCGGAGCCTGGAGCCTGCTTTAGATTCTGCGTCTCCTGCTCTCTCTGCCCTTCCCCTGCTCATTCTCTCTCTCTTTCTCGTGCAAAAATAAATAAATATTTTTAAAAATTTTAAAAACTAAGCCAGTTATTTTACCATTAAAAGGGATTTATTCAGGAATAGCAAAGAATTGCAATTTGGGATAAGCAAGCTACGGTAAACCACAGGTACGCCCGGAACAAAGGAGAGGAATGCTACTCTATAGAGAAAAGGAAGGGGTTGGGAGGGGCTGCTTTGGAGGAAAGGAAAGTTCCGAATGGTGGTGCTTTCCCGTTGGCTGGGCTGTTGCTGATTGAGGAGAAAATCTCCAAGGTGCTGGAGGAGTAGGGTGTTAGCTTCTTCCTTCCAGAAATGTAAGGCCCCTCTCTTCCTCCAGGGTTGCAATTGATGGCCAGTGGTGGGGGCATGACAGCGCCCCCTTGTGGCCTCCCAACTCCATTTAAAACGAGGTGCCCCTGGGGGCGCCTGGGTGGCTCAATGGGTTAAGCGCCCGACTCTGGATTCTGGCCCAGGTCATGATCTCATGGGTTGGTGAGCTCGAGCCCCACCTCCGGGGCTCTGCACTGACAGGGTGGAGACTGCTGGGGACTCTCTCTCTCCCTGCCCCTCTTCTCGCTCGCGCACAGGTGCGTGAACGCCCTGCACTCTCTCTCTCAAAATAAATAGACTTTGAAAAATAAAACAAAATGAGGTGTTCTTGGGGTGCCTGGCTGGCTCAGCCATTAGAGCGTGGGACTCGATCTCGGGGGTTGCGAGTTCGACCTCCACCTCGGGCATAGAGATTACTTAAAAATAATATATTTTTTTAAGTAGGTTCACACCCAGCGAAAACTAAAACCTTTAAATGAGGTGTTCTTTATACACGTAGACCTTGCGTGTAGACACTTGTTGCCACAACGGTCTCTTCACAAAGACAGGCACTCCCTCCTTCCCTGCACGCAACACATGCTCAGGCTCTCTACCGCCTTCGTGGTTCCTGTTATAGTCATGGTCCCGATGCCATCTACTGACCAATTTTCTCTAAATCATCTCAGTTCTTCGACTGAAACACGCTGAGTTTAGATGGAACCTGTGTCACTCCCCTAAGTGGGAAGGGGGCACCTCTTGAGAATGCTTTTTTTTTTTTTTTTAATCTATCTGGACGAGGGGACACCGGGCCCTCCCTTTTCACAAGTACCTTTAGCAAGTGCTGGGCGTTTCTGGCGCCCAGTCCTCCACCATCGCCATTCTGTGCTGGGTTCCACCGACCCCCGCCATCTGTGTGTATGTGCTCCCCACACTTCGCGCTCACGGCCCGCGGGCAAGTGCGCCTGGATCCCTCCACACCTGATTCCCCATCAGTAGAGCCAGGTTGCCCTCCTAGACCAGCCCACTGCCTGCTCCCAGCTCTTCTGTTCTGCAGGCTGAGTCCGGCCCCACAGAACCCCCAACACGCAGGCTTAGTGGTTCCGGAACATTCGCCGGTCCAGCAGGTGTAAGGTGTCTGCTATTGTTTTCAGTCGTGCATCTCTCATTATGAAGGTTTACCATCATCTCCTCACACGCTCGTTGGATTATGTTTGTTGGAAACTGCCCCTTCGTATCCTGTTTTCTATTGGATTTACTGCTTACTTTCTGTTGGTTTGCAGTTCTTTGTTTATTCCAGATAGTAGTGTCTTACTGGCTTCGGGCATTACAAAATACCTTCTCCTACTCTGTCAATGCTCTTTTAATGTTTTTTAATGTTTATTTATTTTTGAGAGAGACAGACAGACAGACAGAGAGACAGCATGAGCGGGAGAGGAGCAGAGAGAGAGGGAGACCCAGAATGTGAAGCAGGCTCCAGGCTCTGAACTGTCAGCACAGAGCCCAACGCGGGGCTCGAACTCACAGACAGTGGGATCATGACCTGAGCCAAAGTCCGACGCTCAACCGACTGAGCCCCCCAGGCACCCCAGTGTTTATTTCTTTTGCATGTTTGTTCTCTCTGTATATGAGAGGGTTGTGGTAGGGCTGTTGGCTTCTCTATGTCTCCCTGAAATTCTACCAGGCTTAACTTCCATTGTGTAAGGCTATATTGCTTTCATCGAAGTGTTTTTATCTTTGTCTGTGGTATATTGTATGCGCTTGTAACCTTCTCATTTGTCCTTTGTGATTTTTATGAATTATATTGTTTCACATATTAAATCAGTCATATGTGAAGATTCCTGTCTTGGCTTTCTTTTTACTCATGTTCGTTTGGATTGGAATATCTTTCCCCACCCTTAAAAAAAAAAAAATACTTCTGCACCTTTAAGAAAAGGGAAGCGATTTATATTCAGTAAGATGTACAGATTTTTAAGTGTATAAATACGCGCATTGTGATAATGTACGTACTCATGTAGCCACTGGCAAACCAAATCGTAACACATTCTTCATCTTGGAAGTCCCCTCGGGCACTTTCTAGTTGATCCCCACCCTCTGTAAATAACCACGGCTTTGACTTCCATCACCACGGGTTAGGTTTGCTTTTTCTCAAACGTCACATGAGTACCACCAGTAAGTGTCCGACTCCTTTCACTCAACGCAACGTTAAAAGATTTTTTATCGAGATACGGTTTACAGGGCGTAAAATGTATCCTTTTTGTACACGGTTCTATGAGTTTGGACAAAAGCCATCCCTACCATGAAGATCTAGAACATTTCTTTTTTCTTCTCCTCTTTTTTTTTGATGTCAGACTCTTCACCGATTGAGCCAGCCAGGCGCCCCTGCATGCAAGTTTCTAAATGAACATAATTTTTCACCTGTCTTAGGTAAAAAAAAAAAAACAAGAGGAAGGATTGCTGGGCCATCTGGTAAGCGTGTTTAACCTTGGAACGTGCTGCCGATCTGTTTTCCAAAGTGGCAGCACCATTTCACATTTTCAGCAACAGTGTGCATGAATTCCACTTGCTAGGGGTGCCGGGGTGGCTCAGTCCATTAAGTGCTGGACTTGAGGTCATGATCTCGCGGTTTGTGAGTTCAAGCCCCACATCAAGCACTGGTGATGCAGGGCCTGGTTGGGATTCTCTCTCCCTCTCTCTCTGCCCCTCCCCCACGTTCTCTCTCTCTCTCTCTCTCTCTCTTTCTCTCTCTCTCTGTCTCTCTCCACCCCCGCCCCATCTGTCTCTCTCTCAAAAATAAATAAATATACTTAAAAAAAAAAAAAGAATTCCACTTTCTGTCTCAAGCCTCATCAGCACTCAGTGCTTTCAACTTTTGTCCTGGCCATTCTAATAATAGGTTTGCAATTTTGTCTCACTGTGGTTTTGGTTTGCATTTCCCTAACGGCTTATGACGTTGAATCCTCTTTCAACTTTCACTCTTATCTGCCATGAATGTATCTTCTTTGTCCACGTGTCCTTTCAGATCTTCTGGCCATTTTTAATTCGATTGTTCGTTTTATTATTGGGTTTTGAGAGGGTTTTATTTGTTTTAAAATTTTTTAACGTTTATTCATTTTTGAGGGATGGAAAGAGACAAAGCGTGAGCAGGGGAGGGGCAGAGAGCGAGGGAGACACAGAATCCGAAGCAGGCTCCAGGCTCTGAGCCATCAGCACAGAGCCCGACGTGGGGCTTGAACTCACAAACCATGAGGTCATGACCTGAGCCGAAGCCGGACGCTTAATCGACTGAGCCACCCAGGTGCCCCTCGAGAGCTTTTCATGTACTCTGGATGTAGTCCTTATTGGATAAAGGTTTATAAATCTTTTCTCCCAGTCTATGCTTTGCCTTTCCACTTTCTTAACAGAGTTAACAGAGTTTCGTTTCTTTTTTTTTTTTTTTTTAATTTTTTTTTTTCAACGTTTATTTATTTTTGGGACAGAGAGAGACAGAGCATGAACGGGGGAGGGGCAGAGAGAGAGGGAGACACAGAATCGGAAACAGGCTCCAGGCTCTGAGCCATCAACCCAGAGCCTGACGCGGGGCTTGAACTCACGGACCGCGAGATCGTGACCTGGCTGAAGTCGGACGCTCAACCGACTGCGCCACCCAGGCGCCCCGGCAGAGTTTCGTTTCTTAATTGAGCTTTAAAGTTTTTAATTTTGATGAGGTAAAATCCATCAACATTTAAATTATGTGGATCATGGTTTTGGGGTCTCATCCAAGACATCTTTGCCTAAGGCAAACACCACACGAATTATCTTATGCCTTCTTCTAGAAGTTTATGGAAGTTGGGATTTCACATTTGCGTCGGGGATCATTTTGAATGTTACGTATGATGTGAAATGCGGGTTGGAGTTCATGTTCTTGCACGTGGAGGTCCAGTTGGCCCAGCCCCATGCAGCGAAAGATCATCCTTCCTTCATTGGCTGGCCTCTGCAGCTTTAGCAGACCCTCGGGGAAGCACACTGTTGGGGTGGGGGTGACCCCACTAAGGTGCCTTCCTGGGGGCTTGTGGGGAGGTCTCCGCTCTTTTCCCCAGTGCCTCGCCCGACAGAGGTTTTGCAGCCCCAGTATAACCCTGGGGAAACCGGTTCTAAAGTCGGGATGTGGCAATGGCGACCTCTCAGCGACGCTAGGGAATGGTGAGAACCGAACGCCAGCTGCCTCCCCCTGGCATCTTGTTGTTGCCACTGCTAGCCACGCCCCGTCCTGCCCACACACACGAACACACCCCCCCAGACGTCCACACACGCAGGCACACGCAGGCCTACACACACCACCAGACACACACACGGGGTCAAAACAGCCATCAGCCCCCAGGAGGGGGTACGTCTTCCTTATCTGGTCTCGTTTCACTTGCCCCTGGGCTCATGTCACGGCAGGAGACGTTACTGGGCTCATTCGCCATCCAGACCAAAGGTCGGCATACGGTGGACCACAGGCTTTCATCACGTTCCTTTTATCAATGATGTTTTGTTGGAAGCCAGCCGCACTCATTCGTTTGTCTGGTATCTGTCTCTGCTTTTGTGCCTCAAGGGCAGAAATCAGTAACCATAGCAGAGACCATGTGGTCCTCAGAGCTTAAAATATGTGCTATCCGCCCTTTACAGAAGTTTGCTGACCTTGACCCAGACCGAAGTCCTGGGTCCCAGCCTCCTGGAGAAGGCTTCGACCTTCACCAAGAGGGTTGCTATGGAGCCCTGCAGAGCGACGCCCTCTCATCGCCCTGTCATCCCCTCACTGCCCTGACATCCTGGCACCAATAGGTGATTCCGGTCCCGTGTGGGAGCCGCCGGGCTCTCCTGGAACGTGTCCCCAGGTGAGCTGGGCACCTCGTGTGGTTGGCACCCACCGCAGAGCAAGCCAAGGAGCTCACAGACAGGGCTTTTTCCTTCCCACTCTTCTCGTGAAATGTGTCCCATCGGGGGGGTCCTTCTGTCCCCATGGAAGGAATCAAGGGCACATCCCAGAGCTTGACCAAACCCTCCAAAGTCATAAAAACCCTTCCGGGTGACTTTGAGATCATTGAAAGGTCTGGTTCCATATAACCTTCGAAGTTCTGTTCTTATCCAGTTTGGAGCTTCTCTCTTCCCCCAACTCTCCCGCCCTCTCTCCTCATATTTCCCACACACCGATGCCTCTGTCAGCGAGTGCCCTCCTGCCTCTTCCGCCGGCCCCCCATTCGCCCCAGTTAGAACACGATCATTCTGCTCTGTCGGGCCAGGAGCTCTCCGGGCTCCCCCAACATCAGCCGGCACCCTGGGGCCGACACTTCCCACGACACGGCCTCCGGGGAAGGCTCGGCCGGGTGGCACCCCCCCCCCCCCCCCCGTCAGCACTGCTCACCCAGGGGCACGTTCAAGCCCTTGAGAGCCCCCAAAGAGCCCTGTGCCCCTCTGCAGGGTGGGCCCAGCAGCCTGCAGTGGGGCAAAGGGGAGGAGCCTCAGTGACCCCACTGAAAACCAGCCCGTTTCGGTGACTTCCCCGGGCATCTGTGGGCCTCCGGTGTGGGCCCCAGCTTCGCTGAAAGTTGTCAATGATGCCCTGTCTCGGGGCCAAGAGCTCCGCTTTATGCGGGGGTGACAGCTCTTAGGAGAAAGAGGTGCTGGAGAAAGCCCTGGTCCCCTGGTCCCCTGCCCCCTTCTTGGGCTAAATCTAGCCCCACCCCGTGCCCACCAGTGAGCCCGCCGTGTATGGCATGACCCCGGATTTGGGTGCCGTAGGGGAGCAAAGGTGAAGCCAGGGGCCCCAGCTCACCAGGACATGGAAGGCTGATGGTTTCACCCCAACAGTTCCCCAGAGGGGTGAGAGGCCAGCTGGGTGGGGGTGGGGGCTGCATTCCTGGTGCTCCGGGGGCCTGGCCACACACAGCACTGGGGCATGCCAGCCTAACCCGATAACCTGGATGAGCTCACTTTTATTTTATTTTATTTTATTTTATTTTATTTTATTTTATTTATTTTTAATCTACATCTAAGTTAGTTAGCATCTACTGCAATAATGATTTCAGGAATAGAATTTAGTGATTCATCCCCTACGTATAATACCCAGCGCTCATCCCGACAAGTGCCCTCCTTAATGCCCATTGCCCATTTAGCCCATCCCCCCCACCCATGACCCCTCCGGCAACCCTCAGTTTGTTCTCCGTATTTAAGAGTCTCTGATGTTTTGTCTCCCTCCCTGTTTTTATATTATTATTTTTGCTTCCCTTCCCTTCTGTTCATCTGTTTTGTATCTTAAATTCCGCATGAGTGAAATGATATGATATTTGTCTTTCTCTGAATGACTAATTTTGCTTAGCGTAATACATTCTAGTTCCATCCATATAGTTGCAAATGGCAAGATTTCATTCTTTTTGATTGCTGAATAATATCCTGTTGTATATATATATTTACCACATCTTCTTTATCCATTCATTCATCGATGGACATGTGGGCTCTTTCCATCCTTTGGCCATTGTCGATAGTGCTGCTATAAACATGGGGGTGCATGTGTCCCTTCCAAACAGCACACCTGTATCCCTCGTCGTGCAATTGCTGGGTCGTAGGGTAGTTCTATTTTTAATTTTTTGAGGAATCTCCATACCGTTCTCCAGAGCAGCTGCACCAGTTTGCATTCCCCCCAGCAGTGCAAAAGAGATCCTCTCTCTCCACATCCTCGCCAACATCTGTTGTTGTCTGAGTTGTTAATGTTAGCCATTCTGAGAGGTGTGAGGTGGTATCTCATTGTGGTTTCGATTTGTATTTACCTATTTTTTCATGTGTTTGTTCGCCATCTGGATGTCTTCTTTGGGAAAATGTCTATTCATGTCTTTTGCCCATTTCTTCACCAGATTATTTGTTTTTTGGGTGTTGAGTTTGGTAAGTTCTTTATAGATTTTGTATACTAACTCTTTATCGGATATGTCACTTGCAAATATCTTCTCCCATCCTGTCGGTTGCCTTTTAGTTTTGCTGACTGTTTCCTTCTCTGCGTAGAAGCTTTTTATCTTGATGAGGTCCCAGTAGTTCATTTTTGCTTGTGTTTCCCTTGCCTCTGGAGACGTGTTGAGTAAGAAGTTGCTGCGGCCAAGATCAAAGAGGTTTTTGCCATCTTTCTCCTCGAGGATTTTGATGGCTTCCTGTCTTACATTTAGGTCTTTTATCCATTTCGAGTTTATTTTTGTGTCTGGTGTAAGAAAGTGGTCCAGGCTCGTTCTTCTGCATGTCGCCGTCCAGTTTTCCCAGCACCACTTGCTGAAGAGACTGCCTTTATTCCATTGGACATTCTTTCCTGCTTTGTGAAAGATTAGTTGGCCGTACGTTTGTGGGTCCGTTTCTGGGTTCTCTATTGCGTTCCATGGATCTGAGTGTCTGTTCTTGTGCCAGAACCATACTGTCTTGATGATGACAGCTTTGTAGTATAGCTTGAAGTCTGGGATTGTGATGCCTCCTGCTTTGTTTTTCTTTTTCAAGATTGCTTTGGCTATTCGGGATCTTTTTTGGTTCCCTCCAAATTTTAAGATTGTTTATTCTAGCTCTGTGAAGAACGCTGGTGCTATTTTGATAGGGATTTTATCGAACTTGGATGAGCCCATCAAGCTGTTCAGCACTCAGAATAATCTCCCCAAACCTCCCAGAGTAACTGGAAACCCCAGAAGGGCTTTTCATCTCTGGTCTTGCTGGAGCAGGACTGTGTCCCCTCAGGGCCGGAATTCTGGCAGTGACTGTGCTCCAGGGAAGGTGAGGGTCACAGCCATAGCTGACCCTCATGTTCCTTCAGACTGCAGCCAAAAATAACCGTGTCCTCAGCGACACCAAACCTCACCCTTGCAAGGCTCTCCAGGGTCATGGCTGTGCCCTGCCTGCTTTGCTGAAAGCCTGGGAGAACGAAATTGGGATCCTTAGCTGAATAGCCCTTCGATGAATCAGCACTCAAGAAAGTGCTTCCTGGCACTCACATACATTATGATCCCCATCTGGGGCACTAGTGGCCACAGCCTGGTCTCGGGTCCTGGGTTCAAGCCCTCACTCCTCCACACTCTCAGAGACCTTGGTCTTGCCACTTAGAACCTTCTTGCAAAGTGAGGACCAGCTGTGAAGATGGGTTAGTAGCTGTGAGGATTAGAGGAAAGTAATACTTGGCACATAGCAAGCGCTCTGAAAATGCCAGCAGTCTGCGCTCTGCCGGCCTGATCCCGGGGGCTGTAGAGGAAGGACGTTGATGGATCGGAGGCAAGGTGGTCAGAGACCACTGGCCTAGTTTAGGACCCATATTTATGCCCCCGCCGCCAACAACGCCCCTGGGATATTCCCAGATGCCTTTTCTTTTTTTTAAGATTTTAAAAAATGTTTATTTATTTATTTTAGAGAGAGAGAGAGAGAGAGAGAGAGAGAAGGAAGAGTGGAAGGGCAGAGAGAGAGAGACACAGACAGACAGACAGAATCCCAAGCAGGCTCTGTGCTAATGGCTCGGTTCAACCAGGGGTTCGAACTCATGGACCATGAGACCATGGCTTGAGCCAAAACAAAGAGTCAGATGCTTAGGCAACTGAGCCACCCAGGCGCCCCTCCCAGATGCCTTTTCTAATCCCAGGATCTCTGCTTCCTGAGTCTGGCTCAAGGGAGTGAGCCCCACCTGAGCTGTCCCTCCACCTACCGGGGGCCTGATGAGGTCCAGCTCAGTGCAGGAGAAGCTAGGGTCAGGACTCGGGCCCAGAAGAAGTTTTTCCCTCGCACCCTCGGACCCACAGCCAGAGACCTGTTACGTGGGGGTCCTGGGAGCCACGGGGCACACTTCTTTAGGGCCCAGTTCTGGCTGCTCCCACACTAGATCCCAAGGTTCTGGTGCCTTCCGAGGAGAAACCAGGGAGTGCAGCAGCCAGGACCACGCGTCCCCGGGGGAAGAAACCTTGCTGAGCGCCACCGGAAGATGGTTCCAGGAACAGCCAGATGCTGCTTCCTTCAACAGATTTTTCTTGAGCGCCTAAGTGCCAGGTGCTGTTCAAGGTGCCGGGGACTCAGCAGGGAACAAGACAAAGTCCCTGTGCTCATGGAGCTTGCTGTCCATCTACCTCCCTGGGCACTGAAAGACGGCAAATGTTCACAAGAATAGTAAGTGTATCACATCCTTCCTCCCCTTCTCCATGTCAGAAAAACTCACAAAAATTATTACTATGACTACCCTTGCTGTCTTAGGCTGGGTCTCCGCAGAAGGCAGAGCCTGAGACCAGGGCTTGTGTGTGGCCGCTTCTTTGGGGAGCGGTCTGGGTAACAGGAATGGGGGCCAGGGGAGAGACACCTTCCTTAGGGGCCAGCGTAGGAAACAATCGGAATCAACCAGTTACAGGCGGCCAGCTTCCCTCCCCGTCTAAGTAACTGGCTAAATGCAACTGACCCCACCCACCGAAGCACTCAAGGGAGAGAAAAAAAGAACTTCTTGATTTAACACTGGCCTCTCTCTGCCAAGAGCTCTTGCAAGGCATATTCACTAGAAGTCATTGTCAATTGACAGTCAGAAATTCCAAGCCCTGCACGGAGTCATGCTGTGTGTTGGCAACAAATGACTGATTTGATCATCTACATTGTAAACCTTAGCATATGCCTCCCCAGCGGGTAGGGTTCAGAGAACTCCTTTCCCTGGCTGGATCCCGGAGGGGAGAGGACAGCACCCTCAGAGTGACAGAGACAGCCGGAAGGGGCTAGGGTCCCCAACACCATGGAGAGCGTACGCCAGCCCTGGCCAGAGGACGCTGGACTCTTAGCTGAGCGGAAAAAGATCCAGCTTGTCCCTGCTGCTGTTCCTTGGAGACTTTGTAACCTCAGCTGAACTAGTTAATAGCCATACTGAGAACCACAGAGACGTCGGAAATGGTTAGGAAGATTTTTATTTTCAGCCTCCAAAAGCGAATCTATTTCTGTAAACAATCTGTAAAAAAAAAAAAAAAAAAAGTAGCGTCTGATCAGCCAAACCAAATACACGTCGAGTAAATATTTAAAGACTTTGGTTTGAAAAAGGAACATACTATATTGGCCTACCTGCGGACATATTTCACAGCCAAACCCTCAGTGCAAAAAAAGTACTTGCCATCTTAAGGTCTTTTGTGTGGCAACATTTTATATGCAATATTTTCTTTTTTTTTTATTTTTTTTTTAAATTTTTTTTCAACGTTTTTTATTTATTTTTGGGACAGAGAGAGACAGAGCATGAACGGGGGAGGGGCAGAGAGAGAGGGAGACACAGAATCGGAAACAGGCTCCAGGCTCCGAGCCATCAGCCCAGAGCCTGACGCGGGGCTCGAACTCACGCACCGCGAGATCGTGACCTGGCTGATGTCAGACGCTTAACCGACTGCGCCACCCAGGCGCCCCTATATGCAATATTTTCTATACAACATTTCAGCGCGTGAAAAGCGCTCAGCATCCTGAAAAATCAGGGAGATGCAAATTCAATCCACAACACCCATTAGATCACCACCATGCACCCATTAGAAAAATCGGAAGCACTGACAATTCCAAGTGTTGGCGAGGCTACAGAGCAGTTGGAGTTTTCATGCACTGTTGGCGGGAGTGTGAAAATGGCTCCACCACGCTGGAAAACTGCGTTATCTACTAAAGCTCCAGTCCTACGTACATGTACTTGTGACGTTAATTTTCTGTGTCCCTTTGAAGAGGCCACAGTACACAGATATTTGGTCAAACATTATTCTAGATGTTCCTGTGAAGGTATTTTTAGAGTAACATTTAATCAATAGACTGCGAGATTGCCCTCCGTAATATAGGTGGGCTTCATCTAATCAGTTGAAGGCCTTTAAAAAAAGACTCAAGAAAGAGGGAACTCTGTCGGCAAACTGCCTTCTGACTCGAACCGCAGCATCACCTCTTCCCTGGGTCTTCAGCCTGCCACCCTACACTGTAGATGTTAGATTTACCAAGCTTTCTCAATCACACGAGCCAATTCCTTACTCATAATGGGCCCAAACTGGAGACAACCCAAGTGTCCACCAACAGGGCAATGGAAAAATTAACTGTGGTCTGATGTCCTTTGTTTTTTTAATTAGAATATGTACATCTATTTATTTATGTATTTTTTTACCTGAACTTTTCTTTTGAGACAACATCTTGCAAAACTCCAGTTCAATGTTATACCCGGGATATTGACATTGATACATACAATCTATCCATCTTGCTCAGATTCCTGGGGGGTTATAGTGGGACCTCTGTGTGTGTGTGTGTGTGTGTGTGTGTGTGTGTGTGTGTGTCTAGTTCTGTACAATGATGTCACCTGTGTAACATGTGTCCACCACCACGGTCAAGACACTCAGCAGTTCTGTCACCCAAGGATCCCTCATGTCAGCCTTTTATAACCACACCGGCTTCCCTCCCTCCACCTCCCGCTCCTGTCCTTAATCTCTGGCCACCCTTAATCTGTTCTCCATTTCTATAATTTGATCATGTCAGGAATGTTATATAAATGGAATCAAACAGTATGTAACCTTTTGGGATTAGCTTTTTTTTTTTTTTTTTTTAAACTCAGCACACTGTTCTAGATTCATCCGGGTTGCTCTATCTACATCAATGGTTTATTCCTTCTTATTGCTGAGTTGTAGTCCTGTGTCTCTCCATGTCTTTCACCCATTTTCAAAACAGAATTGCTCGGTGTTTTTTGGTTTTGGTTTTGTTTTTTTTTTAACTGTTGAATTGGAAGAGGCTGTTGTACGTCCCAGGGACCAGTCTCTCTCTGGGTAGGTGGTTGGCAAATATTTTCTTCCACCCATAACTAGTCTTTTCATGCTCTTCATAGGGCATTTGGCAGAGCACACTTTTTCATGTGTATGAGGTCTGATTTACCAGGTTTTCCCTTTACGGGTCATGCTTTTAGAATCACACCTGAGAAACCTTAACCTTGCCCAGATGCTGAACATTTTCTCCCACGTGCTGGCCGATGGCAGTTTAACTGTCCCAGCACTAGCTGCAAAGCCTCTTTCCTCCACTGAATAAATGCTTTCGCATCTTTGAAAGAAAAAAAAAAAAAATCCATCGGGCATATTTGTGCGGGTCATCTCTTCACATAGAGCAGAATTGCTATTACATATTTGGGTTTCAATCCGGGTTGCTTTTTGCTATTTGCCCTGTCTGTCCTGTTTCTTTTCTTTCTTGCCTTCTTTTGGGTTGGCTGGGTATATCATCCCGTTTTTCTTCACTACTAGTGTCTATGGCAAATCCGTTCCTGTTCATTCAGGGTTTCCCTAAAACCCACCAACATACTTACCTCTTTGCTTACTTGCTTGTATCTCTAGCCTTCTGCCTGTGATCATTCCCTTCCCTCGAGAACATCAGCAGACTAATTGCAAACTGACTACAAGTTCTTCCCCTTTTCCTATACCTGCCCCCCTGCGGTGGGCATTTGGTGATTGTCCCATCCGGGGGTAAGGGAGTTCTCTGCCTCCTGAGTCTGGGCCTGGCCACATGGCTTGCCCTGGTCAATGGGATGTCAGCGAGTGTGACAGGGGCCCCTTGTGCATTGAGGCTGGTCCTTGCCTGCCGCTGGAAAAACCTTCTGCCGCTGCACAATCAAGCTTGGGCTGGCCTCCCAGAAAACAAGAGATCATCTAGAAAGTCATCCCTGCTGTCTCCATCCGTGGGACATGTGGAAGGGAGGGCCATCTAGACCACCAGGCCCCAGTGGAGTTGGCCCAGACCAGAATAGCCACCAGGCCAGGTCACATAACTGGGAGAAATAAGAAATGTCACTTATTATTATTATTTTCTTTTTGAGAGACAGAGGGAGAGCGCGCGTGAGCCAGCACGAGTGGGAGAGGGGCAGATGGAGAGGGAGAGAGAAAACCCCAAGCAGACTCCACACTGTCAGTGCAGAGCCCGATGTGGGGCTCAGTCTCACGACCCCGAGATCATGACCTGAGCCGAAATCAAGAGTCGGACTCTTAACCCACAGAGCCACCCAGGCGCCCTGACATGTGAGTTATTTTAAGCCACTATTTGTTGGGGTAGTTTGGTATACAGCGAATAGCAAATGTGGTTGCATCCAGTGACACAGCAGAGAGGGAGTCTTTCCTTTGGGAAGCAGGGCTGGACCCGTACCCAGGTGTAAACATCGAACGAGCTGCTGTAAGTTGAGTCTCAATTAAAAGGTGGGTACCGACCTCGGCTCAGGTCATGATCTTGCGGTTTGTGAGTTCGAGCCCTGCATCAGGCTCTGTGCTGACAGCTCAGAGCCTGGAGCCTGCTTCGGATTCTGTGTCTCCCTCTCTCTCTGCCCCTCCCCTGCTCATGCTCTGTCTCTCTCTGTCTCTCAATAATAAAAAAAAGAAACGTTAAAAAAAAAAAAAAGGGAACAGGGGTACCTGGATGGCTCAGTCGGTTGAGCGTCTGACTCTTGATTTGGGCTCAGGTCATGATCCCAGGGTGGTGGGATTGAGCCCTGCATCAGGCTCTGTGCTGAATGTGGAACCTGCTTAAGATTCTCCCTCTCTCTCTCTCTCAAATAAAATAAAGTAAATAAATAAAAGTAGGAAAGAAAAAGAATAATACAGTTATTCTAAAGATGTTATTCTAACACCGTTCTCTCTAAAGGTTTCTAGTCATAATAAGCCAGCATTCAAACACAAAATCAAACGTGCCCTGGAAACCTGGAGGCCCAGACAGTGGGCCAGCTGAGAAATGGTACCAACTATCAGTTTTGCAAAGTGACCGCTCCTGTTCAGCGCATTCCCACCTTGACCCCAGTGAATGCCCAGCGGGGGCGCCTCTCACTTCAAAGCGGCTCAGGCCAGTCCCAGGCTGCCTCACCCCTCACAGGAAGGCAGGGGAGTGGCCCAGATCAGAGGGCGGTCCTGGAAGGACTTCGCCGCTGAGGAAAGAGGGAGAGGCAGAAATGGCGAGCGTGAGGAGGGACAGCTGTCCCTCGCGGTTGAAGCATGAGAAGTGTGATACAGATCTAGAAGGACCATCACGGAGGGCTCAGAGGCAAAACAAAAACAAAAACAAAACAATATGGACTGTGTCTTTTACCCAAAAGGGAAAACTTCAAAGCAATTAGTGACAATTTTACAGGTCAACTTGACTGGACCAAAGGATGCCCAGGTTACTGGTTAAACATTCTTCCTGGGTATGTCCATGAGAGCGTTCCCCAAAGAGATCAGCATTTGAATGGGTGGACAGAGCAAAGCAGATGGCCCTCCCGGGTGTGGGTGGGCCTCACCTAACCTGTTGAGGGCCTAAATAAAACAAAAAGGCAGAGGAAGGTTGAATTCGCTCTCTGCCTGATTGTGGAGCCAGGATATCGGTCTTCTCCTATATCCTATCCTCAGCCCTCCCGGTTCTCAGGCCTTCAGACTGGACTGGAATCTACCTTGGCTCTCTGGCTGTCAGCCCTCAAACCACACCACGACTCTCCCGGGGCTCCAGCCTGCAGTTGGCAGACTGGGGACTTCTCAGCCTCCAGAATCATGTGAGCTGATTCATTATAACAAATCTGTTTATAGATCGATACATACATAATACACAGATATAAATAGATCTTTATATATACATATATATGTAAATCTATAGTTATACATAGAGATAGATATAAACCTTTTTAAAAAATTTTTTTAATGTTTATTTATTATTGAGAGACAGAGAGAGACAGAGCGTGAATGGGAGAGGGGCAGAGAGAGAGAAGGAGACACAGAATCCGAAGCAGGCTCCAGGCTCCGAGCTGTCAGCACAGAACCCGACACGGGGCTTGAACTCACAAACCGCAAGATCATGACCTGAGTTGAAGTCGGTCACTTAACCGACTGAGTTACCCAGGCGCCCCTAAATCTTTTTTTTAATGTTTATTTATTTTGAGAGAAAGAGAGAGAGAGCAGAGGAGGGGCAGAGAAAGGAGAGAGAGAGAGAGAGAGAGAGAGAGAGAACCCCAAGCGAGCTCCGAGCTGTCAGCGCAGAGCCCGACGAGGGGCTTGAACTCACGAACCGCGAGATCATGACCTGAGCCGAAATCAAGAGTCAGGCTCTTCATCTACTGAGCCACCCGGGCGCCCCTGTTTTGTTCTCGAGTCTTAAATAATATGTGGATTTTCAAAACTGAACAATTAAAAAAGCCTCCCTGGAAAAACTTGGACAGGAAATCGTAGTGTGGTAATATTTATTGGTTTCATCCTAGACTCCAGGGCCCAAGTGATGACTTGGCTGAAAATGTCAAATTTCAAGTTTCGCTAGAAATCGGCTCACCAGCTTTTTTTTTTCTTCTTCTTCTTGCTCAATTGCTTATTTTCACAAAATGTATGGTGAAAGAAGGGGTGTAGCTTTCTCAAGACTGAGGTAGCTCCCACATCAATGCGGGCGATAATATCGGCAAAGCTGGGTTCTTACAAATGTTGTTGTCAGCCTCTCGTTGAGCACTTACTATGTGCCTCCCTGCGCTAAGTGTTTCAGGGGTGTTATGGTGTTTGGGTATCCAGCTGAGGATCCCACAGCAGTTAAGGGACGGAGTTGGGACCTGAACTTAAGCTCACTGGCTGCTCTCTTGACCACGGCCTCCTGCCTCTTCAACACGAACACGCTGCTTTGGGAGGGGGAATTGGTGGAATGTTCACTGTCAGAGCTCAGCCACACTCACTCCGGGAATCCAGGGCATCAAAGGAAAGACTCCTGTTTTGAGGGATGTGCCTTCGTCCCAAGCACTGACCCACACCTCGGCTGAGTGGCCTCAGAGAAGACATCGAACCAACCCCCCCCCCCCCACCAAGGAACCAGAAAACCTCCAGAAAAGTTTGTTAAACCTCAGAGCACCTGTCTTGCAATGTGAGCCTTGAAAGCTTTCTGTCTCCCACTGAGGCCATATGGTGCTGCTTGGTTGTGACTTGATATTAATTATCTATTGCTGCTTAACAAGCCACGTCCAACTTCAGTCTCCTTAAAGCAACTAGCACGTATTAACTCTGTTTCCTGGAGTCAGAAATTCAGGAGTGCGGGGGCGCCTGGCTGACTCGGTCAGTTAGGCGTCTGACTTCGGCTCAGGTCACCATCTCACGGTCCGTGGGTTCGAGTCCTGCGTTGGGCTTTGTGCTGACGGCTCGGGGAGCCCGGAGCCTGCTTCGGATTCTGCGTCTCCCTCTCTCTCTCTCTGCCCTTCCCCCACTCATGCTCTGTCTCTGTCTCAGAAATAAATAAACATTAAAATAAATAAATATAAATAAATAAACATTAAAAAAATTTTTTAAAGAAATTCAGGAGCGCGTTGGCTGCGTGGCTGTGGCATGGGGGTCTCTGTTTTAAATAGAGCTTTTGTTATTTAGGTAAGGGCAGGCGGAGCCACCCGAGGAGACAACTGCCATTGAAAAGATAGTTTGTTACTGGTGGATCCCAAACCAGCAGGAGGAGAGAAGGGAGCTGGCCTCCCGGGAGCTGGAACCAGGGACCTAAAATAAACTGCCTCCCTCTCTCCCTCTCTCTCTCACACGCACTCGTGCACTGTTCTCTGTGCATGGCTCTGCCCTCTCAGCTATAACCGCTGCCAGGGTGGGCTCTGAATTCACATCCTGGTGGCCTCTGGCACAGAAAAGAGAGCTCTGGTCCCAGAGGGAGCCTGTGGCGCCTGGCCAGATGGCCACCTTCTCACCGTTGACACGCCCTGAAGCCAGAATCCGATCGGTGGCGCAGACGCAGCCAATGGGCGGGCCGAATGTCTTCATTTTATTCCCCCCCCTGGCTGCTGCTTTTCGGAACAAGGCTTGTGAAAAGCCAAGCTCATGCCCACAGGATCCTGGGCTGAGTTTCCTGATCCCGTGGAAAAATCCGATCTGGAGGTGAGAAGCCTTCCCCTTCACCTGTCCAAAGTCCTCCGATGGGGAGATACCGAGCTCGAGTGTGGATTCATTGCCAAAAACCCCTCCCAGACACCTTCGGCGGTTTGCGTTCCGTGTGCACACGCTCACCCCGATCCCAAACCCGCACGTGTGAAGAGCAGCGTGGACGCAAACAGCAGAGGAGGCCAGGGCTGGGGCACGACCTATGCTCTTGCTTCTAAAACCCCCCGCGGCTTTGACTTGATTTCAATCGGGATATTGAACATTTAACTGACATTAACATTTTATTTTATTTTATTATTATTTTTTTTAATGTTTATTTATTTTTGAGACAGAGATAGAGCATGAACAGGGGAGGGTCAGAGAGAGAGAGAGGGAGACGCAGAATCCGAAGCAGGCTCCGGGCTCCCCGAGCCGTCAGCACAAAGCCCGACGCAGGACTCGAACCCACGGACCGTGAGATCGTGACCTGAGCCGAAGTCGGAAGCTCAACCGACTGAGCCAGCCAGGCGCCCCTGACATTAACATTTTAAATAACCACTCCATTGACGACTAGCTGTGTGCAGGGCACATTTGAGAGCATTTTCTGGGGCTGTTTGGGAAAGCAGGTGGGCGTGCCCCTCGGGGCGCCTGCCTGCAAATTCCGGCTCTGACCTGTTTGTTTTCTCCGCTGTAAAACGGGGATCTTGAGACCTGCCAAGTGTCCGAATGTGGGAGGTGCCGGGTAAACAGGGTGGCACTCTGTGACCACCGGGACATCAGAGGAGGAAACAGGCCCACAGAGGATTGGCCACTTGTCCACGGTTGCACATCTGGGTAAGGGCAGCCAAGGGTTCTGACCCTCTCCCAGGGTCCCCGGACCAGGGCAGGGAGCAGAGTCCCCGTACAGCTGAGGGTGGGGGTGGGGGGCGGCACAGCTCTGTCAGAGATGCGGAGCTTGGCTGCCCTCCCCCAGCTGCCCAGCCCCTGGCCCCCTTCTGGGCACGGCAGCCACTCACACAGGAGGCCTTGAGCGGGCCCTGCAGCCAGGTCTTCTTGGTCACCACCTCTTCCTTCCAGCCCTGGCCCTGGTCGGCCAGCAGCATGCGCATGGCCTCGCAGCGCCCTGGGGGAGGGGAGGACAGGGTAGGGGGGATGCGGGGAGACCCCAGCCTCAGAGCACCCTGGGGAGGGGTCAGGAGTGTGGCGACAGGACAGAAACTCTAGCTTCGGAGTCTGCTGAGAAGTGGAACCCCGGAGAAAGATGGAGATCATGGCACCGGTGCGGTCTGGGGAGGGAGACAAGGGGTGCAGACTGCAGTCCGAAGTGCCCCGGGATGGGGACGGAGGCAGATGGCCAGAGCGCAGCCAGACGGGGGCCAAGAGGATGCAGCCCCGGGGGAAGGCCAGGCCTGGGGCCGCCACCGCCATCCCAGCCCCGCCCCCATGGCCCTGGCCAGGTGGAACAGCCTGGCCCATCGGTGCCCCTCACCCTCCTGGAGGAGCAGGGGCCGCACCTCGGACGGGGAAGTAGACAAGTAGACGATGGTGTAGGGCGGCACTAGGAGAGACAGACAGACAGGGTGGTGAAAGAGGCCCCACCCCCCCGACGGAGCTGCGGGGGGGGGGGGGGCAGGGGTCAGACCCCTGGGGGAGACCCCCCCTCCCAGCAGCCTGCGGCAGGGGTGGGGTCAGACCCCTGGGAAAGGGGGGTGACTCAACCTCGGCCCCGGCCCCCACCTGGCCCAGACCCTACTCACTAGCGGGCCGTGAAGTGAAAGAGAGGCAGGAAGTGGCAAGGAGCCCAGTGACCTTGTATTTCTGGTTGTCCCACCCCCTCCTCCCTTCCCGCCACACCCAGGAATGCGCCAAGTCACTGAGCGCAGTTCGGGCCTGGGTAAGGCTGGGTGAGGATCGGGCAAGGCCGGACAGGCTCACCTGCTCCTTGGCAGGGTTGTACCCTACCTGCAGGGCACTGACTTTCGCATCACGCAGCCACTACCCCGTCCGGGCCACACCCAAACACACAGAACGCCTCAGGGCCCACAGAGGGCCAGGTCTGAGGACCTAGCCAGCGGCCGGGGCCCCAGCACCCGCACACAGCAGGTGCTCATTAAATGCTTGTTGCAGGGGCGCCTGGGTGACTCAGTCCCTCAAGCGTCCGACGTCCCCCCTGGTCATGACCTCCCGGTTAGTGAGTTCGAGCCCCACATGGGGCTCTGTGCTGACAGCTCAGAGCCTGGAGCCGGCTTCGGATCTCGCTGCCCCTCCCCCCGTTAAGATTAAACATTAAAAAGGGGCGCCTGGGTGGCGCAGTCGGTTAAGCGTCCGACTTCAGCCAGGTCACGATCTCGCGGTCCATGAGTTCGAGCCCTGCGTCAGGCTCTGGGCGGATGGCTCAGAGCCTGGAGCCTGTTTCCGATTCTGTGTCTCCCTCTCTCTCTGCCCCTCCCCCGTTCATGCTCTGTCTCTCTCTGTCCCAAAAATAAATAAACGTTGAAAAAAAAAATTTTATAATAAAAAAAAAAGATTAAACATTAAAAAAAAAATGCTTGTTGTATGAATGAATGCAATGTCAACAGACACAGCCCTTTATGCATCCTCTCTCTGAGATAATAATTGTGCCAAACCCTCAGGGGCTGAGGCCTGTGTTGGGAACTTGACATAGATTTTACGACCGTAGGACTTGGGATTGATCATTCTGATCCTCATTTTCCAGAGGGCGAACTGAAGCACAGAGAAGTTAAGTGACTTTCTCGATTCCTCAAGGTTACACAGCTAGTAAACAGGATTTAAACCCAGATCTGGCTAGCTTCAGGGGCCTCACTTTTTTTTTTCCCCCAGGGGCCTCACTTTTAACCCTCGGCCTTTCTTCTGCAAAGCCCTGTCATCTCCAAACCATTTTTTGACAGAGTCTCAGTGCTGTGCACTCTTTAAAAACTGACTGGACCTGGGGATACGGGTGGACAGAAAGACAGACAGACTGAGCTGCAGGACCTCTTGGCCCTGAGAGGGCTGTGTGTTGCCAGGCGGAGCCCAGTGCCTGCCTCCACCTGGCACCCCCGGCCCCCTTCACCTGGCTGCCCCTTCCTGGGGGCTGGGGGGTGGCCCACTGGGTGTGATGGTCCTTCCCCGGGAACTGGAGCGTACCGAACCAGATGTCTCAGCCTGGTTTTCCGGCCACAGGCACAAGGACAGAGGAAGGCATCCTTCCCCTGGGGAAGTACCCATCTAAAAGCCTGGGGGAAAAACCCAAAGGCACCTAATCAGGAGAATCCCTTAGCCTCGGCCGAGCCCACAGCCGCCTGGGGCTGGGGGGGTGGGGAAGGTGGAGCCAGAGTTGGGTTCTATCCGTGACTCACAGCTGGAGGAACATCTGCCCAGCACTTAGCAGCTTACAAAGAGCTTTCATACAAATGGTCTCATTGTATCCCCACCACATCTTGAGAGGGAGGGAGACTTGTTCCCATTATACTGACGGGGACACCAAGGTTCACCAGGGTTCATTCACCCGCTCTGGCCTGGAGCACGCGTGCCCTCCCTTCGTGGACAGGCATCAATGGCCTGGGGGACCCCTTCCGGTCCAGCGGGCCAGCCTCCTACCGGCTCATACCCTCCAGCCATCACGCTCAAGTCCCCTGGGCTGGCTGTCTCTCAGGTCCTTGGGGCTCTATTCTGTGGTGTTCCAGCTGGCTGCTTTTACCCATAATCCTCTGGCTCCACAGGCAATGCCCGTGGACTAGTTCTGTGACTCCCCTGAGGCCTCTCCCTCCGAGGTCCAGAGCAGTTTTCCCAGCCCAGTGAGCCAGGAACCTCCCTGTGCCCACGCCCCCACCTTCAGCCCATGTGTATATCAGCACCTGTCTTTGGCATTTCTTTTTTTTTTATTTTTTTTTCAACGTTTTTTTATTTATTTTTGGGACAGAGAGAGACAGAGCATGAACGGGGGAGGGGCAGAGAGAGAGGGAGACACAGAATCGGAAACGGGCTCCAGGCTCCGAGCCATCAGCCCAGAGCCTGACGCGGGGCTCGAATTCACGGACACGCGAGATCGTGACCTGGCTGAAGTCGGACGCTTAACCGACTGCGCCACCCAGGCGCCCCTGGCATTTCTTTAAATACAAATAAACAGCTTTATTGCTACTTAAGTTTCACTCTTATAAAGTGTACATTTGGGGCGCCTGGGTGGCTCGGTTGGTGAAGCGCCCGACTTCGGCTCAAGTCATGATCTCACGGTTTGTGAGTTCGAGCCCCACATCGGGCTCTGTGCATCATGACAGCTCGGAGCCTGGAAGCTGCTTCGGACTCTGTGTCTCCCTCTCTCTCTGCCCCTCCCCAGCTCATGCTCTGTTTCTCAGTCTCTCAAAAGTAAATAAACGTTAAAAATTTTTAAAAAGGAGTTAATGTTTATTTATTTTTGAGAGAGAAAGAGAGACAGAGCGTGGGCGGGGAGGGGCAGAGAGAGAGGGAGACACAGAGAATTCAAAGCAGCTCCAGGCTCTGAGCTGTCAGCACAGAGCCCAGCCTGGGGCTCAGACCCATGAGCCGTGAGATCATGACCTGAGCCGAAGTCGCACGCTTCACCGACTGAGCCACCCAGGCGCCCCAAGCCCCTCTCTCTTCCGACCCTGCTCAAGCCCCTGGCCCCCGGCTGCCTGGACTCCCTCCCCCTGCTCTCGGCCTACGAGGCGCACCTCAGCGCCCGGCCCAAGCTCAAGGCCTTCCTGGCCTCCCCTGAGCACGTGAACCGCCCTGTCTTCGGCGCCCGTTAGACGTGAGCGTGCCTCCCTCGAGAGGACTGCCCTTGGGGACCAACGAACACGGTGAGCGGAAAGCGGTGCTGTGGTCACTGAGGGGCTGGAGGGCACCGCGGACCCTCTGCCCCTCCCCGGGCAGCCTCGAGAGGATGAGGCTTGGGCTGGGCATCTGGGCCCCCGGGACGGCATTACCCACCTGACCTGCCACGAGACAAAGAGTGGTTCCGGGTCCCGACTGGCAGGGGAGACGTCAGGCCTTCAGGATCCACCCGGAGGACTTCCCGCGGGAGGGAGGTGCCCTCCCTGGGGGCACTCATGGTTGCGGAGCCCTCCGAGTCTGGGACAAGGGCAGCCGTGAATGTGGCAAGCAGTCCCCGGCATCTGTGAGTTCCACGGTCCGCTCACACACTCAGGGTGACCTCCGCACATGTTGTACCCTGGGAAGTGACACAGTCTGCCGTCTCACACGGGCAGCAGCGTTGCTCATTCTCACGTGTCGCCCACGGTCACCCTCCGGCAGCCCGGTTGGTGGCCAGCCGGGCCCAAGTGTATATGCCCCGAGGCCAGCCTGGAGCTCTGGGTGGCCTGGCCTGGCCGGCCCTTTAGACAAGCCTCTGCCCCACGGGCTTCAAGCAGAGGCCCCGTGAGGAGGGTCTCTCGTGCACCGGATTTGGGGGTGCTGGTTGGCAGTTTGGGTTCCCAGAGGACAGCCAGCTTCTGTGTGCGGAACGCCCCAGGAAGGGCCCACCGGTCCCCGAGAGGAGAGTGGCAGAGCCCGGAAGCCCCTGTCGTCCTCCTGGGTTTCGTAGGGCCACCCCGGGTGACTGCAGGGCAGGGTTGAGGCCTGTGAGCCTCCTCTGTGCCCTGACTGGTGGCTTGGGGGGCGGAGGGCAGGACCCTCAGGCCGCGGTGTTTCACCGTGCAGGCCGCCGGGACGGTGGCCGTAGGAGGGTCACAGAACAGGCCGGGGAGACACGGGCATCCTGTAGATCCCAGAGCGGCAGGAAGAAAGCTGCTCTTTTGAAAGCTTCCTGTAACCAACAGCTTCCATATTCTTTGGGGTGACCGGGCTGGGCATTTTTTTTTTTTAATGTTTATTTATTTGTTCTTGAGTGAGAGAGAGTGTGAGCGGGGAAGGGGCAGAGAGAGAGGGAGACAGAGAATCCCAAGCAGGCTCCGTGCCATCAACAAAGAGCCTGACGTGGGGCTCGAACTCGTGAACCTTGAGATCCTGACCTGAGCCAAAACCAAGAGTCGGATGCTTAACCAACCGAGCCACCCAGGCGCCCCGTGGGCATTTTGATTGTATAGCTCTGCGACCCCAAGAAGGTGGATAGAAGAGGCTCCCGCGGTCAGGAGGAGGGACCCTGGGGAGTGGAGGGCAGGTCCCCTCTTTGGGCAGCTGGGGGCTCGGGGGAGCTGGTGCAGCCAGGTGTGGGGGAGATGAGATGGCTAGGTTGGGGAGAGGCTGAGAGCCCCTCCAGCTGGGGAGGTGACAAGTGACCCCCAGGGTTGAGCTTTCTCTGAGCCATGTCCCGGGCATGTCACTTATATTAACTCATTTGGTTTTCACAAAAGAAGCCACCTCGTAGATGCTGTCAATATTCCCACTTCACAGATGAGGACCTTGGGGCCCAGAGAGGTGAAGGCACCCTGCTCAAGGACATACGGCTGGTTAAGAGGCCAAGGCAGGATTTGAACTCAGGCTCTCCGGCCCCAGAGCGCGTGCCTGTAATGATTCTGCTCTAGGTGGGGACTTGAGCCACCAGTTTTTATGTCCTGGCACAGGGTGACCGCAGTGACCTGCAGGGGCTTGGTAGCTCTGGTGACCCCTCTAATTATATGGGGGCAGGAACCCTAAGAGAAAGGTTGGGCTTCCAGCCTATCACGGGCAGAAGGGGGGCTGGCTCCCCTTTGAGGAACATTTGCTGGAACATTCAGAGACTGGTGACTGGGTTTGCTCCCCAGCTGGTTACAGATGAAAAGCTTGTCCTTCCAGGAGCTCCAGTCCCGGAGCTCCGGTTCGTATGTTCGAGCCCCACATGGGGCTCTGTGCGTCATGACAGCTCGGAGCCTGGAGCCTGCTTCGGAGTCTGTGTCTCCCTCTCTCTCTTCTCCTCCCCTGCTTGTGCTCTCTCTCTCTTTCTCGAAAATAAATAAACATTAAAAACAATAAAATAGGGGTGCCTGGGTGGCTCAGGCAGTTAAGCATCTGACTTCGGCTCAGGTCATGATCTCGCGGTCTGTGAGTTCGAGCCCCGCGTTGGGCTCTGTGCTGACAGCTCAGAGCCTGGAGCCTGCTTCAGATTCTGCGTCTCCCCCTCTCTCTGCCCCTCCCCCGTTCATGCTCTGTCTCTGTCTCAAAAATAAGTAAATGTTAACAAAATTTCAAATAAAATAAAATAAAATAAAGTGCACATTCTGTGGCTCCAGTATACGCAATGTTGTGCAACCATGATATAATTCCAGACCATTTACATCACCCCAGAAAGAAACCCTTTAGCGTAATCAGTACGTCATTCCTTTCCATGCCGAGTAGTATTCCATTACCTGGATATATACGCTTTGTCTACCCATTTCTACACGGAGGGACGTTTGGGTTGTTTCACTTTTTGGCTTTTATGAAGCATGCTGCCGTGAACATTTATGAGAAAATTTTTGGTGTGAACGTATGCTTTCACTTCCCTGGGGCACGGCCCTAGGAGTGGGCTTGGCCAGGTCACATGGTAGCTCACTTTGAGTAACCTCCAAACTCTTTTCCAAAGCAGCTGCACCATTTTATAAGCCCCACAGCAGCATATGCAAAGACCCCAACTTCTCCACGTCTTCACCAACACTGTTGCTGTCTGCCTTTTCCACTCTTGCTATTCTGGTGAGTCTGAAATGGTACCTCAGCACGGCTGTGGGGGCCAAGCCTGGGTCGACTTGGGGGGAACGGGTGGAGAAGGAGCCATCATCTTCGCCCTCTAAAGAATCACAGCTCAGAATAGAGACAGACACGACGCTTCATTCACACACTGATTAGTACGTGTCAGGCCGTGAGTGAGCTAGACATCACGACAAACACCAGGACAGGTAAGATATGGTCTCCACGCTAATGGACTCTCTTTAAGAAGAATCTAAGGCCTTCAGCAGCAGACCACCCACCCATCCATCTCTCTGTCTGTCCATCTATCTACCCATCTACCCAATCATCCACCCATCCGACAACCAAACATTTGACCAGCAGTCCATCAAAACACCCACCTCTCTATATATCCACCCATCCATCCAACTACCCATATACCCGACCAGTCATCCTCTACCTGTCTATCCATCCATCTATCCATTCACCTAACCATCTATTGGTACAATCATCCATCCATCCACCTATCAACTGTTTAACCACTAGCCTGTTTACCCACCCTTCCATTCAATCAGCTACCTGTCCATCCATCCATCCATCCATCCATCCATCCATCCATCCGTCAACCACTGATCCACCTGGCCATCCTAGACACTGGAGCTGGAGCTCCAGCTTGGCTAAGCTGGGCTGGGCAAGTCAAGGGCATCAAGATGAACACCCTAGCATGCTTGCTGCCCATTGAACACAAGTAAGGAAGGATTTCCAAGCCACACTTTCTCCACCAGGACACAAAGTCTTCGCTTTGTGATTGAAAACACGTTTAGCCACTAGACCCTGACCAGTTGGCACCCCTACTACATTGGCTCAAACTTCGGGGCACACATTTCTAACCACTTCCCGCCTTAGATGGTCATGTGAGCACAGGGTCACTCATCATACATGATACCCACCATTTTTTGAGCCCTTCCTAAGTGCCAGGAAACTGCTAGGCCCTTTATTTAATTTTCACAAAGGCACCACGAGGCCCAGGTCAACCCCCGTTTTCCAGATAAGGAAACCGAGGTTCAGAGAGGTGAAATACCTTGCCAAGGGTCACACAGTGAGTGCATGGGGAAATCCAGGCCTACAGGCCTTTTCTAAGCCCTTGCAGAAGACGCTAGAATTCCTGTATCTGAAGGATGTTCGCAAGATGCCGCCTGGGACGTAGTACTCCCCTGGCCTCCAGGAGGGGAGGCCCCAAGTACAGAGGGCTGGAGGCGGCTGGAGGCTGAACCTTCAAGCGGTCAGCTCGGACCCCCACAAGGAGCCCTTCCCATCCTGGACGACCTGGCTGGTGTCCACTCACCTCTGAACGCCGACCACTCCCCAGGTCCTCAGCTCCGCTCAGGGCTGCGTGGGGGCCGTCCCCTCTGCCTGCTGGCCACCCCTCCCTTCAGGCGGTCACCCCCATCGTCTCTCTGGTCTTGGCTCACACGCCACTTCCTCAGCCCCCCAGTCACAGCAAGCTCCCCATTCTCCTCCTCCATAGTCATTCTGGGTCTGCTGAATGTGCACCTCCCACCAGCCGGAAGGTTCCAGGAGGCAGGGACTGGTCCCCAACACCCAGGAAGCCATATAGCAGGTGTTCCACAAACACTTGTTGAAGATGCCACCCGTCTGGAATTTTCTCCGGCCTCTTGCCATCATACCTCCTCCAGGGGCACTGACCGCTGCCTCCCCTCTGAGGACCTCCGTCTGGGGGTACGAGCCCTGCCTCCCCGCCTGAGGGCCTCCGCCTAACATACTCCGTTGGATTCCAGCACCCGAAACCCTCCACATTCACAGTTGATCCCCGCCAGGGTCCCAGCACTCACCCAGGGCTGAGCATGGGTTAAACATAGGTGGGCAATGCCTAAAAGGGAGGCCCCGTCCTCCCTTCTCCTCCGTGAAGCCCCCCTGACGCCTGGGCCAGTGCTCCCGAGTACTTAGACTGTCTGGGGCCCTTTCCTGAGTCAGAGGCGCCTGAGAGCAGGGCCTTCGGGACAGACATGGTCTGTCTGTGTAGCCCCAGCAGCTGGCCGGAGGCTCGGTCCCAGCCTCAGATGTGTGCAAAAGGAATGCACGAATGGTGGCCATTCGTGTGGCTGAGGGAGGCCAGACCCACCGGCTCAGGTGGCAGGTGTCTGGAGGGATCCGTTTCCCTGAGACAAAGGCTGGTGCGGGGGGCAGGTGAATAAATCATGAGGGGCCCGGAGCGGGGCCGGGGCAGGACAACTGACCTCATTCCGGGTGGTGAAGCGCACACAGCTGGGCAGTCAGAGGGCTGGGGACGGAACAGGGGGGCACAAGCGGCCAGTGGGGGCTGCCTGGCCCAGCCCCACATTTCTCCCTGACAAACGAGAGGCCAGAGGTCAGCAGAAGGTAGGTGAGAGGTGCTGGCAGGAGGCGGGGAAGCTCAGAGCTGCTCTGGGGCTCTGGGTAGGGAGAAGGGGGGGGGCGTCTGGGGCCAGGATGGTGGGGGGGGTGCTGTCTTTCCAGAATCCAGGAGTCATCCTGGGGGGGGGGCGGTGCGGGCAGGGAAAATAGGAAGAGCAAGGATGGACAGACAGACAGACAGATGGACCAACGGAGCAGAGGGAGGGAGTGACAGAGATGGGTATGAGAGGTCAGAGAGACCCCCAGAGACAGCAGGGCAAATGTCAGCAGAGTGCAGGGGGGCTGGCAAGGGGCCGTGGGTGAGACAGACGCAGAGAGATGGGCAGAGAGGGGCAGCGAGCAAGACCCAAATGGCGGGGGGGCGGGGGGGAGACCATAAGCCAGGAAGGCCAGGTGACCAGGTGACCAGGGCTCTGCAAGGTAGTCCGTGGCCAGCATGGGGCTGGAGACCGGTGGGTTGGGGGAGGCTAGGACTTGGGTGAGCAGCACGGGGAGAGCCCTACCAGCCTGTGGAGAGAGGGACAGGGGAAAGTACCCGGGAGCCTGTGGGGACCGCACCCACAGCTGCCCACTCAGCCACCCTCCCGCAGGAACGGGGCGACCAGAGTGGGAAGAGGAGGCGCCCAGCCCTGGTCTCCATGGCCCTTCCCCAGGGCCAGGCAGATGGCAGTCTCCCCGCGGGGGACCCCAGCCCCTCTGAGGGCACCCCAGGGCCCAGCCGGGCCCCTGCCAGCCCAGCAGCCAACGGGCGGCGGGCACTCCTCAAGGAACTGGAGGCCCGGGTGCAGGCAGCCTACGGGCAGGTAAAGGGGACAGGGGTGTGGGGCACCAGAGGGAGCCGCGGGGATCCCCCGCCGCAACCGGGACCCTGTAGGACAGACCCAGGGGAGAGCTCAGGGAGGAGCCCCGGGACGTGCAGGTGGCAGGCAGGCTCAGTCAGCTGCCCAGGACGGAGGCTGGCGTCTCTCCCCACCTCTGCCCTCACCGAAGCCCGCGTCCAGCCCACAGCACCCAGAGCTGTCTCCCTTCCGCTCTCCACCTGAGTACAGGGTCGGGGGGCTGGTCCAGGCAGAGGTGCCGAGGGCGGGCAGGCTGGCCAGGGGCTCTAAGGTGAGAGCAAGGGCCCTGGCCCGGAGGGTCAGGAGCTTTCTGGACCGGGCCAAGACGGCCTCCTCTCAGGACAGGCGGTAGGGGCAGGGCCTGCCGAGTTCATACCACCATTCTGAGGGGAGAGGTGCCCCAGCCCGCCCTGGCACCCTGGGCACCTGGTTTCCTCCTCCCGTGTCCGGGCCCTGCTTCTGAAGACATTAAGTCTCTCCTAATTGGGGGAGATTAGGGGTAGGGGTTGGGGGAGAAAGTGCTGGAGAGGAGGTGCCCAGAAGACCCTCAGAGTGAGCGCAGGGAGGCTGTGCCTTCCAGGGGGCCTTGGCTCCTGAGTGGCCCCCCTCACCAGCAGGGATGCTCAGAGATAATCCTGGATTAGGACCCAAGCCCCCGGGCCCAGGGCTCCCCGCCTGCCCACCCGCTCCCAATCTTCCCCGCGAAACCCTAGGAAAATCCCCTGCAATGCTCCCAGGCTCTCACTGGGGACAGCTGGGGGCAGACAGGAGCCCACAGCATCCGCTGAGGCTCAGCCCTGGGCCGCCCCCAGGACTCCAGGCCTGGCATGGTTCAGGAGCCCATGGGAAACTGTGCCAAACGGCCTCGACATCGGGGGCCTAAGGTAGGACGGCTAAGGGGGAGAAGCCAAGGCCAGGAGGCTGGGCTGGAGCCTGGAAGGGTCAGATGGGGTGGGCAGACTCCTGTGTGAGGGCCGGGCTGGGGTTAGAGGTAGAGCAGGGCAGGCGGGTGGAGGGGGTGGTTCCCACCACCCTAGACCAATCAAGATTTCCCCGGGGGAAGGCCCCAGACTCCGCGGCCCCTTGCGGTCCTGGCCCCCACGGACCCCCGGGCCTTCCCGCCAAGCTCATTAGGCCCCCCGGGTGCCCATCCAGCTGCCCTGTGCCAGCCGCTCTTCCTGCTCTCTGCCAGTCAGAGACAGGAGGTACAGAGCTGGAGCTGAAGGTCCCATTCTGCCACCGGCTTTCTGAGCAACCTTGGTCCAGTCCCTTGCCTTTTCGGGGGCCTCGGTTTGCCCAGTTGAACGGTAAGGGGGTGGACCCTTCCGGCCTAGAGTATTGATGGGTGAAGGCCCCCACTCTCCTGTGCCCGGTTCCAAAGATGGGAGAGGCTGGTGAATGAGGGTGGAGGGGCCGCCGCCCCAGCTCATAGCTGGCTCTGCCGCAGGAGCGCTGGCAGTGGCCCAGCTCCCCCCCAGGGCGATCCCACCACAGACCCAGCCCCGGCCCCGGCCCCGGCCCCGAGGAGCAGGGGGACCCTGGGCCGGGCATCCAGGGTTACTCGGTGCTCAGCAGCCTGGTGGGGCCCGCCTGCATCTTCCTGCGGCCCAGCATCGCGGCCACCCAGCTCGTATGTATGGCAAGCCCCTGCCTTTGCCTCCTCTCTGCCTCTCCTTGAGTGGGGTCTTTGGAGCAAAGGCACACAGATCCGGGGGGTGGGACAGAGAAGAGTGGAGAAAACATCAAGGGGATCAAACAGCGGGGAGACCCAAGGAGACCCACCAGGAAAGAGAGAGGAGAGGGAACAGAGAACCTAAGAGACAGCCACCCAGGGGGTGGGCAGGGAGGTGGCAGGGCCTCCGAGAGAGAGAGAACAAGAGAGACACACGGGAGGTCCCCAGGGCCACGTCTGAGGCTCTGCCCGACCTCAGATCCACCTCTGGCAAATGGAGCTCTGTGACCTCTGCAAGGGGAGGGGCAGGAGGTGGGCAGAGGTCTGGGCAGGGGGCAGGGAAGGGGCGGCCCAAGATGCCCAGGCCAGCGGTGGTAGCCACCAGCTCTGAGCAGTGTCAGATGACCCAGGCCCTGCCCGTGCATGTTGGGGGTGCTGACCGGGGAGCCCCAAAGAACAAGAGGAAGGGGTGCAGGTGTCAGGGTGGTCCAGGGGATTCTTAACTTCTCTGTGCGCCACCCCCCCTCCAGGACCGGGAGCTGCGGCCAGAGGAGATCGAAGGTAAAGCGTTTTGGAAAAGACTAGTCTCCAGAGGGGTGGACAAAGAGTGGAGCGCACAGGGTGGGGACACTGGGTGGGGCCTCGGTGGTCTCCACCAGGAAGGAACTAGGGGCAAGAGAAGGGTTGCAGGAGATCACAGAGAGATGGGGACGAGACCGAACGGGGAGGGGTTGACAGAGCCCCCAGCTGTCAGTCCCCAGGTCTCATTCGCCAGGTGGGTCTCACTTCCCTTTTATGTTTGTTCATTGAGCAAACGCCTCCTGGGTGCCTACTGCGTGCCTGGCCCTGTGCTGGGCACAGGGAGTGTGGCAAACTAGACAGATACAGCCCATGTCCTCGGGGGGGGGGGTGGGGGCAGATGTCAATGAGTCAACAAGTACAAACGATGCTAAGCGCTGGCAAAGAAGTGAACAAATGGGCTGGAGGGGACTGAATTTAGACAGAAGACTTTCTTGGGCAGGTGACCCGAAGACCAGAAGAGGGAAGAGTGTTCCAGAATGTGAGCTCCATGAGGTTAGGGATTGTTTCCTTTCTTTTCCTTCCTTCCTTCCTTCCTTCCTTCCTTCCTTCCTTCCTTCCTTCCTTCCTTCCTTCCTCCTTCCTTCCTTCCTTCCTCCTTCCTTCTTCCTTCCTTCCTCCTTCCTTCCTTCCTTCCTCCTTCCTTCTTCCTTCCTTCCTTCCTTCCTTCCTTCCTTCCTTCCTTCCTTCCTTCTTCCTTCCTTCCTTCCTGCCTTATCCCCACTACCTAGAGCAGAGCTTGGCACATAGTAGATGCTCCTTAAATATTTGTTGAAAGAACGAATTAAAGAACTAGCACATGCAAAGGCCCTGAGACAGCAAAGAGAAACTGATGTTTACAAGGAGGAAATGATTCGACCAAAGGACGAAGGAAGGGTGTGCTGGTCCAGGCTGGGGTCCGGGGGGACGAGTGGGAAGGACTGACCCCGCCCTGCCCGGCAGAGCTGCAGATCGCCTTCCAGGAGTTTGACCGAGACCGTGACGGCTACATCGGCTACCGGGAGCTGGGCGCCTGCATGCGGACCCTGGGCTACATGCCCACTGAGATGGAACTCATCGAGATTTCACAGCAAATCAGTATGTGCCTCAGACCTGCCCCAAGCCCAGTTCTCCGGGGGCCATGGCCATGGCTTGAGCAGCTGGGCGGCCCAGGGAAGAGAGATGCCTCCACAGGTTGGCCCCCAGAGCCGGGGACCCTGGTCATTCTCAAGGCGCTTGCTCTGCCTCTGAAGAATCTCCCCATCGCCCTACAAGGTGGGGGGGGGGCAAGGACTGTTATCCCCACTTTTTAGATGAGGAAACTGAGCAGATGATCCAGCCTATGGGGCCCCGCGAGAGGGAAGGACCCATTTAGTGGAGCAGGGGAGAGGGACACGGGCCAGGAGAGGAGGGCAGGGGAGGGCCGGGGCCGGGCAGGGGTCTCTGGTTGCCTGGGGTCCCTGACGGGTACGGCCCCCAGGTGGCGGGAAGGTGGACTTTGAGGACTTCGTTGAGCTGATGGGCCCCAAGCTGCTGGCGGAGACGGCAGACATGATCGGCGTCAGGGAGCTTCGAGATGCCTTTCGGGAGGTGCGGCCCCTGGGGCTGGAGGGAGGGCAGGGGCTTCGGGTCTGCCGTGACGGAGGGCTGAGTGAATGCGCAGTTTGGCCGGGGACTCAACGCCTTGACCCACGCCGCCACAGTTCGACACCAACGGGGATGGCCGCATCAGCTTGGGTGAGCTGCGGGCAGCCCTCAAGGCCCTGCTGGGGGAGCGCCTCAGCCAGCGGGAGGTGGACGAGGTCCTCCACGACATTGACCTCAACGGGGACGGCCTGGTGGACTTTGAAGGTACCGCCCACTGCCCTCCGCGCTTAGCGCCAGCACAACCCCCGGAGGTTTTTAAGAGCTCAAGGGAATGACCAAAGGGGCATCGACGCCGTGCGCTAGGCACTCTGTGCCCTCTCCCCGGAAGCAGGACAAGACAGTCAGCTCTTAGGAAGGCGGGAGTGCTTGGCCAAAGATGCGGATGTGGCCGAGATGGGAAGCCAGGCGGGTTGACCAGAACCTCGTTCTTCCTCTAGGCCGCGTTGCCCCAGGGGGAAAACCAGGGTTAAATAATGACAGGAAGCCAAGGAAAATCAGTATGTAGAAATTCTCCCAGAGTTGTTCCTGAGCTTCCTAGCAGCCAAAGCAAAGAGGAAAACAGGTTCAGTTACGAGGTTTGGGGGGTCTTGTCGTTGCTGCTATTTCTCTGTTTCGTTTCGTTTTGTTTTGTCCATAAAGCAAAGCCCCTCTTCTTCGCCTGGGGGCCCATTCCCCAGATCCAGAAGACTCCCTTGTGGGCTCTGCCCTGGAACACACCTCCTCCCACCTCAAGGCCAATATATTGGTCTCACCCCTACTGGGGTCCAGACTGCAGACCCGCAACCTTGGCTTTGTCCTGGCAGAGTTTGTGAGAATGATGTCTCGCTGAGTCTGCACGGAAGCTGGAGGCAGGAGACGGGACTTGGGACCACAGCCACTGCCTGCCAGCGTGTGCCCGGAAACCCTCTGCTTCCAGCTGACCCTCCCCCACCCCCCTACCGCCTCCCTACCCTGCCTGTGGGCAACACCCTGTCCCGCCCTCACCCTCACCCCTGCTTCCCCACCAAGCCCCACTGCCCGTCCCTGTCTCTCTGAGAGTAAAGTGTCTTGGAGCCTGAGGGGATGGCTTCTGCTTCTCATTTGTTTACCCTGCAGGACCCAGTGTTTGGCCCCCCAAAAGATGTAAGATCCCTCGACCGTGAACTCCAGGTGGGCAGGGGCCCTTTCTGGATTCTGGGCCCCTCCCAGAGCCAGTATCAGGAAACGTCCCTAGATGAGTAAATGCCACCTGCTTCTCCCAGAGCTGGGATGTGCACTGGCCCCTCATCCCGCAAAAGGGCTCCCGTCAGGGCCGGGGTTACAACAGAGGGTAGCACAAGGGAGTGAGGGCTTTTCCCAGGCCAACCTCACGTACTCTGGGAGGGAGAAAGAGCTGGAAGGTCAGCTGGGAGGAGTGAGTGACAGACGGGCCCCTTCGGATACACATCAGCTTTGGGGTTCCCGCCTCAAACGCCCGAGCACGGCAGGGGCCAGGTCGGCGTCCGCTCAGAGGCTCTCCTGCCCAAGCCCGCTTCCTCGCCCTCTCTCTCTTGCATTCCTGACTTCACCTCAGCGTCTGCTTCCGGGGGGGACCCAAACGACACGTCCCCTCGCTCCAGCGCTGCCGTGGTCCTTAGAGCCCCATTCTGCAAACGGAGGAAACCAAGACGCTGAGTCTAAGCAACCTTGCTAGCGGTCACACGGCCCCACCGCGGTCTCTCCCGGCCCAGTCCATGCAGCACGTGCTGCCAGATTATTCTTTCTAAAGCGTTACTTGCGTTTTGCCACACTTCTGTTCAGGAACTGGCCATGACACCCCTTCCCCCGCCCCCGCCCCCATCGCCCCCAGATTAATCCAGCCGCTTCTTCAGGCACCAGAAGGCTCTGGGAGGATGAGGGCTGGCATAGAATCACACACAGTTAGGACGAAGCCGAGGTGGGACTTACAGCCAGGCCCTGGGACTCTAAAATCACAGCCCCAACAAGCCGGTGCCTCAAGTCACCGTGGAGCCGGGCCCTGGCCTCCGCTAACTGCAGCAAAGGTTTGCCTCGCAGAGCACTGCCTGACCCACGGCTCTTCCTACCTGCCGGGAGGGAGCCTTGACCTTTTGGTCGAGAAGGGGAGGGAGCTTACAGCGCCCCCACCTGGTCGTCACCATCGCTGCTGCCGACAAGATGGCTTTGGGACAGAGAGGGCAGGGGGCCACCCGCGCCCTGCCCAGCCCAGAGCCTGGACACCGAGGTGCCGGGGCTGGCCGCAGCGGTCTCAGCACCACTCGCCCGGCAGATCCCAATTAATCCCTAATTCTCAATTAGGGGATCTCTCCTGCCAGTCTGGCAGGCCTGGGGATGAGAAGGAGCCGCCCAGCCCCAGAGCTTCCCTGGGGGCTCGGGCCCACCCCCCCTCCCTGCCACCACACCCCCCCCCCCCGCCACCACCCTCCACCTGCTGTCACAAATGGCATCGTCCGTCCCCTCTGCAGGGGCTGGGGGTGGTGACGGACGTGGCCCGCGGGCTCCCGGCCTGGCAGGCTCTGTGGTTGGGGCGGGGGGAGGGGGAGGGGATGGCGATGGGATGGTGATAATTGGCTGCCATGTATCTGCTGGCCCCCCAAAGTGCCCACAGCTCCTCCAAATCTCCTATATGCCTTCCTACCCCCCAAAAGCTGCTGGCCCAGAAAATCCCAACAGAGTAATCGCTGGAGCAGGGCCCAGGGCCGGGAAGAAACAGTGAGCGGGCAGAGACTGCCCTTCTCCACTTAGTGGGGGCACCTGCCCCCCAACCCCGTGGGCTGTGGCCAGCTGGAGCAGGCCGGGGCTACGAGATCTTCTGGGTTTCCAAAAGAAACTGTAAAGTCAGACTTACATTGAGTCCATTTTATTGATTTTTTTCTTTCTTTTTTTTTTTTAAGAGAGTGAGTGGGAGAAAGGGGCAAAGGGAGAGGGAGAGAGAATCCCAAGCAGGCTTCACACTCAGCATGGAACCAGACTCAGGGCTCCATCCCACGACCTGGGGATCAGGACCTGAGCCGAAATCAAGAGTCAGACACTCAGCCGACTGAGCCACCCAGGCACCCCAATTAAGTCCACTTTAAATAGTTTGACTGCTGACTATAGAATTCAATGAGGTGTATAAACCTTACATGTACAGCTCAATGAATTTTTATATGTGTGTGCACTCAGGGAACCATCACCCACATCAAGATATTACATCCACTTATTTAGAACAGTTCTAGGCTTACAGAAGTATCTTGAAGATACCACAGGGAGTTCCTGTATACAATCCACCACAGCCAGCTTGGGCAAGGTTCTCCAGAGAACAGAACCAATAGAAGACGTGTGTGTGTGTGTGTGTGTGTGTGTGTGTGTGTGTGTGTGTGTGTAGCTATTTATTGTAAGGAATTGGCTCAGGTGATTATAGGTGCTGAGCAGTCCCAAGGTTGACAGTCAGCAAGGTGGAGAGCCAGGGGAACTGGTGTTTCAGTTCCAGTCTGAGCCTCAAGGACTGAGGACCAGCAAAGTTTCGAAGACAGATGTCCTGCCTCGACCCTCAAGCAGACCAAGTTCCCTCTTACTCAGCCTTGGTGCTCCATTTGGGTCTTCAACTGATCGGATAAGGCCCACCCACCCATCATGGGAAGGGCCATCTGCTTTACTCAGTCCTCCAATTCAGTGGATGTTAATTGCATCCAGAAACACCCTCACAGTCACACCAAAAGTCACATTTAGCCAAACATCTGGCCATTTGTGACCCAGGCGCGTTGGCACTTAAAATTAACCATCATGCTCTATTAATATCTTATGTTAGAATGGTCCATTTGCTGCCATTAATAAACACTGACACGTAATTATTAACTAAAGTCCATATTCTATGCAGATTTCATAATTTTCCCCGACTATCCTTTTGCTGTCCAGAATGCCACCCTGGGCACCACATAACATTAGGCATCATGCCTCCTCAAACTCCTCTTGGTTGTGATAGTTTCTCAGGCTTCCCTTGTGTTGTTTCATTTTTCTGATCTTGACAGTTTTAAGGAACACTGGTCAGGTATCTTATAGAAAGTCCCTAAGTTGGGATTTGTCTGATGTTCCCCTCATGATTAGTCCGGGGTTATGGGTTTGTAGGAGGAAGACCACAGAGGTAAAGTGCCCTTCCCATCCCATCATATCAAGGGTACATAGCATCAACATGACTTCACTGTTGATGTTGACCTTGATCACCTAGCTTGAGGTAGTGTTTGTCAGGTTTCTATACTACAAAATTACTTTTTCTTTCTCCCATTACGTACTACACTCTCTGGAAGAAAGTTACTCTGCATAGCCCACACTTAAGGGGTGAGGGGTTACAGTCCACCTCATTAAGGACAGAGTCTCTACATAAATTACTTGGAATTCTTCTATACAGATTTGTCTCTTCTCTCCCTTTACGTATTCAACCATTAGACATAGATGTAGAGATAGATGAGACAGAGATAGAAATAGAGATAGAAATGCATGTCAGTAAGGGCTCATAGATATTTATTTTATACAAGTTATAATCCAATACTTTTAAAAGTTTTGTTGTTCATATTCCTCCAGTTTGGGCCATTGGGAGCCCTTTCAGTTAGCTCCCGTGTCCCTTTGAAATACCCCCATCATGGTGGCATTGAGGGTTTGGGGATTTGGGGGTGTGGTGGGTTTGGGCTTGTTTGTTCGTTCGTTCATTCGTTTTTCAGCATTTTCTTACTTTCTAGCAGTATAAGATGCTCCAGGATCATCTTGTCTGTTTTCTGCCCCAGGCTTTGAATTAGCCATTTTCTCCAAGGAACGCTGGTTCACTTTATTGGAGAATGCTATTAGAAACCAAGATCTGGGGGGCGCCTGGATGGCTCAGTCAGTTAAGCATTCAACTTTAGCTCAGGTCATGATCTCGTGGTTTATGAGTTTGACCCCTGCATCAGGCTCTGTGCTGACAGCTCAGCCTGGAGCCTGCCTCGGATTCTGTGTCTCCCTCTCTCTCTGCCCCTCCACCCCCTCTCTGCTTAAAAATAAATAAACATTAAAAAAAAAACTTAAAAAAAAAAAAAGAAACCAAGATCTGGGTGCTATATTGCTTCTAGGCTCTCTCAGTTGATAGAGAAGATATGCATGTACACTAATCTGTGTATATACAATTTTTAAATATTTCTGTATGTAATCTACTGTATCTATATTGAGCTAAACACGAGTTCATATTAATGTCTCCAATTTCCGACCCATTATCACATGGATCACGCTAGCCTCCTCCCCTTGCTTACAAGTAACTTCTCGTCCAAAAAATAAGAAATCATCCATGTTCATTTACTTACTTTTCAATTCCCGTGTATGTGCACAGTGGTTTTAAAATTGTCAACCCACACCCCCACAGGAAACCACTTCAACTAGAGACAGTGCTCTTTCATTGTCACAGATCCACTCATTTCCAGATTAGCACCTTAGTCCTCCGTCCCTTCCGTGAGGCCATCTCGTACATTTGTAAAACAGCTAGACTCTTTTGTCACATTCTTCATTCCATCCTGGGATCCCCTGACCTCCTAAATGATTTTTTAAATTTTGCATAAAGCTTACTCTTTACGACAGATGCTTAATATCTTGTATCCACCATTACGGTATCATATAGAATAGTCTCAATGCCTTAAAAAAAAAAAACCAAAAATCCCCAGGGTGACTGGGTGGCTCAGTTAGTTGAGCATCCCACTGTTGATCTCAGCTCTGGTCTTGATCTCAGGGCCATGAGTTCAAGCCCAGCATGGGGCTCCAAACTGGGTTTGAAGGCTACTTAAAAAAAAAAAAGTCCAGGGTGCCTGGGTGGCTCAGTGGGCTGGGCGTCCGACTTCGGCCCAGGTCATGATCTCACGGTTCGTGGGTTCGAGCCCTGCATCGGGCTCTGTGCTGACAGCTCAGAGCCTGGAGCCTGCTCTGAATTCTGTGTCTTCCTCCCTCTCTGCCCCTCCCCCGCTTGTGTTCTGTCTCTCAAAAATAAACACTAAAAAATAAATTTTTAATGTGAAAGAACATTACAAAAAAATACATAAACTTTTAAACAATTATTTAAAACATCCCTTGTTCAGCTACTTAATTCTACCCCTCATCACCCCTGGCAACCAGTCATTTGTTTACCTTACGTAGAAGTTTCCTTTTTTCCAGAACGCCCTACAATTGGAATCATACAGTACATGGTTTTTTCAGACTGGCTTCTTTCACTTAGCAATATGCCGCTCCGTGTCTTTTCATGGTGAGATAGATGATTTCCTTTTATTGCTGAATAATAGTTCATTATATGGATACATCACAGTTAATTTGCTCATTCGCCAATTGAATTCCACTTCCTCTGGGAAGACTTCTGTGATGTCACCAAGCAGGCTCCTTCCTCCAAATTCCAATGCATCCTGTACAGACCTCCCATTGTCTTACTATACTGTGTGCCTTCCCTTCCCTGTCCGTCTCTCCTTGAGACTAAGAGCTCCTTGAGGGCAGAAGCCATGGCCAGTTCATTTCCATATCATCAGTGTCCAGCACAAGGCCTGGGATGAAGGATAGAGTCAGAAAAATGTCTGTTGAATGAATGAATGAATGAATGAATGAATGAACGAACGAATGTCCTGCAGATGAGGAAAATCTACCGACCCGGCACATGAGGGGTACGCGAGGCCAGAAAAGTGTTGAGGAAGAGTAGCGTGGGAGAAAGGGTTAGTGTTTGGAGGAGAGTCTAAGATACAGGGTTATGAGGAATGAGATTTCAGGGGAGGGGTCTGGATAGAGAAATGGATGGAAAAGAGGAGAATGAATATTCATTTGTCCACACGACAGCCCTATAAGATAGTTCTTATTAGCGTCCGCCTCTTAAAAGACAGGGAAGCCCAAGCATGCCGAGGTGAGTAACTTGCCCAGGAGGAAATCGCCTGTGGGGGCAGTGTGAGATTCGAACCATCAGCTTATTTAACTCCAGTCGATGCTCTCCTCACCAGTTTGGGACAGGGCCCGACCTGCAGTGAGTAGTCAACGGAGGTGAGCTGTTCCTGCTATTGTCAGTATGAGGCACCGGCTTGGGGTCTGGGGGGGCCAGGTTGAGGGGTCTCTGAGGTTGCCCTCGGACCTGAGACCCAGCCTGGACCTGAGCACTAGGCACATGAGAAGCACAGGCGCGGTGGTAGCGTTGGTGAGGGACCCGTTGCCATAGGAACAAACGGAGGCTTTAGGAGGAGGGCGCATGCGCGGACCCGGGAAAGGGTGTTGAACCGGTGAAAGGTGACGTAAAAGCGCACGGGGTGAGACGCAGGGCTCCGAACGTCAAAGCCCTGCGTCCTCCGGCACCCAGAGCGGTAGAAAGGCGCGTTCGGTGGTGGCGGCGGCAGCAATAACAGCCCCAGCCGGACCGAGACCAGGCGGAGCGCAGCCGACGTGCAAAACAGCGCGAGTGAAGCGTTAGGGCGGCGCCCGCACACGGGAAGACCCCTCCGCGTGAACCGCGGCGGACCGGACCGGGGTCCCGGCTTCCGAGGCCCCGCCTCTCGGGCCTTGGGACTAATCGGATTGAGAGCGCGCCGGCCTGGACCGCGAACTCGCCAATTGCGTAGGGCGTCAGCCACCGCCCAATCCGGAGCAGACAGGTGCGAGCCCCGAAAGGCGGAGGCCAATCAGCAGCGGTTGCGGCCTGTTGGGGCCGGTCTCGGCCAATGAGGAGGCTCGAGTGACATCTTCGCGCACCAATAGGGAGTGAGAGAGCGTTCGTGCCCGCCTACCCTTCCGGCCTGAGCTCTATTTACCAGGGGCGTGCGGCCGGTTTACCAATCAGAGCGCGGCTGAGCGGCCAAGCAGCCAACCCCGGAGGAGCGGCCGGCCGGCGTCCGCCGCACCCAAGAGTTGGGGATGTCCTACAAACCCATCGCCCCCGCCCCCAGCAGTACCCCCGGCTCCAGCACCCCTGGGCCCGGCACCCCGGTCCCTACAGGTGAGGATCCAGCTCTACCCCTGCTCACCTGCCCGGGTGGTGGAGAAGACGGCCTGAGTTCTGCAACACTGGGCCTGCCGCCTACCCTCGCTGAGCCTCAGTTTGCTGGCCTGTGAAGTGGGCGTGGTCACGTAAGGGCTAGTTGGTGGAGTGCAGGGGGAGGGGTTTGTCCCTGAAGTTGAGCTCCTGAAGTGAAGCGTCCGTTTGGAGGGAATCGGGCGAGTCCGGTCGGGGGCTTGGAACGCTGGGAGGAGGCGTCCTGGCCCCGCGCTGACCTCTTACTCGCGCATGTTGCAGCCGGAAGTGTCCCATCGCCATCGGGCTCGGTGCCGGGAGCCGCTGCCCCTTTCAGACCCCTGTTTAACGACTTCGGACCGCCCTCCATGGGTTATGTGCAGGTGAGTGGGGCTGAGGGACTGCCTCTGGATGGGGACTGGAGGTCCCCTCGGGGCCTGAGTTCATCGCCCTGTCCTCTTTTGACACAGGCAATGAAGCCACCGGGCGCCCAGGGCTCCCAGAGCACCTACACGGACCTGCTGTCGGTCATAGAGGAGATGGGCAAAGAGATCCGGCCAACCTATGCTGGTAGCAAGAGCGCCATGGAGCGTCTGAAGAGAGGTAAGTGAGGCCTTCACCCGCCCTGGTCAAGAGACTAACACCGGACAGTCCTTCATGAGGAAGGGAAGGACTTCTGAAGGCCACCTGAGCCAAGCCTAGACAAGGGCCAGGATCACCATCCAGAGAGGTGTTTTGAATTGACTTGAAATTGAGTCCGTTTTCGGGGAAGGACCAGAGCATTTGTATTTCAACAAGGCAGATTTGAGGGTTAGCCACGTCTCTAATCGTATTAGTCCCCTCGTTAGATTATAGTCCTTGTCCTTTTTACTGAAAGGAAAGGGGGTAGAGAGAGAGGGGTCTTCCTCTGGGCGGGGGGGGGGGGGTGGGACTGTGGAGAGTCGCTCTACGTCACTTGCGCATCCCCACCTCAGGCATCATCCATGCCCGGGCCCTAGTCAGAGAGTGCCTGGCAGAGACAGAGCGGAACGCCCGCACGTAACAGGACGCAACTCCGCCTCCGAATCTGGACCTTTCCCGGCCACTGCAGAGCACCTGCTTCTCCCTGGCCTTCACCCCGAGTTGCACTTCCCAGCCTGGGCTTCCTGTCCTGTGTCCCGTGGTGGGTGCCCTCCAGGAACCAGGGGGCGGCTCTCACTCCAGTCGACAGCACTAACTGGGACTCTTTCAAGAGTTAGCAGCGAGGTCACTGTGAGTCCCACCCATGACCTGCCAACAGTGTTGATCCAACTGGAGCGTTCTCCTTTCTGTGGCCCCCACCACTCAGCACTTACCCAGGACTTTTCACCACTTTTCCCAGACTCCTCCCCTAGCAGGGCCTCCGAAGGCCTGTCACCTCCCTGCCTCATCTCCTGGGCCATAGCGACTCTTTTTTCAGTGTCTTTTGCTAAATATGCCCTTTTTGTATAAATAAAAGATAATTTGGAGTTGTTCTCTCATCTCTTAGTCTTTCTGAGTCTGGTACTTCTGCCAAGCCGGGCAGAAATTGGGAAAGAGGAGACTTACAGAGGGGAAAGGGTCGGTGCAGTGGTGGGAGAGAGAGGGCAGCTGAGCCCAGCCTGGCCTTGCCCTTGCTGTCGGTGGATTTGGGTTGCGACCTTGCCCTTCTCCTGCCCTCAGCCTTGCCAGTTGTGGAAAGGGTTGAACTTTAGTACCTGGGAGCCCTGCCCTCCTACACATGGTGCCACCAGGGGGCAGCGCAGGGCCTTGGCAGCCTCCGCAGCTGGAGGGCACTGTCGGCAGCCTGGGCCTAGAGGCTTCTTTCTCTGGATTGGCAGTGATGTCTGGCAGGGTGGAAATGTCAGTTCATGTGAGCCAGGCGGTCGCCTGCCCTCATGCCCTAACATCTTAAACTCCGAGTCAGCCATGAGAGGCTCTGAACACATCCTGACTCCTCAGGGGAGAGGGGACACTGCTGCTTCCCTCCCCCCAGCACCTGGGAAGCAGAGCCAAGGGGAGAGGACTGCCTTCCGAAATGGGTGAGACCCAGCCCGGTGCTGCCATCCACTGTCCCAGCACCTTCTAGCCTGCTGGGTGTGGCCCCGTGAGCCCAGCCCTCAGGTGTCTCAGCCTTTGCCCAGGGTCTGGTTGGCCAGACTTGTGGACCCGGAAGGTATCAGTGGGGAAAGCCACGGGGCCCCATTCAGGGGCTAGACCACGGCCTCGGAGTGACTGCAGTCCTATGCCTGAGTGTATAGCTGAATGACCCTAGAGGCCCGGGGCGCTGGAACGCCACCCCCTAGGGACAGGCAAGTCTTAGACCAGCCTCTCCTCAGACTTTGGAGGCCGCGCGCGGCATCTCCCCTGCCCTGGGTCCCGGGCTCGAGGGCTGGGAAGAATGGGGATGGGTCCAGCCATATTTCCAAGGCACACAGGAGGGCTGGGCCAGGGTGGAGATAGGAAGTGTTTAGGGGATCCCAGAGAACACGGAGTAAAAGCGCCAGCATTTGGAGAACTGCCTCTTCCCCTGCCGCCTTGGGGGAAGGAAGCAGGGGCCGCCCTCCTCCACCGCGGGCGGGGCCGCCGGGACCCCGCTGAAGTGGGGAGGGACAGCAGGGCCCAGGAAAGGGGCGGGGCGGCCGCCGTGACGCGGCGGGCGGCGGGGAGGGACAGCAGGGGCGCCGGCGGGCGGACCCGGAGGAAGGTCGGGGCCATGGGCCCGCGCTGCGCCTTCAGAGGGTCCGGCCACCGCTGGAACCCGAGGCTGGGGCTGGGGGTGCTCCGGGCTCCGACCCGCGGCCCGTCCGCCCCCGCCCGCACGGGGTGAGGGGCGCCCGCCCTAGACTAGAGGTGAGCCGGGACGTCGGCGGGCGGGCGGGCCAAGAGCGCGGCAGGGGACGGGGACGCCGGGGAGCAGAGGGAAGTGGGGACAATGGGGCCTCTCGCCCGCTCGCTGGGTGCGAGGTGGGGAGGTGGGAGGGGTGCCTGCAGCGGAACCGGGGCGCGGGCGGGCGGAGCGGGTCTCCCAGGGTCGGGGCCCGTGGGATACCCAGCGGAGCGACTCTTGCCTCAGCTCGAAGAGGGGTCAACCCCGGGAAGGATGATGGGGTGGCTGCACAGACGTGTGCCGGGGGTCCAGGAAGGATGCTGAGGCGGGGAAGTCGAGGACTGAGCTGCCGGGCAGAGTGGGGAAGGCAGATCTGGGGGCCGGAGGGGTTAGTTATCTGGTCCTGGAAGGTAGGTGCGGGGGGGTGGGGCGCGGGGGGGTGGGAGGACACTGACAGACGTTACAAGGAGGGGCGCACGGGGCTGCTCTGCGGAGACACCCCGGGGGACAAGGTTCTAGGTGGATGTCTGGGAGAGGGGGGCAAGCGACCCCACCGACTAGGGGAAAGGGATGCAGGGGGCGGGCCCCGAGGGGCCGGTTGTGGAAGGCGGGCCGGGAAGGAGGGCACCGGGGCTCCCGGGGGTGGGTCCCCGAGGGATGCGGTGTCAGGGGGCTTAGGACACTGGCGCGGCCGGCCCGCTAGCCCGGCGGCCCGCGCCCGCCGCTCCGGGGGGCCCGCGTCAGCGCGCGGTTGCCATGGCGACGGGCGGGCGGTGGGGGGGGGGGACGGGGGCCGCGCGGAAAAGAGGTCAGCGCTCAGCCTCGCTGCGGCTGGCGGCGGCGCCGGGCTCGCCTCTGCCTCCCCCGTGGCGGGCCCAGGCATGGGGTCCCGCGGCCCGAGCCCTCCGGCCCGCGCGCAGGGCTCGGGGCCGCGCGCCGCCGCCCCGCACTGACTGCCGCGCCGTGCCCTGCGCCAGGCGGAGCGGAGGCCGCGCGCGGCCGGCCGAGCACCTTCAGGATGCTCATCAAGGAGTACCACATTCTGCTTCCCATGAGCCTGGATGAGTACCAGGTGGCCCAGCTCTACATGATCCAGGTGAGGGCGGGAGGCAGCAGGAGCCTGGGGGGGGGGGGGGGGCACACTTCGTGATGGGGTAACGGCAGGAGCGCGCAGGCCGCACCTGGGACGAGGGGCCGGGCCGCCTCAACCACCACCCCCCCCCACCCCAGCCCGGCTCTGGGGCCTGGAAGGACTCAGAGCCTAGGGGAGGACAGAAAAGTCCCCCTTCCAGTGCGGGGAGGGGGGCGGCGGTGGGAAAAGGGACAGAAGGGCCTGGTGGTGCCTCCCCATCCCCCAAGTGCCCGGCCCGGCTGGCTGGTTGCCGCTCAGCCCACTTCTGATCTCCTTTAATCCTCCTTAGAATGTAACCCCTTTCGGGAGGGAAAGGAGCGGCTGAGGAGGCAAGAGTGAGAGGCAGGGAGCGAGGAGGGGTGCTGGGTGGTGGAGAAGACTGGAAGCGGGTCCCCAGGGGGTCCTGACAACCCCAGGGGGTCAGGGAAACGGGGTGAGGACCAGACCCCAAAACTGTGACAGAGAGGGGCAGGCAGGGATCCAAGAGGTAGGGGTCTGGACTTGGGCTGTGAGAAGCATGGGGCCGGGCAGGCTTTCAGGGGGAGAAGAGGGTGGGTGCAAGGCCTCAGGGAGGCCCCAGAAATGAGGGTCATGGTCTGAGGAGACAAGAGGGCCAGGATCCGGCCTCAGGGGGTTGAGTGGGCCAGGTTCAGGCTCCAGAGCTATAAAAGGGCCGTATCTGAGTGCTCTCAAGCTATAAGGGGTGTGGCAGGGGCCCATACTGGGGTCTCGGGGAGGGAGGGGACTGGGGTCAGGTTCTCGGAGGATCTCCCTGATTCTTCCAGCCCACCCTCCCTGGCCTCCTTGCTGCCCCCAGAGCACATGCCACACACTCCCACCCCAGGAGCCTGCACTGGCATCCCCTCTGCCTTGAATAGCTCCCCCCACCCCACATCTGCACTCCACCGTCTACCCTCCCCCACTTAAGTCATGTCCAGATTGTGGTCATGTTATCTTCTCAGGCTTTCCCTGATCATCCTGCCCTAATTGCCAATATGCCAATATGCCATAATCTCAACCCAATATCCCTTACCTTAGTCTACACTTTCTTCTCCCCATAAGACTTCCCACTTCTTTTTTTTTTTAAATATTTTTATTTATTTTTGAGGGAGAGAGAGAGAGAGAGAGAGATAGAGCGCAAGTGGGGGAGGGGCAGAGAGAGAGGGAGACACAGAATCCCAAGCAGGCTCCAGGCTCCAAGCTGTCAGCACTGAGCCCGACGCGGGGCTCAAACTCACAAACCGCAAGATCATGACCTGAGCCCTATTCAGACGCCCAACCGACTGAGCCGCCCAGGCGCCCCAACACTTCCCACTTCTAATATACCCTGTCACTTGGCTTCTGTTATGTCCCCCCCCCCCTCCACTAGAACTTAAGTCCCGCAGGGCAGGCAGGGATCTTTGTTTTATTCATCAACAGGTCCCAATTAATATAATCTCAATATGCCTGGAACAGAGCAGACAATAAATACACGAGTGAGTGCTGGGCTGCGAGCCCTGTGGAGGACGACAGCAGCTGTGGGCCTGATCCCAGGGAGCTGCAGGGGGCCAGGGTCAAGTTGCAGGGAGGTGGGAAGGCTGGGACTAGGGCTCCAGCACTGTGCAGGGGGCCAGGCTCAGCTGGGGACCCCAGGAGCTCGGCTGAGGCTGAGCTGCCCGTTCTGTTCTGCCCCGGGTGCAGAAAAAGAGTCGGGAGGAGTCGAGCGGTGAGGGAAGTGGTGTGGAGATCCTGGCCAACCGGCCCTACACGGACGGGCCCGGCGGCAGTGGGCAATACACTCACAAGGTGTACCACGTGGGCTCCCACATCCCAGGCTGGTTCCGGGCGCTGCTGCCCAAGGCCGCCCTGCAGGTGGAAGAGGAATCCTGGAATGCGTATCCCTACACCCGAACTCGGTGAGTGGGTGGGGCAGGCCTGGGGCTATAAGAACAGCCCCGGCGGGCACAGTAGTGACCCCACCCCTGCCCTCCACCCAGGTACACCTGCCCCTTTGTGGAGAAATTCTCCATTGAAATAGAGACTTACTACCTGCCTGACGGGGGGCAGCAGCCAAATGTCTTCAACCTGAGTGGAGCAGAGAGGAGACAGCGCATCCTGGGTGAGGCCTGGGGCCAGTGAGGGGACCCTAGAGCCCCTCTCAGGCCACCTGCCACCTCAGTGGGCAGCCTCTGACAAGTCCCAGACTCTGTCCTGGCCTCGGCTTCCCGGCTGCAGGGAGGAGGTGGCAGGGACGCAGGGGGTCCGTGTGGCTCAGTGCCGCTGGAACCCCCTCAGATACCATCGACATCGTGCGGGACGCCGTGGCCCCAGGAGAATACAAAGCAGAAGAGGACCCCCGGCTGTACCGCTCGGCCAAGACCGGCCGGGGACCGTTGGCCGATGACTGGGCTCGCACAGCGGCCCAGACCGGGCCCCTCATGTGTGCCTATAAGCTGTGCAAGGTCGAGTTCCGCTACTGGGGCATGCAGGCCAAGATCGAGCAGTTCATCCACGATGTCGGTGAGCACCCAGCCACAGGAGGCTCCCTTTACCCAGCATGCACCAGGCCCCCGTGTTCGAGCCAGGGACGCTCCCCGTCTACTGGGGACACAGAAGCATAAAGCCATCGTTTCCACTTGACATGGTGGCACTGAGGCAGAGGGGAACGGCACAGCCTGGCTGGGGGCCGGGGGAGCCTAGCCTTGAGGTGGAGCTAAGAGTCAGGAGGGCAAGAAGCTGGGGGCCTGAGCTCTGAGGTCCACGCAGGCTCTGACGTTCAGAGATGCTGCTTCTCATCCATGAGGCCTCCCGGATTCTCCAACGTTCTGCGGGCCCGGGGAGACTTAGAAACTCTCGGAAGGGTCAGCAGCCCTAACCGGCAACACACGAAGAAGTACAGGCTGTGACTCTGACTGATCCTCTTGGGGTCCCTCCCGCTCCCAGCTCCTCTTCTCACCCTCCTAAAGCTAACCCCGCAGCCCCTGCAGCTCAGCCCTGCCCCATCCCCCAGGTCTGAGGGTGGGCCGCCTGCAGGTCCAAGAACCCCGGATGGGGGCCTCTGGGGGCCTGGGCTCCACGGGACCTCTATTGAGCTACTTTGCGTCTCTGCATCTTTGTTTTCCCTTCTGTGAATGAGCTGCAGGCCCGGCCAGGTTTCAAGAGCTAACATCGACTGAGCATTCACAACATGCAAGTTCCTTTGCCGGTCACTTCTCATGCAAGATCTCCTCTAACGCCCTGACACCCCTCCAGAGTGGGAGCTACGATTCCCATTTTACAAATGAGGGAATGGAGCTCAGAGAATAATCCAGGCTCCTTGTCTTGCGTTTGTAAAAATACCAAAAAGCACAAATAAGAAAATGAAATCACCCACAGATACCCGCTAGTAAGATTCCGATATATATTTCCTTCCAGGAGTTTATAATTATAATCCAACCCTTATTAATTTCTCTCCTAGATATTGAAGCTTCTAACTTTATTCCTCCGCTTAAGATGAAAACATCCCAGAATGGGTATCATCTTTCACTACAAACTTCATTAAGTGCCAACGCTTCCATTAACTATTCACACCTTCATTAACTATCAACAATTTCATTAACTGTTAATGCCTTAATTGTTGACTTCTCGGAAGAAGTCAGCAGGAAGCCAGCTGAAAGACAGCGAGAAGTGGCCTTGGTCCCAGCTGCCCAGAGTGTTGGGGTTGGGTTTGTGCTCCGAGTTGGGGTGTCCAGAGGCACGAAAGAGGCAGGGACAGAGGGAGGGAGCCGGGGCAGGAAGGCAAATGCCCCAGTTTCTATTCCCATCTTCTGGGTGGCACCAGCCTCGCCCTACTCCGTGGCTCTGGGTGGGTGGTGTGCCCAGGGGAGCCATCACCCACTGTAGAGGGCTGGGAATGTTGCTGCCCGGGGCGGGGGGTAGGGGGGGGGGGCAGTGGCAGGGAAACTTGGGCTTGGGGCGCGGGGGGCCATGTTCTGACGCCCGGGCACCTCCAGGTCTGCGTCGAGTGATGCTACGGGCCCACCGCCAGGCCTGGTGCTGGCAGGATGAATGGACAGAGCTGAGCATGGCTGACATCCGGGCGTTGGAGGAAGAGACTGCCCGCATGTTGGCACAGCGCATGGCCAAGTGCAACACGGGCGGTGAGGGGCCCGAAGCCCAGGCCCCTGGGAAGCCTAGTGCTGAGGCCCGGGCTGCGGCCAGCCATGCTGGCACCCCCGACCGGCCCGAGGCACCCTCCGGCCCCGATGCCTCGCCCGATGCCAGTTTTGGGAAGCAGTGGTCCTCATCTTCCCGCTCGTCCTACTCATCCCAGCACGGAGGTGAGGCTGGGGCACGGGGAAGCGAGGGAGCCGCCCTCGGGCCGGACCCCAGGCTGAGACCGAGGTGGCCCTGCAGGGGGCGTGTCTCCCCAGAGCCTGTCCGAATGGCGCATGCAGAACATCGCCCGAGACTCTGAGAACAGCTCCGAGGAGGAGTTCTTTGATGCCCACGGTCAGCACCAGAGCCCTGCTGGGGGCAGGGGTGTCCCTGAGCGGCTCCTACTGCCCCATGACACGGCGCCTTGTCCTTTTAGAAGGCTTCTCGGACAGTGACGAGGTCTTCCCCAAGGAGATGACCAAGTGGAACTCCAGTGACTTCATTGATGCCTTTGCCTCCCCCGTGGAGGCCGAGGGGCCCCCAGGTAAAGACTGCCGGCCACCAGCGCCCTGCATGCAGGGGGCACTCGGCACCGCCCAGCCCTCAGCTTAATGGGGCCCTAAGTTGAGCGCCAATCCAGAGAGAGTGTGCGTTGAACACGCAGGTGAACGATGGGCGGGTGAGCAAGGATAGATGGGGGCTTAGAATGGACTCCAAGTTCAGACATAGCACAAAACGTGGAGGAATTAACCGTGGAGGCCAGGAAGGCGACACGGGCGAGGTAAGATGTGAGCCGGACTTTGAGGGATTGCACCAGCTCCGTCCCACAGAACTTGCAGCCGTGGCGGACATCCACCAGCCACGTGTGGTCTTCCGGCACTTGAACTGTGGCTCGTGAGACTGAGGAGCTGCAATTTGTGTTGTACTTTAATTCCTTCCCATTTAAACAGGCCCCTGTGGCCAGTGGCCACCATATTGGACAGGGCAGGATTAGAAGTTTTCCAGGCAAACGGGCATTGTGGGGAGGAGGCGTCCCTCTCAGCAACGGGACGAACACATGCAAAGGCCCGGCCGCGTGAGATGCCCCGTGAGAGTCTGGTGAGAGAGGTCAGAGGAAGAGGCAGACAGCGAAGTGAGGGTACCCGAAGTGCCGGATGAGGGGACCCCCGCAGGCCCCTCAGTCTCCTTCACTGGCTACCCCCCGTCCTATAGACTCTGGAACCGAGGCCACCAAAGACACCGGGGATGGGGCCCGAGCGCCCAGGGACTCAGAGGTGAGTACGGCCGGCTTCCCCACGTCTGCAGTTCTGCCCCACACCAGGCAGGCTACTGCTCTGACACGCGGGCACCCCATTGTGCCCCACAGGGCCCAGACGGAGCCGGGGAGCTGGGCGCCGAGGCGTGCGCCGTGCACGCCCTCTTCCTCATCCTGCACAGCGGCAACATCCTGGACTCAGGCCCTGGAGACGCCAACTCCAAGCAGGCGGACGTGCAGACCCTGAGCCTGGCCTTTGAGGCCGTCACCCGAGTCCACTTCCCCGAGGCCCTGGGCCACGTGGCGCTGCGTCTGGTGCCCTGCCCACCCATCTGCGCGGCCGCCTATGCCCTTGTCTCCAAGTACTGGTCAGGGGCGGAAGGGCGGGGGACACACAGGGTCTCCAAGGTGCAGATAGCCACCGGGGGCTCCCGGGACCAAAGAGGCCCACGAGGGAAGGGGCGGGGGAGGGGCGAGGCGGGGAGGCCAGCCACCCACCCGGCTGCACTTCAGTTTCTAGTCAGTGGCTCCATCACAAAGGCCCCCTCGGTGCCGCCGATGCTCCCCACAGAGGCGCCGCAGAGCTGGGACTTGCCAACAGGCCGAGGGGACTCGGAGGGGGCGGTGGAGGGGCCGGAGGCCCTCCCACCCACCCACCCGCCGCCCCTCCTCCTCCAGCCTGAGCCCCTACAGCCACGACGGTGACAGCCTGTCCCGCTCCCAGGACCACATTCCACTGGCTGCCCTGCCACTGCTGGCCACCTCATCCTCCCGATACCAGGGCGCTGTGGCCACCGTCATCGCCCGCACCAACCAGGCCTATGCTGCCTTCCTGCGCTCGTCGGAGGGTGCCGGCTTCTGCGGGCAGGTCAGGGGTCGGGGACGTTCCAGGGAAGCTTGCCGCTGGAGCCCTGCGTCCGTCCTCCTGATGGCGCCGCTCTCCCCAATCAGGTGGTGCTGATTGGAGACGGCGTGGGCGGAATCCTGGGCTTTGACGCGCTTTGCCACAGTGCCAGCGCGGGCACCGGGAGCCGGGGCAGCAGCCGCCGAGGGAGCATGGTCAGTGTGGCCGGACCCTGCCAACTCAGGAGGGGGCTGTTTCTCCAGCTCTAGGTCTCTAGGTCCCCCCCCCCCACCACCACCACCACCGTCTCCCCGCAGTAGGACTTCTCTTCGGGCAGCTTCCCTGCTGCTTCGCTCTGTCCCCTCTTGGGCTCTGCCCCAGTTCCTTCCTTGAGTCCCTGCCCAACCTCCAAGCCTCTCTCCTCGCTTCCAAATAAGTAGAAATCGAATCGTCTCCAACCCTAAGGATATTTTTGTCCCCTGTTCTGTCTAGAACAATGAGCTGCTCTCCCCGGAGGTCGGCCCAGTGCGGGACCCCCTGGCAGATGGGGTGGACGGGCTGGGACGGGCCAGCCCAGAACCCTCAGCCCTGCCTGCCCAGCGTACCCCCAGCGACATGGCCAGTCCTGAGCCCGAGGGTGCTCAGAACAGGTGACACTCCTGCCCCATCACCCGTGCCCTGGGCTTGTGCTGGGCCATGGAGGCAGCAGCGCTGAGCACCCCTCCCCCCCCCCCCACAGCCTGCAGGCGGCCCCCTCCGCCACCTCCTCCGGGGAGCCCAGGCGGGCAAGCACAGCCTCCTGCCCCCCTGCTGCCACTTCTGAGGCTCCCGATGGCCCCACCAGCGCCGCCCGCCTTGACTTCAAGGTCTCCGGCTTCTTCCTCTTTGGCTCCCCGCTGGGCCTGGTGCTGGCTTTGCGCAAAACCGTGATGCCCGCCTTGGAGGGTGAGCCCTGAGGGTGGGGGTGGCAGCCACGCCTTTTCCTTCATCTGTCCCTCTGCCATCTCCTTCGTCCCCCACGAGATGCTGGTGTTATTGCCATGCCTCACTGAACAAATCAAACGGCCTGGCTAAAGAAGGAGAACCCGAGGCCCAGAAACTTGCCAAGGCCAAGTTTCCCAAAGCGCACCAGGAGGAACTCAGGCCCACACACGCTGCTCTGCGTGAGCCGGGGTCTGACTGGCAGGAGGAAAGGCTTCATCCTGCACCCCGTCGGCAGATGAAGGGTCTGCTCTCTTCTTAGCTGAGTCACCTGTCTCACATTAACAGGACCCTGGTGACCTCTTGGGGAGTACAGGTCGGGAAGGGCCGGTTCAGGGTCACCCAGCATGCCAGGTGCTGCTTCCCACACCCCCTACCTTCCAGCATGCCCAGCTGAATCTCCTCCTTCCTTCATCTTCTGGGTACCAGTGGCCCAGATGCGGCCCGCCTGTGAGCAGATCTATAACCTCTTCCACGCGGCCGACCCCTGCGCCTCCCGCCTCGAGCCCTTGCTGGCCCCCAAGTTCCAAGCTATCGCCCCACTAGCCGTGCCCCGCTACCAGAAGTTCCCCCTGGGAGACGGCTCATCCCTGCTGCTGGGTATGCCCCCAACCAAGATAAAGGGGAGAAGGAGGAGGGCAACTAACAGGGAGGGATGGGGATGGGCGCCCCTCCCCCAGGAAGATGTGAGGTGGTTCCCGTATCATTGGTAGCCTCTCATGTCGCCACTTCCAGGACCAAGGAGCCCTACCCTGGCCCTTTGTGAGGTCTGGATTCCCCAAGACCCTCTGACACTCTCTGCCAAGGAGTGGGGGGCAGCGGTGATGTCTGGGTTAAAGAGAGGAGCCAGGGTGGCACCGGGGTGCCAGTGTCTGAGAATCGCCGCAACGTGGAGGGGCTGCTGTATCTGTGTGTAGGGGTGTATCCATATACACTTGTGTTCACGGATTGGTATGGGGCATGTACACGTGGGTGTGCCAGTGGGTACCCGTTTGGCCCCATGAGACAAATGGGACTGCACTGGGGTGGTGGTGACAGGCATTCTGGAAGGAACACAGTTGGCTGTCGGGCCCTTTTCACTTCCACCCAAATGTAGGGCACTTCAGCCTCAGCCAAGACCTGACCAGGGAGGGCTGGCAGGGAAGGTGGTGGATGTGTGAGGGCCAAGCTGTCCTGGAACCCTCAGATGGGAAGCCGGGAGGGCGGCCACGGCCCGGCTCAGACCACGGCTCAGGCTGCCCCACCTTCCCCAGCTGACACTCTGCAGACCCACTCAGGCCTCTTTCTGGAAGAGCTGGAGATGTTGGTGCCCTCCACACCCACCTCTGCCAGCGGTGCCTTCTGGAAGGGCAGTGAGTTAGGCACTGATCCACCGGCCCAGCCAGCTGCCCCCAGCACCACCAGTGAAGTGGTTAAGAGTAAGTCAGCCAGCCCCCCAGACTGGGGAGGGGACCCTTATTCTACCTCCCAAAGCCCAGCTGAAACACCCTTGCCCCCCCCCCCCCCCCCAGCATTTGCTCTGGGACGAGGGGGCCCCGCTACCCAACCCTGGGCTTGGCAAAGAGCAGGCTCGGCAGAAAAGAGGGAGGAAAGAGTAGCCAGGGGCCAGACACGTGGGCACGAGGTGGGGGGCCACCCCTGACTCCCTGCCCAACGTGGCCGTGCAGTCCTGGAGCGCTGGTGGGGGACGAAGCGGATTGACTACTCGCTGTACTGCCCCGAGGCGCTCACCGCCTTCCCCACCGTCACGCTGCCCCACCTCTTCCACGCCAGCTACTGGGAGTCGGCTGACGTGGTGGCCTTCATCCTGCGCCAGGTGGGCTCGGGGATCGGGCATACAGGGTGGGAGGCGAGCACTGGACAAGGATGGGGAGCCGCCGGCCAGAGGAGGGGCAGACCCAGGTCCCCCGGTCACGTGGCCTCGCGTGCACAGGTGATCGAGAAGGAGCAGCCACAGCTGACGGAGTGCGAGGAGCCGTCCATCTACAGCCCGGCCTTCCCCAGAGAGAAGTGGCAGCGCAAACGCACGCAAGTCAAGATCCGGGTGCGTGCCCGCCCCCTCGGGTCCTCGGGAGATTCTGGGGAGAGAGGCCCAGCCCTCTCTCCGCAGCATCCCCGCCCCTCACCACCTTCCCGCGACCTCCCCGGGTGCCGTCCGGCCCGCTGTAGTCCTGGCCCCGCCCCCTCGAGTCTCGGTCCCGCCCCTGGGAACCAGGAACCTCCTCCCCTTCCACCGCTAATTGGGGCCTCGGATCCCAGCTCTCCCCACCCAGCCTCATCCTCTGCATCCCGTCCTGTCACGGCTCCGCTCCCTGGGAGCCGAAGTCCGCACACAGGCACTCGGGACCTCAGGTGGGGGTCGGGAAAGCGCCCACCACCCGGGCCTCGCTCCTCCTGCAGAGGCCCCGCCCCCACCTGGGCTAGGGTCCCCCTCAGCAGCCGCTCCTGCACCCACGTCGTCTCCCGGCCGCGGTCTCACGCCGTCTCCTCTCGCCAGAATGTCACTTCCAACCACCGGGCAAGCGACACGGTGGTGTGCGAGGGCCGCCCCCAGGTGCTGAACGGGCGCTTCATGTACGGGCCCTTGGACGTAGTCACGCTCACCGGAGAGAAGGTCAGGACGCGGCGGTCTTGGCCCCGGGTAGACCCGCCCCCATCGAGCCGACCTCGCACCCGCAGGGAACTCTCGGTCCCGTCTACCCCCGACGACAGCCCGCCCAGACCCTCCTCCGCTCAGGCTCCGCCCCACGGGCCCCCTCGCCCGCTCTCCCCACCAGGTGGACGTCTACATCATGACGCAGCCGCTGTCAGGCAAGTGGATCCACTTCGGCACTGAGGTCACCAACAGCTCCGGCCGCCTCACCTTCTCGGTGCCCCTGGAGCGCGCGCTGGGCATCGGCGTCTACCCTGTGCGCATGGTGGTCAGGTGAGCGCCAGGCGGGCGGGGCTTCGGCGGGGCGGGGGCTCCGCCGGCCTCGACCCACGCCGCTCACGCCGTCCGTGGGCCGCAGGGGCGACCACACGTACGCCGAGTGCTGCCTGACCGTGGTGGCCCGCGGCACGGAGGCCGTGGTCTTCAGCATCGACGGCTCCTTCACCGCCAGCGTCTCCATCATGGGCAGCGACCCCAAGGTGCGCGCCGGCGCAGTGGACGTGGTCAGGTAGGAGCGGCGCCACCCGGCTGGTCGCGGTGACCGACCCCACCCTCGGAGATGGAACCGACCGCCGTCCCACCCCACAGGCACTGGCAGGACGCCGGCTACCTGATCGTGTACGTAACGGGCCGGCCCGATATGCAGAAGCACCGCGTGGTGGCCTGGCTGTCGCAGCACAACTTTCCTCACGGCGTCGTCTCCTTCTGCGATGGCCTCACCCACGACCCGCTGCGCCAGAAGGCGATGTTTCTGCAGAGCCTGGTGCAGGAGGTGCGCCTGGGGAGGGCCCGCCCCCGCCCCCGCCCCCGCCCCAGCCCTCGTCCCCGCCTGGGGCTGTAGGACTTGTGCAGGCCCATCTGGTCCCACCCCCACGGGCCCGGGACCCTAACTGGCAAGAGGGGCCCCTTGGGCCCGGCCCCCTAGTGGTCCGAGAGGCCCCTAGTCCTCTGGACTAACTCCGGCTAGTGTCGGGGCCTGGTGACCTAGGACCCCCGTGGCCCCGCCTCCGTCCGGCTAGACCCTCCCCGAAGCAATCAGACCCTGGATGCCCAGCCGAGCGCCCCAGTCTCGCGGCCCTAGGGTGGCTGACTGGCTTCTCCTGCCACAGGTAGAACTGAACATCGTGGCCGGCTATGGGTCCCCCAAAGACGTGGCCGTATACGCGGCCCTGGGCCTGCCCCCGAGCCAGACCTACATCGTGGGCCGTGCGGTGCGGAAGCTGCAGGCTCAGTGCCAGGTGAGAGCCAAGTGCAGGCCGGGATTGGGGGCTGGCCCGGGAGCCGGAGCCTGGGTGTGAGGCCACGAAGACCACCTCTGTGAAGAAGCACCTGACGGGGGCGGCTCCAAAAAGGCCAGCTGGCCTCAGGGGACTGGGCTCCTCCTGGGACAGGAGTCATGAACAGCTCGAAGCTGCTGGGCGGGGATAGGTAACAGGCGGAAGTGTGCTCAAGACCTTGAACGTTCGTATCCACCCCCGCATGGCCCTGGCCATGGACCTTGAGCTTCCTGAGCCTCAATTTCCTGTCTGTAGAACGGAAGTGATGAGATGGCACCAACTCCCACAGCTTTCACCAACGCCACTTAATGCCTACGGGGGTGGGAACAGAGTAGGTGCTTACTGTCGGCCGCTGTTATTTCCCGCCAAGATCCCAGGAAACTGAAGCCTGGAGAGGGGCAGAGATAGGAGGAAAGCCAGGGTGCTCTGGCTCCCGGTCTGGGGTTCCTATCTGCCGAGAAAGACACCGGGTCAGGCTGTGCCGGGTCCGTAATGCTGCCAGCACTGCCCACGAGCCTGGGGGACGGGGACAGGTGAAGCTGCGTGTGGGCCTGAGACCAGCAGTGCCCTCAGCCCTACCCGTCTCTGCCCACAGTTCCTGTCAGACGGCTACGTGGCCCACCTGGGCCAACTGGAGGCAGGCTCCCACCCTCACGCCCCCACGGGGCCCTCCAGAGCCGCCCTGGCCAAGAGCAGCTATGCTGGGGCCACCCCCGTGGACTTCCTCCGCAAGCAGAGCCAGCTGCTTCGCTCCAGGGGGCCCAGTCAGGTGGAGCGGGAGAGCCCGGGGACACCGCCCACCACCCTGGCCCGAGGCAAGCCCCGAAGCATCAGCCTCAAGTTGGACAGCGAAGAGTGAGGCCCGGACCGGACCGTGGTGGCCCAGTTATTTATTCATGCACTCGAGAGGCCCGAATGGCACATGGGGGGGAGGCTGGGGGCCCAGACCTCTGGCCCCCCAACCCCACACCCTACATCTTTGTCTGCCCCTCGGTGTTACTTCCCTTTCACGGGGGAGGCACCCAGCCTCGGTGGGGGGGCGGCGGGGGGGAGGAGGATGCGGCCCAGAGGTTTTTCCAGTGTGTGTGAATCCATGAAAATAAACCACCTGCATCCCACCTGACTGCCCACCTGTCTGGTACCACAGGGCAACCGAGCCCAGTTTCCAGTTTGATGGGGACACTGAAGAGCAGAGGGGCCGGGATGTGACTAGGGTCACACAGGTTAGAGCCAAGGCCAGGATGGGGGCCTGGGCCTTGGAGGTCTCATGGAGGGCTGTGTCCTCCCTACCTGAGGCCTCCTCCTGAATAGTGCTCCCACCTCATCCAGCCCTCCAGACCTGGGCCGGCCTTTCAGTTCGCAGGGGCCCAGACTCGGCTTCCGACTGAATCCTCTGCCTCCCGAAGCGGGGGCCGTGAGGCCACGGGACCAGAGGCTGAAGGGGAGAGCTGCACTGGGGGACCGTCTCACTCGGAGCCCCCTGGCTGTGCCTTTGTCTCCCCCTGAAGACTGAAGGCTCCCAGGAACCTCAGCTGGCACGTGGCCAGCAAAACACACTTCCTTTGTGACAGAGACCCTCCTCCTTATCTCTGTTGGGGACACTGAGGCCCAGAGAGGGAGGACCCCGATCCTTTGCCTCCCAAGACCACCCGAGTACCAGGAAATTCTCTCTCGCAATGGAATCAGCCCGGCAGGACCAGGGAGAGATAAATACGGCCTTTATATACAGAGAAGCATGACGGAGCGGGGGCAGGGGCGCTGGCGGCAGCAGCAGGGGGCAACGCAGGGCAGGCAGGGCCGGCAGAGCCCCATCAGTGGGAGAAGATGCCCCGGAAGCGAGCCTTGTCCTCTTCGTCCTTCTGCCGGATGCGTGCCTCCAGGGCCCGAAGCTCACGGCTCACGATGGGCGCCAGGGCGGGGTCCAGCTCCAGCACCTTGGCAAAGTCAGCCTGGGCCTCCTGGGCATTCCACACGGCCGCGTGCGCCTTGCCCCGCTTGAAGTAGGCCTTGACGTTGTCTGCAGGGGTAGCAGCGGGCAGCAGGCATGCGAAGGCATGAGTCGGGGGTGGGGGGGGGGGACCAGCCAGCCGTCCGGCCTGCCTTCTGGCACCACGGGCCCCTCGTGGGGCAGAGCCCTCCCGACCTGAGGATGCCAACCACACCTCTAACCCCATGACACATTCATAGGTCACTGGCACAGCAGGGCCAGTGGAGGCCTGGGTGGAGGACATCCGTGCGGGCTCGCGCAGGGGCTCGGCGGCTGGGCGGGGTCGGGGGGGGGGCGGTCAGAGGCCCAGTTGTGCAGCCCGGTGCCCCGCGCTCACCGTCATACTTGTTGAGGATGGAGGAGCAGTGGTCCAGCACCTCGTAGTACTCCTGGGCCACCAGCTTGCACTGACAGTAGTTGAGCAACAGCGGGGTGATCTGCTGATCCAGCTGGATCCAGTCAGGGGACCCAGGCTGCTCCTGGGGGCAGGGGGGCGGGGAGAGGGCAGGAGACGCTGAGAGCTGGGTCCCTTGGCGCCACCCCACCCCCTCCACCACAGCCTCTGGGCGGCACCTTCATCTGCAGGTTCTTGAGGCAGGCGATGGCGTCGTAGTACTTGGCGGCGGCCTCCCTCACGTGGCCCTCACGGTACAGCCGGTTGCCCTCCTGGTGGATGACCGGCACCGCCTTCGCCTTCTCCTCATCCGTCATCGCCCAGGGGTCCTGCTGGTACGTGCCAGGGCTCTCCACCTGCCAGACCGCCGGCCAAGTCAGGGGGCGGTCCCAGGGGCACCCCCGCTTCTCCGGCCGCAGACCTGACCTCTGGGCCGGCCGGGCCTCTGGACGCTAAATACCGGAAACAGAGCCCCTTGCTCATCCGGTGACCATTCAACAAACAAACGCTCTAGGAGCACCTCCTACCTGGCGAGCACTACCAGGTTCCAGGGATAGAACAGTGAACAAGACGGGGACGGTCCCCACCCTCACAGAGACGGGTGGAAGCAGAGGGGCCCCAGGAGGGACACCCACGGGGACTGCCAGGGGCCCCGCCAGCTGTTCTCGTACCAACACCCCCGTCCTGTCCCGACACCCGCCCCCACCAGTGCATCCACTGAGCCCAGCAGCCCCAGGCAGGCCGGGAGGGCCAGGTCCCGAGGTGAGGCCAGGCAGGGCCGGTTTGGTGAGGCACCTGGGGCTTGGCGGCCCCTCACCTTAAGCATCTCAATGTCGAAGATGAGAGGCTGGGGGTTCTGCTGCAGGGCGTCCAGATCGGCATGGCCCAGGGAGCTGTGTTCGTGCATCTGGGCGATCCCGCAGCAGTGCCGCTGGCCCTCCAGGGGGTCCTTGCCAGACGCGATGTTGCGTAAACTCTTGGCCACCAGCGGATACAGGACCACGTGCTGCAAAACGGCGAGCGGGCACCAGGGGTTCTGTCAGCAGGGGCTGCCTGGTCACCGGGCCCAAGAGGCCCAGCCCCTGGCCCCACCGCCACCTTCGAAAGGACACTGAAGCCCAAGGAGGGGCAGCAACCGGTCCGGTTGAAACGCAGGAGGGCCTTTCCCTCAGGAGTCCTCGGGCCTCCCGGCCTTCTATTCTGGCCAAGTCCCCAGCTCTTGCCACACTCTCTGGCCACCAAGCCAAGCCAAGCACCTACCGCTCCTACCCCAACACGAACACACACTCTCCCTCTCCCTGTGAACCCGTCTCCCTGCCCTTACAAGTTCAGCGGGATCCATGTCTCTTCCCCCGTCTTCCTAGGGGTGTGGCCCACAAGCTGGACTTGTCACCACTACCGGGGTCCCCTACGTTCTGTTCTCAGTGTCTCTTCCTTCTCTCCCGCCCCACCCCCACCCGCCTCGGGGCCTATCTCAGGGCTGGGCCCACGGTAGCGACTCAAAGCCCTCGGCCGGCGGAGACCTCTAGGCATAGAGGACCTGGCCTTTGACTTTCACTAGGAACAGCTGTTGAGATGATGGGACCCAGACTCCCCAGTTCAACCAGCTCCATTCACGGTCCCTACTGTCCGCAGCGGGGGCAGACTGCTACAGTAACATCCAGCCGGCAGACATGTCCTAAGTCCCGGTGCTGAGCATTTTGAGCTGGGGGTAAACACATCCAATCCCTGCTTTGCTGCAGCTCAGACCCGGGTAGAGGACCAGATCCTGGTCACGCAGGGCATAAGGGGTTAGAGGATCCAGGGGAGGGTGTTGAGCCAACCACCGGCAGTCACGGAGGGCTTCCTGGGGGTAGTGAACCCAGGAATTCACTTTGAAGGATGAGGGGGAATCTTGGCTGAGAAGGGGATGGAAAAGAAAGGCAGGGAGGTGAGTGGGAGGGGAAAGCTGACAGGGGTCAGACCCTACAGCTTATATATGTCTAGCCTGGCAATGATTAGGGGCCAGAGAGGACCGAAGAAGGAGTCGTATGGGTCATGTGCAATCCCCTGGCTGCAGTCTGTCTATGAAGAGGAGAAGGCGGAAGAGGCCAGGACCCTAACGTCCTGTTGGTATGGCGCCCTAGAGGGAGTTGGAGGAAGCCTAACCAGGGCAGAGGCCCTGGGATGGGGAATAGGGGATGACTTCACAGACACGACAGGCAGGTGCGGGACATCGGGTACCTTGACATCGCAGCAGAACTGGGCGATCTCCCCTTCACGCATGGTGCACACGATGGTCTCCCACACAGGCAGCTTGAACTTCTTGCCAATGATGAGCTCCATGGGCTTGCCACGCACCCGGCTGTCATCCAGCACAGTGCCCTCCTTGTCGCTGTGCAGAGTCCGGTAGTGGAATGTGGCCTGAGGGCCACACGTGGGATAAGGCGAGGGCACACACTCCCGCCAAGCCCCCAAGGACAAGCCCGGCTCTCAGCCTGCAGATAGCACCAAGGGACAGGGCTCGCCCGAGGGTCACCACCTGACCTTTACCCCACCACCCAGGGGAAGAAACTAAGTCACAGAGAGGGAAGTAAGGGGCCCAAGTCACATGGTTGGGTGGTGAGGGGGACGGGCTGGGATGGGATCTCAAGCACCCTGGCTCCAAATATTGTTTCCACAAATATTTACTGAGCACCTACTACGTGCCTGAGCTCTGTGCTAGACACAGTAGTAGGTAAAGCAGACAAAAGACCCTGTGCCCATGGAGTTCACGTGGAACTTCTAAAGGAAGGAGATGAGCCTCAGACAAAACAGTGGAGCTAAGGGTTATGGATCAGAAAATAAAATGCAGCAGAATAAGACAGGGCGAATCTATACACAGAGCGGCGGGGGGACTCTCTGAGGAGGCAACATAAGCCGAAATCCGAACAGAGTACAGAAGAAAACACACCAGACAGGTGCTGGGGTACAAAGGGGTGTGAACTTTCTAGGCCAAAAGAGCAGCAGTGGGATTGTGTGGTGTGTTCAAGAAGCATCAAGGCAGGGGGCGCCTGGGTGGCTCAGTCGGTTAAGCTTCGACTTCGGTTCAGGTCATGATCTCGCGGCCTGTGTAGGGTCCTGCGCTGACGGCTCCGAGCCTGGAGCCTGCTTCGGATTCTGTGTCTCCCTCTCTCTCTCTTTCAAAAATAAACATTTAAAAAAAGAAGCAGCATCAAGACAAGTGTGGCAGAAGCAGAGTGAACGAGGGGAGGGGTGCGCTGTGGGGTCACCGGGGCCTGCAGGGATGGATCCCGCAGCGCCTGGAGGCTGTGGTGAGGACGTTGTGTCTTTACTCGGGGTGGCTCCAAGCAGAGGAGGACAGGATCTGACTTGGGTTCCAGGGCTGCCCAGATAAGAAAAGGAGGCAGACAGGCGAGGGCTGGTGCACGAAGGGGAGTTAGGAGACTACCACAGTAGGCCTGGGGGGACAACGGCGGCCTGGACCAAGGTGGTAATGGGAGAGGTGGTGAGAAGCAGTCAGATCCCGGCTGCATTCTGAAGACTTGTGGAACCGAAGAGAACTAAACGGGCCGCAGAGACTGGGGGGTGTTTTGCCTGAGCAACCAGAAGGTCGGGGGGCCCTTAACTGAGACGGGGAAGGCTTGGGCGCAGTGGGTGAAGTCTGAGCTGCTGACCAGACATCCAAGCAGAGATGGTCATTTGGGAGCAGGTTTAAGGAAGAGGTGCAGCCAGAAATACACATGTGGGGGACGCCTGGGTGGCTCAGTCGGTCAAGCATCCTACTGGATTTTGGCTCAGGTTTGTGAGATCGAGCCCCGAGTTGGGCTCCAGGCTCCGGGCTCATGGTGCAGAGCCTGCTTGGGATTCTCTCTCTTCCTCTCTCTCTGCCCGCCCCCCCCCCCAACACACACACAAGCATGTGCACATGTGTGTGCTCTCTCAAAATAAATAAATTAAAAAGATAGCTTCACATTGAAAGAAAGAAAGAAAGAAAGAAAGAAAGAAAGGAAAAGAAAGAAAGAAAGAAAAGAAATACACATGTGGGAGTAGTCCAGGCAAGGAGAATTTCTTATTTTTACTTTTTTTAATGTTTATTTAGTTTTGTTTTTTTTTTGTTTGTTTTTTTTTTTTAATTTTTTTTTTCAATGTTTATTTATTTTTGGGACAGAGAGAGACAGAGCATGAACGGGGGAGGGGCAGAGAGAGAGGGAGACACAGAATCGGAAACAGGCTCCAGGCTCTGAGCCATCAGCCCAGAGCCCGACGCGGGGCTCGAACTCACGAACCGCGAGATCGTGACCTGGCTGAAGTCGGACGCTTAACCGACTGCGCCACCCAGGCGCCCCAATGTTTATTTAGTTTTGAGAGAGCAAGAGAGACAGAGTGCAAATGGGGGAGGAGCAGAGAGAGAGAGGGAGACACAGAATCCGAAGCAGGCTCCAGGCTCCGACTGTCAGCACAGAGTCCGATGTGGGGCTCGAACCCATGAACTGCGAGATCATGACCTGAGGCAAAGTTGGATGCTCAATGGACTGAGCCACCCAGGCGCCCCTACTATTATATTTTAAATGTTTATTTATTTCTGAGACAGACCACGTGCACAAGAGGGGAAGGGGCAGAGAGAGGCGGGGGACAGAAGATCCAAAGCGGGCTCTGCGGCTGACAGCAGAGACTCCAATGTGGGGCTTGAACTCAGAGCCACAAGATCATGACCTGAGCCGAAGTCGGACGCTTAACCAACTGAGCCACCCAGAGGCTTGAGAGTTTTCTAGAGATGAGCCTGGGGGAAATCATCTGGGGGTGAGTGCAGAGAGAAGAAATCTCAAGACTGAACCCTCGGCAGGACATAGGTAGAGAAGCCCACGTCAACAACAGTACCTATCCCACATTGTGAGAATGGAAGGAAATAAACTTGTGTAGCATTTAGCACAGTGCACTAGGAGCATTCAATCTAACCTGGGGATTGTTATTTAATATTACCTGTCCCTGTTTTTTGGTGCCATTGTTCACCTATCTCACTATCTTTACAATGTGTCTCCTCCGGGTGTGTGTATTCCATCCAGAATCTCCCTTGCTAGGACCTTCTTCAAGGCCATCAACCCCCCAGCCCATGGGAGCATGCATCCGCACCCACACCTCTTCTCTCCGCTCAGAAACGATCCCTCTCAATATAACTGATCACCAGAACCATGCAGCTCCCCTCTGCTTTCAGGGCACTCACACCGAGCCAGGCTAGGATCTTTACCTGCCCAACCTTGGCATAGTTCTACCCCAGGAGCGTGTGTTCATTCACAGCTGCTCTGACTTGTGGTGTCCTCAGTCTAGGCCAGGATCTTTGATCATTCTCTCCCTGTGCATGTTCTGTGTGGCTGCTCTGCTGGGCCCAGGGGCTGCCCCTGGGAAGCTCCTTACTCTACAGACAAGTGGCAACTGGGAAAGGCACTCCAGGAGGAGGGACCTGCCTGAGCAGAAGCACGGAAGCCTGGAGGCATAGGTTGTCTGGGGGAGGGGATCAAAGAGGACTGGATGTACCAAGGAGGAGGGTGGTAGGTTCTTTACCTTCCGAGCCCTAGTCCCAGCCCTTGTCCGTCCTGAGCGACATCACTTAGAACTGCCGAAAGGCTCTCGTCTGGCAGACCTGACCTCTGGGCATATTCAATGGGTTTGCGTGCCCTGGGGCCTCACTTTTCCCATCTAAATAATGGGAGCTGGTTTAACTGTTTTCAGTAGGCCCTCCTATCTATAAAAGAACTTCAACCTTGCAACCCGGAGGCCCCGGGCTCCCTTCCCCAGTCCTGGGGCACCTCCAAAGTCCCAGGTTTCCTGCTCCGGGTCTCCTCCAGCTCCGGGTCGGCTTAGACACTGAGGCCAAACCCCTGCAACGTTCTTACGATGACTGACGGCCTCCCCGACCAATGCAGCCACACGGCCAAGCCACGGGGCGAGGCAGACGTATCCAAATTCACCCCGTACTGAAATTCAGACCAACCAGCGTCGAGCTCGGCATGTGAGCAGTAGGGTCACCGGCCACTACTATCTGGGCATGCGCAACCTCTCGCCTAAGGCCTCCTCCCGCCTCGCATGCGCACCGCGCCGCAGAAGGGTTGAGGGGAGGGGGCTAGGCACGAACCTTGGTTCCATCCTGAAAGTCAGGGAGTTCTCCTCGGCCTTCCTGTATCACACGCTTCTGGATCCCGTCCTCCCGGAGTCTTGCGATGAGATCCGCCATCCTTCTTCCCCGCTGCTCTCTTTCGGTAACTTCCGGACCCGTTCGGCAGCTTCCGGACCTGCTTCGGCAACTTCTAGAGCTTCGGCAACTTCCGAGATGGCGCCATTTTGGCTGAGGGCGGACGCCAAAAAGGGACTAAACGTAGAAGCGGACGGTGATTGGTTCTCTGCGCGGCGGCCGAGCGCGTGCGTCACCCAGGGGCGGGGCCTGAAACCCTCTGGGGGAGGGACCGGGTCTGTCAGGGAGGCGGGGCCAGGGTCTGCCCGGCGGGGCGGGGCGGGGCGGGGCGGGGCGGGGCGTCCCTAGCAGTTGCGTCCTTGTGTGGCTTTGGACCGGCCCTCGCGAGTGGTTGTGTGCCTGGCCCCCCGCCAGCCCGTTTAAAGTTGTAGTAGTTGAACAACATTACAGGGCTCGGAGAATGGGAGGACCCCATCCGTAACGCCACTCCCTAAAACTACTATTATTGTGTATTCTTTTCAGGCCTTTTCTTTTTGCATCTCTAGCACAATGGTGACTTTTGCGTCCTGGATTATTCTCTTTAAAAATAGATAAGTGAAAAATAAAAAATAAAACGAGGAGTAAGAGGGAGGGGAGGGAGGGCTTCAGTATTCCTGGGAGTACAATAAACTCCCAAGAGACTGTGAGCGCCCCTTGTGGGCTCGGGAGTAGTGTGTCGTCCACTGAATCCACAGTGACAAGCACACAGTAGGTGCACATTAAATATTAGGAAATACATAACTGAGGGAAGTGAGGTACTTTGTGGGCTAAAATGAGGTTTCCCTCGGCCTCTGGAAACTAGCCGTGAACAATAGCGGTAGGAGTCTTCTCCCAATGTCAAGGTAACCCAGTAAGGGGACTGTCTTGAGGCCTGAGCCGGGCCTTCATCGATCGTATCCTCCTAACTGGGAAGGATTATTGTCCCTCCCTTCTGACCCAGGTGCTAAAGGCTTCAGATATTTACTGTGATTCATTTCCCACAAGTCCCCCTAGAGAGTTGGGACCTCAAAGGGGAAAAGGAAATGTGCTTTGTTTGCTTGGTTTTTGCCTTTTACCAACACAGGAAGTTTTATAGGCGAGTTCTGCCAAATTTTGAAGCAACAAGTAGTCTGTATCGTATACACATTGTTACAGAAAATAAAAAGTGGAAAAGCTGACCAATATATTTTATGAGGTGAGTTTAACCTTGATTGTTCCTGAACCAGGTAAGTATACCACAAGACAAGGAAAGTATTTTTACTGATAAGCGTAGATGTGGAAAAGACTAATTGAGATATTAGGCTAATTGAATCCACTAGTGTATATAAAAAGGCATCAATATGCTAAGTGAAAGTCATTCTCAAAAAGACAAGTTAGGGGCGGGGGGGGGGGGGGGCGGGCGTCTGCGTGGCTCAGTCGGTTAAGCCTTCGGATTCCTGGTTTCCGCTCAGGTCATGATCTCATGGCTCCTGAGTTCAAGCGCCACATCAGGCTCTGTGCTGACAGTGTGGAGCCTGCTTGGGATTCTCGCTCTCTCTCTTTCTGCCCCTTGCCTGCTCCCTCTCTCTCTCAAAATAAATAAACAAACTTAAAAAAAATACAACTACAATATAATTCCATTTATATAAGGTACCTAGAGTAGTGGAATTCATACAAAGTTGAACAGTGGTTGACTGGGGGAAGGGAAAATGGAGAATTGTTGTTTTATGAATATAGAACTTGTTTCACATTATGCAAAAGTCCTAGAGATTGGTCGTATAACAGTGTGAATATACTTAACACTGCTTAACTGTGCATTTAAGAATGTTTCAGATAGGAGCGCCTGGATGGCTCCGTCTGTTAAGCTCTGGACTCTTGATTTCAGCTCAGTTCGTGATCTCACAAGCCCTGCGATCCAGCCCCAAGTCAGGCTCATCACTGGGCCTGGAGCCTACTTAAGATTCTTAAGATTCTCATTCTCCCTCTCCCTCCCTGGTCCTCTCCCGCTTGTGTGCGCACTCTGTCTCTAAAACAAAACAAAACAAAAGTTTAAAATAGCAAATTTTATGTTATGGGTATTTCCTCACAATTAAAAATTAATTTTTTTCAGAAAAAAAATTAAAAGCATCAAGATCAAGTACAGCTCATTCCAGTGACAAAGGAATGGTTTAACATTAGAAGTATCTATCATTGGGGCGCCTGGGTGGCGCAGTCGGTTAAGCGTCCGACTTCAGCCAGGTCACGATCTCGCGGTCCGTGAGTTCGAGCCCCGCGTCAGGCTCTGGGCTGATGCCTCAGAGCCTGGAGCCTGTTTCCGATTCTGTGTCTCCCTCTCTCTCTGCCCCTCCCCAGTCATGCTCTGTCTCTCTCTGTCCCAAAAATAAATAAACGTTGAAAAAAAAAAAATTAAAAAAAAAAAAAAAAAGAAGTATCTATCATTGCAATTCATCACATCAGTGACCTGAAGGAGAAAACTCATATGGCTATCTCAAAATATTCAGGAAAGGCATTTGATGAAGTTCTGTGACTATTTATGATAAAAACTTACAGTTAGGAAAAAAGAGGAGCTTTCTCAGAATGATAAAAAGCCATATGTGATTACGTATGATGGAATAATAAGTATTCACACTTCTTTTTTTGTTTGTTTCAAGTTTTTATTTAAATTCTAGTTAACTTACAGTGTAATACTGGTTTCAGGAGTAGAATTTAGGGATTCACACCCAGTGCCCATCATAACAAGTGCCTTCTCTAATAATAAACCAAGAAAAAGAAATTGTGAGAGTAATTCTATCTACATAGAAAATCCAACAGGATCTATGGGCAGACTTTTTTTTACAAATTAGAGAATTCTTCAGTGTTGCAGGGATATAAAATAAAGCTACCAAAAGTTAACAACACTCTTCAAACCAACAATAACTCACTAAAACATGAACATAAGATGCCACTCACGAGAGCAATAAAAGTCAGCGTTTCGGAAATAAAAACACAGCCTTGAACTTTGCGGAGCGAAAAAATTTAAGGACATAAAAGAAGACACGAATAACTGAAGTGACATACTTTTTTAATGATTAGAAGAGCTTAACATTTGAAGCTGTGATTTCTCCTGATATCAATCTAGAAATTTAATTGAAATCTCAGTGAAAATTAAGATGGTTTCTGAAGAACTTGGAAAACACTGTTACAATATTTCTCTAGAAGAATAAAGGTTCATAAAAAGTTAGGTCAAGTTTGCAAAAGATGACCAAAGGTGGGAAGGCGCGGGGCTTGCCCTGTCCTATTAAACCACACCGTATGGGGCGCCTGGGTGGCTCGGTCAGTTAAGCGTCCCACTCTTGATTTCAGCTCAGGTCACGATCTCGCAGTCATGAGATCGAGCTCCGCATCAGGTTCCGAGCTGAGCATGGGGCCTGCTCGAAATTCTGTATCTCTCCCTCTGCCCCTCTCCCCCACTCATGCTCTCTCTCTCTCTCTCTCTCTCTCTCTCTCTCTCTGAAACAAACAAAAACCACTGTAAACCATAACAATCAATAGCATGTGATACCGACTGAGAATTAGTCAAGCAGATGAAAGGAACCAAAGGAGAGCTTAAAATACGTATGTATGCTAACAACTGCATACTTGTATGATCAAAGTGGGACCACAGTTCCGAGGGAGAAAGAACTGATTGGTCGGCGATGCTGGGAAAACTGGCTCACTCTACGTTGAAACACATCTGGATCCCTTCTTGCACCACATCCAGACACAGAATCTGTGGCCTTAAGGATCTTAATATAAATTGTGATACCTACCATTGATCGAGTGCTCATATGTGCCGTGCCCGTTACTGTGCAGGAAGTCATTTAATGCTAAATGAATGCTATGAAGGAAATACTATTATTACCTCCATCTGACAAATGAGGAAACGAAGGCACAGAGAATTTATGTAACTTGCTCACGGCTGGATGAGGGTGAGGTGAAGGATGTGAGCCGGGCAAAGCCAATTTGTATCTTTATTTAAATTGTTGATATTTTGTTCATCGTGTGTTTTTGCCTTAAATCTGACTTTGAAAAACAATGCATTGAAGTATTATTGACCTTGCTTACCGGATCTTTTGGTATCCACTTACTTTTTTTACACTAGTCCTGGCCTTCCAAATCCCAACACTGGTAAGAAGCCCAGTATTCCAGTGGTCTGGCTCCAGATTCCGTGAACGATCTTATTGTGACACTTAGTAAAACTATCGGGCCAGGGCCGCCTGGGTGGCTCAGCCGCTTAAGCCTCGATTCTTGATTTTTCCTCAGGTCATGGTCTCGCAGTTCATGAGTTCCGCATGGACTCAGCCCCGCATGGAGCTCTGCACTGATAGAGCTGAGCCTTCTTGGGATTCTCTCTCTCTCTCTCTCTCTGCCCCTCCCTTCCTCCCTCTCCGTCAAAATAAATAAACTTTAAAAAAAAACAAAACTATCAGGCCACTAGAATACGACACTGGAGAATATCTTTATAATCTTGGGAGGGGGAAACACTTCAAACAAAACTCAAAGAACACAAACCTGATGGACTTGAATATATAAAACGGAGGATTGGTTTTCTTTCTTTTAATGAAGGTTTGTGTAAAGTAGAAGCAGAAGAAAATGAATATATTGTCCGATTTCTTTTTCAAAAATGAACTGAATATTAAAAAAAATTTTTTTTAATGTTTATTTTTTGAGAGAGAGAGAGAGCGTGTGCAAGCAGAGGAGGGGCAGAGAGAGGGGGAGACACAGAATCCAAAGCAGGCTCCGGGATCTGAGCTGTCAGCACAGAGCCTGATGCGGGGCTCGAACTCACGGACCGCGAGATCATGACCTGAGCCGAAGTCAGCCGCTTAACCTCCCTCCCCCCTTCCTTCCTTCCTTCTTTTACAAATTCACAAAGCTTTGGAAGGAAACGCAGTAAATTTTTGTTTGCAAATGGCTTGATCTACCTCTTTCCCTGGTGCCTTTGAAGTGGACATTGAACTCTTGTGAGACAATCCTGGGTCCTCTAGGTCCTGGTCCACAAAAAAACCAGGCAGCAGTCAGCAGCTACCTTTACTTGGACCCAGACACCCGACTCCGACGATACTGCCAGCAATCAGACCTATATGGCTTGTGAGCAAAACAGACGAAAAGAGGGAACCAAACAGGACCAGTTATCATTTTCCACGTATGTCCACAGGTTTTTGTGTTTTGAGTTGGCCTGGAGTACGAGTTTAGAGAAAGCTAAGGAATATACCAAGTGCTACCATGAAGAGATCCTGGATCCACAATGGAAGGGGCGTGCCAGCTGCCCCTCTGCTTCGACCGAGAACAAGCCCGGAAAGATGATGAAACTATCGGGAAGGGTGAAGTTATCCCTCAGGAAGCAGACTTCCGGATCAGGTTTGAGACACCGGGAGTAAAGGGACTTCTGGCAGATGGTCCATAAAAACATACTAGACTAAGGCATGGAAAGAATAAACAAGCACTGTTTTTTTAAAAAGCTCTTCCAGGGGCACCTGGGTGGCTCAGTCGGGCAAGCGTCCGGCTTCAGCTCAGGTCATGATCTCGTAATTCGTGGGTTCAAGCCCTGTGTTGGGCTCTGTGCTGACAGCTCAGTGCCTGGAGTCTGCTTTGGATTCTGTCTGTCTGTCTGTCTGTCTGTCTGTCTCTCTCTCTCTCTCTCTGCCCCTCCCCCACTCGTGCTCTATCTCTCTCTCTCTCAAAAAATAAATGGACATTAAATAAAAGCTCTTCTGGGGCGCCTCGGTGGCTCAGTCCATTGAGCGTCCAACTTTGGCTCAGGTCATGATCTCGTGGTTTGTGAGTTCAAGCCTCGCATCGGGCTCACTGATATCAGCACAGAGCCTTCTTCAGATCCTCTGTCCCCCTCTCTCTGTCCCTCTCCTTCTTGTGCTCTCTCTCTCTCTCTCAAAAATAAACATTAAAAACAAACCAAAAAAAAAGCTCTTCTGGGATGACCTGTTTAAGACAGAAACAAAACACCTCTCAGTTTAACCCGTTTCTGACCGAAAAGTCAAACCAGGGCTGACCCTTGAGAAAGAGTAAGTTCAAACCTCTCACAGGGGCATCTGTCTGGCTCAGTCAGTACAACATGTGACCCCTTGATCTTGGGGTTGTGAGTTCCAGCCTCGTGTTGGGTGTACAAATTACTTAAAAATAAAATCTTTAAAAGGAATTAATGAATTAGTTAAAAAAAATACACAAAACCTCTTGCACCCGTGGGTGGGGGGCAAGAAAACATGATGTCGTTTTTAACGAATGTTAAAGAGGAATAATTTTGGGGCACCTGGGTGGCTCACTCAGTTGAGCATCTGACTCTCGGTTTCAACTCAGGTCATGATCCCACGCTTCGTGAGTTTGAGTCCCACATCGGACTCTAAGCTGACAGCAGGGAGCCTGCTAAGACTTCTCTCTCCCTCTCTCTCTGCCCCTCCCCCGCTTGTGCTGCCTCTGTCTCTCTCAAAATAAGTCAATAAACTTTAAAAAAAAAAAAAAAAAGCAGCACACTTTCAAGGCTGAAAGTGGCCTGAAAACTCTTGTTCTTTATTTTGCTGATTAGTGATATGCTGTAGAAAATCATGAGTCACGGGTTTAGTCCCATGTATATCATGGGTCAAACGACTCGTGAACACGCCAAGCAAGGCCACGTTCTCGGAAGTTTACACAGTTTCTGGTCTGGTCCTGCCCTCAATGGAAGCTGGGAACACCGTGAGATATTTAGCACCACTTTCCTATAACCTAGTCCGCATCCCGTGGACCCAATCCATCCTTGGGGGATTTGCCTGTTTGTGCCAGTGTCCGTAGGAGGCAAGGGTTTGCTGTGGTCGCTGCCAGAGTCTTCCCCCTGCGTGTTGCTGCCGGGGCGTTTCCAATGCGACTGGAGACACGGGTTCTGAGCAGCCGTCCTCACTCTGGGTCCGCCAGGAACCTGTCCGTGGGCATCTCTACCCTGGGCCAGTGGTATTTCTTTCGTGGAAAGTCTTAGGACCTTGTCCTTTGACACCACTGGCTTTAGAGAAGTCCTCAAATAGAAATGTGGAGAGAACTGGAATTCAAGTGGAGGGTGGCAGGGGTGTGGATCCCCAGGCAGCCTCGTTTGAAAAAGGCATAGGTTGCGATGGGCGGGGGTACGGGGCAGCCAAAACAGCCAAGGCAAGCTTGTTTTGCAAGCTGGCAACGCAGTTAGGGCTGAAACCATGCTGGGGAGGCCTGCAGCAGAGGGTCTTTGAACTCAGTATTCCATTTCAGCAGGTTTCTCACCTGAGTTGGGGGGAGGGTTCTTGGGGCGTCCTCTGCAGGTCTTTGAGCGAGAGTGCTGGGGTGTGGGAGAGGAAGTAGCAGGCCCATCCCGGAGCCACTCCAGGGCAGTGCTGGCATCCAGAGCCCCCATCATCCATCGGTGGGGGGTCCGGCGGGAGCCAAGGCGGCGCTCACGGAGAACGCCCCCGTGGGACGTGGGCCCAAGCCTGCACTCCACCCCAGGACTCCGAGCATTGTTAACGAAGGGAAACTCGGACAAAGTAAGGAGACAAAGAGAAGAGATATGTGCAACACCAAAGCACTGATACTTAGCTGTGTGTAGACATGCAAATCAGTAGAAAGAAGGCTAGAAACCCAATAGAAAAGGTAGACAAAGGCTCCCCAAAGAGACAATTCACAGAAGAGGGAACCACCATGACTGCCAAGTGCATGAAGAGCTATTCAAATTCCCTAGTCATCAAGAGAACCCAGATGGAAGTTAGGAACCACTTCAGATTCGTCAGATTAGCAAGCATCAGAAAACTGGAAAGCCAAGTGCTAACGGAAAACCAGAACCCTCGCGGTAAGTGTGGAAGTTCCAACAGCCACCCAGGAGAGCACCGTCGGTGCTTTGGGAAGCCGAGGGTGCGTGTACCCTGTGGCCTGGAAGTCCTACTTCGAGGAGAATTCTCCCACAGTCCATAAGGAGACAGTTGAAGACAGGTGTTCGTAGCAGTGATGTATGTGGCAGGGGCACTGAGGCCAAGCTAAGGGGTGCATCACTGAAGGGTGTGGGGGATACTAAGAGTACTGGATGCTCAGCGTGGCATATTACATGCAACTATCAGAAGTAACAAATGAGATGCATGTGGAAAACATTAGAGTTGAGTGTAAAACCGTAAACAGGATGAGTCTTATACGCGACAGCATGTTTGTAAATTTAAAGCATCCATATAGGAGCCAAGCCGTGTATAGAAGAGAACCAGACAGGATTCAAGGAAGCTGCCTGAGCACACCGAGAGGGGCCTTGTTTACAGTGGTGACGCGTCACAAACCGAGGAGGAAAGAGTCAACTCTGCCTATGAGGTCATGCAATGAGGTGTGGTGGGTGGGGGACGAGCATCCCTGGAACCAGGGGAGCTTGGGTTCCAACCCCAGTTCTACCACCTGTAAGCACTGGGGATTTGGGCAAAGCATTCATTCATTTCATCCACAAATATTTAACGAGCATCTACTCAGGGCCAAACACTGTTCTGGGCACCGTGGACACGCTGGTGAATAAAACAGTGTAACATAAGTTACCCTCGGATAAGTGCCGTGTAATGTGATACTGACTTTAGATTGCATCATCACGGATGGCATCTCTGACACCTGACTTTCCAGCAGGGATGCAGATGATGAAAGGACCCAGTTGTGAAAGAGCAAGGTTAAGTGCTTTCCAGGCACAGGGAACAGCATGTGCAAAGGCCCCGAGGTGACAATGAGTTTGGCCTGTGTGGCTGGGTAGGTGAAAGAGGGGCAGAGGGGGCTTGAGGAGATTGAAGATGTAGGCGGGGAACAGATCATTCACAGCTTTGTAGGCCTTCGTCAAAAAGAGCTCAGATCTTATTCTAAACACAATGGAAAACCAAGAGACAGTTTCATACAGAGGAGTGACTTAGCAGCATACTTTAAAAACAAAACAAAACAAAACATTTTTTTCCTTAAGAGTAATACACAGAGAAAAAGATGAGATACATTTTAAAAGATCACTTTGGCTGCTGAGTGGAGACTGGATCGGAGGAGTGGAAGCCACATAAGCTTTCTGAGCCTCAGAGTCCACACCTGCTATGGTGAGAATACCCAACCGGTGCAGAGCCGCGGTGAGTCAAGGTGGGAACACAGTCTGGTCCTAGGAGTCTCCTTGGCACTCGAGGCGCAGGCTGGGACGCGCAACGCTCCATCTCGGGCCTGGGGTGCCCCTCCAAGCCCAAGACACAGACCTACGAATTGCAAGCCAGCGAGCGCTGCACCCGCTGTGGCTCGCGTAGGCGGCCGCTGGGAGGCGCCGGAAACTCTGCGCCGTCCCCAAAGGAGGGCCCGCCCACTGGCCCGCTCGGCGCTCGGCAGCTCCGGCCTGCCGAGGGCGAGCAGGGGCGGGGCCGTTGCGTGGGGGCGGGGCCTCGGCCGGGGCGCCGGACAGTCGCAGTCTTAAGCCTACAGCACGGGGCGGGGCCTGCGTGCGGGGGCGGGGCCGCGGCGCTCGGGGCTGGCGGGCTCGGATGGCGGCGGCGCAAGGCTCCTGAGCGGGCCGGGGCCATGAGCGCCGCCCGGCCCCAGTTCAGCATCGATGACGCCTTCGAGCTGTCCCTGGAGGACGCGGGCCCGGGGCCCGAATTCAGCGGGGTCGCCCGCTTCGGGCCGCTGCACTTCGAGCGCCGAGCCCGGTTCGAGGTGGCCGACGAGGACAAGCAGTCCCGGCTGCGCTACCAGGTGAACGGCCCGGCCCACCTCAACCCCAGCCCGGGTCCGGGGGGTACCCCAGGCCGAGGCCGGACCCTGGAGAACCCCAACTCAAGGGAAAATCTGTCTAGACGCCCCTGCCTACGTAGCCACTGATTCAAGGCCCTGCCCAGACCCTCCCAATTCTGATTTTGGTCCCCAGCCACCGAACCCGGGAGTTCTTCCCCTAGCCCCAGCTGGAAATCCCACCCGGTGTCCCCACTTATCCTGAGTCGGGACCCAACGCCCTCTTTCCCCGCTGGGCTAGAGAGCTCTTCTTGTCCCTGAACCAGATCTTGCCCAAACTCCGGAGGGTGGAGCAGACCCTCGAGCCTTCCACTCTCCCGCTTCTGTTCTGGAAGTCCCCACCCCATCCTGCCCCCGCCCCCACTCCCCTACCCCAGAGCTGGAGGCCCTCACTCACCTGATGGGTCCTTACCCATGCCTTGACTCCCACTAAACTGGGAATCTCCAATCTCCCTGAGGGACTTCCGCCAAGATCCTTTTATTCGAGCCCTGTATCAGATTCCTGCGCCCCAAACCTGAAAACCAGGACTTTTGCCCTGTGGCACTCCAAATCCGGAGCCTCCATACTGGGCCCCTGAAATACCATTCTGAAAGCTCCACCCTGACTCCCAAACTTGGGGGCGCTCCTGGCCCTGGGACCATGTTGGGAGCCCTCAACCAGCACCCCCCCCCCCCACCTCCTACCTGGGTTTCAGTTTCTGTGAATCATCAAACCTGTTTTGCGGGGAGGGTGGAGGGCCAGGTGAGCAGCTGTCAAGCGGCCAGGCAAACAGCTGTGTGGGCTTGCTCTCCTCTCCGTGAGAAGGGAGGAGGAAGGGCCTGGGCCCAGTAACCCCTCTGAGCCCTGTGTTCTGGAATAGAACCTGGAGAATGATGACGATGCAGCCCAAGCCTCTCCGGAGCCGGATGGGGGAGTCAGCATCAGGTCAGGGCCAGGTGGGGACCCGGCCTACGCCTCTAACCCTGCTCCTGGCTCCTTTCCCCAAGGTCCCTGGCCAGTTTCCCACCTCACACTACTCAGCTCTGTCACATCCTGTCCTACAAGGATTCCTAGCCCGATCCCCACGCCCCTCATGGGTCCTGCAGGGTCACCCTACCCCAGTGCCAGCCTCACCCCCCCCCCACACCCCCACCACGCTCTTTCTCCTGCAGAAAACCCCTAGCCTGGTCTAGCCCCTACCTTCCCCCAGGTCATCCGTCCTGCAGGAATCCCTAGCTCGAATCTGCAGGTTTTTTCCATCCTCGGTCCTGCAGAGACCCCAGCCCTTGAATCCTCCTCACTTTGTCCCCTCTCAGTGCCCCCTCTCCCGCAGGGACACCCATCCTAATCCCTGTACCAACCCCCACCACGTCATTATGACCCCTTCATCACTTGCCCTGCCTCTCACTGGGCCCACCTGGCCAGCAGGGATTCCAGCCGAACGTCCATCCGCAGCTCCCAGTGGTCCTTCAGCACCATCAGCAACAGCACCCAGCGATCCTACCATGCCTGCTGCAGGTGAGAGCCTGCCCTGCTTAAGCCACCTGCAGTCTGTGACCCAGAACGGGCAGCCCTGGCTTTCCCCCTCGGTCCTCTGGGTGGGGAAGAGTGATGGGAGAGGGTGGGGCTCTTGTCACTTCTCGCACTCATCCTGCTGTCCTGCCCCCCAGCTGGACGCAACACCCTTTGATCCAGAAGAACCGCCGGGTAGTGCTGGCCTCCTTCCTACTCCTGCTGCTGGGGCTGGGTGAGTGCCCCTGTGGGTCCCCTGCCTACCCCCGTGAGGGCGCCGTCCTCCCTTCGTGCAGGGTCTGGGTCCCCCTTGGCCCACGGAGCCTCCCTACATCCAGCTGAGTGCCATCACCCCACCCCCATTTTACAGGTGAGGAAACTGAGGCCTTAAGAGGAGCAGGCCCGGTCTCCTGGACACACAGCCAGGAAATCACACATAGTGGAAAAGGGAACCTGGTCCCATGCTCCAAACTTTTTTTTAACTTAGCCATTTAATCCCTCATGGAGCAAAAGAGCCAACAGCCACCATTTATTCTGTGGCTACTTCAAGCCAGCCGCAGGGTAGGCTTATTTCCGGCCTTACGGAGGTCACACAGAAAGTGAGAGGTGGGACCGTGACCCAGAACCAGTACGGAGACAAGTGCTCAGGGATCTGCCCATCCCCGTCGACAGGGATGCTGAGCACCCTGCCAGCCCGACCCACGGAGCACCTGTTGCGTCCCCATCCCTGGAGTCTGAGAGCTGAGGAGGACCCCTCCCTGGCCCTCACCGGGTACACCTATTGCCCAGATGGGGAAAGCGAAGACCAGAGCAGACAGATCTCCCAGCCAGATGTTTTCTGACTCATTCTATGGGGCTGAGGAATCAGGATCCCCAGCAGGGACCTAGGGTCGGGATCAAGAGGGGCTCGTGAGGACAGCCCAGCTGTGGCAACTGCTCTCCATCTTCCAGCACGGTCAGAGTCCGTTAGCCAGAAAGCTGAGCAGCGTCCTCGCCTCGGCTCTGGGTGTCTACGTGTGGGGGGAGGGAGCCACCAACTTCTCCAGTCCCCACTGCAAGCTGGGCACTGGTCATACGGGCCACCTGCCTTATCCCATTTCATTCTCTCTCCCAGTACCCACAAGGGCAAGCATTATTACCATCCCAGTCCAGAAATAAGGACAGAGGCTCAGCCAGGTAAAGGGACTTGCTCAGACCTCAGCTGTGAGGTAGATGAGCTGGGATTTAAACCCACATCAGTGACATTACCAGGCCTATAAAGGGCCTTTGTAGGACTTAGAAGACACCTCCTCTGAGTGGGCAGGGCCCCCAGCCCTAAGCCAGGGTGGCAGGTAGTGTTTCAGCCCCCACCATTCCTTTTTTCAAGTGCTCTATACGGGCCACCAGTCACCTAACAGTCCATGGTGGCCCCTCGAGCCTTCATGCCATATCGCTCCCTTGCTGGAAAGCCCAGCTCCCCCACCGCCCCCAATCCCATCCTCTAAGCGGGGACCCAGGACTCTGTAGGTCTGAAAAGTTGATCCAGCCATGACTTCCCCAAACGCACTGTTCTCAGCCAAAGTTCACATCCCTCGTTGGGGTCCACAGGCCCTGCCAGACTCCTCAAGCCCGGGCTCTTGCCTCTCCAGTCTTCCACTCTGGAAGCTCCTGGAAGGCCCCAAGTTCCTTCCAGACTCTAGGCCTTTGCCATGCTGCTCCCTCCGCCCGGAGCATTCCAGTTCTTTTCTGCCTGCACCAAGCCCATAGCAAAGCCTCCAGAGTCCAAGCGCCTCCTCCTTCCACATGCACCTCTCTGCGTCTCAGTTTCATCTTCTGTGAAATGGGGATGATAATACCTGTTTCATTCAGTCACGGTGACAATAAAGCAGTGCAGGTAACAAGCTTAGCCCAGTGCCTGGCAGCACCTGGTAAGTAACAACTAAATGTTAGCTGCTATAGCTGTCACCACCCCTGCTCAGCGTCATTGCTACCGCCTCCAGGAAGCCCCTCCCGATCCCCCAGGCTCCCCCTGCCGCCTGCTCTGGCCTGCCACACCCCCTATCACTGGATCGTAGCTTGGAGTTTCTTGTTGGTTGCACCACTAGGGAAGGGCCATGAGGGCAGGGACCTCATTCGCTTTTCCCTGTGGGATTCCCAGTACCAGGCACACAGCAGGTGTTCCATAAATGTTTGTCGATTGACTAAAGGCCACACCACGGAGCAGAGGAAAATCTCACTTCAGACATTTCCCAGGCCCTGCCAGGTGCCCTGCTCTGAAAACACAGAGCTTGGTGAGCTTCCCAGGAAGGGTCCTCTGGCTAGGGAACCCTCAGTTCAGATTGGGGACACTCCTGGGGCCTAAGCCTTGCTGGGGGTGGTGGGTGGAGTTCCCCGCCCTGCCGCCAGCCCCTGCCCCCGCCTCCCCCCCTCACCCTCGCGGATCCATCTGTGCGCAGTGCTGATCCTGATCGCCGTGGGACTGGAGGTGGCCCCCTCGCCAGGTGAGCGCCCCCTCCTACCTCCGCAGGCAGCGGGGTTCCCCACAAGAGAAAAACTCCTCCAGGACCCGCGAGCCCCCAACCCCCTCGGAAGTTTGCTTCCACCCTCACAGCAGGAAAGGACCCCTTTCACCGCAGCGAGACTTGACCAGACAGTGACCCGCCCCCCCCCCCCCCCCGGTCCCGCCCCGGTGCCTCCCAGCCTCGACTCGGCCCCTCCTCCTGCAGGTGTCTCCAGCGCCATCTTCTTCGTGCCCGGCTTCCTGCTGTTGGTCCCGGGAGGTGCGGAAGGGCTCCGGGCAGGGGCGGGGCGGGGCTGGGGGCGGGCCGGGGGCGGGTCTCGGGCGGGTCTCGGCGCTGACCGGCCCCGCCCCCGCAGTCTACCACGTGATCTTCATCTACTGCGCCGTCAAGGGCCACCGGGGCTTCCAGTTCTTCTACTTGCCCTATTTCGAGAAGTGAGCCGCGGGCGGACCGAGGGGATCCAGCCTCGCCTGCGAGCGGCCCCAGGGGGCGCTCCTCGGCCCCGCCCCGCTCTGGTTTCCTCATCTCAAGGGAAGGACTGCAGGACCCTCGAGCCCCCAGCCCCCTCGAAGTTTGCTCAGGAAGTTTGCCCACTACCCAGGCCCGGGAAACTCGTCCCTTGCCTGTTCTGTGCCTTAACTTATTCTCGAGCCTTGGGGCTGCTGCGTTGTTGTTTTGTGCTAATAAAAGAATGTACTTCACTCCAGGAGAGACCTTGATCTCCCTTTCCCGCCAACCCTGCCCAGCCCGTCGGCCTGGCCACAGCCCCTCCCGCAAAACCTGAGGGAAGCGCTGGCTGTAGGCAGCTGAAGGCTCCAGGACCACCCGTCTCCCCCCGTTGTACCCGCGACGGTCCTGATGCTCTAAGACTTGCTCCTCCGTTTTAGGTGCGGAGCTGGGCCAGGGACTCTATCCTGCAAGCCTGGAGCAGCCTCCCGTCACCACCCAGCCCTTAGCAGAGCTGGCCCTGCCCATTTCTCCACCTGGAGGCGCAGCAGCCTTGGTGCCTGCCCAGGGGGCCCTGGCCGAGGGCACTGGGATGACGCAGGCCTGGGGCCTGGAGGCTGGTATCCCGGTTGCAACGTGGCTCTGGGGCCCTGGGCTGCCACAGCTCTGAATGTGGGCCACGACAAGGCAGCAGCCCAGCCCTCTCCGCCCATTGCCCTACTTCCGGGCTCAAGGGTTGGGAGAAGCAGGGGTGAAGACAATGAGAGGCAGGGCGCGTGTGACAGAACCTCCGTGATCGAGGACTCTCCACAGAACAGTGGAAACAAACCAACTCAGAATTTTGGGAAACCAAGGCATCTCAGAATCTCACGAGCCAGGAAACAATCTTTGAGAACCCTGAAATCTGAGATCATAATAGCTACCATTTATCAAACTCTTAGAAGGCAGCAGGTCCTGTGTTGAGCACTTCGCACAGGTTCTTTCTGATAATCACCACCTCGGTCCCATTTTACAGATGAGGAAACCAAGATCCAGAGGGACGGATTCGCCCAAGGGCAGGGTTGGGAACATAACCCAAGGCTTTCAAGACACCTGGGGGTGGGAGGGAGAGGTGAGGGCACCCAGCCTGTGTGGTCCCCAGCCGACCACCCCGGGGAGGGAGGGCTGACTGAGGAGATCCTGTTCATACACTTAGAGGTTTATACTCTGTCTTCCGAGTGAAACACGAATGGCGATGAGAAGAGACATGGGCTGTGCCGCAGCAGCCAGGAGAACGTCTTTGGGTTTCTGTGACTTTGCTGAAAGAGTTAACACCCAGACTCCTGTTCCCACTCTTGTTCTCCTGACCCCCCGGACTTCCCAACCTCAGCCCCCAATCTGGGCACTTTTGGGGGCACCGGCCGGATACAGGAATTTCTAAATCAGTGGCTCTCAAAGTAGCTGTAGGAAAGGATCAATGTTCCTTTCTAATCCATCATGGACCAATACTGTGGTGGGATCAAATAACAATTGGAAAAGTGAGAGAACAATGACGTTCAGAACATAAGCCCACAATTTGTGTTCCCAGATTAACCAGACCTAAAATTACATTTCAGTGAATATAATCAGAACAAACAGGAAAGAAGGAAAGTTATGAAAACTATTCATTGTGTGCAAATAGGTGATTAATACAGAGTTGCTACTGTGCTCATAACTTTTTATCATTTCACAATCTTTTTTTAAGTTTATTTTTTATTTTTGAGAGAGAGAGAACGAGTGCAAGCAGGGGAGGGGCAGAGAAGGCGGCGGGGGACAGGGGATCCAAAGAGGGCTCTGTGCTGACAGCAGCGAGCCCGATGCGTGGCTCAAACTCATGAACCATGAGATCATGGCCTAAGCCAAAGTTGGATGCTCAACCAACTGAACCACCCAGGTGCCTCTGTCATTCCACAATCTTAACACCAAGTTATTCCAGAAGTAGTGAGTCTCCATATAAGACTATCGCAAGTATAAGCAAGCCATAGCCCACAGGCCCAATACAGTCCCCAAGATAAAAATGGCGTTTCTATTTTAGTAACGGTTGGGGGGAAAAGTCAAAGAATAGTAAGATTTCGTGAGACAAAGAAGTTTACAAAATTCAAATTGCAGTGTCAATAAACCAAGTTTAATCAGTTAATTACCAAATTTCCACCCCAGCCATCCCTGTTTGTATGCGGCCTGGGGCTGCTTGGCAATTTTAACTACAACCGCAGAGCTGAGCAGTTGTGACAGAAACCGTAGGGTCCTCAAAGCCTAAAATCTTTACACTATCTGGCTTTTTACAGAAAAAGTTTGCCAACCCTTAGTCCGTATGAACGTGTCGACAGAACACTGAATCACGACATTTAAGGTTTTCACGAGGGGCGCCTGGGTGGCTCAGTTGGCTGACCCTCCTGCTTTGGCTCAGGTCATGATCTCACAGCTCGTGAGTTCGAGCCCCGCGTCGGGCTCTGTGCTCGCGGCTCAGAGCCTGGAGCCTGCTTCAGATTCTGTGTCTCCCTCTCTCTCCGCCCCATCCCCACTCATGCTCTGTCTCTCTCTGTCTTAAAATTTTTTTTAAAAGAATTTAAAGTGCTTGATTTTTGCTGGTTAATTTTTGAAATCCAAACTGGGTTGACAGTAACACTATCCTCAGGGGATCATGAATAGCTAAACTCTAAATGCAACTTCTTCTTCAGTTGAAAAATACATCGATCGTTGTGTCCAGACGAGGAACGTTGGACTTCTTTAGTGAATTGTGACTCATTTTATCCCTAATGCTTTTTGCCTCCTAGCCCATTTCTGTCTGCTATGCCTGTACTTTTATGAGTTTTCTTTGGTTCATCTTCTCCTAGTAAATCTCTGTTGCAAGCCATCACTTTCAGCCTTTTGATTCTCATGATGCTGCTCAAATGTGCCTTAGATCCTACACTCCGCTGTGGGGAAGAGGCTGCTCTCTGCCCCCCAGTAGAAGAATCTTTGGTTTTTAGCTGGGCACGTGGCCACCCCAAATAAAGACTGCATTTCCCAGCATTCTTTGCAGCCCCCTGTACCAGGTGAGGAGCCCTCCCTAATAGAGTACAAGTGGTTCACGCCCTTTGTCCCTCTTTGTTCCTTGTTCCTGCCTCCATCGTGTCACCTGGAAAACATAGAAACTTGGGCATAGCCCGGCACCTGGTGCAAGGAGCTTGGGTTCCTGAAGACCATACGGCTGGATTTCACCTAAGAAATAAACTTCTCTCCAGTTTTAAGGCGTTGCTATTTGGTGTCTCCGTCAGTCACAGGGAACCCAATCGAACATTGAAACTTTCTTCTGGGACTGAGACTCTCTTTTAACCAAAAAGCTTAATCTGCTTAGAATTGTTGTAACTTTGATACGTTTAGGGATTACTCCTATCTTCTGTTTTACTTTGTTTTAATGTTTTCATCAGGTTTTTCTTTACTTCCTCCCCCCCCCCCCCCGCCCCGGCCCGCTGTCTAGTCTTCTGGTTTAATCAAGAATTATTCACTTTCCCTCTTTTCTTCCTCTACGGATTGGACCATTGAAGGGAACATTCTATCTCTATTTCTGTTATATTAATGGCTTCAAAATAAAAGATGAAGATTTGCACTGTTTTGAAGTTTATTGCGGGGGAGGGGCAGAAAGAGGGGGACAGAGGGTCCGAAGCAGGCTCCGCGCCGACGGCGGAGAGCCCGATGTGGGGCCCCACCTCAGGAACCGTGAGATCACGACCTGAGCCAAAGTCAGGCGCTTGACCGACTGAGCCACCCAGGCGCCCCGTATTAATGGCTATTCTTAAATGGTTAACAAAGTCTGAAGCTGACCAATGCATCTATTCTCCTCTAGGAAAGATGAGGAAAAGATTTTAGCATATCTAAAGTATTCCCTCCCGTCTTCTGTTTTATTTTGTCTATTATTTTAGTCCCTCCTATTTTGAAAATCCCCCAACTTAACTTTTTTTATCGTCACTGCCTCTTTAGCTCCACAAATATGTTTACTGATCTCTTTCCTGACCATACTTTAGTGCACACTCGCCTTTCTTCTGGTCTGAATTTCCTTCTTACTGAAGGAAATTCCCTTCAATGAGAGCACATGGGTAGGAAACTCTTACCAGCCTCTGTTTCCTGAAAAAAGTTGATATTTCACCTTCCTTCTTGAATAACGATTGAGTGAGGTAAAGTCTTCTTGGCTGGCAATCGTTTTCCTCTGCATGCTGAACAATTTATTCCACTGTCTCCTGGCATTTATTGTAACCAATGAAAAGTCTTTGTAGAGGGGCTCCTAGGTGGCTCGGTCGGTTACCGACTTCGGCTCAGGTCATGACCTCACCGTTCATGAGTTCAAACCCCGCATCTGGCTCTGTGCTCACAGCTCGGAGCCTGGAGCCTGCTTCGGATTCTGTGTCTCCCTCTTTCTCTCTGCCTCTTCCTCATTCGCATTCTCTCTCTCTCTCTCTCTCTCTCTCAGAAATAAATAATAAAACATTTTTAAAAGAAGAAGAAGCCTTCGTAGGGCCTAATTTCTGCTCCTCGGTAAGTAATCGGACTTTTGTCTCCAGTTGAATTGTGTATAAGGTTTTCTTCTGTGTTCTGAGTTCTGCTGGAATGCATCTAGATATATATTTGTTTCTGTTCATCCTTCTGAGGCTCCACTGTGTTCCTTCCATCTGGGCATTTGTCTTTGTGGAAGTCTTTATGGAAGGGTTTCAGCCGTCACGTCTTTGAGGGTTGCCTCGTGTCCATTCTTTGTATTTTCTCCTGAGACTCCTGATGATTTTTAACTACCCTTTAATATTTGCCACCTGTTTATCCCTCAGGGCTACCTTATAGGTGATTCCTCAGATGTAGCTTCCCGTTCACTAATCTTCTCTCAAATGGTGTCTAATCTGCTGTTTAACCAACCCATTGTGTTTTTTTTATTCCAATGGCTATCTCCTTTATTTTCAGAAATTCTTTTATTCTTATTAATCTTCCTATTCTGTTTCATACCATTCTGTTCCTACCTGTTGGCCTCTCTCCCTTCTTTTATATCATTTCTGTTTGCATTGACTTTGTGGCCTCTTTCGGATTTTTCTGTTACTTACACTTGGGGGTGCTGATTTTCCTGTTTGTTGCATCTGCCTCGTCTCCCTCACGGGGACTTGTTTTCCCATGTGATCTGTAATTCTTTGTCATGAGTTCATCTTCCGAAGTGACAGGGCTGTTGTTTGTTAAGTCCCATGTGCTCTGGGTTGAAGAGTGCTCTTCCGGTAGCTTCTCCCTATTCCTTCAGCTTCCCATACCGTGGAGATAGACCACACTCCTGCCTAATGTGCCAGCCTGAGTCCCAGGTTCCTTAGGGTAGCTTTGTCCACTCAAGGCCCTAGACGTCCGTACCCTTGCTACTTCCTCACGCTGGTAGGTGGAGGTATCTTTTGGTCCCCTTTTCAAGAACAGGGTAGCCCTCTGAGACCCGGGAAGGTGCTCAGGCTCCTGTCCTGTTCCCCAGCCTCTTACAGGTCTTCTGTCATCCATGGGTGTCAGAGCCCAGGCTTCCGAACCTCTCTCCACGTCTGAAGCCCCCATGCTGTCCCCTCTCTCCCGCCACCCCGCTCTGAGTTCTTGCTTTGTCTTTAGTACTGGGGTCATCCCTGGCTTTCTTTCAAGTTCAGTTTTTGTCTTTTTAACGTTTTTACACGGGTAGTGGGAGGCATCCAGCCACGCTCTCAATTCACCATGTTTCCAGAATCCCCCCAACTCCACGCCCCGCCCCTGTCTTTGATACTGCGGTGCCGGGGAGCTTGCTACCCACCGAGGGTGTGGAGAGATCCAATTCTTGCTCACCCTGGAGAATGATGGACGGCGGAGTGCAGGTTCCCTCCGGGCAGCTCAGGTGGGAGGAAGGTGAGAATGAAGGGGGGTGGGTGACATCGAGCAGGCTCTCCAGCCAGGTGTTGTCAAGGACCGAAGAAGCCTGAGGGCTGCTGGGTGGTCTTCCATTCTGAGGCCTCAGGGGGAGGGCGTACGGCATGAACCCTGCTGGCCTGGGGCCAGCGGGGTAACGCATTCTCCCTTCTAGAACTTCAGTGGGTGAAAAGCATCATCACAAACTCTGGGGGAGAGAAGGGCGGGGCTTGGGCCAGTCCTGGTCAGGGATCCCAGGACATGCTGGGATCATCCTGGGAGCTGGAGGGGTGGGGGGTCGTCTGGGAAGGAGACTCACCGTCAAAGTCTACGGTGCCATCCCCGTTGAGGTCCACTTCTCGGAGCATCTCGTCCAGCTCAGGACCCGCCAGCGGCTCCCCCAGCAGAGCAGGTGCTGCCTGCCGCAGCTCTGCCACTGTAATTCGTCCATCTCTGTCCCTGTCAAACTAGGATCCCAGCAGGGCTCAGTCCCTCCCACCCAAAGCTGGCTCTGCCCAGACCCGTTTCCTCCTTGCCACATCCTGTGCCTGGATGTCCCCACCTTCGCCCACCGAAACCCTCCTCCTCCTCCCAGGCTGAGACAATAGGCCCCTCCTCCAGGAAGTCTCCTTGGGTGGATCCTCCAGCTGAGAGTGAGATGGCCCCTCTCCAATCCTCCCTGGCCCAGTCCCACCATCTGCAGGGCTCTGGGCCTCCAGAGGCTGGGCCCCCCTCCCCCCCGTCTCTCTGGCCCAGATGGGAGGCCAGTAGGTCTGCCGCCCAGCTGCCCACCCAGCGCCCGACTCGACCACGCTCCACACCTCTCGGAAGGCGATGCGCAGCTCCCGCACCCCCAACATGTGTGCTGTCTCCTCCCTCAGCTTTGGGCCCATCAATTCCACAAACTCCTCGAAGTCCACACGGCCACCCACTGCGGAGGCAGAGTGTCGCAATGGAGAAGGCTGGGGCCCCGAGAAAGAACTTCACAGGTGCCCGCCTCTCCCCAGCTCTACATCCAGGAAGGAGCACCCAGCATCCATGCCCTCGGGGACGGGGGTAGGAGGTCAGAGCCCCGTTCTCCACAGAGATGACAGGGCCAGGTGCCTGAGTGCTCTCAGTGAAGCACCTGTGTCAAGGGGGAAAGAGGCCAAGGTTTGGAACCAGGCAGCCCTAAAGTTAAACCCTGGCTGTGCTGTCGATGGGGCGTGGGTGACCTTGGGTGCCGACGGCCTTGGGCGACTTACTAAACCTCCTTCCTCATCCCGGGGCAAGGGTGAGAGAACCCACTCTTAGGTGCTTCCGGGGGTGTGCAGTTGGTGGCTCTGACATGCTGGGACCCCGTGGGCAGCCATAAATGCCTCTTAAGGAGTATGCCCACGTAGTCCCGCCGTTCTAAGACGCCATCGATTACGAAAAGCACCGGTGGTCAAATAACAGCTTTGGGGAGAAGAAAAGCATTGCGCTAAATGTTCACATCAGGTGTAAGCCACATCCCATTTTGCAAACCACAGAGCACATGCAGGTGTCCTGGAATGAAGGGAATCTGATATTTGACAATTTAGCTAATGATAATCACACAAGCGCACGCCCATCCGACATTTAATCGCCTGGAGCGGCCAGGGTTCTGTCACAGTCGGTCTCACTGAACCTCAGGAGGCTCTTTTCAGGAGCCTCAGGAGGGTCAGAGAGACAGAGAGCCAGATGGCTGCCGCCTCGCCTCGCCCCGCCCCGGGCCGGTGGGGGTCAGCCACTGACTTCGCATCTTGACGTGCTGGGAGACCTCGATGAGTTCCATCTCAGTGGGCATGTAGCCCAGCGTCCGCATGCAGGTGCCCAGCTCCCGGTAGCCGATGTAGCCGTCACGGTCAGTGTCAAACTCTTCAAAGGCGGCCTGAAGCTCTGCAGGGGAGGGAGGTCAGGCCCGGGCAGCCTGGCTCAGGGACACCTCCCACCCACCACTGCCGCCAGCAAGGGCCACTCACCATCCAGCTCCTCGGGGCCCAGCTCGCGGTCCTGCAGAGGCACAGTCCAGCATGTCCCTGGGGGCCATCCTGCCTCCTCCAGCCCTAGCCCACGATGGCCTGGGTAGGGCCAGTCTCACAAGGGCAGGAGAAGGCAGCTGAAGTCCCACGACCCCCAGAGAAAAGATGATCCCCCCCCCACTTCCGGCTCCTGGGGCCCAGAGCTCTCCCAGAATCCTGGGTTTGAAGACTAGCCCAAACCAGCCAGGCCCAAGACCAACTCTTCCCCAAATCCTGCCTCTACAGCTCAGGCTCCCGGGTCTGGAGCAGAGGCGCTAGGAGGCCTGAGTACTAGGGGCAGGGTGGGCGGAGTCCAAGGGCACAAGTGTGTCCCCCTCCTCCCCAGCCCGGGCCCCACCTGACCTTCCCGAAGATGCGGTTGAGCAGGGGCCCGTATGTCTTCTGGGCAGCATCGTGCTGGGTGCCAGAGCGGTGTCGGTGAGACTGACGACGACCGGCTGGCCTGGGGGCTGCAGGGCCTGTCCCCTCCTGCCCTTCTCCATTCCCAGAGAGGCTCTTGCTGCTCCCTGGGGCCTCGGGGCCAGGGATGGGGGTCTGCTCCTCGGAGCCACCAGCACCCTTCCGGGACCCTCGGAGTCCCCTGTCCTTCTTGCTCCTCCTCCTGGTCAAGGGCAGGCCCTCAGCACCGCTCCCGGAAGCCACAGCCTCCACAGGAGGCTTCTGGGGGTCTGGGCCACGATGCCCCTTCGCCTGTTCTGTGGCCATGTGGAGAGGGGCGACAGAACTCTGAGATGCAGCACCAGGGAGCACCCTTGGTTCTCAGGGACCATAAAGCTGCTTACGCACCCCTACCCTGAGAGCTGATTGCCTGGGATCGAGCCTTGAGGGGGATTAGGGTAAGTGAGGCAGGCAGCTCCGGGCCCTAATCCCGGCCCTCTGCCTGAGGGCAGAGACAGATGGGTCAAGAGAACTGCCCTCAGCGACAAGGGTGCCGGGATGCGGTGAGCTTCGGACTCCGGCTCCTAAGTGGCCTCAGGAGCTGGGACACCAAACCATTTCACCTCCCTGAGCCTCAGTCACCCGATCTATAAAATGGGGGCAATATTGCTGGAGTCAAGGACTCAGCCGGGTTGTGTGACACGAGCAGGACTCAGCTAAGCAAGGACGAGGGAAGTCATCTCAGGAGAAAGAGCGTGGGAAAGGATAGGAGAGTTGCCCCTCACGGGGACATCGTGGCTGGGGCAGAGGGTCTGTGAAATTGAGGAAGCGAGGCCAGATCACAGAGACTGAGGGACATGGGGGTGATTTCGGAGGAGGTGGCCTCCGGGGGGACCCAGAGCCTACCCTGAGGCAGAGGGGCCCAGGGCGAGGAGGTTTTAACCACGTGGCTCTGTCAGGGACGGGGTGGCCTGGCTGGTCACTCGGCCCTGCTGAGCCGGGGTTAGGGTTTCCCAGGGAGCAGCCCCATGCCCATGAATGTTTGATGTCTTCTCAGCTTGGGTTTCACGTCGGCCGCCTTAGCGCCGCCAGGCGCCATGTCCCAGGCCCCGGCGTGGGGCCCGGCAGATGGCTGGACCACTGGGCAGGCAGGCACGCCCCTGCTCCTTCCGGCCAGCGGCCTGCACCTCACAGGTAAGCCAGGCCTCACCTGCTGGGGCTCGGGGGAGCCCAGGGCTCTGATCCAGTAGAGGCTGGAGCTTGCAGAGTGGGGTCTGCCTGAGCACTAGGGGAGAGGAAGCCACGGGGCTGAAGGCCAAGGGGCTGGAGCCATGGGCCACGGGCAGGATCCAGCCTTTCTGGGGCACCTACTTCCTCCCCTGGCTCAGCACTGCCATGAGGACTTTCTCCGTGTTCCAAGGGAAACCTCCTGGGCCAGTGAGGGAAGGCGGGCGGAGTGGGGGGGGAAGGGTAGCAGGCCCCTATCATCACACTGCTGAGCCCCCTTCTCCTTCTGATGGTGGCCTCAGGGGCCACCTTCTGCCTGAGCTGTGAGAATGAGGACGGGGCCATAGGTGGGGGTCGAGGATGATGAAGGGGCTCCAGCTGCTTCCAGGACGGCCCTTCTGGCCCCAGGCTGCCGGGCCCTGAGTTGCAGACCTCACCCTGAGTTCATGAGCTGCACTTGCTGTGGGGAAGGGCCTCCTCTGGCCCAGGCTCCTGCCCACCCTTGGCCTCCTACAGGCCCACGGGACTCTGAGCCTCCCCTTCTTGGAATCTTAAACACTTGAACTCCAGGATACCAGAAGGAAAGGGGCTCGCGATGATCCGATGATCCGACCGAGTGGTTTTCAAATTGTCTTCCCTAGAGCATCCCCGGGGCTCCACTGTAATATTTTATTTGAAGATTCACCAGCTTTAAAAATATGTTTGAGGGGCACGTGGGTGGCTCAGTCAGTTAAGTGCCTGAATTCAGTTCAAGTCATGATCTCGCGGTTTGTGAGTTCGAGCCCCGCATCGGGCTGTCTGCTATGAGCAGAAAGCCTGCTTTGGATCCTCTGCCCCTCCCCTGCTCGCTCGCTCTCTCTCTCTCTCTCTCTCCCTCTCTCTCTCTCAAAAATAAACATTTTTTTTTTAAAGAGAAAAAACTGGGGCACCTGAGTAGCTCAGTCGGTTAAGCGTCCAACTTCAGCTCAGGTCACGATCTCGTAGCTTATGAGTTCGAGTCCCACGTCGGGCTCTGTGTGGACAGCTCAGAGCCTGGAGTCTGCTTCGGATTCTGTGTCTCCCTCTCTCTTCCTGCCCCTCTTCCACTCGCACTCTGTTTCTCTCTGTGTGTGTGTCTCTCAAAAATAAATGAACGTTAAAAAAAAATTTAAGGGGCACCTGGGTGGTTCACTTGGTTAAGTGACCGACTTCGGCTCAGGTCATGATCTCGCGGTTCATGAGTTCTAGCCCCGTGACAGCTCAGAGCTTGGAGCCTGCTTTAGATTCTGTGTCTCCTTCTCTCTCTGTCCCTCCCCCACTCATGCTCTGTCTCTCTCTCCCTCTCTCAAAAATAAATAAACATTAAAAAAATTGTTTTTAGGGGCGCCTGGGTGGCGCAGTCGGTTAAGCGTCCGACTTCACCCAGGTCACGATCTCGCGGGCCGTGAGTTCGAGCCCCGCGTCGGGCTCTGGGCTGATGGCTCGGAGCCTGGAGCCTGTTTCCGATGCTGTGTCTCCCTCTCTCTCTGCCCCTCCCCCGTTCATGCTCTGTCTCTCTCTGTCCCCAAAATAAATAAACGTTGAAAAAAAAAATTAAAAAAAAAAAAATTGTTTTTAAAGGATGTGGATATGACATCTTTATAGAAAAACATTTAAAAAATTAAAACTAAATAAGGAAAAAAGAAAAAATGTAAAATATATATGTATATACATGTATATATCTGTTTAAAAGCCTCGGTCCAGTCTACTTGGGCACACTGGGATTCCACGTGGCAGAAGGCTTAGGTCTGAGTCTCAGTCCTGGCGCCTCTCGTCCTGTCTCTGACCTTGGGCAAGTCACTTATCCTCCGAACCTTCCTCTCCTCACCTGTAAAATGGAGTGTCTGAGGACTACGCGAGGTAATCTGTGTAAAGTCCCTGGCAGAGGCTAACTGCCCCGAAGGTGATGACGATGGCTCAGAGAGGGACAGTGACTTGCCTGGAGGTACACAGCACCCTCTCTCATACTCAGTCCCTCATGATTTCATTGGTTCGTCAGGCACCCGCTCCGTGGCCAACAGCACACTGGGGACCTCGGATGGACACTGCTATGGAAGCCAACCTGGGTGCCGCTGGCCACGGGCCCCGCACGGAGCCGGATGATGAAGACGACTACCCCCAGGGTGGCTGGGACACGGTCTTCCTGGTGGCTCTTCTGCTCCTGGGGCTGCCAGCCAATGGGCTCATGGCATGGCTGGCCGGCTCACAGGCCCGGCAGGGAGCGGGCACGCGGCTCGCCCTGCTGCTGCTCAGCCTGGCCCTCTCTGATTTTCTGTTCCTGGCGGCAGCGGCCTTCCAGATCCTGGAGATCCAGCACGGAGGCCACTGGCCGCTGGGGACGGCCGCCTGCCGCTTCTACTACTTCCTGTGGGGTGTGTCCTACTCCTCCGGCCTCTTCCTGCTGGCGGCCCTCAGCGTGGACCGCTGCCTGCTGGCCCTGTGCCCGCACTGGTACCCTGGGCGCCGCCCGGCCCGCCTGCCCCTCTGGGTCTGCGCCGGGGTCTGGGTGCTGGCCACGCTCTTCAGCGTGCCCTGGCTGGTCTTCCCCGAGGCCGCCGTCTGGTGGTACGACCTGGTCATCTGCCTGGACTTCTGGGACGGCGAGGAGCTGCCGCTGAGGATGCTCGAGATCCTGGGGGGGTTCCTGCCTTTCCTCCTGCTTCTCGTCTGCCACGTGCTCACGCAGGCTGCTGCCTCCCGGACCTGCTGCCGCCGCCGGCCAAGGCCCATGGCCTGCCGGGGCTTCGCCCGTGTGGCCAAGGCCATTCTGTCAGCCTACGTGGTCTTGCGGCTGCCCTACCACCTGGCGCAGCTGCTGTACCTGGCCTTCCTGTGGGACGTCTACCCCGGCTACCTGCTCTGGGAAGCGCTGGTCTACTCCGACTACCTGACCCTGCTCAACAGCTGCCTCAGTCCCTTCCTCTGCCTCCTGGCCAGCGCCGACCTCCGGGCCCTGCTGCGCGCCGTCCTCTCCTCCTTCGCGGCAGCTCTCTGTGAAGAACGGCCTGGAAGCTTCACGCCAGCGGAGCCACAGACCCAAGTGGACTCTGGGAGTCAGACTCTTCCTGGGCCAGTGGCTGGGGCCCAGCCCCAGGTGAACCCCGTAGCACAGCCACGGTCGGACGCTGTGTCCCAGACTCGGGGGAACCCCGCGGCACAGCCACGGTCGGATTCAGTGGCCCAGCCACAGGCAGAGCCCACAGCACAGCCACGGTCGGATTCAGTGGCCCAGCCACAGGCAGATTTTGTGATGCAGCCTCAGCTGAACGCCTCAGTTCGGCCACAGGTGAACCTTGAGTCCCAGCCCCATTTGGACTTTGTGGCCCAGCCACAAGTGAGCCCCGAGACCCCCGGACCTGCCTCCGGCCCAGCTCTCAGCCCCTGTGATGAAGCGTCTTCGGCCCCATCCGCGGATCCCACCCCGGAAGCCCCTGAGAACCCAGCGGTGCCTGCTGACTCTGAGGGAGAAAGTCCCAGCAGCGTCCCCCCAGAGGAAGCCCCTGGAGCAGGCCCTACCTGAGGGTCTGGGAAAGCTCGGGCCCATCAAGGCAGTGGAAGAGCCAGAGCCAGTCAGAGACGAGGGGAGCCATGGAGGAAGTCATCAAAGAAACCCCCCTCAAGTCCCTTGGGGCTGGCAGGAGGACTTGGGGGAAGTGAAAATGAAGCACCAAAAGTCCCAGGCAGTTTGTGGTGATCGTCTCGTCCCTACCCAGGTCCCCCTCAGTTTCTCCATGCTTCCCCCCCCCCCCCACAGTAGCCCAACAGTCACAGCCGACAGGGTGCTGCTGGGCTCTGTCCTCCAGCACCCCTGGACCGCACTGCCCACCTCCCCCCCAAGCCTCAGTCCTGCGGGAGAAAGACAGCAGGGGTGACTTCCCTGAGCTTGTGCCGATCTCCCCGGAATCCTTCCTCCACCCTCTCCTCCCTGTCTCACCCTCTAACTCGGGCGTGAGGAGGATGAAGGAAGAAATCTCTGCAGAAAAGGAGGCATTTAAGAGCCAGAAGGAACCTGGGGTCCTGGGAGCCCACGCAGGCTGGCCGAGCCCTGTCCACCAGCCCCCTGCCCCCCACAGGCAGCGAGCCTGGCGCGGGACCTCCCTCAGCAAGGCAGCGGGAGCGGAGGCGGTGAGAGCCACCGAGCCTGGATTCAAATCGGGCTCCGGTGACGGCAGGAGCCTGGCACACAGCAGGGGCTCAGTGAACGAATGTTCTCCATTCGCCGGCATCCAGGGAAGTCCCTGCAGGGGCTGGAGATGGAGGAGAGGAGGCGCCACCTTGGCCTGGGCATCTGGGGTCTTGTGAGCTTTGGGGCAGATCGGCTGTGCCCATGACAGTTCTGGGCCACAGACGCCCAGGGGGCCTGAGAGAGCGTCTGCTCCACTGAAGGGTTCAACTAGTGTCCACCTGCCCCCCCCCCGCCCCCACCACGGGGGGCTGCAGGTATAGAGTGCTCAGTCCTGCCTCCATCTGAACCCCTCCTATGCACTCAGCCCATGCGCAGAGATGGGAAGACGTCCAGACAGAGAGCCCTGGGGACCAGTGGCTCCAAAAAGGGTACAGGCCCCCATCACACAGCATCTCTGGGGCCGAGCCAGCCTCTTCCCGCTCAAGGCGCAGACACGGCAAGAAAAACGGGGAAGTGTCGAAGGTCTAATTCTGAACCCCCCACCCTACTTCCCTTCTTCCCTTTCACTCTTCTACACCAACCCCCTGCTCGCTCGCCCTCCACCCGCCCTGTGTTCCAAAATCGTGAGCCTCTTCCCCTTTACCCCCCCTCCCCCAGTCGTTTCCCAGTAGCTCAGCGTTGTGACCTGTAGCAGCTGAGAGCCGCCCCTACGGCAGACACTTAAGTGCTATGCTTCCAGGGTGCTTCCATCTTAAAAAGGCAGCAGGCTGTGCGGGCGGCCCGGAGAGGTGCGGGCAGATCTGGGTTCTGGCTGCCAGCTGCCGTTTCGCCTCGATTTCCTCCTCTGTACAATGCGGTGGTCATGTTCCCCTTGCAAGGGCTGCTGCTATCATGAACTGAGCCCGGGGATGCCGAATGGTGGCGGGGGCGGTGTTTGTGGCGGGGGCAATGCCAAGGGCACAATTAGGGCATGTCCTGGTGGTGGAACTGTGGACACCGAGGCCGAACTACGGACGCCGTTCAGCGATTTCTGCACAGGCACACATTTGTTGAATTCGGTCCTTCAGCAAATGTTTATCGAGCACTTGCTAGGTGACTCTCCAGCCAGCCTTCCATTCTGGAGACACATGGGTGGGGTTAGGGGCATGGCCGCTGGTGTCCCTCGGCGGTCTTTTGAATCCCAGCTCCACCGCTCACCAGCTGTGTGATCTTCAGGAAGGCTCTTGGCTTCTTTGGGACTCAGTTTCCGCATCTGTAAAATGGGGGTGATAACAATGGTTCCCGGGCCAGGCCTGGGAGCAGGACTGACCCACGGGCCAGAGCCCACGTGGGAGCATCCTGCCCGCTAGGCTTTGTCTGCTCCACCGTACTGCCTCCCCCTCTGCAAGAAATGCTTTCACCCTGGCCCACCCCATTGGGTGCACCCTCCCTGGAGGCAGGGACTGGTCTTGCAGTGTCCCTCCCCTTTCTCCCAGATAGCGGTCCCAAAGCTTTTTCAACATAGCGGGCAGATCAGGCACTCAAACCCCAGCGCCAGCCACCTGCCATCAACTCTGGTCCCCACTCCAAACCCAGCATTTCGGAGAGTGGGGCAGCCCCATCTCCAAGGTCCCTGAGGGGGAATCTCACCCATAATGGGTAATCTCGACCCAGGAGAGAGGGCAGTGCCATGAAGGGCTTTGTGGGATAAAGAGGAGTTCTCCTGGTGACCCACAGAGTTTTGTTTTGGAGGAAACATGCACACCCGAGGCCACAGAGGTTGAAAGGAGGGCTCATCCTTGACATCCTTCAGTCCATCTACCTCACCCCTAACACACCCCATGGGGCTGGACTCCTGTTGCCTTCTGGGAGACTCACGCCTTCTCCAGGTGAGAGGTACCCCTCATGGAGAGACTCATTCTGAGAGCTGTGAATACGAACATCGTCGATCCTACATTCAGGACTGCTGTTCATTCTTTCACTCAACGTACACGAATTGAATGCATGCTGAGCGCTAGGTCTCCTTCTAGGTGCTTCGACACAGTGGGGAACAAGACCAAAGACTGGGTGCTACCCTCCACTTGCTGACATTCTAGCGGGGCGAGGCAGACAAAAAGCAAATACACAATGGTTACACAAGACGACGTCAGATCGTGATTCAGAAGGATATGGGGGGAACAAGTCAGGGCCAGAGAGTGACCAGTGAGGGGTTGGTTGGGGAGGGCCCTTTGAGAAGGCAACATTTGGGCAGAGCCCTGGAGGAAGTGAGGGTTGGAGCCTTTTCACAATCTGAGGGAAGCGTTTCCAGATGGAGTGAACAGGATGTACCCAGGCCCCGCAGTGGGAAGGAAGGTGGTTTGTTTCGGGGACAAGAGGATCAGTGTCACTGGGCCACATGCAGGGACAGGGCAGAGGAAGGTAACAAACGGGGAAGGGGTATGCAATGACGACGGCACATGTTATTTCAAGTGTGACAAGGGGAGGGAAGGGAGGGCTTAGGGTAGGGGGTGTCTTATCTGGGCTTTAGACAGACCTCTGGCTGTTGCCTGGAGGGCGCAACGGAGAGAGAGGCTAATGTGACACTCCCTCTTCCAAAGCACCCTCATTCCTGTCCTTTTTTGGAAGGGTCTGCCTGCCCCACGGTTTATGGAACAAAGGGAAAAGCAAGGACTTTGGAGCCAAACAGATGGGAACTAAATCTCGGCGGGGTGACCTGGGGCAGGCACCCCTCTCTCTGAGTTGTTTCCTCATCAGGGGAGGAAAGCAGTGAGTAGGGTACGAGCCCCAGCCCGTGTCAGACACACAGTGGGGCCTCCTGCAGCCCCAGACAAGCCCCCTTCTAGCTTTGCTCTTCCCTCTTCTTCCCACCTACCCCCCTTTTTCTGGGAAAAAAGAAAAAGGTGACCAAGGGGTGACGATCAGGGTCTCAAGGAAGGACTGAGGGAGGCGGCCAGTGCCCTGGGGACACCAGCCCCGGGGAAGAGGGGGCAGATCTGCCTGTCCGACCTACAGAGACACCTAAGTCCCCCCGGGGTGGGACACGGACAGAGATAGGGTAGATCTAGGGAGGCCAGTCTGGGCCCCGTCACAGGAGCTAGCTAGGAGGGAGACATCTGCAGACAGACCACTAGGCCTCCGTGGGAGATGGTCGGGAAGAGAAAGGAAGGTGTGAGCGATCTGGCAGAGGGCATGTCCCCATTTCTATTTTTAATAAGGAGGCCCGGCAGACCCCGGGGGTGCTCAGGGGAAAGAAGGGGTTGGCTGGGGCCTTCCGCTCACCCCTTAAAACACCGCACCGCTGGTGCATTTACACTGTTCATCAAGAGCGTGTACTTTTGTAACCCTTAAAAAGAGGCACGTGAACATACGGGCTGTCAGACTAGATACTGTATTTTTGGAGTGGGTGGGGGGTGGTGGGCTGGGGGACCCGGAAGAATGCACCGGGATGGGGATGGGGACTGGGACGGCGGGCTGCACCCACTGCCCGTACTCCCGAGGGCTCCGCCAGAGGAGAGGATGGCGAAGGGGCAGCGGTCTGCGGGCGGGAAGCGCCTCGCACCTGCAGCCCCTCTGGCCCCACCCCTGCTCCTTTGCCCTAGAGGGGCCCGGGTGCCTGAGGGGCAGGGCTCGCCCAGGCCCCGCCCCTGCGCCCCCGTGGCCCCCGTGCTCCTGGCCTCCTGGGGCTGCTCGCAGTCTTCCGCCCCGCCCCTCCGCGCGTGACCTCGGCCCCGCCCCCGCGAGCCCCCGCCCCGCCCCCCCGCCCCCTGCCCCCGGCTCCTCTGTCACTTCCTGATTCCCGCTTCCTGCTTCCCAGAGGCCGGGATCCGGAGCCGCCCGAGGCCGGTGCCGCAGTCCCCGGCGTCCCCGGTGAGCGCGGCGGGCCGGGACTGGGGTCGCGGGCGGGGGACCCGGCTGGGCTGCGGGGGCGGGGCCGCAGGAGGCTGGGGTGGGGGTCGCGAGTCCGAGGAACCCTTCCCCTCCGCGGCGCCCCACCCTCTGTCCCCACTCCCTGTGGCCACCCAGCCTGTCCCCTCTTGGTTCACCTTGGACCCCGCTCCGAAGGCGCCCTGGGATGCTCTGCGGCCGAGATAGGCGTCCTGACCACCCCCCTCCCCCCCGCCCAGTCCTGCCAGGCCCCCTGGGCCGGCCTGGGGCTCCCGGCAGCTCCCTGCACATTCCTGCAGGCACTGCACATTCCCTGGGGCTCGGAACTGGGGCCGAGTGCGGCTCTACAGAGGAGTCCTTTCCTGCCTCTTGTGGCTGTCCAACCCATCAGCCAACTTCCAAATCCTGGGCAGGAAGGAGCCTGCTTGCAACTGACTAGGACCCTCCGAGGAGCTTGCCCTGCTTTGGCACCTTCCACTTCCCCCACACATACCAGAGTCAGGGAGGGGCCTGGGTAGGGTCTCCGCAAAGCCCCTCCCCACTCAGCAGTGTGGGCCTTGGGTCAGTGCATTTACCGCCCCCCCCCCAAGATGTCACCTTAGAGGGGTGGCAGCCAGGGTCTGTCCCTGTGACCCCATTCTGTAACTGGAGAAACTGAAAGCCAAGAGGGTTACAATGACCAGGACCCTGGTTGCATCCTCCCCACCTCCCTTCATGCAGCCCCTGGGAGGGATGGGGGTTGTTGGGGTGGGTGAGGGCTGATCCAGGCCTCTCCGCCCTGCAGACATGTCCTTCCGCAAAGTGGTCCGGCAGAGCAAATTCCGGCATGTGTTCGGACAGCCGGTCAAGAATGACCAGTGCTACGAAGATATTCGAGTGTCCCGTGTCACCTGGGACAGCACCTTCTGCGCAGTCAACCCCAAGTTCCTGGCGGTGATCGTGGAGGCCAGCGGTGGGGGTGCCTTCCTGGTGCTTCCCCTAAGCAAGGTGGGCCCCATCAGGGCTGGGGGAAGGACTGGAGACTCGGCCACACCTGCCAGGCCTATCTGCTCACTTCACATTCCGTATCTCGCCCATCCCCACACTGTTGGACAGGTGTCATAATCTACATTTATTGCCCAGGTGGTATTAGCACAGATGGAGAAAGTTTTTTATTGCCACCGAGGCAGAGTCAGGGCCAGAGGCAGAGGCAGAGGCAACAAACATTTCCTGCTCACCCTTGACTGCCCCTCTCATGCCCGCAGACGGGCCGCATCGACAAGGCCTACCCTACGGTGTGTGGACACACGGGACCCGTCCTGGACATCGACTGGTGTCCCCACAATGACGAAGTCATCGCCAGCGGCTCAGAGGACTGTACAGTCATGGTGAGGCACGGGGCTGTGGTTGGGCCCGGGTCACAGGTGTGGCTCGAGGCTGCGGGCAGCGGGGCCGAGCAGAGGCCTCCACTGGCATCCCCACCCCTCCCACAGGTGTGGCAGATCCCGGAGAACGGGCTGGCCTCCCCGCTGACGGAGCCGGTCGTGGTGCTGGAGGGGCACACCAAGCGAGTGGGCATTGTCACCTGGCACCCGACCGCCCGCAACGTGCTACTCAGTGCAGGTCTGCGCCGCCCCCCCCCCCCCGCCCCTCTCTACGCACGGTTCCGGAGCCCCAAACCCTCGCCCGGGCCCATGTGACAGGTGGTAAAGCTTGACCGCAGAGGTCAAGAGGCCGGGTCTGGTCCCAGGAGGGTGGTCCAAGCCAGCCTGGTGGGCTGATGGCCCCCTGCCCGGCAGGCTGTGACAACGTGGTGCTCATCTGGAACGTGGGCACAGCGGAGGAACTGTACCACCTGGACGGCCTGCACCCCGACCTCATCTACAACGTCAGCTGGAACCGCAACGGCAGCCTCTTCTGCTCTGCGTGCAAGGACAAGAGCGTGCGCATCATCGACCCCCGCCGGGGCACCCTGGTGGCGGTACGTGGCCCTGGAGGGCTAGGATGGTACTGGACAGGCCCAGGGGCTCTGTCGGGGTGCTGTACTGACCACTGTGTCCCCCGGACAGGAGAGGGAGAGGGCTCACGAGGGGGCCCGTCCCATGCGGGCCATCTTCCTGGCGGATGGCAAGGTGTTCACCACGGGCTTCAGCCGCATGAGCGAGCGGCAGCTGGCACTGTGGGACCCGGTGAGTGGCCGTGGCCAGCCTGAGGGGACAGGCTTGATCGAGACTTGGGCCCCACCCTGGGCAAGGAGGGCAGGAGTCACCTCGGAGAGAGGCCTGTGGTTCCCAGGTTCTCAGCCTAGCACCTGAGGCTCCCGGGACCTGGAGCCCTGCCAACCTCTTCTGTCCTTGCCCCTTGCTCTCCAGCCTCCCCGACTGCCTCCAGCTTCCTCCGAGTCTCAGCCCACATTATTCTTGCCAACCGAAAGGCCATTCCCTCCTTTGCTTGCCCGTTCCCATCTGGCTGCCCTTCAGGACTCCGTGCAGAGGCCCCCTCCTCCAGGAGGCCTCCCAGCCCTTCCCCTGAAGTGCTCTGTCCCACAGCCCCGTGCTTCTGTATGGTGACCTCCACAAGTCCCTCTGAGACAGAGCTGGTGCTGCCTGGTGCCCCCAGCTGCCACGTGGTAGGGACTTTCTCAGCACTGGCTCAGTGGCCCGCAGTAGGCTAGGAAAGTGAGATCCTGGGAGCGGAGGGGATCCAGGAGGGTGGGAGAGAACCCGTCTGGTGTGGTGGGGGCAGTGCCAGCTGGCACGTGAGGCTGCTTGGGGCCAGTCCTGATGGGGGGCTGGGATGGTGAGGAGAGGCGGGGGAAAGACTCTGGCCTGACTGCCCCCCACCCCATGTGCCAGGAGAACCTCGAGGAGCCCATGGCCCTGCAGGAGCTGGACTCCAGCAACGGGGCCCTGCTGCCCTTCTACGACCCGGACACCAGCGTGGTCTACGTGTGCGGCAAGGTGGGGCTGGGCAGGCCTGACGGGGGGGCAGGGAAGAAGGCCGCCTGCCTGAGCGCTGACCCCTGCCCCCTCCCCCGCCACAGGGTGACTCCAGCATCCGGTACTTTGAGATCACAGATGAGCCCCCCTACATCCACTTCCTGAACACGTTTACCAGCAAAGAGCCCCAGAGGGGCATGGGCAGCATGCCTAAGAGGGGCTTGGAGGTCAGCAAGTGTGAGATCGCCCGGTAAGAAGGGCCTCCCAGGTGGCTGGCTCCAGCGGCAGAGGCCAGGCCATGGCGGCCGTCCAGGGTGAAAGGTCAGATCTTCGGAGGCTGCTCAGAGCAGGAACCCGCCCACAGCAGGGCCAGGGTCAGAGGTCAGAGTGTGGAGGGGCTGGGGCGAGGCCTGGGAGTGGAGAGTGCAGGGAGCCAAGGGAGCCAGTGAGGGGGAGGCTCCACCCATGGCTCCTCCCTCCCCCGCCTTTCCCAGGTTCTACAAACTGCACGAACGCAAGTGTGAGCCCATTGTCATGACCGTGCCAAGAAAGGTGAGGCCACCCGGTCCCCCGCCCACCCACTCGGGCAGGCGTGAGGTCTGTGAATGGGACACGGTTGAGTATGGATGTGGTCAGTGGGCTGGTCATACCCAGCCGGATGTTGGGCTTTGCCAGACAAGACAGGCAGGGCTGGGACAGGTTGAGCTGAGGCCCTGCTCCGGAAGAGCCACAGGAGATGGACAGGAGCCGGGCAGCCATGGAGGGCTCCCTGTAGTAGGCGACACAGGGCCGACAGCATGGCTAGGGTGGGCATAAGCCAGGCAGGGGGAACAGAGGTGAGAATGGAGAGCGGACGGGAGTCTGGCTGTAGGGGAGACTCCCGTGAGGAGGGCATCAGTCCCGTGTGGCCTAGCCTCAGATGTCCAGCCAAGAGCCTTGGATGAGCTTCGTCCTCCACTGAGTGAGCCGTTGTGCAAGCCGGGCACGTCCCAGGGAGCAGAGCTGTGAGGGAGGCTGACTTACACGGCTCCCAGGATCCCGTGAAACCACGTAGCTGGCCCCTGCTTAGGAGTGTTGGGAAGGCTTCTGAGGGGGTTGTTGGCGTGTCCCGAAGGGAAGTGAAATGACAGGTTTGTGCTTGAGAGAGGCCGCTGGAGGCCAGGCCATCGGAGGATGGGTTGGCAGGGTACAGGCCTGGAGGCCAAGGCAGCGATGAGAGGGTGGCTGCCCAGGGTCCCGATGAGAGGACCCTGGCACTGGGCCCCTGACTGATTCCGACCTCCCCCACCCCCTGCCCAGTCGGACCTCTTCCAGGACGATCTGTACCCTGACACGGCTGGGCCTGAGGCGGCCCTGGAGGCAGAGGAGTGGGTGAGCGGGCGGGATGCCAACCCCATTCTCATCTCCCTGCGGGAGGCTTACGTGCCCAGCAAACAGCGGGACCTGAAGGTCAGCCGGCGCAACGTGTTATCCGATAGCCGGCCTGCCGTGGCCCCCAGCTCGGCCCGCCTAGGAGCCTCCACATCCGCTGTCGCCACTCACACTACCGCCCCCAGCGGCGGCCTCGCCGGAGCCGGGGTACGTGCCTCACAGTCGGGGCGGTGTTGGGAAGCCCCAGGTGTCACCCTGGTCTGCTGTGTGCACCCGAGCCATTCGCCGCCTGTCTGCCGGGCTCAGGCCCCTGCCTGGTAGATCTGGGGAGGGCTGCAGCTCCACAACACCTGACCGCCTATCCCCCCCACCCCCACTGTCCCTGCAGGAGGCTGGGAAGCTGGAGGAGGTGATGCAGGAGCTCCGGGCACTGAGGGCGCTGGTCAAGGAGCAGGGGGAGCGCATTGGCCGCCTGGAAGAACAGCTTGGCCGAGTAGAGAATGGGGACGCTTAGGACCGTAGGCCCAGGGGGTGCCACTCCCCCTCACCTCCTCCTCCACTTCTTTCTCACCCAGCCTCTGTTGGCAAGTCCCACCGCCAGCTGGCTGCCTCCTGCGCCTGCCCAGGGCCTCTCGGGCAGGTTCGGGGGCAGTCCACACCCTGTCCCATCCTGTGGGCCCAGGCTAGAGCCACCACCTGGCTCTTGTCATTGTTACCGTGGAGGGTTTTTGTACCAAGGCAAGCTTATACTCTGAGGGACCATCTCCCCCTCCCCCCCCCCCCCCCCCCCAGTTCCCTGCTCCTCCCGCAGAGTAAGCGGGAGGCACAGGCTCTATATTTTCATTCCAAATAAAATTCTCTTTCTAAAAGCCAGGTTTGCCATTCTGCAAAGGGTGGGGCTGGGAAAGGAAGTCTGGAAGGCTGGGGACAAATGAGGCCCACGGGGATCCCAGATCTGAGGGAGGTCTGGGGGCCATGAGCATCCCCCACAGCCAGCGCTTCCCTGAATTCTGCCGAGTAGAGAAACTGAGGTCGCAGACCTGTGGACACCCAGGACGGCGTCCTGCTTTGAGCTGGTGCCATTCCTCCTTTTGGAGCCCTGGTCATAGGCCCCAGAGCCCAAGCGTTACCCGGCGAGAGACCTATGAGGCTCTGGTGTGGGTCAGGGTGGTCCCGAGAGGCCCAAGGCCCCCCACCAGGGGATATGGCAGGGAGTGTTGGGTGGGGTATTGTGGGCAGGAAGCGGAAGCGTCGAGTAACCCCCAGCTGCAGCTGAGCGCGCCAGAGCTCACTTCCACTCAGCACAGTCAGAGCTGGCGGTGGGCGCCTGAGCACTGAGGCCGGCGGACTGATGGTGAGCCCAGGAGCCCACTGGGCCCTGCAGTGGGGGCGACAGGTCGGGGCTGGAATGTCTGGGCCCTGGGAGCTAAGGGAGGATTTCTCCCCCACGCCCCATTGGGGCCCACGGGCAGAAGCAGCCAGTCAAGGGCAGAGGCGGGAGACCCCGGGCGAGCGTGGGGCAGAAGCTGGGCCTTCCTCTCCCCTTACCGCCAAGCTGGGCCTCCCTGGGATTCAGAGTGTGCCCCTAGCACCCCACTCCGGGCCTAGACCCCCTTCAAGAACCTTTGCTAGACCCTCTCTCTCTCTCACCTGCTCTGCTTGGGACCTGGGACCTGGGACCTGGGCAGAGCCTGCCTGCATCCCTGGAGCCCAGGCAGAGAGAGGGCCTGGGGCGTGCGAAGAGGAGGCTTGCTTGAAACCTCGACACCCCTCCCCCCTCTGCCACCTCCCCCATCTGCCTTTTTCCAACCGCAGGCTTCCTCTGTTAGCAGCACCAGCCTCCCCCAGCCCCTGGCCCTGCGAACCTAAGGCCCCCAGGGGACGGGGAGTTGAGCGGAAGTGGTGCAGCTGGGGCAGTCCCACGTGTGGGAGGGAAGAGGGGCTTCAGGGGCCCCCATCCTGAGGCCTGGCCGGGTGGAGGCTAAACAGTTGTCCTGGAGGTGGTCCCTCCATCCCAGGCCTCAGGAAGAGCCAGCCCCGACAACCAGCCTCACAGGCCACCTCTCTCCAACACCCCACCCCCACCCCACGGGCAATGTGGACACTTTCAACCAGTATTAACTGAGCACCTGCTATGCGTGCTGGGAATTCAGTGCTGGAGCCATAAGGATCCCTGTCTCCCTGCTGCTTACGCCGCTGAGGCAGAGACGGGGTAAACGGCAAGCACCTGCCGGCTGTGTGAGGAGCACAAGGGAGAGGAAAACAGAGCCAGGCTCGGCCAGGCGCGGGGGGAAGCAGCAGGGCAGTACTCCGGGTCAGATCGGGCCTCACGGAGATGGTCTGAGCCAAGGCGAGCCGGCAGCCGTGTGGCTCTCGGGGATGGGGCATCTGGGCGGAGCGGCCAGGCAGCACACGGTCCCCTGGCAGGCGCAGGCTCGTACAGCGCAGGTGGGGTGGCGAGGGCAGGGCATCAGAGGCTCCGTGGCCAGATCTCAAAGGACCGGGGCCCTGCTAAGGACTTGGGTTTTTCTGCTTGACTGTCCCCATTTTGCCCAAGAGGCAATTGAGGACCCAGGCACCAACTCCCCCCCCCCCCCCCCCCGCCGCCCAGCCCCGGTGACGAGCCCCCGCCTGTCTCCCCGCAGGACCTGCCCTGTGCCCTAGGGCTTGGGACACTGCTGGCCCTGCCGGGGGTCCTGTGCTCGGGCAGCGGCACCTCGGACGGCGAGGGCCCCAGCTCTGGCACGGTCGTGCTGCTGCTGCTCCTGCTGCTGCTCCTGCTGGCCACCGGCCTGGCGCTGGCCTGGCGCCGCCTCAGCCGCGACTCGGGGGGCTACTACCACCCGGCCCGCCTGGGCGCCGCCCTGTGGGGCCGCACGCGCCGCCTGCTCTGGGCCAGCCCGCCAGGCCGCTGGCTCCGGGCCCGGGTTGAGCTGGGGTCACCCGATGAGGACCCAGAGCAGCAGCAGGACGAGCAGGACGAGGAAGAGGACTACCACCTGGTTGGAGGCCTGGGGGAGACACAGTCCCGGGACGAGGACCAGCCATGCGGAGAGGGGCCCGGCCCACGGCAGGCGGCAGAGCCCGCTGAGGAAGCACGTGACAGTAACGCCGACGGGGGCCTGGGCCTCAGCTCCCAGGGGCCGGCGGGCTCAGGGGGCAGCGCTGAGGCCCTGCTAAGTGACCTTCACGCCTTTGCTGGCAGCGCGGCCTGGGATGACAGCGCTGAAGCGCCCGAGGGCCAGGGCCTCCACGTCACCGCACTGTAGGAGCCCGCGTGGTGTCACATCCCCGTCGCCGTGCCTCTGCTTCCCAAAGCCGCCACGGCCGCTTGGACACAGCCTGCCCTGGACCCACTGTCGCCCACATCCCCAGATGGAGAGTCTCAGACTATCACTCCCCCACCCATTCGGTCCCCAGAGCCGTGCATCCCTGTCCCCATCGGGAAGGCCACCCATCCCTATGGGCACTGGGCAGCCACGTTAAATAAAAGCCCTCCAGCCCTGTGGCTCTGTGGTCCTATAGCGACCCTTTCCATCTCTTAGCAGGGGCTCCTCCCGGCGCCACCCCACCCACTCCTGCCCCCAGAAATCCAAGTTCAAGAGCCAGGTCAGTGCCATGATTCAATATTTTAATTCGCTAAGGGCACAGCTCAACTGCAGGAGGCCAGCTGGGCGGCAAGGCCACTCCACTGACAGCCACAGCCTGTGGCCCTCTGTGGGCACGGTCCAGGGGCACAGCCACCCCCAACAGAGACACACTCTCACACACACTCACTCCTGTACTCTTGGACACACCTCCAGGCCTCTGGAACTGGCCCAGGGTCCCGCTTGCCCTCACAGCCATCCGTCCTCCTAGCGCCCAGGGCGCCCACGGCCCCTCTTAGACTTCTTGGTCCCTGAGGGGGGTCGGATGGGGAGGGGGGCAGAGCTCGAGGGTGGCGGTGGTGGTGGCAGGAGAGGAGGTAGAGGGGACTCCGTGGGCTCCAATGGGCCAGGGCTGGGCCGGAATCCCTCAAAGGGTGAGAATTTCAGGGGGCTGCAGGGAAAACCAAGGCTGAGTCAGCACCTACTGGCACTGGGGTCAGAGGGCCAACTTCCCCGCCTGCCTGGGCACACAGACTATGAGGTCAGGTGCCCAGCCAGGCAGCCTGTGCCACGAGGGGTCCCCAGTGGTAGATGACAAAGCAGAGGCTAGCACTGAGATTCAGCCAAGGCAGCCCCGGGGTGGGCGGGGCAGAGCCAAAGCTAGAACCGGCCTCCTGCTCCAGCTACACACTCCCTTCTGCCCTGTGGTACCTGACCGGGGTCCGGGGGCTGCTGTTCAGGCGCCTGGGGGAGCGTAGCTTGGGCTGGAAGGAGAAGCCCTCCTTGCTGCTGTCCAGGACGGAGGGTGCCACGTACGTGAAGCCCTGGGAAGGAGGTGCAAGGCAGGGCTGGGCAACGCTCGGCATCCCCCACTCCTGAGCCACAATCCTTCCCGTGTCCCCATAACCCTCGGGCCACAAAGGACCTCACCAGGAAGGCCTGGTTGGCGCTCTCACTGAGGGCCGTATCATCTGGACTGTCCACTGGCGTCTGCCGTGTGAAGTGGATGTCAAACTGGCTCACGTCCTCCTCTGACTGCTGTGAGCGACCCGAATGGGGAGAGGGGGTCAGGGAGCGTCCAAGATGGGCCCTCCACCTGCCCCCAGTCCGGTGGGACCTCCACTCACCAGACAGGGCCTGAAAGGGGGGTCTATGCGGCGAGCCAGGAGGTCATCCCAATTAATGTGTCGGAAGAAGGGGTGTCTCTGTGGGTAGAGTGCCCCCAAACACCACCATTTCACCCTCTTCGGCTCCCTCAGTAACTCCCTCTGCCCTAAGGCCCTGCCTGCCCCCTGTCCTTTGGGGGCTCGGCCCCGCCCTCTCCTGATGGTCCCAGACCCACCTGCACATCAGCAGCGTCTCCTGGGCCGCCACCCATCCGTTGGCTGGGATTCCGCTTCAGAAACTGCGGGGCGAGGGCAGAGGGTGAGGGTCTGGGGGATAGACACTGACTGTGTGTTCCCCTGTGTTCCTGGGGGCTGGCTGGGGCGGGGAAGGGTGGAGGAGGGAGAAGGCCTCTGGAGTTGGGTCTCCACCTACGGGCCACCCTAGGACTTCCAAACTTGGTCCAATGGGCCCTCTGCCATGAAGCCTTCGTAAAGGCACCTGGTCACCGGGATCACTCCAGGGCACTCCAGCAGGGATCCAGTCTCCAAACCCACCCTTCCCACTTTTATCCCTAATGATTGCCTTCGTGATGGGAGAGCAGCTAGCTCATCATGAACGTTTTCTTTGGCTGATGAGAACTTGGACTACAAATGTGTACAGGGTCAGCAGCTGGTCTACAACAGAGCTAAGGCACAAGCTCGGTGTCTTGGAACCCAAAGCAGGTGCCGCTTCATCCCAAAGGCATACTGCACAAGTGGGGATGTCGCACAGCCCAGAGGACCCCGTACGGGGCCTAGAAGACATGGGGGCTGGACCAGGGGCAGGAGGGAGCCCAACCCCCCCCCCCTTTTTTTAAAGTTTATTCATTTATTCTGAGAGAGAGAAAGAGAATCCCAAGCAGGCTCTGCACTGGGGCTCGAACTCATGAACCGTAAGATCATGACCTGAGCTGAAATCAAGAGTCTGGACGCTTAACTGACTGAGCGCCCCCAGGCGTCCCCGGAGCCCACCTTTTTGACGAGGTCCCGGGCATCCGGGGTGAGGTAGGGGGGCAGTGTCAGCTTCCCTTTGATGATCTTGTCCATGGTTTTCTTCCGGTTCTCCGCAGTAAAGGGTGGCTGGAGAAAGCAGACGGTGAGAGGAGACTTGCGGGCTTCACCCCAGGCCCTGCCCCTGGCCGGGACGGGGACCCCCTCCCACCCCTCTCCCCCCTCCCCTCCTCCCAAGGAGGCTGGACTTGCCGATCCAGTGAGCATGTCATACATCAGGGCCCCCAGGCTCCACCAGTCCACCGCCCGGTTGTGGCCACTGCGCACCAGAATCTCAGGGGCCCTGAGGGGACGGGTGAAACCATCAGCCCGGCCAGGCCTTTCCTGGCAGTTCTCCCCACCCCTGGTCCCAGCCAGCTACCACCTACATGTACTCAATGGTGCCACAGAAGGTGTGGGTGACGGCGCCCTCATGGATCGACTCCTTGCAGAGTCCAAAGTCTGTCAGTTTGATGTGGCCTGGGGAAGATGTTGGAGAGGGTAGTCAGGGCCCTGGCTCACTGCACGGTGCTCCTCGGCCCTCCCGGCAGATTCTGACCCGCCTCGCAGCTGCGGGGGGGCAGGGTGCACACGCGCATGCGCACCCTGGCTGCTGAGCATGATGTTCTCAGGTTTGAGGTCCCGGTAGATGATGCCTTGGGAGTGCAGATGGCCCAGGGCCAGCGTGATCTCTGCCAGGTAGAAACTGCAGAGACAGGACAGGGTGAAGGCAAGGGTAGGGGTGGGGCTTGCTCTGGGGAGAAGGGATCCCTGGAGCCCCTCAGGAGGGGCAAGAAGTAATACCTACCAGGCCGTGTCTTCCAGGAAGATGCCCTCTCGCTCCAGATGCGTGAAGAGCTCACCGCCTGCGACACAAACACGTCAGCAGCTGTGTGCTGGGAGCAAGTGCCTTCGCGCTCTGAATCTTGGTTTCTTCTTGGGGAGAGTGGGACTCATAATTCCGGCCCTACCTGCCTCACAGAGCTGCCGTGGGGATTCAATTCAATTCAGCAAACATCTACCGACGCCTACTCGGTGTCTGGCCCTGTGCTGGGTGAAGCTGGGGACACAGAGATGAAGAGACCCAGCCATTGCCCTCAGGACGCTCAGTCTAATGGGGAGACAGACATGCACACAGGTGCTCTAACATGCCAGACTGAGGCAACAGCTCCAAGAGCTTAACCCAAAAAATCTCACAGAGGCGGCAAAATTACTCCCAATGTGAGGGGACACAGCCCACGGTAGCAATGAGAATTAAGGGGGCGCTGAGACAGACACAGATGCTGGAGCTCACAGGGCCCATCTGGTGCAGATGGGACAGGGGGAGGGGTCAGGCCCCACTGCTTCGTGGCCAGCAGGGGGCACCAGGCCAAGGAGGCCAGGCTTATCTGAGCAGTTACAAGGAGCCATGACTGTGAGTGTTGGGGACAATTCCATGCCGACACGACGAGCACCCTGGGAGTTCGTGGAGGAGACAGTAGGAAGAGGGTGAGCTGAAGGCCTCAGGCCCGGTTTGGAAACAACTGTGACTCGTGCCCTCCCCTCAAGAGAGTGGAGATGATGGAGGACACTGCCAAGAATGAACCAGCTGGATCTGGGACCTGATGGGACACAGGGCACCCAGGAGAGAGGAGCAGGACATGAAGGGGTGGTGGATGTGGACAAAACAAGCCCCTGGGTTTCTGTACGAACTCCCACTGTTCCCGTCCACCCCCAATACAGGTGAGGGACACAAGAGGTGCTGGACAGACGTTTGCTGAATGAATGAATGGATGGATGGATGGATGGACGGATGGATGGACAGACGGATGGATGAGTGTGGGGGCCCCCTAGCCATTCTACACACCACATCTCTCCGGGCTTCCCCAGAGTTCCCAGTGCTTCCTGGCTGGTTCCCTGGCCCTGGTTCCCCCGCTGGGCCCGCGCTCATACCACTGAGGCACTCGAGGATGAGGTAGAGTTTGCCACCAGTCTGGAAGGCATAGGCCAGTTCCACAATGAAGGGGTGCTTCACTGACTCTAGAATGTTCCGTTCAGCCCGCGTGTGTGCTGTGTCCTTGGCGTTGCGCACAATTTTGGCCTGAAGAGGCGGGGATCACAGTCAGAAGGTAGGTGCCTCGGGCTCCTTTAGTCCCTCCAGCCATTATCCTTCCGCCACCCTGTCTCACTCCATTGTATTTTTTCACAATCCCGCTAACGACGGTCATCCTTCTCAAGGACTGATTTATCCTCTAGAGGTGTATCTCCACTTTGGCACGGATGGCATTTGGGGCAGGTAATTCTTTGTTGTGGGCGCCATCTCGTACATCGGAGGATGTTTAACAGCGTCCCGGGCCTCTACCTACTGGATGCCAGGAGCACCCTCTCCAGCTGTGACTCAAAAATGTGGAAATTGCCACATGTCCCCTGGGAGGCAAAACAGCCCATAGGCGAGAACTACTATACAATAATATAACCGCAATGGACAATAAACCAGCAAATGCCCAAGACTGGCACCGTTTCCACCATCACGTTCACTAGTGTCTTTCCAAAGCCTGGAAGAGTGCATGGGGGATGGCAGCCACCGAGTAAGGATTTGCTGGCTGAACAAATGACTCACCTTCCTCAGGACTTTCATGGCATATATTTTTCCCAAATTGGTGCCCTGCACCTTTCGCACTTGGAACACCTGTAGGGCAGGGGAGACAGGATTAACCTCCCTCTCCATAGCCTACCTTCACAAAGCTCCACCCTAAAGCTCCGGCCTTGAGAGCGAGAGGCCTAGGCCCACCCAAGGGTGGGGCAGGAAAGAGGTCAGGGGAGACTCTGAGAGGATTTGCCTTTCCCTCCTTTATGTTTTTACCCCAGAGATCTACAAAGGCTCTAGTGATCTACAAGTCTAATTTGTTTTGAGACCCTCTGCTGCTGCAAGACTGAGGCAGGGAGACCAGCAGGGGAGAAGGACCAGTACCTTGCCATAGCCCCCCTTGCCCAGCACACGCAGCAGCTCAAAGCAGTGGGGCCCGATGCGCTCGGGGCCCAAGTTCACACTGGTCTCCGTTAACTCCACCTCCTCGCAGTGTCCCACAGGCCTATTGACGCAAGAGGTTAATGGGGGCAAGGCTCCAGTTCGCCCCAGCCCATTCCCTCCCTGCACACCGCACCCCCCCCCCCACACACACACAACCCACACTCACTCCAGGCCAGCCGCCCTCAACTCGCCATGGGGCCACACGTCCTGTGAGAAACCGAGGGGTAAGAGCCAAGGAAGGTACCAGGAGCCCTCCCCCTCAAGCTGGACTACTTGGCCCGGGAGAGGAGGGGGTCAGGAATGGGAGCTAGGGGGCGATGGGCCAGCACTGGGGAGGAGAGGCCGAGGGCAGAAAAGGGAGAACCAGGGGAAGGGCTGGGGACCTGGAAGACAGGTCGGGGTGGGTGAGGATGGGTCAGAACTTAATGGGGACCGGGATCTGAGACACCGGCTGGGGGGAAGCCAGCGCCATTCCACCGTTTAGGGGATGGGATCGGCTCCGGGATCGAGCCGCGCCCAGGAGGACCACTCACCGAGGGGCTGAACTCTGGCTCGCCCTCGCTGCCTTCCTCCGTCTCCAGGTCCAGGTCAAACACGGCCGCCATAGCGGCGCCGGCCCGGCGGGCCCCTCGGCCCTTGCTCGGCCGCGCTCGGACTGACAGTCCGGGGGGCGGAGGGTAGTCTGTACATCATCACTCCGCGACCGAGGCCGCGGCGGCGCGCGCCGATGACGTAGGGAGCTTCCCCCGCCCTCCCCCAGGACCGCTTAGTCAAGGAAGGGAGAAAAGATGGCGCCCAGCGCAAGGCCTCTCGGGAACCGGCTTAACTCTCTTGGGCGGGACCTTCTCAGTCTTGCCAGCACTGTTCTCCCGGGGCGGCACCGGACAAGGGCTACCTGGAAGGCGCTCATCTTGGTTCTGGGGAGAGTTTGAGTGTGCCTGGGACAGAGGCACAGGCAGGTATGGCTGTAAACTTAACTCCCAGCCCCGTTCAAGCCGTGCGCTGGCTGCGTGGCTGGGTGGCTGGGTGCTGGCTGGGTGGCGAAAGGCAGGTCGCGTCTCTCTGTTCGGTCCTGAAAGAGAGGTAGCTGCATCTCAGTCCCCTTAACGTGCCACCTGACTCGAGGACCCTGCAAGTCAAAGCATATACTGGGTGACGACGGCTCCACGCCCAGGTCAGGCTGGGCTTTTTTGCCAGCTTCTTGCCAGAAAGGATTTGGGTCTCATTGATCCACCCGTAAATACGGGCTTGTGTTGAAGTTTGCTCCCATGCCAATTTAAGTACATTTCTTAATTTTGCTACTGGTACAGAATAGATGCTTAATAAAACTTGGTTAAAAGAATGAATGAATGAATGAATACACCAAACCGGGTCTGTGACTTTAGATTTGGGCATGGATTCTTGTTGGGGTTCTGGGCAGGGGGATGGGGGGGTGGGACGTGAATCTGGGCCACACCAGGTCCTGGATTGCTGGAGGTCTGATTGCTGGAGGCTGTCCGGATGTGCATTCCAGGTGGATGGGGAGGTGAAATGTGAACTCAGATGGACAGAACTCAGGAGTCTCCAGGCTGGAGGAGGTTTTATTTGGTTGGATGTGGCCCTCTGTTGAAATCCCACCCTCCACAGACTCTCAGGTTTGGGTCCCGTTGTGGGTGACCACGGCAGGCCCCCGCTCATGGTCAACCCAGAGGCCCGGCCGGTGTGGTGTTTTATCCTTCGCTCCAGATGCTATAGGTATCCCGTAGCCACCTCTCCCTCCTCCCTTCCCCACCTCCCATCTAGCTGAACCTGAGAGGTGTTGTCCAAGTCACAAGAACCAGATACCACATACTTCATTAGTCTAGAAGCCTTTATTTGGAGAGGGATGCTTGTGGAGCTGGCCACAGCTCCTGTGCTGTACAGAGGCAGAGTTATTAAAACAGCCTCCCCTGAATTAGGAAGGGAGTGTAGACTCTCCTCTGCCAATGCTAGTTATGCCAGAGGCCAAAGCACCAAAGCTTGGTGGAGAAGGTGCATGCTGCATGGGAGAAGGCGTTCGCTCGTCTTAAGGCCACATACGAGTGAGGGCGGGGAGGTGAGTGGGGTTTAGAAGCTGAGTGGGCACATGAGGCTTAGTAGAAGTGGAAACCTGAATCTTGTATCTCGTCCCTTGATCCTCTGTCTACTGTGGTATGACCTTGAGGCAATGGTTGCTCCTCCCTGGGCCTGTTTCCTCATCTGTAGAATGGGGCAGTAGTGTCTGCCTGGAGAGGAGACGGTTACTGCTGACCCCAGGCCACCTGCTTCTACCGCTCAGGCCAAATGAGGCAGGCCGGGCACTGCCGAAAGTTGTCAGCAGGCTCTAGAGAGATCCTGGAATTTGCTAAGTGAGGGGTGAGAGGAAGAGGACAGGGTTTAGTCTCAGGTTTTCATAGGATTTGTCCAAGGCCAGGGGCCAGCCAGCGTCTGTCTTCCTGTAGGCTGCAGGAAGAGAGGCAGACCTGGAGGGATGACAAGGATGGGCTAAGTCTGGGCGTCTCTCACCTCCCTGGGGCAGGTGTGCGTGTGTGTGTGTGTGTGTGTGTGTGTGTGTGCAGCTGCTGTTGCTTCTCCACGGCTAGAGTCTTGGGACAGGATTGGGGCCTTTGGGCTGAACTAACAGCAAAAGGGGCCAGCGGCCCCCCCAAGATACTTTCTTTTGTGGCCCTCAAGCCAGGATGCCTTAATGTCAAATGGCCCTGCCACTCTGGAACAGACCTGAGGCCTCCGAGTGAGCCAGGCCAGAATTGGGGCAGGGCTATAGGAAGAGAGGCACTATTTGAAGTGGGACAGGAAGTGGGCAACAGGGTAGTGGGGCCCATCGATGCCCAGACCCTGGCAGAGGCCCAGCAGGCGGAGACGAGCCTCAGCCAGGCTGGGCCCAGCACAAGCCACACTGCAGTAGGGCTCCTCGTATTCACCAGGCACCAGGACCTCCTCCAGCAAATTGAAGCGCAGCAGGCCTTGGTCATGAAGAGCCTGCAGGGTCTCACGGCTGGCGGTGGAACTCAGAGTCTGAAGGTGCTGGGAAGCCAGGCACATGACGCCCACCAGGTGGCCACGGGCGCGTGGGTGGCTGGGCAAGGCAGGCCGCAGGCCACAGGCCACCATAGCTGCAGCCAGCAGCAGGTCCACACCATAGAGCTCCAGGATCCAGTCTCTCAGGTAGAAGCCACCCATCCGAGGGTTGATCTCGATGAGTTTCGGCCCGGCCCTGGTGAGCTTGAGCTCCACGTTGAAGACCCCATCCAGCAGCCCGCAGCCCAGGCAACAGCGGAAGGCTGCCTGCACCAGCTGTGCCTCCTGCTCCGGTGCCAGCCCAGTGGGCATGCAGGCCGCCGTCTCAGTGAAGCCAGGCAGCCTCGTGGGGCCATTGTCGGAGACGAAGGCGGCCAACAGTCGCCCACCATAGACCACCAGATCCACATCGTGCTCGGTGCCCTCAATGAACTCCATCAGCAGCATGGCATTCCCCCAGCCCAGCCCGATGCCGGGGTGGTCGGCCTCACCCTGCAGGTCGCGGGTGATCCGGGAAAAGTGTTCGTGGCACTGCGGTGCGTCCTCCACCAGCCGCACACCCACTGCGCCTGCCCCAAACTCCAGCTTCATGACACCCGGCAGGGGCACCTGGTGGACGGCCCTCTCCACATCGGCCTCACTCTCCAGCGGGCAGCAGGGCACGGCGTGGAGGGAGGGCGCGGGCCAGGGTGGGCCATGGCAGCGCAACAGGTGCAGCTGGGTGCAGCTCTTCTGCTTGGCCAGGCGCATGGCAGCCGGGGGGCTGCAGGGCAGACCCAGCTCCTGGCAGAGCAAGGCCGTGAGTACTAGGCAGTCGTCCCAGTAGGAGAAGCAGCCATCGAGCTGCAGGCCACGTGCCCGCACCAGTTCCGCCAGCAGCCGCGCATTCTCTTCGTCCCTCCGGTGCTCTGTCACATCAAAGTGGATGAAAGTCTGCACCAGTTGGGATGCAAAGTGGTTGGGATCCGACTCCACTAGGTGCAGCTGCAGAAACCACCAGAGGGCAACACACCCAGGTCAGCCTCTGCCGGACGCTGGGGAGATAGGATGGGGCCACGAACGTGGTTCTGGCCCTCAGAGGCCACGGAATCACCGGTTCTAAGTGCTCAAAAAACCATCTGTTGATGACTGACTAAACGGAAGGTGCAGAGATAACACACTTAACCCAGCCTGAAGGGGAAGGAAGGCATCTCAAAGGAGGCAATACTTCGGTCGGGAGCTGAGTAAGAATCAGCCAGAGGAAAGATGGCAGAGGGAAAGGGTATGATCTGAGTGGGCAGGGGCTGGAGCAAAGAGAGAGAGAGAGAGAGAGAGGGCTGCTGGGCTCATTCTCACTCTGACCAGAGCTTGTAGGGGAACCACCAGGGTTAGGGTTTGGGACAGGTGGTCTGGTGGCTTTGGGCATCATGTTCTTGGCCATTATTCACCCAAAGAGTTCTGACCTTCAGGGGGTGCCCACAAAGGAATCCAGTGGGGCCCTGTGCCCCAAATCTCACTGCCCGCTGGGGGAACACAGACACAAAGCAGCGGGTAACCAGGGCAGAGAGAGCTCCTGGAAGAGAGGGGAGGGTGGCTGTCTGCACAGTAACACTAGGCGGCGGGAGGAGTGGACATTCCAAGTGGAGAACACCGTGTGCAAGGCAGGGAGTGAAAAGACGTGGCAATGGCTGGGGGGAGAATTTCCTAGGGCGCGTTGTACTGCGGAAGAGGGAAGAGGAGGCCACTGTGGTAGATTAGGGCCACAAAGAACCTAGACATTTGGCCTCTGTTTTATCTGTTCAGTGCAGATAAGAATGTCTGCGCCGCCTGCATGGCCCCGGATTCTGTGATGTGAGGCCACTGCTCTGAATCTGATTCGCGATGTGTAAGCTGCTCCCCAGCACTCTCCTCACGCCCTCGGGAATCCAACCTCGAAGGGTCTGCCCTTCCTGCAGCATAGGGCCGGGCTCCTCAGCCTGGCATTCGGGGTCCCGGTTGTGATACTAACACTGAATGACCCCCCTCCCCCCACCCCCTCCAGCCCTTCAACGCTGGTTTCTTTTTGCCCCGAAGGGCTCTATGCCCTCCCGGGGGACCTCTCACACCCGGCTGGAGCAGAACGTGACCAGAGGCCAAAAAGTTTAGACTTCTAATCTTGGGCGGGGCGGTGGGCCCCACCCCTACTCCTGGGCTCTAAAGCCCCCAGCGGACACGCCCGGCTCAGGCTCCTCCCCTAGCGGTGCTGGCCCCGCCCCCAGAGCTCACACCGCCCCCGCGCCCAGGGCACCGCCTCCACCTCCACGGAGGCCCGGGGGTCAGGCCCGGCCCCGCCCACCTTGAGCCCGTAGTCGCGCGCCGCCTCCCACACGAACTTCTTGCTGACGCCGCCCGCGCCGATCAGCAGCAGCTGCTTGCCCTCCATGAGGCAGTGCGCCGAGCGTCGCAGCATGGTCTCCACGAGCGGCGCGGCCGCGGCCTCCCGGGCCGCCGGCTGCGAGCGCTGCGCGGCCCACAGCCCCTCGAGCGCACCGCACGCCTCCAGACACAGGCCGCAGTTCAGCTCCAGGGCTACGGGGGTCAGCGCGCGGTCTGCCACAGTCAGCGCGAAGTCTACGCCTGGGCCGGGGCGGGAGGACGCGCGGGCTCAGCGCCGCCTGCCCTCCGGCCTCGACCCTCGACCCCCGCCCCCGGCCCGGGCCGCCCGCGCTCACCGAGGAAGTCAGTGCGGGCCCGGCGCCCGCCGCGCTGCTCAGCGCTCAGGCCGGCCTCCAGGGCCAGCACGGCGGCCAGCGCGGCCTCGGCCGCTGCCTTGACGCGCCGCCGCACGACCGCCACCTGCGTCGCTTCACCCAGGCCGCACCGGGCCAGTGCCACCTCCAGCGTCTGTGGCAAGGAGCTCCGGTGCCGCAGAGGCCGGTCCTCACGGCCCACACTGCACACCACCTGGGCAGGGTGTGGCTGAGGGTGTCGTCCGAGAGCAGCCCCCCCACCCCCGCCCCTGCACTCCTACCCCGGTGCCCGGAGATCCAGGCCAGACCTCTCACTGCGCATTCAAGTAGCCCAGTCCTCCTTTGTGACTTACCCCGCACAAGCCACTTTCCCCTGCCACTGCCCATCTGGTCCTTTACACCCTGAGGGGCGTCTACCCAGGCTTCCGGGCCCAGCTAGGGTCTCTGTTCCCTGAAGGCTCCAAGCCTACTTGCTGCTGCGATCCCCGGGGGCCCGTGCCACCCCGCTTGGCTCAGAGCTATGCTCCCCGGAGGGTCCTCAAGCTGCCCTAAGTTCCCCAGCTTGGAGGCCCCCTCCTAAAGGGCCCTGGACACTGGAGGTTCAGGGACCCTCCGTCAGCCCCTTCTGTGGGCAAGAGCTCCTTGGGAATAGGATTCAGTCCTGGGCCCTGGTGCCTAGTATGGAGTATCCGAGCTCCTGATGGAGGAAGGGTGCAGGAAGGGGAGGGAAAAAGCTTCAGACCCAGGAGTCCTCCAGGACACCATCAAGGTTCCCCCCAAAGATTTTGTCCTCTCTCTACCCAGGGGCCCTCAGCAGCTCATTGGAGCTGGGCCGGGTTGGGCTGGCCTGGGCTGTGGCAGCAGGGTCAGGACCTGAACCTGGGCCACACTCACCTTGCTCAGCAAGGGCCTGTCACCCTGTGTCCGACATACCACAGCACAGATCCGCACAGCCAGCTCAGGGCCAGGTGGGGGGCTGCCTGGGGAAAGACATGAAGCCTGAGCCCAGCACAGAGCAGCCAGGAGGCTGAGCCGGCACCCACTCCTGGCTGGCCCAGGTGGCTCTCACCTGGGAAGGGCAGCCGGGCAGGTGGGCACACAGCCTCCACCAGGACACTCTCCTCCTCCTCCAGTTTCTCCAGCAATGCCAGCACCATGTCGACCACTGTGCCCAGCTCCTTTTGCGAGTACAGACGCAGTGCCTGCCGCCCCCGCCAGCGCCAGCCACTGAGCTTCACGGCCACCTGCAACAGGGAGGGGAGGGGGGCCTCCTTACCACCCCACGTACGTATGGGGTGGGATGCTCACACGTAGGATCCAATGTGTAAACTGAAGTAAGAAGGCAAGGGGTCGCCACAGAGATAGGCCAGCAGCAGGACCCCAAGTTGGGGACAACTTCCCAGCAGGACTTGGTAACCATCCGTGGGTCCCATCCTGCTGGCATCTGCACAGACCTCGGAGGCAGGAACCTGTTACCTGCAGGGCATCACCCAAGGCCTCGGAGTGCAGAAAGGCCTCTACTTCCTCCTTCACCAGTGTCTCCTGGCCCTCTTTGCCACTCAGCTCCACCAGCCGTAGTCCTGGGCTGGCATCCCCTACCCGCAGCAGTGCTGGTGGCTTGTAGGTGAAAGCCAGGGTAGCTGGCACAGCCACGCCACCCTGCTGAGCCAGCAATCTCCTGGTCAGCAGCCTGTCTTCCAGCAGCCGGGCCAGCTCAGCCGAGGCTCCTGTGGGGCAGGTCAGGTCACGGGCAAGTTCAGCTGCCTCTCGACCCCGGCCAGGTCCCAGCCCCAGGCCCGCCAGGAAGTAGGTGGCCCGGCGTGGGGGGACAAAGTCATCCAGGAATGTCAAGCCCCCCGGGTAGAAGCTCACGGCCTTGGAGACCAGCAGGGCCGACTCGCCCGGCTGCCCAGGTGCTGGCACCTTCATCAGCCAAGCAGGGGACAGGCAAAGGAGCATATTTCCTGCGGGCAGAAGGAGGACGGCTGCTGGCCAGGGAAGGCTTAATGCCCCCAAGCCCTCCACCTCCAGCCCAGGGACCCCGGGTCGTAGGGGGCAGCTGCTCCCAGAACCCACCCCCGCTCAGAGCATGGCAGCTGGCCCAGTGGAATGCAGGCAGTTGCCAGGGTCAGTGGGTATTTTGGGATGTGGCCGGGCCAGGGCAGGGCTGCCCTTTCTACGGGAGGGGGTGGGGGAACTTGGGCACACACTCACCCGGGCTCTGGACCCCTCCTTCCAGCAGCACGGACAGAAAGGTGCTGGGGGATCCCAGAATGCATAAGGTCACCTCCGCACCAGGGCAGCCTCGGGAGGGGAAAGAATGTGGCCAAGCTCAACAGGGGCTCCCCCCGATATCTTTCTGCCTACCCTCCCCTGTTCCATAGCCCTGCCCTCTTCTTAGGCCCCCAAGTCCTTCCCAGAGTGGGATGAGAAGAGTAGAGAGGACGGAGAAGAGACTGGAGAGAGAAGGGGCGCTGCCTGCCCATCCCACCCCATGAGGGTGGCTCCCTTCTCTCTGCAGCTGGCCTGGAAGATACTGGAGGCTGGGCGACCGGAGACCTGGGTTCTAGCCTGAGCTCTGACACTGACTTTCTCTGTGACCCAGGGCCCCCATGTCTCAGTTTCCCAGTGTGTGATCCCCAGGAGAGCCCAGTCTGTGATTTTCATGTCTTCTACCTGCGAACCCCTCTGTCCACAAAACCTTTGTGGCCATCTAGTATATTAAACAGATAAAGCAGGGGAGGGGTCTCGAGTCCCAACTGTTAGCAGCTCCCAAGGCACTTCTATAGAAGGTTTCGCTCCACAGAACATGGATTACAAATCCCATGGCTGGGTCTTCTGGGATACGAGGGAAGTCTGGATCTCTGCTTTACTGGTGCCAGATGCCCTTTGAAACAATACTTGCCTGCCCAAAGTTTACTGGCCTGGCTTCCCTGGCTTCAGATCCAGACAGAGCCTGGGGGAAGGGGCTGACCTTGACAGGGATGGGAAGCAGGCCGGGCTGAGGGTGCCTCCCTCCCCCTCCCAGGGATACACCCCTCCACGGAGCCCTCGGATACCTGTGCGGGGCACCTGGCTGCGGTCCTGGGTCTCCGGCAGGCCAGCTTGCTGAAGACAGCTCTGGAGGAGGCTATAGTGGTAGACGGTCCACGCCCGGGCCTCCGCTCCCTCGAGGGAGCCCTTGCAGTCCAGGCCCACGTCATGGCGCCAGGAGCCAGAGAAGCAGCCTGGGGGTGGCAGGCCAGCGCCTCCTCCCCATGGGCCCTCCTCTTCCTCCAGGTCCTTGGAGGCCAGCGGGCAGTCCCACGCGGGACCCAGTGGATCCAGAGAGAGCTGAGGGGGCAGAAGTGGTGGGTCTTGGGCAGAGTGGGCAAAGGACACATTAAGTCACCCAAGGGTACAAGCCCGCCACGCTCCTGACCGTGGGTGATGTTTGGGGCAGACACTGTCCTAGGAACCAGGAGAGGATGGAGTCGGATTAGGGGATGGAGGCCTGTGCCCAGGAGCAGGCAGGTGGGAGCGCTTTGTAAACCGTAGGTGCAGTGCCCCGGGGAGGGAGGGGTGGGTAGAAAGCAACGTGCTGCTGGCTGGACCACTGCCCCCCATCCCACGCCAAGGTCTGCCCTAGCTTGGTTCACAGGACCAGAGGTTTTGGTTTGTTTGTTCATCAAGGCAGTCCTGGTGCATAAAACAGTGGCACGCCATAGCTCCTCAACAAATGTTGACTGAAGAAGAAATGAACAAACGAGCCGAGCGATCACTCTCGAGCTGGTCATTTCTCTCTGCTTGTCCGTAACCTGCCATCACAGAGTTCTGCTGAGGCCTAAATACGTAGATAGATCTGGTCCACTGCCATCAAAGTAGGTCTTGAGGACCTACTGTGTGCCCAACCCTGTGCTAGGCATTGGCAGGGGAAAAAGCCGGTGCCCTTCTTACAGATGTTCTGAGTCATGGAAGTGCTTTCTTTGGGTGAAATTTTACACCCCTGCCCCTCTCTGAGTCTGGCTGACTCCCACAGGAGGCTGCTCAGAGGCTCAGTGTGAACACAGTGGGGGACACAGGTGGGCCTGTCCTCCGGGGGACAGGCTGGGCTACCTTGTGAGGTTCCTTTGGGCTCTGTGGGGGCCTGGCATCTGCCCTGTCCCACCCCAGGATGCCAGTGAGGCTTGGACTACAGTCATGGGGAGACAGCATGCTGTGGCCCCGGAGGGCAGGTCTGGGCCCGAGACCTGGGCTTGAATCAGAGCTAACCAGTGCCAAATTCGGAGGCTCGTGCCTTCTCTTGGAAGGTGTGCTCCCTGAGAGCCCAGACTGTGTGTTCACTGATACATCCCCACCCCCAGAATGGTGTGCACAGATGTACGTGCACAATAAATGTTGCAGGACGAATGGGTGCGTGCCAAAGGGGACCAACAGTGCCCATCCCCGGGGCTGATGGGGGAGCGCCTGGCACACAGAGCTGGGAGGCAGCAGGGGTGTGTGCAGCTGGTCGCAGGCCCCAGTCGTCTGCACGGGGGTGCCCCCAGGGTTAGGCTGTTGGATGCCAAACTCTGCCCTCTGAGCCCTCCCTCTGGCCAGGGGCTTGGGCCTTTGGGGGGAACGACCGGAGGATACTCACCATCTTACAGGTGGGGTGGCTGGCAGACTAATGGCAGAGACAAGGGGAGAGAGACCAAGGCGGGAGTCAGGGCAGCGGGGTCTGTACCCCACTGCCCAACCCCTAAGACGGGAAGAGAGGTGGCCGCCACGGTGCCTCCCCCTCACTCCCGTCCCTGACAACAGGTGTCCAAGGCTGCCCCACCTCCACCCCAAGGAGGCGGTGAGATTTCGGCCTCCGGGACCCCACGGATCCTGCACCCCTGAGCTCACACATCGCGGGCTGAGCCAGGGGGCGCTGAGCCCTTCCAGCGGGCGGCGCGCTGGGTCCCCGAGGCCCCTGCCCCCGCAGCCCCGCTCCCTGGCTCTCCCCGGGGGCGCGGGCAGGAGCCGGGGTACCTGGAGGGCTCCCTGGCTCTCCCCGGGGCGTGGGCAGGAGCCGGGGTACCTCGAGGGCTCCCTGACTCTTCCCGGGGCGCGGGCAGGAGCCGGGGTACCTGGAGGGCGGCGGCGGCGGCGGCGGCGGCGGGGCTTGGCGGGCGGCGCGGCGGCGGTGGCAGCACAGCGGGAGCGGGCGGCGCCGCTTTATATAGCAGTCCCCGGGAGGGAGTGCCCAGTGCGGGGCGGGGGCGGCGCGGGGCCCCAGCCAGCACCCCACCCCCCACCGCCCCGCCACCCAGCCCGAGACCTGGGCTCCAGGGTGGAGCCGGGGAGAGACGGACAAAGTGGAACAGCCGGCCAGGTGCCAACGGACGGGGATGGTCAGAAGAGAGGGTCACAGACACGAGGCTGTGGGGAAGAGAAGGCACAACCGGGACAGGGGCAGAGAGAGCCCGAGAGAGGGACAGAGGGAGAGAAAGTCCGGGAATGAAGGAGGGATGGAAGAAAGGGGGAGGGAGGCGCGGAGGGAGAGGGAGAAGCTGGAGAGGGCAGAGACCGGTGGCCGGGCTGCCCTTGGCCTTTGGGGGTGGGGTGGCCAGGAGAGCAGTCGGGGCACACAGTCTGGAGTCCTGCCCTTGGATAGAGTCCTGGGCTCCCTAGCGCATCCAGCCCACAGCAATGTGTCTTAGCCAGAGCACTCTGGCCTAGGGCAGACTGTCTCAGAAGCCCCTGTTAGGCAGGGGTCCCCGTACATCTGTGGGGTTCCTGCCTCACCTCTCCTGGTCCCCGCCAGAGTAGGCACCAATCAGTAAGAAGACCCCACGAGTGGGGCGGTCCCAGTTTCCTGGGGTACCCTCTGCCCTGCAGGGGGCCAAGAGGGAAGGGGGTGCCCAAGCTGTGGGGTTCCCAGTGGATCTGAGCACGGGAAGGGGGGGGTGTATAGGATCTGCTTCGCCCAAGTCTGCTGGACGCCAGCGGTCACACCCGGTCTCCCCAAGACAAACAACATGACGCCCGGCTGCACTCACCCAAGCACCCACAGAAGAACACCTCAAGAACATCTCGAGAAGTCCGTTCTCTTGCTGTGCGGGTAGCCCGAGCTCCACTGTGATCCCACTGGTGGGTGCAGGGGTGGGGCACGGATGTCACCAAGGAGCACGAGCCTTGGCAGTTAACAAGAGTTAAAAACTGAAACTCAACCGAGGAAATTTTAAATATTCTATTGGCTTTATCCAACGATGCATAAATTGGCAACATCCCATCTAGCAGATAGAAAGGAGCTCTGAGAGGCTGTGCAGAGTGGAAGACTTATGGGCAGAGGGGAGCAAGGGCAAAGAAGTTGCACTGGGCAAAAAAAAGTGGGTTCTTGTAAGATCACTTTCCTTTAGGGAACGGCAGAAGTCTATCAAGCACATTGCCCAACTAGTGCTGACAGGTGATTCCCGATCCTGGTTTAAGAATCCATTTCTGAGGGGCGTCCGGGGGGGCTCAGTCGGTTAAGTGTCCGACTTGGGCTCAGATTATGATCTCGCAGTCCTCGAGGTGGAGCCCCGCATCAGGCTCTCGGCTTTCGGTTGTCAGCGTGGAGCCTGCTTTCGGATCCTCTGTGCCGCCCCCCTCCACCTCTCCCCTGCTTGTGCACATGTTGTCTCTCTCAAAAATAAATACACATTAAAAAAAAATTCATTTCTGGGAGAGCTGAGACTGGGTTTGGCAAAGTGGGACTAAGCATAAGCATCTCCATTTTGAGCCTCTGGGGGTTTTTTGTTTTGTTTTTGTCTTTAATTTTTTTTTTTTAATTTTTTTTTTCAACGTTTATTTATTTTTGGGACAGAGAGAGACAGAGCATGAACGGGGGAGGGGCAGAGAGAGAGGGAGACACAGAATCGGAAACAGGCTCCAGGCTCTGAGCCGTCAGCCCAGAGCCCGACGCGGGGCTCGAACTCACGGACCGCGAGATCGTGACCTGGCTGAAGTCGGACGCTTAACCGACTGCGCCACCCAGGCGCCCCTAATTTTTAATGTTTATTTATTTATTTATTTTTTAGAGAGAGACAGAGTGTGAGCAGGGGAGGGGCAGAGACAGAGGGAGACACAGAACCTGAAGCAGGCTCCGGGCTCTGAGCTGTCAGCACAGGGCCCCACGCGGGGCTCGAACTCACAGACCGCGAGATCACAACCTGAACTGAAGTCGACTGAGCCACCCAGGCGCCCCGAGCCTCCTGTTTTTAACACAAGCCATGCAGCCTCTGCAGACTCAGGTTTTTCATCCTCGAGTGGGGATTATGGTGCAAATGTTAGCCCGGGCTTGGCAGGGCAGGGGGCACCTAGCAGAAGGTAAGCGCTCCCCTGTAGCGTGTCTTGACTTTGTGCTGTGCGGAGGGCTTTGCGTGCTGTATCTCCCTTCACCCTGTGAGGGGGCAGTTACGAGAGTCTCTGCCACTTACAGATGAGGCAAGCGAGGCTCGGAGGGTAAGAGGGCATTTCCTGTGTGGGGACTGCGGGGAGCCCAAGTTTGGCTTCCGGACAGTGTGGGGATGGGGGGACCCCTGGGTGGGTGGCGGCCCAAGATGGGGGCCATGGCAGGGATCCAACTGCCTTCCACTAGTAAGTTTGTTTATTTCAAATATTCGGTTATTTTGAGAGACGGCACGTAAGTGGGGGAGGAGTGGGGGTGGGGGGACAGAAGCTCTGAAGCAGGCTCCTCTCTGACAGCAGCGAGCCCGACGTGGGGGCTCGAACTCACAAATCATGAGATCGGGACCCGAGCTGAAGTCGGCCGCTCAACAGACTGAGCCACCCAGGCGCCCCCGTTTATTTGTTTATTTTTAAGTAATCTCTCCGCCCAATGTGGAACTCAAACTCATGACCCCGAGGTCAAGAGTCACATGCTCTTCCGACTGAGCCAGCCAGGTGCCCCTGCCCTTCCACTTTTTTGCTTGGCCCCTACTCCTGTCCCTTGGGCCGTCCCAGGCCAATGGACATCACCGGGTGCCATCCCAGCTTCAGTCCCTGCGGGCTGAGTGCTGTCAGAAGTATGGCTTGCCTTCCCTGAGCCCCCTTCCGAGCAGGTTTGTCGGGAGCCGGGCCTGCCAGGTTTACTGAGTGTGGTTGTGCAGGTTGCTCACTGCACAAAGGTACCCAGCTCAGTGGTGACCTTCCCTCTGCCACGTGGAGCTGCATGTGCCTGGAGGAGACAGATCTTTTCCCAAGTAGCGTGCAGGTGTCCTAGCGGCTAGCATAGTCTTGTGAGGATGTCGTGCGCAGGTAAGGGTTTACATGAGGAGGGAGCTAGTTCTCTTCTGGTTGGACGCCCCCCACACCCCGCCTGGCTCAGGCTCCCCACGTAGATGGTTGATAATGGCACCTGCCATGCTTCCCCGAGTAGAAAACGCAGTGACTCAGCCCTAGCTGGAGGAGTCCTGCCGGAGACCATTTGCCCCTAGGGTCTCTAGCCAGTGGGACCCACTGTCACCATGGCCTCCCTCCCAGACTCACGACAGATTCCCCGGGCCCAGGGCCGAGATTGCTGCTTTCCTGCTTCCCCACTCTCCCAGCAGAGGAGCTGAGCCCATGGAGGGTAGGGAGTTTATGAGCAGACTCTAGGAGCAGATCCCCCCACTCTATCTGCTACAAAGACTGCATTCTATGCCTTAAGCCTCAGGTGCCTAGAACTCACTGAGCCCTGTACCCTAGTGGCTCTGCCCCTCACTGTGATCTCAGGCTGGGCACTCAGCTTCGCCAGCCTCCACTTCCCCCCTTTTGTAATGAGGCTATCAGTGCTACCTGTGGCGGGGGGGGGGGGGGGCTCTGAGAAGTATTCTGGGAACTGCAGATGACTAGGTTATTGTTAAGCTACAGACAGGTACTTTAGTGGGGTGGGGAGGAGGAAGGGAAGCCCCTGGAAGCTCTCTTTAACTCACAGGGGCCCAGCCGCTGCCCCACATTCCAAGGGGCTGGGGCAGGGCTAGGGAGTGGGTGGGAGCAGGAGAGAAAACATCCCCAGGAGGACAGAGCTGGGTGGGTGCCCAGCTATAGGGGGGACAGGTTCATGGCTGCCGGTACGGAGGCAGGGATAAACCTTGGGTCTGCCATGGGCAGCGAGGTCTTGGCCAAGTTCCCTCCCTTTCTGAGCCTCGGTTTCCCCCAGGAAACTCCGCAGATCTGGATCCGGACCTCTGTGTTCTCTCTTCCGGGCCATAGGCTCCTTGGGTGCAGGATGGTTGGCCCCAGAGCCAGGGCCTGGCCAGGCACATAAGAAGCGCTATATGAACATATGTAAGAGCAGGTGCGTGCCTACAGCCGGTGGCCCTGTCACCAGAACATTCCAAATCAGGGGTCTGACCAGTGGCCAGGCTGGTGTTCCAGCACAGCCATTGGGAGGAACAGATTGAATACTCCACCATCTAAGTAAGAGTCCAGATGCTTTGTCCCAGTACTCCAGAGTCCCACCATGCCCTGCCACCCTCCACCCTCCACCCTCCACCCTCCACCCTCCACCCTCCACCCTGCAGGGGCGGGCCTCCAGGGAGGCAGGGCACCCGGGAATGGGCACTGTAGGGACACAGCCTGCATCGGAACCGGCCCTGTTGTCCTGGCGATGGCTCGTGTCCCAGGCACCCCAGGCACCCACAGGGGCAATTATCGAATGTGGGAGGGAGTTTCCATGGCAGCAGTCCCAAGGGGGTGCAGTCAAGGCTTTGGAAGGGGGCAAGGGGCCTTTGTCCTGGCACAGTAGGCTTTTGTTCTTGCGCAGCTGTCTCCGAGGACCAGACCAGGACCATGGGTGGGGGGCGGGCTTGGGTTAGAGTACCCCCATCCTTGGGGGTCCTGAACCAGCCTGGTGGGGGGGAGGGGAGGAATAGGGGACAGAGCCCCCTCCTGGGCCCAGCATCCACTGGGGGAACCCTCCTTCCACAGGTGCCAGAGCCTTACCTGCCCCGCCCCCCACCAGAGGCCCGGCAAGGCGGCTTACCATTGGCTCCTGTTGCTGGCAACCACCTTTCATCAGCCAATGGGCAGCCGCAGTGTATCCTGTTCCAACCAAACCGGGGCTGGACTAGGAGAGGCCGGGCTGTGAGGGAGTGAGGGTGGGAGTGGAGGGGCAGCCGGTCTCCAATTGGGGGTGGAGAGCACTCAGTCCAACTCCAGCCAGGTTTCTGCCCAGACTTTATTCTAGGCCTCCCCAGGAGCCCCGCGGGGGCCCCTCGCCCAGCCAGCTGCCCTTAACCCCACAGTCCTTCAGCTTCCATTCTTGCAAGGGCCCAGCACCGGGACAGCTCCGCGGGAGAATGGCAGGTCTGGGCCCCTGAAACCACACCGTGTGACCTTCCTTCACCCTTGTGTCCGACACGGTCTGCGGGAAGGGAGCTGATTTGCCAAATCCCGGCGGTAAAGTGCGGTGCCATTTGTGGGGCAGGCATCAGGCAACCGGGCACTTGGGGTTAGGGGACGCCGAGTCCATGGTACCTCAGAAGTGAGACCTTCAGAATCGGGTATCCAGGAAGGAGGTGGAGCTTCGATGAGACCTGGAGGGGCCCTCAACCGGAGGGCCCCGGGACCGAGTCAGAAGCCCGTGGAAAGTCTTGCCTCGGGTCTGGGGCTTGCGCCGTGGTGGCCTGGGCTCCTCCGGGGGCTGCACCACTATTCGGGGCACCTCGGGTCTGGCGCCTCCCCGCGCTCCTGCCAGCTGCTGGGCCTCGAAGATGGCCTGGGCCCCAGGCAGGCGGGCCTGCGGCCTTGGGGGTGGCCCGGACGTTGACTGAGGCAGCTGGGCCAGCTGGGCCCTGATCTCCCGCTGAAGGTCACGCTCAGACAGGGCCACGCTGTGCACCTGTGAGGGGCGGTTGGCGCTGAGTGTGCCCGGACTGGGGGAGGGCAGGAAACCGTCAGGTCCCCACAGGGCGGGCAGGACCCAGCCCCAGGAAGCGGCTGAGGGCTGAGGGACTGACAGCCAGACTCGCTAAGGGAACCATAGAAAGCCGCTTGAAGCCTGGGGTTTTCACATTCTCTGCTGCTCAGAGGACAGGAACTGAGCTCCGGGGTCTCACTCTGACTTCCTGCCGTGAGACTCAGTTTCCCCAGTTGAGCAGCAGGAGCTGGGCCATTGTGGAAGGCAGGCAGGGGGCACCCACCTGAGACATGAAGACCTCCTCCTGCAGCTGGGTGGGGGGGATGGCTCGTAGGGCACCGAGCGTCTCCAGGAGGCCTGGGCAGGCCAGGCGCTGTTCTGTGGTGCCCAAGGCCAGGCGCACCAGCGTCAGCCCCACACGGAACAGTACCTTCACACCTGCAGGCCAGGGGCTCACTCAATGCAGGGCCAGCCCTGCCCCTCCTCAGTCCTGCACCTGAACCTGCTCTTGGCCACACTCCTTCCACTCTCCTGCAGCTCTGCGGCCTTGACTCAGACCAGGAGCAATGAACGACGGTGGGGCTGCAACTGGGGGCACTGATGAGTAAGTCTCTGCAGCCGCAGACACGTGGGAGCAAAGCAGCCCGCCAGGAGCCGGGGGCTGCCCCCGCTTCACCCAAGCCTGTTCTCTGGGCCTCAGCAACTCGTCCTTACAAGGAAGGGCCAAGTGGGTGCCAGTTAAGACCAGTGACCTTCTTGCTCTGGAGAGATTCCAGCCAGAGCTCTTCACCCCTGAGCCAAGAGCACAGTGCACACGGGCACACGCACATGCCTGCACGCTCTCAGGCACACTCCGGTGTGACCTCGGGCTGTTCCCGGGGCCTCAGAATCCCTTCCGGGCAGCCTCGGGGACCAATGAGGCCCGGTGACAGCTCTGACTCATAAAGAGATGAGAGCCACCAGTCATGTCACCATCACGATGAAAGGAGCCCCTCACAGTGCCCGTCCTGTCCTTAGCGGAGAGGGCGGAAGAGGGCTCAGCCAACCGATCCAGCCCTGCCCTGCCGGGCCTCGGAGGTCCGAGGCTGGAGAGGCGGTGATGCGTACATGACAACTTGAACACCTGCGGCCAGAACTCCAAGGGGGCCTGGAGCCGATGGGGCACACAGCAGGTGCTCAATAAATGTACCGATTGACGTCTACCAGCTTTTAGTTGCGACTGCCAGACAACCCGCACAGAACAGGACGCAGGTGGGTTGCCCATGGGGGTCCCGAGGCAGAGCCCCCACGTCCTGAGACGTCCGGCTCAGCTGGGCCCCGACTCCACTCACTCTCGGCCCGACCTCTCTGGCTTCATCTTTCTCCGCGCCCGTGCCCGCCAAGTCATCTGTAGCCGCGACCCTGTGGACAGTGTCTCTCCTGGCCTCGCGGCCTCCACACGGGCCCTGCCAGTTTATGCCTCCCCCCATGCAGAGGCCAAAAGCATCTTGAAAACAGCACTCTCCTCCCACTGCGCCCCTAACACTCTGTCACATCCCTTATTTTATTTTCTTCGTGGCACTTAGGACAATCTATAAATACCTGCTCTCTTTTTTTTTAAGCTCTGTGCTCACCGTGGGGCTTGAACTCACGTCCCCAAGATCAAGAGTCGCATGCTCTACGACGGAGCCAGCCAGGCACCTCTATAAATATCTTGTTATATGGTTACTGCTGTCTCCCCCGCCCCCCACCGGAATGTAGGTGTCCTTCATGCTGGTGATCCCAGTGTCTACAGCAGTGCCTGGCACCCAGTGCCTGTGGGCTCCGGGGATGAGCGCTGTTACGCTCCTACTGGCCGCGTCCCTGCCGCTGGCCGTGCCTACCGAGCCCAGTCCCTGAACAGCTCCACTGCTGCGATCGATCTCCCCACCTCTGCCCCCAGCCCGCCTCCAGGCAGAGCCTGCCCTCCCTAAGGGGGTCTCACCACAGGCGCAAAGCTGGGGATGACACTGGTGACGTGCAGGCAGGGGCTGCGCTGTTCCCCCAGCGCCAACCCGACGCCATCACCCTGAACACACTCTGGCACCCCCACCCAGGCCGGGATTGGCAGCGGCAGGTGGGGCCAGGCACGGCTGGTGCGCTCGTCCGTCCGTCCCCGTGCGCACCCCAGGCTCCCGGCCCTGGCCACGCCCCGCCTCCAGCTGCCTACTCACCCTCGCTGAGGAAGGCATCCCAGACGCGCAGCACCGTGGGGAAGGGCAGGGAGCGGGCGAAGAGGCACAGGAACCACTCGGGCAGGTACAGCAGAGGCCCGACGCCCACCTGCTGCAGGTGCTTGTGCACGCGCGGGAGCAGCCGCCGGAGCAGGGCCGCGAACACTTCAGCGTCCAGCTGCACAGCCTCCTGCAGCCACGTCCGTCCGTCCGTCAGCACGACTCGCAAACCCCGGGCTGCCCCTCTCAGTCCCTAGGCCCGTGCCTGCCCAGCCCCTCCCCTGTGCCCTCCGACCCCCTCCAGCCTCTCACCATGTGGGGCCCGTAGTAGCCAGGGAGGTAGACCTCACAAATCTGCACCAGGCACCAGAAGGCCTCCTGCGGGAGGGGCACAGGCCGTGAATGCCCGCACCGAGGGGACCGCAGAGGGAAGCACAGGGGAGGGGAAAAGAGCACGGGGGAGGGCCTGGGCATCATCTGGGGGTGGCTCTGGAGCCTGGAGCCTAAACGCAGCCTAAACTCAGGCTCTGACCGAAAGACTCCTCACTGCCCAGGTAGAGGCCGATGATGGGTTTAGGAAGGTGGAAGTCACAGGGCTCACAGTATTGATTTTCAGAGTCACAGAGTTGGAGCTCGCTGGTCAAGGGTTGGGAGGGTCCCAGAGTTCAAGTCCTGGGTTCTTGGGGGGTCATAAGGGTCAGAAGTCATGGTCACGGGGCTCAAAATCAGGAGTTGTGAAGTCAAGGTGATGACATCCAGGTTCTCAGATCACCGGGACAGGGGTCAGGGACCAAGGGTCCCAGGTTTCTGGAGTCAAGATCGTTGGCCTTGAAGGTCACGGAGGTTGGTGGTCATGAGGTCCCAGGTCACTAGGACAGGATCTGGGAGTCAAGGATCCCACGTCCCTGAGTCCAGAGTTCCTGGGGTTGGGGGTCACGGATCACTGGGGTTGGGGTGTCAGGGTCTCGAATCCCTGATGTAGGGTCTAGGGCACTCACCTCTGGGGGCAGGTGCATGAGCAGCACAGCAGCCACAGGGCCCTGGGCCTGACAGTAGCCCTGTTCGGGCCGATGCAGCGTGTAGGCCTTGAGTACCTGCAGGAGCCCCTGCTGCCTGTACCGGAAGACCCCATTAGGGGTCAGTCCTCCAGGCACCCCTTCCCCACCCACTGGCGGCCCCTTCCCAGGCCCCAGCCCCCCTGGGCCTCACTGGGTCCCCTGAGATGGAAGGATATAAAGCTGAGGTGGGGGCCTGGGCCGAAGTGCCCTGGGGATCGTGGGGCCGGAGGTCTCTGGGGGTCCCTGGCCTCCTACCCATGACCCTGAGGTGACACAAACATCTCGTGCAGAGGGAACTGGCGGTGCAGGTCCCTGCTGATGGTCTCCATCCAATGTGGGTCTCCAGGGGCCTTGGCCAGTTCCTGTGGGTGGACAGGAAGGTGGGGGTGAGGGCTCGGAGTGGCGAGGGGCTCTGAGAAGGGCAGGCAGGACCCCTGCCAACTCTATTACCTTATAGGTGTCGGGGCTGTTCTTTTGACACACGTGGGCCCCGCACAACAGAGGCCAGCACCGGGCCCGCAGAGCCGAGGGGATGCCTTTCCGGCACTGCATCTTTACCTGTGGGTGAGGCCAAGGAGTCCCGTTAGAACAGCGAGGCCAGCCTCTCCTGCTTCTGTTGGCAGGTCCCAAGCCCCAGCCTGTCGTGGGGCAAGGGTCACCTTGGGCGGTAGGGGAAAAAGGCAGGAGGTCCCGGGATCCGGGAGGGGTAAATTTTGCCAGGGCACGGGCAGAGGCAATGGGACCATCGTCCCCTCACCTTCTTGTATCGCCGAGACATGGTTTTCTCCCAGTGTGAGGTCATCTCTACCCACTTCATCTCTCGCTGGCGGATAAGGTCTGCAGGAGGGTGACCGGGCCTGAGGGCACACGACACAGGTGTCGAGGTGTGGGCCAGCTGTTACCTAGAGCCCACATCTGCCACCCTTCATGCTACCCAGGTAAACTCAGCTCCTGGCCCTGGAGATCTCTGGGGAGCCCTGGGGCGGGAGGGGGGTGACCTGTCACCCAGGAGTTGCCAATCGTTGTCATGGGGACAGGAAAGGATGTGGCTCTGATGTGGGCAGAAGCAGGAGAGGCTGAAGGGGGTGTGTAGGTGTGTGCTGGGGGAGGGGTTGGTTGGCCGTCCCCCAGGGTAGGAACACAGACAACTCCTAAGAGAAGCTAAGTGGACAGAGCCCCGGACTAGAAGCCAGGAGTCCTGAGTTTGAATGTAGTTCTATTTGGTCTCCGCGGTGACCTCGGGCAAGTTCCTATCTGCACTTGCTTTCCTGTCTGTGTATTGGGAAAGGGAGAGGGTGAGGGAAGAGGTGTGGGTTCTTTGGTTAGGTTCTGGGATTATTGGGGCAGAGATTAAAAGGGGAAGGATGTTTGGCCTTAAGGATAGGTGCAAAGCATTGGAGGTTCAGGGTAAAAGAGACAGATCAGAGACACTCTTGTCTCAGCCCTGCTGGCTTTAGGATTCTACCTGGAGTGTGAGAAGGGGTGACACTGGCTGAGCCCCCAGACCCTCCAGGACCCTCGCGGTTGAGCCTCACTCTAAAATTCATCCCTCAGCCCCCATCCTCAGCCCCAGCACCCCGCTGCCCCCCATCTCTCCCCCACTTACCCTGGCTCTGCTGAGCTGCCCCCAATGAAGCCATAGCGGTCAGCCTGGCGATATGGGCCGGGCCCACTCAGCTCGGAGTCAGATCCCAAAGAGCTGGAGTCATCCTGTAGCTCTGAAGTTTGCACCAGGTCCTCCCCTAGGGCCTGGGCCATGGTGCCCCAGACCCCTGCTACAACAGGCTGCAAGATGTGGGGAGAGCCAGGGTGAGAGGCAACTCCTGAGCAGCCTGGGGCCTGGGCTCCCATCCAGCCGGTCCCCAGCCTGAGGACCTGACTGTGGGGTTCAGAGGGAAGAGGCTTCGGGGTATCTCACCAAGCTCCTTCTGTCCCCACTTTTATTGGGGGAGGGGAGGGTGGGCCCTGAAGTGGCAGAAAAGCCAGACCTCTGCATAGAGGCCCAGCCCCAGGCCCAGCCCCTGCCCCTGCCCCTGCCCCCCCCCAGCCCAGCTCACCTCCCTGCTGCACCTCACCTCCTCCTCTCACTTCCTCCTCAGTAGCAGACAGCAACCCGCTGGGGGGCCCCTCCCACACTACCCTCCCTAGTGTGGGGGGGGTCACCCCTTCCTCCCCGAGGCTCTTCCGGTCTGCCCCAGTGCTGTGGGCTCCTCCCACCCTTCCCGTGGGCTCTCCGTGGGCCCCCGTGGGCTGGATGGCGGCAGGCTTAGGTTTCCGCCATGGGTGTGACGGGTCAGGGCCCAGCAGAGGTACAGAGGCCAGGCCACCTCCAGTTTTGAGGTTACCGGCACGTAAAGCAGTTCAGGATTCCAGTGAGAACTATGGTTTATTATAGTTTTGCTCTTTACAAAGTAATGCTTTGGACACGCACATAATGCAGCGTTATTATGCACTCAAGAAGCAATGACGGAACTTATATAAAAAAATATTAACTTAGCGCGCACCACAGTGTGGACCAAAACGCGGTGGGTGTCTGAGTCTGGCCAGCTGCCTGGGGGCCACAAAGACTCAGGAGGTAAAGGTCCTCCATGAATGTGAAGCTGGGGTTTTGGCCCAGCCCCTTGCTATCTCTGAGCCTCAGTTTCTTTTTCTGCACCTTGAGGACTTAATCCGTGGTGTATGGGGAGACAGTTATTAACGTACTCACACCACACTCCCGCCCAGGGTGGGTGGGAAAGACTGGTCAGTCTTTGATAGAGAAAAACAACTTCCACAGTATTTCCGGTCCCATACCCTCGGAACTGGACTCGGTCATTCGTCAGGGGAGGGACCAGACTCGACCCAGCCCCACCCCACTGGCCGGGCTCCGTCCTGGACACACACACCCAAACTCAGCGCAAGCCCCGCCCCGCCCCGTCACCTATGCCCCGCCTCCGGACCGCCGCGGCCGCTGCTCCCGGCGTCCGGCGGGGGCGCTAGAGCGCGGGGGCAGCGCGCGCGGGGCGGGGCGGCAGGCCGAGGAGGCGGGGCGGCAGGCCGGGGCGGGCTGGGGCGGGCGGAAGGAGCGCCAGGCCGGAAGGAGGCAGCGGGAGGGCGGGCGGCAGGAGTGGGCCCGGAGCTGCTGGGCCGGAGCGGCGGCGCCGCCATGTCCGACAGCGAGAAGCTCAACCTGGACTCTATCATCGGGCGCCTGCTGGAAGGTTGGCCGGGGCGGGGGAGGTCGGCGCCCGCCGCGCCCGGGCCCCCTGCCTGGCCCGGAAGTGGTGCGCGGGCGGGCCTGCCCCTCCCAGGGCCAGCTTCGACTGGGCGGGGACGGGCCGCGAGGTCCCGCCGCTGCGGCTGCCCCCCAGTCGCAGCGCGCCTGGGGGGGCTCCAGGGACTCCCTGGCTCGAGGGGACAGCCCCCTCTCCTGGGCCCGGGGCGCACGGGTCGACCTGCGCTCTCGGGGCGAGGGAGAAACCTAAGAAACCTAGCTCCACCCCTCCCAGGGGTCCTGCGCCGTAGGGTAGGGTGGGGTGTTGGATGGCGGGCCCCTGGGCACAGCAGACCCCCCCTCCTGGAGGGGTCCCGACCTGGGAGGCCCGAGGCGGAGGTCCTGGGAGGCTCAACAGCGACAGCTGCCCCTGGGGCAAGGAGGGGCCCAGAAGGCCCTTGAGCCCCCAGATGTGCCCATAGGGCCCCTTGCGTCGTCCACCTTCCTCCTGCCTGAGGGACCAGAGTCTTGATGCCCCATTCCGTCCCCAGTGCAGGGCTCGCGGCCTGGAAAGAATGTACAGCTAACAGAAAACGAGATCCGTGGTCTGTGCCTCAAATCACGGGAGATTTTCCTGAGCCAGCCCATTCTTCTGGAGCTGGAGGCACCCCTCAAGATCTGCGGTGAGCCCCCTGACCAGGCCCCTTTTGCCTTCTGAAAGTGGAATCTTCCTCCCCTCCAAGTCCTTGGATTGCTCCTCCCTGGAGCCCAGACTTGGTCCTGGGTTCAAGTGTAACCCCTGCACCTAGTGCTGAACAGGTTCTCTGGGTCACAGGTGACATCCATGGCCAGTACTACGACCTTTTGCGGCTATTTGAGTACGGCGGCTTCCCTCCAGAGAGCAACTACCTCTTCCTGGGGGACTACGTGGACCGGGGCAAGCAGTCTTTGGAGACCATCTGCCTGCTGCTGGCCTATAAGATCAAGTACCCAGAGAACTTCTTCCTGCTCCGTGGGAACCACGAGTGTGCCAGCATCAACCGCATCTATGGCTTCTATGATGAGTGTGAGTAGGCAGAGTATCTGGGGTTGCCCAAGTCCGTGAGGGACTCCGCTACTCAGTGGGACCCTCACATTGGCCTGGCAGTAGAGGTATTAGTGTCTGACAGGTACCTGCAGAGTATGAGCTCTATGAAGGGTGCACGTCGGTTCATGGCTCTCCACCCTGCCCTCCTGGCACGGGGCCTGGCACTCAGGAGGGGTCTGGTGAATGGCTGTTGACTGAGGACCATATATATTCTCATGTGGGGCCCTGCCTGATGACACTCCCCTCCAGTACATCCATTAAGCACTTAGGATGCCTATTTGGACTGGGTTCTGTCTACCAGAAGCGGAGATAAACCAGACCTAGTCTTGGCCTGGCCCTGCTCACCGGGTGGGGGTGGGTTGTTCCATATTGGAACTCAGGTTCCTGTGGACTCCGCTGCTTTAGAATTCTTCCAGGACGGCTGGTAGGCAGTGGAGTCGGGGAAGGGGGGCAGGGAAGGGGGCTTCTGTTGCCTTCCATTCTTCCCCCAGCTGTGTCTGAGCGGCCCACAAGTGTGCCAGGGCAGGGGGGGGGGCAGCTGGGCCTCACGAGGCATCTCCCTCCTGGCAGGCAAGAGGCGCTACAACATTAAACTGTGGAAAACCTTCACCGACTGCTTCAACTGCCTGCCCATTGCTGCCATTGTGGACGAGAAAATCTTCTGCTGCCATGGAGGTGAGGGTGTCTCTGAGGCACGTTGTGGAAGGAATGTCTGGGAAGGAAGAGCCCCAGGCCACATCCCAGGGGTCTTGGTTTGCATGTCACATCTTCCAGAAAGCCCCCCCCCCCCCCGCCCCGGCGTTAGGTCGCACTCACCCCCATTTTGGCCTTGGCATCGTGAATGTACTTTGTCTCCTTTGTTCAGAGAGCTCTTTGGTCCTTGAGGGCAGGAACCTGAAGAGGCAGAAGGCGAGGACTTCTGCCCGCCTGGCCTCCTGGGACTCTGGGAGAGAGCCAGGTGGTGGTGGGTGAGGGGAGACTGACCGGCAAAGGCTTTCTGGAGCAGGAGGGCTTCGAGGCTGGTTTGAGAAAAGTGACCTGTGTCCCCCTTCCCCCCACGCGCCCCAGGCCTGTCCCCGGACCTGCAGTCCATGGAGCAGATTCGGCGTATCATGCGGCCAACAGACGTGCCTGACCAGGGCTTGCTATGTGACCTGCTGTGGTCTGACCCTGACAAGGACGTGCAGGGCTGGGGCGAGAATGACCGTGGTGTCTCCTTTACCTTTGGGGCTGAGGTAGTGGCCAAGTTCCTACACAAACACGACTTGGACCTCATCTGCCGGGCACACCAGGTGGGCTGGCCGCCCTGGGCTGGGGGGGAGCCGGGGCCTGGTAGCTAGCACCTACTGAGCTAACTGCCCCCATCCTCCTCCAGGTGGTGGAAGACGGCTATGAGTTCTTTGCCAAGCGGCAGCTGGTGACACTCTTCTCAGCTCCCAACTACTGTGGCGAGTTTGACAACGCAGGCGCCATGATGAGTGTGGATGAGACGCTCATGTGCTCCTTCCAGGTGGGGATGGGGAAGGAAGGGGCCCGTGACCCCACGGCTTAGCCCGTGAGCCTGACCAGCTTTGTCTCTTGTAGATCCTCAAGCCCGCTGACAAGAACAAGGGGAAATACGGGCAGTTCAGCGGCCTGAACCCTGGAGGCCGGCCCATCACCCCACCCCGCAACTCCGCCAAAGCCAAGAAATAGCCTCCACGTGCCCGCACTCTGCCCCAGATGGTGGATTGTACAGAAATTATGTGGCCGTTGGGGGGTTCGTGCTGGCTCCCCCCAGGCCCACCTGTCACGGGGAGCACGGAGCCTTGGTATATTTTTCTTTTTCTTTTTTTTTAATGAATCGATAGCAGCGTCCAGTCCCCCAGGGCTCCTTCCGCCTGCACCGGCGGTGGCGACAAGCAGGACCCTGGGGCTGAGGCTGCAGCTCAGGGCAAAGCAGGGCCAGATGTGGGTTTCCAGCCTCGCTTGGCCTCAGGGCCAGCAGACAGATCCTGGGGCGACCCATCTGGTCTCTTGAATAAAGGTCAAAGCTGGATTCTCGCCACGGCCTCTGTCTCCCTTGTCCCAAATACTGAGCCTGGCAGCCCTTCTGCCCAGAGCCGCTTGGGAGGACAGGCTTGCCGGGCATGGGGCGCCAGCCAAGGCAACCCCAGCCACAGGCTCGGGTCCACGGGGGCTTAGAATTCCAAACCAGGGCCAGACAGCATAGAGAAAGCAAGAAAAATAGTCTGCCGGCTAAAGGGATCCCAGGAGCGTGCCCAGGGTTTAAGGAAGGGACACGTCATGGTTGGCAAAGCCGGGAGAGCAGCAGGGGCCAAGAGCCCCTTTGTGACTTTTGTCTTAGGGAAGGCAGGTGTCCACCCTGGCTGCGTAGTTAGGAGTCTGGCCTGAAGGCCTACGGGGAGGAACAGGTGAGGGACCTCCCATCAGGTGGCAGCTCAGTGCCAAGCCTGGGAACAGACATGATTGGTTGGGAGTTGGTGAGGGAAGACAGGACCCAGGCTAGTCACAGACAGCTGGGAGGGGTCTGAGGTGGGGACAAGACCAACCAGCTCCACTCCAGCACAGCCTGCCTTCACCACCCACCAGGGCAGAGATCAGCTCTCTGGGGGAAGGGGGAGGCCGTGGCTTCGTCTAGTCCAGGGCCTCTGGACACGGGCTTGTTCTCAGTTCAGCCTTCACCCTCACTATCTTCAGCCAGCACAGGGCTGGGGCCGGGAGGGGAGTGTGCAGGGGCGAGGACGGAGCCAAAGAACAGCGAGCGGAACTGGAAGGGAGCAGAGGAAGCGGGGTGAGTTCTGGAGGCTGCTCCCTCCTTGCCTCCCACCCCTGCCTCCATCTCCAGCTCCTACCTTCTTGGGGGGGGGAGTCCCAGGCTCTATACTGGGCTCAGTGTCGTTGTCCTCTGAGTAGGGGCCAGGGCTAGAAGGGGGCTGGTGGCCAGGTGAAAAGGACACAGAGGGTACTGCCCGGGAGCCCTCGATGTCTGCAGTAGTTTCCATGGCGATCATGTAAGAGTCAATGTCGTCATTGGCAAAGTCATCCAGGTGGGGTGTGCTGTAGGCAGGAACACGGTGTCAGGAACAGGGAGAAAAGAGGGTACAGAGCAGGGCCCCTCCTTAGAGGACTCAGAGGGGGCTGTAAACGCCTTGTGACCAGTGATGATCCCTCGGCTTTACTACTTTCTCATTTAGTTGGAGGGGAAAAGACGTAGTGGTTAAGTGGAGGCTTCCTGCAGGGAGTGGACCTGGAATCCATTTGATCAGCGTTCAGATCAGGGCCTGAGGGAGGCATCCTGGGAGCGAGTTTAGCTCAGTTTGGGTAGGGGAGCATCAAATCCTCTGAGCTAGACCACCTGGGGCCAAAGCCTCCTCCTTCCCGGGAGACAGAGCTGGAGAGCACTGGGGCCCAGGGACGTGCTGGGCGGGGGGCCAGACTAAACTTCCTCTGTTTCAGCTACACTGGGCCCATCCTCCCCATCCCACCTGCCCTTCCAGCCACCTGCTTTCCCCAGCCCCAGGCAGCTCCCTGCCTCCCAGCAGCCTGTTCCCTCCCTGGCCTGGGAAGAGGCTCAGAGGGGAGGACTCAGCCAGAGAAGGAAGCCAGCCCGACCTTGGGGACACTTCCCTGGGTGGGAGGGATCTCTGAGCACAGCTGATCAGGAAGGCTGAGCCTGCGGGGCTGGAAGGGGCTGTGAGTACTGTAGGGGCTGGGGCCTGACAGGAAGTGTGTGTGCTGGGGGTGGCACACGGGCCGCAGGCTCAGGCCAGGGTACAGAGATGGCAGTGGGGAGGCGTGGGCAGGCGGGTGGGCATCCTCACCTGTGAGCCTGGAGCGGAGGCGCCAGCCTGTGTAGCTCTGGGGAGCGCAGGTCCGACTCGGACATCGTGGCCAGGACGAAGTGTCCGTCCAGCAGGGAGTCCTTGATGGCAAAGATGGCTGGCCTAGGCAGATGACAGGTCCTGGGCCAGGTCAGGGCTTTTCAGCTCCCGGCAGCCCAGAGCCTCCCCTCCCACACCCGAGGCTGGGAATTACCTGCCTGGCACATCGAAGTGAATGCTAAGAGACAAGTTTGCGGACTCTGCGAAAGTCAGGAGTCCCTGGGAGTGGAGAGGCAGAGCAGTGAGCCTGGGCGGGGCCGGGAGGGCAGGGTGGGGAGCGTGTTGGGGGGAAACTCACCCGGAATTCCTTGAGGCAGAAAGTGATGGCCACCCCTTCCTGGGCCTGCAGCTGCTGGAAGTCCTCCTCCCCGATGCTCATCTCCGTCACCATGGCTTTGACAGTCCTGTCTGGAGGCAGGAGCAGGAGGAACGCAGGCCTCTGGGCCCTGTCCCCTCTTACCCCAGCTGCCCCCCCCCCCCCACCCTGAGTCATCCCAGGCCGCATCTGGCTCCCTCACCTGCCTCCTCCTCCTGGTAGCTGCGCAGGATGACCCTGCGGCCAGAGCCGATGCCCAGCGTCACTTCTGCCAATGTGGGGGGGAAGGGCTGAACAGCCTCCCCCAGGACCCTGTGAGGAGGGCACAGCATCACACCAAGGCTTAGCCCTGCCCAGGGCCTTCGCTCTTGGTGAGCTGAGGCAGAGCTGCGGCGCGGGTTATTAGCGCACAGACACCTACCATGTGCCAGGCCTAGCACGCCCTGGGAGGGAGGACAGGGTGAGGAGGACCTGGTTCCTACCTCATCCAAAGCTCTCGGGCTGTTGGAGAAAAGTCCACCGCAAGGGATGGGGCAGACCAGAGCAGAATCCAGAGGAGGTAACAGAAAGGATGGGCTGTTGCATGGGCCGAACCAGGCAGGCAGTACCTGCCCACCGAGGGGTGGGAAACCACAGCGGCGCCATCTATAAACTCGGCCTTCAGAAAAAGGCCTTAAATCTTCATCTTTTTAGAATACACGTTAACAAGTATTCACGTACGAGACAACGTCTGGAATCGGCCTCAAGACAACTGAGACAGGAGTGGGCATCTGCTTCTACATATATTTGAAATTGTCCATGAAAAAAGGAAAAACAATTGCTCATTAGAAGAAAAAAATAGCACCCAAATCCAGACTAGAGGTGACACCCTTCCCTCTTCCTTTACCCAAAGGAGTCCTGAGCGCACTATCCCAGCAGAACTCAGAGAAATAGACTGTAGGGACTCAAAGGGAACTTCAGATACCACACCTTATGGCTACCAAAATGAACATGACCTTGGGTTACTCAAATACAAGCAGCATCCAGCAGAGGGTGGGAGGGGAGCTACCCCTCTCCACACTAGTGTTCTCCACTGGAGCCCCCATCTGCCAGGTCCTGCACTGCCCCTGGGTGTTCAGATTTTCCCAGAACAGAGCCCCACCCCCATGGCTGCGTATTCAGGCAGCCGTTCTGGACCATGACCTCCCGGTCCAGCCTCCTTCCTTGGGCTGCGGACTCCTCAAATCTACAGTCCAGGCGGATAGGAAAAGAGGCTGCTCTCGAAAGAACACAGTCCCAGAAGGATGACCCCACCAGAGAAGGGTTTTGAGCTCCTGAGCCACAAAGCTTAAAGATGGACGTTCAAGGCTGTTCAGGCCAGAGAGAGGATTTACGTGCAAACCAAAGACATGCTTGGTTGGTTGCCTACTTGCTTTTTTTCTTTCTTTCTTTTTAAATATTTTTTAAAGTTTATTTTGAGAGAGAGAGAGAGAGAGGGCAAGTGAGGCAGGGACAGAGAGAGAGGGAGAAAATCCCAAGCAGGCGCCACACCCAGCACAGAGCCCAACACGAGGCTTGATCCCATGACCCTGGGATCGTGACCTGAGCCAACATCAAGAGTCGGATACTCTGAGCCACCCAGGTGCTTCAAAGACCTGCCTTCTAAAAGAGGAGTCAGAATGGGTCTGAATGGCCAGAAAGCCAAGCTGGACCTTTGGGGTGGAGAACACAGGCTCCTGAAGATACTGAGGACCCTGGGGCACCGCCCTCCTCCATTCCAGCCTCTGCCTAAGAGCCAGACCAGACCCCGACAGCAAATGTAGAAGAGAAAACGAAGAAGGCATCTCCTTAAATTGACTCTTGAAGCTCCAAAGAAGAAAAAAAGACCCACGGCTCAGCTTGTAGCCAGCCGACAGACTCACCGCGCGGGGGCACGGAGCACATGGGAGCACAAGGCTGGGTCGAAGACGGCCTGCAGGGACTCGCATTCCTGGAAGGACAGGTTGTGAGTCTTCCTCACCCCTGGATGGGCAGACAGGGTCTCAGTGGGTCTTGCTAACCTCCACCCCAGGGACCCCGTGGCCAGCCGGCTGCCCACTCACCGTATCTGCAGTGCAGCTGGACCACCAGGCGGCTGTTCCTGCCATTCAGCGAGATGCAGCATCTCTCCACGGTCTTCTCCACCATCGCCAGCGAGCGGAAGACGGCCAGGAACGACTGAGCGGGGCAAATCCATCGGCTCAGTGCTGTGCCTCCACCGACCAGCTTCCACATCCCAGGGAGGACCTAGCCATCCCAGGCTCAGCACTGTCACAGCAGGAAAGGACCTCCACAACGTGCAGAACGTTTACGCCTTTCTGGGCCTTTGTTCATGCTGTTACACCTGTCTGGGATGCCTTGAAAGACCTACTTACCTTTCAAGGCCCAACTTGAATATCACCACTCTCTCCAAACCCAGGCAGGATCAACCACCCTCTCTGTATCTCCCGTTATGCTCTGTGGTCTTTACTGTGCCCCTCACTGCATTTGACACTGGCTCGCTCCTGCAGTACCTCTCCCCAGTCAGTATCTACTGAATGTCCCAGGGCAGACACATTCCAGGGCAGCGGCACAGGGCCGCTGATGAGGGAAGGGCCTCACCTTCATCAAGATCTTACAGCGCAGGGCTTCCTGACCAGGGGTGGCTGCCTGGTACTGCTGGAAGAAGAGTGGGGCAAAGAGGAAGCAGGCATAGGCAGAGCGAGAGGAGTTCACCGTCCGGAGAGAGAGCTGGGCCAGGAAGAGCAGGGAAAGGGATGCGGTCAGGGGGCAGAGACGGCCCTGCCCTCTGGCTGGCTTTTGTCGCACACTTGCCCTACTGTCCTCCGCCGGCACCTGTGGAAATCCTCCCTCTCGGTCCCGTCAGCGGATGCCTTCTCCCCGAAGCCTTCCCTGAGTCCCTGGCGGCACTGCTCCCACAGCAAGGGGTCTACATACTCTGCCTTTTCCCCTAGTCACCCCCCACCCGCCACCGGGCACTTCAGGGACCAGGGAAGATGACAGGGCCCAAACTGACGCCACAACAACGGGGTGGGAGGAGGGGGGAACAAACTCTGCAGACAAATCTGCCCAAGGGCATCTGGCCTGATGGGAGGCGAAACCGGCTCCCTGCTGTAATCCCACCCACCCCCTCACCCCGTCTTCCAGGGGCTCCAGGTAGAGCTCATCCCCGATACGGGACAGGGAATGGACGGCCTTGCCGAGCACTGCGGGGAGGAGAAAAGAAACGGGGGTTAGGCTGGCATCTCCCGCGGTTCCACGTGCCCCCGCCCACCGGTCGCCCCCAACTCACCCTTCACGTTGCCGCCCGTGACCAGACACTTCATGCTGCGCCCAGGACCGGGGCCGGGCCTGGCCCGCGACCGAGCTGAGACTGGCGGCCGGCCCGCAACGGATCCCTACCCAACCCCGGGGAGGCGGCTGGTCCCCGGGTCTCGCCCGCCGCCGCGGGGCCCCCGGGGGTTCCCTTCCCGCGCACCGCCCCCCGGAAGCCCCGCCCCGCATTCTCATTGGCCCACACGCCGGCGCCTCCGTCACGTGAGAAAAACGCACGCAGGCTCCGCCGTCACGTGACGGAGTCCTCGGTCTGGAGGCGGGCCGCGCGGGGACTGGAGCCGGGAGCGCCGGCCCCTGCGTTTTCGCGCCCCTGGGCAGCGGGCCGGCCGGCTAGGCTGGGCCTCGGCGGCTGCGCACCCGCGGCCGCCATGGAGCGAGCACCGGGCTCGGAGCCCTGAGATGTACGGGCTCGCCCGCCTGGCTCGCTTAGTACAGATCTTCCTGGGTGTCGTCTGGATACCTGGTCGAAGCTGGACCTTCCGCACGGACACAGCCGCAACCACCAGTTCTAAAGAGACTAAATTTGCTTCAGGATCTCAGGGTGGGAGGTTGGGAGGTGGCTGTGCATTCTGGCTTGGAGGATCCGTCATTGATCTTGAAAAACAGATTATCGGGGCTGAAAGGGGTAGAAGGGTGTACCTAGCAGGGGCAAGCGGGAGTAAAAGGTCATTGGTGCGTGGGCTTTGCCCCTGGTCGGGGGGCGGGGGGAAATGCTCCGTGAGCCTAGCAGAGGGGTGGGGGCTGCCAAATGATGAGGGACACCAGTGGGGAGCGCTGGAAACATCTTCCGAGCGTAGAGTCACATTTGTGTGACCATTTTTTAAAAGACCTCCCCAAAGGGGCGCTTGGGTGTCTCCGTCGGTTAAGCGTCTGACTTGATTTTGGCTAGGGTCATGATCTCACGGTTTGTGAGATTGAGCCTTTCCTCTGGCTCTGCGCTGACAGGGCAGAGCCTGCTTGAGATTCTCTGATCTCTCTCTCTCTCTCTCCCCCCCCCCCCCCACCTTTTCTCTCTAAAAAAAAAAAAAAAAGACTCCCAAGAGCGTGCAGCCAGGGAAGTTTCCCCCTTGCCCTGGGCCCCAGGTTGCAAGGCTGCACAGTGGAAGGAAAGTCTTGGAGGGACTTTCTGAGCTCTAGCCCGCACAGCACCAGGGTTCCTAGGTTCCTAGTGCTCTGAAGGGACTTGGGCATCGCTGAGTTCCTTAGGGTCGGGGCTTGGCCTTGTCCCTCTGGTATTGTCTGCAGTGAAGAATCTATTTGTCTACCTGCCCCTTGCCCTCCAGCTCCTGGCCTGCAGTTCTGGATCCCCCTTTTTCTCTCCCTCTCCTGCCCTAGGTGCAGTTTCTCACAAGTCTTCCCTAGAGCACTGGTGGAGGTTTTTTTTTTTTTTTTTTAAGTTTATTTATTTATTTTGAGAGGGAGAGAGAGACAAGAGGAGGGGCAGAGTGAGAGAAGGAGAGAGGGAATCCCAAGCAAGCTCTGCTCTGTCAGCGCAGAGCCGCTTGTGAGGCTGGAGGTCAAGAAATGTGAGATCATGGGCTGAGCCTAGATCCAGTTGGATGCTTAACCGACTGAGCCACCCGGGCACCCGTGGGGGAGGTTAGTCTTGCCTTCCAAGGGGATCAGTGCAAATGGCACCACCTTTACCCAGGCATTTAAGTCAGTACTCTGGGAGTCATCCAGTCTCCATCATCCCACGTTACAGTCCTTTAGCAAGCCCTGACTGTTCCACCTTCCAAACAGGTGGCACCCACGTCCATGGCCATGGCCATCATCCTGGCTTCAGCCACCATTCTCTCTCACCTGGATGCCTGTGGGAGCTCTCTGAGTGCTCCCCTGCCTCCAGCCTGTCTTCTCCAGTCTACCCTCCATACAGCACCAAAGTGACCTTCCTAAAATGTCCCCCTTCTCACATACTGGCTCCTGTTCCTGGGGCTCAGCTGCACTTGCTCGACCTCAGATAGGTCTTCTCTGTGCCGCTCCCTCCCCGCCTTGAATTTGAAATAATGCAACATTATTTCATATACGTCTACTTAAGGTGCTGTGATGAAACTTCCAGCTTCTTCCCACAGTCCCATCCTTCCCTGGACAGTAGCTGCCCTTCCCCCCACCCCACCCCCACATTCTGTCAAAAAATAAAACCCACAAAAGAACCTAGCATTAGCTATTCTCTTCCTTTCCTCCTCTCTCCATATCCCTCACTCTCTTTTTACCCCAATGTAACTCAGCTTAGCCTTCACACACTCTCCACCGTGGCCCCACACCTGTCGCCTGGGCAGCCCAACTGGGACAGGAGCAGATGTCAAAGCTCCTGGAAGGCGAGGAGGGGGCACAATAATCACACAGTTGTGCCTCTGCCCCGACACCTCTGATGCTGTAGGGCCCTGTGGCCTTGAGGTCTTTGGTGCAAGGCCTGGGGGAGGGAGAGAGAGACGTAAACTCTCAGGATGTTTAATGAATCTTCAGACATACACCCACACACATAAAGCCTTTAGGATTTTTTTTAAGTAATCTCTATGCCCAGCGTGGGGCTTGAACTCACAACCTCGAGATCAAGTGTTGCATGCTCTCCTGACTGAGCCAGTCAGGCACCCCTCTTTAGGATTCTTAATGAGTCTTTTCACTCACACACACACACACACACACACACACACACACACACCCTGCCAGAGGTCAGTTATCACCTGACCCTTCTGAAGGGCTTAGGCCAGAAAGGAGCCTGGAGCTGGGAATCAGGGGTCCTGGGTCTCTAGTCTGTGCTTCACCACTGACTCGCTGTGTGACTTGAAGGCCCCTCTCTGTCTCTGCGGCTGTGTCTTCATCTGTATGACGTGGCTGGCGGTGTGAGATGCTCACTGAGGTTCCTTCCAACCTTGACGTGTTGTGATCCTGAAGGGGCCCTCGGCTTTCCTGGGCCCGTCATCTGGCCGCAGTTCCGGGAGGAGTTGTAATTGGCTGTCCTGCTCCCCCTAGGCTGCGGGACTGGAAGGATGTTCTCCTGTCTGAAACCAGGCAGCCTCTCTGGGCTTGCAGTTGGCATAGGCACCGATGCCTGTCAGGTCCGGATGGAGCAGGAGGCACAGTGTGGGGGGGGGGGGGGAGGGCCTTGCAACCATGAGGCGCACCGTCTGTTGGGAGGGGAATAGGAACCCAAAGGCAGTTTGGGGTCTGTGCCGGAAAAGACCCGGGACAGCCCCAGCCCTGCTCACAGTCTCCAGCAAGTCAAGGCCTTTTTTTGGCCCTCGGCTTCCTCCCTGATAAAATGAGAGGGTTGCACGAGATGCTCTCTCAGGATCCTTTCAACCCCCAAATTCCTAATCTTCACCCCACAGGTACCAAAGTATGTAAGATATGGATGCAGGAAGGTGGTTACCATTTCAAACGTTTAAAATAATTATCTGCCGGGGCGTCTGAGTGGCTCAGTGGGTTAAGCGTCCAATTTCGGCTCAGGTCATAATCTCACGGTTCGTGGGTTTGAGCGCCGCGTCGGGCTCTGTGCTGACGGCTCGGAGCCTGGGGCCTGCTTCGGATTCTGTGTCTCCCTGTCTCTCTGTCCCTCCCCTGCTTGCACTTTGTCTCTCTCTCTCTCTCTCTCAAAAATAAATAAACATTAAAAAAATTTTTTTAAATAATTATTTGTTGATGGGGTTCCTGTGTGGCTCAGTCAGTTGAGCTCCTGACTCTTGATTTTGGCTCAGGTCATGATCCCAGGGTCGTGAGACTGAGCCCTGAATTGGGCTCTGCGCTGAGTATGGTGCCTGCTTGGGATTCTCTCTCTCCCTCCCTCTCTCTCTGCCCCTGCCCCGTTCACACTCTCTCCCCAAATAAATAAACCAAAACAAACAAACAAAAGCATGTACTGAACGACAAGGGTATAGCATTCGGAGAGGTTGCAGGACAGGCTGTCTGTCGCGGGGGACTGATGGCATTCTAGGCCCTGGTCTGCCCCGATCTGGCTCCACCGCTCCCGGGCTGGACACATCGCTTCTTTTCTCTGAGCCTCAGTTGTCTCACCTGGAAATCGGGGGGAAGGGGCAATACCAGTCCTTCCCTCAAAGGGCTGTGTGAGAGTTCACTCGGTCCGCGTCCGTGAAAGCTCTCGGTACACACCGTGGGCGTTGCCGCTGTTACTGTCGTGGCTCACCATCCCCGTCTCTGGAGTGTCCCCTCAACCTCTTGTAGGGTCAGGACCAGAAACAAAATAAACCAGCGTGGACGGAGTCCCGGTGAATCCCACTAGGAACCTGGGAGGAGAGCCCCCCCCACCCCGGAGAAACAATACACAGAAAGGCCTGGAGGCCCGGGACTGGTCAGGGGGCTCCGGCGGAGGAGGCAGAGGTCAGCCCCGCAAAGAGGCTCGGTGCTGGGAGCCTGTGGCTGCCACCACGGGGCCGCCCCGCAGTCCTGGGCCCTCGGGGCCCTCGGCGTCGTGGGGAGAATGAGTCCTCGCTGGCCTGGCAGGCTGCCACAGGCCGGCACGAGGTGCTGGCTGTCCTCGCTCTGCCGGTCGCCCCGCGCGCAGGCCGGAGACCCGGGCTCCTCAGGCTGCAGGCTAGAGGTGGAAGGCAGATGGGATGGAAACTTTAAACCCGCAGCAGGGATGCGGAGGGGAAGCTCCGGCTTGTTCACCAGAACCTGGCATGCTGGAGTTACAGGGCCCCCTCGGAGCGCGAGTGAGGTAAGTTTAGGACAAATCAAAGGCAGCGTGCTTCACCCAGCAGGGGAGGACCCCGATGGAACTCATTACTCCAAAATGTGGTCTCGGCTGGAAATATAAATAGCTGCACAAAAGGTTTAGATAAATCCATGGATGACAGTTCCATTCGTGGGTTGGAAGGGGAAGGAGGCTGTTGGCCTGCTGGCCTGCGGGGAAGGCATCGGGGAGGCCACCTGGCCTCCCTCAGACCACCCCTGGGGGCCCCTGTCGGAGACCGGCTTCCTCGGGCCGCAGAGACCCAGGAGGCGGCGGTGCTCCTGAGGGCGGCAGCCGGGCCTGAGTCCCCGGGCCCTCTTCGCCGCCTCCCCGTGCTCCCCATCCACTGCCTGGGGAGACCTGGACACCACCAGCTCTGTGCCAAGCGTCCTGGCCAGGCTGTCCCTTAAGGGACCAGTAGAGGGAGACAGACACCGCGTACAGCCCTGGCTTCCAGAGCAGAGACCAGGCTGCTCTGCCCTGGGCGAGCGCCTGTGGGTGCCAGCTGGGTGCCCAACGCTGTGCTACGCACCCAGGGAGAAGGGGGCCTAGAAGCCGTCCTCCCTGGCCGAGATGGGGTCACCAGAGGGCAGGGGGAGCGCAGAGAGACTTCAGGCAACCGGGGTCGGGCAGGGGGGAGGCCACTAACTGAGAGCAGGGCCCCGGCGACTCTGGAGCCATCTGGCCCTCCGTCCCAGCAGCCCCGGAGCCCCTGGTGGGCAGGGTGTGGGTCTCTCTATGTCCACGCTGTTCCTCGGGGCACATATAGGGGGTGCTTCCCGAATGTTTGTTGGGGGGCTGCGCCCCACCGGCCTGAGTGCCAGCTCCTCCCCAGCCCCAGACACGGCTTCCAGGCCAGGTGTGGCCTTCCCCTCTTTGCCACCCAGACCCTCCTCGGCCCCTTTCCAAGCCCTGCCTGCCCTCTCCTTCCTCTGCACCACAGCCCTTTGTGCGCCTTGAGTCCTGGGGCCCTCTGTCATTTCACGCATTTCGCAGCGGCTGGCGAGTGCTCAGGGTGCTCTGGTGGGAAGGACGGGACCTCTGAGAGGTGCCTGTGGGGGCCGGGGAGGGGTGAACTCCTCACAGACCCAACCACCACTCGAGTGTTGCAGACAGATGGCCTGGAAGCCCGGACGGACTTGCGCCCAGTACAGCCCGGACCCCTTGACTCCACTCAGAGCCCCCTGTGCCCTGAGTGTCCACCCTTCCCCCTCTGTCTCTCCCTCCATACACGCAGCCCCCCCGGGGTTGCAAAGTCAAATGCTCCGAACTGGTCGTCGTGGGAGGAGGGTTGAACGACGGCGCAACTCTCCAGTCTCGTATCTGTGTCCTGTGGTCTACGCCCAGCGTCACACGGTCAGGTCACGTGGGGGTTGTGGGGACAGGCTGCAGGAGGAAAGCAGGTCTGAAGAACAGAAAAGGTGCAGACATGTGGGCACGGGGACTGGAAAGGGGGAGGTGGCGTCATTAGCCGAGACAGGAGGATAGGGCACGACGGGGCAGATAACAATAATATACAACGTTATCAAGTGCTGAGTGCCGGAAATTTGACTTGTATTAGCTCAATTGTCCTTACTCCGAGGAAGGTACCATTATCATCATTCCTGTTCCGTGCAGGAGAAAAGTGAGGTGTAGAAGCGCCAAGTGACTTGCCCAAGGTCACACAGCTAGCGACGCCCTTACTCCTTGTCACTGTCCCAACAGTGCTGGGATGGCGGTCACTCGGGGTGGGACTCCAAGTCATCTCAGGGAGATGCTGTCTGTCCTCTGACCCCTGGGGCCCCTGAGGAACCCAGACAGTCTGGAGAAAGCCGGGGAAGTCTCAAGGAGGGAGGCCGGTAGGGAGGGAGGGGACAGAGCGGGAGGAGCCGGCAGTGACTCAGCAGGGCAGGATAAGGATCTTCCAGCCCAGGGAGAGGTAACCCCACTCCTCTGCCAGGGGAGACGGAGTCACGGAGCCCGAGGCATGGGTTGGCCAGGGCAATGGAACATCCTGGGAGGATGGCGGGGAAAGCTCCTGGCAGGCAAGGGAGGAGTTGAGCATCTGGGGCTACCCCTTTTGCCCCTGCCTTCCGGTACCCACTCATCACCCAGACATCCTCGCAGATGGGGAGACGAAGCCTCGGTCGGGCAGGGGAGAGGCAGGCGGCAGGGCCCGGTTCCCCTCAGCTTCACGGGGAAGCAGGGGGCAGGTGGGCGCGCTGTCCTCTGGGAGGCTGAGCCCGTCCAGGTGTGGGTGCAGGACGCAGGGCAGGGTAGGGCCGTGGCTGAGGTAGGAGGAGGTCCTCAGCACCCTGGGGTTTCCGCTGACATCACCGCCAGCTCAGGGTGAGGCGGGGCCCTCTGGGCCCGTGCCCACTGGAGGGAAAGGGAAAGTGCACAGCCCTGCTGGTGGCCCCCAGGCCTGCAGCCAGTGGCGCGTGCACGAGGTGATGGAGAGGAGGCCTCCCGTCAGGGATGCGGATCCCGGGGAGCCCCCGGCAGCCCAGGCAGAGCCTCTGAGCCTACCTGGCCCTCACTTTGCAGGCGGAGTAGTAGGGCCCTCGGAAGCCCAGGGAAGCCCTCTCCCTGGCTGTGGGTGGGTGGGGACCTAACACGCAGTTCGGTCCTCATTCCGTGATTCAAACCCACTCGCCTGCTCCTGGAATCTACAGTTCTAGCTGAGGGGACTGGAGCGCTTTTCAGGGGGCTGACTCTCGCCAGCCCAGGAGGGTCCAGGTCAGGTGCCTGCCCCCACGTGCCACACAGTCCATGTCAGCAGTGGGCAGAGAGCAGGAGGGCCCAGGTCCCCCGCTCCAGGCACAGGGGGATTCTCTTTCTGTCCAAAGGGACATCTTAGTGTCCCATAGCGGCAGGCTGGCCCCAGCTTAGATAACCTCATAGCCAGGGGGCGCTGGCTAGTCCTGGTGCCTCTGGAGCCCGCTCTCGGCACCCAGCCCCTTCCCCTCTCGGCGTGCCCCATGTTGGCATCTGAATGGTGTAATTCAAAGGGCAGACGGTGCTGGGTTCCAGTCCTGGTTCCGCCACTTGTGTGACCTGAGACAAGTGACTTCATCTTTCCAAGCCTCAGGGACCTCACATACAAAATGGGTAAATCACAGCTCCTGTTTTCTGGGGTTACAGCAAGAGTCAAATGGTCTCGTCCACGAAAAACCTTAGCACAGGACCCAACACGTGGTGAGAGCTCAGTATGTTTAAACTATTGTCATCAGTTAAGCCTTAGGGTCCTAAAAGGAGTAAAAGTGTCACCAAGAAATGCCAGGCATTGCAGCAGGCACTGGCAGGCCCCTGCCTCTCCTGCCAGCCTCCACCCCTCATCCCCATGGCCCCGTGGGGCTCCTGTCTGTGTACTCAGGACATGTTTGGTCAACACGTGAATGAATTAGTGAGTGTCCTCACTTACCTCTGTGGGCTTCGCCAACACTCTCATTCCTGCCGACCCATCAGGAGGGGGCTGGATCAGAGGCTTCCCTAGTTCAGGAATCCACGACATCCTTGGGGCCCAGGACCCCTTCAGTGCCAATTTTCTGCAGCTGTGTGGGACATGGGATTTTGGGGGTGTCTGGAATGCCATTCCTGGGGGTACCAGCTATGGGAGTAGGGAGGGAAGGTGAGTGGGAGAGGTCTAGCCTGTCCCTGAGCCCAAACTGACTCACCCCACCCCCTTGGAGGGCAACTGAAGCATCGCCTGGTGCCAGACCTGCCCCCCTCCCGGCCACATCCCTTGGGGTCTGGCCTGCCACTCCCTGTGGATAAGGCCTGGAAGGCCGGAGAGGCAGCAAAGCAGTGTCCTCCTCATGAGCTCCCCGATCTCCCACCATCCTGTTGGGGAGGAGGGCACAAGGGGTCATACCCCATTCCACGAGAGGCGATGGCTTTTCCCAAGGCCATGCCGCTGGCCAATTGGAAGCCCCTCGTCCTGACTCCCAGCTTGACTCTCCGCAGAACAGGGAGCCCCGTGGGCCAGGGCCAGTGCTCCCTCGGTGCATCTTCCTGTGGCTCCAGCTATATTTCCCACCCTGAAGCTCCACCTCCTCCCAGAGCTCTCCTGCCCTTTCCATCCTCTGATCTCTCAGTTTAAATGAGTGCCCCTTGTCACCAGACCATGAAATTCTCAAAGGCAGGGGTGGGTTTTCCTTCCCTCTTCTGTCTTCCTAGCGCCTAGCACCCAGCAGGGTTTCGGAAACTTCTTGCACACCATGTACCAAGACAGATGGCTCTGGGGCTCAGGGGGCAGGAGTCTCCTGTAACCTCTGCCCTGCCCTCACCAGCAATCCCGGAACAAGAATCCCAGTCTGAGAGCCACAGGGGAGTGGGAAGTTGACATCCCCAACTGGAAATCAGAGGGCAGCCCCCTGCGCCCCCACGCCACAGAAATCCTGGAGGGGGAGCTATCACGCTCTGCCTCTCCTTTCTTCCTTCTCTCCCCCAATTCCCACAGCCCACCCTATTTAGCATTTGGCAGCAGAAAGGCAAGGTCTTTATTCCAGCCCCCACCCCAACCCACCTGGCAGCTCCTAGCCTCCTGCCTTTGCCCAGACATGGCAGAGGGGCACTGGCAGCTTGGAGATGGAGCTGATTTTCCCCTTGGCAGTGGGGAAGATGGTGGGGGGGGGGGGCTTGGCCACCCCCTGGTTGAGGGGAGAGGGCAGGGATGCAAGTCTAGACAAGAGGCAGAGGGAGAAGGCGACTTCTCCAGCGTGCAGTGTCACCGTAACAAGCTGGGTGGGTGTGGGGGGTGGCTGTGTGTAAAGTCAGTTGTCCCTGCTCCCCCTTGGCCTGGGTCCCCATTTCAGGGCCACAGGCCCTCAGCTACTGCAAAGCAATGTTTTCTGGCCTCCCGAGGCGAGTATTTGCTGGGCGCGCGCGGTGGGATGGGGGGGTGCTCCCCTTCCACGGCAGTCTGTTCCTCTTCCTCCCTGGGCTCCTGCCTCCTCCCTCCTTCCTACTCCCACCCAGTTACTTTTCTGCCCGTCCCTTCTCTCAGCCCCCCACCTCCTCCCCTCTCCCTCTTTTCCCTTTCTCTCCCGGCCCCCTCCTCCTCTCCCGAGTGGGGGCTGCTTTCTCCCTGACTCAGCAAGGTGCTTTATAAGGTGCTGAGGGGGCTCAGCCAAATCCAAACCACATTGTCTGTGCAGACACTCTCCACAAGGAGCAGGCTGCAAACGAGGGGAGGACGAATTGCACGCCCCACTTCCCCACCGTTCGTGGCTCCCTCCTTCCGAAAGGGAGGCTGCTTGAGGACCTCATGGCTGGCCTCAGTGCCAGTCACCCACTGGACATCTGCCTTCTTGACCTTGGCGTGGGCATCAAAAGATCTCAGGGCTCACCCGCCAAGAATGTCATTGAAACTGCAGAGTTCTGGCTGAGGTGGGGGGGAGGGTGGGGGGAAGAGGGAGGCCCTGAGCACTTTTCAGAAGGACACCCCCCCAAGACAGGTTTCCTTAAAGCTGCTACTGATGCCACGGAAAGCCCCCTGCCCCCAACCCCCAGCCAGCTCCCCTCTCCCAGCTCTTTTTCTCCTTGTTTAGAAAGAAAGGAGGAAAAAAAAAAAAAAAAAAACAACCCAACAACAAAGTCTGTCCCACTCCAGTGAGGTAATTGAAAACAAACTTCTTCCCCACCCCCCCACCCCCCCACCTCAGTCCACACAGTGCAGAAAAGGGAAGAGCTGCCCTGGGAACCTAGCGCTGGTCCTGACCATGCCGCCTGCTCTGACCCGCAGGCTGGAGGGGCTGTGGCAGGGCTGGCGGGGCACCCTCCTTTCTTCAGGGACATGGACACGGGGCAGGAGTCGTGGACTGAAGAATCTGATGCTGTTGGGGGGCCGCGGGGAGGAATCACCTTCCAGGGTTGGCCCACCACCACCTCTCCCACTTTGAAAAAACAAATAAAGGACAGAAGCAACTTATTACCAAATGGTTTAATTGGTGGTCTGGATCTAGAGTACTCAAGCCTTGGGGACCAAATGACTGTCCCCCAAGAAGTCACAAAAGGAGATGTCTGGAAGCCCCAGACGGGGAGAGCTGTTTCCTCTGCACTCTCCCTGGCAGCTCTCCGTCGGGGGGAGGGGGGCGGGGGGGGGGGAGGAAGGGGGCAGGAAGGAGACCCTCCTGAGAGGGTCTAGGCTTAAGGGTCCCCCAGGTATCCCACAAAGCAAGTCCCAACCCAGGCCTGGGGAAGGAAGGAGGGAGAGCACTCCACAACACCAACAACCCCAAACCCCGAAGGCGAGAGAAAGCCAAAAGTCTTTATGGGGAAGCGTTTCACAAATGGGGACTCTGGGTCTGTCCATCGCCTTGAATGGGAGCATTCCCGCTGAGTCACCCATGCAGCCTCTGGTGTTGAAACTGGTCCGGTGCCTCGTGCTGATTAATGAACTACAATTCCCCCACCCCTGTGCGCTCTCCCGGCCGCTGGGAAGAACGAAGAACCTAGTGAACCTGAGAGAAAAACCCTCGGCCAAGGGCCCTCTACTCTCCTCCGAGCTGGGCAGTGGGCCTGGGGTGCCCTCTCCCTCCCCCGCCCCAGGGGGCATTGTGAGGCCGTTAGTCACCTGCCCCAACCCCAGCGCCTCACTCAGCCCCAGCTTTTGGAAATGGGACTGGCGGCGGGACAATAGGCCAGGGGGGCGGTCAGCCCAGACAAAGGGCAGCAGGAAAAACACCATCACTTGCTACGAGGCCAGCTCGCTGGCATTTGGGAGAATGTGTCATTGCATTTACTCAGGGGGAGGGGGAGGAGAGGGAAGGTTAGAGATGAGGAGTCCGAGGTAGGGTGAGAGCAGGGACCCCGCACCCCGGGTCGACGCCGTAGGAGAAGAAAAGGAGAGGGCGGCCCGCTCCCCCCAGCTCGGGGAGTCTGCCGGCGGACTGATGCCCTCCCCGCCCCCTCCCCCAGGAGGCCCAGGGTGGTACCGCCGCAGCCTCGCCTCACCTCACCCCCCCTCGGTGTTGTGGGAGGGAGAGGAGCCCCAGAAGCCCTCCCTTCCCTCCTCCCCCCTCCTCCCCCCACCCCGGGGAGGGCCGCTACAATTTGTGGTTACAGCTTTACACGTCAGAAAAAAAAAAAAAAAGTTTGCAGAATGTCCCACACCGAAAAAAAAAAAAAATCCGAAACCGAGCGAAAAAAACCTGCGAGTGGGCCTGGCGGATGGGATTATTAAAGCTTCGCCGGAGCCGCGGCTCGCCCTCCCACTCCGCCAGCCTCCGGGAGAGGAGCCGCGCCCGGCCGGCCCGGCCCCCAGCCCCATGGACCTCCGAGCAGGTAGGAGCCTGGCGTCCGAGGCCCCGGCCCCCGCCCCCGCCCGGGAGCCGCGAGATCCGGTTCCCGTGCTTCCCCCCGGGAGCCCCGAGCCGGGGCCGGGCGGGGGAGCCGGCAGCTACCCCCGCCAGCAGGGCTCGGGCCGGGGGTGGGGGGGGGGGGTGGGGGGAGGCACGGCCGGGCGCCCTCGAGAGGGGCCGGGCGGGGACGCGGCATTCCTGAAGTCCGCTCGCCGGGGCCAGGAGGTGGCCGGGAGCGCGGCGGGAGCCCGCGCGACCCGCTGACCCCGGGAGCCGGCAACCTGGAGCCCCAGCGAGGCGGGGTGCCGGGAATCCCGGCGGAAAGAGCCCCGCGCGAAAGTCGGGGAGAGCGAGTCCCAGGCGGGGAGCGGGGCTGCGGGAGGGAGACGCGGCGCGCGGGGAGGAGGGGGCCGGGGAGGAAGAGGGGAGAAGGGCGGGGAGCCCGAGCCCGGGCCGGCGGGAGGCGAGGGGAGGCCGACACCTCGGGCCCGCCGCGCTCCCTCCCCGGCCCGCCGGGGAGGGGAGGGCGGGAAGGAGGGCGGGCGAGAGGAGAGAGGAGGGCGGAGGGCAGAGCCGAGCCTGGTTGGGCCGGGCCGGGCTGCGGGACTGGCGGCTTCCTCGCTGCGCGCTGCGCGGCCGGAGCCCACCATGCTGCCCGCGGCCGGGGAGCCGGCGGCAGGTAGGGCCCGGGCGGCGGGGCGGGCGGCGGCGGCAGCGAGCCCCCCCCCCCACCGCCCCCCCCACCCCGGCCCGGCCCGCCGTGGCCTGGGAGTGATTAGTGCGGGGGGACGGGCGCAGCCCGGCCGGACCGGGCAGGAGAAAGCCCGTCACCGGCCGGGGAGCGGCGGCGGCGGCCGCTCGGCCCCGGCGGCCCGCGGGAGGGCGGACGGGCAGGGCGGGGAGTTGACGCGCGGGAAAGGGCAGCGGCCCGGCCGAGCCCGGAGCCCGGCGCCCCGGACCCCGCCCCCGCCCCCGCCGCCGGGAAGGGAGCGACCGGGCGGGAGCGGGCCGGGGGCGGGGCCGGGGGCGCCGAGGCCACACAGGGGGAAGGCGCCGCCGCCGCCGCCGCGGGGAGGGGGCCGGGAGCGAGAGGTCACCGCCGAGGGGGAGGGCCAGCGAGCGGCCGCCGCCGCCGAGTTCTCGGGCCGAGCCCCTCGAGGGGAACCCCGGGTTCCCCCCGCCTCGCCAGAGCCCCATCTCTTTCCACCTTCCTTCCCAGTTACTCCACACTGCGCTCCAGAAGCCCTCCCCACAGACCCCCAGTCCCAGAGGACCCCGTCCCAGTTTCGTCCGGTGCCCGGCCCGGCCCTCCCCGCTGGGGTAGGAGGGAGCTGCCGGGACGGGAGGGGAAGCTGGAAGTCCCCAGCCTTGGAGAAAGGTTGTGGGTGAGGACGCCGGACCCCACACCTCTGTCAGGCACTCTCTGATCCTGACCTTGACCAGCTGACATCTCCCGGCTTTCACAACCCCCACAGACCCCCTTTCCGGCTTGGAGCACACACTGCCCTTCCCTGGGGACACAGGGATACATTCCTCTGACAGACCGGACACCCCACCCCCCCAACCCCGCAGTTTGGCTCTGGCACCCTCACTGCCCTGAGCCCCGCACTCAACCGGAGGAGGAAACAGGCAGATGGCAGCAACTGTCACCTAGCAGCCCCCCCACCCCCCCCCCCCCCGTCTCTCTCTCTCTTCCAGACTGGTCTAATGGCTCCCTCTCCCCTCCACGGAGCCCTGCACTCCTGCCCCGTTCACACTTGTGCACACCACCCAGCCACACCAGCTACTTTATTGGTGACACTTCACATTCCTCCCCACAATCCCACCTGCCTATTCACACCCTGGCTCCTGCCCGCTCCCTCCCAGCCCCTCCCACGCCTCTGAATAACAACACCCTTTCAACCCACACGCTGGCCGGGACGTTTCCTTCACTGGGTCCCCCTGCCTGGCTCTCCGCCGGCTGCCTCGCCTAGCTCCCCTGGCTTCATCCTGCGCCCCTTGGGAACAACTGGGGTCCTCTTGGAGCCCAGTCCAGAACCCCCTCACTCGGCGACAGCCCAGCTCCTCTGTCGGTACTGACTTCACAAGGCAGGGCAGCTGGCCCATTGGCCTGCTTCTTTCCCTGGGCCTCAGTTTCTTCTTCTGTCATTTGGGCTAGAAGAGAAGGGCAGGGAGGGGGCTGCTGAAGATAGCAGCAGAGGTGGAACCCCACGCGCTTGGGCTGAGAGGGACCTTAGCGGGCACAGCACAGCCCTCTCCGGCGAGCCCAGTCATGGGTTGCGGCAAAGCTAGGTCTCCGGACTTCTGGGCCTATGTGGACTCGCTCACTAAGCCACTTCTCAGTGGCCTGGGGCACAGGGAACCAAAGAGAGGACGAAGGGGAGAGAGGACGGAGGGAAGGGCAGCCAGCCAGAGGACAAGGAAAGATGGGCTATTTCCGTGGGCCTTTCCCTGAGGAGGCAGGTCAGGAGGAGCCCCTGAGGGTCATTGCCTACAGTCTCAGTGCCTGGAGCTCACACTACGGCGGACACACCACCCCCTAAACCACTTCCTTCCCCCAATTCCCCTCAACACGTCCCTCCAAGGTCACCAGGAAGCTGGCCCTGGTCTGGCCTGAGGGCATCCCAGGTGCAGAGTCTCCTGGACAATTGTCTGACTCACCCTGGCCACCCTGCACGTGTGCCCTGCCGAGCCCCCCGACCCTTGCCGGAGGAGTTCAGCCTGGAGGACACAGTCCAGGGATCGAGGGGCAGCTGGCTAAGGACACGTGGACCCTGGTATGCCTGCCCGTGCAGCCGTGTCAGGGTGGCCGTGCGCTTGCGTGGGCTGTGTGTGTGTGTGTGTGTGTGTGTGTGTGTGTGTGTGTTCATGAGGGGGGCCTAGGTTCCCAGGGCCCAGGGATCTGGATGGAATTAGGGGCCGCTGGGGCGGGGGGCCAAGATGGGGGGGGGGCGGGGGGCTCCAGCAGGAAACGTGAGCTGTGAGCTGCACTCATTAGCTCCTCACGTGCTCAGCCGGATTTATAAACACAAGGGAAGCCGGGATGTAAACAACAGTGGGCAGCAGCCAGAGGCAGAGCTGGGGCGGGGGGCTGGGCTAGGGGCCAGGACTGGGGGAGGGGGCCCGGTCCACCTGCACACCAGGAGCCTGGAGAGAAGGATGGGAGAGGGCTCCACGATGCCCACCTAATGCTCCCTCCTAGGGACGCAGGTGAGCCCAAGCCTCACTGAGTTCCGGGGCTCACAACTAAGCCACAGGTGTTCTCTGCCCCAGATGGCCGTCAGTTTGCCGCCTGAGATATGGGGACACCTTGCCCAGAGTGGAAGCCAGAGCCTAGAGCCCTGTCTCCTTTCTCCTTCCTAGCCTCTTCTCCCTCTAGATACCTGAGACCCCTTCCTTCTTACTGGTTCTCTCCATGGGCCGGTCAGTCCGATCTTTCTGCAACTTCCCCTGCCCCCCGCCCTCCCCGCCTGCAGTGACACAGTTACCTCAGAACTGAAATATTCCTGGAAACACCGGCCTCGTCTGGTTAATTTCATGAGCCGTTTTTCTGCCCAGATGACTTAGTTCTTGTTTATCCAAAGGCTTCTCCCCCTGCTGTCCCTGTGTAGGGAGCCAGTTCTCCCCAGGGATGTGCCACAGGGCCCAGAAGAGGAGGGGAAAACAAGGCCCAGAGCTGGGTTCCTGACCTGGTGCCCCCCCCCCCCCCCCTGCCCCCCCCCCCCCGCCCCACCACCACAGCAGAGGCAAAACTCAGTCCCAGAACTATGGACCGAAAGGCTGACCAAAGCAAGGTCGGGGAAAGAGGTGAGCCCAGCTCCCAATGTGGGCTTCAGCTGGGACCCTCAGCATGCTGCTAACTGTGAGTGGGGCCAGACTCAGTCCCGAAAGCTACCTCAAGCCTGGAAGGGCTGCCGCTCTCCTCAGCAGGTCTCCACCTCCAAAACACCCCATATTGTACCCTTAGGATCTTGGAGGTGACTCTGCCAGATATCCAGGCTGAGGGTAGCCCCAGGCTTCGTGCAGAGAAGGGCCTGGAGTTGTCTTGGAATATGAGGAAGAGTAAATAGAAAGGAACACAGAGTCAGCAGGAAAAGGCCGAACGAGGAAAGAAGCACCAGGAGGGAAGCCGCGGGCTGCAGATGCGGACAAGGACAGGGGAGCAGCATGTGCCTGACACCGCGCTCTGTCCTAACGCACGCACGCACCCATGCACTCAGACCAAGTCCCTCGTCCCTAAGAGCAGGGTCTCTGAGACTGGTGTTCCCCCCACCCGACCCACTCCCCTGCTCTATCAGTAAAGTTGCCAGCCACCACGCATCTTAGTGAGTCTAGACTGATGGCCTGGGCCGCTGCGGAAGTCCCCACCTGACCCCTACACTCTGTGAGAGGCATTCTGTACAGTTTGAGTCTTAAGCCCTCTCCAAAACCTTGACCCAGCATTATGACTAACTCCAAACTCCCCCTAACTCAGTACAGTCAAACTGTCAAACCCGTATCCAACTCATTTCTAACTATCACAGCAACATATGTCATGATAAAAATTTGAAAGTCGAAAATAGAAAGTAGAAGAAACGACTCATGAGCTCAACACCTACCCAAGCTTAAAACCCAGACCAGCCCTACTCTTAGTGACATGCCATGCATTACCCCATCTGACATCTAAATCAACACATTAATAAACCTTAGCCCCAGCCAACCCTGTGCCTGTCCAAACCTCACCACATCCCCCAGCTAGACTCAAACCTCAACCACACTCAGTCAGCCAAATCCCAATAAACTAACCTGAAACTTTAAAAGTAACCCAGTCCTTAAACCTAACCTAGCCCCATACCAATTATAGCCTTGCCCTATCCTAACCCTAATTGCCTTTACCCAGTCCCGGTGCCCACTGACTCCTGGCCTAGTGCTCTTTACCTTGGCCCACACCTAAAAGCTGGGAAAATCATGTTTCCCAACTGCCTATGGGTATCTTCACATTATCAACCCCTGGCCTCTGGTATCCCAGGATGTCCAAACTCTCCAGCACCATCAGCTGACAAGCCAAACCCATCAGATACATCATATTCCCCCTCTTTCTCTCTTTCACATCCCCCACCCCGACCCTCTTTACTGTAGGTTCATCAGAAGACCTCACTCAGGTCAAACTTTTCCCCATCCAACCTCCTAGATAAGAATGGGGCAAACCTCCACCCCACAGCTCCACACCCAGGAATCCTGTTCAAGAATGTACCCACCACTGACTGCATGAGCCAGCCCTCTGTCCTTCAGCCTGACCCCCTTCAAGCCTACCCCTTGCCTCCTGTGGCTCTCTGTGTGGACTCATCTCAGGGCGGCCTCTCTTGTGCCCTTCCCGGGGCTGACTGCTGGCAGCTGGCAGCTGGCAGAGAGACATGTGCTGTTTCCCCCCCCTTGGCTCCCTAAACTGCAGAGGGTCTGGATTCAGAGTCCCTAGGCCTGGCCCCGTCCCTCCACGTACACACACATACGCATTGGCATACGTATACTGGCTCTTTCTTAGCTGACACACAAATATGCTTTCCGATATATACTGGTAGATACACACACAGAGGCCAAGTTCTCGTCCTCAAACACATACATGCCTCCATACACACACACACACCCAGGCCAGGAACGCTCCCCTCCTCCATCCCCCCTGCCTCCCATCTGGCGGCCCACCCTCACCAACCCTGCGCCCGGCCCAAGGTGGGGACAGACACCTGAGGGGCTGCCAGCTGGGCATCCTCCACTGGGCCTGGGCCCGCCCTCATGTTTCTCGCCCCTCCTGCCCGCAGGGGACTCGTGGGGGATGCTAGCTTGCCTGTGTGCTGTGCTCTGGCACCTCCCTGCAGTGCCAGCCCTCAACCGCACGGGGGACCCAGGGCCTGGCCCCTCCATCCAGAAAACCTACGACCTCACCCGCTACCTGGAACACCAACTCCGCAGCTTGGCTGGGACCTACGTGAGTATCCAGGGCAGCTGAAAGGTCTGGGAATTGGCAAAGAACGAGGAGAGAAGATGGTGGAAGAGAGACAGAATGGTGGAGGGGTCCCGGTGAGCAGTGGTCACCAGGGGGCCCTTTGGTTCCAAACGGTCCCCATGTCTGGCCTATCTCCTACCCTTCCCTCTGAGGTGCGCCCCTCCTTCCCATCCCTGGCCCCAGGACTAGGCATGTGGGCAGGCCTCGCACCCGCCTTGGCCCACTGCCCCACTGGCTGCCGGCCCAGCCGCCCGCCTCCCCCTGGGGGCCGGGGAAGTCTCTTCTGTTTACACCGTGTTGTGGTGTCTCTTGCACGGGCGGGGCTGGGTGGGGATGGAGGGGCCCCACCTCCCATGCCTGTGTTCCAGCTCGCCTCTGCCCCAGACCTGGGGCCCTGCTGCTCTGGACCCATGGGCCTCCCTTCTGTCTGCCTCTCCCATCCTAGCTGGGCCTCCTAGGGGGGACTTGGGGGAAGGGGGCTGCGGGGAAGATAGGCCAGTAGTGGCAGGAGGTTCAGGGTGTGGATGGAAGTTGTGCCATAAGGATTTGGGGGCAGTCCAGAGGTGTTCAGAGAGCCCAGGAGAGAAGGAAAGAGGGTCAGAGTTGCCGAGGACCATGGGGAACCGGCCCCCTCTTCCCGTGTTCCTCTTCCACATCCCAGACCCTACTCTGGAGCCAGGGAAAGAAAGGGGAGGAGGGTGGCGGGGGAGCTGGCTCCAGCCCCAGGATACACCGAGGAAATTAGTTTGTCTCTGTGCTTGTCAGCGTGTGAACCTCCCCCTGGGCCCTTGCCTATCCCAGGCCTCGCCCCTCTCTTCTCCCTTTCTCTCCAGCTGAAACGTCCCCCTCAGCCCTTTCCCTGGGCCCCAGGCCTCTCCCTTGAGGGTTGGCAAAGCTCTGTCCTCTTCCCTAGACTGCCTCCTATACCCTTCCTCCTGCCCAACTCTTGAGACTGCCTCAGTTTCTTCCTTCTGCAGCCCTGCTCCTAGGAGCTCTTCCTTGGGGGGACTTGCTGCTTAGTGAGTACCATCTGCCCCCTGGCCTTCTGCTGGTGGGACCAAGCGTGTTGGGAGGCAAATGGAGCTCTGATTCCCACGGGCCCCTCTGCCTTCCCACCCGCTTTTCCCTTCCCTGGCCAAAAACCTTTGCCTGACTCTGCTACCCCCTCTAGCTCCCGACCCTTTTTCTCTCCTGGCCTTCCCTGCCAAATTTCTCGAAGGAGTGGTCTACACCCTCTGCCTCCGCTTCCTCTCCACCCACTCACTCCTTAACCCCCTGCAATCTGGCCTCCAGGCCACTGAAACGGCTCTCTCCAAGGTCGGCAGGCACCTCCTTTTCGCCAAACCCAACAGAATTTTCTAAGGCCCATTCCCCTTGCTCTCTGTTTTGCAGCCACACTGTCGAGTACTCCTGCCTTCTCGAACTCCTCTTCTTGGCTCTGCACTCTTCTGGTCCACCTTCCACCTCTGCGGCCTGGCCACCTGGGTCCTTCCGGCTCCTCTTCCTCTCTGCTCTGCCCCGTGGTGGGCACGCTCCCAAGGGTTGCACACACGGCCAATCAGCACGTCCTCCCCGAGTATCTCCTGCGTGTTTTTCTCTTCCTACACCTCTCATCAACCCCCACTGCCTCAACCGCCACCTCCATGCAGATGACATCCCTGGAGAAACTTAGGGGAGGCCCTCGCACAGAGAGGCCTAGCGAGGAGATGGGGCCAGTGTCAGGGGACACAGGAAATAGGAGCTTTGGGAGCAGGTTATCTCCCGGTGGCCCTCCTCCTCCTCCTCCTCCTCCATCGCCCTCTCCTTTTCACAGCTGAACTACCTGGGCCCCCCTTTCAACGAGCCTGACTTCAACCCACCTCGGCTGGGGGCAGAGACTCTGCCCAGGGCCACTGTCAACTTGGATGTGTGGCGGAGCCTCAATGACAAACTGCGGCTGACCCAGAACTATGAGGCCTATAGCCACCTTCTCTGCTACTTGCGTGGCCTCGACCGCCAGGCTGCCACGGCCGAGCTGCGCCGCAGCCTGGCCCACTTCTGCACCAGCCTTCAGGGCCTGCTGGGCAGCATCGCGGGCGTCATGGCAGCTCTGGGCTACCCGCTGCCCCAGCCTCTGCCCGGAACCGAGCCCACCCGGGCCCCCGGCCCTGCCCACAGCGACTTCCTCCAGAAGATGGACGACTTCTGGCTGCTGAAGGAGCTGCAGACCTGGCTGTGGCGCTCGGCCAAGGATTTCAACCGGCTCAAGAAGAAGACGCAGCCCCCGCCAGCGGCGGTCACCCTGCACCTGGAAGCCCATGGCTTCTGATCTCTGACCTTTACCGCCTCCTCTCTCCTCTCCTCCCTCAAATCCTGCTCCCACTCTGGGAGGGAGAAACCCATATGCCAACATCTGTTGAGCCAGGAGACAGAAGCCATGGGCCTCTGGCCCTCTCCGGACTTGGAAGAGGGCATGATCGACAGGGCCTGTCCCCTCCCCGCTTTCCAAAGCCCTGCAGGTCTCGTCCACAGGGAGGAGCGCTCCCGGGGGCAGTGGTTCAAGTTGGTGCGAAGGCTCTCACAGCTTCCTGCTTCCTGCCCGGCACTTGCCGGCGCCCACACGGCCCCTCACGCGGCACTTCCAGGAAGCATGCCCGTAGGCAGGGAGGGGGGCCACCGCAGCATGTGCCTTTCTGGGGCGGGGGGAGCCCTTTGGCTGCCCCACTCTCCTTGGATGGGCGTTGTTCCCCTGTCCCCAAATAGCTCAGTACATCCAATTCAGGAAACACACACGGTGGCAAGTCCAAACGGGAAGAAACGGGATTTAAAAGCGGAAGAGGTGGGATCTGCATTGGAGGTCATACTAAAAGCATAGGGGCAGGGACAGAGCGGACCCACGGCTCACCAAGGCAGTCGGTGGCACAGGACGGCAGCCAAAAGGACCTTGCCTTGCATCTTCTTGCCGGCATCATGGTGCCTCCTCTCCACCCCCTTTCCAGGGTATCTGTGGGTTGCCCAGGCTGGGGAGGGCAACCATAGCCACAGCCACAGGGTTTCCTGAAAGTTTACATTGCAGTAGCATTTCGGGGTGCGGGGGGCAGCTCCCCCAGGCCCTGCCCCCCAGCCTCACCCACTCATGACTCTAAGTTTGTTGTATTAATATTTATTTATTTGGAGATGTTATTTATTAGATGATATTTATTGCAGAATTTCTATTCTTGTATTAACGAATAAAATGCTTGCCCCAGGACTTCATCTCTTTGCTTGGCCTGGTGCTTCCCCTCCTGGGCCCCCGCGTGCCTGGTGGCTTGGAGCCTGGCAGTCCAGGGCAGAGCTCGGAGAGGCAAAGAGCTTGGGGAAGAGGCTCTGCCCTGTCCACAGAGCGCGGTGCCCACAGCACACTGTTCCTCCACCCACGGTGCGTCCCTTTAGTCCTTCCAACATCTTCTTGTCTGGCCGCGTGTCTTCCCCCTCCCGGCCTTTGCTCAGCCCGCCTCCCCTCTCTGGATTACTTTAAAGGTCTCATAGGTCTCTCTCCCTGCGAAGCTGTCCACCTGCGCCTCTGGTAAGCCACGCGCGGTCAGCCCTCAGCTTCACCGGGACCCCCACCTGTGGTGGCCCCAGGCAGTGACCCTTCCCTTCTCAATACCCTTCATCTCCTAGGGAGTGTGACTGACTGTGGCCATGTCACAAGTCTCAGGCGTGACTCTACTCCCTTCTTGTAGACTCTTTTCAGTGTAAGACAGCAGGTTGGGGGGGCGGGTGGGTAAGAGAAAAACTCATACTGGTCTGCAAAGCGAATGGGATAGATGTGACTCAGGGATGACCTCAGCTCCAAGCCCAGCCTCACGGCCTCCTAGCTGAGTGACCTTGGACAAATTACTTAAAGCTCTCTATTCTCTGATTTCCCCATCTGTGAAATGGGGATAATTAAATACCCTTCTAAGACTGTTTGAAGGATGAGAGAGACAATAAAGGTAAGGTGCCTGGCCGCGGCCGCAGCCGCAGCGAATAGTGATCTGATCTCCAGTTATTTGTGACAGACTGGCCTGCACTGACACTCTCGTGAAGAGCCACTGGGTCAGCTAGGGGGCTAACTGCTCCCAGGTAACACAGAGGTATTTCACCAGGGCCTCCGCGAGACAGTGCCCTAAGCACAGAGAGTAACAAATGATGGTGACGTCAATCAGTTGACGAATCTTGCAAAGGTCTGCCCATCACTGCGCCGACTGGAGTAGGAAACCCAGCAGAAGTCTGAGACCTGACTTGGCTCCTGCCCTTATGGAGCCTGCGATCTCTCTGGGAAGAGAAGACCAGCTGACCTGAAACTACTGACAGGTGCGTGAGCGTAGGTGCATGAGCTATTGGACTTGCTTGTGGGCGAGCCACAAGCCTGCTGAATGTCCCAGAGTCACCTGGCCCAAGTTGGAGGGAACATGCCCCGCCAAGGGGTCCGGGCCCTTCAGGCGGACATATCTGCCCAAACCCTGTCTAGATATCCTGCGGGCCTGCTTTCTGCCTAACGAGAGGGAGGAGAGGGCATCCGGGCTGTCTCCACATCGCAGCAAAACCTAGCAGCCTGTAATGTGCAAGGCAGCAAACAAGGGGGCTATGCAGAATACAGGAGAAGGAAGATATATCCCGTACCACTGTACTGCGTGTTTCTTAGGGGCAGACTCTGAGTTTTCCCCACCTCTCTATCCCAGTTCAGGCTCAAGCCCACGGAAGGTGTTCAGTTAGTGTGTCGAACAAAACACTCGAGAGAAGGGACTGGGACTCCCCCCGCCCTCCCTTGCTCCAAATGCTAGAATCCAAGGCAGAATTGGATCAACTGTGGAAAGACACAGGCAAAATACTTGGAAGTCAGGGAAGGAGCGATCGCGTCCCTTCAGCGAGGGTGCTGGTCTGTAAGTCCTCTCAGGGAGGCAGGGGTGTCTGCAGCCACCACTGTCCTTCCAGTGCCCAACACACAGTAGGTGCTTCTGCACAGACTCTCAGGGTCGGGCATGGACAAGGGCAGGGCAAGGGTCAGTTCAGTGTGTCTGTCTCCCTTGTAAGCAGATAGCATCTCGAGGGCACGTTCCACAATTTATTCATCTTTGCATCCCTCTAGCATTTTAGCACAATGCCCTGCACCGAACTAAAGTACTTGATAATTTAATATAAGCCGATTTAAAGAGTGTCAAGACAATAGTGTATGAGAAGCCAAGAGAAGAGAGTTTTAGGGAGGCAGCTGATCAACAGTGTCAGATGCCCCAGAAGCGCTAAGAGAAGAATTTGGGGGAAACCCACTGGGAAATTGGGAGGTCACAGGTGACCTTTGCGGGAGCATTTGGGAGGTAGACTCCAACTGTGAGATTAAAGGAGGGGGTGAGAAAGAAGGAAAAGGGGTGAATGTATTCTCTCCAGGCATTTGGTGGCAGGATCAAGGAAGGCTTTTTGTGTGGTTGGTTGGTCTGCTGTTGTTTTTAAACAGAAGAGATGTAAACGTGAAATGGCTGCGGGAGGGGTGGGAGCTGGAGAAGAATGGAGAGGGACAAGCAGAGGAAGGGAATCAAAAGGGCTGCTGGCCAGCCACATGGAGCCAGGTGACACCAGCACACACATCTCTGTCGTGGATTGTGACACCCCCTAGCAAGCCAGGGATGGCAGGAGGAGAGGACAGGGTGAAAAGAGGGCACTTCCCAAGGCCGAGGACTGACAGGGCAGGAATGGCAGAGACTCGAGGGTCGAGAGACTCCAGAGGGCTCGAAATGGTGCTTCTGAGTGGCCGGGAGCTGCAGCACACGCGGGGTCTCAGAGCCGGGCCTGCAGCAGATGGAAACAGAGGAGGAGAGCAACCGGGGAAGGGCGGGCAAGCACACAAGTTCGCCCGGCTGAGGACACAGAGGGGGCGTCATAAAGAGTAAGGTGGGGGAGGCGGACACAGGGGACAGCTGAGCCGGAAAGGGCATCTCAGAGTCTGAATTCTTGAACTCTCCCCCAGATAGCCCCCTACTGATGGTGACTGATGGTGTCGGGGTAGGAGCCCGTCCTTTGGGTTTTGGAGCTTCGGACTGTGAGCAGGTGGCTCTGGGTAAATGACAAGTCATCAGGCTCTTCTATGAGTCCGTTGTTGGTTCTCCACCCACCACTGCTCCGGGACCGGTGGTGAGTCTGTGTCGGTTACTCAGGTTCCACCTCTTAAGTGTGGCCTTAGCGTCAGGGGCCCAGGTACGCAGAGGTCAGCTTAAAAACCTGGAATGCCTGGGGCCTGCGGTGCCATGGGAAGGAGGACATTATCTCTGGAAGTCTTTCTGTCCCAGGAAGGCTAGGGAGAGTAGGAGGGAAGGAGAGAAGCTCTCCTCCCCATCCTCTCCATCCAGACAGCACAGAGCGGATTAGGAAGCTCGGCATCCTCTTGGGTATCTGGAAACGCATCCGTATGTGCGAGGATGGGCACGAGTTGGCGAACGGTCCCTCGGGAGAGGCAACTTCGGGGGCAGGGGTGGGAGTGGGTGTGGAAGAGGTGGAGGGTGGCCAAAGGCCGGTGACGCCTTGCCAGCTTCCTGCCTTTGCAAAGACTGACCCAACATCCAGGACTCAGGGCCCTCGCAGTATGTGAAGAGACTCATTCAAGTGCTCGTCTTACAGACACGCGCACACATTCGCCCACTCGCCACAGCCACCCCGAATGGGGAAGGGCCAAGGGAGGCCCTTGTTCCCCTTAACCTAGAGGGTAAGGGCCAGTGATCCGGGCCCCTGACTGAGTGCTCTGATGGGTGGTTCCCTCTCAGCTCCCCCTTCTTCTCTGGAGCCACAACTGTCCCTGCCTTTGTCCCTTCAGTTCTTGAGCTCCCTGACTCAGCCTGGTTCCCCAGTTCCCAGCAGTAGACAAAGCCCTTGTCAGTGGGGTGGGGGTGGGGACAATGAGGAAGTAGCTGTGAGCTTTAGAACCAGAGTTCCAGCCCTTCCTCTCAACCTTCAGGGTCTTCCAGCCTCCCTAGTGCAGAGGTCACCCCTAGGCCCCTCCCCAACTTGCCCTGACCTCTAAGGCCTGGCCAACCGGGTGGAAACGAACTAGGACCTTCCTCCCAGCTAGACAAAGTCTGACACCTGGTGGCCAAGGTGAGAAATGGCCAGAAGGATCCCTTTTCAACTGTTCCCAGAATTTCTCCAGGGCCAGCTGGCCAAGGTGACAGGGGCAGTAATGGGAGAAGGCTCCGAGGGGATGGTTGGGACACGGCAGAAAAGCCAGCCAGTGGCAGAAAAACCCAGATGGAGGGGGACCTTTGCCTTCCATCAGGCTCCTGCCCCTCAAAGCCCACAAGGCCAGAGAACCCGGAGCCGGGAGAGGTGGGGTGTCTGGGATGGACTAGGAGGAGTTGCCTGAAAGAATTCTGGTCCACAGGGTGGGGAATGGAGCCCATGGTGTGTGGGCATGTGGGTGGGGGGGCCAGGGATACGAGTCTGGCTGCCCAGAATCTCTAGCTCCAGTGGGTGGCAGGGCCTGAGGGCCTGAGGAAGGGGATGCTGGGGAGAGGGAAGGAGAGCAGGCTACACCCACAGTCTGCTGGGCCCCAGGCAGCTGCTTCTCTATACCTGCCCCAACCTTCCTGGCTCTAGCTGACTCTCTCCACGACGAGCCCCACTGTGAGCTAGGGGAGGGAGAAGGGGCTCCTAGGGCACCTGTGCAGTGCTGAGGCCCCCCCCCCCCCCCCCGCCACATTGTCTGAGCTAAGCCAGGCCTAATCCCCTTCCCCTCGGAGCAGTAGACAGTGGGCCTCAGCCTTCAGGAAGGTGCTGGGCTCCTGTTCCGGTCTTCGCTCTCCTTTTCCCTTGGGTTCCCCCAAGACTTCGGTCTTGGCCTCAAGCAAGGCCCTTGAGTGTTCCCAGGCTGAGATGCATCGGCCACTCCTGCCAGTCCCATAACCATCCTCTGGGGGTCAGAGCTGACCCGGAAACAGGCTCCTGGGTCTCAGGAAACTCCCTGAAGGAGGGAGAACTCAGCTCCTAACTCAGACCTCTGGCCTGGCCCTCCAGCCTGAAGCCCAAATTGTGATAGGCCCCACGACAGCAGTTTGGGGGATAGGCTGGGAGGCTGCTTGAGTAGGGACAGGGGTTCCAGGAAGAAAGGAGATGGGGGCAGACAGGAAGGGAAGGAAGAAGGACAAGACCTGTTGGGTGGGTAGGCCGAGTTACAGAAGGATGCCAGTTGGACAGGGATGGCTCCAAAGCTCCTGGGTGGCAGCTCCTTTGAGCCTTGGAGCTTGGTCCCACTACTGCATGACTAGCACAGGAGGGCGATGCTGTCTGCGGAGAGTTCCCTTGACTCCAGGCCAGAAAAACAGTCCTAGGGTGCCTGCACTTGAGCCGATTGCCTTGAAGGGGGAAAGCTACAGGCCAGGCTGGGTGAGAGAGGCTAGCAGGGCCTGGGCCAGGCAGAGCCGGGGGCGGCTGGCGGGGACGGCCCAGACAGTGCCCACAGAGCAGGCCAGGGTGCCAGAGGAGAGAGGGAAATGGGCTCGGGCGGCAGTAGGAGCCACTGTGGCCTCCCAGCGGCACACCTCATTTCACGCTCCCTGGGCGGTGGCAGGGCCCCACGGCTATCAGCTTTCAGGGGTGGGAAGGACTAGGAATGAGGAGGGGTCTGCCCCGCCCATGGCTTCCTACTCCCTCGGGGCTCTGTGGACTCAGGAGTGAGGTGCCACACACCTCTGGGACGCCCCCTGGGGAGAGAGTGGTCAGTCCCACCGAGCCCGGGCACGATCCCTCCGTGGCGTGCTCAGTGCCTGACTGGACTCCGCACCTCAGCCCTTCCCGGGCCTGGTGGAGAGGGCCTCCCTGCTCCCCTCCCCAGTGCAGCAGGGCCCCTGTCTCCCTCAGTGTGGGCCCCACTTAGTCCACGAGGCAGATGGGGGATTAGGCCAGGCCCAGCCCAGAAAATAAAGCAGGGAAGGGCCCTCCAGCTCTGTGCAGTGCATTCGCGAGCTCTGACTCCCACTCGGCCCTCCTCAAGGAAGTGGATGGGGAGAGCCAGGCAGGAGGAGGCCCCTGAAGACATGTCCTGTCCCTGCTCCTCCCCTTTGGCGGTCCACTCTGCAGACCATTTTCCTCTCTTGTGCCCACCTCACTCCTAACGCAGCGCACCCGCACCCCAGAGCAGTGGAAGAGGGGGCAGGCAGAAGCCTCTGAGCAGGCCCGGCTCTCCTGGAAGGAGGAACTAGATGGATCTCTAGAGGGCAGTTAGAGCTGGGCTGGTCCCTGTGCCGATTCCCAGACTCTCGCTGACCAGCGCCGTTGCCTGCTGCCAGGAAGTTGGTGAGGGGGAGGAGGGTGTAGGGGTGACTCAGCGATGACAGGAGCCCAAGGGACAAAGGTCATGGGCGGAGAATTGAGAGACACTGTTTACAGCAGCCTGCCTCCTCCAGGAGGTCTTCCAGTGCTAAGCCAGCCCTGCGGTCCAACTCATCTCTGACCCACCCTCTCCCCTATCCTTGTTAGGAACTTTATCCCCGCACTGATGACAACTTGTGCGTCCTGTTTGCCTCCGCTATTAGCCTCTGAGCTCCTGGGAGGGGAGGGGTGGGGGAGGGCACGACCTGTGGTTTAACTGGGGCCCCACAATGCTGTGACTATCAGCACTTCCTACTTTCAAGAACCATTTTATGGGGCGCCTGGCTGGCTCAGTCAGTGGGGCATGTGACTCGATCGCAGAGTCATGAGTTCAAGCCCCATGCTGGGGGTAGATATTACTTAAAAAAATAAAATCTTAAAAAAAAAAAAGAATCATTTTACATCTATTTTAGTTGAGCGAATATGTGGGGAAATGCTGAGAGCAGTACTTGGCATACTGTAAGCGCCATATAAGTGTTTGGTTTAGTGTGGGTATTTTCTGCTCATACTGTCATATTAGTGAGATGGCAGGTTTTACTGGTGAAAAACTAGGGATACCAATACACTCTGGCCTCCTGCTCAGTGTGGAATCTTCCTGACTGGTAGGGTGGGCATGGGGCAGGCTGCAGGACTCCGGGAGAGTTGACAAGGCCAACGCTTGCCTGGACTAAGAGTGGGCAGGGTCTTTGGGCACAGACTGTGAGAAAGGAGCTTTGGAACCCATGGGCTTTTCCGGCCAGGTCTCCTGGGGCCAGTGGGGGTGGGATGGGAGCAGGGAGGGGGCTGGATTAGCCCAAACTCTCATCGGACCTCCAGACCTGCCCCCACTGAGCTCTGCGGGACAAGGGGTGGGAGCGGAGGCTCCAGCTGGACTCTGGGGAGTTACCAACCGGCCACGGGGATTAGTGAGGCTGAAAAGAACATTTGCCTAGGAAGGGCAAACGGGAAGTGAGAGGCTAAGGATAACGCTCTATTAAGTCCCCCGAGACCCACTGCAGACCAATGGGGCGGAGGGGGGGCAGGAGGAGGTGGTGCCGTCTGGGGCATCTTGACAGGTCTCCCACCCCAGCCTCGCCCCTTCTCCCCCAGAACACAGCTGCAGCAGCGGCCCCGCCCCCTCTGCCTGCGCCGCCTGCCATTGGCTGAAGCCGGGCCCCGCCCCGCAGAGGTGGCCAGCCATTGGCTTAGGTCTTTAATGTTTGCGTGCTTGTGGGGGTGGGGGACAGGCGTCATTCCCTGGAACCAGCGGACTTCCTCTCGGCTAGTCTGGGTCACCGTGTCTGCCTGTCGCTGGCCCCAGGCTCGCTCTCTGGCCTCAGCCCTCTCTCACTCTCTCTCTCTCAGCAGCTGTCTCTCTCGTGCCCGCTGGCCTGTCTCCTTCCTCGCAGTCGCCTCCTTCTTTGCCTGCCTGGGTGGCCGCCATGGGCCGGAAGCGGCTCATCACTGACTCCTACCCTGTAGTGAAGAGGAGGGAGGGCCCCGCTGGGCACAGCAAGGGGGAGCTGGCACCAGAGCTAGGTCTCTAAAGATTGGGGGACGGGAGCAGTGGACACCACCGAGGGGCATGAGAGGACGTGGGTGGACGCGGGCAATGGCACGGGAAGTGAAGTATGTCCTCTACTTCCTAGTCCAGGCCTGGCAACGGCCGGCAGAGGCCAAGGGGTGGCGAGGGCCGGGGAGCAGTGGGACAGCTGTGAAGTGAGCAGCAGGGGGCTGGCCTTGCAGGGCATAGGCCCCGGGCAGGCCTGAGAAGCAGCATGTCATTGCAGGGGAAGAGCCCCAGCCTCTGAGCGTGGATGAAGCAGAGATGGAGCTGCTGAGGCAGTTTGATCTGGCCTGGCAATACGGGCCCTGCACAGGTGAGAACCCCCTCAGGCCCCAGGAGCACATCCTGGAGACAGTCCTGTCATCCACACGTCCCTGAAGCAAGCCAAGCCCCTGCCTGGGTCTACTGAGACTGGGGGGCGTGGAGGTCCCAACACACCCCTCCACACACATTCTCTAGCCTGGACTCAGTGTCTTCTTCCCACCCTGGCAGGGATCACACGGCTGCAGCGCTGGCATCGGGCCGAGCAGATGGGCTTGGAGCCCCCCGCCGAAGTGCGCCAGGTGCTGCAGACCCACCCTGGAGATCCCCGCTTCCAGTACAGGTCAGAGACAGGCCAGGGAGGGCTTTCAGGGGGGCCAGGGTTTTCGTCAGGCACCAGCAGCCTGCTGGCCCCAGGTGGGGGCTGCCCTGACCTGAGGAAGAAATGGGTGAAGGCTCTTGGGCTTTGCTGAACGGGCGAGAAGGCTCTACAGGGTGCCTGGCTCAGGAAGGCAGAAGATGGCTTTAACACTTCTTAGCTCTGAGCTAATGGTGGGGGAAGAGTGCACCCAGGGCCCAAGGGACTCTCTATTTAGTACAGAGGGGTTGGCCAAGGACTGTAGGCCATGGCCAAGAATTGGGGCTGGTGAAATCAGATCAAGGACTTAACTGACTCGCTCTGATTTTTCCCTCCCCCTCCCCTTGCACAGCCTCTGGCATGTCTATCCCCTTTGAGGCACCACCCAAGGCCTCCTGCCTGCGATCCCAGGACCTCAGGACACAAGCGGGAGCCAGTTTGCTGCCCCCTTGGCTCAGTTCTGCCATGAGAGTGTTTGGCTGTGAAGAGTGTGAAGAGGAAAGAGGCTGAATCTGGAGGTCTCTGAGGCTCAGCCTTTCATCTAACCAGCAGGCTCCTGGAGCCCCCTCTGGGAGCCAACACAGCTGAAGTTTGCACTTCCTACATGGAGAGTGGTCTCTGAGGACCAGGACCTGACCATGACCCTTCAGATGCCTGCTACACACCTCCCTGACCTAAATGCTGTGCTCTGGGGAATAGCGTGGCAAAGGGGCACAGCCTTGGACAAAGCCAGACTCAGGCAGGTGTCTAAGAGGCAATGACACACTCCCCACTTGAGGCTGGGAATCCGAGGGCAGAACTGGCAAGGGGTTCATTAATGCTTATCAATAAAGAACAGAATCTGGAAGCTTGACCTCCAGTGCCTCCATGTGGCCCTGTTTGGGCTGGCAGCAATCAGCAAGTTGATAGGTGGGAAAGAGCCGGCACCATGCTTTCCCTCTGTTGTCCCATCCTAGATCTGAGATGGAAGAGAGACGCCTTAATAGATGGTGGGACAAGTCCTCATTAGAGCTGAGTAACCTCTGGCGCCCCCTGGTGGCGTACAGGGAAACTACTCCTTAGTCGCCTTCAAAGAGTCGCCTGACTCTTTCTACCTGACCTGCCATCCAGCCTGTCCAGTGTAGCCCACCTCACAAAAATGGGTCCTTTGTCAGAGGGGACTCCATAGGCCCACACATCATAAAGCCCAGACCTACGCATTCTTAGCAAGCACCTCTGCTTCCCCACACTGGGGCCACCTGGATCCGAAGTATATTTGGGGAAGTCCAGCCTGCAGGTCCTGCTTGGAAATGGGCATCATCTGATGGGCTTTGATGGGGAACTGGGTGGAGCAGAAACAACGCTTAGGGGACCTTGGGATGGCATGGAGTCAGTACTCCTCACACTTGTTTACCTTCACTCCATCCTGAGCGGACAGAGACCGCACGACTATAACTCCTTGGGGACAGGCCTACAGAGCAGCCAAGTGGCCCCCTCAGCCCCCACTGTACTGGGCGCTGCCCATGCCTCAAGCTCTTTAAATGAACAATCTCTAGAGTTCCTAAAGGGCCATCAGGGTACGTTTTACGGAGAAGGAGCCCGAAGCCCAGAAGGGCTCTGCGGAGTTGCTCAGCGGTGCCAGCAGGTCCGTTGTGGCACAGAGATGAGAGGCCACGTGCATCGGGCTCTTCCCATCCATACCCGTGCCCCTGCCCATTTGCTGAGCATCCTCCGCACGCCGGGCTCTAGAGGTCCTCTTGGGTGTTGCCGGTGGTGAGAGATGAAGGAAGGCCCACAGGCAAATATTATGTCACGTGGTGGTCGGTGGCAGGTCACATCAGGGTTAGAGGTCAAAGAATGCCAGGGGTGCTTAGAGAGGTTGATCAGGGAAGTTCCCCGACAGGGCGGCATTTGAGCAGACCTGAGCGAAGTACAGGAACGAGCCTTGCACCTCTGTGGTACTTGGGACCGAAGGAGCAGCAAACACAGTCCCCAAGGCAGGAGAGTTCGCAGCCTGGTCCTGGAACAGCGTGGAGGCCGGCGCAGCCAGGGCAGAGGGAGCGAGGGCAGTGGCAGGGGAGTGTAAGGGGAAATGAGGCCAGAGAGGTGGCAGGCCGGTCCCACAGGGCCTCTCAGGCCTAGATAAGGAATCTGGATTTTATTCTGAGTGAGATAGGAAGACAGTGGTGGGTTCTGAGCCAATAAATGACACAATCAAGCTTATGTGTTGAAAACATTACTCTGGCGGTTGGTGGAGAACAGATTGTGGAGGTGGGGGAAAAAGAGGCAGCAAACCCGCTCAGGCTTTGGGGGTCGGCCTCGAGAGAGGTGACGGTGATTTGGACCAGGGTGGGGAGATCAGTCGGTTGTGGGCTTGGGAGAGGGAGGAGCGAAGGAGAACTCCAAAGGCCTCGGCCTGAGAGTCTGGGAAGCCAGAGTTCCCATGACCGAGATGGGGAAGGCTGTGTGAGGGGTGGGGGTGGGGGGTGCTGGGGAACCAAGAGTCCGCGCCTGAAGTGGGTGACACCCCAGCGGAGCTGGGGAGTAGGCGGTGGATACGCCAGCCTGGAATTCTGGGGAGCTCTGGATCGGAGACGTAAATGAGGACGTTTCTTAGGTGGCATTTAAAGCCCTGAGCGTGGATAAAGTTACCTCGGTGACTGCAGAAAGAGACAAGAAGTGGTCCAAGGACAGGCCTGGGACTTCTATGCTTAGAGGCGAAGAAGGAGACTGTGGGCGGCAGGGCCGGAGGAAAATCAGGAGTTGTGGGCCCGGGGGGCCTGGACAGAAGGCATTTCAGGGTCTCAGGTGCTTTGGAGAGGCTGGTACAATGAAGCCTGAGGGCCGCATGCTGGACTTGGCCACGCAGAGGTCACCAGAGACAAGAAGTTTCCGTGACTGCCAGGTAAGAGTGTGCTGCAGTGGGCCCAGAGTGAGTGGCAGAGGTGGAAAGGGGAGCGTGCCAACTCTTTCAGGGAGTTTTACTGGAAAGGGAGCAGAGGAATACAGCGGTGACCAGAGGGACATGGGATCAAAGGAGGGGTTTGGTGTGTCGTTTTGTCTTTTGCTTTAGACAGAGTGACCCCACAGCATGATCACCCAGTGAAGACAGTGAGCAAACAGGGAGGGTACTGATGCCGCAGGAGACAGAGACAGCAGGCATATGAGGCCTTTGTGAAAGTGACAAGGGCCAGGACTAGTACCCAGGGAGAGGCTGGCCTCAGGTAGGAGCATCCAGCGTGACAGGAAGGGAGGCCAAGGATGTGGGTGTAGATGCAGGTGGGAAGGTATAGTTATCAGTGGGAACATTCGAGAATCCAGTGTTTGCTGAGAGCCTCACGTAGCTCGGAGGGGTCTGATGTTTACTAAGTGCCCTGCGTGCCATCTCCTGAGCTGAAAGCTGCACATTCCTTATCTAGTTGACTGGAGTGACTCAAAACACTCTCATTAGGTAAGTATTAGCCACAGTTGACAGATAAGGAGGCCGGAAAGAAAAGCGACTTTCTCCATCAGTAAACCCCGGGGCCGGACTCACACCTGGGGCTGCCTTCCGCAGTGCGTTACCCAACACCTGCACCCTGCTGGGCCTGCGCCCTGGGTGCTGAGGGCGCTGTTGGAGAGATGAGACCTACCCATGTGGAAAGTTAAGAAAACAATATACAGGCTACTTTGGGGCAATCGGGAGTGGTATAGATACTGAGTCTTCAGGAAGGAGAGAGCCCCGCACTTAAAAGGACCCTCATTGTGGGGACCCTGAGCACAGAGACAGCCACCTCCCGCTACGTTGGCTATCCCTGCCTTACTTTAGCACCTCACCCCTTCCGCTGCAGAATGAATGAAGACCCCCTACCACAGCTGGGGGGTGGCCTGAGACACCTCCACTCTGAATATTGTTGTTTTTGTTTTTTTTTTTAATTTTTTTTTCAACGTTTATTTATTTTTGGGACAGAGAGAGACAGAGCATGAACGGGGGAGGGGCAGAGAGAGAGGGAGACACAGAATCGGAAACAGTCTCCAGGCTCTGAGCCATCAGCCCAGAGCCTGACGTGGGGCTCGAACTCACAGACCGCGAGATCGTGACCTGGCTGAAGTCGGACGCTTAACCGACTGCGCCACCCAGGCGCCCCGTGAATATTGTTTTTAAAAAATGTTTGTTTATTTATTTTTGAGAGAGACAGAGAGAGAGACAGAATCCAAAGCAGGCTCCAGGCTCTGAGCTGTCAGCGCACAGCCCGACGCGGGGCTGGAACTCACGAGCTGTGAGATCATGACCCGAGCCAAAATCGGACGCTTAACTGACTGAGTCACCCAGGCGCCCCTGAATATCCTTACTAGTTGCATCTTTTTTCTTCAAAATCTTCTGCCAGTCTTGCATCCTACTCCATGATATTACTGAGGTGGCTGCTGTAGCATTAAAAATGGGTGAACTCACTTGTCAAGTAAACGACCCCTCCAGGAAGATGTGCCGAGAGTGGCCTGCGGCTGGCTCGACACGCCCAGCACCACCCAACCAGGCGGAGCAGCCCTGCAGGAAGTGGCAAAGAAACGTTTATCGGAAGCAAAATGGGAGGTCAGGGGCCCATGAAGGGTGAGTAAGAGGAGATGGGCAGAGAAGAGCATTCTAGATTGAGGGACTGGGCTGAGAGCAAAGGTAACAAGGAGAGGCGGACGTGTGCGCCCAGGGGAGGGCATGCAGATTGCAGCACTTGCTTAATGAGAATCGGTGCACTAAACAGCTAGCATTTCAGTGCCTACTCCATATCCAGACGGTTCTAAGTGCTGTTTATCCTCTCAGATGCTAAAATCTTTATAAAGAGACTTTGAGGAAGAGATTCAGGCACAGTGAGGTTAAGTACTTGCCCAAGGGTCACACAGCACGTAAGTGTCGGGAACGGAATCTGATGCCTGCACTCACGTCATGTGGGATAAAGCCAGCAAGGAGGGCTGCGGCCAAACATAGGGCCTGGAGCCTGAAGTGAAAGGAATCTGCACTTATCCACAGTGAAGACAGCGCCTGAAAGTTGTTGAGCAAGAGAGACATAGGATAAAAATAATCATTCCGGAGAATCTGTCTGGCCAGGTAGGAAGAAAGACTTGCAGGGAAGAAAGTGCAGGCAGGGAGACCACAGGAGAAGCTATTAAATATTCAGGACATGGGTGCTGAGATGCTGGGTTAGCAGTCAGAATGCAAAGGACAGAGAGCAACGAGAGATGTTGCAAAGGCAGGTGGCAAGGCCTGCGTTTGGGAAGGGAGGAGTGGGGAGGAGGCGTCGAAGATGACTCAGGATTTGAGCACGGGTGCGTGAGAGAAGGCTGATGCCATGGGCAGGAGACTGGAATCTGGGAGGAGGAGCAAGCTCGATTTCATGCCTGTTCAGTTTAAGACGATGACAGGACTCCCAAAAGGAAACATCCAGTAGGCAGCGGCAACTTAGAGGTCAAGTCCAGTGGCGAGGTCAGGGAGAGGTGGCATCCAGGGCAGGGGGGACCGCCTGCACAGAAGCGACAGTTGAGCCCATGCGCGTGGAGGGGTTCTCAGGGGGTGAAGAGAGACAGGGAGGTGGCGCGACGACAAGACCAAAGATGGCGCTCGGGAAATCCTCTCTAGAAGGTGGAAGACCAGCAAAGGAGAAGGGAGAGTGGCCGAGTGGCAGGAGAGCCAAGGCAGAGCAGTGTCCGGGAGGTTCCCGAGAACTTCGCAAACGGCTGGTGTCATGCTGCCAGACGTCAAGGGAGAGATCATGAGGAGACGGAAAGAGGAGGACGGCCCACCCTCTGCCCTCACATTTCCTATGTCCCTCTGTCCCCATTCTGCCGTCCCCAGCTGCCACAGTGACTACCAGTGCCACACCCACCGACGAAGGCCACACTGATTCATTCTCTAGTGACTCAGGTGTGGCGGCATATTTCCACCCTCAGACTCAGACAAACGCACCGGTAACGTCAGGCTTAAGGAGCTAATTTGCCAAGAAACTCAAGTAAATCAGGGAAAGGAACATGTCTCCGAAAGGGTCTAGAGGTGGAATGAGGCCACAGCAGTGGCAGCTTGACGTGGTTTGGGGTCAGCTCCACCTCCAGGACTTACGGGATCCTCAACATGACGGCTTGTGTTCTCCATAGTTCGTTCAGCCGAGTGCTACACTAGAAAACAGCTTCGTGCCGGTCATGGCAGATGCGGACGGTTGGAGCTCCGGTGCCTCAGCTCCGAGGGCTTCCTGGTGGGAGAGGGGGGCCTGGAGCTAATGCGAATAGGGCCACAGGACAGGAGTGCACGCGGACTTCCCGAAGACGGCTCCGTAGCTAAGTATTTCAGAACGAGCAGGAAGGACGGAAGGTGGACAGGGTCCCGGGCCCTTCCTGAGCTCTGCTGTGGTCCTTAGTCTCTTGAAGGAAAAGGCATTTCCCAGAAACCTCCTTCGGGGCAGATGCCTCCACCTCGCGGAGAGGTTCTGCTGGCTTCCAGACCTGCAAGTCCCGCCCTTGGCCACATGCCGTTTCTCGGGGCAGCCTTCCCCAAGAAGAGTTAAGGATTTCTGTGTTTATATTTTATGAGGGCACGTCTCATTGCTACAATACATCTCACTGCCTCCGCTAGAGACTGCCTCATCCTGGTGCTGTGTGTCTAGCCCAGGGTTGGCTACGTAGTAGGCACTCATGCCTCCTGTTTGGGCTATTGGTCCCGTCCAGCCTGTGGGGATTGTGTATGTGCCGGACGAATGAAGTCTGGTCCCTGTCTAAGTCGCTTCTCCTGGGGGTTGTGTGGCCTTGATGGCAGGAGCCGTCTTTTTCTAGAGCCTGCTCAGCACGGAGGGCGTCAAAGCTGTCAAACTTCAGAAGCTGTCAAAGTGGGCTCTGTTTCACTTCCCGTTTCGAAGCCTGTGCCTCCACTGGGCCTGCCCACAGAGCGCTCATCCGAGGTCCGCTTAGGTGCAGGGCAGAGAGGATCATCCCATACAGAGTGCAAAGGGCCATCTGGCTACCCACCCCCCCCCACCACCCACATGCTCTCAGGGGGATGGCAGCCCAGGATCCTCCCCCACAGTCCCACCCTGCTGGGATGTAAACTGGTACAGCTCCAAGGACGCCACATGGGCACTATTTGTCAAAATTACAAATGCACATATCCCTTTTGGTCCACATCTAGAAATTTATCCTACCGACACACTTGTATGTCTAAAAGAACATACATAAGGTTATTTCTTATCTTACCATTTGTAATAGCAAAGACTATAAACAGCCTAAATGTCTATCACTAAGGTACCGGTAAAGTAAGTTACAGTATACGAAGGACACTGTACTGTGAAAAAGTTCAAGCAAGCTCTGCATGTTTTGGTGTAGAATAGAATGAAATCTAAAATATATGTGAAGAGGGGCGCCTGGGTGGCTCAGTCGGTTAAGCGTCTGACTTCAGCTCAGGCCACGATCTCGCGGTCCATGAGTTCGAGCCCCGCGTCGGGCTCTGGGCTGACGGCTCAGAGCCTGGAGCCTGCTTCCGATTCTGTGTCTCCCTCTCTCTCTGCCCCTCCCCCACTCATGCTCTGTCTCTCTCTGTCTCAAAAATAAGTAAACTTAAAAAAAAAAGCTGCTGAGGATTCAAATCAATTAAAAAAAAATAAAATATATGTGAAGACAGTGAAGGGGGGAAAAAAAGGGTTTATAGAACAGGCTACTATTTGGGTAAAGATGTGTGTATTCACTTGTATTGTGTATAAATATCTCTGAAAGGACACCTAGGAAATTGATGCCATTAGTTACCTTTGAGAGGAAGGTAATTTGGTGGGTTGGAAATAGGGAATGAAGGGAAATCTTCATTGACAGTACTTTTGAATTTTGAACTATGCGGCTGTATTACCTATTTAATCAATCAATAAGAAAAAAATCTCGGGGCGCCTGGGTGGCTCAGTTGGTTGAGCACCCAATTCTTGATCTTGGCTCAGATCTGATAGTTTGTGAGTTCAAGCCCTGCATTGGGCTCTGCACTGATAGTGCGGAGACTGCTTGGGATTCTGTCTCTCCCTCTCTCTGCCCCTTTCCCACTTGCACTCTTTCTCTCAAATAAATACACTTAAAAAAAAAAAAAGAAGGAAAAAAAAGTCTTACCACGTTCATGCCGACGTATTTAACAAATAGTATAAATACTAAAGGGGCGCCTGGGTGGCTCAATGAGTTAAGCATCCAACTTCAGCTCAGGTCATGATCTCACGGTTCCAATCGTGGATTTGAGCCACGCATCGGGCTCTGTGCTGACGGCTCAGAGCCTGGAGCCTGATTTGGATTCTCTGTTTCCCTCCCTCTCTCCCCCTCCCCCTCCTCAATGATAAACAAACATTAAAAAAAATACTAGAGACAATTCTACTAGGGTAAAGGGGGGCACTGTGTCATGCATTGCAATGGCTCTGTGGATATTCTCTGGACTCGTAAAGGTGTACTCTTACTACGTTCCACGGGGAGAGAAGGGTCTTCTACCTGTTCTGGGGGGGAGGGGGAGTGTTGGCGGGGGGGGGGGGGAGACCCATCTCCTCTTCTTTTTCACTAGCTCCCAGCCAGGCGTCTGGCACTGCCCACACTGGGACATGAGTCAACTGTCATGGTGACCGGTTTCACAACAGTCCCAACATGATGAGTCCGGTAGAGGTCCGACCAGTTTTTTCCTTTACTCATTTAACAAGTACAGGGCAGGGGCACCTGTTAGTGTGAGCAGTATGTGAAGTCCGCACCTTGGGTTCTGAGCCTTAAAGAGATGCCCACTTTTTTTTTTTTTTTTTTTGAGAGAGAGAGAGAGTGAAAAAAAGCTAGCAGGGGAGAGGCAGATAAAGAGGGAGACAGAGAATCCCAAGCAGGCTCCACACTGTAAGCGCAGAGCCAGATGTGGGGCTCGAACCCACGAACTGCGAAATCATGACCTGAGCCAAAGTCAGACACTTAATCTACTACTGAGCCACCCAAGCATCCCAAGATTCCCACCTTTAAATAAGATTGGCAAAAACTAAAAAACTTGGACAGTATATCTCAGTTGGCAAGCTGAGGGGAAACTTGTAAGAGCATAAAATTGGCCCAGCCTCCCAGAGAGAGGAATTTGGTAGTGCTAATAAGACAGAATGGCATTTACCCTCTGACCCAGAAATGCTATTTCTAGGAATTTCTCCCGAAGATTCACTTCCACAGACCTATAGCAACGTATGCACAAGCTTATTCACTGTGGCATTATTTGTAATGGCAGAATGTTGGAAAGCACCTAAGTTCCATGGAAGCTGATTAAATAAACCCATCAGTGCAATACTGTGTAGCTATTAAATTAAAAAAAAAGGTTTTCACTAGCTGATACAGAGTGATTTCCATGATAGATTGCCAAATATGTAGTATGCTACCTTTGTGTAAGAAAGAAGGGAAAATAAGAAAATAAGATATATATCTGAAAAAAGAAACACAGGAGGAGTAAACCAGAAATGAATGGTAACATAATTGTACAGAAAAAATAACACAAGAATTCAAATAAATGTTCAATACAGTTCATGGACTTCCTAAGGACTACAAAAAACAAAACAAAACAAAACAAAACACTTGAGCTTTACTTAATTGGTTTGTTGTTGATAATATCAGCGTAGGAATTCTAAAACTGTTGTTGTTTTTGTATGAAAGATACAAAAAAATGAATAAATATATAGATGTTGGAAATCAGAGATTACACTGTGAAAAAAGGGAGATAAATATGGAATGAAGGAAGGTGAGGAAAAATCCAGAAATGTCAGATCTGAATTGCAGATAACAGTATGCAGAATTTTGTTGTTGTTGTTGCTGTTAAGTAAGCTCTACACCCAATGTGGGGCTTAAAATCATGACTCCGAGATCAAGAATTGTGACCTCTACCTCCTGAGCCAGCCAGGCGCCCCTAGAATTCATAAATTTTTTTCACTTTATTGAAATATAATTTATCTACAGATTTTAAGCATATAGTTTTGGTAAATGTATACACTGGGGTAACCATCAACCCAATTGAGATCTAGAATATTCGATCAGCCTGAAAGTTTCCTTACTCTCCTTTGCTCTCTTTCACCCTTTTGTTCTTGATAATTGGTAATTTGCATTTTCCCTCTTTTTTTTCTTAATCCATCTTGCTAGCGGTTTATCAATTTCACTGATTTTTTTCAAAGAACCAACTTTTGGTTCTGCTAACTTTCTCTGTTCTTTATGTATTTCTATTTCACTAATTCCTGCTCTCATTACTCATTTTTTGGGATTTAACTTGTTTTTTTTTTTTTTTTTTTGGCTTTTTTATTTTGCTCTTTGTTTCGACTTTTTGACTATAGGACTGATGCATCTATAAACATTTGTGTACTGGTTTTTGTGTAAATATATGTTTTCAGTTCTCTTGGGTATATATTTAGGAGTAGAATTGCTGGGTCATATGGTAAAAATATTTAACTTTTTGGAAAACCTGCCAAACTTCTTCCAGCTTCTTAGGGTAGAACCATAGAATACTGATTTTAAAGCTTTCTTTTTTTCCGATTTAAAGTTCTCAATTTCCCTCTAAAGCACTTCTCTCAGCTGCACTACACAAATTCTGATACGCTGTGCTTTTGTTTTGTTCAGTTTGAGATATTTTGCCTTCATTGTGTTTTCTTCCTTGACTCATTAGTCATATATATATGTATATATATATTTTGTTTTGTTTTAAGATTTTATTTTTAAGTAATCTCTACACACGGTGGGGCCTGAACTCATGACCCAGAGAACAAGAGTTGCAGGTCCCACCAACTGAGCCAACCAGGCACCCCTAGAAATATATTCTTTAGTTTTTAAACATTTGGGGTTTTCCAGATATATTATTATTTCTTTCTGATTTAAGAGAGCATATTCTGTGAGATTTTAATCTTTCGCAGTTTGTCTCGTGCCGAGGATACGATCTATTTCAGGGAGCGCTCTATGTGTGCTTCCAAACACTGCGGTTCTGCAATATTACGGGATAGAGTTCCCGCAGATACATACAATGTCGGCTCTGTCAAGCTCGTCGTCCTGCTCAGACTTTCTACATCCTATTGCTTTTTTTGTCCAGTTAGTCACTTATCAATTACCAACGAAGAGTTTTCCAATCTCTGTGATTACGCATTTGCCTTTTTTTCCCCTTAGTTCTGTCAGTTTTTACTTCAGTTTTTTTGTAGCTCTGCTATTAGGTGCATATACATTTAGGGTTATAGCTTCCTGTTCAGTGGGTCCTTTTCGGATTACGAAATGCCTCTCTTTATCTCTAATTCTCCTTGTCTGGACGTTAACCTGGCCTGATACGAATGTAGCTGTACCAGCTTCTTGTGCTTTCTAAGTGCCTAGCATATCTGTTTTCATCCTTTTGTCTGTAGAAAAATTCTCTCTCTTTTACATATTATATAGTGGGGACTTGACAAGCTCTGTGTTGTAACTGGAATATTTACATTTACTGGAATTATTCATACAGTTGGCTTTAGGTCTATGTTTAGTCTGTGTTAGTCTGGGTTTAGTCTGCTGGGGCCACCATAACAAAGTACCCCAGATTGGGTGGCTTCAAAAACAGAGATTTCTTTTCTCACAGTTTTGGAAGCTAGAAGTCTGAGATCAAGGTGTTGACAGAACTGGTTCCTTCTGAGGGCTGTGAGAGAAGGATCTATTCCAGGCCTCTCTCCTTGTCTTGTCGACGGCTGACTTCTCCCTGCGTCTTCACGTTCTTTTCCTTCTGTATGTGTCTGTATCCAAATCTCTTCTTGTAAGGACACCAGTCATATCGGATTAGGGTCCAGCCGAATGACCTCATTTTAACTTAGTATCTCTGCAGGGGCTCTAACTCCAAATACAGTCGCATTCTGAGGTGCTGGAAGTGAGGATTTCATCATATGAATTTGGAGAAACAGAGCAAGGTCTGTCACCTTACTACTTTTTTTCTATGTGTCCTTTAATCCCTCAGTTCATCTTTTCCTGCCTTCTTCTGAGGAACTGAATATAATTAATACCACATTTACATATTATAATTCAATAGTCAGGATTTAAATATCATTAATATTATATTTTACTTCCTTTCTTTGCTTTTTAGCTAGATCTCTTTTTATGATTTTTTAATGGTTGCCTTAGAAATTATAGTATGTAGGGGCGCCTGGGTGGCTCAATAGGTTGAGCATCCAACTACGGCTCAGGTCACGATCTCACAGTTCGTGAGTTTGAGCCCTGCGTCGGGCTCTGTGCTGACAGCTCAGAGCCTGGAGCCTGCTTTGGATTCTGTGTCTCCTTCTCTCTCTGTCCCTCCCCAGCTTGTGCTCGCTCGCTCTCTCTCTCAAACATAAACATTAAAAAAAAAAAGAAATTATAGTACACATCACCAGTTGATCACAATCTAATTGAACTTCACATTTCACAGATATTAGAGCCTTACAACAATATAAGTTTATTTGCTCTCCCATTATTTCTACTATTATATTTTATTCCTCCATATGTCATAAACTGTATCTTATGATAATATTACTTTTGCTGTAAATAGATACTTGTCTTTTGTGGAAACTGAGAAAACAAAAAAGTAACGCTTTTAAATTTACCCAACTTTTACCATTTCTGTGGTGCTTCATTCCTTCCTATGGATCCAAGTTCCCAAATTTCCTTTCAGACTGAAGAACGCCCTTTAGCATTTCTCGGAGCGCAGGCCCGCCGGCAGCAAAGTCTCTTCTCTGTCGCTCTTTTTCTTTTTAAGTTTTATGTATGTGTGTATGTATGTACATGTTTATTTATTTACTTATTTTGAGAGAGGGAGAGAGTGGGGAAGGGGCAGAAAGAGAGGGAGAGAGAATCCCAAGCAGGCTCCACGCCGCCAGCACAGAGCCCAGTGCAGGTTTTGAACTCACAAACCACGAGATCACGACCTGAGCCCAAATCAGGAGTCGGCTGCTTAACTGACTGAGCCACCCAGGAGCCCCATCCTCTATCATTTCTCATAAAATGTCTTTACCTGTCTCTCCTACTGCAAGATATTTTCATTGGCTACAGAATTCTAGATTGTCTTCTTTGTCAGCACTTCAGAGTGTGAGCTCACTGTCTCTGTCCTCCACTCTTCCACATCACTGTTCCCCGATATGGAACCTACCTGCTTTCAAAATGTTTTCTTTACCTCTGGTTTTCAGCACTTGGACTATGACATGCTTACTCCAGGTGTGATTTTCCTTTGCTCATCCTGTTTGTGGCTTGCCAAGCTTCTTGAATCTGTAAGTGAATGTTTCTCATCAAATTTCACATTTTTTTTTCTTACCATTATGTCTTCAAATACATATATTTTTCTGTCCCATCCTCTCTCTCCTCTCTTTCTGGAACTCCAGACACATACGTTAGGCTGCTTGAGATGGTCCTATAGATCGCTTGGGCATTGTTAATTTCTATTCAGTCCTTTTGTTTCTGATTTTCAGATGAGATCATTTCTCCAGACTTGTCCTTAAACTCACAGCCTATTCTTCTTCCAAGCCTTCTTCAATCTTTTGGTAAGCCACTCCAATGGATTTTTCAATCTATTTGGTTCTTTACAGTTGTATTTTTTAAATGTTTATTTATTTTGAGAGAGAGAGAGAGAGAGAGAATCAGAGAGAGAAGGAGACATCTCTGAAGAAGCAGGCTCTGAGCTGTCATGTCAGCACAGAGCCTGATGCGGGGCTTGAACTCAAGGACTGCGAGATCATGACCTGAGCCAAACTTGGACGCTTAACCCACTGAGCCATGCAGGTGCCCCAATTCTTTACAGTTTTAATTACTCTGTTAAGACTCCCAATTAAGACCACTATATTTTCCTTCAAGTCCTTAGTCATATTCATAGGAACTACTTTGCAGTCCTTGTACGCTAATTTCAACATTGGTATCATCTCATGATTATGTTTCCGCTGACTTTTTTCTTTTTTTTTCTTTAAGTTTATTCATTTTGAGAAGGACAGTGCAGAGAGAAAGAGAGAGAGAGAGAGAGAGAGAATGGAAGAGAGAGAGAATCCCAAGCAAATTCCACACGGTCAGTGCAGATCTCAACGTGTGGCTTGATCTCATGAATCATTAGATCATGACCAGAGCTGAAATCAAGAGCTGGATGCTTAACTGACTGAGCCGCCCAGGTGCCTCAGAATAATAGATTATACAAAACATATAATAAATGTAGAAGGAATGATAGAATTAAAAAAAACACAATGAAATAATAATGTAGGCCGAGATCATTCCTTGATACTAAAACCAATGATTGACAGATTGTTGGGGACAGGATATTCACACAACTTCAACTTACCACACAGCTCATGACTACAAAGGGAAAGGGTTCCTGGACAATGGAAAGATCTAGCAGATGACATCTTAACCAGCGACCAAATTCAACATCAGCAATAATGAGATCGGGCAACATTAAATGGTTGAAGTAATGAAACAGAGAGAACTTACTGCTCATACAGTATTCTTGCAGAAAGGTTTAATCTGAATCTAACTGCAAGGAAACATTCAAGCAAATTCAAATTGGAGGATATTGTATAAGACAACTGGGCTGGGTTCTGCAAAAATGGCAGTGTCATGAAAAACAAATAGGAAGGAACACTATTCTAGATCAAAGAAGAATCAAGAGACATGACAACTGAACGCAGTCTGTGATCCCTGATTGGATCTTGAAACTTTTTTTTTTTTTTAAAGCTGTAATGGAAAATTTAGGGCTATTTGGGGAAATATAATTATGGTAGGCAATCTAGATAATCATACTGCATCATCGTGAAATTTCTTGGCCGCTGTGAAAACAGTTTGGCGACTCCTCAGGAAGTCGAACACAGACTTTACCATATGATCCAGCAACCCTACTTCTAGGTACGCGCTAAAGAATCAAAGCAGGGACTCAAACAGATGTTTGTACAGCCGTGTTCACGGCATCGTCCAGAGTGGCCAGAAGATGGGGATAACCCCATCTTAACAGGTGAAAGCCTAAGCAAAATGTCGTCTATCCATGCACCAGGATGTTATTCGGCCTTAAAAAGGAATGACATTCTGACCCATGCTAGAAAAATAGATGAATCTTGAAGATATTAGGCTAAGGGACATAAGCCACACATAAAATGACTATCGAATGATTCCACTTGCAAGAGGTGGATGAGCAAAGGTATGGAGACAGAAAGTAGAATAGAGATTGCCAGGGTGGATGGGATGTTTAACGAGAAAGTTCTGGAAACGGCTAGTGAGGAGGGTTGCACGACATGATGAATGTAGTTAATGCCACAGGCCGTGGAGGAGGCCCACCGAGTGAAGAAACGAGCTGCACAGCCGTGTGTACTGCGGGGATAGACAGGCAGCTGCTGTTCTGGACACTCCTGCTAAGTTCCAAGCCTTCCCGGGCCACATAACTTATGGGGGGCGGGGTACCTATAATGAGCTCTGTCTCCCCGGCCTTTAGGGGCACCTTCCTTCGCCCAATCTGTCGCTCTCCCCCACGATTACGTCTGACTTGAGCGAGGCCAGCATGTGGCCTTTGCTTTTATCCGGGTCTTCTTCCACCCGCCCCTTTCTGCCACCCCTCCCTCTCCATCTTCGCCCCCGAGGCTCGCCGAGCTTCTGCGGGTCGCGCCAGTGGGGTGGAGTGTGGCACCTGTACCCAGGCCGGGGAAGCTCACCGGGCAAACTTCGCCAACTCGCCTCCCCACCCGGCGGGAGGACAGCTTTGTATTCTCAGTTCTCCAACCCGGACCCAGAATCCCCTCTGGTGTGCCAGCGGTCCAGGCAGCTGCAGAGTAGAAGGGGCACCGGCTCCCCGATGCGACACGCCGCCGCGGGAACGGGTCAGAGTCTAGCGCGGGTACGGGAGTGAGACTCTGGCCAGATGTGTCTGAGAACAGCTGGGCCAGGCTGGAAAACTGAGGCAAAGGGGTGGGAAATTCTGACTGAAATGAGAAGGAAGGGGGCGTACGGCTCTGCTTTCAGGTCAGCCTACGACTACGGCCCTGCCGGTAGGCAGATGGCGCCCCTTCGGTGACAGCCGAGGGAGCGGAAAGATCGCCGGTCTCCGTGCCACCGTCTGGCTCTTTGGTCTATAACCCCAGAACTCAGATCTCTCAGGTGCAAAAGTCAAGGTCACGATGTAAGACTTTCTGGCCGTTGTGAATTGTAAAGGACCGGCACGCCCCTGAAGCAGGTTGACGGGGGCCTCCGGGGCAGGCACTCGGCTGTGGTGACCTCCTCTCAAACGCCAGGCCTGGAGTTGCCAAAGCTCCGCGTGGCGCTTGGCTACTCGGGAATCCCGATGCCCAGTGGGCACTTACCCGCAGCCAGTGGAGTGAGAGCAAACTGGAAGAGCAGGACTCCAGAGTGGACGTGCAGGCTGCCGGGAAGATGAAAGAACAGCCGGTTCTGGGTCCCTCCAGAAGTCCGGCGCCATCCCCCATCTAGGGACAAAACAGTCAATCAGTCGTGCCCCATCCCTTCTTTGGTTGAACCCACTTAACCCTCCTCCAGTTTCTTCAATCCGAGGATGATTTCACCCTTTGTGAGCAACAAAAGGACCCCAGAGGGGAGCCTAAACAGGACCTGGGAGGGTCTGCCCTGTCCTCAAGCCACTCTCCTCTCAATATTCTCTGCTTTGCCCTCCTCAGGCGACACCTCTGTCCCAAGTGCTGAGGCGGTTCTCCCTTTCCCGGGTCTTTGGACAGCTGTTCTAGGTGGTCCCCTTCAGGGCTAGAAGGGCACGACCCTGAAGTCAGCCTGATGATGGCGCCACCGAGGCCAACTTCCTTCCTCTGCGGGGGCTACAGGCCTTGGCAATCTGTTGGCATGGGGGACACAGTTTCCGCTCCCAGGTGGGTCACAGACGGGAGAGACATTCTCTGGGGAGGAGTGGGCCGCAGACAGAGGAGAGCCAAGAACAGCCACAAACGCCACGAGACCAAAGTATCCATCACTGGCCCTCAAGACTGCTTCATAATCCTGCGCTGTAGTTTCCTCCCCTTGTGGTAGTTCAGCTCACTTCCGGGGAAGGAGGCTCACGAACCCTCCTACCCGTCCACCAGACCCCATTCACTTGACTCCTAGTCACTGTACTAGACATGCCAATGATATGGCCCCCCAAACGCCTGCCGATCACATTCTTCCCTTCCCGGGGTGTCTGTAAGACAGCGTTTGTAAGCTTAACACAAGGGTCTCAGGATAATAGCTTGTCTCGCCAAGACTCAGAGCCCCTGTTCCTCCACTAATATTTCCTACACGTGTGTGCTGTGCTGGGAGCAAAACCCTGATCAAAATCCAGTCCCTGCTCTCTAAGAGTTCACATCTAGATGGGGCTCCAGACATTTCTCCCCCATTCTCGGGGCTACTGGGGGTGGGGAGTGCCCACAGTATCTTTTCCCCACTCCTTGGCACATCCACATTGTCTACATCCCTCAAGGCCCCGCTGAAGTGCTGTCTGCTCCTTGCTGCTCTCATGACACAGCCACTTAGCAGTGGTGTCTCCGGCCTCTGAATGTTCACAGTAGACACCTGTATCTCTCTCATGATGTGTCACGTTGCTCTTGTATTACGTGTTTGGTATGCATAGTCGATCTTCTCTACAGACTCTGTTTTCTTGAGGGCAAAGATCATCTCACACATCTCTGGATCCTTCAGACCACGCCACACAATGCCAGGTACATAATACGTGGTCAAAAACTATTCGTACAATGTGGCTTCCTCATACAGATGCTCTTTGGATGAATGGAAACTTGTTTGTGAAGCCACTGGGATCCCAGATTTAATAAATAATACATTTTATCACTAGCTTAAAATTCCTTGTTGGGATTTTCCCAATGAATACAAAGTTAGAACTCAATGCAAGTAGCATACGATTCTTACGTATTCCTTGCAATTGTGTGTGTATCCATCTGGTCTTAGGTAAATGTTATATAAATATTATAATTCAATATTCTGCGGTTTCTGCATCATAGCATGTAAGTGCTCACATCTTGCTTTTTTTGGTAATGTTTATTTATTTTTGAGAGAGACAGAGCATGAGCGGGGTAGAGGCAGAGAGAGAAGCAGACCCAGAATCCGAAGCAGGCTCCAGGCTCCGAGGTGTCAGCACAGAGCCCTTCGTGGGGCTCGAACCCATGAACCACTGCCAGCTCATGATCTGAGCCGAAGTCAGATGCTTAGCTGACTGAGCCACCCAGGCACCCTGGTGCTCACATCTTCTATGAATTATAAGGAAGAAAAAGTATTTTCAACACTGCGTGGTGTTGGGCTTTGCACGCTCCCTCCCTACCAAGTGGTAATGATAGAACTCAGACTATTCCTGAAGGAAGGAGATACACAGGTTGAGAGCATCCAGCCTTGGGTAAGAAGACTCAGGCTTCCCCATTGGAATCAGCCTATGAAACCATCCTGCCTAGGAGAATGGATTTACCCATCAAGAAAAATGACTCCAAAAATTAGGTAAAGGTCTCACGGTAGCTAAGGAATCTTCTTCTTCTTCTTCTTCTTTTTTTTTTAATGTTTATTTATTCTTGACAGAGAGAGAGAGAGAGAGAGAGACAGAGCATGAGCGGGGGATGGGCAGAGAGAGAGGGAGACGCAGAATCTGAAGCGGGCTCCAGGCTCTGAGCTGTCAGCACAGAGCCCGACGGGGGGAGGGGGGCTCAAACTCACAGACCGAGAGGTCATGACCTGAGCCGAAGTCGGGCGCTCAACCGACTGAGCCACCCAGGCGCCCCGGAATGTTCTTTAAAGTATCGGAAATGATGGCTGGGACTTGGGACAACGCTTACTAGGTGCAGGCCTAGGGCTAAAAACTTACGTGCATTATCTCATTTAACCTTCAAACACTTGAGGTGACAGTATGATTACCCCTGGTTTTGCAACTGATGAAACCGAGGCTCAAGAGATGTGAAAACTTTGTCCAAACCCACACACCCGAGTTTCTCTGACTCCAGATCCTGAGCTGAGATTGTCGCTCAAAACCATCCAGCTCCCCGTGTCTGGCACGCGGGGCGCACTGTGGGGGTAATGATCCCATATTCTCTAGAAGAGACCATAAAGATCATCTGCTTCAACCTCGTCACTTTGCAATAGAGGAAAACGGGCTCAGAGAGATAAAGGGACTTGTCCCCCCCCCCCCCCCCGCCCCCGTGGCACGGAGCCAGAGGCTGCTCTGCAACGGGATCGCCAGGTGCCCTAGAATTCCAGCCCAAGCCCCACTTGACGGAGGAGGAACTGAAGCCACGTTTGGTGAGCCCCGGGTCCCGGACCCATGAGAGGCAGAGCCGGACTCAACCCCGGGGGCGCTCCCTGCCTTGCCCGGCCGGCGCCCCTCCACGCTCACCTGCGGCGCCACCCATCCCGCGGGCGGCCGCGCCCGACCCGCGCCCCGGCAGTACCTGTCTGCGGCGCGCAGGCTTTCGGCCGGGGACAGGGCGCTGGCGCGGAGCGAGGCGGGCTGCGCGGGTCAGAGCCGGACGGACGCTGGCCTCGCCAACCCGGGCCTCCCCGGGCCCCTCCGCCTCAAACTCCGAGGCCCAGGAAGCGCGCGGACCGCCGGACGCCGAGAATTTGGCAGCGCTGGTCCCGGGAGGCAGAACCGCCTGGCCTCCTCCCCTCGAGCCCCCTATTCGGCCCCCTCGGCTGTCCGCAGACCCAGCCTAGCGCGAGGGGACCTGAGCGGGAACAACAGCCACGCGCCCCGCAGAAGTCAAGCACCTGGGACCCTAGAGGGCGAGGTTCCCATGGAAACGAGAGAGGCTCTTCGCGCCTGCGCGGACGCGCTAGGCACGGTGGGAATCGTAGTTTCCGGGCTGCCACCCGGCGGCCAAAGGCACGGACGCGAGATGGCGCCCGAGCATCGCGGTGGGTCCCGCGCCGCCGGGGTCGTTTCCCCCACTACCCCCAGGCCGAGCGCTGCCGGCGTAGCAGAGGCCGCGGAGGCCTGAAATGTAGTTACTCCTGGCAGCCGCGGCTCTGAGGTGTCTAGGGTGTAGGGGGAAGAGGCCGGGACGCGCTCTCTTCGCCGCGTTCAGTTGTGCCTTTTGAAATGTAGTCCTGACGAGGGGCCTCCCTGGCCCCGGCCGACCGGGGCCGGGTGGAGGGAGAACTCTGGGAAGAGGGTTGCTGGGAGGCACCTGCTGCTTGTCCGGAGGCGAGCTTCGGGCAAGGGTTCGCGTCTGGGCTGGGCGACCGGCCCGGCTCCCGAGAGGCTCCCGATGCGGGTGGGAGTCGACGTGGGATTTGCGAGAGACGGCCTTGAGCAGAACTGGTGAAAAAGCAGTGCGAGTTGGACGCCCTGTCCCTCCGAGTTCGGCCTCCGGGCTGAGATCTAGAAACTTAGGATCGATTTCAGGCCCTATCATTCAGTTACTTCTCTGGGCCTCAGTTTCCTGTTTCCAAAACGTGGTAATTATAATGCGTGCTTTTTCTCCTCTGGGAGTGTTGTTAAGATTCGCTGGAGATGACGTTGTTGTGGTGTAGGCTGGACAGTCCTTTAAGGACACGCACAGACATTCCTGTTTGCTGTACATTGGTGCAACTTCGTGGAGGGAAATTAGGCAATGCCTTCCAGATTAAATGCATATACCCTTTGCTTCAGCAATTCTAGAAATATGTCCTACAGTAGGCGCCTGGGTGGCTCAGTCGGTTAAGCATCCCCACAGTCCTAGAGTTCAAGCCCCGCGTGGGGCTCTGTACTGACAGCTCAGAGTCTGGAGCCTGCTTCAGATTCTGTGTCTCCCTCTCTCCGCCCCTCCCCCGCTCATGCTCTGTCTCTCTGTGTCTCAAAAATAAATAAAAACATTAAAAAAAAAAAAAAAGAAATATGTCCTACAGGTTTAGTGGCCCTGTGTGCACCAGAAAGTATATGCAAGAGTACTTAAGCATTACGTGGAATGAAAAAAATATATATCCATAAGCAACCTGAATGTTCTTTAGTAGATGAGCACTTAAATAAATGGAGTCCATAGAATAGAATGTGTATGATTGTTTTAGGAATTAGGCAGAGCTTTCTGAACTGATGTGCCACTCTTTGTGCTATGAAAAAAATGTCAAAGTGTCAATGTTAATATGCTGTAATTTATGTGTTTTTTTTTTACGTTTATTTGTTTATTTTGGAAGAGACAGAGCACAAGTGGGGGAGGAGCAGAGACAGAGAGGGAGACAGAGAGAATCCCAAGCAGACTCCGCACCACTTCCAGTGCAGAACCCGATGCGGGGCTCAAACTCACGAAACCCGGAGACCTGAGCGGAAACCACCAGTCACGCTTAACCAACTGAGCCACCCAGGTGCCCCTATAATTTATGTTTTTAAAACAATACATAAATATATTTGATGACATAAGCATGGAACGTCTTTGGAGGGACTCAGAAGAAGCTGAAACAATGCTGCCTGTGAAGGATTGGAAAATAAGATCTAAAGGACACATACTTTTCATTGTATATCTTTTTTTTTTAACTTTTTTTGCCCCTTTAGCAATTTGTGTGAGGTGTGTGTGTGTGTGTGTGTGTGTGTGTGTGTGTGTGTTAAATCATGTGCATTCTTTTAAAGTAATCTCTACACCCAATGTGGGGCTCGAACTCACGACCCTGAGATCAAGATTATCAGTTGCTCTACCAACTGAGAGCCAGCCAGTTGTTCCTGTCCATAGATTCTGGTCAGCCCCTAGCTCTGAGTTCGTGATAGGACTCTCCATTCCCAGCTGCAGAGGCTGTAGGAAGGCAGGGCCTGGCCTTGGCTTCCTTCCTGACATTGTCACCCTACCTGCCCCTAACTCTGGCTTAGGACTGCTGAAAGGGCAGCCTGGGTGAGACGCATGGTTGGCTGGAGGATGACAGGCAGCCCCACTGTTTGCTCAGAAGGGTGGACCAGCGAGGTGGATCAAGAATCAGGCGAGCCTCTCTGGACCCCACCTGGGACCCTAGGCATGTCACCTACACACAGGCACACATGGTTCTTCTAGAGAGCATGTTGGGGGTGAATTCTGTCAATGTGTAGGTGACATGTATCATTAACATATCAAAGTGGGAAGGGGGCACTTAGGGATTTCCTAGTCTAATCCCTTTGTTTTACAGAAAGAAACAGAGACTTGAAGTGAGGTGAGTTATAAGTGGCAAAGCCAGGGCTAGATCCCAAGTTTCTTGTCCCTTGGTACTCTAGGAGTAGAGTAGTGCTAGGGTCCCACTGGGGTCTAGGTGAGAAATGCCCTTAAAATGGGGCATGAGTTCTCAAGCGGTGCCAGCTCCTACCTCTGAGTCTGCTTTTTTTTTTTTATTAAATATTTTTTTTCAACGTTTATTTATTTTTGGGACAGAGAGAGACAGAGCATGAACGGGGGAGGGGCAGAGAGAGAGGGAGACACAGAATCGGAAACAGGCTCCAGGCTCTGAGCCATCAGCCCAGAGCCCGACGCGGGGCTCGAACTCACGCACCGCGAGATCGTGACCTGGTTGAAGTCGGACGCTTAAGCGACTGCGCCACCCAGGCGCCCCCTCTGAGTCTGCTTTAAAGGAAGGAGTTGCATATCCACCCCCCGCCCCCAGCCGAAGTAGTGTGTTTATGGGGCAGAGGATATGATCTTGGGAAGAGAAGACAGAAGTGACAAAGATGGAATAACTTACTCTGTTTGAACAGTAAAGAGCAAAAGGAACCTGGATGCAGAAGGGGAGGGCCCATCGAGGGTCCTTCTTCCTTGACAGGGAGGGACTGGCTTGGAAGATCAGGCTGTCTTGCACTGTAGCAAGAGGAAGATTCTTGGGGCCCACAGTGTGCTCGAGAACAATCATCAAGTGTCCAAACAGAGCCTTAGCTTCCGGAACAGGCTTGGTCCTGTCCAGATAGGCGTCGGCAGCGCCCACTTCCTCATGGGTAACTCGCTTCAGCTGTCCCAACAGAGCCAAGCGCCTGCTGCGCGGCATAGACTTGTCCCCCACCCCAACCTGCCTGACGGGCGCAGGGGCAGCTAACATTTACCCAGGCCCTGCCCTAGGAAGTGAGGGAGATAACACTGGTCTCCCCTCTTCTCTTCCCCATTCCTCTTCCGGCCCCACCCCACCACTACCCTCCCACCCCGCCAGTCCTCAAAACGGGGCCTGCCTAAAGACACCTGGTGGTTGCTATGAGGAGGCCGGAAGGGCTAAGAGAGGCCAAACTCCGTGTGTAACCAGAGAAGAATCAGACTTACAGGCACACAGCTTTATCATAAAAGTGAAAATAATATGAAATTTTTTTTTTTTTTCTAAGTACAAAGCCAGATACTATTAAGACTGTGAAAAACTGGCCAGAGGCCGTGAAGGACAAGAAGAAGACTTTCTTTGGCCTGGTGCCCTGTGACCCAGCGCACTGCTGTCTGGGAGTGGCATGGGGCGGGGGACAACAGCAGAAGACGGGCTGGTTGTGGAGTGCGGGAGGAAGGCCCCATCGGCGGGACCGCTCTCTGCTCCTCAGAGCCTCCAGAACTGGGAACTGAGGTTACTCTTGGCCTCTAAGGGCCACTGGTTCTCTGGCCTAGCGGGCCCCAGGAATGAAGAGGGGCAGGGGTGAGGCACATGGGAGTGGGTGAGGGAGGAAGCATGAGCCTTTCTTCACTGGGTTTGTTCCCTGGCTGCAAGTGAGTGTTTCAGGCAGCAGCTGGGAATGAAGCAAGGTGCTCTGGCCCCCAAAGGCACTTTCAGTCTCTGTCACATCCCCGTTATAGAGAAGATCTTGAGCCCTTGGAAAGGTGGACATGTCTGAGACTTAAGGCCATAGGAGCTGAGGCTGTAGTGATGGAATCTCGGGGCCACTGGGGAGGAGCTAAAAGGAACGTGGACAAGCTGACAGGAATGAAGGGCGCTCGTCCCAGGAGCTGTGTTCAGGCGCCTCTATTTGTGTCTAGGGGGCCATGAGCATGTGTGAGGGCTCAAGCCTCGCCCTCCTCCCCACTGCCATCCACACTGGCCTGCCTCACCACCTTCCGGAGCCTGGGTGTGGAGGAACGGCCGGCCTCTGCCTGCTCCTGCAGGGCCCGGGTCCGGCTGGCCACCAGGGCGGCGCTGTTGAGGGCAACCACAGACTGGTGGGACTTCAGGGCAGGCCAAGGCCCCTTGGAACCCGGCTCGCCTCCCTTGGCCTTTGAGAGCTGAGGGAAGGGCACCGGAGGGTCTTCTTCTGAAGACTCGTTTGAAGAAAACACCTAGAAGGGTCAGAGTGCAAGAAGAATCACTGAGAAGTCTTTCCAGGGCAGAGTTATTGAGCACAAAGCCTGGGAAGGGGTAGGTGTGGAACGTTAAGTGAATGTAGAAAATCTGAGCTACTCATGGTCGTATTTCCATAGGAGGGAAGATAGCAGCCCCGCCCCACTGCCCTGCTCCTTGGCCCCCACCGGTCTTCCTTCTGGCCCCAGAAGCCCTCCTGAGCTCCCCTGCACCTGCCATATCCTTGAGGCCCCCTCCTCCTCCTCTTGCCCCCCTGCCTTTGTGCAGTCAGTCCTGAGAGCTGCAGGTGAAACACCTTCCGGGTACCGAGTGAAGACACTACCTTTAGGAACACCCACGCTCGCTCACCCATCAACCATCCATACCCAGTGCCACCTCCTCCAGGAAGCCTCTCCCAAATGTTCCCGCCCTCTGTAAGGAGCTCTCTCTCCTCAGGTCGGCCATCTTGGCCTCCAGTCCCGTGGTGGGTCTGGCTTCCTAAGGCAAAGGCTAGTCTCTGGTCTTCTGCTTGTGCCCTGCAGCACTTAGCACAGAGGATGCTCAACTGCCCAGCCCGTATTTGGTCACGTGAGTGCCATGACCCCTCTGTACCCCATCCTCTGGTGGGTCCCCCTCAGATTTGGGAGGGGCCGCAGAGCATCTTCTCCACCTCGTCTGGGGTTGGCGGTTGGGTGTCCAGCTCTTGGCCTGGGGAGGATGCTCGTGCCATGGCTGGGCAGCCCTGCCCCTCAGGAAGCAAGTCCTTTCATCGGGCTGAGAGTTGTCTGCAGCCTTCACCCCGGGGCTGGCTCGGCTGAGAAGCCCACGCAGGTGCCTCCGGCCCCATGGCTGCTCTGCAGCTCCCACGGAGGGCAGTGCTCACCGACCGCCCGCGAGGTCTCCTTGGCTGCTTTGAGGGGACAGAAGTGAGCTGCCCAGGGAATGGTCCCCATGGGAAGTTGGGCCCCGGTCCTGGTCTCTCTCCTTCCTCCTGCCATCTGCCCCTCCTACTTCTGTCCCCTGATGTGCCTCAGTCTGGGCTCCTTCCCTAGCTCCAGCCTCACCTCTGGCAGATCACTGGCCCCTGAAATGCTTTCCAGCTCCGAGGAAGGCTCCAGGAGGCTGATGGACCTCATGACCCCTCGGAGGTTGATACGGGGCCGTGGCCCAGGCTCCTCTTTCAGGGCTGACGACCGGCTCTCCTCCAAACCCATAGCCTTCGCCTCCCCACTGCCCCCTGGTTCCGGCGGAAGAGGCGGGAATGGTGTAGACATCTCGGGGGCGAGGGGCTCCTCTGGGGAAGCCCCACCCACTTTCTGTTCCCAGATGTGGCTCTGCCGGCTGGAAAGAGGTGGGCCTCAGTCAGCCTTCAGTGACCCAGCAGCCACGCCCAGCGCCCACACCCACCTGCTCCCCGGCCCCGGCTCGTACCTGGCGGTCAAGATGCCCTGGTAGGTCTGCAGCTGGCGCAGAAAGCCGGGGTTGGGGCGGGCGATGGGCCGGAGCTCCTGCACGTGGCGCAGAGCCTGCTCCAGACTCCAGCCATACTGCTTCATGGCATAAGCTATCACCGTGGCAGCTGAGCGGCTGACGCCCATCTTGCAGTGGACTAGCACCCGAGTGCCCTGTGCTCTGTGGAGGCAGAACACGGTCAGCCTCCCCCCTTCCCTGCCCCATCGCTGTGAGGGGCCCTGCGGTGTGGGAGAAGGACAGGGAGTGCTCCGCCCAGAGCCCAGAGCAGAGGAGGGAGTCGAGACCCTGAGGGCCGGGAGAGGTCCTGAGCTGGAGGGAAGAGGTAAGGGGACCGCTTGAAGCTGGGGCAGGCGGAGCCCCACCTCGCGGCCTCCACGAAGCCGTGTGTCTCCTTCCAGTGGGGTAGCAGCTGGGCTGACTCCTCATCCCAGAGGCGCACGTTGTGGTAGATGAAGCGATCGGGGTAGAAGTTGTCAATCTCGCGGGCCACGTTCAAGATGTGGCTGACCCTGTAGCAGAGGGTATGCGGCCCGGCTGACGCTGCCAGGGGCACCAGGCCCATTGGCCAGCAGACCCGGCCGACCCTGCTGGTTCTGTTTAGTCCTTGGTTCTGAGAGTCGGGTGGGGACGGTGCAGTCGTGAGGGGAGGAGAAGATGGCCGTGACCCTGAGCGAATCGTGCCGCCCCACCGGGGTTTGAGTTTCCCCCTCTGGTCCAGGTAGCTGCTGGGCTGACTGAAGCACTAAGCCTACTAGTCTCAGAAGCCAGTGGGAGGACAGCTTTGATCTAAGCTGAGACCGGGTGGATCTGCAGCAGCTGGGTGACGGTGACTGGGACCACAGTAGGTTTCCCGGGAGCCCGTGGGGGACAAATGGCAGGAACCAAGGAGGGCAGGCAGCCAGCCCCCCTGCCTGTCTCTGTGAGACGTGGTCAGGTGGAGAGGGGCTTTTCCGCTTGGGAAAGGCCCTCGGGGCGCCCACCCCACTGCCGCCCCTCTTCTCTGTGTCACTGCGGCCTTCCATATGGGGCTTGCTTTACAGAGTGGGGAGGAAGCGGGCCAGGGGAGCTGCCAGCAGGCCCCCAAGACCTTGCCGGGGGGGAGGGGGTCGGAGGCAGAGCTAGCAGCTGCTCGGGGGGGATCTGGGGGTTTCTGGCCAGGTTGCCCCTTGGGGTGAGGCCAGGGGAAGGGGAAGACACAGGGTAGGTGGTCCTGAGGGCCCAGAGCCCTACCTGTTCCTCTGGAGCTCCTCCAGGTTTGCCGCATTCCACTCTGAGCCCTGCGGAGGGACAGAAGCTTCACCCTCCGTCTCCCCCACCTGCGGCGCCCTCACGCCGCCCTCACCCTGCTGCTCACCAGGTAGAGGTGGGGGAAGATGCGGGAGGCGCGGTCTTGCTGGGCCATGAGCAGCAGCATCTGGTTATCAATGAAGTCGCGGTACTGTTGGAGAGGACGGCCCAGGCGCAACTCCAGGGCCTGGCGGATCTGCAGGCGGAGCCAAAGGGGAGGAGAGGCTGTGGGGGGTGTGCCTTGCAAGCGTCCTGATGCCCCGCCCTTCCCTCCGGGGCCTCAGAGGACAGCACCTGTCCATCTAGACAGACGAGCTGAAGCCAGGCGTGGGGGACTGGCTCAGGACTGGGGGAAAGCTCTGCCCCCGTGGGAGGATTCCCCACCCCCACCCCCACCCCCACCCCCACCCCCGGCCCGGGGCCCAGCTCTCTCCTGGCCCCTGCTCCTCCCCAGCACCAGCCCAGCTTTTATTATTTTTTTTGAGTAAGCTCTACACACGACCTGGGGGCTTGAACTCATGACCCCGATGTCAAGAGTCGCATGCAGCACCGACTGAGCCAGACACGGAACCCCCCCGGCCCACCTCTTTGGAAGTGACGCTCTCCAGGTCGCTGGTGTCCAGCACCTCCCACAGCTCAGCCCGGATCGCCTGCTCCATCCGCTCCTGCTCTGAGGGCCTGGGAGCCGAGCCCGTCAGTCCAAGAACCCCTTCCCGGCTCCCCCATGGCACCCTCCCCTCTCCTCCCCTGCCCGCACTGACCGGCCAGGCTCGGCGCTGGGAGGCCGCAGGGATTCCAGGTCGGCCATGGCCATCCACTCGTTGAGGCAGCTCTGGTCAGAGCTCAGTCTGTCCTGGTAGTATCCAGCCCAGGTAAGGGCACTACCCCCTGGCACAAGACCGCTGCCAAGAGCCGCCTCACATGCCTGGTGCAACACCTGGAGTGTGGCCCTAGGACAGAGGACGGGCTGGGTCACACTCTCCTCCCTGCCGCCCCTCCCCAGACCCTCCAACCAGCTCTGAGAAGAGGAGGCCGGCCGGAGACCGGGGCCGCCCTAACCCTTACCACATGGTCTGGATGGAGATGGGCTTGAAGATTCGGCTCTGCCCACCGGACGTCACACTGAAGCCCCTGAGGGAGACCAGGTGCGGGTAGAATCCAACTCCAGGCTCTGGGACAGAGCTCCTGAGAGGCCAACCCACTTGCCACCTCGTGAGGCTGGCCCTCAGAATACGTACATACACAGCATTTGGGCTTCAAAATGAGCCCCATTTGCCACACCTGGGGTGGCCGAGGCCCAGAGAAGTTAGGTGACTTGCCTAGAGTCACACAGCAAATCCGAGATGGAGCTGAGTCGGCCCGGGCCCCAGATACCCAGCCTGCATTTCTTCCACTGCTCCCCACTGCCCAGTCACCCTATCCGGTCCATCACCCTGCCGACCACCCTCTCCCCTCTCTCCTCCCTCCAGTCGCCATCTCTTACCCGTCTCCATCTAGGTACACCTGGGTGTCACTCCAGAGAGGCAAGACCAGGCCCAGGGTGCAGCTCGGGGAGCTGGCAGGGGACAGAAGAAAAGCCATTGTTCCCCAGCATCTCACTTCCTTGCCCCCCTCCCTTCCTCTCCCTGCTCGCACCTGCTGTCGGGGAAATCCACTCCCAAGAGGACTGTCTCATCCTGGCTCTGATGTTCTCTTGTGGAAACTACCAGCAGGTAGCGGAGCCGAGGGGGCCGTGCCGCCTCCAGCTGGGCTGCCTGGAGAAGATGGGGAGGGGGAAGCCCAGGGTCACAGCGGCCCAAGAAGACTCTGCATCCCCCGCCCCCTGCCCCCCACCTGACATACACGTGGGCCTAGAAGAGACCTGCTGCCTGCCTGCTCTGTGCCCATCCTCCTCTTCCCAGGTTCCAGATTGGTAGTTATAACCCAGTGGCTGCCAACTTTGGGATTCCATGGTCCAACAGAATGTTTAAGAAGACTTTTCGTGGGGCGCCTGGGTGGCGCAGTCGGTTAAGCGTCCGACTTCGGCTCAGGTCACGATCTCACGGTCCGTGAGTTCGAGCCCCGCGTTGGGCTCTGGGCTGACAGCTCCGAGCCTGGAGCCTGTTTCAGATTCTGTGTCTCCCTCTCTCTCTGCCCCTCCCCCGTTCATGCTCTGTCTCTCTCTCAAAAAAAAAAAAGGGGCGCCTGGGTGGCGCAGTCGGTTGAGCCTCCGACTTCAGCCAGGTCACGATCTCGCGGTCCGTGAGTTCAAGCCCCGCGTCGGGCTCTGGGCTGACAGCTCCGAGCCTGGAGCCTGTTTCAGATTCTGTGTCTCCCTCTCTCTCTGCCCCTCCCCCGTTCATGCTCTGTCTCTCTCTGTCTCAAAAATAAATAAAACATTAAAAAAAATTTTTTTTAATAAAAAAAAAATTTTTTTCGCAAAGGGGGTATGTATGGAAAAAAGGGGAGAATGGGCCTAGCACCCATTGCCCATTTTCAATTTCTGCCCAGGAAAGAGGTTTAAAAAAAAACCCAAAAACCTTTTCTACTTGCCATTACCATCATTTGATTCAAGAAAGGTTTCTCATCAAAGAAATACTAAAGACACAATCTCATAACAAAGGACAGTGCTTCCGTGGAATAAATTCAGCTTTCGGAAAGACTGCCTCCATTTTGTTTTTCCCATCTTGCTGCAGACAGTGAGATGCCCCACAGGCATCTGGGAACTGGTCCACCGGCTCCCACCAGTGCCCCACCCCGCCTGGCGCCCCTCCAGCTCAGCAGGCCCTCCGGAGCGGCCGGCCAGGCCTGAGGTGTGCGCACAACTCATGGGGTCAGGAAGGTCCTGTGCTGGTTGCACAGAACCCCACCTCCGTGTAATTCCCAGCTCTTGGACCCGATCGGGCCTTACAGGCTCATGCAGGGCAGACCCCCATCATTTCCCGCTCCTCCAGAGACCTGAAGATGTGATCGTGCCCTGTTTAAGCAACTAGCTGAACCGGGAGGCTCATCAGGGTTTGGGGGATCCGTATTACTTGCCCTCATACCACTGCTCCCCAGCAGACACACACACTGGCTCCCTTCTACCCTCGCCTCCCCCCCCCCCCCACCACCCCTCAAGAGCTGGCTCTCTCCGCTTCTCTGAGGGCTCCGCGGCCCCTCACCAGGCGGATGTCGTCCTGTGGCCTCAGCAGCTCCACCATGAGGTGCAGGTGCTGACTCTGCTGCTGCTTCTGGGGACTCTGGGGCCCCTGCCCATCGTCTGTCTGGTCGCTGTGGGGCTGTTCTTCCCCCAGGGGTCCCTCCACTGCCTCAGGGCCAGCGTCAGCTGCTTCTCCATTGTCCTCTCCGTCCTGCAGTCCCAGGACAGCCCCACGGAGCACTGCAAAGCTCTGCCTGGCAGGGCAGCAGGGAAACCACTTTACGTCCGTCATCCCCCTCAGGGCAGACGTGCATCAGATTCACCCACCGGGCTTGTTAGAACAAGTGTTGGGCCCCATCCCGGGGGAGTCAACAGGTCTGGGGTGGAGGCCTGAGAATGTGCATTTCTAAGGAGTTCCCAAGTGCTGAGGCCACCACATTTGGGGAACTACTGTCTTGGAGGCTGCCAAGCCCCCGAGCCACTTGTTTAAGGGGGGGGGGGGGCAAGGGTTGCTCCCTTTCCCTTCCCCCCTGCCTATCTCAGGAGATACTGTAAACTTGGTGGGGATCCAGGAGCCCTTGGGCTCTGCTGTCCCATCCCTGCCCTTTGGTTTGTGACTACTGGCCCGAGCCAGGGTCCAGAATAGTGGTGGAGGAGCCCCGACTGACCGGGAGGAAGATAAAAGCAAAGGCAGCCCGGTCAGCACTGCAAGCCCCCTGTGCCCACCAGCAACATTGCCCCACATATGCAGTAGTTGGTTCGGGCCGAGTCCTCCAGTAGGGCAGGGGCCAGGCCTGGCAGCTGGAGGTAGTTGTCTGTCCGGGAGAGGTGCTCACCTTCGCTGGAGCCGGCTTCTCCGCTTGGATGCCTGGTCCTGCTGAGAAAGCAGCCCCCGGGGCAGAGTGAGGTGGGGGGGGCAAGGACTCTCCTCTCTGCTATCAAGGCTGTGGGGGTGGGGGGTGGGGGTGGGATCGCCCCACCCCCCAACTGGAGACTGGAACCAGGAAAGATGTCAGATCCCTTCCCACCCCAGTCCACTCCCCACCTGGAGGCACGGGGGGGGGGGGGGGGGGAGCCTGGGCAAAGGTCCAGGTAGGGCAGCTGGGGTGAGTGGGTGGGGGTGCTGGAGGTGTCCAAGGGGTTGGCCCAGATCTGGGCCTGGAAGAGGGTAGGGCCTCCGCAGGCTGGGCTGGTGTTCGGGGCTCCGGATCTTGCCTTGGTCTAAGTTCTTGGGAGCCTCCAGACCCCCTCCCAGTCCCCTCCAGCGAGACACTTAGGGTCCCCCTTCCCACACCCCCAGCCTCAAGGGGAGGCTGGCAGTGGGCAGGACGCGCTCCCCGGGGCCCAGCTGGCAGCCAACTGCGTGGGCCGGAGCACGGCAAAGCCAGACTTACCGTGGGCCCTACAGGCGTGGAGTGGCCGCTGGCCGGAGGGGAGCGGCTCACTGTGACCAGGGCCATGGGGCCAGGCCGGGCACACCTGGGCCCGTCCGGGTACGGTGCCCTACCACGGCCCCACGGACAGTCCCTGCCCCGCAGGACCAGGAAGGAGAGACCGGAGCCACCAGGGCCTGGCACCTCCTCGGGGGCGGCCCTTAAAGGGCCAGACGCGCGTCCAGCCCGCGTCCAACCCGGTCTGCGGAGCCAGCACCGAGCAGCCGCCGCCCCTCCCTTTGCGTCTCCTCGGTTCGGCCGCCTCGCCCCCGCCCCCCCAGCACTTTGGAGGCGGGCCCGGGGCGGGGCGCAGGTGCGGAGCGCGGCGACTGGGAGGGAAGTGGCCAGAGGTCCGGCAACTTGCAGTCTTCGTTCCGGGGTTCCGGGGTTCGGTCCCTCCTTCTTGGAGGCGCCCCTGCCACTGCCCTCCTGGCTCCGCCCACCTAGGTCACCTGAGTTCTGCTTTGGGCTTCAACCGTTCAGTTACCCAGATTGGCACCTAGGGAGGCAGGACTGGGGACACAGGTCTCGGAGAGGATCAGACATAGTAGGTCTTAAGTTGGAGGGCACCCCAAAATTATTTCTTCTTGCTGACTGGCCCTCATGCTTCCACTCTCTGCACAATCATTGGGAGACATGCAGAGCTTCGGGGGAAACCAGGCAGAACTTAGAACTAACCCATCGCAGGATCACAGGCCATCCTCAGGGCCACCTTGGAGGTGAGCAGGGCAGAGTTGAGCATGCTCACACTGCAGCCTGGGAAGGGACTTGTCCAAAGTCACTCAGATAGAACATGCTCAGATAGAACAGGCAGGAGCCCAGGCCTGGGGTGCAGGGGGCCTCCTCCCAGTTGGTTGGGAATAGTCTGGAGGCCCAGCATTTCCCCTCCTTGACAGGAGCAGGGGTGGGTTCTGGGAAAGCCCGAGTAAGTGGCAGGAGGAACCTGGGTCCCCAATAGGTGGAACAAGACTACAGGGAGCGGACGTTTGTGAGGCACATACTCTGTAAGGGACTTGACGTATGTTGGTTTGTTGGTTCACTTCACCCTCCCAACAGCCCCAGGGGCTGGGAAGTGGTCTCATTTTACAGCTGGGGAAACACGCTCAGCGAAGCTAAGGGGGCCACAGCCAGGATTCAAACCCAGGTCTGAGGCCATCGCCCACAGTGTCTCCCCTCGATGTCTCCTCCCCCGCTTTGTCATCCCATTGAGCAGAACAAGCCTGCTGCCGAAAGTCTCTTTATTTCCACCTTGGTCTCCAATGCAAGCCCATACCCAGGGCTCCGGGCCGGCAGCTTAGCAGCAGAGAGTTTATAAATAAATAAGTTACAAAAGCAGGTTGGGGAGAAGACCAGACAACCCTCCCAGGGACTGGGTACTCGGTGCTCAGTGCTCCGTGAGCGAGAGCCGCAGGATCCTCTGTAAGTCTTCCTCCTCCTGCTGCCCCCGCCGCTCCCGCTCCTCCTGCTCCCTCGAAGACAACTCCAGGGCCAGGCGAAGCTGCTCCTCAAAGCTTGGGGGGGCCGGGGCCGGGGGTGTCCTGTGAGGGGACTCTGGGCCATTGGGCTCTGTGGACATCCGGAGGCTCTCTTGGAGGGCCCTTCCAGGCAAGGCGTGAGAGGGGAGAACAGACCAGTGAGCGCTAAGGCTGGGGAAGAAGGCCAAGTGTTGGGACATAGCTATGGAGGACAAGGTGGCTGGGACCTGGGAGACCGGAGAGAAGAGAGAAGGCAGGGGACCCTGTGTCTCCCATCCTCATGCTGCCTTTGATGGCAGGCCATGTTGCTTCTGGAGGGTGGCCTCGGAGAGGGCATGGGGTCCTGGGACCAGCACCTCCCCGCTACCCACCGCCACCAGCCAAGGACCCCCTGGCCGGCAGGCTCCTTGGGGCAGGGCAGGCCGAGATACTGTCCCAGTAGGTGCTAGCGGGCCTCACCGCTCCAGCTGAAGCTGCTCCTCATAGGCGGCGGCTTGGGGAGGAGGGTGGGCACCGGGCCGGGTGTTGGTCAGGGCCTCCCAGACAGTCACCTGCAGCAGACGGAGCCCAGAGCTGTCACCTCTGGCGCCCCTGCCCACCCCCAGGGTCTGGCCACTGCCCGTGTCCCACCTGCTCCGCCTCCGCGCCCGCCTCAAGCAGGCTCTGCCTGATGGCGAACTGGAGCAGGGCGTCATCCTCGTCGCGAAGGGGCTCGCTGCGCTCCGTGCCCAGCACGCTGTACCCCTCGGGCACCTCAAACACGGCGGGGTCCACCTCACACGGGAAAGGGCTCCCTGCGCAGAAGGGCAGCACTCAGCCCCGGGGCTCAGAGACCAGCGAGAAGCACTGCCGGCCCCCCTCGCCCGCGGCGGTACCTGAAGCTGTGACGGCAGAGCCAGAGCTGGGGGCCGGCACCCACACCGAGCTCAGGGGCTCGTCACAGCCACACAGGTTGCTGAAGGTGATGCGGGCGTTGAGCACGTGGAAAAGGGGGATCTCTGCGAGGAGACAGCCGAGCCTGAGCCAGAGGCCGGCACCACCCCGGGAGCTGCCCCAGACCCCCGGCTGCCCCAGACCGCCCCTCACCAATCTTGACCGGGAAGCCGGGGGGCAGGCGCAGGGTGATGAAGTCACGCAGCTTGGCAAAGTGAGCGTTGCTGATAGCCATCAGGTCAATGATGGGCGTCACCTGGTCACCCAGGGACAGTGGGTGCTCCTCGCTCAGCCACAGTGTTGCCTTGAACCTGCACAGGACGCGAGTCAAGGAACTCCTGGTGGCCCCTCTGCTAAGACCCACCCACTCTGGACACCTGCCTTGACTCACACCCTCTGCCGGGCCTGAGGTGCCCTCTCGTCTGCTCAGCTGCCCCCGCCTGCCTGCCCCAGGAGCTTCTGTCCTTTGGCCCTACCGCCCGAGCTGCACCCAGACCCTGGGCCCAGGCTGGGGCCTATGGCAGCTTGAGCCAGCTCAACTCATCTGGATGGAGGGGGCAGGGCCGGGCTGCTGGCTTCAATCATGGCCTTGTCCACAGCCGGGTCCTCCTCCCCAGCCCACAGCTGGCCAGCACCTCACACTTTGCCACACTTTTGGGTCCAGCAAAGCCCAGAGGTCAGGACGACCAGGGTTCGAATCCACCACTCGGTGGCTAAGTCTGCCTGTGGTTCATAGGGCAGTGCTGGGCTCACCGCAAGTTCTACGTCATGGCTCGTGAGATCCTCTTAGCACCCTTGTGGGCAGGTGGCTAAGTGTGACTGGTATTTTACTGAGGAAGAGAACAGACTCTCGGAGGAGAAGACGTTTCCTGGGGCCACAAAGCCGGGAGACAGTAGAGCTGTGAGCCCTTCCCCTCGGCCACAAGCTGGCCTCCAGGAGGTGCTCATTCAGTTGAACAGAAAACCATTCATTCATTCACTCATTCATTCACTCATTCATTCACTCACTAACTCACTCACTCATTCACCAAAGAAGAGCAACCAATCCTCTGGTCCAAGCCCTCTGCCAACAACCATGGTTAAGACAGACCTGGCTCCTACCCCCAAGGAGGAGAGTCTAGAAGGAAGCTGGCTGAGTGAGTGGGTCCCCCACTCTGGTGGGCCCCATGTGTGACAGGAGTCTACAAGGGGCTCGGGGGACCAGGCGGCATCCGTGTCCCTGAGGGAAGGCCCCAAGCCAGCCCCACGACCTCACCTCTGCACTTTGCTGGACATCTCAATGGGGCGGCCGATGTTCCTCGACTCCAGGCTGAAGTTGGGGTCGAAGTATTCACTGGGGGAAATGGCTGTGGGGTTGGTGGGGCTGGCGGCCTGCTGCACAGGAGCCTGGGAGGGCCCCAGGACTGGGCTTAGTGCTCGGGAGGGTGGCTGCCTGGCCCTGCGTCACGGCCCCCTGCCCTTGGCCCCCAGCCCCCTGGGCCCGGCTCACCCCGCTGTGAGAGGAGTGCTGCTGGGCCATCCCGAGGAAGGACTGGAATGGAGTCTTCCCTCCTGAGAAGGGGTGGGAGCCCGTGAGGAGACTTTGGGCCACTGCCCCCCGACTGCCCCCCGCACCGTCCACCCTGGGAGCCTCTGTCGGGTGGGAGACTGAGCACACGGGAACGGGGAGGCCTCCCAGCTCGTGGCGGACTCTGCGGCCCTGACCCCGGAGCAGGGTGACCCCGGCATACGGTGTGACTGGGCCACAGGCAGGCGCACCTGGGTTTACCTTTGCTCCTCGACTTGTCCTGATCAGAGAGGTGCTCCGTGCGAGTACGTGTCACCAGCTCCACGTTGGTGGCACTGTATACCTGGGGAGCAGGGGGGACACAGGCAGAGCTGAGGGCTCAGAGCCTGTCCCCCACACTCAGCCTCACCAGTACAGAACCCAGGCCCTCCTCTCTGCAGGGACAGACAGGACCTCGCCCCCCACAGTGGAGGAGGCGGCAGGGTCTGAACCATGGGGACTCAGTAACGAGGGGAAAACGCTCATTTCATCTCGGTAACCTGGGTCGGGGCTGGTGCCGGGGTGACCCCTATGTGCTCGGCAGGGCCTGGGCACTCGGGCCCCACTGAGTTCCCATCACCGCACAGGGCCTCCAGAGCCTGTGGGCTACTCTGTCTCTCTTCCACATGGGTGGACATGGAGAAGGGGTGGGGTTCCTGGGCCTTGTCTCCTACCCCAGCCCCCACCACTAGCCTCTCCTGCCTTGGCCTCGTAGCCGCTAACGGTTTCCATCTTCTCAGACCGCCAGCCCCAGATACCACATTTGTTCCTGAAACAGACCAAACAGGAGCTCATGAGGACCCGTGCCCCTCAACCTTAGCCAAAGCCTTCCCTTCCAAAGACCCCTTCCAATTAGCCTTCCCACTGTGAAACACGCAAGGGCCTTGATGAGGATGCCTGGACAGCTGGCGACCATCAAACAAGGACTGGGGACTAAAAAGTACTGAGGGATTATCACTGATTTTGTCAGATGTGATGACGGTGTTGGGGCTGGTTTTAAAAAACATCCTCTGGGGGCGCCTGGGTGGCTCAGTCGGTTAAGCGTCCGACTTCGGCTCAGGTCATGATATCGCAGTTCTTGAGTTCAAGTCCCGCGTCAGGCTCTGTGCTGATGGCTCAGAGCCTGGAGCCTGTTTCAGATTCTGTGTCTCCCTCTCTCTCTGCGCCCTCCCACCCCCACACTCGCACTCTGTCTCCCTCTGTCTCAAAAATAAATAAACATTAATTTTTTTTTTAAATAAATAAATAAAATAAAATAATCCCAGGTGGCTCAGTCGGTTAAGTGTCCGACTTCAGCTCAGGTCATGATCTCACGGTTCACAGGTTCAAGCCCCACATCGGGCTCTGAACTGACATCTCAGAACCCGGAGCCTGCTTCAGATTCTTGTCTCTCTGTCTCTGTCTCTGTCTCTCTCTCTCTCAAAAATAAATAAATAAACATTAAAATAAAATAAAACAAAGCAAAACAAAACAAAATAATCTGGGGTAAAATGGAAAAAAAGCAAGAATAGATTCAACAAGATAGGCAGAATGTTGGTAAGTGTTGAAGTGGGGTGATGGGAACTTTCTAACTATTCTCTCTCCTCTCATACGTACATGTTTGAAATTTGCCATAATACAAAATGAAAAATAAAAGTACGAAAACAATAATTGCAACACATCAACAGACATCCATTTCAATAATGGACAGGACAAGCAGACAAAAGATCAACAAGGAAACAGAAGACTTGAACAACCCTATAAGCCAGACTTAACAGACTTCCCTCGAACACTCCACCCAACCACAACAGAACACATTTTCTTCTCAGGTGCACGTGGAACATTTTTCAAGATGCATTATATGCGAGGCCATAAAAGAAGCTTCAATAAAACTGAAAGGAGAAAAATCCTATAAAGTATGTTCCCCAACCACTAGGGGATGAAATAAGAAATCAATAACAGAGTAAAGATTTGGGAAACTCACAAATGTGTGGAAAGTAAACAGCACACTCCTAAAAAACCCAAAGGATTGATGAACAGATCAAAAGAGAAATCAGAAAATGCTCTGAAATAAACGGAAAGAAAGATACGATACATCAAAACTTAAGGGAGGCAGCTGAAGCAGTGGTTAGAGGGAAATTTACAGCTGTAAATGACAAGAAAAAAGTAAAGACCTAAGTAAGTGGGAAATGATCACATGTCCTTGGTAGGGGGCACCCAACATTGTTAAGATGGCAGTACTCTGCCAGCTGAGTTACAGATTCAGTGCAAACCCTATCAGAATCCCACCTGGGTTCTTTGTAGAAACTGACAGACTGAATCTGGAATTCAGGTGAAATTGCAAGGGACCCAGAAGACCCAAAATAATCATGAGAAAGAAGAACAAAGTCAAAAGACACACACTTCCCAATTTCAAAACTTACTACGAGGCAGCGCTTAATTAAGACAGTGTGGCACCAGCACAAGGACCGACAGAAATCAACAGAATGGAAAGAAGAGTCAATTGATTTTCCACAAGCGTGCCAAGACCATTCAACGGGGAAAGAACAGTCTCTTGAACACACGGTGCCGGGACAAGTGGATCGTCACCTCTAAAAGAATGAAGTCGGACCCTTACCTCCCACAAATATGAATTCAAAATGGGTCAGAAGTAAGAACTAAAAAGTATATGGGGCGCCTGGGTGGCTCAGTCGGTGAAGCGTCCGACTTCGGCTCAGGTCATGATCTCACGGTCCGTGAGTTCGAGCCCCGCGTCGGGCTCTGGGCTGACAGCTCCGAGCCTGGAGCCTGTTTCAGATTCTGTGTCTCCCTCTCTCTCTCTGACCCTCCCCGTTCATGCTCTGTCTCTCTCTGTCTCAAAAATAAATAAATGTTAAAAAAAAAAAAAAAGTATAAAACTTTCAGAAGAAAACACAGGGGAACATCTTTGTGACTTTGGATTTGACAAAGTCAAATATTGGTAGATGTGTGATGGTAGGAGCACAGGTGACAAAAGAAACAACAGATGCATCGGATCTCGTGAAAATTAAAAACCTGTGCTTCAAAGGACACCATCAAGACGTGTGAAAAGTCAGCCCATAAGATGGGAGGAAACATTTGTAAATCATGTACCTGATGAGGGATGTACATCTGGAGTATGTAAAGAACTCTTGCAACTCAATGATAAAAAGATAACCCAATTGGTGGGGCACCTAGGTGGCTCAACTGGTTAAGCATCTGACTCTCGATTTCAGCTCAGGTCATGATCTCACATTTGTGAGTTTGAGCCCTGCGTTGGGCTCTGCGCGGACAGCGCAGAGCCTGCTTGGGATTCTCTCTCCCTCCCTCCTTCCCTCCGTCTCTACCCCTCCCCTGCTCGTGCTCTCTCTCCTCTCTCTCAAAATATACATATATATATGTATATATATATATGTATTTTTTTTTTAGAAAGATAACCCAATTGTTTACATGCACAAAGGATCTGAACAGACACTTCTCCAAAGAAGATATACAGATGGCTAATAAGCACATGAAAAGGTGCTCAGTATCACTAATCGTTAAGGAAATGCAAATCAAAGCCACAATGAGATACCACTTCTCACACCCACCACCACGGTGGTTATAATCCAAAACTAAATAAACGAACATCAAGTGTTGGTGAGGATGTGAAACCAGAACCCTCATACACGGTGTGTGTGTGTGTGTGTGTGTGTGTGTGTGTGTGTGTGTGTGTAAAATGCTGCAGCCCCCTCGGTAAAGGGTCTGGCAGTTCTACAAACAGTTAAACATCCAGTTACCATGTGACCCAGCAATTCCACTCCGAGGTATACACCGGAGAGAAATAAAAGCTTATGTCCACACAAAAACTCGTGTACTGATGTTTCCAGGAGCATTATTCATAACAGGCAAAAGATGGAAGCGATCCTACTGTCTGTCAGTAGATGAATCCATAAACGAAATGTGGCATAGCCATACGATGGACAGCCGTAGAAGGAATGAAGTGGTCACACGCTACAACCTGGATGAACTTGGAAAACACTCTGCTCGGTGAACGAAGTCACAAAAGACGCCCTAGTGTAGGATTCCATGCATCTGAAAGTCCAGGATAAGAAAATCTGTAGGGACAGTCAATCACTGGCTGCCTAGCGCTGAGGAGGTCGGGGGCTCCAGGCACTGGAGTTGGTAGCTAAAGAATTTCTTTCTGGGGTGAGAACAATGTTCTAAAATCAACTGTGGGGACAGTTGCCTATCTGTGAACACACTAAAAACCACTGCACTGTATGGTGTATAAAACTATATTCCGATTAAGCCGTTTGCCTGTCTGTTTTTTAAGGTAGTCCTGAAGTCTGTTCCTGGAACTGGGACATACGTCGTCAGCGAGAACAGCTGGGCCGGTAGGGTCAGATTCCTCAGCTACTACCCACAAAGGACTCTGGCCCAGAAACAGCCATCCTACTGAGAAACCAACACTGGGGCACACAGCGCCCTGAGCCACAGCCTAAACCCTTGTTGTTATGGGGAAAACACATGAGGCCAGAAGTGAAGGCGCTGGGGACCCCTGACCCAGCCTCCTCTGCCCACGGACAGCCATGCAGGGCCCCGAAGGTTGCCACAGGGGGTCTGAGCGAGCCGCTGGGCCCGCAGCGACCCCCGCCCCCATCTGAGCAGCCTCTGTGGGTGGCCCAGCCTCCCAGAGGCCCGAGCCGGGAGCCTCAAGGGCACCACCTACAGTGTGGCCAGGCTCCAACTGACCTCTCGAAGGCCACATTTCGAGTGTCCAGGTGGGTGGAGACGATAGGAGAGGTGAGACGGCTGGCCACGTGCTCTTCACTGGGCCGCATGGCGGCCAGCAGCGCTTCCGGCTCATGCAGGGCGAGCCCCAGCGTCTCGGTGTGCACCACCTGCCGGTCGTGGTCCACTTCCATCACCAAGGCTCCCGCCTCTGCCAGCCGGAACGGGTGTGTGAGGGGGACACGTCAGTGCTGGGCCGCAGACAGTGGGGAAAGGGCCGCCACGGTGCCCTCAGCCACCTGCTGCTAAGTGGGTGAGGCCCCAGCCCCCGGGTCCCCTCCGCCCTCAACCTCTGTTTCTACACCTGGGAAGCAGAGAAGAAGGGCACTGTCCTCACGAGCCACGGGAGAACCTGGGCTGCTCTGGCCTGCCGCGTGCCCGCGGTGAGTCCCCCACAGCTCACCCTGGCCCTTGAAGATAAAGCTCCGCCGGCCGCGCTGCCAGGTCATGTGCTCAAAGCCCAGGAGACTGGTGTCCACCCGCAGGCTCTCGCCCCGCTTCCACACTCGGTACACGTCACTCGGGCACATCTTGGACACGAGGGGCACTGCAGGGGGTGTGGAGGTCACCAGGGTTCTTTCCCAAATCGCCCCTCCCCGGCCCCCGGGAAGCCAAGAGGTCCTCACTCACCCCAGCTGGTGAACTCCCACTTCATTTCCACGTAGAAATCGGGGGCCTGAGATAGACCAGAGCACCTGTCAGTGTGTGCCTGGTGCCGGGGACCAGCGGGCCTGGGGGGCTCCTTGTCTATAGCCCCCTCTGGGAGCCCAGCCCCTCAGGAAGTCTTAAAGTGCTGCTATGTCCCAGATATGCCCCCACCACAACCAAACCCCACCCAGCAAAGGGTGGGCTAAGTGGGGCCCTAAAAAGGTCTTGGAATAATCAGATGGTAAGTATCTGGGACCTGGAGGTCAGTCTCCACCTGGCCACTAGCCTGCTGAGGGGCCCTGGGGGAGCTTCTGCTCCCCCTGGGTCCCAGAGTCCTCATCACTGATCTGGGCCTGCCCCTGGGGCGGGGGCCACGAGGTAGGGTGCCCTCCCAGCCAGGCTTCTTCATGCTTGAGGAGGGCGGACAGGTACTCCGGGGTACCAGGCCACACCCGCTGGTCAGATGAAACTCTCCCTCCAGGAAATATGCATTCACCAGGAGGCCCACATCTAAAGCTCTGCAGAGACTTTTGGTATGAGGGACCCGGGATGTCGCTGGCCACGGCTTTCCTCCCGCAGGGCCTGATGTCACCCATGTGGGCCTGGACTCCTGTCTTTCCTACACAACCCCGGGCTGCAGTCCAGAGAGAGGGATGTCATCTACAGCGTTGGGAAAACAGGCTGCACGGACCGAGTAGGTGACCCGAGGGACCCCCGTGTAGTCCGTCATGGCCCCTTGACATGGCACCCTACCCCTCCCTACCGGCCACACCTGTGCACCCTGCTGTACCTGGCGGAGCTTGCTGAGCAATTCTGGAATGCCAGCCAGCCTCTGTGTGGCCCTCTGGTAGTCCCGGTACTGGAGCACCAGCTGCACCATCTCCGGGTCCCCAGTGCTGACCGCCTCCTGCAGGACTAGGGGCACCGGGCTGCTGGGGGGGAGCTCACCAACGGCCCCAGGCCTGACCACTCGCTGCCGCACCAACCCCACTGCCAGCCTCGGGGGAGCCCCTCTGCCCTCTGTAGTACCTGCCCAGCCCTGGCAGCTCTCTTTGCCCACATTGGCATTGTGTCGAAGGAGCACTCTCACGGACTCCAGGTTCCCCAGGGACACAGCCAGCTCCAGGGGAGTGCGCCCCCGGGGGTCCTCCTGTTCAATGTCGTGCTGGGAGAGATGGGACACTCAGCACAGGGCAAGTAAGGAGAAGCAAGAAGGCCACTAGGCTGAACCTGGTCGGGAGTCATTGTGGGAAATAAAGATAGCAGACAGACCATGGAAATGGCAGAGGATGGCCTGCGTGTCCTGATAGGAAGGGGGAGGGGGCAGGTGGGAAGAGCCTGGGGGCCAGAACCAGGCTGCTGGCTCTCGGCCTGGCTCAGGGGTGGTGTGGCGCGAATTCGGGGGCTGGATGCAATGTGAAGCGGGGTGACGGGCTGGGCAAGGCCCAGCGCTGGAAGCGGAGGCCAGTGGCTCAAGCGAGAGGGGCAGGTGACCCGGGCTTCGGATCAGGCCTGGCGGCCTCCAGGACGGAGACCTGGCTTTGGGTGGGCGGCCCGGGTGCCCGGTGGGCCTCACCTGGCGGCTGTGGAGCGCGGCCTCCAGTTCGCGGTGCCGGTTCGCCCAGACGAGCCGGTGCAGCGGGAAGGTGGGGCCCGGGCCGGCCATGCTGGGCTTCAGCACCGCATCCCGGGAGGGAGGGCGGGCGCGGCGGGGGCGGCCCAGCCCCGCCTCGGCTTCGGGCCTGGCGCGGCCCCCTCGCCTCCAGTCCGCGCCGCGCGGAGTTGCGCCCACCGCAGCCCCCGCGCCCCGCGGCTGTAGCGGCAGCGGCGGCTACGGCGCTGGCGGCGTGGAGGGCGGGCCGCGCGGGCGGGGCTCGCTGGGGCGGGGCGGGGCGTCGGGCCGCGCGACCCCTTGCCTCCCGCAGCCATGGCGACCGCAGCCGGGCCCGCGCGCGCGCGCGGGGGGCCGGCGGGGGGGGGGCGCTGCCCAGTCGCCTTGGCAGCCGCGCGCGCCGGGGAAGGAGCCGGGGCCCGCGTCTGCGGGACCCTGGCCTCAGCCGGGCCTGGGTCTGCGAGGGGCGGGCTGGCGGGCTGGGCCTGACTACGGCTCCGCCCTCAGCCTGCAGGGGGCGCCCCAGGTCCAGCTCAGACCCGGGTTGCGGGTCCGGAAAAGGAAGGAGGGAGTCCGGGGGCGGGGCGGTTCAATCAGGGGCGGAGCTTGGGCCCCCGGGACGTGCGCACGCATGTGCGCGTGCGTGCCCAGCGGGCAGTGGTCCTCCTGTCCTTGGGTTATCTGCGTTTCTCGCGCTGCCGTCCGCCCGTTCCCGGGTTTTCCTACCCGCCGCGGGTACCGACTATGCCTGTAAGGGCGGGTGAGCTGGGGGAGCCTGGCTCCCTTTGCCGTCGCCTCCGAGATGTCCCTAACTGCTGGCCAGCTTAGCGTAAAGCACCTTCCCCAGGGACCTAGGCCAGTGTTTAGTGGTCGCCACACCATGGGCTGGGCCCAGCCATGCGGGGAGACGCCCCGCGGGGGCACCGCAGTCAGGGATGAGAGTACTGGGGAGTGGGGGCAGTGGGCCTGGCTGGAGTCAGGCCTCTCCTGGTGGACTGCCCACCGTAAATGGCTGCCTTCGCCCACCGCACAGATCCCTTTTGCAGAGGCTGCACTTTGCTGCCAGTGTCAGGAAAGGAAGGAGAGTTTCGAAATCAGGGCCGGTCCCTCAACCCACACCGGAACTAGGGTGCAGGCCTCAGCTAGCTGCCTGAACTCTGGCACTGTTACCCTAGACTTAGCCTGGGGTCTGGTGTTGGTGGGTGATGAGGCAGCCGCCAGGCTTGGCCAAGGCTGATCCTCTGGTCTCAGTCTCCCGGTTTGTAAAATGACTGACTGCGTATTTTAACCTAGAAGTTTGAGCTGAATCTCTGGGCTGGGAGGGTCAGGTTGCCATTTTCACCCTGCCCTCTCATTGGGGCCAGGTGGCTCCTGTGCTATCTGGGATCACTTTGCCACCCCACCCTGTGGTATTGTCGGGTCGCTGTGATGTCCTTGGTTCTCTAGCAGGTCAAAGGCGTCTGAAGGTCTGGAACTCTACATCAGGCCCTGCTGGCCACCCCGCTGCAGCCCTCTCTCACCTCCACCTTTTTTGAAAGGGGCTCCTTCCTTTCCCAACCTTTTCAACCCAAATCTAACAACACTTCTCAGGCCCAGCCTCTCCTGATTTCTGCAGTCTTGAACACAACTCCCCACCAGCCTGTGAATCCTAATTCCATTGTCTTCTCAACCCTTTTCCAGGACCCCTTGTCCCTCTCAACCCCCAAGTCAGGCTTCTTTCCCCCTGCCTGAAAGCCTGTTTCTAATCACCCTGATGCCACCTCGAGGACTGCATTTCATCAGTCATCATGGGACTCTCATGGGACATCTCTATGCCCGGTGTCCCATGCTATCCCATTAGCATTACTAAAACCAGATCTGGTCACATTCACCCTCTTTCCCCAGGCTGCACTCACTGCCTGTTGTAAGGCTGAGCATGCCCCAGACCTCCCTGTGTGCCCTTTCAGACTCCTACCTCTCTCTTGTCCCCAGGTGCAGCCCATTCCTGGTGGGCAATGTTCTTCCCATCTGGCCTCCCTGCCTCCTATCCTTTGCCTCCCTCCATGCATCACGTGCTGGGAAATCAGTGACTTGTTCTACAGCCGGCCCTCATCGTGCAGCTTGTCCAGAGCCTTCAAGGGACTTCCCAGAGCCTAGCCAAGTTCAGACCCCACATCCATTTCCAACGTCATCACTAAGTGCACGCTGGGCTCTGGGCCAGGATTAGCCTAGCGGTCAGGGCCTCCCGGGCTGGCTCCTTCCCACAGTGCTCCTACCAACCCGAGGCACTCCTGACTGCCTGGCCGTTTCCTCCATCAGGAACATCCTCCCCAACGCCCCACCCCAGTGCTGCAGGCCTAGCTCAAAGGCCTTTCCCTCCCAAGTCTCAGCCTCTACCCCCAGCAGCCTTCCTTCTCCACCTGCCGTGCTGTGCTCTGGCTGTGGGCCCCTCAGCCCTGCCCAGCAGAGTCCAGCACAGAAGGGGCGGCAACCAGCATCACCACGTGGGCCTGTAGGGCAAGTATGTGGGGAAAATGAGGTTGAGCAGAGCCTCCGGGTAGAGACCAAGTGCTGGGGGATCCCTCAGGCCGCAGGAACCCCTACTGGGGGGCTGCACAGCAGGGCAAGAGGGCAGGCCAAAGCCAGAGCGGTCCAAGGGCCCAGAGGCTACTGCGTGACCCCAAGGGCAGAGGTGCCTGACTACCCGAAGGGTGTCCTCAGCACAATGCCTGGCGAGCTGAGGTGCTTGGCCGATCGGTCCAAATGTGACACCAAGCCCCTCTTCCTGCTTCCCCTTGTGTGGGAGGAGGAGCCGGTGGGGCGGGAGAGGAGGCGTGGAGCCCCCCGCCCTACCCTGGGGAGGGATTGGGCCAAGGCAGGCTGGCCCTGATGCCCGCTGTGGCAGCAGAGGGGACCTGGCACCACCAATACCCTCTCTCCTCAGGCCCTAGCCCAGCGGTGGCTGAAAATGGTCACTGGGCACAAAAGAATCGGACACGGTCAAGTCAGGCACCATTTTTTATAAAAACGCATAGTCTCATTTTCCACTCTTTAAAATCACATTCAAAAATCGGCAAAGGAGCGCCCCCGGGAGTAGATGGGAAGGGAGGGTGCACCAACCCAGCCCCAGGGGGAGGGGGCGCGACACCACACACGGCAGCGCGACTGGCACAAGGGGGCATGCGGCGGGCGGGGTGGCGCCCTGTGGGCAGTGGCACTGACGGGACGTGGGGCTATGGGGCTGGACAGCCCGGGGAGGAGGGGGGGGCACACTGACCAGCCCAGGGTGGCGAGGGCTGGCCCCGCCTGGCCCCTCTCACTGTGCTGCCCGGCCCATCAAGGCTGGTCACCTATGGTCCCAGGCAGATGAGGCCTCGCCCAGCCCAGGGGGGGCGGGGGACCTCAGGGCCAGGCTAGGCCAGTGTGACACAACCCACAGCTGCCTTTCTGTGGTCCCTGAGCCCGGATGCTCGGCGGGGGAGGGAGGGGGGACCGCAGGGAGGGCAGCCGCACCTGCTGCCAATGCCAGAGTCCCTCAGTGTCCAGGGAATGTGGGAATGGAGGCGGCCAGTGATACAGGGGCTCTTCCTGGGCAGGGGCACAAGAGCTCGAGTCACTGTGGCCGGGCCCTGGGGTCAGGGAGATAATGGGCCCCTCCTCCACCGACTGGCTGGAGGACAGGACAGTGCAGGACTGTGCCCCTGTCACAGGAGGGGCTTCGGTGGGAAAATTCAAGTAGTATCCCTGTGCTGCGGCCTCCCCTGGGGTGGGGGACGCTGGGCCACCCCGCTGTGCTGTGGGCACAGAGCCTGAGGGGACACAACGCGGTGCGGCATCGTCCCTGGAGAAGGGCCAGGAGGGCTGCAGGGGCTGCCGCTCCCCCCCGCCCCCTGCTCCCACCCACAGGAAGACACTGGGAGGGGAGGCCCCTGGAGGGTCGGGGCTGAGGGCGGCCGGACAGTGGCTGGGTCGGTGGCAGCAGGAGCCAAGGCAAGCGGGCCCCCCCTGGGGGCTGGGCCAGGCTGGGGCCACAGGAAATCACAATAATTACAAAATAAAACCTTTTCCGCTTTGCGGGAAAACAAATAATAAAAATTCGACAAAATAAATTAGAGGTTTATAAAAGGCGGGCGGGTCAGAGGCCGTTGGCACTGCCGCGCTGGACCAGCGGCACCTTGCTCAGCTCCACCACGGGCGAGCGCGGCTTGTTCTTCATCTTGGGCACGCGCTGCACCAGCTGCTGGGCCTCGCGGTACGCGTCACGAAGCTCCTTCTTCCACTGCACCAGCTCAGGGTCGCTCTGCGGGCACCCGGGGCCGTCAGACGGGGAGGAGGGGGGGGGGGGCCTGGGTGCCCGAGGCTCCCTTCTCAGCCCGCCCCACCCGCCGCCGGCCCCTGGCCCCACTCACGTCGCACTGCAGCACAAACTGTTTGCCGCCGCGGATCTTGAGAAGGAGGCACTTCCGCTCCTTGATCTGCGTCTCCTCCACAGACTGGATCTCCTCCATGGTCAGCAGGCTCTGCTGCAGGGCGGGCGGGAGGGGCGGGAAGGGGCGGTGAGGACGCGGCGCGGGCTGGCGGCCCCGGGCACTCACCCCGCCTCCGGCACCCGCGGGCACCAGCCCGCTCCTTACCGGGGCCTCGCCCTCGCCCCGCCACTCCAGCCGGTTGGGAAACAAGTAGAAGTACCGCCTCTGCCACTGCGTCAGGAAGGGGTTGCCCATCTTGGACATGTAGCCATGCATGATGCAGTCCTTGCCCAGGGCATAGTCTGCCGCGAGAGAGTGAGAGGCGCGCTCAGCCAGGCCCGCCCGGGGCCGGATCCTTGCTTCGGCCTCCCAGTGACCTCGGTGGCTTTCCGAAACCTGAGCCGATTTCTCATCTCCAAACTGCCCAGTGGGTGCCCACGGCAGCTACGAACCCTCACCTTCCTCGTGGCCCAACTGCTTGTTTTTGGTTTTCTTGCGGGCCTCCAGCCGGTCAGTCTCGGCATTGATGGTGTCGAAGACCGTCTCGGCCACCTCCTGCTGCCACCGCTCCGAGATGGTGAGGGGGAAGTTGCGGTAGAGTTCCTGGTCACTGTCCAGCAACTTCAGCGAGTAGACAGGGCAGGGACATCCATCCATCAGCCACAGGCCTGCCCAGCCCCAGGGCTCCCAGGCAGGAGGGGGTCTGGTCTCACACGGCCCCCCACCCTCCCAGGCACGTTTGGGGAGGAGGAGCCTGAGGCCCAGCGGCTGACAGAGCCCTGCAGGCCAGGATCAGGGCTCATGTGAGAGGCCAGGGCAGGCCCGGTACCTTGATTCCTTTTGTGTCCTCCTCGTCAAAGGAGCCAATGTCGAAGGCGTCAGCAGCGTTCACCTCCCCTCGAGGGGGGATCAGCGGGGGAGGGTACTGCAGCAGAGCACAGGCTGGGCATCAGCACCAGGCAGGGGCTACAGGGCGCCCGCCTGGCCCTGCCCCAGGCTGGTACCTTCTGCAAGAAGACCATCTGCCAGTCCAAGGAGCGGAAGAAGGGGCTCTCCTTTACCTCCTGGGCCCTGTGGGGAGATGTGGGTCATCAGGCGGGGGCGAAGCCTGGGCGCCGGAGCAGGTGGCCCAGGCTAACTCCTGCTGCCGCCGTTCTCTGGCTCTGCCACCCCGGGAAGGTTCCTTAAACCTCAGCCTGTTTCCTCATCTCTAAAATGGGGAGAACGGTTCCCACATCATAGGGCCGTTGGGAGTTTTCACATTTGTAAGTCTTGCGACATCGTGCCCAACAACTTAGTAAATGCTTAATAAACACAAAAAGCTGTTGCCATCATCATTATCATCGCCACGTTTGTTACAGGGGCCCTTCTGGAAGCCGGTCCCCCAGCAGCTCCGGCAGCTGTGCGCCAGGCAGCCCCGTCCCCTGAGAACACTGGATGGGGCTGGCCATCTCCCAAACTGTGAACCCCTCAAAAGAGGCTGGCACCAGGAGGGGGCTCCAGTGACGGGACACAGCCCTCATCCTCAGGCTAGCCTAGCAGCATGTCCAAATACCCAGGGCCTGGCAGGGAGGGAGGGCCTGGGACAGTTGGCCCTGGTCCCGGGCACTCACCCTCGACCCAGGCAGCCCAGTCTCCGGTTGACATCCCTCTGCAGCAGCCCCTCCAGCAAGGAACGGAGCTCGGGGGAGAAGGAGTCGGGCAGCTCCACAGCCTGCGGGGAGGAGTGGACACTGGCAGGGTCCGAGGATGGGACCTGGCCCCCGGCACAGGGAAAGACAGGGCCCAGCTTCCTCATTTGCCCCCAGCGGGCACATTTGTTCTGACAACACAGGGATGGGAAGCCTCTGGGGCAGGAGGCCAGAGTAAGGATGAGTGGCCCAAGTGTGTTGTTATTTGGTGAGAACCAAGAATCCCTGACCCTGACACGCACAGGAGACCCCATCCCCACGGTGACCGCCCCCCATGGACTCCACCCAGCCTCCCGACACTCACCATTGTCAATGTCATGCGGTCAATCTCGTGCTTATCTTTGGTCTTGTGCTGCCGAAAGGGGCTGTGCCTGGGCAAGAAGCACAAGGTCAGAGGATAGGAATGGGGAAACCGAGGCAGGGAGCGACAACGATCCTCATCCAAAGCCAGGGATGGTGCCGCCCTAACACCCAGGCAGCTGTAGCCCCCCTCCCCTAGACACCTACCTGGACTAGGGATGAGCTCTTCCCTGTCCCGTCCCGCCCGCCGGCCGGGGAGGGCCCACTCACCCCCGCAGCAACTTGAAAAGCATGCAGCCCAGGGAGAACCAGTCAGCGCTGCTATCGTAGGCCACGCCCTTCTGCAGGACCTCAGGGGCCATGTACCCGTGGGTGCCCCTGTGGGAGCAAGGAGGCCATGAGAGGGTCTGGCGGAGGGTGCGGGAAGGGAGAGTGGGGGGCCGGGCACTCACACGCTGGCGTGGGGCTTCTTCTTGGAGAAGTCGCAGGCCAGGCCGAGGTCTGAGATGCGCACGTGACCGTGCTCGTCCAGAAGGATGTTGGCTGGCTGTGGGGGAAGCCCAGTGAGCAGCCTCAAGGGTGACTCAGGACAGGGCCTGGCCAGGCAAGATGCCAGCTAGGTCACTGTCCTCACCCTGGAGTGTTGTGGGTGTCCAGGGACAAGGCCCCGGGTGGGGTCTTCCCCTCCTTTCCCCAGTTACAACCGGAGTCCAGAAAATGGCTGGGTAGGGGGGCCGGTGAAGAAGGGAGCAGCCAGCCGACTCCGTCCCAGACGCCACTGCTCTGGGCTGGGCGGGCCAGTGGCGTGGAGGGGAGGGGCGGTTAGAGCCTCACCTTCAGGTCCCGATAGACAACGAAGCGGTTGTGCATGTGCTCCAGGCCCAGGATGATCTCGGCCGCGTAGAAGCGCATGTCGGCCTCGGAGAAAACCCCGTGCTGGGACAGGTGGTAGTGCAGGTCCCCGCCTGAGGGAGGCAGCCCCGCAGGGTGGCGCTCAGCTGCCCGTCCCAGCGCCCAGCCCCGCGGCCCACCGGGGGCCGGGCCGCGCACTCACCGTTCATGAGATCAAGGATGAAGCTGAGCTTGTCCGGCGTGTGGAATGCGTACGACATGCACACGATGAACGGGCAGTCCTGGGAGGGCATGGGAGGCCAGGTCAGCAGAGGCCGCGCACGGTTCTGGGACCTGAGGCTGCTGCAGTGACCTGCCCGGGCCCTCCTGGCTCACCCCAGTGCTGACGAGGGACAGCATGATGCGCTCGTTCAGGGCCAGGGTCTCCCCCTGCTTCATCTTGATGCGCTTCTTATCCAGACACTTCATGGCATACCTGGTGGGGAGGGGGGGGTGGGCGCTGGCTGGTCAGTCAGTCCACATGCACCTTCAGCGCAGAGCCCAGGGCTGTGTCTGGAGCGGGGGGTCCATGGGGGGCGGGGGGGGGGGCAAGTCCTCAGGGCTCTTGCGGTGAGAACTGGACACTGAGACGAAGCAAGACAGAAGGCAGGAGAGAGTACTGGTGAGGCGGCGCCTCTGGGGGCCTGTGGGGGGCGGCAGCACCAACACAGAAAGGGGGGAGACAGTAGCCTCTGCAGAGACCTGCCCACGTAGGACCTGGGGGCCCCGATCCCCTCACGGCTTTTCCATGCACACCCCCAGGGGGCCCTCCCCTCCCTCAGGCATCCCACTTGACACTGGCTGAGCTGGTGCTCACATCTTGCCCGTGTCGGCCTTCCGGCACCCATAGACCTCGCCGAAGCCCCCTCGTCCGATGATGCGGTGCACGCTGAAGTCGTTCATGGTCAGCTGTGGGGCGGCAACAAGCAGGGTCAGAGCACCCAGGGCAGAGACACCCAGGCAGCGGGGGGGGGGGGGGGGGGGGGGGGCCAGTCCCAGGCCCGGGACCACCCTCGCCACGCACTTACCTGCCCTGAGCCACCCTCACTGGGATCCTGGCACCGAGCCCACAGCCACCGCCCTGGGGGCTGAAGGGCAGGCTCCCCCGACCCGCCCAGCCCTGGCCGAGCTTCGGTGCCCAGCTCCCTGGGAAGGGTGGAAGGGAGGGAGCAGTCTTCCATGCCCACCCGGCCCACTCACATGGATGTTGAGCTCCACATTCTTCCACTGGCAAAATCGTGTGAATTTATCGCTGTAAGAGAAGAACCAGGGCTCAGATGAACTTCAGAAAGTGGGCAAAATGATGCTGGGTACGAGCCTACCCCACACCACTGCCATTGTCTGGGGTCCCGAACCTCAGATGTCCTCTCCTGGACTCCCAGGAGTAGCGCTGGCCCCAGTGGGTTTCAGATAAGCTTAGAAAAGAGGACCTCCGGTCTGACCTGGACTTCCTCCCACTGTATCCCTGACAATGCTCATCTCATCCCTGCTTGTACGCCTCTAGTGACGCAGCACTCACCCCTGTGAAACTCCCCCTCCGTTGCCTGGCAGCTGGGACCCCGAGAAAGCTGTTGCTCACATCAAGCTGAAATCTGCCTGCAACTCCCACCCACCAGGCCAGCTCTGGCCACGGGGGCCACAGAAGAAGACGGTGTGTCCTTTTGCGCCACCCTGATGCTTCTCAGCATAGATGGGCCCGGCAAGGTGCTCAACAGTCCATGAGAAGGAATGACACTTAGGTGGTCCTTCACACCCCGGAGAATCCCCTGGGGCTCGGAGATGCCTGGCACTAAGAAGGACAGGGTGGGACTGTGGAGGAGGTGGCGGCTAGGAGCCTGTCCCACTTCTCAGGAGGCCCTGCATGGGGCTGTTGGCGGGGCCCAGGCACCCGCCTGCCTGGATTCTCTCCTCCACACCATCCACACCCCTTCTCAGAGCTGCCTCTTCCTCCCCTGCCCCTCCCGCACATGCTCTGCTCTCACCTCTCGATGAATTTCTGGAACACATCCCCTCGGAGGTTCTGACAAATCTCTTCAATGTACGGCTAAGGGGAGAAGCTGGAGGTTGGTGACTGAGCCAGACTGGGAGCCGGCCAGGCTCCGTGACCTCAACGGTCCCAGGGTGCCCCTGGCTGGGCAGGGAGGCAGCGGGGATAAGCCCAGCACGCACCTGGAAGAGATCCGGAGGAACCTGCTTCTTCACCAGGTGGCCCTGGACGTGCTCAGTGGCACTTTTCGAGAAGGGCTGCAGAAGACAGAGGTGGCTGTGAATCCTCTGCAGGGCCCCTGCATCCCTGCCCACACCCCAGGCCGCTCTGGGCCGGCGCTGGGGTCTAGACCTAGGGACGGGCTGGCCGCAGCACTCACGTGTGAGCAGGCCAGCAGCTCCTTCATGATGTAGGTGTCGAAGACCTCCCGGCTGCGAGCCAAGCGCTCCTCCTCTGTCTCCAGCTTCTCGTATTTCTTGATCTAGAGGACAAGATCCCCACAGGTGACACAGAGGCACCAATGGCAGGCATCTTAGAGACTGAATGAAAGCAGCCCAACCTTCTCCCCTCTCTGCAGGCAGCGGGGGCCTCACCTCCTCATAGAACTCCACCAACGGCTTGGCCTCCTCTAGGTGTTTCAGGCAGAAGTCTCGGAAGAGCAGGTACCCTGAAAGCAAGTGTGTTGGGTCACACGGGGCCACGCCCCTCTCTGGCCTTCCCATCAGGGCGGGCGGCGTGGGCTTGGGGCTCCCTGGTCAGAACTGGCCAAGGAGGCAGCAGAGGTGGTCTCTGCCCCAGGCAGGGACAGGACGAGGCGGCCCCAAAAGCTGTCACCAGCTGAAGATTCTCAGTTTCAGGTTGAGGGGTGCCCGTCTCCCAGAACCCCAGATGTCAGCTGGAATGTGATGGGTGCTCCGGGCGCTCTGGCGAAGCAGAGGCTGACTCCGGCTCCCCGCCCTCTCCCTGCCGTCTAGGGCCTGCACCGCACCCCACTGGGCGGGCTGTGTGGGGGCAGATCCACCTGGGTCAGGCCAGAGCATGGCGGGCAGGAGGAGGGCAGCCTCCCAAGGGGCCCACGTCCCTCTCCCTGGATGCCCCATATTGTGCCCCCGCCGTATCTGGCCGATTCTCACAGCAGCCCTGAGGAACAGTTGCAGAAACACACCGGCGGAGGCCTGTCAGGTGGGCCGAATAGAAGGTTCGGCTCTACTACCCGCTGGTGGGCGCTGGGAAAGACAGGCCAGGGGGTGGGGCCTCGAAGGGCACGAGGCCACTGGGGAAAGTAAGAGGCAGGACAAGCTATGGGAAGGGCTCCCAGGCCTCACCCCATCCAGGGAATGGGGGCCCGAGGCCCGGCCCCAGAGCAGCCCTGGAGAGCAAGGGGGAAGTAAGGGCAGTCCCCATTCCCTCCAGCCTGACATGGGTGACCAGCCTCGCACTGGATAGCTTCCGTGCCTCTTTGGGGGCACTGCCCGGACACCTCCGGCAGAGCACACAGCTGTCACTTCTGGTAAAGGCGGCCTGGCCTTTGAGTCACTCGTGACCTGGGTTTCCCAGTGGGCAAGGGGCTTTCACTGAGGCCAACTCATCTGGCCCTCCAACAGTCCTGGGCAGCAAGGCTTCTGAGTCCTAATTCCTAGGTGAGGACACCAACAGGCTCAGAGAGGTGAAGCCACGTGCCCAAGGTCACACGGCACAGGCAGGGGGCCGACCCAAACTGTGCTTTTTGACGCACTGGCTCCCCAACACTGACTTCCAATGCCTGGTCCTGCCAGGCCGGGCCAGGCCACTCCCACTTCAGAGCCGAGATCCTGCTCTCCTCTCGGGAAGGCCGAACCAGAGCTGTGTGTGCCTGAAGCCTGCTTCCCGGGAACCACCCCAACCCAACCTTGCCCCGTGGGCCAGTGCTGCAGCAGCGGCACTGTAAAACAAGGGCACTGGAGGAGGGGGCTCGAGGGGCCACTGAAGCAGGTTGCTCTCAAAGAGGGCCCATGGGGGTGGGGGTGGGAGACCACAGCTCGGCAGGCGCCACAGGAAGGGCCCCGCCCCTTCCTGTCAGCTCTACCAACGGCCCGCAGCAGCTGTGCCTGCGCCAAGGGGAAGCTGCAACTCTCAAAAACAAAAACCCAAAGGAGGAACTTCCCCGGCCGCCCTGGAAGACTGCTGGGCCCCCACCCCCTTCACGGGGCTCCCAGGGCTGACCGCCAGGGGCTGGGAGGCACAGTGGGTCACCACCCCGGGGGACGCGGGGTGCTGGTCACAACCCTGCCCCATCAGATGGGAGGCCAGACCTCCAGGGAGGGAACAGAGGCCAGCCGGCTGGGGTGGGGGCAGGAGAGCGGCCTCGGGGTCCTCCTGCCCCCTCGCCTCAGGCCCGGGGCAGCTGGACGGTGGCAGGAAGTCCTTGGGGCTGGCAGACCTCGTACTCACCCAGCTTCTGGGAGAAGATCTTCTCAAAGGTCACCTCGCCCCGGTCTTCCAGGTACTTCTGCATGACGCTTCGGATGCTGAAAGACAGCGGGGGTGGGGGGGTGCCCTCAGTGAGCCGGAGCCCCCGGGGCTCCTGCCAGGCCTGCTGGCCTTGCCTCTTCCCCCCCGGGATCCAGAATGTCACTGTTCCCTCCAAGAAGGCAAACTACCAGCCTGGGCCTGCCCACCTGGGCTCTGTCCCCAAAAGCTAGGGAGGCCAGCAGGTGGCTGCTCAGAAGTCCGGTCCCAGTACGGCCTCATGCTGGCTTCGGGAACCTGGCCAAACCTCAAAAGCCGGGCCTCACCATCAGCAGATGATGGGTAACCAAAATGGGGCCTATCCTTACCACGGAATACTGCTCGGCCGTAAGGTGGGACAAAGCAATGATATACAGAAATGCTACGACACGGATGAACACTAGCACGCAGCGAAACGAAAAAAGAGAGTCACAAAAGGCCCCCAGGTCTATGATGCCACTTACGTCACATGTCCAGAACAGGCAAATGTACAGAGACAGAGAGCAGATTAGTGGGTGCCAGGGGCTGGGGCACAGAAGAGGAGTGACTGCCAACAGGTAGGGGGTTTCTTCTTGGGGGTGATGGAAATGTTCTGGAATTAGGGTGAGAGCTGCCCAATTAGGTAGGGTGAGAGTTGTACTAAAACCCACTGGGCCGCACTCTTTAAAATGATGAATTTTAGGGGCGCCTGGGTGGCGCAGTCGGTTAAGCGGCCGACTTCAGCCAGGTCACGATCTCGCGGTCCGTGAGTTCGAGCCCCGCGTCGGGCTCTGGGCTGATGGCTCAGAGCCTGGAGCCTGCTTCCGATTCTGTGTCTCCCTCTCTCTCTGCCCCTCCCCCGTTCATGCTCTGTCTCTCTCTGTCCCAAAAATAAATAAACGTTGAAAAAAAAAAAATTAAAAAAATAAATAAATAAATAAAAAATAAAATAAAATAAAATGATGAATTTTATGTTATGTGAATTATATCTCAGGTTTTTTTACACAGTAATAACAAGACGAAACAAAAACCAAGCCCCGGCTCCTGTGTTCCTAACATCTGAATTAAAAACATGCCCCTCTGTCCCTGGGTTGCTTGGGAGGGCAGCAAGGGAAAGGCTGGCCGTTGTGACCGTGGAAAGCCCAACCCAACGGTCCCCACCCGGAAAGCTCACCTTCAACGCCAAGGGCTGTCTGGGCAAGCGACACGGGGCTATCCTTTGTGCCCGAGACAGACCTTGCCGTCCCCTCCTCCCCGCTCCTGGGTCACCTGTACACCAGCCCTGCCGGCCTGCCTGTCACGCCTCCACTGGCTCAGGCTCCCGAGGAACACTCTTAGCTGCCTGTACCAGGGACCAAGCTGCGCAGTCACACCTGAGCCCAGGCAATGCTCACAAGGCCCTTAGGATATGTGGGGCCACCGGCAGGCCACCGACACAAGACGTCGCAGCTGGTGAGGACCAGAATCAGAAAGTCTGGGCTCTGTGGCCCTGCATCCCTCTTGGAGCCCAGCGTGGGTCACCAGGGCCTGTTGCACGTTTTCTACTGGAAGGTACCACGTACCCCTGACCTCCAGGCAGGCCCTCCCAGGGCGCAAGTTCTGCATGCGTGGCTCTAAGACATGACACAGTGTGTGACAAAGCCTGACAGGACCCACTCAGGAAGGGAAGAGTGTTCTGGGCCATCACGAGAGGCTGTGTGGAGGAGGAACTTCACTGGGTTCCTCAGTGCAAACAGGATGTCAACAGGTGGCAAAGCCCAGGGCAGGTGGGTGGATGTGGGGACAAGCAGGGGAAGACCCGGCCAAGGTGAGCAAGAGGCTATCCCAGGCAGGAGGGAGCTCGGCTAGGGACGCTTGGGAAGCTCAGTCCAGGGAAGGCAGAGTCTGCTGGAGGCCCCACGGGAGGAAGCCCTGGTAGTGAGACACTAGAGGGACGGCCAGTAAGAAGGGAAAGAAACAGGGCTGGGTGCGAGCAGGCTCGGGCCATCGGGCAGGCAGAGGAGTTGACCAGGCCAGCGGGATGGCAGCCCAGGCCTGCAATGGTCTGGCCCACGAGAGAGGTGTCTGAGGTGAGAACGTTCCAGGCAGGGCCAGTGTGGCCCACGGACGCTGCCCAGCCGCTGGGCCTATGCTCGGAGGCGGGGGGACTCCTGCCCTTTTCTGCTCAGCACTCTCCTTCTGAGACGGTCTGAGCGGAAGCCCAGGCTCCACTCCCCCCAGGCTTCCGCTCGAGTTTGAGCCACACAAGGAAAGGCCACGCAAGATAACAGGAGAATTTAGAGCTATCTAAATGACTCCCTCCTCTGCTTCCCCACCCTAGAAGGCTGGAAGATGCCGTGACCTCCTCCAACAGCAAGAAGGGTGCTGATGACCAGGACAGCCCTCCCGTGTCCCTATCCTGCGACTCCAACCAACGAGAGCGGAGCTCCCAGCTGAGGGCCAGTGGCTTGGTGGCCCCACGCCAAAATGGTGGCCACTTCAGAGCTGGTTCCCTCAGGAAAGCAAGGATGCTGTCTGCAGTGGACAGGGGCTCTGAGGCCAGGATGTGGTCCTCACCCAGGCCGGCACCGTCTCCCCTCCTGACTGTCACATGCCAGCTCACTTCCACCAGCCACCATCAAGAACACATCTCCCCAGCCCCAGGGGACCCACAGAGACTCACAGGCACTCGGGAGGCGAGGCCTGATTCCAAGGCCTGCTCTGTGCTCACACACGGCAGAAACTAGAGACACCTGCCCTGGGCCCTGCAGCCCAGAGACCAGAGCCCCTCATTTCCTGTGAGGAAGAGCTTAGGACCTCCTTTTTGGAGGACAGGAGGGCAGGCCAGGGGCGTGCTGGGGTGCAGCATAGCAGCCAGGGCCCAGTGCAAGGCAGCGAAGGGCCGGCAGGGTCTTGAGACCAGGCAGCCAGGAGTTAGGGGCTCGGAACCTGGGGCTCTGTAAGGGCCAAGTGCCTGGATTTCACCTGTAAGGTGGAACAGGAAGGCTGGATCCTCACCACCCCTTGGCTCAGCTCTTGGCACGCCATGTCTGCACCCAAATCCTGTGTTTGGGGACATTTTGGTCTATGGAAGGGGATGGACAAGGTAATAAAGTGGGGGGCGGGGGAATCACAAAATGTCAATCCCCCACGGAGGTAAGTGGTCAGATGGAGGTCAGGTGCAGTCAAGCGGGATGATGTCCAGATGCTTCAGATCCAGATGGGAAGCCCCCCTGAGCCCCAAACTGGCTTCCTGGGAATCAGCGTGGCTGACACCAGCTTAGGGAAGGCAGCGTGATGGGAACACCCCCCGCTTCCCATCACAGGACCCGGTGACCCCCAGAACGGCTGGGAACCGGACCCTCCAGGGAAATGCCCTCTCCCCGAGGGCCCGTGGACGAGGGAGCCAGCCTGCAGCCCAGCCTTCTCCCTTCCCGGCGGCTCTGCTGTGGGGTGAGCCCAGGAGAGAGCAGAAAGTGGGGCACCGGTGGCCAGACCCCGCCTCCCCTCTGGAGCTGCATGGGACGCCTCTCTTCCCAGCCCACAGCACTTCACTTTCTTCCTTAAAAAGAAAAAAAAAAAGTTTTCTAAATAAAATAAACAACCGCCCCCCCCATCCAAACACAAGATTGGACTGAGCAAAGCCTTGAATGGAAGGCCCCCAAAGCGACAGCGTTAGGGTTTCCTGTCTGTTCTCATGGGGCTGGTGGCCAAGGGAGCCGGTAGTTTAGAAAAACGTGTTATGGGGCACATTCCCGCCGGGTGGCAAATACAGGCTGGCACGGGCAGCAGCGGTGGCCTCCTGGGCTGGGTCACCTTCATCTGCAACACCCGCTCCCTGATACTGGCAGAGTCTAGGGTGGCGACGAGCCCAGAGCAGCATTTCTGCCCCCACCCAGGCCAACAAGTCCGATATACAGGAGCACGTGGCTCCCTGATCAACTCTGGGCTGTCAGGAGAGCCAGATGCCTGCATCCCCCCCGCCAGAAGGACCCTCAGGCGCTCAGTCTCTCTGGGGAAGGGCCCCTGGCTGCCTTGGCTCTTGCGGTCAGGGGGACACCCACGCCTGAGTTCCAAACAGCTCTCCCCAAGTCCCCTCCGTGGAGGAGGCCAGGCCAAGTCACAGACTTTAACCGTCCAGTTGGCCCACTTGTGAAATGACGATGTCAACAAATTTCTGAACTGTCACCACCGCGCTGGCCGGTTGAAAAGCCTGAGGGGGTGCCTGGGTGGCTCGGTCGGTGAAGCAACAGACTCTCGGTTTGGTTTCAGGTCATGATCTCACGGTTCGTGAGATTGAGGCCCGAGTCCAGCTCTGCACTGTCAGTGCAGAGCCTGCTTGCGACTCTCTCTTCTCTCTCTCTCTGCCCCTCCCCACCTCATGCGTGTGAGTGTGTGTGTGTGTGCGCACACACGCTCTCTCTCTCCAAATAAACTTTTAAAAATTTCTAAAAAAAATAAAATGAACACATAAAATAAAAAAATGGAGAGCCTGAGACGACACAGCAGAATTGTCCTAAGATGCTAGCCTTGCTGTGAGCGCTCCCCTCCTGGAGGCAGCCCTCCCGCTGGGATCCCCCAGACTGCACCTCTTCTAGAACATGATCATAAGCTATTTGGTCTCGTTTGGGTCTTTGCCCCACACCCTCCCACATCCTCAGAGGGTGCCGCCTGCTTCCAGGCCTCCTGACTGGCGAGCTCTGACCAGGGCTGGGGCCAGGTGAGTGGCTCACAGACCAGCCTCACACACTCATGCTCATCAGCCTGAGGACCCAGGGGTGGGGGGTGGCGGGCGGGGACAGAACCTGATACCAGCCCCTGACGAAGCAGCAAGGGCCCTGTGGCAGGAGGGCCTGCCCTGTCTGGCAGGGAGCTGCCGGGCCCTGCTGCCTACGGCCAGGGCTGTTCGCTTTGGCCCCAGCTGCTCCCAGGAGCAGGCCAAGCCTGACACTGAGGGGGAGAGCGCATCCTCCCCCGCAGCCCGGAGTGTGGGTAGGGGTGACAGGACGGCAGGCAGGCAGGAAGGGGTTGAGGGCTGTGGGGGAGAACTTCCGGTGCCTTCTGGAACCACATGGTTCAGAAGAAAGGCAAGGTCCCTTGCTCTGTGGCACAGAGGCTGATCCTGGCCCTCACAGACGACTCCCACACAGGGTCACAGACGGCAGCTTGTGTGGACTAGCAAGGGCTGGGGGCAAACACGCTTGTTTTGTTTTGATGGTGAGGAAATCTAGGCTAGAAGCTGAGTGGCCTGCCCAGCATCCCACATGGAGACAGCAGCCAGAAAATGTCCAACTCTCCCCGAGAAAAGGCGACTCGCCAGGCAGGGGCCTTCCCCTGCAACCTCTGCAGAGGACCCGGACTTGTACCCTGGCTGCCTCCCCCTCCGTCCACTGCCAGTGCTGTGGGCAGCGGGTAGCATCTCTCCTGGGAGCCCGGCGGGCTACGGGCAGCTTCGGCTGGCACCTGGCAGGCCAGGGTGTCACCGGGATGCCAGAGTTGCGAAAGCCCAGGACGGTGCAGGATGGCACGGGGGCGGCAGGGCCTGGTGGGTCTGGCACGGCCACGCCTTGAATAGCCACGCTCTGGGAGAGGACAGTGAACGAGCCAGCGGAGCAGAGGCCGTGGCTGTGGCAGCGGCTCCTCCGTGGCATTTCCAGGAAACCTGGCACTGAGGTGGCAGCAGGAGGAGGAAGTCCCCTGGGGCTTCTTATTAATATTTCTCAATGACTTGCCCTGGGGCTCAGTGTCCTCAGCTCGAGAACAGGGCTGCATACCAAGTGGGAAAGACCAACCCTGAAGGCCACCCGGAAAGGCCAAGCCCAGGGAAGAGAAAGAGACACGCACTAGGTGGCACGCACACAAGCACCCCCCCCCCGCCCCCACGCAAACGCCCAAGCCACCCAGGCTCCCAACAGTCAGTGCGGTGGCCACGACGTGGCTCCTTGCGGGATGTGCGGGGGGGGGTGCTCTCTGGCGGCCTTGTCACATGTCACGGCTTCTATGCTAACATGACCTGAGTACCACACCCTGCAATTTACTGCCATTATGTTAAAACGCACCAAGAACAAAGTTCCGGGGCCCCGTGGCCCGTGGTTCCCAGGAAGGGGCTGTCCACCCCGACCTGGGTGGCCTCCAGAGTCAGAGAATGCCCCGCTCAGAGACAGAGCTGCTAACGCTTTTACACCAGAAGACTCGCTTCTGAAACCCTGCTCCTCTGCCAACACAGATGCTACCCTTCGAGGCAGCAGAGATGCAGAGAACGAATGTTATTTAGAAAAAAGCTGCAGCCAAACACGTCATTTTCAGTATCTCTTACTTGAAACAGATCAGTGATAACTTGAGCACAACTCTCTGTCTTATGTGACCAACAGAGCACAGTGGCCCCTTGGGGCCACAGGAGGAAGGGGCAGGTGTGAGGGAGGCTGTGTGATCCTCAAAGACTCTCACGTGCTCCTGGCGTTGGCTGTTTGCTCCGAGGCAGGAGCAGAATATCCTGGAAGCACCAGCCGTGCGCGCGCAGCCCCTGGGTGCCCGGGGCGGGGAGGAAGCGCCGCTGCAGAGTGCCTACACCTGACGTCACCGGGAATTTACTACTAGGGATTGATCGTGCATTAATAGGACACGTTATTCCTGGTTTGACAGAGCCCAGATTCCCCTGCACAGATTCCAACCCATAATGCTCATGCTCCCTTCAAATCCACTTACTGAGGGAACAGCGGGAGGGCGGGCAAGCAACTTAATGGCAAAAATGTGAAACCCCATGGCCTGGAGAGGAGCGCAGATGGGAACAGACGTCCCAGAGACCCACTCCTGAGCAAAGGAGGGGCTTCAAAGGCCCAGAGGGAATGACTGCTGAAAAGATCACCTTGTTTGGCGGGGTGTGGGAGTGAGGAGGAGAGCTACCGCTGGGGTAGAAAGTTCTGGGTGAGGGACAAAGGCTGGAAATAAACAGCGTTTTGCTGGTGATGGAGAAGTGGAGGAGGAAGGGAGGAAACCTTCCCCTGCACCCCTTCCCCGCCCCCCCCCCCCCCCATACAAATCGTGGGCAGGAAGTCCTGGAGGCAGAGAGTTAACAGGAACGAAGAAGCAGAGGAAGAGTGGCCCGGTCTGGGAGACAGGGAAGCCAGAAAAGGGCAGGAAGGAGGAAATCCATGGTGGGGGAGGGACCAGGAAAGAGCTGAGAAAATGGGAGGCTGCAAGAGGCACGCGGCTCCGACAATGTGCTGCTGGGGCTGCCACTGTCACCAGGGAGGGCAGGGGCATCTCCTGGGACCGCCTGAGCGAGGCTCCTGAGCCAGGAGCCCAGAGATTAATTACACCCGGCCTCCGCGGTCATATTAAGCAAATGACAGTAATTACAGGACCGCTGCTGGTGGAGGGAGAGCAGCTCCATCGGGGAGAAGCACAGACCACAGGCCCGAGGGCTGAAGGAGCACTGCGAGGTCATCCCTGGGGGGCGGGCCCTGGCTTTACTGAAGGGGAAACGGAGACAGGTGCAGTCAGGAAAAGGGACATGCTGGGATCGCAGCAGGATCACAAGCCGGGTCTCCTGTCTCCCAGCTACACAACACTGCCTCCTTCCATGAGGAGGTCGAGAAATGGGTCTGTTCCCTCAGATTCTATAGGGTGACAGAAGGGGAGGACCCTGTGCCAACTCAAAGTGGCACTGTGCCTGCCCAACAGCTCCTGTTCCTAGCCCTGACAAGTCAGAGCTGATGCCAGCCCCAGCTCCTGGCCAAGCCACAACCTGGGCACCAGCTGCAGGCAGGCTGCCAAGACGGACCACCCCAAGGTGGGAACGTCTCCAAATGGCATCTCGTCATGGACGAACCACGGCCATTCTTCCTGACCCTGACCCTGTGGGTGAGGGGAAGACGTGACCCCAGGCAGGAGCTGCCTCCTCCGCCTACTAGCTTTGTCAGAACGGCTCCATTCTGTCCCAGATGACGGGGCAGGGGCCGGGCCTTGTGCCCTGCCGCTTCCAGGCCAACCCCCAGACCACGGCGACCCAGACGAGGGGTGCCAGAGGGGAGAGCAGCAGGGGTACAGCGTTGTGTGGAGGAAATGAAGCACAGCAGGGGGTCCGGAGACCTGAGTTCAAATTCCAGCTTGCCTCTGGGACTAAGTCTCCTCCCCTTCCTGGGCCTCAGTTGCTTCAAATACTAAACGGGAGAATACCACCTTCGGGGCCCTGCTTTCCCACAGTTGTGGAAAGAATCAGCTGGAGTAAAAGCTAGCTTGCAAACTGGGAAGCGCTAGGCAAATGTAAGACACAGTCATCGTGACCTTCCAGGGCAGGAGGCATCCGACCCACCACGTGTGCGAAGCATAAAAGCAAAGGCTGGCATGTCCTCCGTTAGGAGAGGCCTGGCCTCAGGTCACCGACGGGCACTGCGAGAGCCTCTATCCATCTCACAGCAGTGGTGCATCTGTCCAACGCTGTGCTGCTGGATGGCGACCCCCTACGAGAAGCCATGACGCCTGGGTCGTGGTCTCCTGCTGTTCCCCTAAAACTCACAGCCCGGTTCCAGACATCACCCGGCCCTGATATTTCTTGAGCAACTGCTACACGTGAGGCATGGCCGTGCCAACTTCACAGGTTGGTTTTCGGATCAACTGAGATGACAGATGTCATAATAAATAATAAATTGTTATAATTCCCACCGTCGTTCCTATCAGCATCGTCACTACCACAGATGGTAAAGGGGACAGGAAAAGAAGAACACCCCGTTTCTCAGGGTTCTAACACCTGCAGGGCCAACCCAAGGCGGGGCCCCATCGGGAGCAATGCATTCTGGGGAGAGATTACCCAAACACAGAGAGTTCCAGAAAAGGTTCTGCCTGACACATTGCAGAGCCCCAACCTGCAGGAGGGTCTCGAGGCCGCAGCCACCAAGGAGAGCCGTTGTGAGCCCCAGAGGCTGACTCCCCCCCGTTTCCTCCCTCGTGGCTTTGTCATTTCTGAACTCATTTTTGTTCTAACTGTCGCTGCTCCCTGGACAGCCCCCAGCTGACAGTCAGCCTGGTTCCTGTTTTGAGAAATCTGATTGCAAATGTCTTAGAAAAAAACGGGCCCTAACGGCCTTTTCAAAATGCAGACCAATTTTCCTCTCCCAGGCCTGGTGTTCAGTCAATCCGAAACCCAGTGAACAGGGCACAGAGAAGGGTGCTGGAGATGGAGCCAAGGCACTCCCCACAGCTTTGCGCTCTGCTTCAAAGGCTTAGGACGCCATGGGGTCACGACCCTTATTTCACGCTACCCACATTTCACAGATGAGAAAACCGAGGCCCAGAAGCGGAGGGGAAGGGACTTGCCCAAAGTCACATGACAGCTAGGACAGGCCCAGGTTCCCAGGCCAGCCAGGCTTCCAGCATGCCAGCTCTCGGGCATGAGCAATCATGGTGGGCACACAGCTGTCGCAGATGCAGAACAGCCAGGCCCCGGCTCAGGCCTGAGTAGTAGACGTGACGTGGACGTGGAAGCCAGAAGCCCTGATCTGGTGGCGAGGCGCCAGCCCGGACTACCTGTGACACAGGGCGAGCCGCTCACCTCCGGGGCTTCCGCTTCCCCACCCGTTCGGTGGAGACAAAACTGCACCTGTCCTACCTGCTGACAGGTTGCAGTGCGGCTCACACAATGGGAAAATACTCTAGAAGCCATAAAATGCTGGCCAAACCTCAGCAACGGTCCATATCCTGAAGAGAACGTGCCTACATCCTGAACAGTTTCAACTTTGATACCGGGTGCAGTGACATCAATAGTCTCACGGAGAGGTGGCAGCCGTGGTCCAGCTGCTGCAGAGGTGCCGGGATATCCTCTGGCAAACAGCAGCCACGGGACACCACACGCAGGGCCGCCAGAGGAGGCATCGGAGGGGAGAGGGGCAGTGGGTGTCTCCCCCGCTGGGCTGGGGCACGCGCGCCACACCCTGCTCCCCCCCACCACCACCGCGGCCCCCAAAGCACTCTTAAACCCTACCCCAAGCCAGGGACCCTCCAGATGGGTGGGGGAAGACCAGGAAGACTTGCTGCCTCCCGCAAAACCTCACGCAAGTGTCGACCAGAGAGAGGGGGCTAGGAGTGGGGGTGCTGCAACCCCAAGGCGGGGTGCCGGGAGTCGGGAAAGCTAAGGGATGGGGGATGTAGTCAGGCCAGGTGGCCGGTGGCAGGTAGAGGAGGGGACCCCACGGGGACCAGGGGCTGCCGGGAGGGGCATGAAGGGCAGCACGGGGCCCCTGTGGGAGAAGGCAGGAGCGCGGGGCCGCCGGGGGCGAGGGCAGGCGGCGTGTACGAAGGGAAGGGAGGCAGTGGGGCAGGGGGCACTGCGCGGCCCGGGGAGCCGGCGGGGCCGGGAAGCCCCGGGTTCAGGTGCACTGGGCCTGGGGCCGAGGGGTCGGGTCGGGGTGGCCGAGCCCCGAGCGGTGGCCGGGGCACGGGGCACTGGGGGGTGGGGGGGGTCAGGGGCCAGCGGCGGGGTGGTCTGGGGCCGCGGGCTCCGGGTTCGGGGAGCGGGCCCGGCCGGCGGCCGCCTCACCTGGGTTCGGGCAGCAGGATCTTCTTGCTGGCGCGCGCGGCCGGCGTGGCCTTGCTCTTCTCCATGGCCATCAGGTAGCTCACATCGGCCAGCACCGCCTCCAGGTCCGCCATCTTGGCGGCGGCGGCGGCCTCTCCCGCCGCTCGGCTCGGCTCCGCTCCGCTCGGCGCGCTCGGCCCCGGCCCGGCCGCTCCGTCGGCCTCGGGCGCCGCCGCCCGCCTGGCCCCGCTCGGCGCCCGCGGCTCCGCTCGCCGCGGCTCACAGGCGGCGCCGCCCCATGGCGCCGGCTCGGGCCCGGCCCCGGCTCGCTCCGCTCCCGCCGGGACTGCAGTCGGGCCGCCGCCGCCGCCGCCGCCGCCGCCACCACCGCCGCCGCCCGCGCCCCGGAGCCGCCGCCGCCTCCGGCCCCGCCTGCCGCGCACAGCGCCAGCGAGCCCGCGAGGGGCCGGGCGGGCGGGCGGGCGGGCGGGCGGCGGCGCCCCCTGGAGGCCGCGCGGGCTGGCCCGAGCCTGACCCCCCTTGGCCGCGCGGACCCCTTCCCAGACCCGACCCTGACCCCGCCCCGGGCCTGGGCCGTGGCCCTTGACCCCAGACCTGGAACTCGCCGCGGGACCCGGGACCGAAGAAGACCCCGGACCCACACCTTGACCACAGCTCGGATCCTAACTCGGACCTCAGAATCCACAACAGACCGTGGCCCTCACGCCAGACTGGCACTTCAGAACATGATCTCGAGGACTTGGACCTCAGACGCTGGACGTAACCGCTGACTTCTGGATCTTGGTGGAAGTGTCTGACCTGATATTAGTCCTGGACGACATTCCTGAGCCCGGCCTCCAAATAGGACCCCAGGACTGGACCTCGGACCACTGCCTTAGACCACTGCATTAGACTCTGTGACCCGAGATCACAGCCCTGTGGCTCTCTCCACACCCAGACCTTGACACTGACCCCAGACCCCCCACAGGACCCCAGATATAGTTTTAGGACCATGATCTCAAACACTGGTCCCATCCTGGTTACTAACTCCAACCTTGATTCGAACCCCAGACCCAGACCCAATATCAAGAACTCTGAACATGGGAGTGCCTGGGTGGCTCAGTGGGTTAAGCGTCCTACTCTTGATTTCGGCTCAGGTCATGATCTTACGGTTGTGAGACTGAGTCCCGCATGGGGCTCTGAGCTGGGTGTGGAGCCTGCTTAAGATTCTCTCTCTCCCTTTCCCTCTGTTCTCTCTCTCTCTCTTTCAAAACAAACAAACAAACAAAACAAAGTAACAACAACAACTCACTCTCAACATGGACCCAGGACCAGGACATCCAATGCAACCAGGGACCCAATCTAGACCTAGAACACTTAACAGGTCACCATGAACTTGGGACTTGACAACTGCAGTCAGGCTCCAGGTCTACGCCAGCTCCAGTCCCCACCCCTTCTGTTCTAGACCCAACTCTTGACCAAGGATTTCCACTGAGGATAAAGGACCCTGCACCAACCTCCACCCTTCCTGGACCAGCTTGTGCTTTGCCTGCACCCCATCCCATCTATGGAATCTAATGGAATCATCATGATTCTACAACGTGGGATCAAACCTCTCTCAGCCTAGGAGGACACAGGAGTCTCAGTGGTTCCTGGTAAGGGAAATTCACTGTACGGAGAACACTCAGGGTGGGGAAGGAAGGTCCATGTGTCTCAAAGCAGCGCCCTCTATCTCTATAGAGCCTCTCTCTGTTTTCCAAGGTGACAAGATCCCTTCCTAGTCCCCGGGCACATGGGACTCAAGCCTGCCTCATGCCAGTTTATGAACCTCAGGCCAGTAACCAGAACCCTCTGGCAAAGCAGAGCCCCCTCAGCCCCTCTCTGTGCATTTCTCAGGCTACCGTCTGAGATCAGCACCAGAGCACATCAGGAATAGCACGGTCCCTTCTCAGTGGGCAACACTACCATCCACCCAGATCCCCAAGTCAGAACTCCAGGTATCATCCTCAACAACTTCCTCGTCCCCTGGCCGAATCTCTCGCCACACTCTCTTGTCTGGCCTGAGAATCATCATCTTCTTCTTCTTCTTCTTCTTTTTTTAATTTTTTTAATATTTATTTATTTTTGAGAGAGAGACAGAGCATGAGTGGGGGAGGAGCAGAGAGAGAGGGAGACACAGAATCCAAAGCAGGCTCCAGGCTCTGAGCTGTCGGCACAGAGCCCGACGCGGGGCTTGAACTCAAGAACCGTGAGATCATGACCTGAGCCGAAGTCGGACGCTTAACCGACTGAGCCACCCAGGTGCCCCTGGCCTGAGAATCTTCTTAAACTTGTCCCCTTCTCAGGATCCCCATGGCTGCTACCCTGATGCAGGCCCTGACCAGAGACGCCTCTCCCAAAGCTAGACCTGATGGAGTTACTAAGGACTTTGGGATCTGCTGAGAGTGGCAGATGGGGGTTGGGTGCTCTAGGCAACCCCCCCCCCCCCCGCCTTCTCAAAGCAGATCAGGTGAGCAAGTTCCTTAAGTCAAGGAACGGGGATGACTGGACCCTGCTCCCCTCTCCTGCCTGTACTGCCACCATTCTCTGCATCTGCCCACCCACCCGTTCTCACCTCTGTGCCATTGTTCTTTCCCGTGTCCAGAAGCGCTCTGTGGGCCTTCTTCCCTGGCTGACTCCTGCGCATCCTTTTAAGAAAAGACCCACCTCCTCCAGCCTCCCTGACCCCAAACTGTGTACATCTCCAATTGTGTTCTTAGCACCTATTTCCTTGATTTGAAAACATCATCAATTGCAAAATGTATCAAGTTTTTGAAGGGGGTGGGAGGGTGAAGCTTTATTAAATGTTTGTATCAGTTGGAAAAGGCATCCTGATGTTGGATATGCTGACGGAAAAAGAAAAAACAACGTATATACAGTCTCCAAGTGTAACTGATGCTCCTAGTTCATCTTTTGCCCCAGGGCCCACCACAGGACCTGACACAGAAGGGCATAGTCTGTTCGATCAATGAATGAGGGACTGAATGAATGAGCTCCTCAGCCCAACGTGGCATATAGAGTTTGGGGGCAGAACAGGGCCAGAGGCACACAAGGATGCCTCACAGGAGGTCTCTGGCCTCCCCTCCTACCCCACCCGACTCTTCAACTCTCCAGGACTGACTACAGCCACACACTGGCCTGGGTTTTCTGGAACAGTCCCTATTTTAGTTTAGTTTAGTTTAGGTTTACTTTAGTGTTTATTTTTTGAGGGGGGGAGGGGCAGAGTGAGGGGGGGCAGAGGATCTGAAGTGGATTCTGTGCTGACAGCAGTGAGCCTGATGTGGGGCTCGGCTCATGAACTGTGAGATCATGACCTGAGCCAAAATCAAGAGTTGGATGCTCAACTGACTGAGCCACCCGGGTGCCCCCAGCCCCGATTTTAAAAATTCTTCCTGAGGGGGCAGCTACATGGCTCAGTTGCAGCCCCCCTTTTTTAATGTTTATTTTTGAGAGAGAGAGCAGTGGGGGAGGCACAGAGAGAGGAGGACAGAGGATCCAAAGTGGGCTCCATGCTGACAGAAGAGAGCTGGATGCGGGGCTTGAACTCACAAATCGTGAGGTCACAACCGGAGCTGAAGTCAGATGCTTAACCGACTGAGCCACACAGGCACCCTGCCACTCTTAATCTCCGGGTTGTATGTTCAAGCCCCGTGGTGGACGTAGAAGTTACTTTTAAAAATACATACATACATCAGTTCTTTCTGATGAACTTGTCAGACTAGAATCCCTGTGGGTTCTGAAAGGCCAGCCACCTGCTCCAGGAGGTGGCCCTACCTTCTCCTCCCCGGCTGAAAACCCTACGCTACCCCTGCTCAGGCCCAACCCACATCCCCAGCAGGCCTGAAGCCGGGGTCCTTTGAGAGAAAGCCAGCCTCCAGGGCAGCCCTCGCTAGATCCTGGAACCCCAGAAAGCAGCTTCTGGAGCCCTGGGTGGGAAGAGGTTGAGGTGCGTCCTGGCCCTGGGGAGGCAGGTTTGGGGGGTGATGCTGCCCTCTAGTGGTTGAGGGAAGGTTGATTGTAAATTTGTTCTTTTCGTCCTTTTTTTAATTTCTTTTTTTTTTTTAAATATTTATTTATTTATTTTGAGAGAGAGACAGACAGACAGACAGACAGAGGGACAGAGTGAGAATCCCAAGCAGGCTCCGTGCTGTCAGTGCAGAGACCGATGTGGTACTCAATCTCATGACTTGAGCTGAAAATCAAGAGTCAGATGCTTGACTGACTGAGCCACCCAGGCACCCCAGTCATTCTTTCTCTTAAGCCTTTGCCCGGGGCCCGGACCATGGCAACCTCCAGCTGGGATGCTGGGGGTGAAGGAGAAGCGGAACCCCATCTCTGCCCAGCTGGCGGACCCACAGGCGACACCGTCACATGGCATCTCTCCCAGATGACTAATGGGTATTGCAAACTTAAAGCATCCCACACGGAGCTCCTGCTCCCCACCCCACCCCCACCACCCAGCCCGTCCAACCTGCTCCCCTCCCACCTACCCATCCCAACTGTGGTTCCTCCTTCTTCCAAACACTTGGGAGTCATCCTTGATTCCTCTCTTCCCTTGCCTGCCCCCGCCCCCGTGTATCCTCATGCTGTCATGCGGCCTGGTCCTGTTGACTACCTGGCGTGTCTGTCTCCGAAGTATACCCTGAGTCCTTCCACTGTGCCCCGCTAAGTCTCATCCAAGTCCCACCACCTCCTGCCTGGTGCTGACACCTGCTCCGGCCTCCTCACTGGGCTTCCTGCCCCTCTTCTAGGCCTAAATCCAACCCCACCTCCTGTGACTGCTTCTGTACTAAGAATAGACACCCCCACCCTCCAGGGCCTGTAAGACCTACACCGTCTTGCCCCAGCCTGCCTCTCTCACTCTATTCCATTTCCCTTCCCCTTGCCTCTTGGTCTCTGGTCAGTCTGGTCTTCCCTCTGTCGCTACACCACACTAAGTTCATTTCCACCTCTGGGGTTTTGACTTCAGAATTCCCCTTGCCTGAAGCGCCCTTTCGCTCCTTTCTGACAAAGAAGGCTCCTGTTCACCCCTGTATCTTGTGGTTGAGAGGTTCTCAGAGGGCTCTCCCTGGGTGGTTCGTTGTGGTCACTGTTCATTCCTCACACCTAGCATGGTGTGTGGCACAAAGTTAGAGTCACAAGGAGAGACAGGATTCAGTGGTGGCCCAGTCCAGTAGAGAAGACCTCTAAATGTATACCTCCAATTAAGCTGGCGAGAGCTACAATGTAAGGAGGTGGGGTGCTCAGAAGAAGACAGTCAGGGGAAGGGTTGGAAGAGCGTCAGGGAGGGCAGGGGAGAGATGGGGAAAGTCACGAACTTGTGTACATGTGAGCATGAGTGAGGCTGGGGTGAGGACCAACATGTGCCAAGACCCAGGAGTGCAAGTTCCTTCTTGCTGGGGCCTCCGAGACTTTGAAGATCCGGGAGGATAAACTCGGGGCCTCCCTGACCTCACCAGGAGTGTCGGGATTGACCAGGAGAAACTCCTGCCTAACAGGGACAGCTACCTCTCTGATGTCCAGAGCTTAGACAGTGCCAGGCTCTGGCTGGGATGCCAGGAGTTCGCTTCATTCACTCACTCAGCCAACAATATTTGTTGAGCTCCTGCTACATACTAGGCACTGGTACTTGACCTTGAGGATCCAACGTAGGGAGAGACAAACAATGACCTTACAGGCAAATTACACAGAATAATAACCACTGACATTTACTGGGTTCTCACTGTGTGCAGGGCACTGTCGATAGAGCCCAGATGATCTCATTTAGCGGGTGACAAATTATTATAAAAGCCAGAAGGCTTCTTAGGTAAAGTCAGGGAAACTTCTGAGGAAGGGCGTTTTTGCTGGAGCCACAAGGATGGAAGGAAAACAGCTTCGTTCGGGGCAGGGAAAAGAGCTTTTCAGTTATGTGGAACAGGAAGTACGAAGACCCTGAGGAAGGAAAGGGCTCTCTTACATGGGAGGCTCCACATCTCCAGGACGCAGGTCTTATGCTTCCTCCCGCACCGTCTAAGGCCCTTCGTGGCCCCTTGGCCCCTAGGCACCGGCTCACAATCCGGGGCAGGGCTTCCAGACAGCCGGCTCCGCGCGACCCGCTTTCCCGAGCAGCGCCTCTCCGTGGAACCCTCGGGAGGGTCATACAGTCTCGCACTGCCCCTGCCCAGCCTCCTTTCAGCCTCAGAGCCTTAGCCCGGATTTGGCCTCGGCCAGTGGCCCCGCCCCGCCCCGCCCCGCCCCGCCCCGCCCCGGCCTGTGGCCCCGCCCCGCCCGGCCCGTGGCCCCGCCCCGCCCCGGCCTGTGGCCCCGCCCCGCCCCGGCCTGTGGCCCCGCCCCGCCCCGCCCCGGCCTCGGCGGCGCCGCGCACCCGTCCTTCTCTAGCGCGCGTGCGCGCCGGCGTCCCTTGCTCCTCCTGGCGCGGAAGCACGCCGTGATCGCGGCGAGCGCGTTTGTCCTTGGACGCGTCTGTCCCTGGACGCGTCTGGCCCGCGTGTAAGTGTACGAAGCGCGGCCACGCTGGCCCTCGTCATCTCCACGCTGTGGCCAGCGGTACTTGCAGTGTCCGGGAAAGGGAGGATGTGTGTGGAAAAGACTTGGGGTCGAATGCTAGTGTCACCTCGTAGTGCCCTGGCTGGGTGCCCCAGGCCAGTTACTTAACGTCTCTGGGCCTTGCCCTCCCAGCCTGACCTCACGGGATTGCTTTGAGGATTAACGAAGATGCAGTGCGTGCAGTGGTGCGCTCGGGGAAATGGCTTGCTGAGTGGTCATGGTCACATGTGGAGTATTTGGACCTCACTTGGATCTCCCTCTAGGCATCCTCTGTGGCCTCTTTTCTCTCATTTCTTTTCTTCCCTTTCCCTTTCTCTCCCTCTTTCTCTGCCTTTCCTTTTCTGGATCATTTGGGGTGTTTTCCCTCTGTGTCTCTTTCTGCTTCTGTTCCTTCTGTTTTGCCATCTCAGCACCCTCATGACACACTCTGGGGGGACGGCAGCTGGACCTTCGTGTCCGCCGTAACTCTCTGGAATGGGTATTTGGCAGAGGCAGAAACTGGGTCACAGCACTAGGCTGAGAGCAAACTCAGGTGCCTGCTCTCACTTTCCTGCCCACTAGGGTGTCAGCTCTGAGCTTTTCCTTCCAGGCCTGGGTACCTGGAAAGGTGGAGGTAGGACGGGTCTCCCCAGCCAGCAACTGCCAGGCCTACTCTGTTGCCTCGCAAGTGGCACTTAGCACAGAACTGGCCTGGGAGGGAGGAGGAGAGCTAGGATTGTTCCTCCTCCGCCCCCTGACTAGCTATATACATGTACCTATAGTGCAAATGAAATGCGGGGCCCCTTGTTTAAAAATTATTAAGATTTCAAGATAGAAAGAAAGGAAGGAAGGAAGGAAGGAAGAAAGAAGGAAGGAAGGAAAAAGGGAGGGAGAAAGAGAAAGAAAGAAAGAAGAAAGGAAGGAAAGGAAGGAAGAAAGAAAAAGGACACTCAGTCAGTTAAGCGTCCAACTTCGGCTCAGGTCGTGATCTCACGGGTCATGGGTTGGAGCCCCATGTCGGGCTCTGTGCTGACAGCCTAGAGCCTGAAGTCTGCTTCGGATTCTGTGTCTCCCTCTCTCTCTGCTCCTCCCCTGTTCATGCTCTCTCTCTCTCTCTCTCTCTCTCTCTCTCAAAAATAAACGAAAGAAAACAAAAGATTTCAAGGTTTTAAAAAAAAAAGGGACGCCTGGGTGGCTCAGTCTGTTAAGTGTCCAACTTCAGCTTGGGTCATGATCTCATGGTTTGTGAGTTCGAGCCCTGCGCTGTGAGCGAGGAGCCTGCTTCAGATCCTCTCTCTCTCTCTCTCTCTCTCTCTCTCAAAAATAAACATTTTAAAAAATAATTCAAGATGGCAATGGCAGAACATTAAACTGAGGAACCGAGTGTGGGGGTCCTGAGTACAGGGCCCTGTAACAGTGTAGGTCACTTACCCATGAAGTCAGTCCTGCCTCCCCCTCCCATACACCCACCTTTCATTACGCTCAGTAAATGCCCTTATCCCACCATTCCTGGTACAGATGAGGGTGTGTTGAGCTACTTAAGGCTAACCCCCGCCCCCCCTCACCCAAGGAGTTCGAGGAGCCACGGGAGAGGGGTGGTTGCTCAGAGGGGCACGGGAGAGCTGCAGCAAAGGCAGTAGTTCCTGGCCCAGTGTTCACATACATCCCAGCTCTGCTGCTGACCCCAGGGCCCTCACTTCACCTCTCTGAGTTTTGGCTCTGTCATGTATAGAATGAGGACACCTGTCCCCTGGGCTGGGGTGTGAGAATGAAATGGCATCATGTGTACACAGAGAGGCTAGGGAACTAGGTGGATAGGACTGACTCAGGGGCTAGTCTTAAGGTTGGTTTTATTAGCCAAGACACTTCAGCTAAGTTGTTCAATATCTATTACCCAGTTGCTCACCTTTAAAATGAGGATAGGGGTGCCTGGGTACCCGGCTCAGTTGTTTAAGCGTCCGACTCTTGATTTCAGCTCAGCTCATGACCTCACGGTTCCTGAGACTGAGCCCCACGTGGGGCTCTGCGCTGACACTGCCGAGCCTGCTTGGGATTCTCTCTCTCTGCGCTAACCACCCCCCCCCCCCCGCCCGCCTCGAGTGTGCGCACGTGCACACACGCATGCCCTCTCTTCTCTCAAATAAATTAAAAAAATAAAATAAAATGACGATAATAATGGTATGCTTGCTGTGAGGATTATAGGAGTAACTACATGTAAGTGCTTAGAACAGTGGCCAACACATAGTAAGGCCCACTAGGTGCCAGCTGTTTTCACTACACTCTTGTGGTCTGCCAAAGGCACAGAATGTCCAGGTTAATCCTTTTTGATTGGAGGGGAAATGGGAAGGGCTTCTGGAGGAAGAGATGTTTGAAGGAAGATTTTCATAGTTGCAGTGAGGGTAGCACATCTTTTTTTTTTTTTTTTTTTTAACGTTTATTCTTTTGGGACAGAGAACGAGCGAGCAGGGGAGGGGCAGAGAGAGAGGGAGACAGAATCCTCAGCAGGTTCCATGCTGTCAGCACAGACCCTGATGTGGGGCTCCACCCCAGGAACCACGAGATCGTGACCTGAGGGAAAACCAAGAGTTGGAAGCTTAACTGACTGAGCCATCCAGGCGCCCAGAGGGTAGAACGTTTTAAACACAAGTTGTCGTTCAAGGTCTCTTAGAAGCACCGTGTGCCAACCATGGTGCTTCCCATTTTACAGATGCCAGTAGCAGGATGAGTTTACTGAGTTTAGATATGACCCTGGAGGATTACATAAGTTTTTTGTGTGCATCTGAGGAAGATTAATTCATAGATGAATGCAGGCTATATTGGATAGAGCCACCCCCCCCCTCCCCCCCCGAAGAGGCTAGTAGCATTAGCACGTGAAAGAAGGGTAAAGATGTATGAGGTAATGGAAAATGTGAAGTTTGAGAACATGGCAACAGATGGACTGCACTGGGGAGGGATGGGCCTCTGGGGATCCGATCCGAGCTGTTGGGAACGTCACCTATTAGGTGCCAAGCTCCGCACCAGCCACCGTGGATGATGTGAGCAACACAGAGTCCTCTCTGTCCTCGTGGAGCTTCCCGGCTAGCTGGGGAGATGACCTCTGCATCCCCAAAGCTAGTAGGGTACTGTGGGAGCACATGACCCAGTCTTGAACAGGAGGGACGGTGGCTTCCCAGAGGAAGTAGTAGATAAACTGAGGCAGGTGCACCAGCAGAGGGAACAGCAAAGGCCCAAGGAGGGTGGGACTGAATAGTTAGGTATGGGTGGAGAGGAGAAGGAAGGGCAAATGTTGAGTGAGGAAACTGAGGCCTTTATCCTGAGAAACACACTAAATGGGTTTTAATCAAAGTAGTCAAATTGGTCTTTTAAGGAAAATGTTCTGGCTGCAACATGGAGGACAGGGGTTGGAGTGGAGGCTGGGAGGCTCATGCTGTGGTTAAGGTTCCAGACAATGGTGGCTTTGAGTAGGGTGGCAGAGATGAGATAAGCGAGAGGCAGATGGGTTTCTGAGATGGCTAGGACGCAAAACTGACACCGTTCCTCCCCCTGCTCTGGCAACATCCAAACATGGCCACATCCATATCCGTCCTCAGGAAACCAACATGAAATCAGCTCCTTGTCCAAGACCCTGTCCTTTCCTAGAATGTGCAGAATTGTAGATGGTCATTAACTGTCAGCTTGGGAATAGGATGGGCAGGGACTCCCCACTCCCTTGAAGATAGTGGTGGGAGGAAGGACTTCCCAGACGGGGGTTCAGCTCTCCTGAGATGCCACAATCGGGGCGAGGAGGCAGTCGGCTGGCAGCACCTGGCACGCTGGCTAAAGGCTGCGAGCTCGTACTCAACAAGCCAAGTGATGAGAAGGAGCAGGATGCAGTGGCACAAATGCTGACTGGAGCCTGTCTGGCCCAGACCTTGCTCGGTGACCTTGAGCAGGCAGTGTCGAAGGGCCTGTTCTGCAGCTTCAGTGGATGGAGGTTGGCCTCGAATCTCCAGAGATGGCAAGATTAGAAATCCCCAGGCCTTCTCAGGACAGCACCATGGGAGAGGCAGGGGGACTGCAGGGGATCATTTTCACATCCATCAAAAAGTTCACCTTGATGAAGTCAAGTATCATGGTGTTTCTAGAAGCAAGTAATGCTTTCTGTCATAAAAGAAAAAAAAAAAAAAGGCAAGTACTACAGGCGCATAGCAGTTCTGCTGCTTCTGCTCAGAGGAATGAAGCAGGCAACCTTGGCCTCCAGCACCAGAGCCTGCACGACCTTCTCTTTCATGCACACACACACCAAGGCAGAAAAGGTTTTGTTTTTGTTTTTGTTTTTAAAACCTTTTTATTAAAAAAACAAAACAAACCCCCCCCCAAAAAAAACAAAACAAACAAAAAAAAAACAACCCCCAAAACCCAAATCAAAATATTTCCCATCGGAGTCTATTTCTTTTTTTGTCTTTTAAAAATTTTATTACACAAATATCTCCCATTCCCACGTGTCAGAGGAAAGAGGTCCTTGCTCTTTCTAAAACCAATAGTGGAGAACGTTTAGAAAACAAAAGTCCAACTAGGTTCCCTCCTTCCCTGGCCCAAAATAACCCCCATGTGTCAAATGAGATAGCAGGACTTGCCCCCTTAATGCTTACATTTAATTTAAATTTTTTAGCACAACATTGGAGATTGACTCTAAATCAGCAACAAAAAATATATATTTACAATATTTCTCCGAAAAACAAAAAAACACAACCAAACCCTTTAAACATAGTGACTTTAGGAGTTTTATTTATGGAGCAGTTATTTTTTTAATCACCAAGTGATTTTATATTATATATATATAAATTTTCTTCCTTTCCTTTGTGGTTTTTCGCCCCGGTGCTCGGAAAGATGGAGGCGGGGTGTCTGGCCCTGCGGTCTGAGGAGGGCAGGCTCTCCTGGCAAGGCCACATCTCAGAGCAGATTGCAGGAAATGCGATGGGACTCCCGGGATCCTCTGTCCCCAGAGACATTTCTGTCCTCCACACGGACCAACCCTCACCTCTAAAAACCGTTTCCCCCCCTTCCAGTCCCAGAGATAAAGGAAACCCGGCAAGGGCATAGGTCCAACTGCTGCCCTCCTGGGCTCCCTTTCCTGCTGACCAATTTACGTGCACGGTAAAAATGCTTGTTTTTCCAAACCAAAAACAAACAAAAATTAAAACCAAAACCCCAAAAAACCCAAACCATCAGCTTGGAAATTTCTGTGGATGAAATGTCCCAAAGTCAGAGGCACTCTCCCGGCACAATCCCTGCTCTGAGGGGGTCTCTCCACCTCCCCTTTTATAAAAAGACAACAAAACAAAACAATCTTTTCAGTACTTTCCACAGGAGCAACCAAAAAAAGGCAGGAAGCTTCCAATTATAGGTCATTAACAATAATATTAATAAGGTTTTTGCTCAATACCCAGGGTTCTTTACAGAGAAGTTCCCCTAACTGAGGCACTCTGGAATAAGTCACTGGCATTTCCTCAAAGTTTCAGCCCCAGGTTACTGGGGCCTGGAGACCGATGGAAGGGGCAGAGGGTCGTGGGAGCAGACTGCTGCTTTTAAGGAGCAGCCAAGAGAATCAGCAGATTGGAAGAAACAGACACAATGCCACCCCTTACCAGGACCCAGTTTTCTCTCAGGAGGCCAGTCAATGCCAGGGTCGAAGCTGGGCTAGGTGGCAAAGAGGGGGCCCCTCTGCCTCTATTGCTTTGGAAGTGGCGAGTGTGCAGTTGGCGTCTCTCCTCAAGGTGGCTCACGTTTCAGACCCCCGGGGCCTGGGCTCCGTCCCCTCCCCCTCCCCTGTAGGGTTTCCTCCCCCTGGAGGGTTTTGGGAGGAGGGGAGCCTGAGGCTGGGCTGCAGGAAAGGGGCCAGGAAGGGAGGGGCCGGAGGACGAGAAGGCGGGGCAAGGTTGTGCTATCGCTATCCTCACAGGTGGGGAGCAGAGTGCAAATCCGCATCCGTCCTTTATAAGCTCTTGCCACAGGCTGCTGCTATTGAGCATCTCCTCACACACTTAAATATTGACCCAAAAGAAATTCCGACCTTTCTTTCCTTTTTTTTTTTTTTTAAAGTGCAAAAAGCTCTCTGCTGCCCTAGAGAGAGGATCTTTGGACAGGCCGTTCAATGCAAAGTAAAAGGGGGCAGCTGATGGGGCTCAACACAGGGCGGTGGGGTGGGAGACACCATGCTCCCCTCCCTCCCTCCCTCCACACACACGTGTAATACACTCAGCCACACACACAGAGGCACATGCACACCCCCTTCCACGGCTGCAGGCAGAGGGCAGGTGACTGGCTTCAAAGCAGGACCCCCCTCCCCCCCACAAGGTGCCAGATCAGTGAGCCACTGGGGCTAAACACAGGCCTGGGCTCTGGGGGCTACACCCACTGGAGACCCAGAGCCTGCTGGGAGGCAGGTGGGACGGAGCCCAGCTCTCTGCTCTCCCCAGCCGGGGGATATCGGCTGCTCCCTCTGAGGACACGCATCCTGGGAAAGTCCTGTCCAGGCAGGAAGGAGGAACATGTGGAAAGGGCAGTGGGAGGCTAACGAGGGAGGGGAACAAGGAGATGGTGCCTGTCTCAGAATCTGCCTAGGAAGCAATAAAATGGGGGTGTCCCTGGGGTACACAGTTCCGGCTCCTCTGAAGAGCTTCAACCCCGATAAGTGCAACAAGGACCTCGTAGAGACTAGCGGGCAAGTCTGGGGTGGGGTAACCTCATTACGTGAACCACCACGAGCATCGGACAGGATCAAGCTACAGGGAGGGGGAGAGCGTGGACACGGATGAGAGGTTTTAGACACCTCAACAGCACCAGTATGATCGGCACGGGTCTAGCCTTCCCGGGGCTGCTGCTGGCCCCTCCTGCATACGCGGGGAGAGTGTGGTAGAGGAGAGACACGCACTGGACACCACGAGGAGAACCTGGCCATGGAGACAGGGCCGCTTTCTTCCCTGGAAATTTGCTCAGAACCAGGCACGGCTGGGGACCGTGGATGGGGAGAAGGGCCCCAGGGCCCAGCACAGATGATGGTTGCACAGACACCCCAAACTGAGAGCCTGGCCTCCTGGCCGGTGAGTGAGCGGGCGGGCGGGCAGGCGAGCAAGCGAGCAGGCACCTTGACAGCACAGAGCCTGTGCTTTCCCCTCGGATTCGGATCAATTTGCTTGCTACTCCTTTCTCCTTAGGAGGGAGAGGAGCAGGCAGGTAAGCCTGGTGTCTACCACCCTCTCTGCCCAGCCTGTAGGGAAAGGGCTCAAGGGACAGGAGAGCAGAGAGGGAGTGTGACGCTGGCCTCAGAGCCCGTGCAGGGTCGGGGAGAGAGGCTCTCCTGGCTGGGGAGTCAGGGGAAGATCGGTTTCCTGTTCAGTCTGGGCTGTGTGTGTTTTAGCTGATCTTCTGTATCAGCTTCTCGTCAGACAGGCAGTAGAGACTGTTGATGGACAAGTCTGAGATGAAGTGCTCGCAGGCTTTTCGAGTGATCTGCTTACATCCTCGAAGGTCAATCAAGGTGACATTGGCGATGCGCCGTAGGTAGATCAGGGTCTGGTCTGTCAATTTATTGCAACCTGTGGGGAAAGTGACAACGAGGACAATGCTGGGTACATACTGCCACAGGCACCTGCCCCTGCCGCTCGATTCCCCAGCTCTTTCCTTTCAAATGCTCAGCAAAAGCCCTCTGTGTCTTGTAACTACCTGGCTCAGAGACGGGAAGTGCCCCCTGATGCCTCACTCCCTGCACTGGAAAGCTGACCAGGCTGTGGCTGGCAGCTGGCCATGACCTTAGGCACCTGACAACTACTTGGGCCTCCACCCCCATCAGTTAAAACAGCGAGAAATCAGAGTCCTTGTTCAGGTGTGAGGAAACGAGTTAACACAGTTCAGTCAACAGACCCAAGTTCATTGTTTTACTGGTCAAGTTCCAGGGAGGGCTGGGCCCTCCGGGAGGCACGGGGTACCGTCTGTCATGAAACATCACAGCAGCATACCTGCCATGTTGAGCTCTGTGAGGGAGTAGCGAGTGGAAGACCCGACAGCGGTGAGCAGATTGGAGGACTGATCTGTCAGGTGGCTGCAGTGACTGAGGTCGAGTCGAGAAAGGAGGGGCATGTGGCGAATGATGAGGCGAAGCGTGGCGTCCGTGATGTCAAGGCCTGCCAGCCGGAAGTCAGTCATGTTCCGGAGCTTGCTGCGATTGTCCTGACCTGCACAGAAAAGAACCTAGGTCAAAACTCTTAACTCTGGTCCAGCTCCAAAGCCTCAGGCAGCTTCAGCTCCTTCCTGGCCAGGCCTTCTTGAAGCGGTTGAGCGAACTGCCCACACCCAGCCCTGCCTGTAGTGAGCAGTGTGTGGGGGCAGTTTCTAGGAAACCAGACACATTTTCCTTCTTCCCAGCTGCTAGATTATGCCTCACTTATAGAGCAAAAGGGTATGTGTGGAATGCTCCACCCCTTTCCACACTCCCACACTTTTTTAGACCATAATGCAAACAGCTTTTAATGTTCCACCTCAACCATGAAGCCTTCCCGGCCTTCCTCAGGATTATACTCTCTGGGCCCCAAACTCCAATACCCCTGAGACGGAGTAGCCCCTCCTTTATCTGCAGGCAGGTAACTGGCTGTAAATAGCTAACCTTGAGTCCATTGCTCTGTTCTCCATTTGCACTCATCCACAGCATCATTTGTAACACTTTTTTAGTTTCTGAGGACAAAGTCTGTCGAAAGACAAAGCTACCCTCAGGTGACCACAGAGAAGTCAGGCCCAGAGCACACCTGGTTTATCAGCCGGTGGAGTCAGCAAGTCCCGAATTTGAGGGTCCTTGATTCCCACTGCCCACCGAAGATCAAGGGTCCTGAGAAGGGGGCAGCTGGAGGTGCTGAGGGCAGAGACTGCAGACCAGGAACAGCCTGCTAGGAGGAGGTCTTTCAGTCCTGCAGCGGGAAGAAACAGACATGCAATCGTATACTCTATCAGCACATCCAAAGCCTCAACGACGAGCTGATGTGACCACGGTAAAATGGATTCTCAGTCTAGAAATCCAGTTCAAAAATTCCTATGGTCTCCTATATGACATTTTCTAGCTTTGGTGGTAAAACCAATTACTTAGTTCCTACAGGAGCAATGTAGTATGCGAGACACTGTCTTCCCAAGACCTCAAAATGCTGAGGGGAACAAAGCATTCTAAGGGGCTGATCGTGGCAACATCTTACTCAAATCTCTTCAGTGGTTGTGTTGAGAAGACCCATTCTCTTCATTGTCCGGGGCAATGATTGGCTAGTCCAGCTAGTCTGGGGTGCCGCCTGGGGACTGGCAGTTAAGGTGGCCCTGGGTGAATCCCTTGTTAAGCAGAAAGACAACAATGGAATGGGACTGTTGCCCTAAATTGCCCTAAAGCAGTTTTAAGCACTGCCTGTAACTCAGCTTTCCCTGCCTGCTCACCTGGCAGTCTATTGACGAGCCACGTCAGTTGTTTTTTGGAGATGTTGGTCCAACTGAGGTCCAGGCTAACTGGTTGCCTCTTGATGATGCCACTGAGGGCCTGGGGTACAATAGCCTTACACCTACTCAAGTCAATTTTTGTCCAAAGTCTCTTGTCGCAGCACCTGTGACAGAAGGAGAGAACACTAGCCGTCAATAACGTGATACTCCTTGTCAGAGGAGCTCCCATCAAAGGGTACTGCAGGCTTCTAGAAAACACAGAGCACCTGGAGTGTCACCCTCCCCAGGTTCTTCTATAAGCAGACAAGGATCATGCCCTGCTGGGGTTTTTTTGTTTGTCTTTGTTTTTTTAATCCTCAGACAAAAGGGCCTGTCCTCTATGGCAGCCCTACAGGTTAAGTAATAGGCAACTTGACCAGTTCACCGATTTACTGTGGAAGGGCTGGGAATACAGCGCAGTGGTTAGGAACACACGACAAACAGTATACTATACTCTCTCATGTGCATTAAAATGGTATGGCTCCCACCAAAGTGTACATAAGGAATTATTTAAAAAATTGACTTCCTGCTGCCTGAAGCCTTAGGCTTGCCTTCATTCTCTCCTTTGTCAGTCATACCCAGCTGCCTGAGATGCAGGCGTTCCTCAGCATATCTACAGTCAGTCCTCCTTTAAGCCCTAGAAAGAGCCCACTACTGTATCAGGCAGAAAGAGGCTCTTTATTATCGGGCCTGGAGAGTCTTCTTCCCATCTTGCGTTTCTGCCTCAGGGCTATCTTTATATTTTCTGGTCCAGTCCAGGCCAGAACTGAAAGCGAAAGGCCTGCCTTTCCACTGCAATCTACAGTCCACAAGCCACAAATAGCACTGCAACATGCAGGCTTCTGTTTAATATTTTACAGCCCCTGCCTCCCAGCCCGGCTCAGAGTCTGGTTGGCAGGGGAAGGGGAGACAGCACATAATGGCAGTCTTATGTGGCTCAGCCTGGAAACCGAGGAATAGAGCCAGGCAGGCCCACTAGCTCTACAAAGAGAAAATATTAGGAGAATTTGGGTAGATCACATATTAATTCAGATTTGGGAAATAAAACTAGTGTTTGTAAAGAATGAGGTCTTTATTTAAAGACTGAAAATATTTCACCAGTGGCACATAAGACTTCTATGGCAGAAACAAGCTGCTTATGATAGAGCAGTGTATCAGAAGCCCCTGGAAAAAGTGTTAAAAACAGTTTGCTTGGCTCCACCCCCAAAGCTCTGACTCAGGCCATACTGAAACGGACCCTGAGAATCTGCGTTTCTAACATGACCCCAGGTAATGCCAGTGGTCCAAGCATCACCCTTTTGAGAAGAAATGGTAGGTCTTGTTGGGATAAGAACAAACAACTGGAAAACTGTGGAAACATTCAAATTTTTTGAAAAGCATGTCCACCCCTTTCATTAGATGGAGAGGTAATTGAGGCAGGGGCTTAAAAGCAGTCATCTGTGTCACCAATAACAGTGACCATCACATCATCACAGGCTCTCAACAGATGTGTGATGTGTGATGAGTGCAGCTTACTTGAGGGGGAAAACTGTCGCAGCTCTGTGGACTGAGGTTTTAGCACAAACTATATAAATCCATCCCCCAGATCAGTTTCATATGTTCAGTAAAAAGAGAGATGGGAAAGGTCGGAGCAGGGAGAGGAAGCAAAGGGCCACATTTCCCTGAAGGGCCACACCTATAGGCACGACTGGCCACATCTATAACAGGACCCACTGTCTAGGGAACAGACAGAGTGGATTCAATCCTTTAAGACCCAGCAAGCCTCCAGATGCCAGGACGCATGCAGTTCTCTTATGGAAAACCTGCCACCTGCTCCCATACCCCTATTCCTGATCCCTGTATCCCTGCTCACCATTTATACCACGTCTTGCACACTCGCATACATTCACAAAGTTCTCTGCGGCTGAGGTAGCGGAAGACAGACATCCAGACCTCCCGCTGCATCCAGCTTTCGTCTCCATCCTGAGCCCAACTGCCCCGGCCATTCAGCCTGGCTGCACCCCCCTCCTCTGCACTGTCATCTTCCTCCTCCTCCTCCTCCTCTTCCTCCTCCTCTCCCCCCAGCCCCTCCTCATCCCCACGCTGGGGGGTTCGGGCTGGGCAGTGCTGTACTAGCACGCGGGGGGAATGGCGAAGGTTGGCAGAGGAGGCCGTGATGGCCTGCAGCTTGGGCACAATGGATGTCCCGTGGAGCTCTTTGGTGGGCCTCTGTAGCGTGACAGTGAGGTACGATCCCCGGATCTTGGCTTTCTCAACTTCAGACAGCTCCTTTTTGCCGCTGGGATTGTTCTCCTTTTCCCGTACCATGGTGCGCTCTGTGGCCTGCAGCCGCAGCAACTGCCGCCGTTTGAAGCGCTCATCCCGGCTGGCACTGTGGTGGTCGCTGGGGCCAGCCCCAGGGGATGACCGAGTCACCATACCCCGAGGGGAAACCGGGTCATGGATGAGCTGTAGCATAGAAGTGGGTGAGTGAGGCGGGGGCGTGAGGGGCTCATCGCAGCTCCGCAGGGGCCGCAGGACTTTGGCTTGCACGGATTCTTCATCACTCTCTTCCATTTTCCGCTTCTGCAAAACAGGCCCCCAAAGAGCCACATCAGTGCTTTCTCCAAAACCCTCTACATTTACGGGGTGAGCCTCACTACTGCTCTCAGGAGACTAGGGAGAAGACAGATCACCGCTCTTCTATGGGGAAAGGGGTACCTGCATGCTACAGGGTGGTCACCTCCTCAGAGTCTAGTCTGCAATCTGCCTCGATCAGCAACCGAGCTCAAGTCTGTGCCGAGAAAGCTGATTACAGAACAAAACCCTTAAAATAGGTCACTTGGGAAATCTACCTGTGACAAAAAGGTTTGTGTTCAAGTATAGAGGAGTGAGATCCAAATTTGGGCTGCACGATTCCATAGCCCACCTTATTCATCTCTTGCCCCAATTTCTGGATTATAATTCCCTGGATAAAGATACCCTTTAAAGAGGCCACAACTTTACCCCTATGCAATCTGACCGTTTTTAGTTCTATCTCTAATTTAACTCCTTCACCCAGGAGATGCTTTTGATAGAAGAGAGATGCCTGTGGTAGAAGAAAAGCAGCCTACATATACCATTTAAACTAGAACGCAGAATCTGACAGAAGTAAACACCACTTTTAGCTCCACTGGTGTCTGAGCTGGACTCCACCAGGCTGCTTCTTCCACTCAGCACCCTACCCTATCCTTAGAGACCAACTGCATGGAATATAAAGCAGAGAATGAGAACCTCTGAGGAACCACCCTGCTCCAAAGGAATCTACTCTGGATGAAAAAGAGGAATTTTGGTTCAGTGAAGCTGACATTCCATAAAGGTCCACGACCTCATCCTACGCCACTTGTCTCCTTCTGGGGCCACCATGACTCCGCCGTGATGAGGCTGAACCAGTGTTCCACTAGGGATCAGTGAGCAGTGGTTCACATTTTCCTCAAGGAGATGGTTTCTGTCCCTCAGCAACAAGCCTGCTCCCTTTCCTCTACATTCATAGGGCACTGTGGTTGGAAGAGAATGACTACCTTGTGGGTGCTGGCTTTTGCAATGCAAGAAGGCAATACTAACATACAGCCACCTGGGGCACCTGGGTGGCTCAGTCAGTTAAGCATCTGACTCTTGGTTTCGGTTCAGGTCATGATCTCATGGTTCATGGGTTCGGGCCCTGCGTCAGGCTCTGTGTTCACAGCACGGAGTCTGCTTGGGATTCTCTCCCTCCCCCCCACCCCCTGCCCCTCTCCAACTTGTGTGCACACATGTGCTCTCTCCCTCTCTCTCAAAATAAATAAACTTAAAAAAGATAAAATGAGGCATCTGTCCCCCTACCTGCTGTGGCAGGGAGGCAAACACCACCACTACTGCCTCCGCTGTCGTCAATGAAGAGAAAATGTTTAAGAACCCCTAGTTTAAGAACTTGGGATAAGGAGAACTTCAGCACTAGTCCACTCTAGAAATCCCTGCCCTTCAAACATATATAGAATGAAAATTCAGTCACCTCAGTACCCAAGTGGGAAGAAACAGACAGACCAGGAAACTTGTCCCTACTCCTGTGCAATGCGCCTGGAGGAGACCACTGTGCCTGGATGGCTGCCACTAGGCCAGCTGCCTCCTCTGTCTGTGCCCTCAACAGGTCTTATTCCTCCTGGCCTGATCAACCAGAGTCCTCTTGGCCCTTTGGTATTACCCATCAGGCCAGCAATGTCAGCTACTCAGGGCCAAGGTCATGGCACGGGTCCCCTTGCAGGGAGGGGCTGCCTGTGTAGGGCACAAGGGTAGGGTTTTCTGTAGGGCCATAAAGGTGAAGAGGACAAAAATGTGAGCCCGCTTAACTGGAAACTCCGGCACACCACTGTATTTACTAGCTGCCTCAGGTCACTGCCTTCCCTCTAGTGTTATTCCTCAGGAGCAACCGTGCTCGCCTCACTGCCCTCCTCACACAGCCTAGCTATGCTGCCTCTTTTTCTAGGGTCTCAGAGTGTAAGAGGACCTCGGCAATTTGCAGACCCCAAGTGGAACAATATTCAGTAACACAAAAACTCAAACAAAAGAAAACCAAATAATTAACCGAAGAGGGGGGAAAAAAAGTTATCAAACAAAATACAAAATCACCTCCATGGTCAGAAAAACCATGTGAACAAAGACGCAAAGGCAAACAGACTCTAGCCATCCTCTAAGCTGGACGTTTCTTTTCTTCTCCGGTGCAGTCTGGATAAAGCTTCCTTACCTGGGCTTTCTCTGAGTTGTCCTCCTGGTAGCACTTTGGACACTCCCAGCAATTTGGCAATTCCTCATTAAGCAACCCCTCTCCATCCATCTAGAGGAAGACAGGGATGTTAAAAATCTGTCTCATTCAAAAAAAAAAAAAAAAAAAAAAAAAAGCCTGTTTCTTAAGGCTCCTTTATCAAACAATAACAGCCACATGGTTGGGAAGAACCTGGAAGTTTTACCCATTTGTAAACACATTGGCCCATCGGGGAGAAAAACCAAGAGTCATTCAGCCCCACTCCTAGCCACTAGGAGACTGGTCACCTTCACTCTTGGTTACTTGATCAAAGTTAGATTCCACGAGGAGATTCCCAAGAGTCTGCGTCAATCTGGGGTCTGCAGACTTCTATATGTATCTTTCCCGACACATTTATTTCTTGAGCATCTCATGCCTCTCTGCTAAAGGAACTGACCACACTATTCGGAATGGTGCCAGACCTCATCTTGATAGCGGGGCATAGTAATTATGATTCCTTGGGTTCAGAGACTGTAGCCTAGTCTCTGTGACTCTGTTCTCAACTGTACAGTGTACATAAATACTCCTATAAGGGTGTGGTGAGGATTAAATGAATTACTTGTTAAATAACGTGTTTAGATAAAAGCTTGACATATAGTAAATGCTTCGTTTATCAGCATGGAGAGGATACCTTAATTTTACTGATCTTAAGATGCATATTTTTTTTCACATTTGAATATCTCTAAAATTGAGCTGCTTCTCACAATTAACCGTATCTTACAATCATTGTCAGCCAGGTGGCAGTCATGATATAGCTGACACCTTTGGAAAAATCGACAAAGTACCAGCACCAATGCCCTTTAAAGAATGAAGAAACAGGGTAGATCCAACTTCACAGGGCTATCTTAAAAGATGTAAACAAGAGAATGCATATAAAACAATGGTTGTCCACCCCAGCCACATATTAGTATCACTTAAGGAGCTCTGGCGCATACTTAGGCCCAGGGCCCATGCTTAAAGATTTGATGCTACCTCCTAAAGACTGTATCAGCTTCCCTATCACTTTTTCTTTCCTTTTAAGATTTTTTTTAGAGAGAGCGAGCGAGCACACACATGAGCAGGTGAAGAGTGGCAGAGAGGGGGGGGGGCGGGGAGAGAGAGAGGGAGAGAGGGAGAGAGGGAGAGAGGGAGAGAGGGAGAGAGGGAGAGAGGGAGAGAGAGAGAGGGAAAGAATCTTAAGCAGGCTCCACGTTCTGTGCAGAGCTGGACTCGGGGCTTGATCCCACGACCCTGGGATCATAGCCTGAGCCGACTGAGCCACCTTAGGTGCCCCTCTATCATTTTCTCTTTTTTTTTTACTTGAACTCCCAATCTGTGACATCATGACCTGAGCCAAAACCAAGAGTCAGATGCTTAACTGATTGAGCCACCCAGGCACAACCTCTATCATTTTTTCTTAAAGGCCCTCAAGTGTGAACCAAGCCTGATACACTCATTAAACGTTAGCTGATACTATTACTCTAACCATCTTTCAGGAACTGACATCCAGAGATACAGTCAAGTACACAGGAGAGATGCTTAAAGGCACAAGGCATTCCCAAATAGACCAGGCAGTTCCATGATGGCCTGGGGACTCCAAACACACTCTATGGAGGCCAGACCGCAAGCTCCATGAGGGCAGGGAACGGGACTATTATTCTGTGTCCGAGACTGTCCTCAGGGTCGAGCCAGTGGCTGACACACAGTGTAGACCATGAATCAAGGACAGATGTTAGACCACTACATAGCCCATTGCTGATGGTCCAGATCGGGGATTCCCACCCTCCTCTGCTCCACTCAGTACCTGAGACCTTAGGGGCCCCTTTGGCCTCTCCTCACCTGGAGGCAGCCAGGATGAACAATCTCGTTGCAGATACAGCATTCCATAAGTTTCTTCTCGAAGTCCTGTGTCTCCTCATTTTGATCCACCTCTCCACAGAGGGAACATGTGACTGAGTGAGGCAGTCTGGGCTACAAGAGGACAAAGACAGAAACCAAGAAAAGAGCAGACTTAGATCCTTATCGGTTTAGCTTCCCTTTAACTGAAGACGAGTGATTTGCTTCCTCTAATTCTCCTGGGAACACTTAGGGACCAAGGAAACCAGGTGGAGAAGAGAGGTTTCTGGTAGGAAAACTAGATGAGAAAGAGGATAGGGAGAGTGAACCAGCTGAGAACTAGAGACTGACAGAGACCAGTTTATTTTCACCAGTCTATCCCAGGCCTCCCAGGTCCTTCCTTTCTAATCCAGTTAAAGAGGGGACAAGAAGCAGTGATTTGCCCTTGAAACACTGCTCCCTCATTTGAAAACTGGGCGAGCAAGGCTGAAAGGTTAAACGGGATCATTTTTAGTGTGAGGTATCTTCCTTCTGAACTCAGAGAGAAATGGGGCAAAACAAAGCAAGCCAGAGAGAGAGAGTAACTTCTCCTCTCCATCTCTGAAGGCTCTACCACCCTCTACTACCTGCATTTCAGTCCTTTTGGCACCACCACCCCTCCCCCAAGCTCTGTATCCAGCAGACCACTTACTGCCAAGCACTGCCGAAGGACACACGACTGCTTCATGCGACCAGGCCCCCCGAACTTCTTCATGTCCCTGCAGTAGTGGCAGACACCACACTCTCCTTGCACACAGGCTTTGCATTTTCGACAGCGCACTCGTCTCCGCCGGGCTCCTGACACTATGGGGGAGGCAGCAGCTGGCCTCACAGGTGTTAACCGAGGAGCTGGTTTCATAGTGTGAGGCTTTGTGATGGGGATGGTAGGAACCCGCACCTTTGGCCGGGTGGGGAATTTAAGCTAGAAAGAGAAAGCGGTGAGGTCAAATGTATCAAGTAGCTTTAAGGGCTGGAGGGGGTAGAAGATCACAAGGCTTGGCAAACTATGGCCCGTGGGCAAATCTGCCCACTGCCTGTTTGTACATGAAATTTGACTGGAGTACCATGATGTTCATTTGTTTTCTGTCTGGTCTATGGCTGCTTTCACTTGCAGTGACAGAGTGGAGAAGTTGCCGACAGAGACCGCGTGGCCTGCGAAACCTAAAACATTTATTGATTTTACTCTACTTATCACCTACGTATTACCTTCAAAGACAAGGTTTGCCAGTCCCTTCAGGCTACTTCAGTCACGTCCCTCTCACTCTGCTGAGCTGTGAGATTCACCCCTCCCTGAGGCTTTCTATGTACCAAATGTCATTCCAGGGACCCTCCAATATTTCCCTATCCTGGGTATTACTACTCAGAAGATGATAAACTACTTGAGGGCGAGATGAATCTTGCTCATTTCTTTATTACTCTGAGTCTGGTACATAACAGACACTCCAGTAAAATACATCCCTCAGGTATATGTTTATAATTTTAGTGCTTGTATTTGTCCAGCTGGTGATCTTTTCAAGAACAAGGACTGGGTCTTTCAGTTTTTTCCGCGGTGCCTCAAACATGTTCCTGACACAAAACACTGAACAGCCAGAGATGCCTAAACTGTTCTGAGGCAGTCTCATGTGGTCAAGCCCAGGCCAAGTGGGACTCCTCCACCCCGGTAGTAAGAAGTGGTTCTTTAAGACATCTTTCACAGCTATTCACCTAAACACTCCTGGAATGTGATGGCTCTGCAAATTTCAACCGGGGAACACCAAAGAAGGGCCTATGTATTTGCCAGACCCATGGGCAGGATCAGAATGCTAGCCCTTACATTTATTTGATAAATAACCTTGACAAAGGACAATATGGGAAAAATTACACAGGACCTAACTGAAGAGGCATGAAAATTCATACCTGACAACTTATTAACTTACAGGTGATTCCTTTCCTTCTCTTTTTGATACTGAAAAATCCAAATGAAGGGGACTCTTGAGTGTACACTCAGGCCATCATAGAAATACTCCAGCCATTTGAATATGTATGTAATTATTTTAACTAGTTTTAAAAAATATCTGAAAATGACCGAATCACTGGGCCAGAAGGCTAGGAACTGATCCATTCTGGTGAACAAATGCACACTTTTGCATCCAAACCTGGAGGCAGGTTTCTGGTTTGATAGTTCCGTTAACAGAGTCACCTCTAAAGATAGCCAATTACCCTGACCTAAGAGTTAAAACAGAACTGAGTAATGATTTTCTGTCAGTTCATATTAATGCACCAAAAGCTGTCTGCCTCTAGTTGTTCTTTTTCTTCCCGGAATGGTGACGGTCGGCTAGCAAAATGCTTCAGCAGCCTGAAGATAAGAACAATAGTTTCTTACCTTATCCCTTTTTGGCCACTGTACTATAGGGACTCCAGTGAGGGCTAACTTGGGATCGCTGTTGGCAAGCTCCTCCAGCAAAATCTAAGGGCAGAATAGGATAGAAGAGGGGGGAAGAAAAGCAGGACACAGTGAACAAAGAGCCAACCACTCCCAACAGCATCCAGACTTAGCCTCAGTCCCCACAAGCGACATGGGAAGGGCAGGCTGGCAGCTGTGTTTTCCCTTCATTTAGAGACTCACTGCCAAACAAATAAATTGAAGATGAAAGAGAAAACTCAAACTACTGTAGTACTATCAAGACTTTGAATTTACCTTTGCTCCCAACCCCGTACCTGCATACTCACTGTACTGTTAATACGTATGCTGAAGTAACTAGCTACGGGGCGACAAGTGTTACTTGGCACACAGTTCTATACATGGCAGTAAAACTTTATATTGCCCCCTTACTTTTCAACACCAGTGATAATTATCAAGAAGTACTGCTTTCATTTTGCAGATCTCAGCAAAGTGGCAAAAAAGACTGGCTAACACTTAATTAATAATATGAACAGAACAACAATCTTAATGTCTTGATTCAACCCAGAGCTCTGTTCTTCTAAGTCTGATTACAGAAATCTCAACTTCAAATTAACCAATCGATTAATCTCTCTCTCTCTCTCACACACACACACACACACTCAATCATTTGGCTTTATTCTGGAATGGAACAGGAACAATTTAGGGGCAACAGTTTTGATGGCTTTAGCCAATCTAGTTTGAATGACTTGAGGACACTGCTACAGTAAGAAACTACCACTTAAGTGAATCATACTGGTTGAGTGTTATTTGGAAGCAAGCCTTTATGTTTTCAACAGAAATTTCTGAATCCTGAACCTTAGAGCAGAAAACGAAATCCCTCTTCCTCTGACCTCATGCGCCCTACAGCAAGGACAACAGCAAAAGAACACAAATCCAGAAGATAAGTTACAAGATTCCTTTCAGGTTGCCCTACTGTGTACAGGGTATTAACTGTTTCAGTGTTTCAGTGAACACTCAACTTTGATCCTGGACAATAAGCATGCCTAGGCCATCTTTAATAATCATTTCCATAATCTTGTGGGTTCTGTGCCTAGAGACCAGGACTTTTTGAAGCATGCGGCACTTCTCTACCAAGGATCATGCTCCAAATTCGAGTTGGGACTCAGAAAGACCCTTTCAAACACCCAGGAAGCTCCTCTACGAAGAACCCCTTTGCCAAGTCTCCAGCTGCCTCTCACCCTCCCCCAAACTGATTTCATTTGCAGACGTTTTATTTACTTCAAGTTGCTATGACATCCTATTCTGAAGTCTCCTGTTTAGCACCGCACAGCGTGGGGGTGAAGAGGCGGGGTGCGGTGCCACGTGGGACTAAGGCTCTGGGACTGGGCTCCGGTTTGGACTCCTAATCTCCCTAGGGTGAAAAATTCAGGTCCATTCAAAACGTGTGCGAGGGAGTGCACAGTTCCCCTCCCCCATGTCTACTGCTGAGGAGCAGGACTCTGCCCATTTCCTCTGCCGCCCCGGAGAGCACTGAGCTGTCCACAAACAGGGACTTTCCACTTTCAGCAAAACAGACCTCACAGAAAGATCCACAATTGTTTAAGAGTAGCAAAAGGAACCTAACCGTTCACCAAAAGAAGTCTAAATCTACCTGCAAGATTTTTTGTGGGGGATAAGGAAAGGTAGGTGGAGAAACTGTGTCTGCGTGGGGGGTGGGGGGCAGCTGTTCACACATATACGACTCTGTTACCGGGGTCTGTGTGGGTGTGGAGGGAAATGCAGATTTCCTTCCAAGCCTTATTTTGTTGGGGCCAGACAACCAAACTCGCCCTGCTTCATCAAAAAAGGCAGACTCCAGCTGAGGCCCTCCAAGAAACCATATAAAGCAGCCACCACCCTTCACCAGAGGGGGTTTGGGACCGGGAGCGGGGGTGGAGTGCGGAAAGGCTGACGCCTATCTAGGCTCCTGGCATTCGGGAGAACATTCAAACACAAGCCCACACCCCACACATCACAGGAAGGGGAAGAGAACAGCGGGCGTCTGGGAAGAGAAGGAAAAAGGATTCCCCAAAGCCAAGAGACCCAATTCAAGAGCACATCCCACCAGGAGAGGGAACAAGTGCAATGACGGCTAGAGCAACACCAAGTAACCTGAGCATTGTCCTGGAGTCCCCTGGTAGGCTGTTCTTCCGCCTCTTCTGCTGAGACAAAGTCCCTACAGTTACACACACCCCGAGCCAGAAAGGGTTTGCCGCCCACCCGCCTGACCTTGCGTTTCTCGTCGCTCTGGAGCTGCTGAAGCTCTTGGTTGAAGTTTCCCCAGCGTCTTTGTTTTGTTTTCTGTATTGGAAGTTGTGCTGAAGGAGTTTAGGTTTTCTGCCTCTAGGAAAATCCTGATTTACTTGAAAATTCTGGAATCTCCCAAAGTACATCAGGCGGGGCAGTCCAGCTATAACCCTTGAGGCTACCCAGAGGGAGCAGCGTGTCGTGCTCTGAGCTCCTTCTCGAGCCCTTCAGCTCAGCCGCGGCTTCCTGTGCCTGCGAACAATGCTGCTGCGTCACCCACATGCAGCTCCCAGAAATGCTTTGCAACGGAAGATGGCAGGAGGGGGAGCTGAGCTCGAGTGAGCGAGCCAGGCAGAGGGCCCAGCCGTCCTGCTGCAGAGTCGGGAGGGGGTGTGCTCAGCCGGCGCTCTCGGCCTGGTGATTGGAGGAAAGGCTGCCCGGGAGGCGAGCCGGGCCGCGCCCCCGCCTGCTCCCTCCCACCACCACTGCAATAGGAGAACCCAAGGCCGGCCCCGGAGGGCTCCCTCTGGCCGACTTCGGAAGGCGCCAGCAAAAGGGAAGGCTTTAACCCGTTCTGCATCTGGGCCCGTGAGTGTCCTTGTCTTCGTCCACACCCTGCCCCTCAGGGTCACCTCTTATTGTTACAGCCAGCACTCTTGCCCACTGACCACTCCCCCCAGTTCTCTCTCCTGCTTTTCAGGTAAACAGCGAGTCACCCGAAGTTCAGCCTGTGCAAGAGCCAGGCACCCAAGCTGAGTTCCTCCAACTTCCCTTCTTTCCCCACACACCCGCTGCTTCACCTGCCCTCACTGCTGCTCTCCCAGCCCAGAATCCAGAATGAGCATACATGTTTCCAGAAAAACCTTCAGGAATGACACATTTCAACCAATACTGAGATATTCAATACATATGTCTGTTTAATATCAACTACTTCGACAACAGATGCCTGCCTCTGGTTACGACTGGGCACTCTACCACCATAACCGAAACGTCTAGGCAGCTCTTCCCGCAGTTCCATCTTGACCAAGTAAAGCCAGCTGAGGTACAACCTGAGGTCAAGGTGCCAAGGTGCTTTATCTCCTGCCTTGGTACCAGCGCAAGGAGCCACTGAATCTGTGTCTGCCAATTCCACATCCACCAGTCTGCTGGGACTCTGCCCCTCAGATTACCCCTCCCCCCAGGACACCAGCACTCCTGCCCATTTCCTATCCTAGTCGTTTGTTTTGCCTGCCACCTTCTTGATGTTCCCTGGATGATGCGGCCAGCCTTGTATCCCGTCAGACATCCCGATGCCATTTGTGGCAGCTACTCGAGTGATGCGTGCCACACACTCTCCACACACTGATTCACGGTCAGGGTGAAGCTCGGACTGAACAAGCAATCTCTCACTACAGTGTACTGTATCTTGGATCTAGATTTATGTAATTTTCAGACTCTCATAAATATAACTTGGCTTTTTTTCAGAAATTACAGGAGCTGCTTTGAAATAAACATCTCAGGCCACTAAGAACCTAGCTCTTACCACTGGAAACCTTTTTATTTCCAGGACAGTTGTGTCAGTGAGTTTCTGATGTAGTCGGTGGCTTAATATGCTTTCTGGGGCTTGGGCTTTGATGCCAGGGAGGGGCTAAATATTTCAATTTTGACGGTAGTTTACCAAGAAAGGTGGGAGTTTTGTGCTTTTTGGTTGAGCTCTCCCTGAAAAAGTTTCTATGGCCATTCTAATCCTAAACCTCTCGTTTGCCCTTTATCTTAAGACTGAAAGACCTTGGGGCGCCTGGGTGGCTCAGTCGGTTGAGCGTCCGACTTCAGCTCAGGTCACGATCTCGCGGTCCGTGAGTTCGAGCCCCGCGTCGGGCTCTGGGCTGATGGCTCAGAGCCTGGAGCCTGCTTCCATTCTGTGTCTCCCCCTCTCTCTGCCCCTCCCCCGTTCATGCTCTGTCTCTCTCTGTCTCAAAAATAAATAAAACGTTAAAAAAAAAAAAAAGACTGAAAGACCAAGTGCAATCAGACTATTAGGTCTGAAACGCTCTCCTTAATAGTGTGAGAGGTCTTCTTAGAAAATCCTGGTTCTTATCTCAGTCCTATCTAACCTGGAGGGGTGATAAAGAATGGAATACTAAAGAGAAACATGTTACCACGCTGCAGCAAGTAAAACCTGAGAGGCCACCAGGAAAGGACAAAAACCAGACGGGGCTTCCAAATCGCTTACTAAATGAGGCCAGCCCCCCCGCCCCCCCCCCCCCATTAATTCAGAATAAAAGACAGGCACCAAAGATCAGAGATGGTAAGAACATGACATTACATAACACAATAATATAATAACACTTTGAAAAATTATTACGCATTTTAACCTAACCTTATATGCCTTGTAGCTATTAAATTATTCAAAACTTTTTTCTTAGGGGGCACCTGGCTGGCTCAGTCGGTGGAGTATGTGACTCTTGATCTTGGGGTCATGAGTTCAAGCCCCATGTTGGGTATAGAGTTTACATTTAAAAAATAAACTGATGAGTAAATAAATATAAAACTTTCCACTTAGAATGTGTCGATTAGATTTCAAATGAAGTTTTATTGATACAGGTTGCCTTTCCCCCCTCTAATCTAGTTTAATGGATTAAGATCTAATTATAGTGGATCCTCTACCAGTTCTTCTCTTTAACTAGTGCCAGAGTCACCCCCAAAGTGTCAGATGAAGCAAATTTGTCATTAGTGTCTGTATCTACCTGAAACCATGACTGTGCTTTTGGTTCCATCATACTCCTGAGAGAGAGCCGAGTGTAAATTTTTAGATCATGGTTACAAAATAAAATGTTAGGATCTTAGTTCAGAGCAGCAGTAGTAGCCTATTGCACCACAAAGAACAATTCTAGAATTCATAAACTGAGAGTCATTTATATACTGTTTTATCATCTAACAGGAAAGTTTATTAACTTTTTTTTTTTTTTAAAGAGAGAATGAGTGGGAGAAAGGGGCAAAGGGAGAGGGAGAGAGAATCCCAAGCAGGCTTCACACTCATCATGGAACCAGACTCAGGGCTCCATCCCATGACCCGGGGATCAGGACCTGAGCCGAAATCAAGAGTCAGACGCTCAATCCACTCAGCCACCCAGGAGCCCCTATTAGAAGTCTGTTTGTTTGTTTGTTTGTTTGTTCATAAGCAATCTCTCTACAACCAACGTGGGGCTCAAACTCACAATCCCAAGATCAAGAGCCACACGCTCTACCTACTGAGCCAGCCAGGTGCCCCCTTAACTTCTGAGTTAAGAAGACTGGCACTTCCTTCCCTCAGGACAGAATCCACACCCAGCTTCTCAGTGTTCAGGCAGCACTCTAATGGCATGCATGGTACCTGTAAACCTAGGATGCACTTACTTTCTCAGCCTATTGAAATGCCTGCTCCACCACTGACTTGCAAGACCCTCGAGGGCCTCATCCACAGCATGTGTGCATATTTACCCTAACACTCAGCCCGGTTCTGGCACAGAGTAGGCAGGCATTATTCACAGATTTGTGACATCTGATTTTTTTCTGTAATAGTGATATAGTTTATTAAATATTTACTAACATTATCATTAAATTTCACAACAGCCCCATTGAGGTAGATGTTATTTTACAGAGGAGAAAACAAGCTTTCATAGATCTAGTATCTTGACCACAAGTCACATGTTTGCCCAGCTTATCAAAATATCTTAGAGAAAACAGGAAAGTAAATATGTATACAACACTGAATTTGTTTCACTGAGTTGGGCAGCCAAATACATTGATATATTAAAAACTTTTTATGTATGTATATATATTTAGAGCTCCTTTATGACCAAAATAAATACAAAACAATAAATTCTGATTAAAAACTCAGTCTTCAGGCTGACTCCTACCACCTTTCTGTGACCCACTGTCAGCAGTTGGCATGTCCCTTTCTCCAGCACCGCTGCAATGCACAGAGATTTTCTCTCACTTTAATGGGACTGTATTACTGACACTGCTCTAAGTCCTGTCTTTTTTTTTTTTTTTTCCAGAGAGAGAGAGAGAGAGAGAGAGAGAGAGAGAGAGAGAATGCAAGGAGTGGGGGAGGGGCTCAGGAACAGAGGGAAAGAGGGAGAGAGAGGGAGAGAGGGAGAGAGGGAGGGGAGGGGAGAGGAGGGGAGAGAGGGAGGAAGAGGGAGAGAGAGGGAGAGAGGGAGGGAGGGAGGGAAGGAGGGAGGGAGGGAGGGAAGGAGAGAGGGAGGGAGGGAGGGAGGGAGGGGGAGAGGGAGAGGGGGAGAGGGGGAGAGAGGGAGGGAGGGAGGGAGAGAGAGAGAGAGAGAGAATATGAATGAATATGAATCAATCCCAGGCCAGCTCAATGCTCAGCAAGGAGTGTGACTTGGGGCTTGATCCCTCAGACTGTGAGAACATGACCTGAGCCAAAATCACAACTTGGACACTCAACATGCTCAACAGACTGAGCCACCCAGGTGCCCCAGGTCAACAGTTTTTAATGCCCCCCCCCCTTTTTTTTTTATCTAATCCCCTCCCAACTTTATATTCTATATTCTTTCTTTCTCTCTCTGTTTTTTAATTTTTAATGTTTATTTTTGAGAAAGAGAGAGAGAGAGAAGAAATGAACGAACATGCCTGGGGGAGGAGCAGAGAGAGAGGGAGGGAGACACAGAATCTGAAGCAGGCTCCAGATTCCGAGCTGTCAGCACAGGGCCTGACGCGGTGCTCGAACCCACGAACCCTGAGATCATGACCTGAGCCACTCAAGTGCCCCGATCTTTCTTTAACAATGCAGAATTTAATATTTTAGAATCTTCAAAGCCCTTCCCCCACCCCCCCAACACTAAAATGGACTTTTCTTCCGGGGATATATAACTGTAGAGCTCTCATCTCTTCTGCTAGTTCTTCCTAAGAGCCACACAGGCTGCAACAAGAAACAATCCCTCTCTCTGCAGGAAGAGTAAACTCGGCTTGCTGCTGTCCTCCACTGCAGTGTAGGCTTCTATGCTACAAGCACCAAGCTCTCTAGCACTGCAGTCTCCAGCTGTGCGGTGGTGGCACCTACCCAATGCACAGCTTCTTTTCTTTTGGGTGATGTTCAGATTCTCAAAGTATTCAAGCTCTATATTCACTATTATCTGAAGCTCAGATTAAATATAAATGGTCAAATTCAGGAATAATGAATCCATTTGATCTTAAGTTAAACTACCTGCATAGCTGGTATCTAAGTCTGTTGTCTTCTGCTATCAGCTGCATTTTAACTATGGTATCGGGCAAGCAAAACAAGGTGCAGACAAGCCCCTGCAGGAAGAATTCAAACACTGTCAGTCTCCTAGTCATCCTGCTGACCACTCCTTCCTCAGGCTCTGGTCTCTGTGCCACTCTGACTGAGCCCGGGGTGGCAGCCATGTTTTTCACGATTCCTGACAAACACAAGGAAGCTCTCTCTAGACACTTTTCATAATGCTAAGAGCCCTCTTTAGATACCTCTTTTTAACTCATTTCCCCCCTTCCCGCTGCATACTTTTACTCTGCTTAGTATTTGACCCAAAATTTTCTACATTTTCCCCTGCCACTCTGCCTCAAGTATCTTTATTTAACAGTTATGGGAGTTTGTGTATTTCTATTATGACACTTGACCTTGTACAGCTGACTAGGGGATTACAATAAGGCTTCCTATAACTGGAGTCAATGGAGTCAAATCCCATAGGACTGAGAAGATAACTATTCTTTTTCACGATTCAGAAATACAGACACCCAGGCCAAAAGACTGTGAGCTATAAACTTAGAAATCTTTCTTTTCAGGGATCCTACAGGCAAGTTAATTTAATGTTTCCTAAATGTATCTATGGAATAGCCACATAAAAAAAACTTCTGAGGAAAAAAAAAGATGTTACATTCAAACTCTCAGGAAGTATTAATAGATATGTCCTATCATAATGGAAAAGAAAAAAATGTATATGTCCTTTGCTCACTCAAGGGTGGAAAGTGAGTTTGGAATCTAGTTTGTGAGTCTGGAAAAGTATGACTAAGTTTGTTTTGCTGCACATTAATCATTATAGAAATAGGACCACATTTATCTAGAACTTTGTCATTTCCTCCCCTAAATACAAGCCACGATGATGCCACCTGTCTCTTCTAGAACAAACCTTGTAAAACCAAACTGAAAAATTAACTGTTGGGGCACCTGGGTGGCTCCGTTGGCTGAGCGTCCAACTTTGGCTCAGATCATGATCTCACAGCTCGTGAGTTCGAGCCCCGTGTTGGGCTCTGTGCTGACAGCTCGGAGCCCGGAGCCTGCTTCAGATTCTGTGTCTCCCTCTCTGTCTGTCCCTAATGCACTCGCATTCTGTCTCTGTCTCTCTCAAAAATAAATAAACATTAAAAAAAAAAAAATCAACTGTCCCGCTTCTATCACCATTGGAGAGGACCAATCTAACCAGGCTACCACTTTTTTAAGCCTCTTTATTTTTTCACCCTTTCACTGATACATAAACAATAAGATACAATGTAAAAGTCTATTGTAAAAAGAAAAACAAAAGAGAAAAAAAAACAGTTCAGGTCCTATCCCAGACTTTGGAATTCTTCCTGAGGTGCTTGCAGAAGCACTTCAGACCGTAGCAGTGGCCAAGGAAAAACATGAATCAGGAATCAGGAATGGAAAAGACATACTCAGATATTCAGCCTATATTCCCTTAGGGTCACATAAAATTATTCAATATAAATTCTTCTGTGGCTTAAGATAATCTGACAGGGTTTAAAAATAAATACTTAATTACTAATTGTGAACTAGCTTTCTACTACACATTCCCAGGCCTTGCACCCAAGATGTAGTTCCAAATGATGATTTTAAAAAGAAAATTGATATTTCCAGGTTTATACTTTTTGGTGTTCATGTTAATGGTAACTTGTGAGGAAAGACTTAAGAGAACTTCCTCCAATTCAGACAGCTGAAATCTGGATTCCTTAAAAATAAGCTAATTTCTTTGAGATCAATGCATGAGGGGTGGGCTAGGCTCTGAAAATACTGATACTGGGAGACCTCTTGAAAAAGAAAAATATATAACATGAAGAAACTGGATATAGCAATAGGATAGATTATGTCTTTTGGTTTTTTTTTAAATCTCTATACCCAACATGGGGCTCAAACTCACAACTCTGAGATCAAGAGTTGCACACTCCAGAGACTGAGCCAGCCAGGTGCCCCAGGACAGATTATGTTTTTTTTTGTTTTTTTTTTTAATTTTTTTTTTTTTCAACGTTTATTTATTTTGGGGACAGAGAGAGACAGAGCATGAATGGGGGAGGGGCAGAGAGAGAGGGAGACACAGAATCGGAAACAGGCTCCAGGCTCCGAGCCATCAGCCCAGAGCCCCACGCGGGGCTCGAACTCACGGACCGCGAGATCGTGACCTGGCTGAAGTCGGACGCTTAACCGACTGCGCCACCCAGGCGCCCCAGGACAGATTATGTTTACAATGACACTTTCTCAGAAGCTGTCCCAATGTATTTTTTTTTTTTTTTGGTCTTAATAGTAGGTAAGTATGAAACTAAATATGCAAAGCCTATCAGCACCACCCAGCACAGCAAAGCTTCTCTCTCGTCTGCTTGGGCGGAGGCTGCTGGAGATTGCTATTGGCCACTTTTGTTCTGAAACAGGCCTCTTTATCTGAGGGTAACTTGATTAAGTAATATTTCCTAATACAAATACTTTCTTAGATTAGGCTCTTCTTTATTTTTACAATCAGTCTGAAATCTCTGTTTTTAAGACTAAATTTAAGTCCTAACTGAACATACAGAAGTCAGTGTTTTCACAACAGGGACTTAGCCTCGCCCTGAGAACTGAAGCACCATGCAGCACACACAGGTACACATGAATGTCTTTCTGAATGAGCCGCAGATTATCCAGAATTCCTGTACTTTCTCTCTCAGAACTGAGCGACTGCCTGCCCCCAGCCAGACCAGGGGCTGTCATGCGACATAACCGACCTTACCTTTACGTCGGCAATAAGAGCATCTTCATCTTCTATCCCTGTGGGGACGCATTTCTTGTGCAGTGGCAGAGACTCCAACTTATCTACAAGACAGCGAAGGCCTTCAAGCTCAAAATGGGTCAGATGCACCTGCCTGTCCTTTCGGGGGCTACACTGGGGATCCCACACTTGGCCATTGTGGGAGCCCCGGCTAGAGTCAGAGGATGAGTCCCCCGACAAACTTTTCTTCAGACTTGGAAGACTTCGGCAGGTTTTGCCCAGTCCGTCATAGTCCAGGTTGACCCCATTGGCTACGGGGCTAGTGAGGACAGAGCGCCTACTGCTCAGGCGCCTTGGTTCTCGATCCACTGCTTCCTCATCCCCATTTCCAGATTCCAACCCATTTAACTCCAAATCTGCCAGCAAGAAAAAAAATATAGTAAGAACATGCCACTTGACTGTGTGATCAACAAGAGGAACAGGTAGCATGGAAGGGGCCCTGAGGTTATAAAAAGTCAGCTGAAAATGGCTGTAAATTAGTTTCAAGTCCAAACTGAAATTTGGGATTATGATTTCATTAACTTTTCTTCAAAAAGGCAGATATTATGAAGCATATACTTACAGTTTTTTTTAATCAAGTTTATTTTGAGAGAGAGAGTGCGCACACATGCACATGTGAGTGGGGTAAGTAAGGGCAGAGAGAGAGAGAGAAAGAGAGAGAGAGGGAGGGAGAGAGAGACAGAATCCCAAACAGGTTCTCAACTGTCAATGCCGAGCCCAATGCTGGGCTCGAACTCACAAATCTGTGAGATCATGACCTGAGATGAAATCAAGAGTTGGAGGCTTAGCTGACTGAGTCACCCAGGTGCCCCTAAAAAGCAGTTTTATTGAAAGTTTTGCCATAAAATTAAACTTTGGAATTGAATCCTGTCAATATGGCTAACAAAGTGAGTATTTCTTTTTAATTTTTTAATGTTTATTTACTTTGGAGGGGGGGGGGGCAAGGGGTAGAGAGAGAGGGAGACACAGAATCCGAAGCAGGCTCCAGACTCTGAGCTGTCAGCACAGAGTCCGATGCAGGGCTCAAACTCACAAACCGTGAGATCATGACCTGAGCTGAAGTCGGATGCTTAACCGACTGAGCCACCTGGGCACCCCACACGCTGAGTATTTTTTAAAGGGAAGATTTTTGACAGTCAAAAGTTTTAGTGAAAGAAATATTGTTAAATGTGAATTGGTTCTTTGTTATGAAAGTAATACAAGAAACAGACCCTAACTACAGAGAACAAACTGATAGCTAGTTACTAAAGGGGAGGTGGGTGAGGGGATGAGTTAAAAAAGGTGATGGGGATTAAGCAGTGTGCTTTTTTTAAATTTTTTTTTTTTTCAACGTTTTTTTATTTATTTTTGGGACAGAGAGAGACAGAGCATGAACGGGGGAGGGGCAGAGAGAGAGGGAGACACAGAATCGGAAACAGGCTCCAGGCTCCGAGCCATCCGCCCAGAGCCCGACGCGGGGCTCGAACTCACGGACCGCGAGATCGTGACCTGGCTGAAGTCGGACGCTTAACCGACTGCGCCACCCAGGCGCCCCAAGCAGTGTGTTTTTTGAGATGAGCACCGGGTGCTATATGGAAGAGTTGAATCACTATATCGTCCATGCATGTTAAGTAACTGGAATTTGAATAAAAAGTTAAAAAAGGGGGGGCACCCAGGTGGCTCAGTCAGTTGAGCATCTAACTTCTGCTCAGGTCATGGTCCTGTGGTTCATGGGTTTGAGCCCCACCTTAGCCTCTGTGCTGGCAGTGCGGAGCCTGCTTGGGATTTTCTCTCTCTCCACCTCTCCCCAACTCGCACATGCTCTCTCTCAAAAATAAATAACTTAAAAAAAAATTTTTTTTTAACGTTTATTTTTGAGGAGAGAGAGACAGAGCATGAGCGGTGGAGGAGAGAGAAAGAGGGAGACACAGAATCTGAAACAGGCTCCAAGCTCTGAGCTGTCAGCACAGAGCCCAATGTGGGGCTCGAACTCACAGACCGCGAGATCATGACCTGAGCTGAAGTCGGACGCTTAACCCACTGAGCCACCCAGGTGCCACCCCCCCCACCTTTTTTTAAGAAAACTATATGGGTGGGGCACTTGGGTGGCTCAGTTGGTTAAGTGTCTGACTTTGGCTCGGGTCATGATCTCATGGTTTGTGAGTTTAAGCCCCATATTGGGCTCTCTGCTGTGAGCAGGGAGCCTGCTTTGTATCCTCTGCCCCCCACCCCCCGCCCCTTCCCCACTCATGTGCGCATGCACCTGTGCACATTCTCTCTCAAAAATAAACATAAAAAATACCCTATAAAAATTAATTAGCCAATCCAAAGGGAAAAAAAGTAATGTATGTTTACTAGTAACAATTTAGAAAACAGGGGCGCCTGGGTGGCTCAGTCAGTTAAGGTCTGACTTCAGCTCAGGTCACGATTTCACGGATCATGGGTTCGAGCCCCGCATCGGGCTCTGCACTGTGAGCTCAGAGCCTGCAGCCTGCTTCAGATTCTCTTGTGCATATGCTCTCTCTCTCAAAAATAAACAAACATTAAAATAATAAAAATAATCATAATTTAGAAAATATAGGATGGTGCAAAGAAGTCATCCCTTATCCCTCTGCCCTTAGATAACTCAACAACTGATGTGTATTTTCTTTCCATCTTTTTTGACACATATGTGCACGACTATAGTTGCACTGGGATTATGCTACATACACAATTCTGTATCCTGCTTTCATGTACTCGACCATTTTTTATTTTCAAACAAGAATATAAACAACCCTCAAAGGAAAAATATATCTGGTTTAGTTTTTTTTCTTAATGTTTATTTATTTTTGAGAGAGAGAGAGAGAGAGAGAGAGAGAGAGAGAGAGAGAGAGAGTGTGCACACGAGTGGGGGGACAGAAAGGGAGACAGAATCCGAAGCAGGCTCCAGGCTCATGAGCACAGAGCCCGATGCGGGGCTCGAACTCACAAACTGCGAGATCATGACCTGAGCTGAAGTCGGACACTCAACTGACTGAGCCACCCAGGCGCCCCAAAAATATCTGGTTTAGATTGAAGATTCCATGAAACATATGACCACAAGATATTACAGTGTTGGCTCCTCTGCACCTTAGGGTATAGAACAGCCTAAAAATGTACAACTGAAAGTATCCTGGGGCATCTGGGTGGCTCAGTTGGTTAAGTGTCTGGCTCTTGATTTCCGCTCAGGCTATGATCTCATGGTTCCTGGGATCAAGCCCCATGTCAGGCTCCATGCTGACAGCAAAAACCCTGCTTGGGATTTTCTCTCTCCCTCTCTCTCAAAGTAAATAAACAAACATTTAAAAAAATCAAGAAAGAAAACGAAAGTACTCTTGTCTAATCACATCCACTGTTCTCAGTTTTGAAGCTGCCAATCTCAGTGAGAGTCAGGAGAAAAACAAAGTATCTTGCCATCCAATAAAATATTTCTCTTGATAGAAGTTGGGGAAACATTAAAGCATTGAAGTTAAGGATATAGATTGTAGAGTCTTACCAATCTGATTCAAACTGTACCTTCCCCACTTATTAACCGTTATTATTATTTCCCACTTATTAACTATAAGATCACAGATCAAGTTTTTTAATCTCCTTGAAACTTAAATGCCACCATCTGTAAAATGAGATAGTAATACCTACCCTCATCAGTAATGATTAGAATTTAATGTATATACACTGCTTAGTAAAGTGCCTGGAATACAGTAAGAGTTAGTATGATGGCGTGTTCTTAGTTTTTACTTTGCCAAAGACCACTCTTTATACAATAAAACACAGCAGAAAAGTGATCATCTTTCTTAAGGAGCTAAGGTACTAACAACTCAGACAAAGAGGAGATCCAGATATTTCATTTTGCCTAATAATTCACATCTGGGTAAGAGATCAGCTGTAAACAACATTCAGCTTCAACGAATGAATTTTGTAGACCCAAGCAGGTAAGTTCACGTAGGCAGAACACTTACCCATACTGAGGGACTCTTTTTGAAATTCCTTAGTTAGGTGGGAGCGGTTGGTTATGCAGTATACATAGCGCTCCAACACGTACCAACACATCTCATAGTAGAATGGATAGCGGAACTTATTTGGAACCTGCATGGGAACAAAACAATGAGAAAAAGCAAGCTGATAACAATTTTCAAGGAAAGAGAGTAAGACAAACTGAATCACTGCAAAGATTAACCCAGGAAAAATGCTCTCTCGTCAACCTGAAACGTAGGGTGGCAACTGGAACAAGAATCTAAGTGGATCTGACAACCTGAAAAATGTTGGTCTTGGGAAACAATCACTAGAAATTAAAAGGTATCTCAGAACCACCAAGAAGGTGTCTTGGGAAAGCATCAAAAGAAGTTGTGGGGGCGCCTGGGTTGAGCAGCCAATTCTTGGTTTTGGCTGAGGTTATGTTCCCAGGCTTGTGAGATCAAGCCCCATGTCGGGCTCTGCATTGGGCGTGGAGCCTGCTTGAGATTCATTCTCTCTCTCTCTCTCTCTCTCTCTCCCTCCCTCCCTCCCTCCCTTTCTCTCTCTCCAATGTCCCTTCTCCCTGGCTCTCACACTCACTCTCTTAAAAAAAAAAAAAAAGTTGTGGGACAGGGAGTAAAGTGTTAGAGTAAGACACAATATACTTGAGAAAATGGTTTCAGGGTTCTTAGGACATAAAGGCGTGCCAAGCAGTCTTGCCTTCACTACAGTTTTAACCTCAATCAGAAGACCAGGAAACAAAGAATCTAATGGAAAACAGGACATGAGTTGAAGTTATAGAAAAGTATAATTAGAGACTCATTCTCAAGCTTTGTCTAGTCTAAGACACAAGACAGTATTTTTCCCACCATCAACTCTCAGCTTGTCTGTACAGTACTTTGTAGTCTGCCAAAAGGGCAAGTCCACAAATTAGATTACTGTTCCACATGGCCTAATCAGCCATTGTCTTTAGTTTTTTTTTTTCCATGTCCTCCAGAAGTAGCATGAAATTATTCCAGCTGAATAATAATAAAAAGAACTGCCCTTTAGATCTAGCATAGTCAAAGAAAAGGCAAATCAGCATGGATTAACCAGTAAGGAAGATCAACAATGGGGACTAACCTATATATATTTTGCCATCATCTTTTAGAGAGGACATCTTTCAAAAGGATAAGCCATACGATACTTCTAAGATTGTTTTGAATATTCAACTCCTGAGTACGTTCTCATCTCCTTTTCAAAGCTCCGCGTCAGGCAGTATTCCTGAATCAAGGAAATCTGGATGCCAGGCCACTTTTAAAATCCTTCACTAGGTCATGGAGCAGAACTGTGGAATGAGGAGATTACTTTCCTCATTGCAAGGCAGGAGAGGTATGTACCTTTCATTAGGTTTCCAATTCAGAGGAGCCAGGCTCTGAATCTCTCTCTCTCTCTCTAAGTAGGCTTCACGCCCAACGCAGAGCCCAACATGGAGGGCCTGAACTCACAACCCTGAGATCAAGACCTGAGCTGAGATCAAGAGTCGAATGCTTAACCAACTGAGCCACTCAGGTGCCCCTGAATCGAGGTCTCTTAAGCAACTACAGTTTTAACAACTAGAAGAGGTTTTCCTCCTTTATTTAAAAGTCAAATTGGGGGTGCCTGGCTCGCTCAGTCAGTAGAGCACACAACTCTTGATCTCAGGGTCGTGAGCTCAGGCCCCACATTGGGCCTAAAGCCTACTGAAAAATAAGTAAGAGCTTAAAAGAAGGTCAAACTAATTTACTTTTGGTAAGGTGTGGGAGGGGGACCACAAGAATTAACAGGCACTAGATGCCCCCAAGTTAAATATAATACACGGACCTCTCTGCTCACCTTTTACAGGTATTAACACTTTTCTGGAAGGGTCTTTATTAAAAGTTCAGGACAACCCAAAATTCTACAGCCCTCTGGGACTCTGTTGAAAGCTAATACTGACAGTAAAAAAAAAAAAAAAAGGTAATTTATAGTAGATCATTAAACTTTTGATTTTTTACTTGGAACTCATCAGACTGCATTAATAACAGCCAAGATATCACATACCCAACTTGCCTCATATTTTATCTATGTTGCCAGATACTACAGAGTATATCAGTTTCTAAGACTGGGCTAAAATTTTTTGTGGGGCAGGGAGAGAGTTTTTAAAAAATCCACCTTACAGAATTGAGCTTTTCAGTGCTACCAGTGGAACAATTATCAGCATTCAAGTTTATTTAAAGTTTATTTATTTAGAGAGGAGAGAGAGGGAGAGAGGGAGAGAAGGAGAGAGGGAGGGAGGGAGAGACAGAGAGAGAGAGAGAGAGAGGGAGGGAGGGAGAGACAGAGAGAGAGAGAGAGAGAGAGAGAGAGAGAGAGAGGGAGAGAATGAGCAGGGGAGGAGCAGATAGACAGTGGGGACAGAGAATCTGAAGCAGGCTCTGTGCTGACACCAGAGAAACCAATGTGGGGCTTGAACTCACAAACCATGAGATCATGACCTAAGCCAAAGTTGGATGCTTAACCAACTGAGCCACCCAGGTGCCCCTCAGCACTCGTGTAAATAGTATGGTATTTCCACACTGGCATGGCAAAAGAAACCAAAAACATTGTCTTAAATTTACAACACACTGCATTTTTGTAAGGTAATATATTAACTGGATACCAGCTGGTATTGGCACATAAAAGGCTGGTGTAGAAAGCAATAAAAAAATAATTGCTTTGTACATACATATGCAGGGACTCAATGAAATTTTGTAGAAACACAGAGGAGTTCCTTATTGAGAATGAAAGAATTAAGCTATACTTGGGAAAAATGGAATAATATGGTGGTTAGACTGAAATTTGACATTTTTTTCATAAACAAAAAACAAAGTCTTAGAAAATTAGATAGGTAAATCAAGATCAGTTATTACAAGTTTAACAGTCTGTAAGAAACTCCATGTGAAGGTAAGGTACCTCATTTCACCTATGCCACTGAATATATACATATTCTCCCTTTCTTCCCTCAAACTGAGCAACTAAGCAATTAAATCATGGGTATAATACAGTAATTTTTAGCCAAAAAAGGGGAGTACTTTCTAAAAACTAATTTTCAGATTCTTACAGTAGATAAGTGGTATTACCTCAGAATAATTTGGAGTTAAATAAGAGTATTCTGTGAAATTACATAATTTTGAAACATTTTAACTTTAACTTTTTACTATTATTATAATTTCAAACTTACTAATTATTTTTTGTAGTTTACTTTTTTTTTTAAATGTTTGTTTATTTTCAGAGAGAGAGAAACAGACTGAGTGAGAGCAGGGAGGGTCAGAGAGAGAGGGAGACCCAGAATCCGAGGCAGGCTCCAGGCTCTATGCTGACAGCCCAACATGGGGCTCAAACCCATGTTCTGTGAGATCATGACCTGAGCTGAAGTTGGATGCTCAACTGACTGAGCCACCCAGGAACCCCTCATTACTCTTAATAAGCAGAAATTTACTTTTATAAAATTTATTTTAAAAGCACTGTATCTTCTTAACTCAAGTAGGGCAATCCCTAGAACACGAACAATACCACTGTTGTGTGTAATAGCTCCTAACCAAAATAAATATTTCAAAATAGGCACCAAAATAGCTAACTGATCATGTTTGCAGTAAACAGGTCAATGACTATTCCTTCCAAAAATTGTAATGTCTTCACTAATTGTGATTATTTATTTATTTATTTTTAGGGAGAGAGCAAGTAGAGGAGGGACAGAGAAAGAAGGAGAGATAGAATCTTAAGCAGGCTCCACACTTAACTCAGAGCCCAATGTGGGGCTCAGTCTCACTACTGTGAGGTCATGACCTCAGCCAAAATCAACGGATGCTTAGGCGACTGAGCCACCTAGGCGTCCCAAATTGTGATTTTTTTTAAATTTAACTTTGCAAACTTTCAAATCTGCTAAAAAAGTTCTTTCTCTTTCTTTCTTTCTTTTCTTTTTTTTTTTTAATATTCAAGTTAGTTAACATACACTATAGTTTTGGCTTTAGGAGTAGAGCCCAGTGATTCATCTCTTACATAGGACACCCAGTGCTCAGAAAAGTGCCTTCTTTAATGCCCCCCACCCACCACCCCTCCAGCAACACTCAGTTTGTTCTCTGTATTTAAGAATCTCTTATGGTTTGCCTCCCCCTCTGTTTTATCTTATTATTTTTTTTAATCTGCCAAAAAGTTTAAGAATGCTTACAGCATTCTTCAAGATTCACCAGCTATTAACATTTCCCCACATTTGCTAATCTCTATTCACATACGTGGCTGTAATTATTATTATTAAACTTAATTTATTTATTTTGAGAGAGAGAGCATGCACGAGCAGGGGAGGAGCAGAGAGAGGACAGAAAGAATCCCAAGCAAGCGCCATGCTCAGCGCAGAGCCTGAGGAGGGGGCTCGATTTCACGAACTCTGAGATCATGACCTGAGCCCATATTAAGAGTCAGACGCTTAACCAACTGAGTTACCCAGGTGTCCCAACATGGTTGTTGTTGTTGTTATTACTATTATGTTGAACTACTTGAGAACAAGGTGAGAACATCATGCCTTCTAAAGGCTCTATACTCTAACGGCTGTTTAATGTCTACAACATCTATGCTTTCATCATATATAATTCAGCCCTCACCAACTTGGGTTCTGCTAAAGAATTAAGCCCTGTTTCCCCAAGACATGGGTTGGCCAACAAACAGCAGCTAGTGGATTTGGTCTGCTGCCTGTTTTTCTGTGAGCTAAGAATGTTTTTACATTTTTAAATGGCTGAAAAAAACCCCTAAAATTAGAGCATTTTGGGATATGGGAAAACTATATGAAATTCAAATTTCAGTGTCCATAAATAAAATTCTATTTTATTTGAGCCATGCTCATTCGTTTAAGTATTTCACTCTCTGATCCTTTTCAGAAAAAGTTTGCAACTCTTGCTAGGGTACCCACTACATGTAATGAACTTTTTCTCCTATATATCTAGAATGGTATCAGCTATGTAACATCCTAGGGAAAGAAAACCAAGAGAATAAGACACACATATCATTTTCTAAAAGACTTAATTCTCTCATGGAACCCCAGCTGAGAAAAGCTGTATGCACATTTATTTATTAAGTACAGAGGCACCTGGGTGGCTCAGTCGGTTAAGTGTCCAACTCTTGATTTCGGCTCATGTCATGATCTCACAATTCTTGAAATTGAGCCTGGAGTCGGGCTCTGTACTAACAGGGCAGAGCCTGCTTGAGATTCTCTCTCTGCCCCTCCCTTATTCTCTCTCAAAATAAATAAACATTAAAAAAGAAAAGTACAACATTTCACATGTTAGACAGTAATCAGAATAAAGATACATACATGCACTCAAAGTTGTGACTTTTGACTTGATGAATCCCATTACACTGGGTTATTCTACGAGCATACATATTAAAAACATGGCTCAAAAGATTACCAAATGTCTATCTCTAGCCTTATAAAAATCCAAGATATCAAGAACCTCAAAGAATTAGAGTTCCCCAAAATAAGCAGGTAGATCTTGTTAAAACTTTTTTCTCAGTGTCCCTGAAATGTTAACACTGCACTTTAACTCAAAGAAAAATTTTGAAATTTTGAGATAAACTACCAGTGAATCTAACATCTGGCTTAAATGGAGTTAATCTCTTCACATCCAACTGTTACATAATACAATTACTTACCCGTGTCCGATCTTCAATGTTGTATATTTTTAATTGCATGGGGATATTGAAACTATGCAAAAAATTGCCTCCAAAGACTAATGTGTCCGTAGGAGTATACACAGCATGAATCCAGCCTAGAAGAAAGGGAATGGAGGGTAGTGACTGTAAGCACACATTACAACATGGCTCTCTCAGAGAACTAGTATAATACTCCTAGATCCTACTTTTTACTCTGATTGTTACTTAGTGGTTGGTCAAGTTATTTAATCTCTTGCAGCCTCAATATCCTCTATAAAAATTAAACTTTATATGGTTACTAGTAAGTATTAAATCAGAAAATGCACGTAAAGTGTTTAGCATACAGTAAGCTTAACAAATGCTGCTTCTATTTACAGGAGCACCTACTGTGAAGGTGCAGTACAAGAGCTGACATGTATTTCCATTTACTCCTCAAAACAAAATGTGACAGAGGTTTAAATATTTGACCAAAAAGGTATTAGGTAAACAAGTGTCAGAATTCTTCTTCTTCTTCTTCTTTTTTTTTTTTACAAGTGTCAGAATTCTAATACAGGTCTGTGACTTCAAAATCTGTGCTGTAAATACTTATTTTGTAACTAGTGACCTCCTAAAAATTATCACTGATGCTACTACACTCCAGCCTTCATAGACATCCCTTAGAAAGTAGGTCTCTTTCACCCAGACGTTAGATACTGCCCGCTGACCAGGTCTTATCCTTAGAGATTCTGATTACCTAGACCTAATGTGCAGTCCAAATGTAGACCTTCTGTGAGAAGCCACCACTGACAATTCTGATTTTAGTGGAAAATCAGTGCCTTTTTCAAAAATCCACATTCTTACCATCTAATCCATAATGACAGGAAAGGACACTATTGTTTTCTGTCCACCCCAGCATCACAACCACTCTTGGTGGTAATCCATTAATTCTAGTGGCTAGAGTAAACAACTAATTTTTTCCCATCTTGCTTACCTGAGGGAATGACGAAGGTATAGCCCTGCTTGAGCTCAATGCGCTGACAATCTGATACCCGGTCACCCAGAAAGATGTCTCCCTGTTTCCCTGACAGCAGCCAATTCTCGTACAGCTCCAGGTTGTGGGCTGTAGGGGGGATGAGCCAGAAGACCTGTGAGTTAAAAAACTTCAGTCTGTTAACAGCCATTGACATGACCCAGTCGTCTCCCTCAACTGATAAACAGGTACAAAGTTAAAGCCAACAGGCAGAAGAGCAGCAAGCAGTCCTCCTAGCCTACAGAACCTGACCATTTGGGAAATTCTAGAGGCCCCAAGGAAGCAGATATTTTCTGTCCTTCACTTGATGAAATGGCTTTAGGGCTTCCCTGGAGTTTGACTGTAGAACCCAGAACCCATCCAGGACTCAGGGAGAAGAGGGACATTCAGTTTGTTACCTAGGAGGTCCCTTACTTGCCCCTGGCTGTCTGGCCTCTACAGTCCTAAGAAATACAGTAGGTACAATATCTTCTAGAGACAGGCCTAGCTTACTTTGTTCTAGGGTAGGAACCAAGACCAAAAGGACAAAACTTGAGATACCATTGAAATGGATCCAAAGCAAACAAAATGACTTTGGATTTGGAGGTATAGTTGTTCTAAATTAGGACCTCACATTTTAAAAGCATTATGTGTTTTCATTCCAGTTCTACTTCTCTCACAAACGCATCTACTTCTAGCAAGGGAAAAAAGGGTAATAATAAGAGCGTAATACTACAAACCTCCAACATTAATCCCAGATTTCCATTCTCACACAGCATTCAGAAACAATCTGACAAGCTGGAATACAGTTCTTTACGAATGAGAATAATCTTTCAAAATCTATTCACATCCTTAGGGAGGACTTAAAGGCTTCCTCTGGCCACATTTCAGATCAATGCCTTCAAAATAGGGAAAGGTGGTTTGGATTCTAATTTGCTGATTTCATCCTGAATCTATACAAAATTTGTGTTGCCATCTACTACTTTATTACACTTCCACGTAGAGAAATTGTCTTGTCTTCCTAAAACCACTTTCTTGTCTTCAAGTGGAGAATTCTGCCTTGGGAATCTAAAAATAAGGCTGCTGAGGTTTACTAAGTACTATGCCAATATTGGTATTATGACAGCAGACTAGAAGAATACGAATTCCTACTGAAGTCAAGCCAAAAGGGTCAATGTAATCAACGTTTCTCTCTAGAATAGGGGACAATTTCCTAGCAGATTCATTTCTAGGTATATTAGGCATGCATGAACTGAAGCAGAGACATATAACCAGCTTCAGATTCCAATCCCCATCCCAACTATGACCGTACCTTTCCCCCTTGATGGATGTGATACCAAACAGAGGTACCACCAAAGTCCACATGGAAGTCAGTATAGCAGCCTCGAACACTCATCAGACAGTACCTGACCCAAAAAAAAACAGCAGCCATTAGTGCACCGATGAGAAAAAGAGAGCATGCCCCACCACAATACCACACTCTCCCCTTGTGCACCCCACCTTCCACATAATCAATTCCCAGTCAGTAAGAGGAGCACAACTGCGTCATCATGTTACCAGAACGACACATTTTCTTTAAACTATGTAATTGTGGGTTATGACACCGTTATATATACTCTTCCCTCTGAAACTGTAAAATCTGTTTAAAGAATTCATCTTTTTGATCATTTAGGACACAGACCAAGGCTCCAAAGGGAGGAACCATTCCTTGCCATCACTCTGGTTTCCCGGTGATGCACCTGAGGAAATGCAGGGAAAGCCACTTACTTCTGCACTTTGGGGTACTGCATCTCCAAGATGGCATTTGTTGATTCAGTCTGACTTTCCTTCAAATGCCTCGGCCACATGTTGTCTACCCAGTCAATGAAATCCACCTTTAAAAAGGAGAAGGAAACATTTAGGATTCAATGGAAGGACTGGGATTAAAGAGAACTTTAAAGTCCAGAAAAACAGAATTTCTCAAAATACACACTGAAAGACTATAATTTAATTATAAACAAAATAAAACAATCTGTTGGTGAATCTTAGGGTCGACAGGCAAACCTTCTAGAAATAATTTTTCAATGAGAATAAAGGCTAATGGACCCGTCAACACCACAAAGATAGCACTAATGAAAATGAAGTCATTAAATAACACAGTAGTATCCCCTCTGTGTCAATACTGGTATAATCAACTGTATTTTTCTAATTCAATCAAAGGTGCTGTCTGGATGGTACTTCTAAACTTACCAGAGATGTAACACAGTGAACTGTTAGAGCAGCTAAGACATCCAAAGTTTTAAAAGGAGGAGGAGGAGGAGGAGAAAAAGAAACAAATCCAACAGGGATTTGTAGCCCTACATGAACAATGTAGAATCTACTAGGTTAGGAATCAGAAGTTCCAGGTCTGTCATGTTTTCTCAAGATCACATGCAAGTCCCTGGAACTCATTTCTAAAATGAGGATAATTAACTCCAAGGGATATTGTGAGGATTACATGTAAATACATGTTAAAATTTCTTGAGATAATGTTAGCAGAATTTAGTAATCTATTTTTTATTTCATTTTCATTTCACCTTTATTTTCCATCTTTCATCACTTGGTTTTTATGATCACTAACTACATGAACATAATACTAGGTCATTAAAAATACATGTGGCTAAATGTATAATTCTGTATTTTTTAAAACATATATAATTTATTGTCAAGTTAGCTAACACATAGTGTATACACAGTGTGCTCTTGGTTTCGGGGGTAGAATCGTAGAATCCTGTGATTCATCACTTACATACAACGCCCAGTGCTCATACCAACAAGTGCCCTCTTCAATATTCATCACCCATTTCCCCCCTCCCACACTCCCTATCAACCCACGGTTTGTTCTCTGTATTTAAGAGTCTTTTATGGTTTGCCTCCCTCTCTGTTTAAAACTATTTCTTCCCCTTCCCTTCCTCCAAGGTCTTCTGTTAAGTTTCTCAAGTTCCACATATGAGTGAAAACATACGATATTTGTCTTTCTTTGACTGGCTTATTTCACTTAGCATAATACCCTCCAGTTCCATCCACGTTGTTGCAAATGGCAGGATTTCATTCTTTCTCATTGCCAAATAGTATTCCATTGTACGTATAAACCACATCTTCTTTATCCATTCATCAGTTGATGTACATTTGGGCTCTTTCCATAATTTGGCTATTGTTGAAAACACTTCTGTAAACATTGGGGTACATGTGCCCCTATGAATCAGGACTCCTGTATCTTTTGGATAACTTCCAAGTAGCACTATTGTTGGGTCGTAGGGTAGTTCTATTCTTAGTATTTTGAGGAATCTCCACACGGTTTTCCAGGGCGGCTGTACCAGTTTGCATTCCCACCAACAGTGCAAGAGGGTTCCTGTTTCTCCACATCCTTGCCAACATCTGTTGTTTCCTGAGTTGTTAATGTTAGTCACTCTGACCGGTGTGAGGTGGTATCTCAATGTGGTTTTGATTTGCATTTCCCTAATGATGAGTGATGTTGAGCATCTTTTCATGCATCTGTTGGCCATTTGGATGTCTTCTTAGGGAAAGTGTCTATTCATGTCTTCTGCCCATTTCTTCACGGGACTACTTGTTTTTTGGGTGTTGAGTTTGGTACATTCTTTACAGATTTTGGATACTAACCCTTTATCCGATATGTCATTTGCAAATATCTTCTCCCATTCCATTGGTTACCTTTTACTTTTGTTGATTGCTTCATTTGTAGTGCAGAAGCTTTTTAGCTTGATGAGGTCCCAACAGTTTGTTTTGCTTTTATTTCCCTTGCCTTTGGAGACGTGTCAAGCAAGAAACTGCTGCAGCTGAGGTCAAAGAGGTTGTTGCCTGTTTTCTCCCCTGGGGTTTTGATGGTTTCCTGTCTTACATTTAGGTCTTTCATCCATTTTGAGTTTATTTTTGTGTATGGTGTAAGCAACTGGTCCAGTTTCATTCTTCTGCATATTGCTGTCCAGTTCTCCCAGCACCATTTGCTAAAGAGACTGTCTTTTTTCCACTGGATGCTCTTTCCTGCTTTGTCAAAGACTAGTTGGCCATATGTCTGTGGGTCCAATTCCGGGTTCTCTATTCTATCCCATTGGTCTATGTGTTCTTGTGCCAGTACCATACTGTCTTGATGATTACAGCCTTGTAGTAGAGGCTAAAGTCCAGGATTGTGATGCCTCCCACTTTGGTTTTCTTTTTCAACATAACTTTGGCTATCCGGGGTCTTTTGTGGTTCCACACAAATTTTAGGATTGTTTGTTCTAGCTTTGAGAAGAATGCTGGTGCAATTTTGATTGGGATTGCACTGAATATGTAGAGTGCTTTGGGTAGTATTGACATTTTAACAATATTTGTTCTTCCAATCCACGAGCATGGAATGTTTTTCCATTTCTTTGTGTCTTATTCAATTTCCTTTGTAAGTTTTCTATAGTTTTCAGCATACAGATCTTTTTCTATAGTTTTCAGCATACAGATCTTTTATATTTGGTAATCTATTTTAAATTATATGTGCTGAAAGAAGTGAAAGCAATATGAACATATCTGCACTTTACACTGAACTATAACATGTCCTCTACCTTCAAATGTGTGCATTACCCAACCACTGACCTCCAAGAAACAGTCTCAGGTAGATAAAATGTGAGCCAAAACATGAGTCCAGTACAGTATTGACACTACAAATAATCTAACTTAAGGCTATAAAACATACATATACAGTAAACTTTACAACAATACCTGTATTTAATAATTTATTTCCCTGACAATATAGATCTGGACAAATGCATACAATCTGTGCATAATGATATGAGGCAGGTGTCTAGGAAACCGTGGGAGCAAGGCTGGAAGGGATCACCAATGACATGCAAGTTGAGAGCAACCATGAAGTTAACTTGTGGCTGCACTTCAAAGATTTCTGCTCAGGGAGCCAATAGTTTTAACCAAGCATCCACTGGGTCTCAAACACTGAATGAACTCCAACTTCCTTCCTTTCCCTCAAACAAAATCTACTTTCTGTTCTCTTAATGTAGTGGTCAGCACCTTCTATCTCATGGTCCTCTCCTTTGCTAACACTTTAACAGAATAATGAATAACAATACTTGCTCAAGACAGTATAAGCTCTTATGTCTGGATGGGGAAAAGAAGGGTTAAGAACACATGGGTATTTTTTTCTCAATTTTCATTCAGAGAAAGCTGAATTTCTTTGGCCAGAATTTCTCACCTGCAGCACTGAGTCACTCATTCTGGCCTCTCATTTTTTGGTATTATTAGGTATCGTCTTGTGATATGGGACTCATACTTTTTTCCTTCGGTTAATCTTTAGGCTCTGGTTAGGCCTTTTACTAAATGGCCCGATCCATGTGAGAGCAAGTCTCCAGAAGGGGTAATCACCAGTTTCTACCTGTTCTGCATCAATACTAGGGCCAAACTGGTAAGAAGTCCAATACCCAGGACCTAATCTAGTCATATGCTTCACAAAAAAAGCTCACAGCCTTACATGAACGGATTTTCCCACCACCAAACAAATCTGCACACTGTGTATGTTACTTTCCAGCTACCTCTCAGGTACTGCTGGAATGACAGCAGAAAACAATCTCTCTCCTTACCAGAAAATCCCATTTTATGCTAACACCCCAAGAGGCACCTAAAGGTTGCCCACCTTCCTCTTCCACTGCACCTACTTTTACACATACTACTTCTTCTGCCTGGAATTCTGGTTTTCATTCCCTTTGCCTCATTTCTTTCATGTCAAGCTTAGATATCACTTCCTCCAAAGAGTTTCCCCTAATTCTCATCCAGTTTAGGTTAGGGGGGGTCCTCCTTCTTGCCCCCACCACACTCTGTATTTATTCACTTATGAAGCACTTACCATTAGTGTGGCTCATAGAAATGTCTATCCTCTGGTCTTTCTTCCCCGTGAGACTTTAAGCACTGTGAGAATGACAATGACCTTATCTTCCACAGGTCCTCTAGCACCTAGCATAGTGCTCAGCACGTGGTGGGCACTTGAACCAATAATACGCTAACTCTGAAGGTGTGAATGTCACAGAGAATAAGAGATTATGTGGTTTATGTGAAAGATTACAAGAATAAGTATATTTGTTCAAACTCATTGAAATGTATACTTAAAATGAGTATATTTTATGTCAATTATACCTCAATAAAGTTGGTTTTTAAAAAAGCATTATTGGGGCGACTAGGTGGCTCAGTTGGTTAAGCATCCACCTTTGGCTCAGGTTATGATTTCGCGGTTTGTGGGTTTGAGCCCCATGTTAGGCTCTGTGCTGACAGTTCAGAGCCTGAAGCCTTTGGATTGTGTCTCCCTCTCAATCTCTGCCCCTCCTCTGCTCACAATTTGTCTCTCAAAAATAAATAAATATTAAAAAAAAAGAATAATAAAAAATAAAAATAAAAAAGCATTACTGAGATATGTTAGAAAATACCTAAATAAATGGAAGGATACACTGTGGGGAAAAATACTCCAGTAAATAAATAAATAATACCCCAGCAGAATAAGCATATTATTGCTTACATAGCAAGTCATCAAAAGCTTTCCCGCTTTCAGGAAGTGACCTTGGTAATAGCTCAATCTTTCCAGTCATGTTTTAGGTCCCTAAAAAATACTGGTGCATTATTCTGTGTCCTCCAGAAAATTTCCTTTTCTGAGCCCTTCCATAGTTCCACTCCTCCATTTAGGTCTATTATTTTTGTTATATAATGATGGATTTTTATCATTAAAGCTAGGAACAAAAGTGAATAAATTAAGAATGTTACAAAAAAGGCTTCATGTGTGAATGACATAGTTCTAAATTTTAAGAACAGAAAAGTATGAATGTTTGACTTTTATAGCTATAATCACTTTATTTTTAAGTTGAAATTCTAAAAATATTAACAGTGTTAATTTATAAGCAATATTAAAAACAATTTATAAACAATGTTATTGTGATTCTTACATCCCTCTCTTATTATTTTAATGCACTGAATTGTACATTAAAAAAACTTTTTCTTTAAAGTAGGCTCTATATGGTCAATGTGGGGCTTGAACTCATGACCCCAAGATCAAGAGTTGCATACTTTACCAACTGAGCCAGCCAGGTGCCCTATATTCTTTATTTATTAAGTGCACCATGTTTGGCTAATAACAAGACTAAATTCTAACTGTCTTCCTATATTTCCACATGACCAAACAAATTATAATGTAAAAGGATTTTTATCATTCTAAGGAGATAAAAGTTTTCTTAAGAAATTAAAAAAAATTTTTTTTAATCTTTATTTTTGAGAGACAGAGTGTGAATGGGGGAGGGGCAGAGAGAAAAGGAGACACAGAATCCGAAGCAGTTTCCAGGCTCCAAGCTGTCAGCACAGAGCCCAATGTGAAGCTCAAACTCATGAACCGTGAGATCATGACCTGAGCCGAAGTCGGATGCTTCACCGACGGAGCCACCCAGGCGCCCCTTAATAAGAAATTCTGTACTTAGCTGTAGCCATCTCCAGTAACAAGAAGCAATGACAAAAAATTACATTGTCTCTTCAGGTAATAATAGTAAAATACTAAGAACATTTTCCTGCTGGTCTGTACATATCAATGTCTTAGTGATAATAACAATGCATCTTACTGGTAAGCTGAATGTAGGTGTATATATAAAATAACAGTTTTAGAAGCAATTATCATAATTTTGATGCAATTAGGATGATTAAATGGAGATAGAATAAAACACTGAGATCTTGACTTTATTTATTTTTAAATGTTTATTTTTTATTTTGGGGTGTGGGATAGACAGCAGGGGGAGGATCAGAGAGAGCAGGAAAGGGGCAGAGAGAGGGAGAGAATCCCAAGCTGGCTCTGTGCTGTCAGTGTGTAGCGTGATGTGGGGTTCAATCTCACAAACAGTGAGATCATGACCTGAGCCAAAATCAAGAGTAAGAAGCTTAAATGACAGCCACCCAGGCTGAGATCTTGATTTTAAAAGAATGATTAGGGGGCACCTGAGTGACTCAGTTGGTTAAGCTTCCGACTCTTGATTTCAGCTCAGGTCATGATCTCTTGGTTCATGTATCAAGCCTAGAGTCAAGCTGTGTGCTCACAGCACGGAGCCTGCTTGGGATCCTCTCCGTCTCTCTCTCTGCCCCGCCCCCCACTGACTCTAATAAATAAACATAAAAAAAAAGTTATAAATTCTCCCAGTATATAAACAACTCTCTTGGTGACAATGACAATGTGGAAAAAATGATCAGACTAACCGTGGAGGGCCTCTGCACCATATTCTCCAGCCTGGTGTGGCTGAACTCTAGGCTGATGACATTATAGAGTTTTTCTCGCTCCTCCTCTGGGGTCTCATAGTAGCGTGTCCACTGAGCCATGGTCATTTCAATGCCTTTCTGTGTGTTCACGTCCATGACATCCACCATGCGACGACTCCCTGCCACGAAAGATGTATCAATCATCTCTACTGAGCCGCTATTATCCTCAAATATATTAAGAATATAAAATACAAGTAGAAGGAAACAAAGTATCCTTTCTTTATTCAGGGTATTCAGTAATAAGCAAGGAGAGAGCTGTCACTCAAGGTGGATAAATCAACAGAAAATCAAACCACAGAGAATGGGAAAAACAACAGGTTAATATAAAAAAGCGATTCCCTATGGCATATTTCTATATGGTCAGGTAACAAATCCTATATTCAATATCTTACTCAACCCTAACAATTCTAAATGGTAAGTACTAATCACCATTTCATAGATGAGAAAATAGGTGTTAGGTAACTTGCAGGACAAGGCAGGACAAGAATCCCAGAACTCTACACCAACTCCAGAGTTAATGTTCTTACCCACTGAACTACACTGCTTTGATGCAGTTTTAAGGATCTTATCTATCCTATACTTTGATCCACTATACAGTGATAGAGTGAGTACTAGATTCATTCTGAAGCTGTCCATTCTTCTGTTTAAAAGGGTTATTTCCAAAACTTGTTAAGCATTTCTAATATAAACCTCCCTTTTCATTCATTTCACAAATATTTACTGACTGATAAAGCCACCATGAGGGACACAAAGACCTGTATCAGATTCTCAACCAACTATAACAACTACAACAAAAAGGAAAATGCATAAATTAGTAGGGAGGAAAAACAATAGCCTAATTAAAGCCAAAGATACCTAAGTTTAAATTTCAGCTCTAATAATAGTTGGGAAAGCTATTTAACTTCTCTGAACCTTAATATCTTCTTCTTTAACTTGGGAATAATATTACCTTGGAGGCCGCTGTGAAGGAAAATATTTAACACAAAGTAGGTGTCAATTAAACAGTAGTAAAAATAAAAGGAAAATTATTATTATTTTTATTATTTTTGTAACATTGGACTGACCAGAGAAGCCTTTTAGGAAAAGAAGGTGAAGAAGAGACTTTTGAGTTAGGCCTTGAAAAATAAATAGAATTTCAACAAGAAAGATTCAACAGAGAATTCCAAGCAGAAGCAGCAGCATAAGAGACAATATGGAGAGGCAAGACAGCTAAAAAAGTTAAAATAATAGTGGTCAAGAAAAGGAAAGAGAATAAAAAGCTGCTGATATTAAGAATATTGTTCAGGGGCGCCTGGGTGGCTCAGTCGGTTGAGCGTCCGACTTCGGCTCAGGTCACGATCTCACGGTCTGCGAGTTCGAGCCCCGCGTCGGGCTCTGGGCTGATGGCTCAGAGCCTGGAGCCTGCTTCCGATTCTGTGTCTCCCTCTCTCTCTGACCCTCCCCCGTTCATGCTCTGTCTCTGTCTCAAAAATAAATAAACGTTAAAAAAATTAAAAAAAAAAAAAAAAAAAAAAAGAATATTGTTCAGGGGCGCCTGGGTGGCTCTGTCAGTTAAGCAACTGACTTCGGCTCAGGTCATGATCTCACGGTTTGTGGGTTTGAGCCCAGCGTCGGGCTCTGTGCTGACAGCTCAGAGACTGGAGCCTGCTTCGGATTCTGTGTCTCCCTCTCTCTCTGACCCTCCCCCGTTCATGTTCTGTCTCTGTCTCAAAAATAAATAAACGTTAAAAAAAATTAAAAAAAAAAAAAGAATATTGTCCAATTTGTAAGAAACTAGCAAACATCTACTATATACCTGGACTTCGTGGATATAACAACTAGTATCAAGACCTGGTCCCCTGCCTCTAAAACGTTTACAGTCTAGTCAGAGATATGAGATAATAGTCAGGAGGACTAGAATATGGCCATAATAAAGGAGACATGGCAGAATACACATAAGATATAACTCATAATATAAGGCAATAAAGCAAACCTACCCTTTATATTTTGGAAGAAAATGCTAATGATAAATCAAAATTGTCTTGTAATACCATTTCACACCCACTATGATAGCCACAAATTAAAAAAAAAAAAAAGGAAAATAACAAGTGCTGGCAAGGATGCAGAAAAACTGGAACCCTCAAGACTTTGCTGGGAATAATGTAAAGTGGTGCAGCTGCTGTGGAAAACAGTTTGGTGGTTCCTCAATAAATTAAACACAGAATGACCATGTGACCCAACAACTTCACTCCTAGGTAAATATCTAAAGATACAGGTGATGAAAACGTTCTGAACTAGAAACTGGTGATGGTTGCACACTGTGAATAAATTTAATGCCACTGAAATATATACTTTAAAAATTATTATAATGGTAAATTTTACGTTACTTGTATTTTAGCACAATTGTTTAAAAAACAGATGTGCCTGGGTGGCTCAGTTGGTTGAGTGTCTGACTTCGGCTCAGGTCAAGATCTCATGGTTTGTGAGTTGGAGCCCCACATCGGGCTCTGTGCTGACAGCTCAGAGCCTGGAGCCTGCTTTGGATTCTGTGTCTCCCTCGCTCTCTGCCTCCCCCCAGCTCATTCTCTATCTCTTTCTCTCTCAAAAATAAAAACATTTGAAAAAATAAAAATAAAAAAATAAAAGTGAATGCTTTCCTTCAAAAATGTAGATCAAAGCTGTTGCCGAGGATGCAGAGAAAGAATGCACTGTTGGGAATGCAAACTGGTGCAGCCACTCTGGAAACAGTACGGGGGTTCCTCAAAACATCAAAAATAGAAATACCTTACAACCCAGCAATTACACTAGCAGGTGTCTATCCAAAGGATACAGGTGTGCTGTTTTGAAGGGGCACATGCACCCCAATGTTTACAGCAGCACTACTGACAATAGCCAAAGTATGGAAAAAGTCCAAATGTCCATCGATGGATGAATGGATAAAGAAGATGTTGTATATACATACAACGGAGTATTACTTGGCAATCAAAAAGAATGAAATCTTGCCATTTGCAAGACTGCCACGTGGATGGAACCAGAGTGTATTATGCTAAGCAAATTAGTCAGAGAAAGACAAATATATGGCTTCACTCATGTGGAATTTAAGATACAAAACAGATGAACATAAGGGAAGGGAAGCAAAAATAATATAAAAACAGGGAGGGGGACAAAACATGAGACTCTTAAATATAGAGAACAAACAGAGGGTTGCTGGAGGGGTTGTGGGAGGGGGGATGGGCTAAAATGGGTACAGGTCATTAAGGAATCTACTCCTGAAATCATTGTTGTACTATATGCTAACTTGGATGTAAATAAACAACAACAACAATAAACTTATTACTGTCCTGGAGGTCTGTTAGGAAAAGAAGTCCAGTGATGGACCTATAGGTACTCAAGAAGATTTTCTGAGGTCCTCTGAGAGAGCCCTGCATTGTGAAGAGTGGGAAAGCATTTTAATCACTCAACAGATTTACTGAGTGCCTACTATACTCCAGAGATTGCACTAGATATTAGGAAATACCCAGTGACAGGCAGACAGCTGGACTCTAACACAGAAATAGTGAAGGAGTGAAAAAACCAGGGAATTCAAGAACTTTCCTTCACCTGGGCTATCTGTGACTTTCACCTCTTGGATAAACAGAAGAGTTATCCAGCTGTCTAAAAAGGGCCCTCCGGTGGCTAGGAGATAGTACTGCAGTGTCAATTTCCAAAGCAAGACATTGCACTGGAACTTTAACATAGAGAACAAAACTTAACAAAAGCTATAATGTTGAGAGGAAAGCATCAGAAAAAACTTTTTGCTTCATGTCCTGTTGGAAACATGTCCAAAAGGTTTTAATCCACTTTACTGCTTTAACGTGTATAAGACTGTAACCATTCTGAATTCCAAAGGATCCTGGTGAGTCTCAGGGCTACCCTGAAAACCAAATGGTCTGCAGAAATTTGACCTGAACCTTTACTGACACCAGGAAGCTTTCTTCTTTAATTAGGTTGATCCAATTTGTTTTTTTCCCCTAAATTTTGAACAGAATATAAATCAGACTAAAAACTCAACCAGTCACTGAAAGAAATGTTAACATATCTCTTTCTCGGCTTACAATGCTTTTGTTTATTATTACTATTATATATGTATACATATATACATATATAATAAAAATATATAAATATACATTCTATATGTTTTTATTATATATATATTTATTTAAGTAATCTCTCCTCCGAAAGTGGGGCTTGAATCTACAACCCTGAGATCAAGAGTCACATGCTTCAGTTTGCAAAGTTTTTTTTTTTTTTTTTTTTTTTTTTTTTTTAAATTTTTTTTTCAACGTTTATTTATTTTTGGGACAGAGAGAGACAGAGCATGAACGGGGGAGGGGCAGAGAGAGAGGGAGACACAGAATCGGAAACAGGCTCCAGGCTCTGAGCCATCAGCCCAGAGCCCGATGCGGGGCTCGAACTCACGGACCGCGAGATCGTGACCTGGTTGAAGTCGGACACTCAACCGACTGCGCCACCCAGGCGCCCCATAGTTTGCAAAGTTTTAAACCTTGGTCAAGTTACCAAATGTAGCACTGGTGAAAATTTCCTGGAAATTTCTCTACTGCTTTTGGAGAATGGAAGAGAATCACAGATATGAATGAATCTTCCTTCTTGTCTCGAAGATATAAAATGTCACTTTCCTGGGTGAGATGACCTGGAACAGACTTTTCACGGAGAGAAGGAGGGGCACACAGTGATAAAATGGTAGGTAGGGAAGGAGAAGTTTTAAAGTTCTGTGCCCGGTGTGTACTAAATGAAGCAACTTTTGTAACTCTTTCTGTGAAAATTCTCAGTGGCCAATGAAATGGTAGTTTTTATCAAGAGGCATATACTTCAATCAAATGTGTACTTCAACGTTCCCAAGCCTTAAATCTCAGTCAGAAATTTAGAAATCAATCCCAATCTTAAATCTTTGCCTCATAGGCGCAACGGCCACACATATTACTACTTACCCACACACATTTTGACATCATTCACAGTGAAGTCTGGATCTGGCATCCTATGAAACAAACACTTGTAAGTATAAATGGAAGCACACCTTCTCTAATCAGTGTGAGTTCTTCATTAACGTACTAAAAACTCCTAAGTTAAGACACATAAATATTCATATTCATATTTAGATTTAATGACATATTTTAAATATGATTATATATTCACATATACATAATAAAAAAGAATATATAACAAAATGTTAACAAGTGATTATTATCCCAGGGTAATAGATTTTTAAGAGATTTATTTTCTTTTTAGCTCACCTATATTTTTTCATTTAATTATTAACAACCATGAGTTGTTTTTGTAACAAAAGAAGAAAAATACATGGTTTTAAAACTATATGGGGGATTATTTTTAATTATCTACTGCTTTGGGTTATCAATACTGCATTGTCTATAGCCCTGGTGTAATATGGCCATTTCACAACTATATCCAATCAGGCCGAGAACACTTACTTTATTCCAAGTCCATCCGAATTCTTGAAAATCAGAGGGTCTCTTAAGCCACCCCGCTGAATATACTCTACATTAAAATCTGTCACCATAAGAAAACAACTGTTAGAAAGGCAAGAGGTATAGCCGGAAAAAGATAAAAAGACCATAAAATAGATCCTAAGTATTAAGGTGGAGATGGTGTTTGCTGTTTCTGTGTAAATAGTTTTGCTCTGTGAGACAATACACGCAAAAGAAGCATCCTTCATTGGGGCACCCGGGTGGCTCAGCTGGTTCAGCCTCTGACTCCAGCTCAGGTCATGCATGATCTCACAGTTTGTGAGTTCGAGCCCCACATCGGGCTCTGTGCTGACAGCTCAGATCCTGGAGCCTGCTTCGGATTCTGTGTCTCCCTCTCTCTCTGCCTCTCCCCTGCTCGTGCTCTGTCTCTCTCTCTCTCTCAAAAATAAATAAATATTAGGGGAGGAAAAAAAAAGCATCCCTCAGGATATAGGAAACTCACACTGAGAGGCAGGGTTCAAGGTGTTTTCTAAGTCTGTATTTCCACAGTAAATTCAGAATTTAACCAATAGAGGGTAGTACTATTAATGAGTCATCTCATAAACCCTAAGCAGAAATTATCATCACCCTGTCTCTTCACAGCCAAAAAATTTACTACTGTCCACTAGAGTATATACCATGACATCCTTGTCAGTTTGCCAAGGAGCAAAGCTGCATAGTACACATGGAATCCCACCTCTGTTGTGGTTGTGGGGAGAGGTACGTGCATAGAAGAGTTTTTACTGGGGTGCCTAGGTGGCTCAGTCAGTCAAGTGTCCGACTTCAGCTCAGGTCATGATCTCACAGTTCTTGGGATTGAACCCTGCATCAGGCTCTGCACTGACAGGGCAGAGCCTGCTTGGCATTCTCTCTCTCCCCCTTCTCTCTGCCCCTCCGGCATGTGTTCTCTCTTAAAAATAAATAAACATTAAAAAAAAAAAGTTTTTAGTGTACTATTCTAAATTAAACCTAAAACAAGGGATTGGAGAAGGAAGAGGGCTTCAGGGAAAAATTCCAACAATGTTCCTGGCCCTAATAAAACACTTTTCTTCTTGTGTCACAGAGAATGACTCCCAAGGTGGGAGAACTAGGGAAATGAGGGTGTGTGTGTGTGTGTGTGTGTGTGTGTGTGTGTGTGGGCACGTGCATGTGTAAGAATGGCATTGTGTAATAAGATAAAATAAACAGCATCACAGCATCAATAGGCAATATTTTAGCTGCACAGATACTGAGCCCATGGTTCCCAGAGTCTACAACTTCCTACACCAAGGGACTGCAGGTCCCTGGAACCAAAATGATACTGACCTTTTCCTTCCATAAAAGTAACAAAATTTGCATTATATTTGTTGGTGTGGAGCTTCTCTTCCAAGTCAAAAGTTCTTTTCCCTTCAATTTCATCATCTGAAATGCCATCATCTTCATAGCGTCGTCGCATGGTACCACGCTGGGGGAGAGAGGGACAGAAGGATCAAATCATGTACTTTTTCATGCTTATCTAAAAGTACTCACAAACATATGTACACTTCAACTTTATGTACTTTCAACTTCAGGTATAACACCTGAAACATCAATTTTCCTTGCCTTATAAACCTTTCTCTCAACTAAAGGTCAGGTAATGTCCTCAGAATGTACAGAATATAACAAAATTTTGATGGGCCACTGGTTCCCTACTTGTGAATTCTACCTCTGCTAACTCTTTGGACCTAGAGATATAAATTTACAATAGAAATATGACCGGGGCGCCTGGGTGGCTCAGTCAGTTAAGTGTCCGACTTTGGCTCAGGTCATGATCTCATGGTTCGTGAGTTCAAGCCCCACATCGGGCTCTGTGCTGACAGCTCAGAGCCTGGATCCTGCTTCAGATTCTGTGTCTCCTTCTCTCTCTGCCTCTCCCCCACTCACACTCTGTCTCTGCCTCTCAAGAATAAATAAACATTAAAAAAAAAAAAAGAAATATGACCAAATTGTGTTCACAGTCCAATAAAGACTGGAGACAATATGTATATATATTTTTTAATTTTTTTTTAACGTTTATTTATCTTTGAGATAGAGAGAGAGACAGAGCACGAATGAGGGAGGGTCAGAGAGAGGGAGACACAGAATCCGAAACAGGCTCCAGGCTCTGAGCTGTCAGCACAGAGCCCGATGTGGGGCTCGAACTCACGGACTGCGAGATCATGACCTGAGCCGAAGTCGGCCGCCCAACCAACTGGGCCACCCAGACGCCCCTGTATGTAGATATTTTAGGTCAGGATACAAAATACAATGTTTTCATAGGGGAAAGCTGTATCTACATTAGTTTTCTAAAACAATCTTCAAGAATAGGCTAAAACATTTGAATTAATGAAACAAAAACTCCTTTACATCAGATAAAAGAAGTTAATCTAAACAGTTTAGTATTCCAAATAGCAGACCATCAATATTTAGCTTTAAGGATATCTCCCCAAAGAAAATATACAAGGGTGCCTGGGTGACTCAGCTGGAAGAGCATGCAACTCTTGATCTCGGTGTCATGAGTTCAAGGCCCATGGTGGGTATAGGGATTAATTAAATAAATAAATTAGAAAAAGAAAACATATAAATGGCCAAAGAACACAGGAAAAGATACTCAATATCATTAGTCATTAGGGGAAATGAAAATCAAAACCACCATGAGATACCACTTCACACCCACTAGGATGGCTACTATCAAAAGGTGGACAATAACAAATGATGGTGAGAATCTAGAGAAACTAGAACCCTCATACACGGCTGGTGGGAATGTAAAACGGTGCAGCCATGGAAAACAGTTTAGCAGTTCCTCAAAAAATTAAATATGGAGTCATCTTGTGACGCAGTAATTCTACTCCTAGGTACATATCCAAAAGAATTAAAATCCTATGTCCACACAAAAACTTGTACACAGGTGTTCATAGCAGCATTAACCCAGATGTCAACGGATTGATGAATGGATTAAAAAATGTGGTATATTTACACAATGGAATAATATTTGGCCATAAAAATGAATGAAATACTGGTATGTAGCTACAGCATGGAAGAATACTGAAAATATTATGCTAAGTGAAAGAAGTCAAGCACAACAGAGCACATCATCACAGATTATAGAATTTTATTTACATGAAATGTCCAGAATAGGCAAACCCATACAGATAGAAAGTAGATTAATAGTTGCCAGGGGCTGGGGAGAGCAGTAGGAAGTGACTATTAATGGTATGGGTTTCTTTCAAGAGTCATGAAAATATTCTGGAATTAGCAAGTGGTGATATTTGTACAACTCTTGTGACTATACTAAAAACCCAATGAATTATATACACTTAAACTGGTGAGTTTTACAGTATATGAATTATAGCTCATAAGCTCTATTTTTAAAAAACTGATAACGTTGCTTATGCTGCAACACATTCTAGTATATTTAGCTAGTGTCCAATTTTGCTGAAATTTCTTGCATACATACACATGGGACAACTGGTATGGAAGTGGTAAGGGCAAAGGTTAATAAAGTAGCCCTACCCTAGGAGGTACTAAGAACAACCAAACTTGGAATTTAAAGTTAGATATTAGGGGAAGGTCTCCTGGGGAATGAGGGTCAGTGACGGGGCAGAAATGAGTCATAAGAAATAAAATTAAAGAAAGTAAGAATGACTGTTACACACTGGAGCAGAGCTAGATTCAGCATACCAATAGTATGGTAGAAATACTGAGGGATACCTGGTATCTTTTCCATATTTGGCAAAAACTTTATAATACTTTTACCTACCACCTTTGCTGCCATAAGTCCCAGCTCAAAGGCCAAAAGAAGACCTAATTTTGGTAAGCTTCACTTATTTCAATAATACCATCACTGCTCAAAATATTTTTAGGTACCTTGATAGAGGGGGTTATTTTCACCGACATTTCTTTTTTTGTTTTTATTTCTTTTGAGACAGATAGAGCAACCTGGGAAGGGGCGGGGATGGGGTGGGGTGGGGTGGGGAGACAGAGAATCCCAAGTGGGCTCCACAATGTCAGCACAGAGCCCGATTCACGAGCTGTGAGACCATGACCTGAGCCGCAACCAAAAGTCAGACACTTAACCGACTGAGCCACTCAGGTGACCCTTCACTGACAGTTTCTGACACAAGTTTTGTGTTTTTTTTTAAAACTTTTAAAGTTTATTTATTTTGAGAAAGAAGGGGGGGGCAAGGAAAACACACACTCACGGGAGTGCAGGGGAGGGGCAGAGAGAAAATCCCAAGCAGGCTCCCTGCTGTCAATGCAGAGTCCAATGCCAGGGGCTTGGGGTTCAAATCCACAAACCCTGAGACCTGAGCAGAAATCAAGAGTCAGATACTTAACTGACTGACCAAACCACCCAGGTGCTCTCCCACCTTTTTAAATTAAAAAAAAATTTTTTTTAAATGTGTATTATTTACTTTTGAGAGAGAGAGACAGAACTTGAGCAGGGGAGGGACAGAGAGAGAGGGAGACACAGAATCCAAAGCAGGCTCCAGGCACTGAGTTGACAGCACAGAGCCTGACATGGGGCACAAACCCACATGAACTGTGAGATCATGACCTGAGCCGAAGCTGGATGCTTAACTGACTGAGCTACCCAGGTGCCCCTTAAATTTTTTGTTTTAACATTTTTTATTTCTGAGAGAATGCAAGCAGGGGAGAGGCAGAGAGAGAGCCAGACAGATCAGAAGTGGGCTCTGCTCTGACAGCAGAGAGCCTGACGCTGGGCTCAAACTCATCAACTTTATTTTTCTTCTATGAAACTATGTGGTGGCCACAGCTGAAGCCTGGGTCCTCTGCACGGAGACTGGTGTGGGTATCTTTTACAAGATGTCAGTGAATTCCTGATAGGGAGACTTGGTGAACACAGTCTCTTTCCAGAAGTCAGGGTTGAGACAGCTGTAGGTCTTATCTTGGAAATGGCATCAAAAGTGGCCTTGGCTGGGTGCCTGGGTGGCTCAGTTGGTTAAGCATCCAACTTCAGCTCAGGTCATGATCTTGTGGTTCCTGAGTTGGCGCCCTACATCGGGCTTGCTGCTGTCAGCCCAGAGCCTGCTTAGGATCCTCTGTCCCCCTCTCTCTCTGCCCCTTTCCCGCTCACACATGCTCTCTCTCGAAAATAAACATTAAAAAAAAAAAAAAAGTGGCCTTGGCGAAGTTGCCCATGATGGCAGCACAGCCCCTAGCCAAGTGTCATCAATACTGGCTATCAATAGTAGCTTCTTGGGCACAGGAACTGCATGAGTTTACTTCCATATAAGATATCTTCAGTTCCCCTCCACTTTTTTTTTTTTTTTAATGTTTATTTATTTTTGAGAGAGAGTGCAAGCAGGGGAGGGGCACAGAGAGAGAGGGAGACACAGAACCTGAAGCAGGCTCCAGGCTGTCAGCAGAGAGCCTTATGCGGGGGCGGGACTCAAGCTGTGAGATCATGACCTGAGCCAAAGTGGGATGCTTAACTGACTGAGCCACCCAGGTGCCCCTCCTCAGCTCCCCTCCTTACTGTACTTCATTTATGTGTCTTTGAAGAGAAGTCCAAAATATGAATTCCAAGTATCATAGAACAAAGACAATACAATCAGAATTAATGTAGTTTCCCCTTCTCCCCTGCAAAATTTAGAAAGCACTAATTTGCACTGTAAGTTCTAATATACTTGTAAAAAAAAAATTCCAGTCATATTTTCAAATTTCAACCTTTCCTGGGTCTACCATTACTGATTCTTCTTCAGTAAGGAGGACATAATCACCCTGATTATCCCAAAATTTCTAACATGGTAGCCAGAAGTTCCCCCATCCTTCCTTTATTTTTATATGCTTCTTCCTTCCAATATACAAGAAGACTCCTTTCATTTACACTTTCAATATAGAGAATATAAGGATATAGGGAAATCTGCTCTAGCCAAGCCACGTAAAAGAGAAAAATGAATTTGGATTCTTGTTTTCTTTTTTTATTTATTTTTTATTTATTTTTTTAAATTTTTTTTTTCAACGTTTTATTTATTTTTTGGGGGACAGAGAGAGACAGAGCATGAACGGGGGAGGGGCAGAGAGAGAGGGAGACACAGAATCGGAAACAGGCTCCAGGCTCTGAGCCATCAGCCCAGAGCCTGACGCGGGGCTCGAACTCACGGACCGCGAGATCGTGACCTGGCTGAAGTCGGACGCCTAACCGACTGCGCCACCCAGGCGCCCCTCTTGTTTTCTTTTTGAGTGTTGTAAATGGGAAGTCAGCAATAATGCAAAAATTATTTGTATCAGTTTTAATACTGCCAAGAATGGTGTTTGCTGTTTTTCTGTCTATTCCTTGTCTTAATGTAAATCCTGGTGAAAGTAAACATCTATAGCAAATTTCTTAGTGCTATAAAAACATAGTCAGTCCTTGTAATAAGCCTGGAAATCAGTAGGCAATAACACAATTTGCTACAGGTGAAACCCAAAAGGCAAGGCCACTTTAATGCTAAGGAAAGCAACCACCAATCCCCTCCAGCCCACCAACATTACCAAATAATTCAAAATGGTTTACCAGCATGCTGTGCTTTTTTTTATTCTAGGTGCTTTTCATGAAGGCAATTTAGGCAACCCAGAGGAAGTTACTGGCCTCCCATAGATGCCAGCCCTCACTGAACTCGGTGTCACAATAAATAGCAGGTACAAACTGAACACTGAAATCTATTCCAACCACATTTTCACTCAAAAGCAATTTGTACTTCCCAGGGTCAATAGTGAGCTGTAGTCATAATAACCAATCATTGTTTATTCTATTTAGATGACCAAACTATATAGCAAACTCATGTTTTCCAGGATTCAAATAATAAAAAGAATTTTAAAACTGCCTTAAAAATATTCACCACTCTTATTTTTGAGACAGAGAGAGAGAAAGAGCGCACGTGTGAACTCACGAGCAAAGGAGGGGCAGAGACAGGGAGGGAGACAGAGGCTCCGAAGCTAACAGTGCAGAGCCTGACATGGGGCTCGATTCAGGAACTGTGAGACCATGACCCGAACTGAAGTCAGATGCTCAACCAACTGAGCCACCTAGACGCCCTAACACTCACCACTCTCAGTCAAGTTGTAATTAACTACATTAAATGATAATAAATGGCTACATAAATGGAATATTTAGATTAACTCAATTACCGACAGGTTAAGTCAAGCTCAATGGATATAAATATTACACAATCATTTCCCTAGATGATTAGGTGAAAAAAAGATAATGAGGCAAGACTAGATGCAAACAGGTATCAATCATTATATAGAAACTTTCAGCATTCTCTTTTCTAAACATGTAGTAAAAAAAAGAATGATGGAAAGGGCACTGTCTTAAGATGTCTTTATGCAACACACTTAAAAAGTAAAACAGCAGGGCACCTGGGTGGCTCAGTCGGTTGAGCATCCGACTTCGGCTCAGGTCATGATCTGGCGGTTTGTGAGTTTGAGCCTCGCATCGGGCTCTCTGCCGACAGCTCGGAGCCTGGAGCCTGCTTCGGATTCTGCGTCTCCTCCTCTCTCTGCCCCTCCCAGTGCTCTATCTCTCTCTATCTCTCAATAATAAATAAACGTTAAGAAAAAAAATTTTTTTAATAAAAAAAAAAGTAAAACAGCAGAGCAGAGTAAGACAGCAGAGAGTAAAACAGCAGAGAATTTTTACAGAGAGTAAAAATTTTAAAAAAGTAAAACAGCAGAGAATTCCCTAATGCCAGCAACCATCTGCCTCTCTTAGATATCTGGGAAGTGGAACGAGGTGAGAAAGAGAAATCATTTTTAAAGGTCAGATAAAACCAGACTTGTCCTGTAGGAAAACAGCTAAGCCATCCAAGGCTAACATATACTCTAGTGAATATGTGACCATTAACACATTTATTACAACAAATAACACTGAAAAGTGCTTATAAAATGCTAAGTTTAAAAATCAGTACATGTGGGGTGCCCAGGTGCCTCAGTCAGTTAAACATCCAATTCTTGATTTTGGCTCAGGTCATGATTTCAGTCATGGGATCAAGCCCTGCAGTGGGCTCCCCACTGAGTGTGGAGCCTAAGATTCTGTCTTTCTCTCAAAAAAAAAAAAAAAAAAAAATCAGCACATGAAATTATGCGAATTTGAGCCCCTAGACAGGCTCTGTGCTGACAGCTCAGAGCCTGGAGCCTACTTTGGATTCTGTATTGTGCCTCCCTCTCTCTCTGCCCCTTCCCTGCTCATGCTCTGTCTCTCTGTCTCTCTCTCCCCTTCAAAAATAAACATTAAAGGGGCGCCTGGGTGGCTCAGTCGGTTGAGCGACCGACTTCAGCTCAGGTCATGATCTCACAGTTTGTGAGTTTGAGCCCCGCATCGGGCTCTGTGTTGACAGCTCAGAGCCGGAGTCTGCTTCGGATTCTGTGTCTCTCTCTCTCTCTGCCCCTCCCCCGCTCATGCTCTGTCTCTGTCTCAGAAATAAATAAACATAAAAAAAATTTTTTTTAAATAAACATTAAATTAAAAAGCGTGCATAGGGGCGCCTGGGTGGCGCAGTCGGTTAAGCGGCCGATTTCAGCCAGGTCACGATCTCGCGGTCCGTGAGTTCGAGTCCCGCGTCAGGCTCTGGGCTGATGGCTCGGAGCCTGGAGCCTGTTTCCGATTCTGTGTCTCCCTCTCTCTCTGCCCCTCCCCCGTTCATGCTCTGTCTCTCTCTGTCCCAAAAATAAATAAACGTTGAAAAAAAAATTTTTTTTTAAAATAAAAAAAAAGTGTGCATAAAAAAGAAACAGTGGAAGACAACAGTTCGTATTTGTTAACTTTTAGTGAAAGGTTTTCATGTTCCCCATACCATCTTTCTTTCAATACCTAACTTCTTTAATATTTTTATTACAAAAGTAATGTAATAGAAAGAAGGACAGGGGCGCCTGGGTGGCGCAGTCGGTTAAGCGTCCGACTTCAGCCAGGTCACGATCTCGCGGTCCGTGAGTTTGAGCCCCGCGTCAGGCTCTGGGCTGATGGCTCAGAGCCTGGAGCCTGTTTCCGATTCTGTGTCTCCCTCTCTCTCTGTCCCTCCCCCGTTCATGCTCTGTCGCTCTCTGTCCCAAAAATAAATAAACGTTGAAAAAAAAAAAAAAAAAGAAGGACAAAAATGATGTGATCCTCTTTGACAAAATTCAGCACCCTTTCATGATAAAAGACATTCAGCAAATTAGGAACAGAAGGTAACTTCCTTCAGCTAATAAAGGGCATCTACCAAAACCCCACAGCTAATATCACACTTAACGGTAAAAGACTGAGAACTTTCTCCCTAAGATCAGCAACAAGACATGGATGTCTGCTCTCCACTTCTATTCAACACTGCATTAGAGGTTCTAGCCAAGGCGATTAGGCACGAAAAAGACATACAAGGGGGTACCTGGGTGGTTCAGTGAATTAAATGTCTCACTCTCTTGGCTCAGGTCTTGATCTCACAGTGGTGAGCTCAAGCCCTGCACTGGGCTCCATGCTGGGCATGAAGCCTATGGAAGGGGGAGGGGGAGGGGGAGGGGGAGGGGGAGGGAAGAAGGAAGGAAGGAAGGAAGGAAGGAAGGAAGGAAGGAAGGAAGGAAGGAAGGAAAATGAAGAGAAGGGAAGAAGGAAAGGAAGAGAATAAGGAAGGGAAGGGAAGAAGGAAGGAAGGAAAGGAAGGAAAGGAATGAAGGAAGGAGAGAAAGAAAGAGAAAGAGAGAAAGAGAAAGAAAAAGAAAAGAAAAAAGAAAAAGAAAAAAGGAAGGAAGGGGAAGTTAAAGAACTTAAAAAAATGGATCAAAGACTTAAAATGTAATGGCTAAAACTAAGTCTTCAGAAAATGTGTAAATATTCATGAATTTGGATTAGGCAACAGCTTCTTGGATATAACATCAAAATTACTGAACAACAAAACTAACTGAACTTCCTCAAAATTAATACTTTTTGTGCTTCAAAAAAACACTATCAAGAAAAATAAAATCAAATTACAGAATAGGAGAATATATTTGCAAATCATGTATCTCCTAAGTATCCTGAATACATATCTGTACCTAGATGGATATCTAGAATATATAAAGAACTCTTACAACTTAATAATAAAAAGACAAAAATTAAAAAACAGGAAAAGGGTTTGAATAATTATCTCTCAAATATATATAACTGGCCAGTAAGCACATGAAGTATCATTAGTCATGAGTTCATTATTAGTCATTAAGACAATGTAAATCAAAGCTACAATGAGATACTACCTTGTACCTACCAGTTGGATAACTAAAGCGCTGGTGAGAATGTGAATAAAGTAAAACCCTCATACACAGTTGGCGGAAATGCAGACTAGCACGACCCCCTTGGAAAAAGTCTGGCAGTTCTTCAAATGGTTAAACAGAGTTACCATATGACCCAGCAATTCCATTCCTAGGTACCTACCCAAGAGAATGAAAACATATGCCCACAAACATTCATAACAACATTATTCATTATAGCCAAAAGGCAGAAACAATTCAAAGGTCCATCAACTGGAGAACGGATAAATATAGTATATTCACACAATGGAATATTGTTTGGCAATAAAAGGGAGTGAAATACTGATACACGCTACAACACATAACAAGCTTTAAAAACAATGCTCAGTGAAAAAAGCCGGTCACAAAAGACTGCATATTATATGATAACATTCATATGAAAGGTCCAGAATAAGTAAATCTATAGAGACAAAGTAGATTAGTGACTGCCAGGGGCTGGAGGGAAAAGAGATGGGGACTAACTGCTAATGACTTTTGGGTTTGAGGTAATGAAAATGTTCTGGAATTAGATAGTGGTAATGTCTGCACAACTTTGTGAATATATTAAAAACCACTGAATTGTACACTTTAAAAGGGTGACTTGTATAGCACAGAAATTGTATTGCAATAAAAAATGACTGGCAATCGGTAAGAGAAAAAAGGTTAAGAAAGGGGTAATACATGTATATGTTTAAATAAAGCAATGTAGTTTGATAATATGAGAATAAGGTTTGATGTAGACCCATTCAAGACACACTGCTTAATAACGTTTCTGATAAAGCACAATTTGTTTTCTAAATAATTGTCATAGCCATTTAGGTTGATTTTATATGAAAGGGAGCATAGACAAGTGACTAAAAAAAAGTTAAGTATTTAATGAACTACCATGATGTTCCAGGAATGCAAAAACAGTTTGTTAGTTCTAAGAATTTCCACTCCCATCTACAGATATAATTCACCACGTTAACAGGGTAGAGGACAAAAATGGTATGATCATCTACATCTGTGCTGTCCAATATGGTAGCAACTAGCAGATTAAATACATTTTCAACAAATGATGCAGGGAGGGGTGGGCTCCTGGGTGGTTGAGATGGTTAAGCGTCTGACTTCTGCTCAGGTCATGATCTGGCAGTCCATGATCTCGCAGGGAGGTTTGAGCCCTGCGCTGAGCTCTGTGCTGACAGCTCAGAGTCTGGAGCCGGCTTTGGATTCTGTGTCTCCCTCACTCTCTGCCCTTCTCCCACTCATGCTCTGTCTGTCTCTCTTTCTTTCTCAAAAATAAACATTAAAAAAATAATAAAGCTGGGCCCTTATCTAACACCATATACAAAAATTAACTCAAAATGGATCAAAAACCTAACCATAAGAGTTAAAACTATATAGGGGCACCTGGGTGGCTCAGTCAGGTGAGCATCTGACTTTGGCTCAGGTCATGATCTCGGGGTTAGTGAGTTCGAGTCCTGCATTGGGCTTGCTGCTGTCAGTGCAGAGCCAACTTTGTATCCTCTGTCTCCCTCTGCCTCTCTGCCCAACCCCACTCATGCTGTCTTTTAAAAATAAATAAAGCGTTAAAAAAGTAATAATAAATAAAAACAAAACAAAAAAAGAGTTAAAACTGTAACATTTTTAGAAAAAAATGCAGGGAACATCTTCACAACATTGGATTTCTTGGACATGACACCAAAAGTAAAGGAAAAAACCAGACATACTAGACTTCATCAAAATTAAAAACTTTTGTGCAGGGGCACCTGGCCGGCTCAGCTGGTAGAACATGAAACTCTTGATCTCAGGGCTGTAAATTCGAGCCCCATACAGGGTGCTGAGATTACTTTAAAATAAAATCTTTAAAAAAAGAAACTTTTGTGCAAAGGATACTATCAACAGAGCAAAAAGACAAACTACAGAATGGGAGAAAATATTTGCAAATCCTATATCTGATAAGGAATTAATATCTAGAATATATAAAGAATTCTTACAACTCAACAACAAAATAACTCAATTTAAAAATGGGCAAAGGACTGGGGTGCCTGGTGGCTCAGTCAGCTAAGCATCTAACTTCAGCTCAGGACATGGTTTTGCAGTTCACGGGTTCAAGCCCTGAGCTTGGTTCTATGCTGACAGCTCAGAGCCTGGAGCCTGCTTCAGATTCTTGTCTCCTTCTCTCTCTGTCCCTCCCCTGCTCCTCCCTCCCCCTTCCTCTGTCTGTCTGTCTCTCTCTCTCTCTCTCTCTGAAAAATAAACATTAAAAAAAAATTGGGAAAGGACTTAAACATTTCTCCAAAGAAGATACACAAATGACCAATATGCACACGAAAAGATGCTCAGCATCACTAGTCGTCAGGGAAATGCAAATCAAAACCACAATGAAGTTTCACCATTAGGATGTGTTATTCTCAAAAAAAAAAAAAAAAAAAAAAAAAAACCAAAAAAAAACCACTCAAGATGACAAGTGTTAGCAAGGAAACAGAGAAACTGGAACCCTTATGCATTGCTGATAGGAACATAATATGGTGAAGCCTGTGTGGAAAACAGTGGGGCAGTTGCTCAAAAAATTAAATGCAGAATTACCATATGATCCGGTAATTCCACTTTTAGGTACATACCCAAAAGACTGAAAGCAGGGACTCAAACAGATATTTTTACACTAATATTCATAACAGCACTATTCATAATAGTCAGAAGGCACAAACAATCCCAAATGTCCACTGACAGATAAACAAATGGAATGTGGTATATAGATACAATGGAATATTACTCAGCAATAAGAGGAATGAAGTTCTGATACACTGTTGCACCTTGAATGAATCTTGAAGACATTATGCTCTGCGAAATAGACCTGATTCAAAAGGATAAATATTGTAGGATCCCACTTATATGAGGTACCTAGAACAGGCAAATTCACAAAGACAGAAAGCAGATTAGAAGTTATCAAGGGCTGGGGGGAGAGGAAGAATGGGGAGTTACTGCTGTATGGTTAGAGTTTCTATTTGGGGTAATGACAAAGTTTTGGAAATAAATACTGATGATAGTTGCACAAAACTGTGAATGTAATTAATGCCACTGAACTGTACACTTAAAAATAGTTAAAATGGGGGCAGGGCGTCTGGGTAGCTCAGGTTATGATCTCACGGTTCGTGAGTTCAAGGCCTGCACCAGGCCCTCTGCTGTCAGCACAGAGCCCACTTCAGATCCTCTGTCCCCCTGTCTCTCTGCCCCTCCCCCATTTGCACTCTCTTTTAAAAATAAACATTTATTTAAAAAAAAAATTTTTTTTTTTAATTTTTTTTTTCAACGTTTTTTATTTATTTTTGGGACAGAGAGAGACAGAGCATGAACGGGGGAGGGGCAGAGAGAGAGGGAGACACAGAATCGGAAACAGGCTCCAGGCTCTGAGCCATCAGCCCAGAGCCCGACGCGGGGCTCGAACTCACGGACCGCGAGATCGTGACCTGGCTGAAGTTGGACGCTTAACCGACTGCGCCACCCAGGCGCCCCTAAAAAAATTTTTTAATGTTTACTTATTTTTTGAGAGAGACATAAAAATAAACAAACATTTAAAAAGTAGTTAGGGGTGCCTGGGTGGCTCAGTCGGATCAGCCTCCAACATTGGCTCATGTCATAATCTCCCAGTTCCTGGGCTTATGCCCCGAGTCAAGCTCTGTGCTGACAGCTCAGAGCCTGGAGCCCGCTTTGGATTCTGTGTCTCCCTCTCTCTCTGTCCCTCCCCCACTCACTTGCTCACTCTCTCAAAAATAGACATAAATTTTTTTTAATAGTTAAAGCGGCAAATTTTATGTTATATATATTTTACCACAATTTTATTTATTTTTTTTTAGGACAGAGAGAGACAGAGCATGAACGGGGGAGGGGCAGAGAGAGAGGGAGACACAGAATCGGAAACAGGCTCCAGGCTCCGAGCCATCAGCCCAGAGCCCCACGCGGGGCTCGAACTCACGGACCGCGAGATCGTGACCTGGCTGAAGTCGGACGCTTAACCGACTGCGCCACCCAGGCGCCCCTATTTTACCACAATTTTAAAGAATCATGTAATATACCAAAAACCACCCTCTGAGAACCAATGTACAATTATATATCATATCAATTTTTGTATCAAATAGTTTTTCTTCTTTTCTTTTTTTTGCAGTATTTATTTTGAAAAAGAAAAAGAGTGGGGCAGGGGCAGGGGCAGAGACAGAGGGAGAGAGAGAAAATCCCAACCAGGCTCTCCTCAGCACAGAGACCGACGCAGGGCCTGAACTCATGAAACATGGGATCATAACCTGAGCCAAAACCCAGAGTCAGCAGGTCACTTAATCGACTGAGCCACTAAGGCACCCCTCTAGTAGTTTTCTTACCTAAGATAATCACCCTGTGAGGGTCAGGAAATAGGATGGCATTATTTTACAAATGAAAAAGACACGTAAAACTGACCTACATTAACTTTTTTGGGTAACAGAAAAACAAGAAAGCGGAAGTGTCTAAAGGGAGAACTTACATAGTGTCATTCTACTACTACTACTTTGCTCTGCAATCTTAAGTAAATCATTTAACTTCTTTAGATCTAATTTTCCCTTGGTGTTAAGGTCCCTTTGTGTTCTAAAATAAAGTCCTCTGCAATCTGGTTCCAGCTGAGACCTCAGTCTTGCTCCTGTATTATACAATGTGGAAAATCTGCTGCATACCAGTCCCCCGGGTCTGTCTGTCCTTATTCAAAGAATATTTTTTCAGATCCGGCTCCCTCTGCCCTGACCAGGGAGACCTGCTGGCGGTTGGCAGGGTAGCTCTCCTAGGGACTTCCACATCTTCTTCCCATCTTCCCACAACTCCCTCTCCCATATTAAACAAACTTTCACATATCTCAATCAACCAGATGTTAGTAGTTCTTTCTGGAGAGCTTAGGCAATTCTCATCCCCAAAGGGCACAAAAGAAATCAGAGAAGGAATAAGCTGTATAAAGTATGAAAAGGCAGTTTTTATTTATTTTTTATTTTTTTTATATTTTATTTTTGAGAGAGAGTGAGCACACGTGGGAGAGAGGCAGAGAGAGAGGGAGACACAGAATCCAGAGCAGGCTCCAGGCTCTGAGCTGTCAGCATAGAGCCCAACATGGGGCTCGAACTTACAAACCATGAAATCATGACCTGAGTCAAAGTCGGACACTTAACCAACTGAGCCACCTAGGCGCCCCACAAAAAGGCAGTTCTTATTAATGACACCCAGAAAGGCTACTGCCATAAGGCAAACAACATCCCTGTAAGATTATTATCCTCTCCACTTTACAAAGAAAACGAAGGACAGAAGTAACTTCCCCAAGTTACAAAGCTAGTAAAATTGGTGTGGATGGTATCTGAACCCTGATACTTTGTTTCTAGGCCAATGGTCTTAACTACTGCTCTATGCTGACACTGGTTTGGAATGAAACTTCAGCCAGACCAGTAGCTTGAGGCAGATGGAAGAAACTAGCAAAGGAAGGAGACTCCATACAGCTGAAATGGCTCTGGCAGAGAAAGGAGAAGTGGTGAGAGGTGATGGCAACAAAGGAGATTTTCTTTAAATTAGAACACTGTGCTTTGTAGATAGGAGGTTAGCAAAGATTCTTCCCCAGGGTAGGAGATTTCTGGTATTTGCTAAGGGATGCTACTTTTCTAGCTCTGCCACTGTTTACCTACCTTCCCTTCTTTCTAAGATTTTTTATTTTTAACCAATCTCTACACCCAACGTGGGGCTTGAATCTACAGCCCTGAGATTTAAGACTCACAGGCAGGGCTCCTGGGTGGCTCAGAAGGTTAAGCGCCCAACTCTCAATTTCAGCTCAGGTCACAGTCTCACAATTAGTGAGTTCAAGCCCCTCTGCGCTCTCAGTGTAGAGCCTGCTTGGGAGTGAGTCTCTCTCTTTCATCTCTCTCTGCCCCTCTCCTGCTCACACTTTCTCTCAAAATAAATAACTTAAAAAAAAAAAAAAAAAAGATTCACATGCTCTACCGAATGAGCCAGGCAGTTGCCCCAATGATTCCTGATTTCTAATTCTAGTTTTTACTTGACAAATTATGTTACTGGTCATTTAGCTATTCTCGCTGAAAAATAATACTATTCTTAACCAGAGACCATTTTATATCATAGAGTGCTTTGAACTTAGCACATGTATTGTGTATACTATTAAACTTGTTCTCACTCTCTAAATTTGTACTCAAAGTGACATTACACACTTTCTATAAAGATGAAATTGCCAATATTTTTTACCAAGATTAATTTCATCTCCTATTTTCTCGAACATTCTTTTTTTCCGGTACAAAATGGCAGCACAGGGACAGGACCCATTATTTTCTCTACAATTCTGACCTATCTTATCCCACTACCTGAGAGAAAAATTTTAATCACAGAGCCTGTGCTTGTGATGATATAGGAAGTACAGTAGTAACTAGATTTTCATGTCTCACATCATGATACTGCTATTAAAAAAAAAGTTTGAGGGCATATTTTTATAAATTTATATGGACTAAATAAATCTGAATCTTTGCAACATATACCAAATCACCACTTGATAGCCTTAGTATGCATTGATATACACTTCAAAAAGAAGAAACATGCTCAGGCTCTCATTCTCTCCCCAACACCCCCACAAACATATGAACAACATACACATCCCCAAAATCAATTGAACTTTAAAGTGTTGTTCTCATTATCTTTATTCCATGCTTTTGAAAACTCAACATTACCCCAAGGTCACACACTGTACATACAGATTGTGGTCTATACCCCTCCCATGTGCATGTGTGTGTGTGCTATAAAAATTTATTGTTTGAATAGTTATTCACTCATAAAACACACACTGAATATGAAGTAATAGCCAGATGCCCTGCATACAAAGAAAAAGGCACAGTTCTAGTCCTCAAGAAGCTGTTGGCCAGTAGAGGGAGACAGACATGTAAATGAATTACAGTATTACATTTCACCATGGTTTGTAGTCAAACAGATAGATACAAATGTTATTAAAGCTCAGGAGGAAGAACTAGCATAGAAGGGTTGGTTAAGGCTCCACATAAGAACTAATATAAGAGGAAATGTTTATTCATTGAGTACAGCTTTACTAAATACCTATGAAGTTCCAAGGACAATGGATATAAATAGACTCTATGTTGCTCCTCTATGGCAGTGACCTCTTCAGACTTTTATGGGCTTCCCTCTCATACTACTGGATTTCTCAGTATCTCATTAATAACCTATAGATAGACCGTGAGCATTTTTCAAAAATAAAACGTTATGGGGCACCTGGGTAGCTCAGTCAGTTAAGCGTCCGACTTCAGCTCAGGTCATGATCTCATGGTCTGTGAGTTTGAGCCCTGCGTCGGACTCTGTGCTGACAGCTTGGAGCTTGGAGCCTGGAGCCTGCTTCAGATTCTGTGTCTCCCTCTTTCTGCCCCTCCCCTGCTCATGCTCTGTCTCTCTCTGTCTCAAAAATAAATAAAAACATTAAAAAAATAAAAAATAAATAAAAGGTTATAATCTTTATTTAGAACATGTGAAAATTTCATTACACCTCACTTAATGGGGGATATTAATGGGAACATCCTAAGGTAGTACAAAAGTTGTAGGAATCACTGCCTTACAGTGACTGAACACAGGGCCCAAGTTTTTATCTTTTGATCTATGTAACACTTATTGCCCCCAAAATATTAAGAGGCTTGAGCATAAGGATTAAGGAAGAACACATTTAAAAATTTTTTTTTTCAACGTTTATTTATTTTTGGGACAGAGAGAGACAGAGCATGAACGGGCGAGGGGCAGAGAGAGAGGGAGACACAGAATCGGAAACAGGCTCCAGGCTCTGAGCCATCAGCCCAGAGCCCGACGCGGGGCTCGAACTCACGGACCGCGAGATCGCGACCTGGCTGAAGTCGGACGCTTAACCGACTGCGCCACCCAGGCGCCCCAAGGAAGAACACATTTTAACATAACTGCTTTAGTACATTTCAAAGAATGAGTACTGATCAACTGGCATGGCTGAAAAAGCTTGCATTTCTTTTGTTGAAATTCAGCTAGGTCAGCCTCCAAGTATTTTCTGAGCTAACTTAGATCAACTTCTGCAGAGATCAACGGCACACAGAACACTTTCTATATATGAAAGACTTTAGTAGATCACAGTTAATTCCAACAAAAAGAGTAATCCATAAAAGGAAGACATTATCTATAGAATTTGGCAAGAAGCTTATTTGCAGCTAAGTCTCTCTTGGTTTACCAGGGGGGAAAAAAAAAACCAAACAGGCAGCTGAGAAGGCAGAATGCTCAAAGGGAAGAGGAATATACAACACAAAGTGAATTTTCTCTTGAAAGTTCTCTCAAAACTAGTGTCAAATACCTACTACATATACAGAATGATCCTAAAATTCTCTGAAAGAGTCAGCATACACTTACCCTGACCACAAATATGCCCTCCACAAAACCAACTGGCTGAGAAATGAGTTAAAGTGTTGGATCCCTTCCACCAACACTGCCTGCTTTTCTACATACCATTTAATATAATCAACTGTTCAGTGTGCTTGCTGCAGATTTAACCATGATACTGCCACAATTCTGCAAAGGAAAAAAGTGTGGCTACAAGTGTAGCAAAATCATCCTCTGAAACTCAGGATGAAGGTAAGGCATCTGAAGAACATCCTGAAGAAAAATAATCTGAGTTCAAATATTACACCAAAAGCATATTTTTATTCCCTCAAAGGCTTTCTTCTAATATACATACACTCTTTTCCTTGGATACTGGCAAAAGAAGTATCAGCAATATTACACTTTCTAGCAACATGCAAATGTACAATTACCTTATCCACAAGTAGCCTCGTAAAGATGTGTAATTCCTCACTCTACCTTCTGTCCCACTCTTTCAAACCTTCACCTCCTTTTTGTAGCCCCAGAACAATTTTTAAACTTATCACTTCCACTATCTGACATTTAAAAATTAGTCTAAGTGAAACCATAATCCTCCCCCCAAAATGTAAAAAGTTTGCTTCTTCCAATTATTTACCTCCTAGAACAAAAAACAAGGGAATTTTAGAAGACCCAGTTAGTAGGAAATAATCTTTAAATTACCCACATGCTACAAAAAAATATCACCTACCAAAAATGGAAACAATAATGAACTCAGAAATACTCAATTTCTCCCTCAACTCGACCAATTTTTTAACTTTATTTTCATTAGCCAATAATATCCACTGAGATTCAAATACTCCCTGAACACATCTGTTTACTGCCTGATGTGTTTCTATAGCAACAGACACCCAGAACACAGAAACAGAGATAATGCCTAGTTTTTTCACATCTTCTGTAACTGATGTAACTGGTGCAACAGAAAGACATTAGTATAATATGTGGTGCAAGTCATGCCACAGCAGCTCCTAAAAGGTAAAGGTTAGTATGTCTGTCAGGCAACAACAATTTATAGAAAAAGAAAACACCCCTCAAAGTTAAATCTTAAATCTAAAGGGGAAGTAAGTGATCTTTCTGCCTGTCATTGAAAAAGGTGCTGCAGACCTTAAAGGACAGCTTGTTCTGAAAAAACACTAACTCTAGACATTTGCTCAGTAAATAACACAAGCAATGAAATGTGCCACACATACATCTTCTGAATCTTTCAGTGAGTTTAGCGAGACAGCAAAAAGTCACTGGAAGCCAGATTATATAAATGCACCTATTTCCAGCCTTGCTACATTGCTCTCATCAGGATGCTTTCCTCTATGTCCCTTTGTGGAGCGATGATCAAGGTTTTGATTCACAGACAAAGGTCAATCTCGAGATTTAACGGGATCACGATGAGCAACTGAGTGGCTCAGGGGGTTGAGTGTCCAACTCTTGATTTCGTCATAGGCCATGATCTCAGTGTTCGTGAGTTAGAACCCCTCATCAGGCTCTGTGCTGAAAGCATGGAGCCTGCTTGGGATCCTCTCTCCTCCTCTCTCTACCCTTCCCCCACTCACACTTTCTCTCTCTTTCAAAGATAAACTTAAAAAAAAAGATCATCAAATTTCATATCTAGAAGTAGAAGCTCTAGAAGGAATTGGCAAAAGAGCTGATTTTTTAAACTGTCCCCCATAAATCATTTACTCCTCCCCTATCCCACTGTCATGACTACATTATAATCCTGGCAAGACTTCTTTCCTTCTAAGCTTTCAGTCACCCATCTGTGCCAACTGAAGTTAAAGCAGAGAAAACTATGTCTCCACTCCTGAATCTACCTAGGAACATTAATAAAGAGTGGTAAACTGACCCCATCATTAAAAAGTCCAACAACAACAAAATATTTAACAAGGCAGTTATACTCAAGCTACCAAGGGAAGCCAATAGTGCCAGTTAACAATCACGTCTTTGCTAAATTTCTCTAGACTTAAGTATCACATCTAGAACACTACCAATCACCCTCAGCCAAGTTAAAATTCTTAACAAATTCACCTTCAGATATGACTCTATTATTTACTATCTTTAGCAATTCATAGTGAGAACAAAGAAACTGAACTAAGAAGCGGGTGTGGGCCTGGGTATAAGTACCACCACACTGAGCTTCAAATTCCCTAAGATGCCTTTTCATCAGGTGAAAATGTCAAAAATTTCACCTGATGCACAGGATTCTTGTGAAGTTTATATGAGAACAAATGTACAACTATTCTATAAACTGTGAAGTGCCCTATACATAAAAAGAGGCTATGGGTGCCTGGGTGTCTCAGTTGGTTGAGCATCTGACTCTTGGTTTTGGCTCAGGTCATGATCTCACATTGTGGGATCAAGACCGGCATCAGGTTCTATGCTGACAGCACAGAGCCTGCTTGGGATTCTTTCTCTCCCTCTCTCTGCCCCTCCCCTGCTAGCACACTCTCATGCACTCTTTCTCTCAAAAATAAACAAACTTAAAAAAAAAAAAAAAAAGCAAGAGGCTGGGGCACCTGGGTGACTCAGTTGTTTAAGTGCCCAACTTTGGGTCAGGTCATAATCTCACAGTTCATGGGTTCAAGCCCCACGTCAGGCTCTGTGCTGATGGCTCAGAGCCTGGAGCCTGCTTCGGATTCTTTGTCTCCTTCTTTCTCTGCTCCCCAGCCCCCCCGTTTGTACTCTCTCTCTCTCTCTCTCAAAAGTATATAAACATTTTCAGAAATTAAAAAAAAAAAAAAAGAGGCCGTATAGAGTAGTGCTAGGGTTTGGACCAGGTTTCCAGGGTTCAAATCAGGCTCATGGTTGAGCCTCTCACTATGTATGAGCTGCTTAATTAACAGAAGTCATTGCACAGGACTGTAGGAGGATTAAGTGAAATAAAAAATAGCTAGTACATGCTCAAAAAATATTAGCAATTATGGTTTTGAACATGAATCAACATTGGACTGAGAAACCAACTATCTTTTCCAAAACGAATGGTCTATGTGGCTAGAGACAAATCATACTTCATATGCCTCTTCTCAAATAGCATTAAACATCAAATAAGATTTTCTTATCATCCCAAGTAGTATGCTTCTAATAAGCTTTCTAAGTCCATCCCTTTCAGAAGCTCTCTTCTGATTCCACCATCTCTAAATCTCCTCACACCAAATATCTAATCCTAGGGATAAAATTTTATGAAATCCAACAACTTCATTCTCTCCACCCGTCACTGCCAGCAATTTAATATGGTCATTTCTAGAAGGTGTAATTTGGGAGAAGCCTCTGCTCTAAACAACAGAGTGGGTTCTGTTCTTGATTTCTGGGTACAGAGAGCTTGAAGGGATGCTCAAATGTGAACAGAAGAAAAGAGTAGCAATGTGCTTAAGAATAAGTTTCTGGATATCAAGACAGTCAAGACTAGAGCAGAAGGCTGTAAGTAGACTTGGAGAGAAGAGGAATGATCAACAAAAATAAAAGGCTTAAGCAACATTCATACATCTTTGCCTGTGTCGCTCCAAATATCAGGGGCTTTAGCAATAATCATTATAAAAAAAAAAAGTAATCCTTATTTATACCTACTAGACAATAAGAATTAAGTCATCCTAATCTGAGGGGCACCTGGATGGCTAAGTCCATTAAGCGTCCAACTTCGGCTCGGGTCATTATCTCATGGTTCATGAGTTTGAGCCCCACATCAGGCTCTGTGCTAACAGCTCGGAGCCTGGAGCTTATTTCAGATTCTGTGTCTCCTGCTCTCTCTGCCCCTGTCCCGTGTGCGCTGTCTCTCTCTCTCAAAAATAAACATTAAAAAAAATTTTTTAAAAATCACCCTAATATGAATTATTTGGCATCTATTATTATAATTTTCTTGTATTGTTGGACTGTAATGAGAGAAACCCAGGTGAGAAATATGATAATTATGTTTGAACTTCATACTGCCAAGAGGAATGGAATTAACCAATGAAATCGATATTATTTAATAATTATAATTCATCCTTCATTAGACTTCTTAGGAAGCCTGTTCGGCAGTGGAGGAAAGTTCCTAAGACAGAGTAAACAATCAGGAGAAGGACCTGAAAAGCTCTTTTCCCACCATCACCCTAATGGGAATTCCGAGCCTGTGTGTCCCATGGTCTTTGTACTAGGACTTACACGTCTTGAGTGCTTACTGAAGGCTGAGTACTAAGACACAACAGAAAGAAATAGAAGAGGGCTGCTATTTTCAAGAAGCTCACAATTTGGGAAACAAAACTCAGTTAATTAAGAAAAGTCTAGAGGCAAAGGGAAGAGCAGAGTGAGAATGAGAAGTTTAGTCAATCCAGCTTCACACAGGTGAGTGTGGCTAAGAAATAATTCAGCTACTGGACTTCAAGCTGTAATCATCAAGACAGTATGGTACTCGCACAAGGACACTCAGATCCATGGAACAGAATAGAGAACCCAGAAATGGACCCACAAACGTATGGCCAACTAATCTTTGACAAAGCAGGAAAGAATGTCCAATGGAATAAAGGCAGTCTCTTCAGCAAGCGGTGCTGGGAAAACTGGACGGCGACATGCAGAAGAATGAATCTGGACCATTTTCTTACACCAGACACAAAAATAAACTCGAAATGAATAAAAGACCTAAATGTAAGACAGGAAGCCATCAAAACCTTTGAGGAGAAAGCAGGCAAAAACCTCTCTGATCTTGGACACAGCAATTTCTTACTCCACATGTCTCCGGAGGCAAGGGAAACAAAAGCAAAAATGAACTACTGGGACCTCATCAAAATAAAAAGCTTCTGCACAGCGAAGGAAACAATCAGCGAAACTAAAAGGCAACCGACGGAATGGGACAAGGTATTTGCAAATGACAGATGAAGGGTTAGTATCCAAAATCTATACAAAACTTATCAAACTCAACACCCAAAAAACAGATAATCCAGTGAAGAAATGGGCAAAAGACATGAATAGACACTTCTCCAAAGAAGACATCCAGATGGCCAACTGACATATGAAAAAAATGCTCAACATTACTCATTATCAGGGAAATACAAATCAAAACCACAATGAAATACCACCTCACACCTGTCAGAATGGCTAACATTAACACCTCAGGCAACAACAGATGTTGGCGAGGATGTGGAGAGAGAGAGGATCTATTTTGACTGCTGGTGGGAATGTAAACTGGTGCAGCCACTCTGGAAAACAGTATGAAGGTTCCTCAAAAAATTAAAAATAGAACTACCATATGACCCAGCAATTGCACTATTAGGTATTTATCCAAAGGATACAGGTGTGCTGTTTCGAAGGGGCACATGTACCCCAATGTTTATAGCAGCACTACCGACAATAGCCAAAGTATGGAAAAAGTCCAAATGTCCATCGATGGATGAATGGATAAAGAAGATGTTGTATATACATACAACGGAGTATTACTTGGCAATCAAAAAGAATGAAATCTTGCCATTTGCAAGACTGCCACGTGGATGGAACCAGAGTGTATTATGCTAAGCAAATTAGTCAGAGAAAGACAAACATCATATGACTTCACTCTTATGAGGACTTCAAGACACAGAACAGATGAACACAAGGGAAGGGAAGCAAAAATAACATAAAAACAGGGAGGGGGACAAAACAGAAGAGACTCTTAAACATGGAGAACAGGGGGTTACTGGAGGGGTTGTGGGAGGGGAGATGGGCTAAATGGGTAAGGGGCATTAAGGAATGTACTCCTGAAATCATTGTTGCACTATATACTAACCTGGATATAAATTAAAAAATAAACATTAAAAAAAAGATATATAATGGTATAATAAAAATACTAAAATAAATTATTTCCTTTTTTTAAAAAAAGAAAGAAAGACTACAGCTAAGGGGTGCCAGGGTGGCTCAGTCAGTTGAGCATCTGACTTCAGGTCATGATCTCCTGGTTTATGGGTTCAACGCCCGCGTCAGGCTTTGTGCTGATAGCTCGGAGCCTGGAGCCTGCTTCTGTGTGTCTTTCTACTCCTCCCGTTTGCCCTCTGTCTCTTTCTCTGTCCCTCAAAAATGAAAATAAACATTAAAAAAAATTTTAAGGGGTGCGTGTGTGGCTCAGTCAGTTAAGTATCCGACTTCGGCTCGGGTCATGATCTCGCAGTATGTGAGGTCGAGCCTCGCGTTGGGCTCTGTGCTGACAGCTCAGAGCCTGGAGGCTGCTTTGGATTCTGTGTCTCCCTCTCTCTCTGCCTCTCCCCCACTTGTGCTCTCTCTCCCTCAAAAATAAATAAAATGTAAAAAAAAAAAAAACTACAGCTAAATATCAATGTGGCTAGATGTTACTACATATTCAATAATAATAATAATAATAGATAACGTATGAATGCTTCCTATGTCCTAAGCATTTATTTTCAAGGCCATTTTTCTAGCTCATTTAATCCTCACAACAGCCTTATGAAGAAAGATAATAAAATGTCAATTTTAGTTATAAAGAAAGTTAAGAATCAAAAAGGTTAGGTAACTTGATTTCAGTCTAGGTCCAACAGTTACAAAAAAGGCCTATATTCTAGTCAAACTCACAGAAGCAGAAAGTAAAATGGTGGCTACCAGGGGCTGGGGGAAGAGGGAAAAGAGGGAGTTGCTGCTCAATGTGTATAAAGTTTCAATTACACAAGATGAAAAATCTCTAGATCTATTGTACAACACTGTGCTTACACTGAACACTGTATACTTAAAAACTTAAGAGTACAGATCTTACATATACACACACATACACATATGTATATATGTGTGTGTATGTGTGTGTGTATTTTTAAACCACACACATACAAAGTGTGACCTCCCCCACCTCCAGGTCTACATTTAAAAAATTTTTTTCTCCTAATGTTTATTTTTGAAGGCGAGAGAGACAGAGTGTGAGCAGGGAAGGGGCAGACAGAGAGGGAGACACAGAATCTGAAGCAGGCTCCAGGCTCTGAGCTGTTAGCACAGAGCCCAATATGGAGTTTGAACTCATGGGCCATGAGATCATGACCTGAGCCAAAGAGGGATGCCCAACCTACTGAGCCACCCAGGCATTGCCCCCCCCAAGTCTACATTCTTAACCCTCAAACTTCTTGGTCTCAGGAACCCCTTACATTCTTAAAAATTAGAGGACCTCAAACAGCTTTTGTTTATATGGGATATTTATGTCAATACTTACTGATCACAATTAAAACTGAGAAATTATCTTTTTTTAACTTTCATTTACTTTTTAATGTTAGTTATTTTGAGAAAGAGAGAAAGAGAGCAAGCAAAGGGGGGCAGAGAGAGGGAGAGAGAGAATCCCAAGCAGGCTCTGATCTCAGGGCTTGATCTCACAAATCATGAGATCATGACTTGAGCTTCAATCAGTGCTTAACAGACTGAGCCATCCAGGTGCCCCAGGAATTCTCTAAATATATAAAACTGCAAAACAAGACAACAAACTGTACTTACGTTTCCACATAGGCTGAAGGAAAACTTTAGGATTTCAAAGTAATGATTCACTAGACCACAATGAGGTTATAGAGATTATAGCAGGCAGGTATAATCAAAAGTAAAAGGACAATATGAGTACTGAAAATGGAGTTTAATATCTGAAAAAAGGCACATTTATATCCTACTACTTTAGGAAATTATAGAAAATACAAGAATAGACAAATATACATGTCATTAGCCCTGCATGTAATGCCATCACACATCATGTAGCTCTGGAAAACCTCCACTTATTAGAGAATGAGAAAGAAAAAAAAACAAGTAACATCTTAACATTACTATGAAAATAGTCTGGACTTTGCAGACCCCTATAAAAGAATCCTGACTATATACCACACTTTGCGAACCACTGTTCCACACCAATCATCTTTATTTATTTAAAAAAATTTTTTTTAATGTTTATTTATTTTTGAGACAGAGACAGAGTGCGAGTGGATCAGGGGCAGAGAAGAGGGAGACACAGAATCCGAAGCAGGCTCCAGGCTCTGAGCTGGCAGCACAGAGCCTGACGCGGGGCTTGAACTCACGAGCTCTGAGATCATGACCTGAGCTGAGGTCGGACACTCAACTGACTGAGCCACCCAGGCGCCCCCACACCAATCATCTTTAAACCGTGAGTTATAAAAATCGATTTAAGTCATATATGCATTTTTGAAAAATGAAATGACAGAATGAAATGGAAAAGATCAGAAAACGTAGTACACTTCCACTTCCTGAAACTTCTATTAGTTACATATATCTAGTATGCAAAGTACTAGGTGGTAACAGAATATATTTCCTACTGCAGGTCAAAAACTGTGAAAACACTGTACGACAACATAATTTCCAATGCTGCCAAAGCAAAGGCCATACAAATAACCTACAATCTGTAGACTAAAAACTGAGAATTTATGATAAGTTACACATTCTCCAACATGAAGGCAATTAAAGGTTTCAGATGGATAAAACTTCTATAGACTGAAGAAAGTCACAGTTCACCTTACCACATCACGCTACGGCCATCGCTAAAGCCTTTCCTACTACCTTCTCTTCCACAGTCAATTCAGGGAAAAAGGAAGGCAAGAGAGGTTATCCAAACTCCATCAGCCACAAATAAAGGTGCTCTTGAGCTCTTGCCCTTATACTTCCTTCACAGCAAACTGGCCAAAAATCACTTTCCAAAAATCACTGGCATTACGGTTACTGCTCTTATCCTGACTCTATAGGAATTCTTGGGTCAAAACTGCAGCATTCAGACAATGGTTCAAGTTGCAGATCTCTCTTGGTATCCTGACAAAGGCAGGCCTGCATCTGGTGAACTGCAACAAATGGAAATAGCACATAGTGAAAGGCAGAGCCAGTCTACCAACAGCTGAAGCTCCACCCACAGCCTGGGAACAATCCAGGACACCCAGAGGTCTCAATGGTTTCCCTGAGAAACTACAAAGACAAACTCTACTGAAGGCAGTGGGTGAGATATAAAATCACTGCCTCTTCCTCTTTACCAGAAATATACTACAGAATTTTGTTTCAGAAAGTTTCTCTCCCAACTAGTCCAAACAGACCAATAGGAAGCTTGATGAAAATTATAATGGCACATACTTTTTAAAAATTGTGGTAACATGTATAAAACATAAGATTTATTGTGCTCGCTTCGGCAGCACATATACTAAAACATAAGATTTATCTTTTTAACTATTTTTGAGCATGTAGTTCAATGGCATTAAGTCCATTCATATTGTTAGGTAACCATCACACTATCTCCAGAACTTTTACATCATCTCATACTGAAACTCTGTACTTACTGGCATATACTTTTGCAATGATATAATTTTCTGTTATCAACATACCCTAAGATGCAAATGCATCCCTCTCCAAGGATAGACCCAATCCCACTACTGTCTTGAAACCTAGAGGGGAAAAAGGCAAATTCTGTGAGAGTAGAAATCTTTCTTTTTACTGTTGTCTCTTCAGAACCTAGTACATGCCTGACAAATATAGATTCAAATATTCATTTGTTATATGGTTAAAGTATGACCACACAAATTACTTACTAATTGCAAAGGGAAAAATATACCTTTATAATGGAAAGATCAGTTAGTTACCACCTTAACCAATCTTTTTTTTTCCTTCAAATTTTTATTTAAAGTCTGGTTAGTTAACATATAGTGTAACAGTGGTTTCAGGAGTAGAAAGGAGATTTTTTTAAAGCAATCTCTACACCCAAGGTGGGGTTCCAATTCATGACCACAAAATCAAGAGTCGCATACTCTACCAATTGAGCCACCCAAGCACCCTACCTTAATCAATCTTAACCATCACTACCAGTGGGACACTCTAATACTGGGTACCTCCCGACTTGATAATATTTGAAGTGTTCTGTCACCTAGGAAGCATTCTTGCCAAAATGTTTAATGTGAATCTAATCCTCTAGACCCAAGTTCCAGTTTACAAGGAATACATTTTAGGAAAACAAACTATACAATGAAGAAACAAATTCATTTACATTTTTTTTCCAGGTTTATGGAGACAGTGCGAGTGGGGGAAGGGCAGAGAAAGAGGGAGAGAGAGAATCCCAAGCAGATTCCAAGAGGAAACCAGAGATCATGACCTGAGCTGAAACCAAGAGTCGGATGCTTAACCAACTGAGACACCCAGGAGCCCCCAGACAAATTCATTTTAAATGATAATGTCACTCATACAAGCATAGTCAACCGATCTTTGACAAAGGGCCAAAGACAATTTAACATTTCAATGTGGAAAAAAAATCTTTTCAGAAACTTTTCCTGGAACAACTAGATATACATATCCTTCCCCCAAATACAAATACTGACCTTATACAACATTACACAAAAACTCAAAATGGATCAGAGACTAAAAGGTAAAACACACAACTATAAAACTTCTAGAAGATAAAGCTTAGGTACATCGGATTTGGCAACAAGTTTCTAGCTACAACAACAAAACCACAATCCCAGGGCACCTGGGTGGATCAGTTTGGTTAAGCGCCCAACTTCAGCTCAGGTCATGATCTCACAGCTCGTGGGTTCGAGCCCCACATCAGGCTCTGTGCTGACAGCTCAGAGCCTAGAGCCTGTTTTAGATTCTGTGTCTCCCCCCTTCTCTCTCTGTCCCTCTCCTGCTTGCTCTCTGTCTCTCTCAAAAATAATAAACATTAAAAAAATAATAATAAAATAACTGCTCTGCATGAGACACGGTTAAGAGAATGAAAAGATAAGCCACAACCAGAAAAAAAAAATCTGCAAAAGGAAGTGAAAACTCATGTCCACACAAAAACCTGCACACAAATGTTTATAGCAGTTTTACTTATAATTGACACAATGTGGAAGCAACCAAGATGTTCTTCAGTAAGTAAATGGATAAACAAGCTGTGATACATCCAAATAATGGAATACTATTCAGCACTAAAAAGAAATGAGCTATTATGTCATGAAAAGGCACGGAAGAAACTTAAAATGCATATTACTAAGTGAAAGAAGCCAATCTGAGAAAGCTATATACATACCATATGATTCCATCTATATGACATTTTTGGAAAAGGCAAAACTATAAACAGTAAAAGGGTAAGTGGTTGCCAGAGGATATGGAGAGGAAGGGATAAGTAGGCAGGGCACAGATTTTCAAGAATCAGAATGAAAACTATTCTGTGTAATACTGTAATGGTGGATACATATCATTATACATCTGCCAAAATCCATACAGTGTATAACACCCAAAGTGAACCCTAATGTAAACTATAGGCGTTGGGACTAATGTCATTGTAGGTTCATTAAGTGTTAATAAATATAACACTTGATGTGTGTGATTCTGATAGAGGAGGAAGCTATGTGCACATAGCAGGGCAGGAGGTATATGAGAACTCTGTACCTTCCACTTAATTTTACTACGAATCTAAAACAGCTCTAAAAAATAGCCTGTTTTTAAAAAATGTATGTCCATAAAAAACCTGCAAACATTTATAGGAGTTTTATTCATAACTGCCAAAACTTGGAAGCAACCAAGATGTCCTTCGGTATGTAAATGGATAAACAAACTGTGGTGGTACAGCTATACAATGAAATATTATTCAGCAATAAAAAGAAATGAATTCTCAAGACACAGAAACATGGAGCAACCTTAAATGCATATTACTAAGTGAAAGAGGCCAGCCTGGAAAGGCTACATACTGTATTTGGATTCCAGCTATATGACATGCTAGAAAGGCAAAACTACAGAGAGAATAAAAATATCTCTAGCTGCTGGTGTGAGGGGGAGAGGAAAACAGAGAAAGGAAGGGATAAATAAATGGAGCATAATAGAATTTTAGGGCAGTGAAACTATCCTGTATGATACTTTTATGGCAAATACATAACCATATACATTTGTCAAAACCCAAAGAATTATAAACACAAAGAGCGAACTCTAATGTAAACTATGGGCTTTGGGTGATAATAACCGTGTCAATGTCAGTTCATCGTAACAAATGTACCACATTAATGCAAGATGTTAACAGGAGAAACTGGGGGGCAGAGAAGGGGTATGTGGGAATTCTACTTCCTGCTCAATTTTTCTGCAATCTAAAACTGCTTCAAAAATAAAGTCTTATTAGGGGCGCCTGGATGGCTCAGTTGGTTTAGCATCTGACTCTTGGTATGGGTGCAGGTTGTGACCTCGCAGTTGTGAGATTGAGCCCTGGGGCTCAGCATGAAGCCTGCTTGGGATTCTCTCTCTCCCTCTCTCTGTCTCTCCCCTGCTTGCTCTTTCTCTCAAAATAAATAAATAAATGTTAAAAAAAATAAAGTCTTATTAGTTAAACACACACACACACAGGGTGGCTGGGTGGCTCAGTCAGTTGGGCATCTGACTCTTGATCTCAGCTCAGATCATGATCTAATGGTTTGTGGGATTGATCCCCAAGTCGGGCTCTGTGCCGACAACATGTGGAACTTGCTTGGGATTCTCTCCCTCTTTCTGCCCCTCCCCCACGTGCTCTCTTTCTAAACAAATAAACAAACTTAAAAATAATCAATGTCACAAAAACAAAAAGATAGATAGACTGTTCAGAGTCATCAAACTTTTACTATAAAGGGCCAGAGAGAAAATATTTTAAGCTTTGTGGGACATATGGTCTCTATCACAACTACTCAACTCTGCCACTGAAGCATGAAAGCAGCCATAGACAACACACAAATGAATAAGCATGTCTTATTTATGGACACTGAAATTTGAATTTCATATAGTTTTCATATGTCATGATATACTATTCTTTTTTTTTTCCCAACCATTTAAAAATGTTAAAACCAAAGAACTAAAAACAGGTATCTAAACAAATACTTATACACAGATGCCCATGGCAGCACTATTCAAAATAGCCAAAAGGTAGAAACAATGCCAAAGTCCATCAACAGATGAATGGATAAACAAAAAGTGATATACCTTTATCAAAGTGGATTATTATTCAGTCATAAAAAGGAATGAAATACTGATACACACTACAATGTGAACAAACCTTAAAAACATGCTAAGTGGAAGAAGTGAAACATAAAAGGTCACATGTTATGATTCCATCTCTATGAGACATCCAAAATAGGTTAATCCAGAGACAGAAAGGCAACTAGTACTTAGCAGAAGCTGCAGGGAAAGAAAATGGGGAGACCGCTTAATGGTAAAAGGTTTCTTTTTTGGGTGCTTAAAATGTCTTGGAACTAGAAAGACATGATGGTTACACAACATACTGAATATACCAAATGCCAATGAATAGTGCACATTAAAATGGTTGATGGTTGGGCGCCTGGGTGGCGCAGTCGGTTAAGCGGCCGACTTCAGCCAGGTCACGATCTCGCGGTCCGTGAGTTCGAGCCCCGCGTCGGGCTCTGGGCTGATGGCTCAGAGCCTGGAGCCTGTTTCCGATTCTGTGTCTCCCTCTCTCTCTGCCCCTCCCCCGTTCATGCTCTGTCTCTCTCTGTCCCAAAAATAAATAAAAAACGTTGAAAAAAAAAAAAAATTTTAAAATGGTTGATGGTTACTTTTATGTTAGGTGAACTTTACCGTAAGTTTTTTTTCAATGATACAGAAAAAAATGTAAAAGCTATTTTTGTCTGGTAAACTGTACAAAAACAGGTGGCTAGTAAAACTTGGCACATGGATTGTCAGGTGCTGACCTCTACTCTAGGTGAAAAGAGACTAAAGAGTCATAACTAAACGCAATGCATAAACCTGGACTAAATCCAGAATTGAAAAAAGTCAGAAAAAAGGCTATGCAGAACATTTGGGGAAAAGTTAACATTGGATACCGTGGAATTACTGTAATTTTCTTTAAGTAAGACAATATATTAGTGGTAAGGTCATTTCTTATTCCTAGGAGAGGTGTGCTGAAATATTTAGGGATAACATCATGATATGCAAATTACTTTCAAATAATTCCACTCCAAAAAATACATGTAGAACTAAAGAAACATGGCGATTTTTTTTTAAACAATTGGGGACTCTGAAGGATATATAAATGTTCATTGTATTTCTCTTTTAACTTTCCTGTATTAGAACTTTTTCAAAATAAAAATGTTTGGGGGAAAATGTATTTTATGAATATAGAAAACTGGCTTGAGACTGCCTAATATGAAGTCTGACAATATGTTAAGATTAATGTTCCATATTCCTCGGGAATAGGGCTTATTACAAGCTGGGCTGAGGACTATACCTGGTTCCAGGATTCTTTTCTGGGACCGAAAAGCATCACTCTTCCAAGGACAGGCTTAATCAGGTAGGAAGACTGGTAGGACCCGGGCCTTCTGATGGGTATAAGGCCCATGGGTATAAGATGCACCATGATCACTAGAATAGGAATTCCTGGAAAATAACACATACGTGCATGCACATAACACAAAACACACACAATTTGGCACTGTAAGCCTATATTCCCACTGATTTAGATAAAACTAAATTTAAATTCTCCTCCTAGGCAGAGGCATGGTTTAAATGAACGATGAGTATTAAGAAGGGCACTTGTGATGACTACCGGGTGTTGTTGTATGTAAGTGTTGAATCACTAACTTCTACTCCTAAAACCAGTATTACACTGTATGTTTGGTGTTATTTATTTTAGAAAGAGAGCACCATGGGGGAGGTGGGGAGAGGGGCAGAGGGAGAGAATCTTAAGCAGGCTCCATGTTTAGTGCAGAGTCTGACGCGGGTCTCAATCCCATGACCCTGAGATCATGACCTGAGCCAAAATCAAGAGTCAGATAGAGTTGGACACTCAACCAACTAAGCCACCCAGGCACCCCTACACTGTATGTTAACTACTAACTGGAATTTAAATAAAAACTTGAAAAAAAAAATTTCCCCCAAAGGGGAAAAATATCTGACTATACAAGTTAAATGACCCCTGAAGCATTTTTATGGAACTAAAATCACATAACATCTCATATGAAATTTTACAGCAAGAAAAAAATTACTTATCCCTAATGCAGGTTGTTGTAGACCAGCAGAGCCCAAAAGAAACATAATGTCAGCTACATGTACAATTTTTTCTAGTAGCTGTATTTTTTAAAGGTGATATTAATTTTTAATGTTTTTTTAATGCTTTATTTATTTTTGAGAGAGAGACAGAGACAGAGTATGAGCAGGGCAGGGGCAGAAAGAGAGGGGACAGAATCGGAAGCAGGCTCCAGGCACTGAGCTGTCAGCACAGAGCCCAAAGCGGGGCTCAAACTCACAAACTGTGAGGTCATGACCCGAGCTGAAGTTGGATGCTTAACCGACTGAGACACCCAGGCAGCCCAAAGGTGATATTAATTTTAATATGTTTTATTTAAATCATTAAATCTATTCATATGTAATACATAATAGCATTTCAACATGTTATCATTATGAAAAAATTACGGGGATAATTTACATTCTTTTCCCATACTAAGTCTTCAAAATTCAGTGTGTATTTTATACTCTCGTCTCAATTTAGATGAGTCACATTTCATATGCTCAACAGCCACATGTGACTAGTGGCTTACTACACTGGACAGGAGGATCTAACTCTTGGAAAAAGCAACAAAAGCAAAGCTTAGAAAATGAGCTACCGGGGCGCCTGGGTGGCGCAGTCGGTTAAGCGTCCGACTTCAGCCAGGTCACGATCTCGTGGTCCGTGAGTTCGAGCCCCGTGTCAGGCTCTGGGCTGATGGCTCAGAGCCTGGAGCCTGTTTCTGATTCTGTGTCTCCCTCTCTCTCTGCCCCTCCCCCGTTCATGCTCTGTCTCTCTCTGTCGCAAAAATAAATAAACGTTGAAAAAAAAAATTAAAAAAAAAAAAAAAAAAAGAAAATGAGCTACCAATAAAGTGATTAATATATGTATATGAATCTCCCAAGGCAACATAGGCTGGAAATGTTCTATATTTTCATATGATAATCAGGTAAACAACAACTATTTATCAAGGTATAACTTACAAACTAACTTCAATCCCTACTCTGGTATCCCGCATGACACCCTACAAACAAAAAAAGTTATCACATCTCTATTCTGGGCAAAAGGAACTTTACTACACCACGTCACACACATACTGGGCTGGGAGTTCTTTTCTTTGACCTTCATTGCCAGGTTCAGTCTAAGATGAGAGTGAAAGAAGAGGAGCTGAGTCTTTTGCTCCACTCTCCACCATCACTCTCCCAAAGTGATTAGAAATAACACCACTCTAAACTGGTATTTTCCTTCGTCCACTAACCCCTCTCCACATAATTCTGTCCAACTTACCTCTCATTCTCCACAGAAGAGAGATCATGTCAAATCCATATTCTCCCAACTCTTAGATCCCTGCTCCCAAATTAACTATAGCCTCTTCCTCTTGACCTTCCCTTACTTAAAAAGAAAATTCTGTCCGAACAAGTGGCTTTAGGAGAACGAGTAACAGCACTTCAAGATCAATCTCCTTCCCTAAGTGGGATGGAATCTACTTCCCAATGTGTACATACTGCTAACAAAAATGCCACAGGTCACTACAAAAATAATTTAAGTATACTTGAGGATCAGTGATATGAAAAGAATAGCTTCAATTACACTTTCCTATTATCCTCCCCCAAACGCTTTCCTTGCCCCCAAAGAAAGTGGCAACATTTTCCCATTTTTGAGAAAAGGAAAACTTTTTTACTTGTCAGACTAACAAACAATATCTTTGACTCATAGTTGTGGAATTTAAGATAAGCTGAAAGACAGTAAATTTCATAAGTTCTGACCTATGTTTATTGGCTGGAAAAGCAAATGTATATTTTTGAGCTAAATGGCTTAAGCTATGTTTATTTCTTCTGGCTTCTTCCCCTTGACTAAACCTTTCGAGGGTTATAAAGAATTCTACAATTTGGCTCAAGATCAGACACTATGTAACAAATTGTTGAATTTTGCTATCATTTTGTTACTGAGTCTATAAAAATACATATTCTAATAACCAGAAATTGTAAATATTTTCAAAATTACTAAATCACTATCTTTTTAATTCTTGACCTATGAAGTAGAAACTGTGTGTAAAGAAAAAGACATGGAAGGATACATGAAGTGATAAAATAGTTACTTCTGGGGAAGGGATTGGGGCTAGAGAGTTAAGGGCCTCTTTAACCTTCTCTGTAAAACTTGGGGCCCCTGTCAGTTAAGTATCTGACTTTAGCTCAGGTCATGATCTCACGGTTTGTGAGTTCGAGCCCTGCATCAGGTTCTGTGCTGACTGCTCAGATCCTGGAGCCTGCTTAGGATTCTGTGTCTCCCTCTCTCTGTGCCCCTCCCCCACTCGAGCACGCGCGCACGCACACTCCCTCTTTCTCAAAAATAAACATTAAAAAAAAACCTTATCTGTAAAACTTTAATTTTATGCAATAATGCATTCATATTTTATTTGCATAATTAAAAACCAGTCAGATTTGAAATATGTAGAACTAGTTCATTATGTAACTTAGTTTTGAAAATTATAATATATACCATTTATTAAAAGTTCATTGTTCACAAAGCAGTCTACAGTCGTTATCCCATTAAATCCTCAAACAACCGTAAAAAGGTATCATTATTGCCCCCCACCCCCATTTAGAAATGAGTAAACGGAGACTCAGAGAGGTTAGTAAGTATCTTGTTTAAGGTCACACAAATGTTGGGACCCAGAAGGAACTCCAAAACGACACTAAAGCATACCATAGGGAACTTAACACACTGGTTATATATAGTCCTGCTAAAGGAATATTGAGTTAATTCAGGAATAAAGAGAAAACACTTTTTAGCTTTTGCCCTTAAAGAGCTCCAAAAGAAAATCTGCTTATTTACCTGTCTGCCTCAATAAAGGAAGCAGTAGGAACATCCGTATTTGATTGGCTTTTTGAAAAGCTGAACAGGGCTGTGGCATCCTGAACCTATTGAAAGTTTTAAGAGATTTAAATAGAACTGTAGTACTGAGTTAGGTACCTACCACAGGCCCATACCTCAGCTCTTTTGGTTTATTCTAGGTGAAGTACAATAGACAATTTCAGCGGATTGCACTTTATGGCATGGATTATTTGTTTCTAATAAAGGGAAAAAAATCTATGATTTGAGTTTACCTACCAAAATACCCCATCATTTTCTTTAACGACAGTGACAGCAACAAGTACTTACACCAAGTATCATGATCTAGTAAAGACTCTACATTAATCAATCAAAATGTATGTATCAAGTCGATTTACATCACCACTATTTCAGCCAGAAGTCTTACTATAAGAATGTCTAATGTAATGGAATTACTCAGTCTCTGGGTAAGCCCTTGATCCCTGAAATTCTCTTTCCTTCTTACTTTAATAAGTTTTAGCTAGGTTCAATGACTCCTGAAATCCAGTGAAAGGCCTATCTTTTAACCTGACCTTTCCTAAGATGGCACAAGAGATATGGTTAAGCCTGGATGAAATACACACAAGGCTTATTTCTACTTTCATACACCAAATCTTTCATAATAGCATTGTTTTTAAGTTGATTACATACTGTAGACTCACATGGCAGACACTTTCATAAATTTTAGTTCTGTTTCAACTTCCATCTTGCATTACGTTTCTGGCTGTTTTTACCTGGCTCAGGAAATCTTTACTGTTAGCACCACAAATTAACTTAGACCTCAGCCAGGTTATCAAGGAGTTTCAATCATTAACATGATCCCAAATGAGACCAGAAAGCTAGTACCTTTGAGAACTTTTATAAAACACTTATCCTCTGATTAAGGAATAAATAGATAAAACCCACTAAAGTGATAGGGAAAACATGGCATTATAGTTTGTAACCAATAATAAACTGAAGAGCTTTCTATAGCAAATAAGTAAATAAATAAATAAATGTAAATGGTTACTTTCCTTCCAGTTTTGGTACTGCTCATTTTGTATTTAGTAGCATCAGTTCATACTACACATGCTGTTTCAAGTTCCTTTCCCAAACTCTATTCCCCATTCTATCATCTTTCCTTACAAATGATGACCTCATGACTTACTTTACAAAGAACATCAAAACTTAAAAGCTAACAATTATAGCTTTCCTCCCCCACCATGTTGGGACAACCGCACCCTCTTTGATCTTGCCCCCAACGTTAAGATACCTTCTCACTGGGTCTCAGGAAATTCGGTCCGATGTCAAGACAACTAAGTTCTATATTGTGCTTTTCCGGTCTTCCTTTCTAAGATTATTATTTCTTTGGCTCTCTTCCCTCACCAGTTCAAGACTCACCGTTTCCAGAGAAGCCATTACTTAATCCTGATTCCTGAATTCCTGTCACCACAATCCACCCAGTAACCATAAGTAGAACTCTTCTCTTTTTCTTTGCCACTACATCTAGACCAACCGAGCAGAGCTCAAATTCTACCTTCTCGTGAGTTTCTGCAACTGAGTGCTATGTTTTGCTTACTGATAAAAATTTAAAAAGAAAGCCAGGGCACCTGGGTGGCTTAGTCGGTTGAGGGTCTGACTTTGGCTCAGGTCATGATCTTGCGGTTCGGGAGTTTGAGCCCCATGTCAGGCTCTGTGCTGACAGCTCAGACTGGAGCCTGCTTCAGATTCTGTGTCTCCATCTCTCTCTGCCCCTCCCCGACTCATGCGCTCTCTCTCAAAAATAATAAACATTTAAAAAAAATTTTTTTAGTAAGAAAAAAACTCCAAAAGTTTAGCAGGTCAAATGTGCATTTGTGTGTTAACAATTAAAATACAGGGGCGCCTGGGTGGCGCAGTCGGTTAAGCGTCCGACTTCAGCCAGGTCATGATCTCGCGGTCCGTGAGTTCGAGCCCCGCGTCGGGCTCTGGGCTGATGGCTCAGAGCCTGGAGCCTGTTTCTGATTCTGTGTCTCCCTCTCTCTCTGCCCCTCCCCCGTTCATGCTCTGTCTCTCTCTGTCCCAAAAATAAACGTTGAAAAAAAAAAATTTTTAAAAACAATTAAAATACAGTAACAGTGCCTTTGACATACTTCATAGAACACATGATTCCAAAATAATTTAGGAATTACAAAGTTATTAAAAAAAATAAAAAGAAGTTCAATGGTGCTTTGGATCTTTTTTCCCGAGCTCATCTAATTCTTTCCTACAATAAAAAATACGTTATTTAATTTTTTAAATTTTTAATAATTTTTGGAGTGCCTGCCTGGCTCAGTTGGTGGAGCATGCAACTCTTTATCTCAGGGTTATGAATTCTAGCCCTATGTTGGGTGCAGATATTATTTAAAAATAAAATCTTTAAAAAAAATTTTTTTGGTTACCTGTAAAGATAAAAGTATATCTGAGAAAAGACAATAAATTGATGATCGGTAAAAAAAATATAAAATAAAAAATAAATAAAATAAAATAAAATAAAAATAAAAATAAAATAAAAATAAATGGATGATCAGTCAAATTGCTGAAGAACCTCAAGGTACCACACCACAAATTACTTTCCAATTACAAAGGAAAAAATACATTTTTACAGGAAAGACCGGACAATCATAACTGTAACAGAGTCAAACCTAGCATCATCAGGAGTGAGGTAACCTGACACGGTGTCTCATGATATAATGCAATATATATACACAGTGGTACAGTATTTTTGCCAAAATACTTAACTTGAATTTCATCACCTAAAGCCCCACAAACAAAATAAAATATAGCTAAAATGCTCCTTTCCTCATGTTTTACTCTCAATTTAGTCACTATCAAATGGCCTCTGGGAGGATCCCCAACAACCACCATGAAAAATGGGAGTTGTAAAATACATATGGATTTGGAGCCAGAGATATCTAACTTTGAATCCTGGATCTGATGCTAATTACTAAACTTACATTAGCTCCGTACCTCAGTTTCTTCATCTATAAAATGAGATAGTATAAAACACCACCAAACTTCAGAGGATGCTACAATAATCAAATAACGTATCTAATACATGTAAAATATCTAAAATACTGCCTGGTATATTAGAACTATTCAGTATATGTTGGTTGCCCTACCATAACACACATTTGTTCTCTATGTGTTGTGGTTAACAAAGGACTTTTATATACATCCAGTCTCATCATCTGATCCTCCCTGTAAACCATAGCTACAATTCAGTAACAAATACAATTAACATAAATCTGCCTGCAAGGAGTTAATCTAACATTAGAAAAATTTGTATTCATTCGTACATGCTCTTTACACAGGTAGTACTTGTTTTGCATACTCCCAATATGCACAAATTTCAGTTACCACAGTTTAGTTAATTAAATAACATCAGTCCCCCAACAACATACTTCAAATTTTAATTACCATGGTATACGAACTCTGAGTTGTTGCATAAAATATAAACTTTACTGCGAGTTCCTTAGTCCACAATTCACCATGTAAACAACAGATGTACATCATGATCAGTAACCAATCACATCACTTCTTTCAAAGTCTGTTAGTGATGAGTCATTGGACACGTTATTCAGTTCACACACAAACAGCAAAGTATATCGTTGTATTGCCTCCTACTCTACCAGTGATAAACCCATTTACCAAATGGACAATCAAGAGAGGGAGCTGGCCAACAAGACGAAAATGAAGCAAAGAAACGAAAAGTGATAATGCTAGAAGTAAAACCTGGAAAGAAAATAAGTGGGAGTTACACACATCAGAGAAAATTAGTACAAACTTTTCAACATAAATAAGGAAAGCGATTATGACAACAAGGATGAAGATGTCCCAGAGGAAGAGTTCTTAAAGGAACTCTCAAAGATATTACATGACCCTGAAAGTGCAAAGGATGGAAGCCACAACACCCAAAAGATATTTGCTCCATACTGTAAGTTATGACAAGAAGCAGGCGAGCACTATTTAAACTACTCAATACGTTTTTAAACAAAGAAATAAAAACTTTTTTTTTTTTTTTAAAGATTTTATTTTTGGGGGCGTCTGGGTGATTCAGTTAGTTAAGTGTCTGGCTTTGGCTCAGGTCATGATCTCATGGTTCATTAGTTCAAGCCCCGCATCAGGCTCTGTGCTGTCAGCTCAGAGCCTGGAGCTTGCTTCGGATTCTGTGCGTCCCTCTCTCTCTGCCCCTCCCCCACTCGTGCTGTCTCTCTCTCTCTCTCTCTCTCTCTCTCAAAAACAAACATTAAGGGGCGCCTGGGTGGCGCAGTCGGTTAAGCGGCCGACTTCAGCCAGGTCACGATCTCGCGGTCCGTGAGTTCAAGCCCCGCGTCGGGCTCTGGGCTGATGGCTCGGAGCCTGGAGCCTGTTTCCGATTCTGTGTCTCCCTCTCTCTCTGCCCCTCCCCCGTTCATGCTCTGTCTCTCTCTGTCCCAAAAATAAAAATAAAAAAAAAAAACGTTGAAAAAAAAAAAAAACAAACATTAAAAAAATTTTTTTTAATATTTTATTTTTTAAGTAATCTCTATACCCAAAATGGGGCCCATACTCACAACTGCAAGATCAAAAGGTACACGCTCCATCAACTAAGCCAGCGAGGTGCCCCCCAGAATAAAACACTTTAACATTCAATGTTTCTAATGCTTTAAATTAGTGTACCAAATAAATATTAGTTTTGCTAGTTTTTCATTTCCTCATATATTTATAACCAATAATGAAATAGTTTTTAAATATATTTTTTCAAATTTCTTAGCATTTATTATTGAGAGACAGACAGAGAGAGATCACGAGCAGGGGAGGGGCAGAGAGAGAGACACAGAATCCGAATCTGAAGCAGGCTCCAGGCTCTGAGCTGCCAGCACAGAGCCCGATGCGGGGCTCGAACTCACAACCGGTGAGATCATGACCTGAGCTGAAGTCGGATGCTCAACCGACTGAGCCACCCAGGCGCCCCAGTTTTTAAATATTTTAACAAAAAATTAAAATGTCACTTCATGAGGCATCTGGGTGGCTCAGCTGGTTGAACACCCAACTCTTGATTTTGGCTCAGGTCACAATCTCACGAACCGTGAGATCGGAGATTGAGCCCTGCATCAGGCTCTGCACTGACATGCCAGAACCTGCTTGGGATTCTCTGTCCCCCTCCCTCTCTGCTCCTCCTTGACTCGAGTGTGCACTCTCTCTCTCAAAATAAATAAATAAACATTATAAAAACAAGGGGCACCTGGGTGGCTCAGTTGGTTAAGCATCTGACTTCAGCTCAGGCTATGATCTCACATTTCATGAGTTAAGACCTACATTAGGCTCTCTACTGTTAGTGCAGAGCCCACTTTGGATCCTCTGCTCCTCCCCCCTCCACCTCTCTCTCTCTCTCTCTCTTAAAAGTAAGTTTAAAAAAAAAAAGTATTTTTTAATCTAACCACAGAACAGTTGTAAATTCTTCAAGTTACTTTTTAAAAACCTATCTATTATTTTCCACAAATGAAAGACGTGAATCAATGTCTGCTATTCAAAGACAAACTCAATAATTTTTAACTCTTCCTAGGTATATGGGGAATGAAAAATAAAATTTTATAACCCTCACTTTAAAATATGTTACAGGGGCGCCTGGGTGGTGCAGTCGGTTAAGCGTCCGACTTCAGCCAGGTCACGATCTCGCGGTCCGTGAGTTCGAGCCCCGTGTCAGGCTCTGGGCTGATGGCTTGGAGCCTGGAGCCTGTTTCCGATTCTGTGTCTCCCTCTCTCTCTGCCCCTTGCCCGTTCATGCTCTGTCTCTCTCTGTCCCAAAAATAAATAAACGTTGAAAAAAAAATTAAAAAAAAAAAAATAAATAAAATAAAATATGTTACAATCTGGGGCACCTGGGTGGCTCAGTTGGTTAAGTATCTGACTTCGGCTCAGGTCATGATCTCACAGTTCATGGGTTGGAGCCTTGCTTTGGGCTCTGTGCTGACAGTGCAGAGCCTGCTTGGGATTCTCTCCTTCTCCCTCTTTATGCCCCTCCCCTGCACTGTCTCTTCCTTTCTCTCAAAATAAATAAATAACCTTAAAAATAATAATAATAAAATGACAAGTCACAGACTGGAAAAAGTATTTGTAGCACATACATCTAACAAAGAATTTGTATCCAAATATATAAAGAACCTACAAATCAAAAATGAAAAGACGAACCAATAAAAAGGGGGTGGGAGGCAAAAGATCTGAACAGACATTTTATCAAAGAAGATACACAAATGGCCAATAAGCACATGGAAAAACATTCAACATCATTAGTCATCAGAGAAATACGAATTAAAGTAATAAGATATTACTTTGTACTCATTAGAATGGCCAATATCAAAAACAAAATGCTGGCAGGAATATGGAGCAACAGCAGATCTCATGTATCATTGTGGGGGGGGGGAGGGGAGGTATAAAATGGAATCCCATGTATCATTATGGGCAGGAGGTATAAAATGGAATCTCAAATATCATTGTGTGGGGGGAGGTATAAAATGGAATAGCATTTCAAGAGCTTAGCAATCTCTCAAGTTACACATATATTTATCACATGGCCTAGCAATTTCTCCTTTGCATGTAAAAACAAGTCTGCATCAACCTATATAAGAATATTTACCACAACCTTATTCATAATAGCCCCAAATGGAAAACAATGTAAATGTCCATCAAGGGGCGCCTGAGTGGCTCATTCGGTTAAGCGTCAGACTCTCCTATTGGCTCAGGTCGTGATCTCACAGTCCTGACATCAAGCCCCACACTGGGCTCCACACTGAGTGTGGGGCCTGATTGGGATTCTCTCTTTCCCTCTCTCTCTCTACCCCTCCCCTGCTCATGTGCGCAAGCTCACTCTCTCCCTCTCTCAAAATAAACATTAAAAAACATAAAAATAAATTTAAAACATTTTAAATGACGCCACAGATATCCTATCAGCAAAATCCAGAAGGTGGGAAATTCTAGAAGACAAGTAACCAAATATTTCCACAAGAAAAGAAAAAGAAAAAAGGGGAGAAGTGACCAACAGATTGAGAGACTTCAGACACAGAGCAACCATACAAAACATGTGGCTAGCCTTGTTTGAAAAATGAGATAGGGCGCCTGGGTGGCTCAGTTGGTTGAGCATCTGACTTCAACTTAGGTCATGATCTCAACAGTTTGTGGATTCAAGCCCTGCTTCGGGCTCTGTGCTGACAGCTCACAGCATGGAACCTGTTTCAGATTCTGTGTCTCCCTGTCTCTTTCTGTCCCTCCCCTGCTCATGCTCTGTATCTTTCTGTGTCTCAAAAATAAATAAATGTTAAAAAAATTAAAAAAAAAAAAGAAAGAAAAATGAGACAGCCAACCATTAAAAAAAAGTCAGATGATTAGGGAAATTTGAACAATAAAGATATTAAGAAATTTTTCAGAGGCATCTGCCTGGCTCAGTAGGTAGAGCATACAGCTCTTGGTCTTGGAGTGGTGAGTTCAAGCCCCACAATGGATGTATAAATTACTTAAAACTAAAATCTGAAAGAAAGAAAGAAAGAAAGAAAGAAAGAAAGAAAGAAAGAAGAAAACCGTTCATTGTTTTACTGAGATACTGGCAATATAGCTATGCTTTTGAAGTCTTTGTGTATTACAGAGAAACATGGATGAATCTCACAATGTTGGGCAAAACAAGCCAGACACAAAAGAATACACACTATATTATTCCATTTCTTAAAAGCTCAAAATGAAGTAAAACTAAATTATAGAGCCAGCAGTTTCCACTAGTGAAGAAAAACAAACCAGTGACTGGGAGGGGCATGAGAAAGCTGAGGTGGTGGTAATTCCAAATCTTTTTATTTTTTTTAATTTTTTTATTTTTTCCAACGTTTATTTATTTTTTTGGGACAGAGAGAGACAGAGCATGAACGGGGGAGGGGCAGAGAGAGAGGGAGACACAGAATCGGAAACAGGCTCCAGGCTCTGAGCCATCAGCCCAGAGCCTGACGCGGGGCTCGAACTCACGGACCGCGAGATCGTGACCTGGCTGAAGTCGGACGCTTAACCGACTGCGCCACCCAGGCGCCCCGGTAATTCCAAATCTTGACCAAGTGGTAGTTACCAGGGTATTCATTTTGTGATCATTCACTGAACTATAATAAATCTACATTTTATGCTCTTTTCTGTATGTGCATTATACTTCACAAACAGTAAATTTTACTTTTACTATTTACTTACTAAAAACTTAGATATAGGGGCGCCTGGGTGGCTGAGTCGGTTAAGTGTCCAACTGTGAAATTTCGGCTCAGGGCATGATCTCACGGTTCATGAGATCTTACAGTTCTCTCTCCCTCTTTTTGCCCCTCCCCCACTTGCACACACAGGCCCTCTCTCTCAAGGTAATAAACTTAAAAAAAAAACAAAACTTATATATAACTTAAATATATACAGATGAAGTAAATGAACCTATCTGGGATTTAATTCAAAATAATTGAGAGGGAGTAGAGGACTGGGGTGAAAGAAGAGTTCCTCATGTTAATGATTTTTGCAGTTGGTGATAAATATACAGGAATTTATTATTTATTACACTATTCTTTACTCCATGCATGTTTAAATTTTTCCATAAGTTTTTAATGTTCATAACCTTAACTACTTCACTTCTAGGAATGATAAGAATATACTACAAACACAGAAAAACAAATATATAATTAAGTTCACTGTGTTATCTTTAACGCCCCCAAAAGCGAATATAACCTAGTGCCCAATAACAGAAAAATGAGCAAATGAACTATAGAAGGTCACAGCGTAACTTTCACAAAAGTTTAGTGACATGGAAATGATCATAATAAATTTTGAAAGCAAGATATATAAAATTATATCAAGCATAATCTCAGCTACATAAAATACTTTTATGCATGGGAAAAAATTGGAAGATATGCTAAAATGGTGATGCTGGTTAAGTCAGGGATTATGAGTGACCTTCTTGTATTTTTCACCACCAGCATTTGTAACTTTTATCACTGGGCGGGGGGAAATCCTCTTAAAAATATTGATTCTATCAAAGTAGAGGGAAGAAAGCAAGAACACTAATAAAGAAGTCATCACTATTATATTCAAAAGACTGATCAGTATGGAAAAAGGTAAACAAAATTTTACCCATGGGAAAATCCCATTTGAACTTTTCTCAAGTCCTTTGTATTATCCCTATATTTAATTACAATTCTAGAGTACAACTAGCCAATAAACTATTTTTAGAATTTAATAGCATATAAAAAAGCATTATACACCCAAAGGAACTTCTTCTTTTCAGAAACTGAATAGAGACTATTTCACAGCTAAGCCAGTGTTTCTGGTTTAAAATCCCGTGGCAATGAACCTATCAGATGCTTGTGAAATGAACAGACACATTTTGATTCAAACAGACATGTGTCAGCTTGCGATTCTACTCCCATTAGAGCTTTAGCAGAAGCCAATGAATTTTATTAATATAGGCAGGTACACATAATCATTCAAATGATTATAAAAGAACAAGATTGAGAAATTTTAGCCACTAGTTGTTTTCAGATGGGTCTTAAAAGTCTTTCATCAAATAGCTAGGTAATTAGAAAACTCTCAACCTATGAAAAATGAGAGAAGGCTGTTCTTACAGGGGGGAAGGCTGAGAGTCATAGAGATGTGCTATCTCCCCACACCTAAAACCATCACACACACGTGACCATGGCTTAGAAATTCCTATTCTGCTTTTACCCAGTGGAGTTCTTTGGCTCACAGCTGGTACAAAGTTGGCACAAGTATGGGGCACCTGGGTGGCATAGTCGGTTGAGTGCCTTGACTTCGGCTCAGGTCATCATCCTGCAGTTTGTGAGTTGGAACCTGGCATTGGGCTCTCTGTTGTCAGCACAGAGCTTATTTCAGATCTTCTGTCCCACCCTCCCTCTGGCCCTCCCTCACTGGTTCTCTCTCTCAAAATAAATACACTTAAAGAAAAAAAAAGATGGCACAAGTATCAAGAGAGGCTGTCCTGAATGGGCTATTATAATGGCCACATGGATTCCATAAAAGGAGAAAAGAAGTATAATTTATTTATTTAGAATTATAAAAACCTTTAGTAAGGCTTTGTACGGAATTTTTACAACGCCCTTTTTTTTTTTTTTTTTTTTTAATTAAACTCTACACCCAATGTGGAGCTCAAACTCACAATCCAGAGATCAAAAGTCACATGCTCTACCAACTGAATCAGGCACCCTCAGAATTTTTAAAATATAGAATCTAGAATAATTCTGTACCACATATGAAGAACTGGTAAAAAAAAAAAAAATATATATATATATATATAACAAAAAAAAATAAAGTAAAGAAGAAAATAGGTATCTCCAAATGTGTCCTCCATAACATAATGCTAGGGACAGTTCCTAGTATTTTCATAAATGACATAGAAGACAACATGGGGTAACAATACAAACAGAGCGAGATAAATTGAGAAAGAGCTCACAAGCCAAGTGGATGAATGTTGTATAATTAGCCTTTCACTTGGGCAAGTGTAAGGGAGAAGGCCTAGAGAATAATACATATAATAATTAATCTGAACAAGTTTTATCCAATAAAAAGTCACCCAAACCTATGCTGACACCTTATTACGTTAGCCAAGAATCTCTGGTAGGGTTGTTCATAAAGTACTCTCCAAAACTGGTAAATTAAATACTACCACAGATGTAAAGATTAATATAAATAAATCAAAATTATATTTTTACCTCTGTATAAAACCATGGTATTCTCTCCCAGTCAATGGCACCACCCATCAACCAACAACTAAAGCCAAGAACCCAGAAGTCACCCTCCTCTCCAAGAACATCGAATGAGATCACCAAGTCCCATCAACTCTGTGTCAAAATACCTTGACTCAGTCTAGCCTCTATCTCCATTCTTGATACCAAACCTCTAGTTATCATTTCTTTCTAAACTATTATAATAGATTCTTAAGGCGCCTGGGTGGTTCAGTTGGTTAAGCGTCAAACTTTTGATACCTCGTGAGTTCGAGCCCTGCATTGGGCTCTGTGTTTATGGCACAGAGCTGGCTTGGGATTCTGTCTCTCCTCTCTGCGCCTCACCTGTTTGTGCTATCTCCCTTAAAATAAATAAATAAACTTAAAAAAACAATAAAAGTTAACTATAATAGTAGATTCTTATTTCATTCCCTTGCCTCTGCAATTTTTCCGCTACCAGCCTATCCTCCACAACACCCTCCAAGGGCAATCTCTCTAAAACAAAAGCATCATCAGGCCTCTTCCACATTTACAGTTCCTCTAACATCTTCCCATTTCCAATTGAATAAAGTACATACAACATTACAGGATTGACTTTTTGCATCTCAGATTCCCTCCCATCCTTATGTTCCAGTAACTCTAAACTACTGGCAATGCTGTTTTGAGCTTGTAACGCTGTCTCATACGCATTTGCCTCTGGACATGCTGCTTCCTCTACTTGGAATTTCCTTCCTTGCCCTCTGACATGCTTGGACCATACTTAATGTTCCAATACCCAACTTAGTAGTTTCCTTCTCATTCTCTCCTTTCTCTTGCCTCTATACTTTGTACTTCCTAAATTTCATTTATCACAGTATAGCATAATTATTTGTTTATATGGCTCTTATCAGACTATGAGGAGAGGTTACAAGATATTCATTTCTATATACGCAGTACATTCATTAAGCACCAACAGTATGCCTGACAACGTTTGTTAAATAAACGAGCACAAAGCCAAAAAGAACAAAACTTCTGAAACTATAATTCCTGTAGTTTTAATAACCACACTAAAAAATAGTTAACAGGTAGGAAAAGATGTGGAGAAAGGCAATTATAATAATTAAAGAAAAAAAAAAAGCAACTTCCATGTAAGGAAAGACTAAATAGGCTTCTTCAATTTAGAAAGTCTGAAATGTTTTATAACTAAAGGTACAAAAAGAAAACGGGACGATACTGTTTACTAAATCCTGAAAGCATGCAACCAGGCAGCAACACAGTATCTTAAAAGGAGTTCTTTTTAGGAATTCCATTTCTAAAAAATTCCCTTTATTTAACAGAGAATAAATTTAAACTCAAGGTATTCAGCCAAAACAATGGTGGAAGTGGGCCACATATGAAGCACTTAGCATGATGCCAAGCACAAAATTTACATCTGAGATATACTATTACATGGTTTCTATCAGTAAAGTGTGCAACTCCCTCTACAGGAAGTCAATGAATACCAACAATAAGCACTTTTCAGTCCACAACAACCTGTCGCAGGTAACACTGAGGCAGACGTTTATTGCTAAGAAAGCACCTTGGTAATCACTATATTGTACACCTGAAACTAATTTAACACTGTTAACTATACTAGAATTAAAATAAATAAAATAAGCTCCTTGGTATAGAAAGTGAATGAGCATGTACACCTGCTACAGCAAAAAAGCAACCTCTACTTTTTGGTATGTCTTATTCTGCTATACCACTCACTCAAGTCTGCCTAATTAAGGCCTGTACTTTATCTTTCCTTCCTTTAACCAATCATGGAGAAGTTTCCACTGACAGAAAGCCGTGCATGTGTGCTAGGTGCATATATAAAGATATAAATACATACACACACACACACACACACACATTTCGCTTTTGCTAGCAGCATTAAGCAGCAGTCTTCAAATACTTCTGGACTGCCTCTCATTCAAAGACACTCTGGCTATACAGCTATGATCAGTAGCTTAGAAAAATGTCCAAAATTCAACATATGAAGAAAAGTGTTTTTTTGTTTTAATTTTTTTTTAATGTTTATTTATTTTTGAGACAGAGAGAGACAGAGCATGAATGGGGGAGGGGCAGAGAGAGAGGGAGACACAGAATCCGAAACAGGCTCCAGGCTCTGAGCAGTCAGCACAGAGCACAACGCGGGGCTCGAACTCACGGACCGCGAGATCGTGACCTGAGCCGAAGTCGGATGCTTAACCGACTGAGCCACCCAGGCGCCCCTGTTTTTTTTCTTTAAAAAATTTTTAATGTTTATTTTTGAGAGAGAAAGAGAGAGAGAGATCATGAGCAGGGAAGGGGCATAGAGAGGCAGACACAGAATCCGAAGCAGGCTCCAGGCTCCGAGTGGTCAGCACAGAGCCTGACGTGGGGCTCGAACTCATCAGCTATGAGATCATGACCTGAGCCAAAGTTGGATGCTCAACCGACTGAGCCACACAGGCACCCTGAGAAAAGTTAAAACTTTTTTTTAAACTTATTTTTAAAAAAATAACTTTAGGGGCGCCTGGGTGGCGCAGTCGGTTAAGCGTCCGACTTCAGCCAGGTCACGATCTCCCGGTCCGGGAGTTCGAGCCCCGCGTCAGGCTCTGGGCTGATGGCTCAGAGCCTGGAGCCTGTTTCCAATTCTGTGTCTCCCTCTCTCTCTGCCCCTCCCCCGTTCATGCTCTGTCTCTCTCTGTCCCAAAAATAAATAAACGTTGAAAAAAATTAAAAAAAAAAAAAAAATAACTTTAGGGGCGCCTGGGTGGCGCAGTCGGTTAAGCGTCCGACTTCAGCCAGGTCACGATCTCGCGGTCCGTGAGTTCGAGCCCCGCGTCGGGCTCTGGGCTGATGGCTCAGAGCCTGGAGCCTGTTTCCCATTCTGTGTCTCCCTCTCTCTCTGCCCCTCCCCCGTTCATGCTCTGTCTCTCTCTGTCCCAAAAATAAATAAACGTTTGAAAAAAAAATTTAAAAAAAAAAAAAATAAATAAAATAAATAAATAAATAAATAAATAACTTTAAGGGGCACCTGGGTGGCTCAGTTGGTTGAGCGTCTGACTTCGGGTTAGGTCATGATCTCAGAGTTTGTGGGTCTAAGCCCTGCATCCGGCTCTGTGCTGACAGCTCAGAGCCTGGAGCCTGCTTCAGATTCTGTCTCCTTCTCCCTTTGCCCCTCCCCCATTCGTGTTCTGTCGCTTTCTCAAAAATACGTAAGCATTAAAAAAAATTTCTTTTAAATAACTTTAAGCTATGAAGCTTAAATTACAGTAACTATAATTTTTTTTTTTTGAACACGCAGAAAACAAACTAAAATAATTCCACTGGTTCTCAAACTTTACCATCTACCAGAATCACCTGGTGGGCTTATTGAACCCAGAGCGTCTGATTCAGTAAGTTTGGGGTAGTGCCTGAGAATGTATTTGTAACAAGCTCCCAGATGATGTGGTCAGGAGCACTTTGAAAACAACTAGTTTAAACAATTAGAACTGAGAAAGACCTCACAGATGAATAACATAAAGCCTGAATAACTACCACAGTCTTTCTGATTACCAATCTAAGGTTCTTTCCATTGTTAGGGTTCAGCTATTATGTTATAAATATTTCATGTATCTTTAGGAAGTGCAATTCTGTCCAATTCAACAGACATTTTTCTGAACACTTATATAAGACATGATCCTTGCCTTAAAGAAGTCTACTCTAGCTGGATGAAAAGAGACTCACTGTCAAATAATTACAACCCAAAGTGACTGGTCCCACAACAGAAATGCATGTAATGTGCCTCAGGAATGTAACTGAGGAGAACTCCAGAGAAGACTATCTGGGGACTTTGGAGGGTAATTAGGAGCGTACCAGGAGGACAGAACGGGGTGGGAGGGAGAGCATTTTAGAGATGCACATTCAGAGAAAAAAAAAAAAAAAATCTATCAAGCACCTACTGTGGACCAGACACCGTACTAAGTATGGGGATAAAACAGTGAGAAAAGGTATGGTAGTAGCCTTTAATGAGGCTTGCAATCTGAAAGGGAAACAAACAATAATTCAAGTAAACATAAAGTCGCAATTTTGATAAGGGTTATGCATAAGAGATATTTTATGAGAATGTATAACAGGAAGATCTAGTCAAAGAAATGCTTCCCTACAAAAAGGGTCTGAAGGATGGTACCTTGGCATTCTATACAACATGTTCAAACCTTTGTGCGTAAGAATGTTTGTAGACACTATTACTGTTAAAGTGAACACTGTGTCTCCTTTCAAAGTTCAAAGGAGGGATATTGGTAGGCTACTACTCAACTCTACAAGACAAAAAGACTGTCAATTAGCTTCTTCACACTGCCTGGCAATGACTATGAATACTCATGCCCATTATCTAGGAAACCCATTTCCCAATATCAACAAACAGGGGAACTTTACTAATTATGAAAATAGCCTGGTGAACACAGTATAAGAGCAAGGGTAACCAGATGGTCTTAAGAAATGAGTAGTGTGTTCCTTCTTTCTCTATCCAGTGACCATAACAAGTGAAGCAATCAGACATGGCAAATTCTTGTTCCTTGTCTCCCTTCTCTTTGATTCTGTTCTAAACATCACCCTCCTCATAACTGTGAGCACTCAACCACAGAATGGAATAGATTAATTTTATTACATTATGCTTTGTCTTCATAAAAAGTTAACCAACCAGCAATATGAGTCTTAATGATGTAAACAGTACTATGCTATGTATATGCCAGGGAAACCATGCCCTGTCCTCATGGAGCATACAATATAGACATAATTAAATTTTCTACCTTGGGGGCGCCTGGGTGGCTCAGTTGGTTGAGCAACCAACTTCAGCTCAGGTCATCATCTCACAGTTTGTGGGTTCGAGCCCCGCGTTGGGCTCTGTGCTGACAGCTCGGAACCTAGAGCCTGCTTCAGATTCTATGTCTCCCTCTCTCTCTGCCCCTCTCCAACTTGTGCTGTCTCTGTCTCTCTCTCAAAAGTAAGTAAACATAAAAAAATGTCTATCTTGTACACAGTTAGACATCATGAGAGATACGGAAAAAATTATGAGGATTCGAGAAAGAGGTTTCCTTCTACACATAGGACTAAGGAAGCAGTATCACAAATGAGCTTTAGAAGATGAGAACTAAAGGGGCACCTGGGTGGCTCCATCGGTTAAGTATCTGATTCCTGATTTCAACTCAGGCGTGATTTCAGGGTCGAGACTGAGTCCCGCATTGGGTTCCATGCTGAGCATGGAGCCTGCTTAGGATTCTAGAAAGAAGGAAAGAAAGACAGAAAGAAAGAGAAAAAGGATAAACTTTACCTTAAAAAAAAAAAAAATGAGAACTAGGGTAGAGACAAGGAGACAAAATAGCACAAGTGTGTGGGAAAAAAACAAGAAGGTAGCTTGGTTTGGCTGGAACATATATAAGTTAAGAGTAGCTAGTAAGACTATAGTCAATTAGGGCCTGAATATCAGGCTAAGGAGTTTGTGCCTACAATGGCAAACGCTTAAGTTAACCAAGCACTTATAAACAATTTCCAAAAAGTAAGTTTTATTTTCACTAATTCCACACATGAAAAATTAAAGTTCCCAGGGGTGCTTGGCTGGCTCAGTCGTAGAGCATACAATTCTTGATCATAGGATCACTGAGTTCAAGCCTCACATGGGGGGTAGAGTTTACTTAATAAAAAATAAAAATAATGATAAAGAAATGAAGTTAAAAAAAGGTAAGTTTAATAAGCTGAAATTCAAAGCCAGGTCACATGAACCAAAGCCTAGTGTCCCTCCCATACCACCAGTGACTACAGAATGGGAAAGCTACAGAGAATAGGAACAACACGATCAGAACCTTGGAGCATAAACATTAAGAAATGACGGAGGGACACCTGGCTGGCTGGCTGGCTCAGTCAGTAGAGCATCTGACTCTTAACCTTAGAGTCAGAATTCAAGCTCTACATTGGGCGTGAAGTCTACTTAAAAAATAAATAGTAAATAAAATTAAAATTTTTTTAATTTAGGGGTTCCTGAGTGGCTCAGTCGGTTAAGCGTCTGACTTCGGCTCAGGTCATGATCTCACGGTTCGTGAGTTCAGGCCCCGCGTTGGGCTCTGTGCTGATGGCTTGGAGCTTGGAGCCTGGAGCCTGGAGCCTGGAGCCTGGAGCCTGCCTCAGATTCTGTGTCTCCCTCTGTCTGTCCCTCTGCTGCTTGCACTCTGTCTCTCACATTGTCTCAAAAATAAATAAACATTAAAACAAATTTTAAAAAAAAAATTTTTTTTTAATTTAAATGGCAGTGGGAACTATCTAACAATGAATACTAGTAATTCATCGGGTCTTAGCTACTGATTAAACATGAAGGATAAAAGACAAAGGATTAATAGTTGATAACACCATTAAAAAAAAAAAAAGCAGTGGTCTCTTCCATCTTAAAATATAACACACAAAAACCTAAGAGAGCCTTCTCTGGATCCTACACTTTAACTTGTAGCTACAACCTGCTCCCCTTCTCTCTTCACAGCCAATGTCTCTAAATGTCTCCTCTTTCATGATGTTTAATGTAACATTTATCTGATGTGTTCTGCTCCCAAATGCCACTGAAACCCCTGTTTAGTCACCATTAACCTCTATGTTGCCAAATCCAATGAAAATCTCAGCCTCTGGGTAGCATCCACCTCACCTGACCACTGCCCTCCTGTTTTTTTACATTCTCAGTATGAAATGTTGTTTATGCAGCCCCTTCTTCTGTCATTTTCCTGACCTATAAAACTGAAATAAAAGCACCTTCTTCATAGTTATGAGCATTAAGTGAGTAAAAATACACTAATGCTTAACACGGTGCTTGATAAACAGTACCACAGTTTCCTGTCTTCCAAGATACCAGTCTCTCTTGATTTTCCTCATACTTTTCTGCACACCCCTACCCCCCGCAATACCTTTGTAAGCTTACTCCACGTCTACCCAACTTCATTGACCATACCTATGCCAACGAGACACAACAAACCCTTCCTGTGGCCAGAACCAGTTACCTACTCCACAGTTCTACCAGATGTCTCATAGGTATCTCACATTCAATCTATCCAAACTTACTCAAAACTGAGCTCATGTTCTTCCCTTCTATCTCCAGCCCTGCCCTTCCTTCAGTGTGCCCTATCTTGATAAAAGGACTACACCACAAGCCATTCACATGAGAAAACCTTGAGAGGCATGTTTACATGTACCCCCTTAAACCCACCCTCCCATGTATCCAAGGAACCAAAGTCCTATGATTCTATTTTCTAAATATTCCATAACCTCCCGAATTCCACTGCCCACATTCGCAACTATATTGCCGTCTTACCTCAATCACTGTAGTAGCCTCCTACTTGGCGTCATCAAATCCATTCTCCCTCCCTCCCTGATCCCTTCCCTATCCTGCAGCTGTTTATCAGTCCACCCATATTAGTCCTCTGATAAACTTCTGCCTTCCCACCATCTTCAAGATAAAGCCTTACTTGACCTGACCCCTGACTATCTTGTCAAGATTTTAACTCTCTCCTCCATCTACTTCTTTGCACTACACTAGCCTTTTTGGTCTTGCTTGGTTGGTAGGTTCTTCTTCAAACACATCAGATTCCTTCCAATCTCAGGGTTTCTGCATATGCTAATGACTTCCTTTTTGACTGGTTACCTCTTACCCTTCTGGTCTCAGTTTTACTTTTTAAGTTTACTTACTTTTGGGCGGTGGGGGGAGGTAGGGGCAGAGAAAGAGGGAGACCAAGGATCCAAAGCCGGTTCCATGCTGACAGTGGAGAGCCCAACACATGAACCGCAAGATCATGACCTGAACTGAAGTCGGGCGCTTATGCCCAACTGAGCCATCCAGGAGCCCCCAGGTCTCAGTTTTAAAGGCTTTCTCAGGAAAAGTGTTCTCTGATGCCTCCTCCCACTCCTGAAGTTTAGATTAGGTCACCTTATTATATATTCTCACTGCATCCTATATTTACCTTTGTAGTCCTTTGCATAACTATAATTGACATTACTAGCAGAAATATTTAATTACTGACTTCCCCACCGGACTGTAAGCTTCATGACAAAAGGACCATGCCTGTCTTGCTCATCACTGTATCCCAGTGTCTTTGTTTGGTGTCTGACACAAAGTTATAATATTTTCTCATTCATACCACAGGATTTTACATTAGCTGGTCCCTCTACCCAGAGCTCTTTTGACACAGATTTGGTCCCCTAAGCCCTTGAACTTCACAAGAATGACTCCACACATCCTTCAGGTCTCAGTCACAAAATGCCATCTTCTCAGGGAGCCTTTCGTGATCATCTAATCTCAAGGAGCAATCCTTACCCTAATAAGTACAGATGACCCTTGAACGACATGGGTTTGAACTGCATGGGTTCACCTACATGCAGATTTTTTCTGATCAACATAGCACAGTATTGTAGATGTATTTTCTCTTCCTTATGATTTTCTTTACATTTTCTCTAACTTACTTTATCATAAGAATACAACAGGGGTGCCTGGGTGGTTGGTTCAGCTGGTTGAGCGTCTTAATTTCAGCTTAGGTCATGAGCTCACAGTTCGTGGGATCGAGCCCTGCATCAGGGTCTGCACTGGTAGCATGGAGTCTGCTTGGGATTCTCTCTCTCTGCCCCCACTCCTGCTCATATTCACATGCATGTGTGTGCACACTGTCTCTCAAACACTTAAAAAGAGAATACAACATATATATAACATACAAAACTTATGTTAATTGACTATGTTGCAGGAAGGCTTCCAGTCAAAATAGGCTATTACGACTTAAAGTGTTTGGGGAGTCACTAGTTACACATGGATTTTCAACTGTGCAGAGGGTCACTGCCCCTAGCCCCCATGTTGTCCCAGGCTCAACTGTATTTCATCAACTTCTTAATTTCTTCAAAGCAATCAGCACTATTTGAAAGCACAGTATTTGGAAGTTCTAAAAAGTAAGGCCCAAGTAGCTGGCACAGTGAAAGCACTGAACAAACATTTATGCGAATGAATCTCCTGAATGAGAAAAGATTACCTGGGGAACACCCAAAGTTCAGCAACAAAACGTATACAAACTGTCCTTCAACAAAGTAGAAAAAGAGGCAGTACAGTTTAGAAGGCTTGGTAGCCAGACTGCCCACTTTGGATCCTGACTCTTACTCTTGTTGGCTGGATAACCTAACCTCAGACAAGTTACTTAATTGTACTTGCCTCAGTTTCCAAACCAGAAAATGGGAATCACAGAACCTATCTCAAAGGGTTGCTGAGAATTAAGTCAGTTATATGTGTAAAGTGCAGCACCAAGCACACAGTATGCACTCAATTAATGTGTACTATTATCCATCAGATCGGACTTTTTCCTACCTTGTTTTAAATACACAGGGTGACTTTTCCTTTATCTTATCCACTCAAAAAGGCTCACCATTTTTGTTTGTTCACCACACAACTCCAAGGGCACCTTTCAGATAGATTCAGATATCTGAATGGCACCTTTGGGAATTGTGCAACATGGTAGCACCATCCTCAAGTTCTGGCAACCCCCTCCCCCTGGATTATGATGATCAGAAGATAAAGATGATCAAAAGACACAAGAAACAGAGAAGTACTTTGGAAACTATGAAAGTACTACACAGTGATCACTGTATTTATGAATCTACAGTCTCTTGAAGTCACTGTCAGAAACAAGGGTGTGTTGGCCAGATTACCGCCCTGACCGGAAAGAGTTCCTAGCTTCCATGATCCATGGATATAAAGAGATAGATTAAGGTTGGGGCTACCCTGAATTCACACTGAGGGCCACAACCAGCTCATGAAGTTGTTTCTTAAGAATGGTCATAGGGTATTGAGCTACAGGGCAATTCATTATATTTCAATATTTGCTCACATCAATACCACAGCTTTTATCTCATTTTTCTATCCTTCAAAGAGAATATCAAAAGGAAATTTCTTGTTGTAAATTATTGATCTCAAGACAGTGCATACTTACTTACTTTGGTTATCCAAATAAGCTGATTTCAAGATAAATTAAAAGGAGTATTAAACTGGCACCTGGGTTGAGGATTTTCCATAACCATTTAGTTTTTGACAATTGACAACAAAACCCTTCATACTTACTTTGGGCAAAGCCCTAGGGAAACGCAGTTTGAGAAGGCTTTTGAAATGTTCTGTGTTAGACTTAAAACTCTTAAGATTAACAGCAGAAAATCAGGATGGAAACATAGAACCTATCTACTGGATATTTCTCTTTAAATCAGGGTTTTCAATCTCACACTGTTGACATTCTGGACTAGATAATCCTCCTCTGTGGGGGGTTGAGCTGTGCGTTTAGGATATTTTAACAGCATCCTTGGCCTCTACTCACTAGAATACCAGTAGTACTTCCCTAATCTGACAATCAAAAATGTCTCCAGGGGCACCTGGGTGGCTCAGTTGGTTAAGCATCCAACTTCAGCTCAGGTCATGATCTCACAGTTCATGGGTTCAAGCCCCATGTCAGGCTCTGTGCTGACACCTCCTCGGAGCCTAGAGCCTGCTTCAGATTCTGTGTCCCCCTCTCTCTCTGACCCTCCCCTGCCCACACTCTGTCTCTCTCTCTCAAAAATAAATAAACATTAAAAAAAAATGTCTCCTGATATTGCCAACTATCCCAAAGAGGCAAACTCACACCCAGTCGAGAACCCTTGCTTTAAGTAATCTGTTCCAATTTTCTAAAACATCTACCCAATATTCTCTCCTCTCCCTTTCAAAACTCCTTCCTTTGGGGCACCTGGGTGGCTCAGTCGGTTGAGCTTCCGACTTCGGCTCAGGTCAAGATCTCACGGTCTGTGAGTTCGAGCCCCATGTCTGGCTCTGTGCTGACAGCTCAGAGCCTGGAGCCCGCTTCAGATTCTGTGTCTCCCTCTCTCTCTGACCCTCCCCCACTCATGCTCTGTCTCTCTCTGTCTCAAAAATAAATACACATTAAAAAAAATTTAAAGGGGCGCCTGGGTGGCTCAGTCGGTTGAGCGTCCGACTTCGGCTCAGGTCATGATCTCGCAGTTCATGAGTTCAAGCCCCACGTCGGGCCCTGGTGCTGACAGCTCAGAGCCTGGAGCCTGCTTTAGATTCTGTGTCCCCCTTTCTTACCACCCCACCCCTGCTTGTGCTCTGTCTCTCTCTGTCTTTCAAAAATGAATAAACATAAAAAAAAATTTAAAAAATTTAAAACTCCTTCCTGATCTTCCTAATAACCCAGACTTAATCCCAGGGTCCACCTTAATTCTTCATTCGCCTCCCAAATTCTCAGAAATCCCTAAGTACAATTCCCTCTATGACAGGTCAGTTCTCTTGTTGAAACAGCTGGTGATTAAGATGATACTGAAACTCAGCACTTGTGATCCCCAATCAAGCACTTTTTTCCATCATAACATGCTGCTAGCCATCAGTCACCAAGTTTTGTGAGTCCTTCATTTTTCCTCCCTTTCTGTTTCTATTAACTATTCCCCAGAACAGTGGTTCTCAAACTTCTGCATGTATCAGAATCACCTGGCCTGTTAAAGCACAAATTGCTGGGCCCCAACACAGGGTTTCTAATACAGTAAATACAGAGCAGGGTCCCCCAAATTTGCATTTCTAACATGTTCCCAGATACCCAGATAATGCTGATGCTGCTGGTGAGGGAACCACACTTGGAGAACCACTGCCCTAGAGCTCAGATACCTATCACCTTAAGAGATAACTTATTTCGGGGCACCTGGGTGGCGCAGTCGGTTAAGCGTCCGACTTCAGCCAGGTCACGATCTCGCGGTCCATGAGTTCGAGCCCCGCGTCAGGCTCTGGGCTGATGGCTCAGAGCCTGGAGCCTGTTTCCGATTCTGTGTCTCCCTCTCTCTCTGCCCCTCCCCCGTTCATGCTCTGTCTCTCTCTGTCCCAAAAATAAATAAACGTTGAAAAAAAAAAAAAAGAGATAACTTATTTCAATATTCTTTTGGACACATCCCAGACCTGAAACTGCAAAAATATTACTCCTAAAACACCACTTTGATCAAATTGCTATTTGATTAAAAACAAACCACAACTGGGGCGCCTGGGTGGCGCAGTCGGTTAAGCGTCCGACTTCAACCAGGTCACGATCTCGCGGCCCGTGAGTTCGAGCCCCGCATCAGGCTCTGGGCTGATGGCTCAGAGCCTGGAGCCTGTTTCCGATTCGGTGTCTCCCTCTCTCTCTGCCCCTCCCCCGTCCATGCTCTGTCTCTCTCTGTCCCAAAAATAAATAAACGTTGGAAAAAAAAAAAAAAAAACTGAAAAAAAAAAACAAACCACAACTTCCAATGGCTCTCTATGGTCCATACCTGGCCTTCATAATTGTTTAAAGTATGTTCCCAACATTATGAACAGTGCCTCCCAAAACAAATCTACTTTAGTCCTATGAATCTAATGAGCATCCTCAGGATAGGCCTAAGAAGTGTCCCACTCCATAGTAAAGCTTATGCTGTCTTTACCTCCTGTAAGGCCACCCTCTTCCCTCCTCCTCTCTACCTACCTGAAGGAGGCCTTCACCACTGTATCTGCCAAAACCACTCGCTTGGTCACTATCTGCTGCCTTCTATCTTTATGGTTTAAGTTTTTACCAAGTACTCACAGATAGAGAAAACCCCCAAGAACCTAAAATTTAAAACAGAAAACAATGATATGAGTGACATGCATAAATAAAAGGCTTGACATACACACAAACTGCACAAATACTGCTGTTTTAATAGATCAAGTGCAATAAGCTCAAAGTTCACAAAAAGAATGTGCCAACTTTTTCTAAACATGATAAAACACTGACTGTCAAATATTTGTAGCTATCTCATTTAGGATGTTAGGATCTGTGAGGGAAGAAATTTTAAAAGCAGTTTCAAAAAACGAGAAAGTACTTAGTCTGCAACTTTCTACAACAGGAGTGGCTATCATTTGTTTTCTGTATGAGATAACACTGCTAGAAAGATGACAAGGTGTGACACAAGAAACATGGGGTTCAAGGTCTGGTTCCATTCCTCACCAACTTTGTGATCTTGGCCAAGTCACAGGCTAAAGGTTCCATTTCCATTAAAAAAAAAAAAAAAAAGTTTAAAACTATACCATCTACCTTATAGGCAGTTTTGAGAATTAAATAAGGTAATGTATATGAAAGAACTCAGCCTAGTATGTGGCTCATAAATGCTTACTGAATTCTAACATTTGTTGACATAAAAGCACAAAGCAACAATATAGGATTATTCCAAAAATGAGATTACACAGAGCAAATTAATGAAAACTACAGTCAAGGATGTCCACTTCCCAAGAAGAAAAAAAAGACTTTTTTTAACGTTTATTTATTTTGAGAGAGAGAGCGAGCAAGCAGGGGAGGGGCAGAGGGAGAGAGAGAATCACAAGCAGGCTCCATGCACAGAGCCTGACATGGGGCTTGATCTCATGATCCATGAGATCGTGACTTGAGCCAAAATCAAGAGTTGGATGCTTAACTGACTGACCCACCCAGGCGCCCCCAAGAAGAAAAATTTTGCAGGACATAAAATAATGCCATGTCTCTCTGTATGGTATACAGTAAATATATCAATTCTTTGGCTTAATGATCAAAACCAAAACTTGAGAATAACACAAACACCATCACTTGCAACTTTGCAACTTTAAGGTTATCTAAAAGCCAGCTAAAACCTTGAAATAGAAGATTTAGGACAGGATTAGAGGTAGGAGAACTTAAAATTCAGAATGAGCTTTTAAAGTTAACATTTTTTCATTGGTAATGGCCCAAACACTATAAATATGTAAATATGTTCATCTGGGATGTGTGCTAAGCATAACAATATATATACAGATATTACATATATATACATATATACGTATATGTATATATATTATATCTGTATATATATCGTCATAGCTTAAAGCTTCTGGTTCGAGGCGCCTGGGTGGCTCAGTTGATTAAGCATCTCACTCTTGATATCAGCTTAGGTCATGATCTCATGGTTGTGAGATTGAGCCTCACGTCCATGCTCAGCGTGGAGCCTGCTTGGGATTCTCTCTATCCCTCTACCACTCATTCTCTCTCTCAAAAGTAGCTTCTGGTTCTATGTACACTGCAAGACATACCCAGGTATTTGGCTCATCCCCAGTCACCAAATTCTCCTCCATTCCAGTGGCTTATTCCTAGCACTCAAGAAATTGGTAGCAAAGAAAAGTATTTATCAGGGCTTTCAACAACATCAACAAATACTTATTGAGCCCTTTCTGTGTTGTAGATGGAGTACTTTCTCTTTTTTTTGAGGCTACTTATTGAGCACTTTCTATGTGTAAGGCACTATTTGAAGCATCCAGTATATACCATAAACAAAAAGAAAGTCTCAACTCTCAAGGAGCATATACTCCAAAGGAGAGAGATGCACAAACAAACAAGTATGGTACTGATTAGTGCTCAGCAAAATAAAACAAGAGAAAGTGATAGGGCTTAAATACAGTCCTCATTATGTGTCCCTAAAATATAGCTTACTGTGGAAGACTGATGCATAAGAATAAAGAATTAGCTCCCTCATTATTTGCATTTTGAATCACCCAAAAAATGGGCAACAAGTTTTTCCTACATCATCAGTAAGGAGGCTGCAACACTCGGAACAATGTACTCCTCCACCAACACAGTTGAAGGTTAAGTCTAATGAAATAATTATAAGTAAGCAAATTCAACAATTTAGATCGTCTTAATTTTTTTCCAGTTGTTAACAGTATGATACTTTCATGCTAGGAAAAAAAAATGGCTTAAAACTAGGATTTTATTTTGCCTAGTCCATTCTTGGTCAGAATAGACCTTAGTGTGGTCAGAAAGACCACTCATTCAGAGTAGGACTGTTTGCAAAAGGGATGATCTGGTAACTGCGGCTGAATCTGGGAAGACAATTTTTAAGGGTAACCCAAAGAATGGTGAGAATATCACTAGGGCTCCAGTGCCCCGAGTTTCTTACAAAAGATAAATGATTTAGCTGTTTCGAAGAAAACCGTATGTTGGGAACATTAACAGTACTGAACATCCAATAGTATAAGAACATCCTTTAGAATATCTCTTAATGTCATCATCAAGATTGACAAGCAAACTGAATTCTCAAGTAAATCGACAACTCCTTCTTCAGATAACACCACTAGACTTAGGCGAATTCAGGAGGAAAAATATTCAGGTTACATAATTTCTTTTACCAGGAAGTATACTGTCTTCACTTTCTTTTACAATGATTTAGGTGTCCGTTTGTTTCTACAATTGCCTTTGGCAGAAGCTAATGAATTTTTTCCATACTAAATGTAACAATGTGTACAAAATATTATACACGTTGAAGGCACATATCATAATCCAGTGTATTAAAATATTTAACAAGGGCCATCTCTTCCAATAAAAGTGGAAAAAGTCCCATGTTAAAGTGATACTACATAGCATAGAAATCTTAAGCATTTAAATGCACATTATTTTGCCCTTGATTTTCTATGCAATAATAAGGATTGCTCTGGATTGGTATGATTTTAGAAACCTGAAAGATCATTATAATTGCTAAGGATTTAACTTAACATTTTAGATTAAGAAACTGTAAGATATTATACTGAACATTCTCTACAAATAAATACTTAAATACACATGGACAGTAACAAACATCCAAAACTGCTCCAACACTTTGGCTCGTGAAATCAAATGGGAAAAAAAAAGTTCCATCTTCAGTACTTGTCAATATTTCTCAATAAGGTTCTCCATCTAAATTTACCAGAAACACAGAAATAAATCCTCTTTACCTCAGGACAACCAAATACCCACCCATCGCCAACACTGAAGCTTCTATCCCTCTCACTGGACTACCCTTTCAAGTGGATCAATTTGCCTTAGAGATCTATCTGGCTTTGTTCTAGGAATCTATACACAAAACTACTGATCTTCTCATTAAAAAACAAAACAAAACAATGTCTTGCTTAGGAATAATCAAACATTGTTCGCCCACCCTTGTCATTTCCTACTCTGCAAAACAAGCATTCTCGCTCCAGAAAGTAAAGTAGAGCAAATATCCCAAATGTACTACATACACACCATCTTCAAAGGTACAATTTCTCTTCCACATGTAATAGTAAACAGATTGGCAAAAGGCATGCCATTTTTTTTAAACGAGCTGTTTCTGACTTTAAAAAATGACAAAGAGGGGGCGCCTGGGTGGCGCAGTCGGTTGAGCGTCCGACTTCAGCCAGGTCACGATCTCGCGGTCCGTGAGTTCGAGCCCCGCGTCAGGCTCTGGGCTGATGGCTCAGAGCCTGGAGCCTGTTTCCGATTCTGTGTCTCCCTCTCTCTCTGCCCCTCCCCCGTTCATGCTCTCTCTCTCTCTCTCTGTCCCAAAAATAAATAAACGTTGAAAAAAAAAAAAAATGACAAAGAGGATACAAACATAATCAAAACTTGCCAAATTCAGCCTATGCACTTGAGAAATAGCTATATCATCAGCAAAAAGCACTGATATGATCTATTGTTAGATCATTACTATTAACAGTATTCTTACTAATAAAAATACAACTTTTTTTTCTTAAAGATAGGTAAAAGGTCCAAAATACAAAAAAGTCATTCCAAAATGAGTCTAGACTCAGGCTTTTAATACTGGTATTCTGTTCTCTCTCTCAAGAGGCTACTTTGAAGGTATATCACAGAGGGATGCCTATTTAGGTTTTGTCCCCTAAAACAACATGGAAGTAACATTTAAAAACACTATAATCAACGTACTAGATAATTCCATTCAATCTGACAAATATATATTATACGAGACCATGCAAATTTGAATCACTAAGCCAAATAAGTAAACCTGTCATTTGTCTCTTTCAAACTTTATCCTCTATGACCAACAACTGCAAAACAAAAATAAGTTCTACACTTTAGCCTAAGGACAAGGTGTTAAAAAATAGTTAACTACTATAAAAATCAGCCTTTATAGTCTTAAAATTCCTCAAGTAAGATCTAACTTAATCAATGTTGGATCAACAGGAGCACTCACCAGAAAGAGAGAGAGAGAGAGAGAGAGAGGGAGAGACATGAAGTTTGGTAGGCAAACTTGTCACTCAAATAAGCTGCCAACATGCTCTCACATCAAAAATTATGGTATAGAAGGGATTTACACTTCAGATATAATTTGGTCATGTAATCTTAGAAAGGAAAATACATGGGACGCCTGGGTGGCTCAGCTGGTTAAGCATCCGACTTCAGCTCAGGTCATGATCTCACAGTTAGTGAGTCTGAGCCTTGCGCCGCAGAGCTCTGTGCGGACAGTGAGGAGCCTGGAGCCTGGAGCCTGCTTCGGATTCTGCGTCTCCCTCTCTCTCTGCCCCTCCCGTGTGTGTGCGAGCTCTCTCTAAAATACATGAACATTTAAAAAAACTTAAAAAAAAAAAAAAAAGGAAAACAGACATCAGTCACTCTAAACTTCAGAATTATCACCCAAAATTCTAAATAAGAGCCCCCAAAATACCTGATGTACCCTCTTATACAACACTGCTACAACAGCACATGAACCAAAAGAAAAAATATGCTAGATAAGGAAAGGGTTAATGTGTGCAACAGGTAGCACTTTATGATTTAAAAAAAAAAAAAAACAAAAAACTTGCCAGGACAAAAGTCAAGATTCCTTGGATCTCCTCACTGCTACCTCCCTATCTTAAAAATGTTAAAAAATGTGAAGAACTTTTGCTAGCTGAAGAAAAGGCTCTTCCTTTGAAAGACTGGATCCCAAGATCCAAGATCCCTCAGGTATTTATGTAACAGCTCAACAATTCTTACAGGCCTGACATGATACAAATGAATTCCCCATATAGAGCTGGGAATAATCACCTGGGAAGAGAATTTTGCAGCATCCTTTCTTCTACGTTCCCAAAGCTTAAGAAATGTCAAAACAAAAACCAATCCTTAGCACACAAAATTTCACTACTGATACACGTAGTTTATTTCTAAAAGCTAAAGAAATGTATTCTCAATACACGAATTGGGAGACAAGAGGCAAATCTCTGAAGTAAGACTTGCCAGAACATACGCCTGCTAGATATACTTGCCAATGCACTCCACACCTTTGTAAGAGTCACGTTTAAAAAAAGAAAAAGTAGCCTTTTCTCAAAAAGAGTGGAGATCATCAGAAAATAGATTATAGAATCACTCTTCCCCACCCCCCCCAAATTCAGTCTAAAATGCAGACCTAAAGAAGACCACCACAAATTCCTTCAGTAATCTTCTAGGTCTTTCAGTTTACCAAAATTCACACAGTACAGACAATTCTTTGCTTTTCCCCAAACCTTACTCTACAGACACAAATTCAAATTTCTGAAATATATGGTGAGAATATTAATAAAGTTCTCTTTCACTAGGAAATACCAAAATCAAATTCTTAAACTCCAATAGGGAAACCCTGAAAGTAGGTCTTAAAGCAGCAAGCATTCATATGCACACACAAGGAAATTCCCTCCAAATCATTACTAAGTAAAAATTTCTTTCAACAAGATGCATCTCATATTTCCCTCCCAAAAATACAAAACACAGAACTTTTGGTATTCCACATTTTCACTCAGTCCCCACCAACCCTCTAAACCTATCAGTATTACTTGTGCGTTAAAAAATAAAAATAAAAATCCATAGTTCTACTCCCCAGCTCAAAGCCACAAATCCTGACACACCATAATCTACAAAATGATATAGAACTATCCTTCCTCAGTTTCACCCCTAAGATTTACATTCGAATCTAACTTAATCAGATTACGTATCAGTATTGCAAAATTAGTAATCCTTGTCACGCTGTAATCCACAAAATCCTTTGATTTACAATAGTTTGTATAGAAATTAAGACTACATATACAAGTCCATTTCCAAACAGGATGAGTAGTATTAAGGCTCTAACTGCTTGGCCTAAAAACCAAATGAATATACCTTCTTTCCTCTGGTACACAGGAAAGCCACCTGAAAAGTTTTAATGATAGTAGGTTCACAAATAGAAACAAAATAGTTATTGTGCTTCAAAATTGGAAAAAAAAAAAAAAAGAGGATAAAATACTAACCAATCTCTGGCTGTAACGAATCCTTTCTTCTTCGGGTTCCATCTCTCACTCTTCTGTTGAAATTACTGTAAAGAAACCACTCCAGGGCTGCCTTCCTCTTCCTCCTTAGGAACCAGATTGCAACACTAAAGAATAATGATATGAGCAGAGATGAGAACTCATCCTCAAACTCAAGCTTTCTTTCAGAGAAAGAAGATTTAAGATATGTGTAAGTTAAAGGCTGACAAATCTGGTTCCTCTTCATCAGTCTGAGACCCCTCTGCTCTCGGGCAAGTGGTTCCATGTCATGACCAACGTTAATCACGTTACAACTGTCCGAGGCCTAGGCAAAAGGAGGTGATGCTGGTTTCAGTTCCTGGTGGATGGGCCACACCACTGTTTCTCCCCACAGGACTACAATCAGCAAGCCTCCCCTTGATGGCAGCGATAGCAAAAAAAAAAAAAAAAAAAAAAAAAAAAAAAGAGGTGGGGGGAGACTTTTATCTGTAGAGAGCTGACCAGGTGAAGCAGGCACTGAACTAATCCAGATCCCAATCAAATTAGTTCTCTCTCAATGGTAATTAGAAACTAAAGGGGGGGGGGGAGGGAGACTACATAAAAAGAGGACAAGAAATCAGGATTTAAAGAAAGATTCCAAAACAATTTCCCATACCCCTCTAGTAAAGCCGTACACAATCGTCGCCTTCCTTCCCAGACTCCCTGGATCTTTTCATTCCCAAACCAACACTCCACCCCAACCAAGATGTGTACAACTCCGAAACAAATTCAAGAGAGTTGCATATCAGGTTCAAAAATTCCATTAGATCCTTTGGGATAAAGTAATAAAATGAGCGAATCCATCCAGAGAAATAAGTAAAATACATCTTTTCCAAAAATTACGATCGGTTTGCACCACGGTCGATATATAATACCAAGAAAGGTTTTTCTTTTTTCTAAATATTCTCAAGGATAATGGCTTCCATAGGGAACGCAGATTTTTTTCCTCCTTTTTGTAACTACATTACAGCCACGTTAATAGCATCCTTTCAAAACTGCTCGAAGACCAGAGGACCCAATGACACAGTTTGCAAGAGCAGTTGGTGGCAGAGCCCTCCTAGAGGAAGCCCTTGTCCCAAGTCGGGAGGGAAAGAAACCGTGTTTGCACCCCCTGGGCGAGTGTCGCCCGGGACTGAGAGCAGCCAGGGCCGGCCAGGAAAATGGCAAATCTCGCCGGGATCCCCGAAAGGAAAGGCGTTTCAATGGTTCACCCATCGGAAAAAGAAATAGAAACTTTACATTAAGACTTTAGATACCACGGTGAACCAAACTTCCAGGGGGGGGGGCGCGGAGGGGGAATCTCACCGGGGATTTTGCTCGTGAGTTCTTGTCCAAGTGAGAAGTAAAAGATTCCAAAAACTGAGAGGAAAAATTAAATCCCAAACGTCGTCTTCGGTTTTTTCCGTGGATCGACCCACTATCCAGAGAGGGTCAGGGCGACCCGGAAAAGAGGAAACAGTTGCTGAATCAAACCTCCTCTTCAGGCTTCGGAGACCAGCAGTCGGAGGCGTCAGGAGAGGGGAGCGCGACCCCTCGGCGCCGAGCCCGGGGCGCCCCCGCCTCCCCCGGGCCAGCGGTCAGCAGCCCGAGCCCGAGCCCCGAGCCAGCCCCGGCCGCGGGGAGCGCCCTCTTCGCCGTGCCCTAGGCAAGCAGCCGCCCGGCCGCCTCCGGAGCCCAGGAGCGGCGGCCGATCAGCTGAGACCGGCCGGCCCGAGGTTCCCCGCGCCGCCCCGGCCCCCCGGAACGCGGGCCCCGGCCCCGGGGGGCGGAGAGGGCGGGAGCGGCGCGGCGCGCCGGGCTGGGGGCCCGGGCTCCCCTCGCGTCTCCCCCTCAGCCGGGGCTCCGCGCTGCGGGACGAGCCCCCGGCTACTCCCCAGTCGCAGAGGAGGGACTCCGGGGGATGGGCCCCCTGGCGTTGCCCCTCCTCCCGGAGCGCCCCCTGCCCAGGATAGACGGAGCGGCGACAGGCCCGGCCGCTGGGAAGGTGCTCTGCGAGCCGCAGCCTCCGCCGCCGCCGCCGCTGCCGCCGGGGAGGGGTGTTGTTTCCCTCACACAGGAGGAGCCGCTGAAGCAGCCGCCGCCATTTTGAACCCGTCAGACTCTCACATACACACAGCTCCGCGGCGCACTGCGCAGGCGCCGCCCCCCCACCCCTCCTCCGGCTCGCCTCCACCCCCACCCCCCTCCAAGCCTCCCTTCGTTTCTTACCGCTCTCCGGGGCGCACGTGAACGCGCACGCGTCACTCCCCTCTAACGCGGACACTCCGCGGCGCGCGCACGCGCGGATGCGTCGGCCTCGAATCGCCCGCGCCCGACGACGCCGACGCGGCTCCCGCCCCCCTTCGCGTCAGCCCGCCCGCCCTCCCGCCGGCCCACCGCCCCCGCTCCCCGAGGGCCTTCTTCCTGGGCTCGGGCCCGACCTGCTGCTCGCGCCTGCGCGCAGGCCAGGATCCTCCTCCGCGCGCGCCCTCCCCCCCCACACGCCCTCGCTCGAACACACAGACTTCGCCTCTGTGACCCCGCCCCTTGCCGGCCAGCTGCGCCGGCGGCCCTCCCCCACCTCTCCCGGGAGGGTGGTGACCCCCCCCGACCCCCCACAAAGCACAACCAACCCCCCTCCCCAAGCAGTAGGGAGAAGCGCCCCATTCCCTTTCAACCGCCCTCTGCCCCAGTCGGCCCGTCACAGTCACACAACCTGAAGGCCAGGCGGCCTGGGCCAGAGCAGCCGTTGCCCGCCTCAAAGCGGGGGTCTCCCGGGGTCAGGCTGCTGGGCCCGGCCGGTCCGACCTCGGCGCCGTGTTCGGGCCTGTCCAGGGCGAGGGGCCGCAGAGAAGGGGCGCCTTTGCGCTGGCTGCCCTCCCCTCGCCCGCCGGCCAGTGGGCCGAGGACGGCCTGCCCGCCATCCCCGGGCAGGCCCCAGCGCCCCCGCCGCGGGGCCCGTTCGCCCCCGGCTCGGGGTCTCCTCGGTGCAGCGGCTCGGCCCCGCCTCACCCACTCCTCGCCGCTCCGAAGGGGCAGGAAACGGGAGTAGCATGTCTGTCCTGGGCTCGGCTCCCCCGGGGGAGCTCCAGGCGCTTGACAAGGGCGTCCACAGGTACCAGGCGCGGGAGTGGTCTCCGCGACGGCCCGGGGGCGGCGGCGGCCGGCGCGCCCACTGCGGGCCCGAGGCGCCCGGGGAGGTGGCCCTGGAAGCCCCCGCTCCTCGGCCACGCTCAGGTTTCCGCAGCGCCGGTGCCCCCCGGCGCCCCGGGTGGGACGTGACCCCGCCCCCGGCGAGTCGGGGCGCCCCCACGGAGGGGTGCGCGGGTCGCCCCGGCCCCCGCGCCGACCCCGCCGCCCCGGGCCGCGGCGGGCGCGGGAGGCCCGGCCGGGAAGATGTCTCCTCTCCGTGCGCGCAGCTTCGCGCGAGGGTCAGCGACGGGGCAGCGGCCGCCCGAGCCGCGCCGGCCCTGCCCACGAACAGGCTCCCGCAGCTCGACAGCTGCCCGACGGGCTAGCAGGCTGGGGACGTCGACGGAGCCCGGCCAGAGGTATCTGAGCAACGCCATGCGAGCAGCCCAACCGCGATCAGGGCATTTCCCCAGCCAATCTCGTGCTTTGGGGCCCGTTTAAATTCTAAATCCCATAAAGGACCGTGGCTTGGGCGTTACGCATCCGGGTCGGCACTGTTGGCTGCACTACACTCTTGCCGAGAGGTGTCACACAGATCTTTTTCTCCCTGCCTTGGGTTCCCACTCTTTAACCTCTGATTCCTGGGATCCGGGGATGCAGGGCAGGGGAGGAATGGAGTGAATCATATAACTTCTATAAACAGCCTTCAACTCTTTTAGGAAGATGATAAAGACAATTGAAATAATGATAGCTTCTATTTCTATTAAGATTTGAACTCTTGGGTAAAGGCACTATGCAAACCCAATGTATTATTATTTATTACCACACGGTGTTTTTCTGCATGCATACGTCGGGAGTTTTACAGACATTCTCTACTTTGTTTCACAGCATCCTTAGGAGTCAAGCTAACGTGCCTGGTAGTATTATACTCCTGTTAAAGATAGACGATTGAAGTTTGGAAAGGTTAAACAGCTTGCCTAATTACTCTAACAGGAGTCCAGCGCTCTGCGATAGCAGACCGCAGCATCTCACAACAAAATGAAAGGTTTGTTAGCACGCTTGGGGTGATGAACACCGAGTGGTGTGTGGAATTCTAGAATCACCGTACGGTACACCTGAAACTTAGACTGTATGTTAACTGGGATTAAAATTAAAACTTAAAAAAAAAAAAAGATTTGTTAATATGGCCTTACCCTCTTGCATTCCAGTCACTGGGAAATATTCTTTATTCTGATACCAGTTTTTGTTCAGACTTCTTAGATTTTCAGGAGCACGGATGTGAAGATCTTCACCAAAACTTTATCAGGTCCAAAGCCTTTTTAAGTCTTTCAGACTACAGTAAAATATACCTTAAAAGCAGCAGTCTTTCACATTGGTGCTACCAGACATGGTCCCAGAGGCAACTGGCTGTCTATCGGTATAGAAAAAGGCAGCAGCTTGCTTTGTTTTTAAGTAGAAGAGGAGGACTCTTGCTATCCTTAGATTAAGTGTTAGGCCTCATTGCTATTTGCAAAATAAATGGCTTTATTACCTTGCCACCTGTCCTTGTAACCCGTGGGATACTTCAGCGAAAAGAGAAGGAGAAGGAGGTCTCTAGCAGTAGCTCAACTTGTTTTTGCTCTTTTTCTTATGGTTCCGACCCCCTTAAGTAATTAACCGTCAACACCGAGTGAGTTGCTCATTTTCAGCAAAAAGATACCTCCTACAGATTTAACCCAGTTGGTACGCTGGGAGGAAACCTAAGAAGGCTCTAAGAGCAGTAACAGTAATACTTCATTTGAACAGAACTGCGAGTAAAAGTTTGTCAGATTGCAACCAGCTCTTTTCCAGTTGAAAGCTATTTAACTAGTGTGCATTGCATGGCGGGGCCGGGGTGGGGGGGGGGGAGGAGAAATAGCGTTTAAACAGATATACACAAGCATTCTTTGTTAATATTTGAAAGATGTGCAGGGTGAGATAAGAGATAGTCAGGTGCCTAGTGATTCCTCCCAAATCCCAATTGGCAAAGGTGTAATTTTGAGGCTCGCTGCTTGCCCTAAAAGGACATTGTCAAGAGTAGACTTTGGGTGATTCCCCAAGAAGGGCAGTAGAGCTATGAACTGTATGGCTTCAACTGTAACTGCAGGGAGATGCAGAGAGTAGTAGATGAGAAGGAAAGAAAGGTGCCTTCTAGAGACATGGAGAAGAGGACCCCTGGTTGAAATTAGCTGGTACCTTAATAAGATATTAACACATCTCTGCCTTCTTGAGCAAAGCTGAGACCCAACAAGTGCTAAGAGTCAAAATCCAGATCACCCACTTCTTTTGGGAGACTTTAGTAGGTGAAAGGAGAACTGTGTAGTCTCATGAAGTAAGTTAATCTATTTCTAATTTCTCTGCACTCCTTAGATGTTAAGGAAATAGGGATGTCTCAAGCAGTAGAAGTCTAAACCAACATAGAGAAATCTGCCTCGAAGATGCCCTAAGAGGTAGCATAACTAGTGGTTAAAAAGCTTTGACATCTGAGACTGAAGGTATACTCTCTACCAGCTATCTGATCCTAATGAACTCCTCAAAGCCCGTTTTTCATCTATGAAGTAGGAAAATGCCTAACTCTCAAATGAATAATGTCTTAAAGCTCAATGTCTGGCACATGATAACCTCCAATTGTGAGCATTTACTATGTTTCTCACCTCTGTTGTTGTTGTTTTTTTTTAAGTTTATTATTTATTTTGAGAGCATGAGCAAGGGAGGGAGAGGGAGAGAGAGAATCCCAAGCAGGCTCCATGCTGGCAGCACGGAGCCCAACCCCAGCTCAAACTCATGAACCATCGTGAGATCATGACCTGAGCCTAAACCAAAGGCAGAAGCTTAACCAACTCAAGCGCCCAGGCGCCCGTTTCTGACCTCTAGTTTTAAGGAAAGTTTTAAGTAAAGATGTTTCAATATTTAGGCAAATTGACATGGAGTATAAGTAGTGACTTAGAGCTTCTCCTCTTTCCCTTTCTAGCTGCTAAGCCTTTCTTTCCTCCCTACCCCTTGTGTCTCTGATTTCCATTTTGCTCTCTTCCTGGACTCTGCCTGCGCCTCTCTCATCATCACCTCCCTCCTAAGGTCTCTTTCTTTCCATCCTTCTCTCCATCACTCTGCCACTCTCCACCTGCTGTGTGCATTCCTCTCTCCCAGCCCAGCCTGTTGTCTTCTACTGTGTCCTCGGCAGACCTTACTTGCTCACTTCCCCTTATCCATCCATTTGGAGCACTTAATCCCATGCTCTCTAGTTTTGTTACTTAATCATTTCCTGAATGGGGCACCTGGGTAGCTCAGTCGGTTGAGCATCCAGCTCATGGTCTCGGCTCTGGTCATGATCTCGTGGTTTGTGGGTTTGAGCCCCTCATCGGGCTTTGTGCTGACAGCATGGAGCCTGCTTGGGATTCTCTCTCTCTCCCTCTTTCTCTGCCCCTCCCCAGGTCATGCACCCTCGCTTTCTGTCTCTCGCTCTCAAAATGAATAAATAAACTTAAAAAAATCATTTCCTGACCACCTCCATCCACCTCCTTACACTAGATGATAAGTTCTGTCAAGGCAAGAGCCTGGCCACATTTGTCTGTCAAAAAACCTTCCAAAATCAATATCACATACTTACTGTGTCAACCTTAGGAGGGATAAACACGAGGTGTTGGGTGATTGTGAGTTTTAAGGGATAGAAAGTTTTGTTTAGGGATGCCTGGGTGGCTCAGTTGTTTAAGCATCCGACTTCGGCTTGGGTCATTATCCTATAGTTCGTGAGTTTGAGCCCCACATCGGGCTCTGTGCTGACAGCTCAGAGCCTGGAGCCTGCTTTGGATTCTGTGTCTTCCTCTCTCTCTCTGTCCTTCCCCCACTCATGCTCTGTCTCTGTCTCTCAAAAATGAATAAACGTTAAAAAATTTTTTTAAGTTTATTTTTAATGTTTATTTATTTTGAGAGAGAGCGAGCTGGGGAAGTGCAGAGAGAGGGAGAGAGGGAGAATCCCAAGCTTGAACTTGAAATGGGCTTGAACCCGCAAATCATAAGATCATGACCTGAGCCTAAACCAAGAGTCACTTAACTCACTGAGCCATCCAGTCACCCCTAGAAGTTTTCTTTTGAGTTTGGAAGTAAAAATTGAAATTGATCAGGAGAAAAAAAAAAAAGGAAGCCAGAAATGCCCTGTCAGTTGTCATATCATTGAACATGAATGGCACATGAGATTCTCGTAAGCCTCAGGGAGCATCGTTGATTCTTTAGGACTATGGGACAACAGCCCTCCCTGGCCCAATGCCTCCTTGCTGCCATTTTTTCTAGACATATAGCCTGCCTTTGTGCAGACCTGCCTCCCCTGACATATGGGTTTGACTTTGGCTGTTCGGGCACCTGCAGCAGCATCTGGGATCCACCTGCTCTTTTGAGCAGACTTACTTCACGTTGGGGTAGGGCCACCCTCACTTTCGCTTCTAAAAGGGAGGACTCCCTGCCTTTCCTGGAAGTGGGTCTTGAGCCGAGCCCTGTGCCTCACTACACCTGTGCTTGGTCTGGGGCTGTTTCTGGCTCCCTGGGGTTTTGGATCTGTTTGCAACCTTATGCTCATTTGCTGGCTCAGGTATTGATAGCTTTTCAGTCCTCCAGCCACATCCCCAAAGGGCTAGTTGCCTAAACACTTAGGCCTGTTCCTGGATTCTTCTAGTGGATCTGATCTTTGCCCATCTTCTTCAAGAGCGTCCACTGCCTTTTGTCAGATTCGGCTAAAGCTGGCCCTTGTTTGGCCGCTTTGTGAGAGGTTCTTACCAACTGTGTGTTATTAGCCCAGGCCCCTCACCTATCAGGATCCCTGTTCTCACTTTAATAAAACTGACATAATGACTCCTGCCCTGTTTCCTGCTGGGATTGTTGTGGAATCAAATGGACTAATGCATACGAACGCTCTACGAAAGCTGAAAGACAACACATTTAGACAAGATTGCTGGTTCTCCTATTTCTGTTTATTTCTTCTTTTTACTACATGAAGGAATTGTTTTGTTGCTACGTACTGTGTGGCCAACACTAAACTGAGTGCTTATATGGAGACAAAAGATTTGAAAGATTAGAAAGCTTGGCTTTTACCCTTGAAGACTTCACGTCATGGAGGAGATACCATGAAGACATGACATGCTTGGAGAACAATCGTCATTACGGTCAATCGCCAGAAGATAATGTAAGAATAGGAACTGGATAGAGAATTCCACCTGGATGTAGGCCCCATGGGATAGGAAAATTTGTTCATTTTGTTCACATTCATTGCTGTATCCCCGGTGCCCAGGACAGTGCTGGCCACAGCTGGCATTTATTCGACCGTGTTTATTGATTCCGTGAATACAGTAGTACAGTGATGCTTTTGAGAGACAGGGGTGTGAAGACCAGAGGGCTTGGAACCTTTGCAGGTAGGTCTGGTTTTGACAGAGTAAGAGAGGCACATAGATTCTGGAGCAAAGGATTGGTGTGATAATTGTTGCAGGTGAACTGTTCCTGCATCTGTCACTTAGGTTGGAATAGAGGTGACAGACAAAGCCCTACAACTGCAAACCCAGCCAGGTAGCAAGGATGCGAATTTAAGGCCAAGTTCCTCACTCTCTTTACTCCAGCTTCTCTTGTGACCTGCTCTTTCCACTCTACTTATCTCTACGGCTTCCAGTTTCTGGGTGTCGTCTCTGGAGTCCATATTGGAGTACAGCTTTCAATGTGATACCATAAACTTAATATCTCCAGTCTAATTACACCATTCATTATATCTGAAGTGTATAATTTTAAAATGACAATCTCTTTTTTTTCCAAAATGCCTACTAAACATTTCAACTCCGAAATGTATTCAGTTGTCTTTCTCTTTCTGGCTAAATCTATTTTCACACTCTCTGGGGGACCTCAAGAAAATATTGACAACATTGAAGGTGAGATTTTCGTGTTGTGTTTTTTTGCAATTATACCTGATTTGCCACACAGCTTGGAGTTTGTGTTTTGATTTTGTCACAATTACTAGATCTGCTTCTACCATTGATCTAATTATCTTATTGTTGGTGAGCTGCACATCCTTAGTAAACTTTCTATCCCTGTATAATTTCGTTGGTATAAGGAATGTGGGAGATACTATATGTTTACTCTTAGCCTTTATTATTGAAACTGATTACAAGATTTAGCAACATCTATGTTTTTTTAATGTTTATTTTGAGAGAGAGAGCACACAAGCTGGGAAAGGGCAGAGAGGGAGGGAGGGAGAGAAAGATTTTCTGTGTTCACGGCGCAGAGACCTACATGGGGCTCAATCCCACAGAACCATGAGATCATGACCTGAGCTGAAATCAAAAGTCGGACACTTAACCCACTGAGCCACCTAGGCACCTCCCAACATCTATTTTTAATGGATATGTTTCTGTTGGTGAAAGCTTATGTTCTGCATGAATGTTACTATTTGCATGAATGGTAGTATTGTCTATAATATATTTAAGCATTTTCTGTTTCACTTCAGTATTTAGTGCTCATTTGCTATTTCCTATATTTTATACATTTTTACAGTCAACCAATTCAGAAAAGTGGGCAAATCGAATTCTCAGATCCAGCTTGCTGGAAGATAAATATAGAATCTGCAATGTCTTCCTTTCTCTGAATCCACATTATTCCTCTTGAAGGGACCATATTTCGTTCCATATGCGTTTAAGTTGCTCCTTAATACACAGGCGTGCGATCTGGCTGCTATTGATAGGAGAACAATGCCCCTCATTTCCAATAGCGGCTCTTCATTCGCTAGTGTACTTCTGATGAAACCTGCCACCCACCGTCTCACATTTGATTGGATCTCTGTGTGACCATCAGCATCATCAACCACAAAACACATGCCAGTTTTTAACTACCTGCTGCGTCCTCAAGATTTAAAATATAAAACTGGGACCTTGCCCTCAAGGGGCTTACAGTTTAAAGAGAAAAGAAAAGGACAAAAAGACGACTACCTCAAAACTGTCAAGGTGCATAGACCAACAAGTGCCTGGTAGGACTGGAAGAGGGAGGAGACTGCACACTTCAGAATCTGCAGCCATAGTTCTCTCTCATCCAGGACTCCCCGGTGCATTTACTCGGTGCTGCACCGACTTCTTCCTTAGGCTCTGTTAGATCCCCCTCTGTTGGGCACATTAGCATTGATTCGCAGAATCTCAGAGCTGGCGTGGAGCTTGGAGGTCATTTAATCCAACCCGCTCATTTTAAAAACCGGCGGTCTGAGACCCAAAGATGTTAAGCAGCTTGGCCAAGGTCATGCAGCTAGTTTAGTAACGAAATTGGAACTATAAACCATGTCTTCTGATCGCTGCTTTTTCTGCTACTACTCAAATTGATGTCATTTCTAACCATCAGATCTAAGATCATTCATTTGTTCCTTCCCCAGAAAGAGCACCAGCCTGCTCAGGACACTGTACTTGGCACTGAGGTTGATCGCATTGTGGGTGTGCATGAGACCACATTATGTGTGCGTGGTGGGAGGGGGGGGGGTCAGGTGACCATATAAATTAGCCTCTAATTTATAGACCCTTTGAAACAGCAAAAAGGTCTGATAATAACTATATGCACATCAGGTGTTAACTAAGATGAGTGCCATGATGGACATCAGGTCTCTGCAGGATATATGCACGGTCTGTACAGGATACTGTGAGGGCACAAAGGTGGGAGGGGCCAATTCTGCACAAAGGGGCGGGGGAGGGGTGTGCAGTCAGGGAAGTCTTTCTGGAGGAGGTGATGCTTGAAAGTTACTGAGGTTTTGATGTTAACCAAGAAGACAATGGGGGAAGGGCATTTCCTATCCCGGACACGCTCTGGACGCAGCAGGATGGCCAGCAAGAGCTGAGTCTACAAAGGTGGGGGGAATTCTATCCTAGAGGAGCCCTCACACCATGTTCTGCAAGCAGATGGGGGCGCAGTGACCCCCAGTCCCCTTTGGATCCCGGCAGATATCTGGTCATCCAGGCAGCAAATATTTACTGAGTATCTACTAGGTAGCAGGCACTGCCATAGGGAATACGGTGGACATGACAGACAGATGGCTATTCTGAGAGACGACATGGTGTGGCGGCCCGGCAGGGCCCCTGGAGATGTGCTGTCTGTATTCCCAGTCTAGCAGCATCCTGCACGGATTATGTCACTTTGATCAAGCCACGGAGCTCTTAGGGTTTCAGTTTCCTCATCCATAAAATGGGGATGAGTCCCTCCTCATAGGTGGTTGTCACAAGATCTAAACGGGTTAACACCGTGCCAGAACAGCACCTGGAACCTAGCAAGTGCTATACAAGTTTGTGAAATAAACCTGAGCTTACAGTTGGGGGCACCACAGCAAATTACTTATTAGATAAATTCTGTGAGGAAAATAGGAGGGCATCTCTGAGGAGCTGACATTGGAGTTGAGATCATATGACAAAAAGGAACATTCCAGGGAAAGAGAACCGCTTGAGCCAAGGCCCTCAGTGGGACCAGACATTCCTGTACTTAAAAAGAAGTGAGCCAGGGGCGCCTGGGTGGCTCAGTCGGTTAAGCATCTGACTCTTGATTTCAGCTCAGATCATGATCTCACAGCTCGTGAGTTTGAGCCCCTCATCGCCTCAGCACTGACGGCGTGGAGCCTGTTTGGGATTCTCTCTCTCTCTCTCTCTCTCTGTCTCTCTTTCTCTCTCTCCCCCTTTCTCTCTGCCCCTCTGCAATTCTCTCTCTCTCTCAAAATAAATAAACTTAAAATTAAAAAAAGGGGGGGGGCACCTAGGTGGCTCAGTTGGTTAAGTGACTGGCTCAGGTCACGATCTCCCAGTTCATGAGTTCAAGCCCCTGCATCTGGCTCTCTGCTGCGAGTGCGGAGTCCAGAGTAGGCTTCCGATCCCCATCCCCTTTGTTTTCTGCCTCCCCCTGTTCATTTTCTCTCTCTCTCAAAAATAAATACGTACATTAAAAAGAAGAAAAGAAGAAGAAGAAGCCGCCCAGATTGGCCAAGGTGGAGAGGGGTCTGAGAGGGGTCTGAGATGACCCAGGCTGGTCGTACAGAGCTTGCCACAAGCTGGGAGTGTACTCTCAGGGCGGGGACAGCCCATGGTGGTCCTGGAAACAAGGGGATGACAAGATCAAATTTATGTTTCAGAAAGAACTCTCATGCAAAAGCAGAATGCTGGAGGGAAAATTAAGGTGTTCTGTCTCTCACTTTGAACTTGAGGCCATGGCCTCAGGCAGTAAATCTGGCAGAGGAGAGGGAAGGTAGAGGACAGCTCCCAGGGTCTGGCCACACCCAGGGCTGTGTGGGCAGAGGGGTTGTGCCAGCCCCTGAAGTGGGGGCATCCGGGAGAAGCAGGGGCGGGACAGGAGGAGGGGGATCGCACCACTCAGTCGCTGAGACCGGGGCTCTTCAAGGGCTGGGACAGAGGAAAGCAGTGACACCCAGACCCACCGTGGGAGGAACGAGGACTGAGATGGCCCATAGAAAGTGTGGGGGGAGGGGCGCCTGGGTGGCTCAGTAGTTAAGTGCCTGACTTCGGCTCAGGTCATGATCTTGAGATTCTGAGTTCAAGCCCTGCATCTGGCTCTGTGCTGACAGCTCAGAGCCTGGAGCTGCTTTGGTTTCTGTCTCTCTCTCTCTCTCTGCCCCTCCCCTGCTCACACTCTGTCTGTCTGTCTCTCTCTCGAAAATAAACATTGAAAGGAAGTTTTAAAAAGTGTGGGAGGAGACCAGAATCTCAGGGAGAGGGCTGCAGCTGAGAGGACTGTGCACCTGGCCCTTTATCGGTCCCTGCTTCTTGCTTGAAGAATGAATGAATGTGGGAAGTGTCCAGCAGGGGAAGAGGAATCCGTAAAAGCAGCTGAGAAGGAAAGACCGAAGAGGTAGGACACAGGAAAGAGCGTGGAGGACAGTGTCCAGCAGGAGGGAGGGGTTGGGGGCAAGACACAGCTGGAAGACGTCCCCCCTCTGTGGGGAGCCATTATGACATCACCTTTGACAGCAGCGTCAGCGCAGATGGGGGTGGGGGGCCAGAATGCGATGAGCCAAGAATGAATGGGAAGAAAAGGTGGCAAGTGTAGCCCTCCTTGAAGAGCAGAGGGAAGACAGGAGTGTGATGGGAGAACCGAGCTTGTGTGTGGCCTGCAAGGTGTCGGTAGAGAGAGGGCTTGGAAATGGAACCTGGAAATACAGGAGGCTCCTTGTGTGGAACAGCCAGCGAGGGCGGACTGGCCCTGAGATTAGCTCCGGCTAAGACACCTTCCTCTGAACTTGGAGAGGCTGCACAGAGATGGTTTGGGGGGTGCGGGGGCAAGAGGCTAATGCATTTACACCTGAGAACCCCTGGAGCTGTCTTAGGGATGGAGAAGGCAGTGTGGTAGGCTTTCGACCCCCATCCCTCTCTCTCTGACAGAAGCCATGTCCTTGGATTTGGGGAGCAGTAGGGGGCTGGCGGGGAGCCTACCTCCTGTGACCTGCAGTCATGGGAGAGGTCGGTGAGGAAGGAGAACTTAGAAGAGCCCAAAGCAGGCCACATGGGTCCCCAGCTGACAGATAAACATGGGTTTTCTGCCTCCCTCAGGTTCAGCTCTACCTCCCTCCCATAATTGCCCTTGGACTTTCTGCAAAGCCTGGCACTCAGCCCTCAGCTCTTCCTTCCCTTCAGGTCTCCACTTTTCCTAACTTCAGATATCATCTAGGTGGGGGTGACTCCCACAGCTACAGCAACCCTGACCTTCCCACACGGCCTGGCCAGCAACTTCGCTGTTGGAGCTTCCCCTGGGACTTTCCCGTGAGGAATGAGTCTCCCGCATGATCCTCGCCTCCAAACAGGTTCACGCTCTGCTCCCTCCTCCCCAGGCCCTCCTCTGCCCCCAAACATGTGCACCAGGCCTTCCCTGCTGCCCCCCACCCCCGTGGATTCCCACAGGCCTGTAAACCACCCACCCAGTTTGGCATTTACTGCATGACCTTTTTGCATTTTAAAAATCTCCAGTGAGTATGTTTCAGTCTCCCTCATGGAGAATGTTCCCTGAAGTAAGCCCCTCCTGGAGTAAGCCCCCCTGAGGGCTGGGGCTTATGCGCGTGCTGATTTCCTCCACCGTCTCTGGAATCCGGGGCCCCTGGGTGGCTGGGTCAGTCGGTTGAGTGTCTGACTTCGATTCAGGTCATGATCTCACCGTTTGTGAGTTCGAGCCCTGCATCAGGCTCTCTGCTGTCAGCACAGAGCCTGCTTCAGATCCTCTGTCCCCGCGCCAACCCCCCCCCCCCCACCCGGCTCCTCCCAGCTTGCGCTCGATCTCTGTCTCTCTGTCTCTCTCTCTCAAATAAATAAACATTAAAAAAAATAGCCATTTCCTCACTCATTTCATGTAATATGAGAGCAAGCCACTGTCTGGGGATGGAGGGCACGGGGAACAGACTAGAGGGCTTGCCAGGAAAGAGGTGAACTTCATAAAGTAACTCTCAGAGGAGAACATTGCGGGCACAAAGTATTTGCATCTGAGTAGAGACTCAAATGGGATGAAATGATGGAAGAGGCCATTGAGTCCCTTTGTCAAGAAGGCCCAGCCAGTGGGTGGCGGAGACCGAAGAGGAAGAGGGAGCCAAGGGCCTGAGGAGGATCTGGTGGCGAGTTTAGCCTGGGATGGCAGCAGGTTGGTGGCCAATAGTCTCGAGGGGCTCCAGAAAGGGCAGTGTCCCATACTCAAGGCCAGAGATAAGAAAAGCATCTGCAACACCAGCTCTGGGCACCTGGTCAGCTGTCGCTGGAGGCGAGGCTGGTAAGGGGGAGGGTTGATGGTCACAGGCTAGACTGAGGCAGTGACTGAGGGACGGGAAGAGGAGTGGAAACCAGGCCGAGAAAGACCAGTGTTTGGCAGAGGGCACGGAGTGAGGAGGATGGCAGTGACTCATAGAGTCGAAGCTTCGCCCTGCGAGCAGGAGGCAAGGCATGAACAGAGGAGAGGCCGATGAACACTGCATTTCTTGGTGGTCCCCATTCAACTCCATTCAAAGGGGGGGGGGGTGTGCGTGGCTTGCGACCTAGGTTTGACCTGGCAGGCCTTCTATTTCCGAATATTGATCCTGAGCCAGGTGAAGCTCCCTGGCCTCCCGCCAACCCAAATGTGGTCCGCCAGTCCCCAGAAAATTCTGAGAGCCACCTCCCCCACCATACACGCACACTTAGATTAAACTCCTCTCTAGTTGGCTGGAGTCCATTTCTGTCGCTTGCGACCAAGGACCAAGAACTCTAAGTCTGAGAGCTTGACCCTGTTGACTGAAGGTTGAGGATGTGGTCAGATTCCTATGCGGATGTGGAGTCCAAGGAAGAATCCAGAAGAACCACAGATTTGTTCATCTTGTCAGTTTTCCTATGTGCTAGGTACGAGGGATGGAAAGAAATGTGGCAGACTCTGGCCTTTTTTTTTTTTTATGTGTATTTATTTTTGAGAGACACTGAGACAGCATGAGCAGGGGAGGGACGGAGAGAGAATGGGAGAGAGAGAGAGAGAGAGAGAGAGAGAGAGAGAGAGAATGGATCCCAGCCAGGCTCCACGCCATCAGCACAGAGCCCGATATGGGGCTCAAACTCACAGAACCATGAAATCATGACCTGAACTGGAACCAAGAGTCGGACGCTTCACCGACTGAGCCACCCAGGTGCCCCGACTCTGGTCTTCATGTAAACAAAGTGAGTGTGTCTTGATTTGAGTTCACCCAGAAGCAAAACTCGGCACAAGGATTCCAGTGCAAGTCGTTTATGTGGGAGGGTGGTCCTAGGAAGCACTGGTAGGGAAGTGCGGAAATAGGACAGGGAAGAGAAGGCGGACAACAGAAGGGGCATCTCAGGCGAGCTGCTACAGCGGGTCCCTGCAGCTCAGCCTGGCTGGGGCCTCTGGGAGGGTAGAACAGGCCTCAGAGTTTCACTTACCCACCAGATGCCATCTGTCATTGGTTGAGGGGTGCCTCCAGAGGCCATGAGCTCCTTAGAACTTTCACTGCCTTGCACGCGTGCAGAGTTAGTAGCTTAAGGAGCCCTCAGGCAGAGACACAGAATGTGGGCTGCTAGGGGGCCATGGATGGGCCACCACATCCGGGACTGTGGAATGCAGTGGAGAGAGAGAGTTCTATGGGTTCTCAGCGCTGGGACAGGGGCTGTGGGCATCAGAAGAGAGCAGTCAGTTCCAGAGAGAAAAGATCCTCAGATTAGTTTTTCAAAAAAATTTTTTTAACGTTTATTCATTTTTTGAGAGACAGAGCATGAACGGGGAAGGGGCACAGAGAGAGGGAGACACAGACTCCGCAGCAGGCTCCGGGCTCAGAGGTGTCAGCACAGAACTCACGAGCTGCGAGATCATGACCTGAGCTGAAGTAGGACACTTAACCGACAGAGCCACCCGGGCCCCAGAGATGCCCTTTTAAACCAGTCGCATTTCTTGGGGCACCTGGCTGACTCAGTCGGTAGAGCATGCGACTCTTGATCCTGGGGTCGTGAGTTCGAGCCGCCTGTTGGGTGTAGAGATTGCTTAAATAAATAAACTAAAAAAAAAAAACAAAACACAGGTGAGGTCGTGTTCCTGCTCTGTTAACACACAGAAGGCTGTGTGTGTCAAGTGACAAGTGACATAAAATGAAGCTCTCCGAGGGCTGCTGGCTGCCTGATGGCTGCAGGGGGCCTCCCGCGGGAACCTGACGGCCAGGCACGGGTGCAGTGCAGGAACATGGTGAGGAAGAAGCTTCCCTGGGCACCAGACTGGGGCAAGGCGGAAGAGGGACAGGCACTGCTGTGGGCCGGGGGATGAGACACGTCCACCCAACATGGGAGGAGCCCAAGACAGAAGTCACACCATCTCAGGCGCCGGAGAGCACTAGGTTTGCAAAAGGCGAGGAAGACTCAGCCCTTTCTCTCAAGCAGAACCACGGTCCAGTGGAGGAGATCAAAAAGGCCACGATAAGTGATGGAGGGAGGTGACGGCTGCCGTGGCAGGGCGTGGCAGCAGCCTGGGAGCAGACATGGGAAGCAGAGAGAGCAAGGTGGTCTGATCCTGCAGTGGAAAGACGAACTCTGCCTCCCCCTTCCTCACCCCCACACACCCCTCCCTCCTGCCTGCCCGCTTCTATGCACCCGGCGCCCAAGCCAAGGACACCTGCTTCCTCCGTGCCCAGCAGCCATGCCTGCCCACCACGCATGCCCCTGCCTCTCCCCTCGCAAGGTTCAGCAGATTGCAGTTAACTGTGCTCTGGTGCTAGAGTGAGCAGCCAGAAGGTACCCCATGTCCATTGTCCTCTTTGACCTCTGTTTGCTTAAGGACGTTGAGTGTCAGCAGCAGCCGGCAGCGATGTGCTCTCAGGGGCCCAGACGGCACCTGGGGGCTCATCGTCTTGTGACAAGTCTGAGGGCAGCGATCCCCTTGGATGAAGCCCCCAGCCAGCCGTCGCAGCTGAGCTGTGCCTGGGGTGACTTCGGGTGGCTCTTCGGGTACCGAGGCGATGCACCAGGTAAAGAGAGCTGCTCCTCACAGGGTGCCGATCTGGAGATACTTTGGAGCACACAACTCAAGCTTTTTTCATCCTCAGATGGGTGGGTATGACAAGTTTGTGAAGTTGAAATTCTGCTCATTTCTGAGCGAGAGCCCCAGCGGGGGGCTAAGGTGCCTTTCCTATCTATATGCCCCTCAGCAATTGTGCCCAGGGGGGCCAGGGGTGGCAGGGGCAGCCAAGGGGCAGGCAGCGGAGGGTGGGTCCGCTGCAGGGAGGCTACTTCGTGCTCACAGGCCCAGTGACCACCACCCCAACGCCTGCCCCAGTCTACTCTGGATCCCAGTGGGCTCCTGCCTCTGTCTGACCACTGGGGAGGAGAGGAGGGAGTTGGGACAGGCAAGGAGGGGCTAGTCTGCAGGAGTCAGTGCAGCTTGTGGGACTGGGGTAGAGCCCAGCGGGGCACATGGCTGTGGGGGCACATCCCCTCCCAAAGGGAGGTTTGTCCTGGGTCTTGCCCACACCTCTGAGTGACTGTGATGTCCTAGCTGTCAGGTAGTGTACTTGGCGGGAGCTGAAAGGGCAGCTTCAGGAGAAGGGAGCCAGGGTGGGGGCGCAGGTTGGGCCTTTGCTCCTTAGGTGAAGGGTCTCGATCCTGGCCCTGACTAGTTTCCAACCTGGACATATGCTTGGGCAGCCTCCATCTTGCCTGTGGTTCTCACACCCGCTCTATCCCCAGCCCAGATGCAAAAATTCTCTGGGGTCCCCCTGCCTGGCTTAGCCCAAAATGTTTCCCTCACCTCCACCACGGCCCTCTATTCCAGGGCCCAGCCACACACACAGGTGACCACAGACCCCTGCTCTGTGAGGCTGGATCAGGTAGACCTTCAGCCAGAGGCTTAGGGAGGCCCGGGCAGGGTGAGCGGAGGGGTTCGGGGCCCCTTCTGGCCAGTGGACAGCAATGCCTTGTCCTCCAGCCGCCTCAGCCTCCCGGACACAGGCGCTGCGATCTCTGCCCCGCCCCGGCAGGCTTTTAATACTTGCCATAATCCCTTCTGCTGACGGGGGCTGGGAAGAGGGGCCAGTGAGCTTGGAGAGGCACTGGGACCTGCTCTACCCGCCGCCTGAAGACCCTGGGAGGGACGTCCTGGACCCTCACGGCCAGGAGTCCCTGGGGCAGGCTGCCAGCCCAGGGGCAGGGGTCATGCCTTGGGGCTCTGAATTGAGTTCATTGGGACAAACTACCTAGTTCTGATTTGAAATTGTTTGGATAATTGATGTGAACTGGTTTCCCTAGACTCCTGGGGTCAGGGGAACTTGGGCTTGGGCGGATACGTCTGAGAGTGAAAACGTGTGAGCAAGCCCATTAGGGGCTGTTTACATTTCTATTGTCAGCGGCCAGAGTCTGTTTGTTTAAACCCCAGGAGGTCTCCCCTGGTCCCTCTGGGTCTCTGCTCCAGTTCAGAACTTGAATTTCACAAGTCGGTGTGAATTGCACCCTTCTTATCTGTCTTGCCTGGAGGCGGGCAGTTCAGGCTTACATGGCCCACGTGCATTTATTTAATGAACATTAAAGGCCTCTGACGGAGGCCTCCAGGGGGTGTCACTAAGTCTCTGGGACCTGCCCTCAGCCATTTTGCCAGGGAGACACCAGTCACGGTACCGCACGGGTTCCTGCTCTGACAGGGTCTTTAGAGGCTCTCAGCCGAGAGATTATGGGGCCCTACCCCAGCATAAATAATAAGATGTCCAAGTAACACGAGATTTCTCCTGACGACTAACTACTTGGATTAATGTTTTAAATAATCTTTTTTTATTTTAGAAGTTTTAGATTTATAGGAGAAGTATCAGATAAGAGTTTCTATGTACCCCTTCACCCGGTTTCCCCTATTACTAGTGTCTTATATTAACCTGGTACATGTATTATAAGTAATGAACATAGATATAGATATAGATCGTATTTAAAATTTTTTAAATTTTTTTTAAGTTTATTTATTTATTTTGAGAGAGAGAGAGAGCACGAGCAGGGGAGGGGCAGAGAGAGAAAGAGAGAGAGACAATCCCAAGCAGGCTCTGCACTGTCAGCGCGGAGCCCAATGTGGGGCTCAAACTAAGACCACGACCTGAGCCGAAATCAAGAGTCGGACGCTCAACCAACTGAGCCACCCAGATGTCCCTAAAAAAAAATTTTTTTTATTGTTTATCTATTTGTTTATTTTTGAGGGAGAGAAAGAGAGAGCAAGCAGGGGAGGGGCAGAGAGAGAAGGGGACAGACAGAATCCCAAGGAGGCTCAACGCAGAGCCTGACGCGGGGTTCACACACACGAACCGCAAGGTCATGACTTGAGCCGGAGTCGTATGCTTAACTGATTGAGTCACCCAGGCACCCCCACCCCCTCAAATTTTTAAGTAGGTTCCATGCCCAGCATGGGGCTTGAACTCACATCCTCAAGATAGTCACATGCTCTACCAACTGAGCCAAGGAAACACCCTTAGTAATGAACCAATATTGATACATTATTAACTAAGGTCCGTACCTCATACAGATTTCCTAATTCCTTTTCTGTCCCAGGGTCCCTTCCAGGACACAACACTACATTTGGTAGTCATGTCTCCGTAGGATCCTCTGGGCTGTGACAGTTTCTTAGATTTTGTTTGTTTTTGACGTCCTTGACGGTTTTGAGGAGGACCTGCTGGGTAGTTTGTAGAATGTCCTTCAGCTGGGGTTTGTCTAATATTTGTCTAATTAAATAGGGCTGGAGCGCCTGGTTGGTCAGTCAGTAGAGCACGCGACTCGATCTCAGGGCTGTGGGCTCCAGCCCCATATTAGGTGTAGAGATTACTTACTCGAATCTTCGGGGCGCCTGGGTGGCTCAGTCTGTTAAGCGTTTGACTTTGGCTCAGGTCATGATCTCGCTGATCTCTGGGTTCACGAGTTCAAGCCCCAGATCAGGCTCTCTGTTGTCAGCACAGAGCCCGCTTTGGATCCTCTGTCCCCCTCTCTCTCTGCCCCTCCCCTGCTTGCTCTCCCTCTCTCAAGTAAACATTTAAATAAAATAAAATCTAAACAAAATAAAAAATAAATAGGGGCTATGGGTTTTTGGGAGGAGGATCACAGAGGTGAAGTGCTTTGATCAATTTCTAATATAAAAATCAATTATTGGGCACCTGGGTGGCTCAGCTGGTTAAGCATCCGACTTTGGCTCAGGTCATGATCTCGCAGTCTGTGCGCTCGGGCCCCACCTCGGGCTCTGTGCTGACAACTCAGAGCCTGGAGCCTGCTTCTGATTCTGTCTGCCTCTCTCTCTCTCTGCCCCTCCTCCGCTCACGCCTGTCTTTCTCCCTCCCCAAAATAAAAATTTTTCTAATCAAATTATTTCCAAAATCGTCCACTTTTCTTCTCCCTCCCCTTATCCCTACCTTTTTAAAAGTTTATTTATTTTGAGGGAGAGAGCAGGGGAAGGGCAGAGAGAGAGGGAAAGAGAGAGAACCCCAAGCAGGCTCTGAGCTGTCAGTGCAGAGCCCAATAAGCGACTCGAACCCACAAACCTTGAGATCATGACCTGAGCTGAAGTCAAGATGCTTAACCAACTGAGCCATCCAGCACCCCCCGCATCCCCACCTTCTTTCCTGCCTTCATTTCTCTTTGTCTTCTGTGGTGCACCTGATTTGCCTGCCCCAAGCACTTCCTCCATCTGTCTGTCAGGTGGAGCACCGGACCTGGCCATTAGTGCTAAGGAGTTCAGGGGCAGGGCGCTCATTGAGACAGGAGAGGACCTGGAAGGCCTCTAGGGGCAGGAGAGGGGCCAGCGAGGTGTAGCGGTTGAGATCTTGGATTTCCTGGGTTCAAATCTCGAGAGTCTCGTACTTTCTGCATCTATGTTAAGAGCACTCACCTTGTCACGGTTGTTAGGACCATTACGTGAGCCGGTAGAGAGCAGACCCACCGAAGGGGATGCTTGAGGTGAGTCTGTGACGGGAGTGGTAGGGGGCGAGGAGTGACACTCCCCCCCATGCCCTCGCCCGCCCCCAAAGGCCCTTCAGCAGCTGCTGCAAGGTCTGCAGCAGAAGCGCCCGCTGGGCTGGCTCTCTGGCTGCAAGGACGTCACTAATGACAGAGCGGCCTCCCTAGAACACCCACTAGGCTCCCATCTGCTGGGCACTCGCTAGGTGCTATGTGAAGTCCTCCCATACACGACCTCCTACGACTGTCAAGCCTGCGACCCAGGGAGGCACTACCCCTGTTTTACAGAAGAGGAAGCTGAATCCCCACCCACATGTTAACTGATCTTGGTCTGATAATAATATATCAATGCATCTGAAACCAGAAGTGTCATGGACAAAGCCAGAGTTTTTCCCTCTCTGAAAGCTTTCTTCTCTAGTTTACTGGACTCCCTTCAACAATTCTGAGTAAGAGCCACACTAGCACTTACATAGAGAGTTTCAGTTGGAGAACCGCCAGCCACTCCAGTCAGGATTTAGGGGCAGGAAGACCTGAGCCCGCCTCCAGCCAGCACAGGGGACCAAGTCCCGTCAACTTTTTCCTTATCTGAACACCAGGGTGTGTGTGGAGGAGGTGGGGGGCCCCCGGGGCAGTTAACACGCACTACTGATCATCAGTGCTACTATTAAATATCACTTTGTTTCTTTCATTTGGTGCCAAAATCTAGGTGTGAACCGGCGTTTGTTTTTGAAGAAGCTTTCTTATTTTCATTTCTTATGAAATCAGTTTTCTTACTTGTAAAACTAGAAACAGTGCAAATACATGTACAACAGCCAATAGGTATTTAAAACAAAAAACCTTGTTGTTACAATATTTACTAGAGAAATACCATGCAGGCGCTAAAAATGATATTCACCTAACTGTGCCATGCTATCCTGGATTGGATCTTGGAACAGAAAAGAGACATTAGTGGGGTGCCGGGGTGACCCAGGTTGAGCATCTGGCTTGGGCTCAGGTCATGATCTTTCAGTTCATGAGTTCGAGCCCCGCATCGGACTCTCTGCTGTCAACGCAGAGCCTGCTTCGGATCCTCTCTCTCCCTCTTTCTTTGCCCCTCCCCCACTTGTCTCTCTCTCCCTCTCTCAAAAATAAATAAACATTAAAAAATTTTCATGGGAATGAAAGCTGGTGCAGCCACTCTGGAAAACAGTATGGAGGTTCCTCAAAAAATTAAAAATAGAACTACCCTACGACCCAGCAATTGCACTACAAGGGATACAGGTGTGCTGTTTCAAAGGGACACATGCACCCCAATGTTTATAGCAGCACTATCGACAATGCCCAAAGTATGGAAAGAGCCCAAATGTCCATTGATGGATGAATGGATAAAGAAGATGTGGGATACATATACAATGGAGTATCACTCAGCAATCAGAAAGAATGAAATCTTGCCATTTGCAACTACATGGATGGAACTGGAGGGTATTATGCTAAGTGAAATTAGTCAGAGAAAGACAAATATCATATGACTTCACTCATATGAGGACTTTAAGACACAGAACAGATGAACACAAGGGAAGGGAAGCAAAAATAATATAAAAACAGGGAGAGGGACAAAACAGAAGAGACCCTTAAATATGGAGAACAGAGGGTTACTGGAGGGGTTGTGGGGGGGGGGGGATGGGCTAAACGGGTAAGGGGCATTAAGGAATCTACTCCTGAAATCATTGTTGCACTGTATGCTAATTTGGATGTAAATTTAAAAAATCAAATAAGTAAGTAAATAAATAAATAAAATGAAGACAGGAAAAGAAATAATAAAATTTTAGAAAGAAAAGAGTAGTGAAAAACTGGTAAAACCCAAATAAGATCCAGAGTTTAATTAATAGCGTTAATGTTAATTTCTTCATTTTGATAAAAGAGTGTTAACATTAGGGGAAGCCAGGTGAAGGGTTTCTGGGGACTTGATGTACTATTTTTGTAATTCTTTAAAAAAAATTTTTTTTAATGTTTGTTTATTTTTGGGAGAGGGAGACAGACCGCAAATGGGAGGGGCAGAGAGAGAGGGAGACACAGAATCCGAAGCAGGCTCCAGGCTCTGAGCTGTCAGCACAGAGCCCGACGTGGGGCTTGAACCCATGAACCATGAGATTATGACCTGAGTTGAAGTCGGACGCTCAACTAACTGAGCCACCCAGGCACCCCCTATTTTTGTAATTCTTGTTCAAATCTAAGATTATTCTGAAATAAAAATTATAACGATATTCATGAGGTGTTTGGAATATAGGAATGTTTAGGCTGAAATTTTGAAAGAAAAAAGCAGAATTCAAAATTGTATGACAGTGTGAGCACAACTATGTAAAAGTTTTTTCATAGAAAAAAAGGAAAAATATGCAAATTATCAAGAGATGTTTGGGTTGGCCATGAAACAGAGTAATTTGAAGGTTATTTTTTATTGTTTTCCAATTTTCCCTTAATATGGGATCTCAAGCACTCAGAGCTCTTCAGAGGCCCTGGACCTCAGAAGGGGCTGGTTAATTTCTGCAGAAAGGGCCTGATGGAAAGGCTGTCTGATCAGTGTGAAGGCAGGGGAGCAGATCCCCGCAGGCCAGGTTACGGCCACTGAATGCTGTCTGTGGCCAGGCCACGCCCACCCACTGGCTGGACAATGCGGGGATCCAGCTCAGGTTTAGATCCTAGACCAATTACTTGCTAGCTTATGACTTTGGGCAAGTTTCCTAACCTCTCTGCCCCTCAGTTTCCTCATCTGTAAAGTGGAGCTGCTGACAACTGTACCAACGTTTTATGGTGGTTATAAGGATTGAATGAGTATATATATATATATATATATATATATATATATATATGTAAATATACGTACATATATATATGGTAAGTATATATATAGTAGGCATATATATATATTTTTTTATTGACTAATATCACTTAGCATAATACCCTCTAGTTCCACCCATATAGTTGCATATGGCAAGATTTCATTTTTGATTGCTGAATAATATCCCATTGTATATATATACCACATCTTCTTTATCCATTCATCCATTGATGGACATTTGGGCTCTTTCCATACTTTGGCTATTGTTGATAGTGCTGCTATAAACATTGTGGTGCATGTGTCCCTTTGAAACACCTGTATCCCTTGGATAAATGCTTAGTAGTGCAATTGCTGGGTCATAGGGTAGTTCTGTTTTTCATTTTTTGAGGAACCTTAATACTGTTTTCCAGAGTGGCTGCACCAGCTTGCATTCCCAACAATGCAAAAGAGATCCTCTTTCTCCACATCCTCGCCAACATCCGTTGTTGCCTGAGTCGTTAATGTTAGCCATACCTCATAGGTATCTCATTGTGGTTTTGATTTGTCTTTCCCTGATGATGAGTGATGTTGAGCATTTTTTCACGTGTCGGTTGGCCATCTGGATGTCTTCTTTGGAGAAGTGTCTATTCATGTCTTTTGCCCATTTCTTCATCAGATTGTTTGTTTTTTGGGTGTTGAGTTTGATAAGTTCTTTATAGATTTTGAATACTAACCCTTTATCTGATATGTCATTTGCAAATATCTTCTCCTATTCCATAGGTTGCCTTTTAGTTTTGCTGATTGTTTCCTTCACTGTGCAGAAGCTTTTTGTTTGATGAGGTCCCCATAATTCATTTTTGCTTTTGTTTCCCTTGCCTCTGGAGACGTGTGGAGTAAGAAGTTGCTGCGGCCAAGATCAAAGAGGTTTTTGCCATCTTTCTCCTCGAGGATTTTGATGGCTTCCTGTCTTACATTTAGGTCTTTTATCCATTTTGAGTTTATTTTTGTGTCTGGTGTAAGAAAGTGGTCCAGGTTCATTCTTCTGCATGTCGCTGTCCAGTTTTCCCAGCACCACTTGCTGAAGAGACTGCCTTTATTCCATTGGACATTCTTTCCTGCTTTGTCAAAGATTAGTTGGCCATACGTTTGTGGGTCCATTTCTGGGTTCTCTGTTCTGTTCCATGGATCTGAGTGTCTGTTCTTGTGTCAGTACCATACTGTCTTGATGATGACAGCTTTGTAGTATAGCTTGAAGTCCAGGATTGTGATGCCTCCTGCTTTGGTTTTCTTTTTCAAGATCGCTTTGGCTATTCGGGATCTTTTCTGGTTCCATACAAATTTTAGAATTCTTTGTTCTAGCTCTGTGAAGAATGCTGGTATTATTTGGTTATAAGGATTGAATGAGTCTATATATATATATATATATATATATAGTAAGTATATATATATATATATATATATAGTAAGTATATATATATAGTAAGTCAATATATATATTATATATAAAGTCAATATATATATATTAAGTATATATAGTAAGTATGTATATATATATATATATAGTAAATATATATATAGTAAGTATATATATAGTAGGCCTATGTTTGTTAAGGAAAAAAGTATTGCCTGTGTCACCAGAATGAACGTAAATATTCCTCTTTGTCTCTTCGTCTAGATTCCAAGTCTCAAGTGTGAGGGACAGGTTAAGGATGCCAGGTTAAGGATGCCAGGTTAAGGATAAATGAGGATCCAGTGGGGGGTCCAGCTTCCATAGAGAAGGGGTGCTGCCTCCCAGTCAGGCTGCACAGAGAATTGAGAAACCAGGGAGGGGAACAGGTTCCAGGCTGGGAGGTGCTCAGTAAAGAATTGTGGAGTGAATGACTGGATAGGCAAGCTGAACAAACACAGGCAACAACTAGGAGACTGAAAAGCTGGTTAGGGAGGAGGAGGAGAGGTGGGGACACAGAGCCGGGAAAGAGAAGCTCTTCATGATGTGTCCGGCTTGTCACCTGTAGGGTGATGGGGCGTTCAGACCCCTCCCTCCATGCTGTGCTCAGAGTGCACCTCAGCCAGGGGTGGGGGGCAGAGATATAGGAAAGGCGAGGGAAAGTTGCACACGATGAGTCCAGGCACGCGACTGGTAAAGCACTCTTTTTAATTTGGGGGAAGCGTTGGAGTGGGGAAGTTAAAAACAGTTGGGGAGCCCCGGGTTTCTGAAGTTGGGAGACAGGCCAGAGGGAAGACCTCAAGGACCTCACCTGTGCTGTGGAAGCAGCCCCTTGTCACAGGATTCAGCGCCTTCAGCTGGTGGGGACATTGGGGGAAGGTGTACTCAACTCCGCTGACCTTTCCCAGCACCCTCCCGCCCCCATCACAGGATCTGAGCCTCTGCTTGCGGTCTAGGTCTAGTTCTCCTGTAGAAAGGACTCCGGGGTCCTCCAGATCCTCTCCTTCCCTCCTCCTACCAGCTCCCCAGGTTAGTTCTGGCCACGTGGGGCGGGGCGTGCCCCCCAGGGGCCGGCCCACAGTGTCTTACTTTCTGGGAGCACTCCCTTGGGGTTCCTTGACATCCTTAAGTATTTTGATAATCTCCCACAACTATGTTATAAATTCTGGGGTGGGATCAAGAGAGAGGAAGTGAGGGGCCGAGACCCCACCTGCCTCCCCAGGTACAGCACAGAGGAAATTAAGTGAGCCTGGGTTACAGGGCTTCGGTGAAGAGAGGTTCTGCCAGGATGTCTCCTTTGATCTCACTCCAGCCCACGCACTGTAATCCTGAGGCAGAAGCTCTGGGCTGGGATTCTAATTCCAGGTTCTGACACCAGAACCCCAGCGACTCTGGGCAGCATGATTTTCGTTCTACGTCTGCCTGGACTAGCCAAAAGGTCAAGTCACTTGGCCACTCTGAGACTTTTTCTTCGGTCAACTGTTGGGATGGTCATGGCTGGTGGGTGGCAGCTGGCGGGAGCGGTGTGGTGTCCCAAGGTGCCCCAGGCAGGGGCGATGGGACCAGGTCTCCACGCCCGGTACGCCTGCCTGCCAGCCTGCCCTGTCCTGGGGAAAGGCTCCTTCCTCTCCCTGGGCCCTGCTGCCCTCTGCTGGTCGAGGTCCAGCCACCTGGCCAGTGCCCAGGGGAGGTCAGGAGCCAGGGCTGGGAGTCCCATCGAGTGTCCAAGAGCCCAGCTCTACCACTCACTGCTTCTGGCCCCACTCTTTAGCTTTCTGAACCGGTTTCGTCCTCTATAAAGTAAGGGCATTGTGAGGACCGAATGAGGGGGGATGTGCAGAATGTTACCTGCAGTGCCTGGCCAGACAGGACTCTGGGATGCTCTTCTGGCGGGCGGACAGGGGCACGGGTCCTACAACAACCCTGTTTCAGATTTGTGGGTGTGACGGGTGAGCTCTGCATGCGTGTCTTTCCTTCAGCAACAACCCCCGACCCCCACCCCGCTCCTGTGTATCTCAATGGCAGGAGCAGGCTGGGAGTGAATGTCAGACGCTCCCTCCCCCGCCGGTTGTGTCCACATTGGAGGTCCCATGGAGGATGGAGAATGGAGGCTTAGAAGGTAAGGACCACGTCCTGCTCACTCGCATACCCCCGCTGCTTGGTGTTCAATGTCTAGAACAGGAACCGCACGTGCTAGGCAACCAATACATACGTATTTCCTAATCAAACGCATCGAGTGTCTGCCCTGAGATTAGCACTGGTCCAGTCTTTGTGTTTCTGCAGATGTGAGCTCTGGAGGAAATTCCAGCCCATCCTCCTGCCTCCCCTTGGAGGGTCGGGCCAAATCCAACCTGTTTAAACAGAAGCATTTAGCTGGAGATCCAGCCTTTAGAACGCAGGGTGAGCCGTCAGCTATCTGGCTCTCTTTTGGATCTCTCTGTCCCTCAGCCTGCTTTCGGGCTTGGTTGGTTCCCAGCCAGTGGCTTCGGGGTGACTTCCTGGGGTCCGTGAGTTTTCATCCTCCAGGGGAAGGGCCCCCAGGGGCAGAAGGAGGCCCGAGAAAACAAAGAGGTTGACCTGAAGTGGGATGATCTGGCAGCCACCCTCCCCTCCCTGCACCCGGATGTGGTGCTGTCCAGGCAGAGGGAAGCTTCGTGACTCACAGAGTGTGCCCCACCCTCCCCACCCCCAGGATGCTAGGGAGTGGCCTGTCCTGGAGGAGGTGACTTGGGGTCCCCACCCCCGCCCCCCCCTTGCCTTCCCGGCAGGCAACCCCAAGACCGGTGGAGGCGGTGTGGAGAAATGAAGACACTGTGGTTTGTGGCTCTTGGCCCCAGCTGGCCTCTGGGCTGTGCCTTCGCCTGGCTCCCACCAGTCTGGCCGCCGCCCTGCCAGGCGGGCTTGTGAGGAACTGAAAGGGGGGCTTGGCGGGTGAGGAGGAGGAGAACAACAGCCCATAATAACAACCTGGCTCCTGGGCCAGGCGTCTCCAAGTGCTGCCACTTGCCGTGCCCTCCTGTGACACCTGGGATGGCTGCGTGGGGTGGCCTGGTGGGATCCGCCTGCCTCTCCCACTGCCTGGGGAAGGCGCTCGCCTTCTCCAAGTTTCTCACGCAGGGGAGAGGACGGCATTCTTCCCTCACAGTGTCCCCACCCTTCCCACAGTCCACCATGCCGCCACCACGGCCTCCGGCCCAGGAGTCACCCGGCCTTGACCTGTGCGGGCTTGTTTCTTCTGTAGTGTCTGGACGTCTGTGGCTGCCCAACTGGTCTCCTGCTCCCGCCTCTGCCTCCCAGCCGTCCTGCCCCGTCCATCACCAGACTCTCATCTTCAGGCTGTTCCCACAGCAGGGAAGCAAAGCCCAATTCCTTAGCCAAGGGGCCTGTGCAAAGACGGTGGACCCTTTGGGGCGTGTGCAGTGAGCAGGGGGTGAACAAGTCGGCAGGTCCACAGGCTTCCTGGGAAAGGTGGTGTCGGAGCTAGACTCTGAAGGATTTGGGGACGGAGGGGGAATTTGAACAGGCAGTGATCAGGAGGAAGGGCACGCCGAGGCGGGCCAACAGCCTGAGCAACCGTACTGGTCCGTGGTGCTCCCTGGTGCGGTCCCCCACACGTGGCTGGAGTGTCAGGTGTCTGGACAAGAAGTAGGGGAGGTGGCCTGCAGCCAGATGCAGGAGACCCCAAGTCCCCGTCTGGGGAAGCAGGACGGCCTTCTCTGGGCAGAGGGGCTCGGGTGACGTGACTGGATCCGTGCTTCGGAAAATGGCTGTGCTGGTGGTGGTGAGGAGGATGAAGGAGGCAGGGGGGATTATGCGGCAATCGAGGCAGGACGAGGTGTGAGCCTGAAGTGGAGCACTGATCCTTTCGTCCAGCCCATGTTTCTTTGTGCTTCCTATAGGCTGGGCACTGCTTGAGACACAGGGGATTCCAATAAACCCAGTCTGGGCTCTTGGGGAGCCCGCAATCCAGCAGGGGAGACAGACAGGACCAGGGCACATGGTGAAGAGAGTAAAGAAAGTAAAGGAGAGCAGCCAAGGGCGGGGCGAGGCAGAGAAAGCTAATGTGTGTCCCCGACTCAACTGCTCCCCTGCAGGGACCCCATCAAACCAGGCACAGTCCGCTTCCCCTGCTGTGTGGTGGCTCCAGAAGCCCCTTCCCTGTGCACCACTGCGCCCTCCATCTCCCTGACCGCCCCCCCCCCCCCCCCCCGGCCTCCCCTCTGCTCAGAGATCAGCTCTTCTCTGCCCTTAACCTTGCAGCATGTGTTCTGGGTGTGACGCAGTGACCGCTGAGTTAAGCTTCAGGCCTACCTCCCGCCATGTGACCTTCTTCCTCAGGAAACCCGTCCGGTAAGGCCTTCCACTGATTGGATGAGGCCCACACAATACGCAAGGTCATCTCTCTACTCAAAGCCTACTGACTTAAATGTTAATTACATGCAAACAATATTTTCAGGAGCAGCATCCAGGCTGGTGTTGGTCCAAACGACCAGGCACTGTTACCTAGTCAAGTTGACACGTAAAGTAACCTTCAAGCCTGTTTCTTTCTCTATCTAATCATCTCATTCCTGGTAGAACACCGACTGCCAAGAGATAAGAGGCAAGGAAGCGGGACCTATTCTTCCCGTTTACCAGGTGAGAAGACTGAGCCCGTCCCAGGACCAAGCACATCACTCCTTCCACCTCCGTGTTAATCCTCTCAGCCCCACATCCTTTCACTCTGCTTGCCTTGCAAAACTTCACACGGCATCTCAAGCTCTCAGGTCACCACGATGGGACACGTGTTCCCCCCTATGCTTACCTGTGGTCCTCTTTCCGGGGAAGGGCTTTCTCTCCAGGTAACTTCCCAACCACCTCTTCAGGCTGGGGTTGGGACCCTCCTGTGCTTATGCAGGGCACTGTAAACACACCTGGCTTTGAGGGCACAAACCGCGGTTCCCGTGTATTATCCCCAGCTCTTGTCACAGTGTGGGGCACACCAGAGAGCTCGTGAGACACCAGGCTGTTGAAGGAACAGATGACAGTCCCTGGTTGTCTCAGGGAAGGAGCCTACGCCCCCTCCCCCGTCTCCTAACTTCTTGTTCAACATCTTGCCCTCAAGTATAGGACATACTGTCCAGCCCAGCCGTACTCCGTGCAATTCATTCCATGCTTCCTGCATCTTCCTTTATGGCCGGCACTGTGCTGGGTAGCGGACAAGCATTTTGTCACTTTGTTCCCGTAGCAACCCTGTAGGATGGGTATGATTGTTCCCATTTGCTAGATGGGGTATTGAGGCTCAAAGAGTGTTACCTCTCATAAAATCACATAGCTATGGAAAATGAGAGCACTGACATTCAAACCCAGATCTGCCACTGACTCCAGGGATGGAACAATCATCAATGCCAAAAGGCCAAGCCACATCCTCAGCTAGGAGCTGAGGGACAAAAAGATGAAGCCAATAGGATCCTTACTTCAAGGAAGTCAAGGTCTAGTGCAAGAAGACAGAGGCACAAGAAGTCAGTGTGAAAAGCATCATGGCGACATAAATATCAGCGCTCCAGGAACACGTATTTTGGGAAATTACAGAAGAGAGCGGTCTGAGCTGGGATTGGGGAGGGCAGGAAGCGGAGAATAGGGAAGAACATTCTGGGCATGGGGTATGCTTGGCGGGGAGGAAAATCAAGCTAAAATCTAGGCCAGGAAAAGCTATTTCCCTTCCCTAGCAGTTTCTAGTAAAAGCCTGAAACAGAGCCTGTAATCCACGTGGGGTTTTTAGAGCGGGCCCCTAACACCATTTCACCTGCCTCCGTTCAGTTCTGTAACCCAAGCTGTGAGCCCTCACCAGGCAGAAGTGGTCCCTCCCTCGAGCTTTTTCTAAAGAAACCGAAGGGGTGTGTGTTTGTGGCTGGTTCTACGTGCTAGGACCTCATCCGATAAGTTGAAGGCCTTAAGAAAAATGACCGATTTGTCGAGGAAGAAGGAATTCTGCCTCAAGTCAGCAACACAGAAAGCCTGCCTGAGTATCCAGCCTGCCACCCTGCAGAATTCAGCCTCAAGACTGCAACATCAACTTACCTGAATCTCCAGCCTCCTCCTGCTGGCCCCTCTGATCATGTGAGATAATTAATATAATATCGAGTATATTACGTATATTACAGCTCTGCAGTATTACATATTTATCATAAACTAAAATAAGACTTGTGAATGTTTTGTGAGCACTTACTGTGTGCCAGGCACCTGCTAAGTTCTTTGCGTGTGTCTCATGAGGCTCTTACTCATCTAAAGGCTCCATGACATCATTTGTGATTGGTCCCATTTCACAGATGAGGATATTGAGATGCAGAGGGTGGAAGTAATTTGCCCAAGGTCCTAAGGTGACAAAGCCAGGTTTGGATCCAAGAGGTTCCCCTCCAGTGCCTACAGGTGGTGAATTCTTACCTGCTACGGAACATGCGTGTAAAGCAAGAGACATGATATAACTGACAAAAGATGTTGTTTTACTTGTTATAGTTACCACTGGATGGGCAAGGGGGAAGGGGGAAGGGGGAAGGGCAAGGTGTGAGTTCTGACCCAGGTTCCTAGAAGCGCAAGGTCCTGAAGGTGCAGCCCTGGGAACAGCCGCTAGGCGGCACCAGGCTGCACAGGCTGCTTCCGGATGTGCGGTCCAGGCTGGGGGCTGGGCGTCTGGTAGTCATTCTAGGCCACTCCAGGGCTAGCCCCCACAGGGCTGGTGGGCTCTGGAATCCCCTTCCTCAGGCCTCAGGGGGGTTACGCTCCAGTCCAGGGACCACAGACCCGGGGTCCGGTGCCCGGCCTTCATGGTGTCCATCTGTTTTGAGGTGCAGTTCGGTAGTCACAGCCTGGGGACTGGGTCTAGCCCAGTCAAGTGGGCAGAAAGAAGGTCAGCACCCAGCTCCTTCCTATGCTGCTGGGGTGGTGGGGGCAGGGAAGGCCTCAAGATGTCAGGTCAGCACACAAAAGCTCCGGGTAACCCTCCTCCAGAAGTTGCGACTGCGGCTGCTCAGGGCCACCTCGGCTGCTTCCTGGAAGACCGCGTGGACGTTTTCCTGGAGCAAGGCCGAGCACTCAAGGTAGGCCACTGCGCCCACGGACCTCGCCATCTCCTGGCCCTAACAGAGAGAGTGCACAGGGCTGCCATGAGGTACAGGACTTGGGGGCCTCACGTCCCGCCTCCCCGCAGCCCTCGTGGTCATCCTAGGGAGTCTCCAGGACAAAAGTGGAAGGAGAGTTTTTCTAGGACCCCTACAGCTCCTGCCCCCGATCTCGACCAAGCACTCTCGTGGCTTCGTTGGGTTTCCTGCCTCAGCTCCAGGATGGGTCCCTGCCTCTCAAGGCACCAACTAATTGACTTCCCAGGTATGTAGCAGAGAGGGGCCTGCAGAAGAGCTAAGTGTTCTTCTCCAGACCTCAGGTTCCCTATCCGTGAAGTGGATGGGTAGGATTATCTGAATGTGCACACCACTGGCTCTCTCTTCCATAGGCAGAACCTTCCAGAGTGTTCTAGGTACCACTTCCAAACCCAGGCAATTCTGAGATGACCCCTGCCCTGACCCACTCTTAAGTGTGCTGGATGTCTGGCCCTGCTGACAGGCTGGGCTACATCAGCGTACCCAGAAGTTCCCCCCGCCCCCAGAACCGGGCCCCTGGGCAGAGTTTCCTACCCTGTGGTAGGTAACAGGCTCCAGTCTATTTTTCCGCAACTTCTTCACCAGCGACTTGTCCTTGCGCAGGTCCGTTTTGCAGCCCACGACAATGAGGGGCACCTCCTTGCAGAAGTGGTTCACCTCTGGGTACCACTGCGGGGAGGGGGGCAGTGCAGGTGTGTATTAGTCATAGGGACTGTTCTTTTCTGCAGATGGGGAGGATGGGTCACTCTCCTGCTCCCCAGGCAGACTCCAGTGGTGATAATCAGTACAGCCAACATTTAGGGAGAACTACTCTGAGCTAGGCTCTAAGACTTCACATGTATGATATCATCAATCCCCCAAGTCCCTGTGAAGCAAGTTCTATCATCAGTCCCATTGTACAGATGCACTAACTGAGGCTTGGAGAGGCTGTATAACTTGGCCTTGGCCACACGACTAGAAGTGGCAGGATTTGAGTCCAGGGGCTGGGGCCCAGAGCCCTGCTCCCACCTGGTCTAGAATCCTGCCGCTCTGCAAGGTAAGGGCTCCCAAGTCCACCTCCCAGCTGGGTAAGATATATAAGGAAATAAGTCATCCTTTAAAAATAAAGCAGCTCACAAAATGGATGCAGCAGCTGTTTGCCTGTCGGAGGGAACACTTCTGTTCTGTGTCAGCTGCTCTTTGGAATGTGAGGCTCCGGGGCCTGGTTATTCCAGCCTGGACAACCACTGGGAAGTCTAGAATCTGGAGACGGGGGCTTTATATGTCTAGGAGTGCATGCCTGCTCAGTTTGTGTTCTGGAAAAATACTGGCATCAAACCGTCTGGCTCCTGGAGACAGATGGGGCCCAGGTGGGGTCCTGGGCTGACTCCCCAGACCCCAACCCCCTCCACACAACCGCACTTGAAAACAGTCTCCAAAAATGGTCTCCACCATGACTTCACCTTGCTAAATCCAACAGTGAATCCTCAGCCTTCAACCTACCTGAGCCCTGGCACCAGCCAGGGATCTCTCCCTCCTCTACGACCTGGGTGGCGCTTTGCCCTAGGACCCTGCTCTCTTGGTTCTTCTCCTTGGGTCTTCAAGGGTCCTCCCTACCCCCACCCCATCTTGTCCAAAGCTGTTCCCCACTAGCAGTCCCCAAATGGATCTGCCCAGCCCGGCCTGGCCCTCTCCTGGGAACGGCAGACTAAGACCTCCGCCTGTCTACCTGGCCCTCCACTGGGATGTCCAACAGGCCCCCATCTCCCACCTCCTCACCCACCCCTTGTTCCTTCTCATCTGAGCGGGGGGAAATGGCAAGGCTACCTTCCACTTGCTCTGGTCAAGGCGTCTCTCCCACCTACATCCAATCTGTAAATCCTGATGGCTTTCCAAACAGGGTCTATACCCACCCACCTCTCACCATGCCCCCTGCTAGCACCCTGGTCACAGCCACCACCACCCACCATCTCTCCTAGGGCCCCAGCACCTAGAACAGTGCCTGGTGCACAGATGTGTTGCCATTTTATTTTTATTAAATTAAAAGAAATTTTTTAAAATATTTATTCATTTTTTGAGAGAGAGAGAGAGAGAGAGAGAGAAAGAGAGAGAGCGCGCGCAAGTGAGCATGAGTGGGGGAGGGGCAGAGAGACAGGGAGACACAGAATCCAAAGCAGGCTCCAGGCTCCGAGCTGTCAGCACAGAGTCCGATGCGGGGCTTGAACCCACAAAGCGCAAGATCATGACCTGAGCCAGTCAGATGCTTAACCAACAGCGCCACCCGGGAGGCCCCATCAAGGCTGCCACTTGAATAGATGTGTATCTTGGAGCAAAGGATCCATTCTGGAGATAATACTACTATGGGCTCCATCAGGTTGTTAGATGGAGTGAACAAGTGAACGTGTGGAAGTGCCCGCCCACAACGGTGCATGGCATAAGGAAAGTTCTCAATAAATATTATCATCGTCACTGTGGTTAATGTTACTGATGCTGTCACCAGCTGTGCTCCGGAACCCTGAAGCACACAGTTCACGTGGAGGCCTGGCAGCAGTGGGGTAGGAGCAGAAAAACTCAAGGGACCACATCCCTGACACCTGGGGGCAGGGAGAAGCCTTGGGAACCCCCGACATACCTGGGGGGTGGGTAGTTTGGGAGGCTGCTAAAAGCTAGCGGTCACACAGAAGGGGGCTGAGCTGCTAGAAGCTGACCATTCATGCATCTTTGGGCAGGCCCAGGCTGGGGATATGCAGGGGCCCCTGAGTCATCCAGTATTCTCAGGCAGGGTCACCAAGGAAAGAGCCACAGCATTCTGAGTCCAGTACAGAGCAGGCAAGGAGCACTGGACTGGGAATATGAGGCCAGACCCTGCCACCAAATCCCTACGGCACCTCTGGCAAGTTGCTACCCTTGCTCTGGGCCTCGGTTTCCCCATATATATGCTAAAGGTGCTGGACTGGATGCCATCCAGGGCCTGCCACACTCTGGCAGTCTGCTGAGTCAAGGGTGGGGGCAGAGCGGAGTGGCCTGGTTATGGGGACTGTACCTCCCCAAGTCCCTGGTACCTACCCGGTTAAAGATGTTGTCAAAGCTGTGTGGGCTGGTTACATCAAAGCAGAGGAGCAGGACACTGGCATCAGGGTAGAACAGGGGCCGCAGGCGGTCATAGTCAACTTGTCCTGCGGAGAGTGGGGGTGGTCACTCCCTCCAGATCTCCCCCAACATCAGGGAGGTCATCCCACCAGACAGGGGCGTCTGGATCAGGGCCTGGTTGTGTGCCTCAAGGTCTTAGCAGATTCAGTGCTTAGCTGGTCATTCCACGTGAATGTCTCCCTCGGGGCAGTGTTCCCCTGGCTTGCCCGTGGGATGTGCCAGCCCTGGCCTGGGTGACACCACTTGCTGAGAGAGCCCTGTTCTGGAAGGAGCGGAGGGGAGGGCGGAAGCCCAGTCTGCAGGGACTGAGCCCATCCCGCAGAAGCCTGCTTTGCCCCGGGCATGGGGCTGAGGACTAAGAAGCGGTAGGACCCTGGGGAAAGGCACCTTGGCGCATGCATGACGGTAAGGGGGCTGCTGGGCCTCCCTGGGGTTAGCGGTCAGCTCTGGCATGGATGTGACCGAACCCTCATGTAGGCGAAGTCAGGAAGCTGGAGGGCAGAGGTCAAAGTCAGGCAGTTCTTACGGAAGCTAAAGCCAAGGTGGAATGCTTAGGAGGCCAGGAACAGTTCACCCCTTGAGAGGAAGGCGCTCTGGAATCCCCCTTGTCTGCAGGATGCACTTGGCTACCCTGGGCTGGGGGAGGCAGCAGACACAGGCACAGAGGCAAAGTGGGTTCGGGTTCCTGGGGACCCTAACCCTGGCCAACACCTGTCCCTTGGTGATTGGTTGGCCTCCCTGGTTCAGAAGGAAAGGAGTAGGGCTTGGCTTCTGGGCATGTGAGGCTCCCCTCCCGCCCTCGCAGCCCTGCATACCCACCTGCTGTGTCCCAGATTTGGAGGTTCAGGGGTTTGCCCTTCATTTGCAGATTAACGGTGACCCGCTCAAACACAGTGGGGGTGTAGCTCTGAGGAAGAAGGGGACAAGATGCAGGCTGTGAGGACAGCTTCTGAAGCAGGGTGGCCCGCACTGCCCAGGCCAGAGAGAGCCCACGAATGCCTGCAGCACAGCTCCGGTTTGGGAGTCTGACGGTGTGAGGGAGACAGTCTCCGGGAAGCAGGCTGTGGCCAGCAGGGTTGAGGCCTCGAGCTGCCGCTTCCTCCTATTTGCCCCAGCAAGGCCCTGAACCTCCCCGGCCTTCTTGACGGTAAAGTGGGAATATTAAAAGCACCGAATGCAGGGTGCTGCTGTAAGGATTCAGTGAGAGGCTCTGTGCAGAGCCTGGCACAAAATAAGCACTCTACACATGCCAGCCACTGTTATTTTTATCTTTGTCCCCCTGGATGGGGGACTGTCCCATTTCTGAGTCTTCCTTCATTCTGTCCCCTCCTCCTAGAATGACATTAACCTACATCTGTTCGTTCGTTCATTCATTCATTCGTTCGTTCACACATTCATTCAGTAAACATCGGCACCTTCTCTGGCTCTGGATATTGGGGAACAAGTAATAAACAAGGCTCACTGTGTGCCCTGGGGAGCTTTGCAGCTTTTGGGGGGGAGGGTCCCTGCTTTGTCTCTCAACCTCTCAGGCCCCTGCCCCATGCCACGTCCCCCAGGATGCCTTTCTGGAACCCTTCCCACACCCTCTCTATTTCTGCCTTTCTTATTTGCCCTGCGGGCATCAGGAGGAAGTCACCCAGACCACATGCCCTTCCTGCCCAGGCTGAGAGCCTGACTGCATTCCTTCTCCGTAAAGGCTGGGTGAATGGAAACAGGGTGGGTTTTGCGCACAAGACGCAGAAATGAGAAGGGGGAGCTTCTACGGATGGGGTCTGAGCAACAGGTGAGGAGGTTTTCAAAACTCTACCACAACACAAGCCCTTGGCTGGAGCGGGAAGCTAGACCAGCTACGTCTTGGGTCCCCAAGCCTCACCCGCTTGCTCAGGGTTGGCTGGCGGGATCACAGCATAGGGAGACCCTGTCCTCCCCCCTTCCAATGCCAGGTGGGGCCCCCAGCTGCCTGTGACTCAGGAGGACTTCAAGCCTGCCTGCCTGCCTGCCCGCTGGCATTCTGAGTCAGGCCCTGGCTGCGTGGAGGGGCGGCCCCTTAGTGGTGGGTCAGTGCGGTCCTCCAGGCCACGTGGGAAGGTACAGGGGGAGGATGGAGAAAGGTGAGTCCCAAAGTGGGCAGATGGGGAAGTCGAGGCTGACCCTGGGATAGAGGTTCAATCCGCCCTGGACCCTAGCCACCTGTCACTCTCTCTACTAGTGGGTACAGACGAGGGCTCCACCCACCTCCCCAGCACCCCCCTGCCCTGGCCCCCTCCCCTCAGGCCCTTTGTCTGGTGGGAGGCAGCGTGACTTGGTGGCTAGGAGCACTGGCTTTGGAATCAGATGTTCCCGCTTTAGGACTGGCTCTGGCCCTCACCAGCTGTGTGACTTTGGGCCCGTCCCCTCTCTGGTTAAAGAAGAGTCTCCCTTTTTAGTGTAGGGGAGACCGACTGGCAGGCAAGGCCCAGCATCAATGCCCACTACTTAGAAAGCTGGTCGCCAGGGGCAATGTCCGCGCCAGCTGCCATCCATCCATCCCTCCAGGGGATGCGCCCTTCCCCTGCCTATCACCGTGGAGGGCACTGACACCTGCTTCCACTCACCCACTCACCTGTGGCAGGACCCCTCCTGATGTGACGCGGAGGGCAACCTGCCACAAAGCTCTTGGGAGACACGTGTCAGTACCTCGCAAATGCCTGTGGAGATGACAGCGTCGTGCACATTTTCTAGGCATCGACCATGCGTGGCCCTCCATGCGTACTGTCCCTGACCCTTGCATCCTTGGGAAGTGGGCACTATTCCCATTTTCCTGACGAGGACAGAGGAGGGAAGTGAATTGCCCGAGGTAACATACTAGACAGCCGGCTAAGGATGGAGTCAGGTCTTTCTGGCTCCAGAGGTCAGGCTCTGTCCCCGGTCATGTGCCTTTTCCTGAGGTCACCGACTCTCTGGCCCCTGGTGCCAGGAGTGGGTAGGAAAGTCCCATTCCAGGCTTCGTGGCTGGGTTGCTCCCGGGGCTTGGAACTGTCACAACCCTCCCCCCTACTCTGCAATGTCATCCTGGAGACTTTTACACCTTCTGTTGTGTTCTTTGAACCACCAGGCAGGGTCACTCTGACCATTAAGTGCCTAATCTTATCTGTTAAGCTGTCCTCAGCCAGGATGGCAGGGTGAGGCCTGAGCTAGACTAGGGCGGAGATGACTCAGGCTTGGATCTGTCCTCATGGGGCTCACAGACAGACAGATGGGTCATTATAGGACAGGAGAACGTAGGTCAAGAAGAGAGTCAGGGGTTTCACACCCATGAGAGTCCCTGTGCAGACCAGGAGGGGCTCAGCTGGTTCTGGAAGGTAGGGCTGGTGCTCTCTGCCCCCTCCCCTCCCCACTCCTCCATGGGACCCCTGGGCTTTGGAATGGTTGCTGAGCCAAATGTCAGCCAGGACTGGGCAGAGGCTGGTGCCCAGCCTGGACTGCCTCTGCCTCAGGAGCTCTCTCTACTCTGTTCCCCTGCCCCAAGGCTGGGCCACAGACAGACAAGAGTCACTGAGGCCCCTTTAAATCCCAGCCTACTCTCTGTTCTTTGGGGGCCTCCAAGTCTTCTAGCTGCTGGCTCCCATAGCTTGGAGGGCTGCCAGGAGGAGGAGTTTAGGGGCAGGAGCAGAAGGCTGGTCTGGCAGGCAGAGCACCGGGGGCTACGAAGAGTATTCTGGTCAGGGGCGGGGAGAACTGGGCTCCTGACCTGCACTGCCACCACTGGGCTCCCTAAGGCAAGACTGTCGCTGTGGCTTCACTTTTCCCACCTGTAACATGAGGCCTTTCCAGCACTTGGACCTTGTAGTTCTCTTAAAAGGAAAGGTCTTTCTTGGGCCTGGAGACAGAGGGGTCCCTAAACAGATGAGGACAGGTCAGGTCCATCCCCCTGGTGACAAGCATGTCCTCCCTTCTCCTGGCCAGCTGCAGCCTATCCTTCAAAACACACATTCCATCAACTTCCAGACGACCATTTCCACGCCGCCACCTCTCTGGAATCAGGATGAGCCTTGCCATCAGGGATGTCTCAGAGCCCAAGATACTCCTCCTAGCTGGTCTCCTGGACCCTGGCTGGCCTGGTCCCTCTGCAGGCACTCTCCCCACCGTGTCGTAATTGTTGGGTTCCCATGCGCAGCATGTGGGGGCCCAGAAACTTGTCCAACCCAACTTAAAAATGTGACTGGCCAGCGGAGGTGACGTCAGCTCCATAAACCACAAAGCAAAAGTTGGCTCGATGCTGCCACAGTGGAAAGGAAGGTCTGACACTTTTACCAGGCCTGGCCTCTCCTGCCTCCCCCCGTCGGACTCCCAGGGCTTGAGCAAACCCAGGGGTTTGGAGGATGCTGGGACAGGCAGGAGGGAGAAGAAATGCTGGAAGCAAACCCCCGGACTCCCAGGAGAACTGGGCTGAGAGGTGGCACAGTGAGTGGGTCCAGCCCCTGTCCTGGTGCCTGTGAGTCCGCGTAGACAGTCAATGAGCATGCTAGTGAAGGACTGAGGGCCCACGTGCCCAGAGCGTCCAGGATGTGCCAGGTCCACAGGGGCTGTCTCTCAGCCTTACCTTAATTCTGCCTCACCACCACTCTTAAGTCTCCTGCCCTATGAGATTGTGTGAGGAAACAGAGGCTCAGAGAGGCTAAGCAAGTTACTGAGGGCCACACAGTTTGTTAGAAGACAGCTGAGGTGCCAAACAAGCTGCCCGACCTGAGTCTGGTATGCTTTGGCCCTCCAAGACAGAGCCCACGACACGTCCGTTGTACAGGCAAGAGCTGGTGGAGAAGAGATGACATCTGCCAACTATCGGTGAGTCTTTCCTGTCGCCGGCTCAGAGGTGAGCCCTTAACCCGTACTAACTCACCCTTCACAGTGACCCTGGAAGGTGGGCACCATCCTTATTCCTCTGATGCGGTTAAAACAGGCACAGAGAGGTAGGGGACTAGCCCAAGGGTGCACAGCTTTAGGTGGCAAAGTCGTAATTCGAACCCAGGCAAGGGTGGCTCCAGTGTCCTCAGTCCCTCCGAGCCATGCCGCGCCACCAAGTGCTCTCTTAGGATCTGCCGGGTACCCAGCTGGCCCAAGTCCGTCCCACGACACCTCTCCCAGGTACGTGCCATTCTTGCCACTTTGCAGATGATACCACCGAGGCCCTCGCTGCCGATGGCGGAGCGAGAAACGCCTTGGCGCCCACACTCTGCTGGGAGACCCCTTGGGAGGCCGGGGTTGGGGGCGGGGAGCGCGCGAGGCGGGGTTGGGGGCTGCCACTCACCTCGGGGAAGGCCCCCTCAGTGAAGACCATCAGCAGCGACGTCTTCCCGCAGCCGCCGTCGCCCACCAGCACCACCTTGACGGACCGTGCGCCCGGCGGCGCCTCGGCGTCCGCGGTCTGGGCGGCCTTCATCGCGGGCCGGCGGGCTTCGGCGGGCTTCGGCTCGCGGCGCGCGGGGCGGCCGGCGGGGCAGGAATGTGGAAGGGGCGGGGCGGCGGGAGGAAGTGCGCGCCCGCGGCCGGGGGGCGGGGCGCGGGGCCAGGTGAGAGCCCGGAGGCGTGGCGAGCGGGCGCGCCGGCCCCTCGGGACGCCCTTCTGCAGCCCCTGCTGAGGGAGGGGGCCGGGGCCGCGGGAGGGGGCCTCCCCCACGCTCTGCCTCCGTCCTCGGGAGGGCACCCGGGGCTGATGAGGAGAAGACAAGGAGCTGGACAGTGTGTGGGGGCGGTGTGGACGGGGAAAGACGAAGGCACCTGGCCCCCTTCCCCTGGGAGGAAAGCGGTGGGGGGGCGGGGGTGGGGTGGGGGCGGGGGTCAGCCCGGTGGGCCTACCAGCTTTGCAGGGACAGGAGCTGGGTCCCTGGTGCCCAGCACAGGTGGGGCACCGAACGGGAGCCAGTGACTTTGGATGAATGAATGAATGAATGAATGTGCATTTCCCCCAGGGCTCTGGAATCAGAGCACACCACAATCCTCCCTCCAGATATTGAAGGCCAGGTGGGAAGGGGGTGACCCGGCCATGCCCTAATGGGTCAGTTGCTGGCGCTGCCAGGCTGGCCTGCCCTGCCCTGCAGTAGCCAGCACCAGGAAGTTTCGATGCAGGTGGCTGACCACCTGTCTCACCTTTGGCTGTGGCATAATCTAAGGAAAGTGAGGGAACCTTCCATCTATAAACTGCTTAGAGGAGCAGGGTCTGGTGCATGGTTGGTGCCATGTGTGAGTGATCCCTATTATTTAACCACCACTGACGCCCAAGGGCCTGGGGACCCTGAACGGTTCAAGACGAAGTCCCTATTCTGAGAAGCCCATGCCTAGGATGGGAGACAGGGAGGATGTCGGTGTGATTAGAGCTACAACAGAGATGGGGACAGGCAGCAGGACAGAAGCAGGGAAGAGGGGCTCCTTATCCAGGTGGGGTGGGGGTCAGGAAACCCTTCTGAGAAGAGGGGGCTGAGTGTTGAGGGGGAGGGAGAAAGGTGTTCCAAACTGAGGGAGCGGTACATGCATAGTATGGAGGCAAGAGAGAGGGGGCACTTTGGGGGGTTTGTAGTCCTTCCCTGTGATGGAAGGTGAGGTCGGGCTGGGGAGCTGGTGTCAGGAGAAGCTGAGGTTCAAATGGGGCCTGGATAGTGGAGCACTCTGGATGCTGGGAATAAATGCAGAACTGACATGAAAACTCACTGTCCCCCGACTGCCCACCCCTGTTAGCAGCCAGAATTGAAATCTTTTGAAAATGGGCACAAGGGTCTCCCCAGAGTCTGGACTGACTGTTTTCAGTGAAGCTCAAAGGAACAGAGAGGGTAGAAGTCTTTGGGTTTCACACCCCCTTCCCCACGCAGGTCATGACGTCATCCCTTGTGATGTACAAAACTGGGCAGGTGGAAAAGCACACTGAGCCCCCATTGGACCTCACTGTGGACCAAAGAGGCAGCTGGGGCAGGAGTCACTGTCTTCATTGCACAGAGGTAGAGCCCAGACCCCTGACTCTTATTCCAAGCTCACCCAGGGCCACAGGCAGCAGGTTGAATGGAGCCTCACCTGGATAGAGAGAGCATCTCATGAAATCCCCACCCTTTAGGTGCCCTTTCCTCCCCGAAACTGCCAAAGGGCTGAGCAGTGACTTGGTGCTGAGCTGGGTGTGTAGCTACGGAGCAGGGCTCCCCGCCCCAAGGAGTGGCTGGGAGGCGCCCAGTCCCCCAACGATCAGCTGTCAGCCTCATCATCCCCACTGATGCTGTCATCAGGCTTTGGGTGGCAAGGCTAGGAGGCAGGTGGGGCCAGACTGGGGGTGGAGGGAGCTGAGAGTCAGGCAGAGGCGTTTGGCCTTGGTTGCTATAGGGATAATCATTCTAATGATATCCTTGACGTCTGTCATGCCTTACAGTTTCACTGAGCACTTCCTAATAATAACAGCGCCCATTGATGGATTGCTAACCCTGTGCAGGCACTGTCCCTTCGCAGGTGGGAATCATTAGCCCCATTTTACAGATGAGGAACCTGGAGGCCAGAGAGGTTCACTTCCCGTTTGAGATTCACAGCTAGTAAGAGGTAGAACTTGAATTGGAACCCGAGTCTGGGCACGCAGCAGGGCTCTCTCCCGACATCATACCTGGTATGCAGTATTTCATTCAGCCATCAGACTGTGAGGTGGGCAGAACAAGGGATCTGCTTTCTTCATTCTACAGATTTGGGAACTGAGGCTCAGAGAAAGGCAGTGGCTTATCTCACCCTAGCTAGACACAGTCAGGATTTGAACCCAGATCTCCTGATGTGAAGCCCCAGCCTTACCTCCACTTTATGCTCATGTTTCTGCAGGAGGGAGCTTAGTTACTGGGTAAGGGGAATCTGCTCTGGTTGGCCAGGGATTTCCCTGAATCTCAGATATTGCTGGGCCCTGGACAGCACCATTTTACTGGGGCTTACTTTGGAGGTGGCCCAGGTCACAGTCTGCCTGGCCAGGGTACTGTTTACTGTTTTCTGGGGGGGGGGGGGGGGGGGCTATCCTTGAAGGCCTGTGGATGTCTCTGTCCCTTGAGACCCCACCAGTCCCAAGTCCAGAGCTCTTCTGCCACTCTGCACAGTGGGCAACTGCCTTGCAGACCCCAGAACATCAGAGGTGGCCAGGCTGGCCCTCGGCCTGCCATGGAATCCTCTCCTGGGGATGCAGGTGGCCAGGCAGGATCTTCCAGCCCCCAGCCTTGAGCACCTAAAGGCCAGAGACCAAGGCCAACCTCTGTACCCCTAGACAGCAGTGCCTGCCCCAGGCTGGCGCCCAGCTGTGGCTCAAGATGTTATGTCCAATTGACTGCCTGGTTGGACAGAGGGGAAAGGAAGGAAAATGGGGCAGAGAGGAGAGGAAGGAAAGAAGGAAGATTGGTTGACTCAAAAGAATAGACAAACTTGGAGAAATGAAAACAGGAACAAATGATCGCATAGTTGAGTAAATACAGTGCATGACCTGACTGCAGGGTCAGCAGACAGGTGACCACCCTCCAGCCTCCATCTGCTCAAGCCCACCTGGCATCCCACCGCATCCACCCTGAGGCCAGGAGTTCCCTGGGGCCCCAGCCGAGTCTCTGCTGCCGCCATGTGGCCGCTCTGCTCCCTGCACCATCATCATGAGGGCTGTGGGCTCTGCTTGGAGTTCCTGCCTTGGGGCGTGGGGTGCGTATGGGTGGTTGAAGGAGAGGGAACGTGGGTGCCGGTGGTGCATGGAACTTCAGAGGTCCAGTTACGCACCCTTGGGATGCCTTGGTGGGATTTTTGCTCCTCCCGCCTCCCTATGTGCCCTCCCCTCCCTTTCATCTCAAACACCAGATCCCAAGAGGTCTTGCCCGTGGCCAGAACTCTTTCACCCAAAACCCTGGCCGCACGTTTACTGAGCATCTCCTGGGTGACATACACTTGGCACGTGTACATTTCATTCCATCCTATCATGTATTATTCTTATCCTTCGACAAAGGAGGAAACTGAGGCCTAAAGAGGACAGATAATTTGCCCAAGATCCCACAGCTGATACGTGGAGAAGCTGAGATTCTAACCAAGGCATTTGGGGCCTTAGAGCTCCTCCACACAGAATCCCCAAAAGTCAGAGGTGTGGGGAGCCTTTAGAGTTCTTCTTAAGACAAGAAGGGGACAAGATGGGGAAACTGAGGCTCTCAACAGGAAGGGACTTGTCCAAACCATGGCAGGTAGAACCCAGAAGTGCCTCTTCTCCCAAGGTCCCTTCTGTCCGGTCTCCCCCAGATCAGCTCAACTCCAGCTACCATTTAACTGGACTTCAGGGCTGGGGAGGCAGGACTCCTGCCCTTGCCGCCTCTCCCCGCCTCCCCATTCTCGATCCTTCTGGGTGGAATGAGGTTGATAATGGGTGAGGGTGGGCAGAGGCTGAGGGGCCCTCGTGGCCCAATCTTAGTGTTTATTTAGCCTTTCTGTTTGTCCCTTTGGGTGTCTGCAGGCATAGATGACCGGGGCAGGAGAGAGGAAGTGAAGGTCTGAGCGGCAGTCGGCTGCGGATGATACAGTGGCTCGCCCTGCCCCTCCACACGCAGGTGTGGCCCAGCCGCTGCCGAGGTCAGGTCACTGACCTCCATACCTGTGCTTTTGGGTGCGGCTCGGCTGATCCCTGAAGGCTCCCAGATGGAGGGGGCCTGGGACACTGGGGGCAGGCCCACGGGCCTAGGGCTGGGAGGGGGAAGAATGGGTGGGGTGGGGGGTATAGGCAGAAAGAGAGGTCACTAGTGCACTCTGGGCTGTGCGGAATGAACCTGAAACTGAGAAGCAGCTCAGACTGCCCCGCGCTGACCAAGAGCAGCGCTCGCCGGTGTCCCTGCGCATCACTTCCAAAGCCGCTCAGAAGCCTCTTCCTCCCTCCCTGTGACCTGCTCCTCTGACCGGGCCCAGTGGCTGTGTGGCTCCCCGGACACATGCAACACCAAGTAGTTCCCCTGCCTGGGGGGTCCCTCTCTCCTCCACCAGGTGCACAGTCCTCCCTACACTGCAAGGCTCATGCTTTCGTCTCCTCCAGCAAGAGGGGGAGTCCACGAGAGCTCTTCACAGGCTTCCTGGGGGCGGCTGCTAATCCCCACCCAGATCATCCTCCAGCACTTGCTGTGATCCTCCAGGGCAGGGGAGGGGGAAACCAGAGCAGCCTGGGATCCACAGGGGCTTCTCCGCTGCCCCTCAGCCCCACCTGGAGGACTTGGTGAAAGGGGGACAGTGTAGCTTGATGGTTAAGAGCCTGAGCTGTGGAGCCAGACAGCCGGAGCTTGAATGCCTGCTCTGAGACTTTCTGGCTGTGTGATCTTGGACTAGTTGCCTAACTTCTCTGAGCTTCGGTTTCCATCTCTGCAAAAAAGGGGACGACCACAGTGCAACGGTACCTCCCTCCAAGTAGGCAGGGTTGTGGCTGGTACCAGCACGCACTGGACTTGCACCACCCTCCTCCCCTCTAAGCCCTTCTTCTGGCTCCCTTCTCCCCAGCCTCCCCCAACTTTGCTCTAGCAAGGTTGACAAATTGGCCAAGTTTTTGCCCACTCCTGCCCTTTTGTGCATGTTGTCCTCTCTTCCAGGAATGCTTTTTAGGCCTTATCCACCTTTTTCAACCTTACACTTCTTTTTGCCCTGAAGACAACTCAGCGATACCACCAGGAAGCCCTCCGTGATATTCCCTAACGCTATCCTCCACGCCAGACCTGACTCAGGGTCCCCCTCTTAGAGCTTCCCAAGCAGTCTGATGGCATTGGTCCCTGTGGTGGTCTCCTTTCCCTCTGGGCACCCAGCAGCAGGGTAATCTACTCAGAGTAACCCACACGAGTCCCTGATTCCTGGAGAAGAGACCAAGGTGATTTGGGGCTGAGCAAGGCTCCCTGGAAGCCCCCTCCTTCCTGCCCCAGCTTTATTTTGGTTCTAGAATCATTCCAGTCAGCAGACTTGGTCCCCACCATGCCCATCTCGGGTACACAGTCAACATTTCATGCAGTCAGAGGGACAGAAAGAGGGGGAAGAGAAGGTGGGAGTAAATGGCCTATGCTGCGGAGCCACTGGGGCAGAAAAGAGTCTGGCGTCTCCCCGGCTCCAGAGGCTCACCAGCTGTGTCCCCGGACCCTGTGCTGGCCTGGGCCGTGCAGACCTCCTGGTATGGGCCACAGGCCTGGGCCACAGCTGTGTTAGGTGGGGAGAGCCACAGTTCTGCCTCCAGCCCATGACCACTCTGGGCTCCCACAGCATCACTGGAGATAACTGGTTGGGCCTGGGTCTCTATAGCTCATCAGGACCAGAGGCAGCCAGCCGGAGGGCCCATGTCCTGACCTGAGGGTGGCCCCTGGGAGCAGATGCCACAACACGCCCCGCTCCCCACCCCATCCTGATGAACCAGCAGGGGCACCCACCCCTCGGCCGCCTGCTTCTCTGGGGCCGCCTTTGGCGGATGGGAGGCGCCTCAACCGGCGACATCTGGAAGGTATACGCTCTTCCTCCAGCTGGGGTGGGGTGGTAGCCAAAGCCCTGTGGGGGGAAAACAGCCCAGCCCGTTTGCTTCTGGGCAGGACCCCTGTGGGGTGCCAGTCACAGAGCTCCTCCATCAGACTTCAAGCCATCAGCCTGGAGCTAGACACTCCTAAAGCCACAACTTACTTAGCTTCTGTCCCTGCTCCCTGGCTTTCCTCTCTCCCCTACGGTTTTCTCCAGAGGGCTCCCTGCCTCCCCCCCACCCCCACCCTGCATAAACCCCTCGCCTGAGAATCTCAGGGTCTGCTTTTGGAACTCGACCTAGGACACCCAGTGCCACCTCCTTCCCCGTCTGGCATTCAAACCTGCCCCCACCCCACCCTCCATCCGGACACCCCTCCACTTCCCCTCAATGCCCCAGCTCAGGCAGCCCCTTTCCTCCAAGGCCCAGCTCGAGGGCCTCCTGCTGCACCACGCACGGGCAGCCCACAAAAGCCTCTCCCATGGGCCCCCTGCAGTCTGTATTCTGGCCCTCCCACTGCCCTCCAGCTCCCTAGAGGCCGAGGCATCTCTCTTCCCAACAGGGCCTAGCCTGGAGGTACCCCAACAAACGCCGTGGAGCCAATGCCTAATTCAGTTGGGACCGAACACAAGGACCTGGCTCTGGGCCTCTTCAGACCTCTGGGCTTTGCAAGGGTCACGGTTCAAGGGAGCAGATTTCATAGAGCGTGATTCCAGAGCCAGTGTTTGCCGCACCCTGCAGGCCTCTGCTTGGCCTGGTCTCCTGGTCACTTCTCTTGCACAGAGAAAGGCCCTCGTGTCCACTGCAGTAGGACAGTTTGTGATACGGAAGTTCATGTCCCTGCCTTGCTGAGGCTGGCTGCCTGCCTGGGACACATTTAGTTCTTTCCCTGCCCCTCAGGGCTCGGCTCCCATCTCGTCCTAGCAGACCCCAGAGCCCTCCCAAGTCCACATTCAGCACTGAGCAGATCCCCAGGGCAGGGGTCTTGCCCTCCGGACATGCTAGGGGCTGTGTCCTGTTCATGTCACGACTGCTGGTGCCTAGCACAGCACCTGGCCCCCAAGACTCACTCGGTTCCTACATGTGGCCGAGCTTGGCACTGGCCTCCCAGCAGCCTGTTGGGGATCTCAAAATGGGGGCACAAAGGGCCAGTGCCAGGCTGCCCGTTCCTGGGTCACAGCCCAGCCACAGCTGGTCCTCAGTGGGAGAAAATCCTGGGTCCCTAGACACCTGGCCAGGCCTGTTCCTCCACTGCAGTCTGGACAGACGGACCAAGATGGCTCATGGGGGCTCCAGTGGGGGACCCCAGCATTTATGGCTCCTGCTGGACTATGGAGGGGCATCAGAGCGGAGCTTGCGCCGGGCCCCAGGCAGCTCAGTGCCCACCCTGGCCCGTTTTCCAGCTGCTAGTTTCGCCGCACAGGGTGCCACATGGACACGGGCCTGCGCAGCGTGGCCAGCATCTGGTTCCAGTGCGTGGTGCCCATGCCACTGGCTGACGGCCCGATGATGACATGGCCCACGTTGTCCCCTCGGCCATCGCTGCTACTCTCAGCCACCGTCACACGGAGAGACAGGTCCTAGGGAGGAAGTGACATGGGTGCTGGGGACCGGGGGCAGTGCCGGAGGCCCTCCGTGGCTCCCAGGACCCTGTCTACAGGTGCCAGGCCCCAGCGGGCTGCCAGGAGTGGCTCCCTGAATCTGCACCCCTGATCTGCCTATGCCCACAGGCTTCTGCTGCTGCCTCCCGACACAGTGGCGGCTCTGGACTGCCAGGTTCAGATGCTGGCCTCACCACCTCCCTTGCTGTGTGACCTTGGGTTCTTCCTACTTAGCCTCCCATCTGGAGGATGGTAATAATCATAGTTTCTACCTGTACCGGGAACAAAATGAGTTAAAATGTGTCGACTGCTTAGAATAGTGCCTGTACACAGAGCATCTCAGATGTCTGGTTATTCCTAATATGATCACATGTTGGACTCACAGCTGAGGAAGGAAAAGAATGTGCTTGAGATCGAAGTGGAGAGGTTGAAACCCGAACCCAGACTGACCCTCTCTCTCTTCTCCTCACCCCCGCTCTCCCTCTTCCTCCACCGCCGCCCTGGCCCGAAGAGGTCTCCCACCCTCGGAGGCTGTGGACGAGCGGCACTACAGCCGCTCCGAGGGAAGTAGGGGACAGATGGACCGTCTGTCCCACGAGGGTGGCAGGACAAGGCAAGGACACCCAGCACCAACTCCAGACACTGGGATGTTTGCCTGGATTAGGAGCTTCCAGAGTAAGGCAGAGTTCTGGGCTTTCAAATTCAGATGGGGTGTCAGATTAGGTGGGTTCTGTACAGCCCCGTGACTCAGGGGCAGGTTTTGGCTCAGGGCACAAAAGGACGTTCTCACTGGCAGGAATGCCCCAGCATGGAAGGAGGTAGTGAGGGGAGGTGGTAAGCTCCCCATCCTCTGAGGCATGCAAGCAGGGCCACCGGTGTGGCACAGGCCATATCCTCTGTAATCCCCCACCCTTGGTCTGTGATATCTGTGCCAGGAGAGGGGTCTCCCTGGGGCCCATGACCTTCTGAGAGCCATGGAGGTGTGGGGAGCTCGGCAGGGTCTCTGCAGGTAGAGTCTCCAGAGACCTCGGGCCAGAACTGTGGGCCCTCGGGCTCCCCTGGCTCATCTCCAGGCCTTTGCAGCTCCTTCCTCCAGGAACCGGCTTCCCCCAGATCTCGGCTTAGCTAACCCCTCTCGTAAAAGCCTCCCCGGGCTGCCAAAGTCTGGCATGCGCTTAGTGGGTTAGGATTGTCTGGAGAGGCGCCTGGGTGGCTCAGTCAGTTAAGCATCTGACTTCAGCTCAGGTCATGATCTCCTGGTTTGTGAGTTCGAGTCCTGCATCAGGTGAGTACGAGCCCCTCTTCGGGTGAGCCCTGCTTCCCTCTCTCTCTCTCTGCCCCTCATGGGATTCTCTCTGTCTCCCTCTATCTGCCCTCGTTCACTTGTGCCCCCCCCCCTCTCAAAAAAAAAAGGATTGTCTGGGGATTTTCCACCTTCCCCTTGTGAGCAACAAGGAAGCAGTGCCTGTGTCCCAGCACTGACCACAGGGCTACTACCTAGTGGGTGCTCCATAAATGCCTCTCAACTAGAAAGGGGAGGGCTTGAGACAAACCAGCGCCACCTGCAGGAACCCTAAGAAGCTAGGCCGAGGGCCTGGGGTGGCCCCAGAGCCCAGGAGCCACCTGGCCTGGCCTCCACCCCTGAGCCATCCCCCCTCACCTGGAGCACGATGGCTGGCACCGAGAAGATCATGGCTTCGTTGAACACTGGGTTGGGGTCATCCCTCTTCACGGCTGTCTTCTTTTTGCTCATCTTCCTCCCATCCTGAAGCAGGTACACTTTGACGAAGGGGTCTGTGGGTGAGCAAGGGGTGGGGGTCAGGGCCAAGGCCACATCCACTTGGCATAGCTCTGCCTGGTCCTCGCAGCCCGCTGGCTCCAAGTGCCCCGAGCCTTCTCTGTTGCCATTATCTCCTACAGTCCTGCCATTGGGCCTTTATTTCTTTCCTATTTTACAGATGAGAAAACTGAGGCTCCTACACGAGTCGGGAGAAGAGCTGGGCCCTGGGCTCAGGCAGCCTGCCTCCCGGCCCACACAAGTGCTCCCTTCACGTGACGCTCTGGGGAGTGGGAAGGACCCACCGCTTCTCATTCTATAATGAGCACAGACGTCAGGCCTGAGTCACCCTGCGCCCGCTCAGTGGAGCCCGACTCTGAAATAATGAGGCCCTCTCTACTTGTCACCCTCCCCGCACTGGGTGTCCTTGCTGTACCTGCCTGGACCGTGGATCCCCCGAGGCTCCCGCTAGGTCGTTCCCCCAGCCCTTGGTTTCTAGTTCTGCTCCTGTAGACTAGGGGCATCAGGTCCTGCCTGGCACCCACACCATCCTGGTGGCCCTGGCCCCCATGTGGGATCTGGGATACAGTCCAATTTCTGGGAGTGGAGCTTCTGTCATGAATTCTAGTCCTGGGAAGCGGGTGTCTGTCTACCGTGGTTTCTTCCCAGCACCCCAGGCACCTGCTCTCAGACTCCCATCTCCCCCACCATCCCGAACTCCTGAGCTCCTGGCTCCTGAGCTCGGCCAAAGCTGGGGGTGGAGGGGCCTGGTACGATGCCCCACACCTGCTGACGCCTCCCGCTGCCCTTGGTCTAGCAGCTGGGTCACAGCTCCCACCAGCCACATGAAGGAGCCAGCCAGCCAGCAGGGCCTTACCTGCCGTGGTCTTGTCGTTGGTCCAGATGAGATTCTTGGCCTTCACCACCACCACAGTGAGGCGCTCAGCCGTAGGGAGGTAGCTGAGGGACAGCAAGATCTCGCCCACAGCGTCGGCAGCCTGGAGGACAGGTGACTGGCTCAGAGGGCTTCCGAGGCCCCCCTGAGGACTTGAGAGGTCCAGGGAAAGGCAGGAACTCCCTTCTCCACTGAGAAGTTTTTACTCTTGCCCTTACATGAGGCACCAGGCTGGTGGGATTGAGAAAGGGACCCCACTTCCCGCTCCACGAGGCATGCGCCAGCCCTCCCTCCCACCAGGCCTGGGTCCTGCCTTGGAAGGAGGACCAGAGGTTGCCTGTAGCAACCAGATGCAGTCCCTCATTCCAGCCCAGGGAAAACATTCTGTAGTAGTAGCACACAGAGGTGCAAGTGGACTGGGGTTCGTATAATCATTTGCTTAAATAGCAACGACAGAAGAGTGGTAAACAGTAATCAGGGCATTTTTGCTTCATGCAGTAAACAGTTTCTGCGAATGTGGCTCAGGCCTCTCTCTCTGTCATTTCCTAAAGAAGTCAGGGCTCGGGCTGTCGTGGAGGACAGTGGACTCCCCGCTCGGAGACGGGTGCGTGTGACGCTCTCTTCATGGGTGGACTGACCTTGTTCTGGTCCTGTAGGTAGAGCCAGCCGCTGAAGGGCTGTAGCGGGAGGTCGAGCACAGAAAGCTTCAGCTCCACCACGCCCGTGCTGATGTTCCGCTCGTCCTCATCGATGCCAAACACGGAAAACCGCAGGCTCTTCTCCTCCAGGGCCGCAGGGTCCAGGGGAATGGAGAACTTCTCGTCAAAGAAGATGGAGTAGGCATTCCTCTGGATCTGCACAGAGAAAGGGACGTGGAGGGAGCTTCAGCTCTGGGGAGGAGGTGGCAGCCAGACGCCCGTGAGGCCATGGTGGGGAGAGAGCACCGGACAGAGAGTCCAGAGGCCTGGGCTCGAGTCCTGGCTCTGCTGTCCCACGACCTCAATGCCAATTCTTTCTTTGGTGGCTCAGCCTTGGGGATTTTTTTTTTTTTTTTTTTTTTTAAGTAGGCTCCACACCCGACGTGGGCCTTAAACCCCCAGCCCTGAGATTTAAGAGTCGCGTGCTCTACTGACTGAGCCAGCCGGCTACCCCAGCCCTGAGCATTTAAAAGCCCCCTGTCCTCCTCTCAGTGGCGGCCTGGCATTGGAAGCTTCCACACTCCGACACCAACTAATTCCCACCCTCAGTGCGCACGGCTCCACAGAACCCTCGCGATGCCCAGGAGAGACTGGTCTCCTCTTTGTCGTGTGTGTTCAGGTCCAGCCTTGGGCCAGGCGTGCAGTAAGTACAGATAATTGTGGAGTCGAGAGCCGCTGATGTCCCGGCCCCCGCAGAGCCTGGCCCAGGATGGTCTGAATGTTGTGGGATGGATGGACGGACGGAGTGATCGGGCGAGGCTGGGAAGACTCCACTTCCAAGCCCCGTCCTGCCTGGTGGGTGCCTCTGGCCTCCTCCCAGGAAGCTGTGGGCAGACCCCCCCGGGAAGGTGTCCTGGTGGGCACGGCTCCCCTTTGCCATTGGGGGTTGCCTTAGTCACTGCCTGGCAATATTTAGAGAGGAGCTCTCATCTCTGGCACTTCACCTGAGGCTGGGGGGCTGCCCAGCCTGGGGGCAGCCACCTACTTGCTGGGACTAGCTGGGCTAGGATGCTGAGAGGCCTGCCTTCCTGGGAATGAATCTGCCAGCACCTCCAGGCGCACTGAAGCACACTCTGGTCACTGCCTGGCTCGTGGGAAGGTTCCTCTTCCACTGCTCCCTGGGAGCCACGTTCCCCACCCAATTGCCCGACTGAGGACCTTTAAGAGCTCCTTCCCCTGTGGGATTAAGTCTACCTCCTGATCTTGACCTTGGCATTTAGGCTTTTCATGATCTGGCCCCATCTCTCCCTCCTCCTGCCACATGAGTCACTTTGCTGTCCCTTGTCCACAGGGGCTCGGGTTCCCGAACTATCCATTCTCTGTGTGTTATGTTTTATGAGCACACAGCTGACGGGAAATGGGAACCCCCGGGCCAGGTCCTGGGGATGTGTTGGGCAAAGCACTCTCCTGAACCTGTTTCCTCATCTGTAAGATGCCCTCGGTCCATCCCACTGGGGCTAATGAGAGAATCACGGATGGGTGGGCTCTGTGAACCAGACTCTCAGCACACATCAGGCTGTGGTGGCTCCTGTCTGCTAATGTCCCTTCTCACGGAAGGTGTCCAGAACCACCCAGGATCTTCTAGGCAGTCCAGGCCATAGGCAGCGTGGATCCAGGCTCAACAGGGACACTTCATGGTCCTGATACACAATCTGTTGATCACTTCCCAGGGACTGGGCTGAGGACTTTGCATGTAGTAGCACACCCCTTCCTCAAGAATTATGTTGCTCATATGACAGATGGGGAAGCTGGGTCGCAGAGAGCTCATGGACTTATCCAAGGTCACGCTACTAGGAAGTGGGACACTGATATTTCAACCCAGAGGGTGAGGTTTTAGGGTCCTGCTCCTTACCACTCACCAACTGCCTCTCTTGGGCCCCACACGCACAGGGTTGTGGTCAGTTGTTGACCATCCCGGGGTGAGGGAGGCAGGGTGGGCTGGGAGAGGGATGATGGTGTCCACCCCCGAGGGACAGCCCGCTTCAACACCGTAGAGTGACTGGACATAGGTGACTCTTCAGAAAGCACTAGGTCCTACAGACCCTCAGGCTCCACCTGCTTTGGTTAGAGGCCACTGGGTGTCGACCTTACCCACCTCAGAGGACTCCCAACCGTGGCATCTGGGCCCCTGCTCCCCCTAATCCAGCCTGGAGTAGAACGTGTCTCATGAAGGCTTTGCTCCCTCTCTTGGCGAGACAGAGGGACCCATGGAGGGGTAGCCTGGTGGGGCAGGGTGCTGGGTGCCTTCCCCACCCTGTTCCCACCCCCAGGAGCTGACCTCCATGGGCTGATCAACAGGCTCCTTCGGCCTCTGGCTTCTGGTGGGGTCTGGGGTCGGACAATGGGGGTCACTCCAGGGAAACCAGAGGACCCAGGGAGCTGGGGGTGCTCTTTCCCTAGGTCCTTCCCTGCGGTACTGCTGTGGTCTGAGCATGTCCCCTGACCAAAGGGCACAGCGCCTATCAATGTGGCAGCCCCGCCACGCGCCTCTCCCCTTTGGCCTCCCCTTCCCGTCGCCCCTTCAGACGAGGGTGCCGCTCCATCACTGAGGCCGCCCCACACCACTGTTAACAGTCCTGTCATTAAGCTGTCCCCAAATTAGCCAACTTGAACACGTCACCCCTTTCCCACCCGGACCCCAAGCCGACCCGGGGGACAGGCATGGGAACGGACAGTTGCCACCCACTGGATATACGTGGTAGGATTGCCGAGAACCGCGCACAGCGGGAGACGTCAGGCTGGTGACACCTCCGGCTCTGGGATTAGCACCCAGAGCTGCCGCGTAGCACCCTCCTCACATCCGGCCCGGCCCCGCGGGCCTGGCGACCTGGGGAGGGCTCCCCGAGAGCCCCGCGCGTGCCTCCCCTGCCCCCACTCACCCGGGAAATGCCCACGATCTGCTCATCGGGCAGCAGGCTGACGCGCATGAAGCAGGACTCGAAACCGGCTTCTTCGCGCTCCAGGAGGTCCTTGCCCTGCAGCACGGCCACATGGAGGGTGTGGGAGGCGGCATCGAAGTCCATGCTTACTTCCACCTGGCCCAGCGTGAAGTCCTGCCCGAAGGTGTTGCTCACGGAGGAGATGGAGTTCAGGGAGTCGGCCGACTGGGACTTGCGGAGGGTCCCGTAGGGGGCCAGGTCCAGCTCCCGGCCCATCAGCTCCAGGGGCCCCAGCTCGCTGATGCTCTCAAACGTGTCCTCGATGCTGAGGCTGCCTTTGCGACTGGGCGGTCCCCGAGTGCTGGCCCGCTGGGCATTCCAGGCAGGCACTCTCTGGGGGAGAGAAAACGGGACATGGGAGCATGGCAGATGCAACAGGCTGTTGGTTGGTCTCGTAAGCCCTGTTCATTCAAGGCACCTCCGTTCCCTGTGTGCAGAAACGGTGCCTGCCCTAGTCAGGAAGGTCTTTGTTTAATGCCATTTCACATCACTCACCTTTCTCTCCCGAACCCCGAGGAAAGAAAGCTTTTTCTCAAAACGCTTCGTGATACGGACTGAGTTCCACGCACAAAGATGTTCACTGCAGTGACGTTTGTAAGAAGGAAAAGTAGTAGGGCGCCCGGGTGGCTCAGTCGGTTACGCGTCTGGCTTTGGCTCCGGTCATGATCTCACAGTTCGTGAGTTCGAGTCCTGCGTCGGGCTCTGTGCTGACAGCGCTTTGGATTCTGTCTCCTTCTCTTTCTGCCCCTCCCCCACTTACACTCTGTCTCTCTGTCTCTCTCTCTCAAAAATAAACAAAAACCTTAAAAATTTTAAAGGAAAAGTAGTTAGCAGGGGGAACGGGTACGAATAACTAGACGATAGCTACTCAACAGATTACTGAGCAGCCTCCAAGGATGCTTACCAGAATGTTCACAACAGAAGGTTTTCGTGTTGGGTAACACTCATCCTAAAACTCAAATTTTTCCTTTCACTAAGTTGACCTCGGGATTTGGGAAAACAAAAGTCTTTGTGCCACAAGCATCTCCCATGCTGTTGCATAGCCCTCATTTTACCATCATTTAAAAAAAAAAATGTTTTTTAACGTTTACTTATTTTTGAGAGAGAGCGACAGAGCGTGAGCAGAGAAGGGGCAGAGAGACAGGGAGACACAGACTCCAAAGCAGGCTCCAGGCTCTGAGCTGTCATCACAGAGCCCGAGGCAGGGCTCGAACCCACGAACCGCGAGATCATGACCTAAGGTGAAATCAGACTTTTAACCGACGGAGCCACCCAGGTGCCCCCCATTACTATCATCTTAAAAATGGGCCACCAATTTGTCCCTGAATGGACAGCTGTGATTACCTTACAGACCCCCTACTGTTGGACATTTATGTTGTTTCTAATTTTTCACAAATATAAATAATGCAGAATCAAATAGCTTTCTTAAAATCCTAGCTCAGAGGACACAGTCCTTGCGAAAGCTGCTGACACATGTTGCCAAAATGCTCTTTGGGAAAGTTGTGCCAATTTACAGCCTCCGCCTCTCTCTCCCCTCCTCCCTCCCCGCCCCCCACGGGAGATAGTCCTGCTTCACACCCCAAACGAATGAGCATGTGGGGCTGCTATCTGGTAAAAGATTCTGGCTGTGCTCTCTGGAACTCTATATGATACTAGAAAAATTCTCTGCCAAGTGTCTAATGATGAAGCATTCAGCAGTATATATTGAGAGCCCTAAAAGTGTTTGTAGTCCCTGACACGTAATTCCACATCTGGGCATCCATTCAAAGTACATAACCCTAATGAAGACAAAGTTTTACATATACAACATTCACTGCATTATTTACAATGGCATTTAGTAAATCATGGCACGTACATAAAAAAGGAAGCTGACGCTAAATAAATACTTATGACGGGGGCTCACCATTATGGGAAAATGCTTTCGGCTGGGAGATGAAAAGAGCAGGGTATAAAATTCTGTGTAGAAATGACACCCGTTGTATAAAAACCTATGCATGGAAAAAAGACTGGAGGATACATTAAAAATACCGGAGAGAAAGAAATCCAAATGTTAATAGTTAAAATACAGTTAACAGTTATTTGCCACTGGGTGGTGACATTTGGGGAGGGGTTTTGCTTGTTTTTTTCCTGTATTTTTCCCAGGAGGGTTTTTAAAACTGAAAACTTTCAGTCCCTCACCGAGTATTCACTGATTTCGCAGCACTGGGCTATGTTGGAAACGTGGAGGAGGACCAGGGTGTCTGTTCACAGGAGGAAATTAACCAGGAGAGAGCAAGGGAGCGGGGAGGGAGGGGAGGCCACCCCCGGGATAGAAGCCTCACCTTCTGCTTGGCCTCTGCGTAGGTCTCGCCATACTTCTGCTGAAGGTACCTATAGTCGTAGTTAGGGAACGGGGAGGGGCTGGGGAAGCTCCCCGATGTCCAGAGCTTCCACAGGCTCACGGCCGCAATTCCCAGCAGCGCCAGGGCCCCAGCGGTGTAGACACCCACCTCCCAGCCTGGAGGGCTCTTGATGACTGCAAGGGAAAGGCAGCCTCTCATTAGTAGGCTCTGGGGTCCCCCAGTGGTTAGAGACTCCCACCCAAGAAGCAGGCAGTTCAGCACTGACTTATTTATTCACTGAACAAATATTTATTGAGTGACTACTGTGTGCCAGGCTCAGTACTAGGTCCTAGGGGATCCAGTGTTGAATAAGACATATGTACCTTGCGATTTCTGCTTCTATCCCCTTTTCCACAGAAGCATCCATTCCTACCAGGGGTGGGATGGGGGTGGGGACACATGGCCAAACGAGACGAAGAGTTGTGAACAACAGTTAAACGCTCCTTAGGCTTTAAACAAATGGGGTTCTTCTTGCTTCTTTTGAGTTCTCTGAACTCATAGCCTTCCAGATAATCAAAGCAGCCTTTTGGGGTCTGGAGGAAGAGGGAAGGGGTTTGGGGAGAAAAGAAATGACCCCATTTTTGCTTTACCCTCATTTAGAAGAACCCAATGTCCAGCAACTGATAGATGGACAAAATGTAGTCCATCCACACAACGGAATATAATTTGGCAACATAAAGCTACTGATACACGTTGCAATGTGGTTGAACCTTGAAAACATCATGCTAAGTGAAAGGCATCACAAAAACCCACATGTTGTATGATTCCATTTATTTATTTGTTTGTTTGTTTGTTTGTTTATTTTTAATGTTTTTATTTTTGAGAGAGAGAGAGACTGAGAGCGAATGGGGGAGGAGCACAGAGAGAGGGAGACAGAATCCAAAGCAGGCTCCAGGCTCTGAGCTGTCAGCACAGAACCCAATGAGCGGCTCGAACTCGTGAACCACGAGATCATGACCTGAGCCAAAGCCAAACGCTTAACCGACTAAGCCACCCAGGGGCCCCATGTATGATTCTATTTATTTGAAATGTCAAGACAAATCTGTACAGACAGAAAGTTGATTAGTGATTATCTGGGGCTGGGGGGACTGGGGCGGGGGCAACACAGAATACAGGGTTGCTTTGGAGGATGATGAATATATTCTAAAAGTTAATAGTGCTGAGTACACAAGGTGTTAGGTGCACTGAATTGTATGCCTAAAGTGGGTAAATTGTATGGTCTGTGAATTTTATCTCAATAAAGCTGCTACCAAAAAAAAAAAAAAAAAAAAATCTCAGCCAGAAGTGAGAGAGAGGTAGCTTTTAGGCTGTGCAGGACTTGGAGACAAATCCAAATGCTCAAATGTGCTTTCTTCATTGATAAGTAAATAACTTTCCCTGAGTCTCACTGTCCCGAGACATAGTAATTAACTGCCCCCTCAAGTGTGTTGGGTGAGCCCCCACTAGCAGAAGTGACCTTCCGTTGGCAAATAGAATTCTCAAAACCATTCTCAGTGCTGCCTCTATACTCAATTCAAATAGGGAAACGGATGCACAAAGATAAACATTTACAAAAATAAATGACCTTTTGCCCAAGGTCAAAGAGGCAGGAAGGAATGGCACTGGGAGGCCAGCTGTGGCAGCCAGACTTCAGACCAGGCCGGAGTAACCACTGCCCCACCCAGCCTCGACCCAGCACAGTCCCCAGACTATGCAGGGTAGAAAGAGGTGGGGAGGGCATTTCAGGGGTGAAGACTGACGACTGCACATCCACTGAACACCTATGGTGTGCAAGCACCCTGGTGAGGGAGTCAGCCCCAGCCCCAGGCCCCGTCCTTAAGCAGCTCACAGTCTAGGGATGAGGTAGGTAGGCAAATAAATACACAAAACAGAGTGACGAGAACAGCCCAGGCGGGCTTCCTGGAGGAGGGGCATCTGAACTGAGATACGAAGGAGGAGCAAGAAATGTACCAGGCCAAGGCACCAGGGACTGGGAGTTCAGGGCGAGCAGAGGAGGGGATGTACAGAGCCCAGAGCATTCAGTGTCCAGTGGGGGAGAGAGAGTGGGGCATTTGGGGCTGGGGAGCTCTCTGTCACCATGCCCCTGAAGCCCAGCTGCAAAGGTATCAGGAAGCAGTGGCAGCCCCTCTGAGAGTGGGAGGCCTCACCCTGCCCGTTCCCCTGAGCCCAGCCAACTCCAGTCAGAATCCACAATGCTAACTCATTGTAGGTTAGGGGCAGGGCAGAAGGGCAGGGCCCGGCCTGCAGCCTTGGCTCGTATCCAGCATGTAGCACCCTATGAGGTCTCTCCCTCCACTTGCTAGAGTAGGACAGCCGGGGCTGGGAGAGGCTAGTGAGCACACCCAGCCATTGGCCCAAGGCCACAGGGTAAGAAATGCAGAGCCTGGCCGCGGGTGCCCTGGCTCCTTGGGCAAGCCACCCAGCCACTCTGAACTTGAGCGTCCTCATCTGGAGAGTGGAGATGACCACGCACCCCAAGCAGCGGTCCCGCCCTGGGGAATTTATCTTGCGGAAGAAATCCCAGCAAATTTTATGTCTGCTGTGAGTCATCGAGACTGTATTTATAACAGCAGAAATGTGGAAACAGCCTGAAGGTCCAGCTGAGGGGCCAGTGGGGGCTGGTGGTGCTGCCTTGGGAGGGAATATCACTGGCCTTTGAGAACCGAGGTCATTAGGATGTCACTGTGGCAGAGCAGGAAAACGTTTCCAGCATTGTTAAAAGAAAAAAAAAAATCAATCCATGACACGGTCTAACCACACAATTTTGACATAAAAATCACAGGACCTATGGATAAAGGCTGGGTGGGGACCAGGGACAAATGAGAGAAGCTAGAAATCAGGATGGAGGGGCTGTGAGCGAGCCCTGTTTACTCCTGACTTCTTGACAGAATGTAATTTGTGGGCTAACCCAAACCACAACAGAGATCTACGGAGGGCCCCAGGCGAGCCCTGCCGAGGCACGAAAGTTCTCGGCGTCTGATGAATAACGGATGGCCTGGTAAACTGGAAAGTGAGATGTCCATGTGAACCTCAGGTGGCTCCCGGCAGGGCCTGGGTGGTCCCAGGGGCAGGGAAGCAGGTGGGCCTTGAGTTCTGAGGTCCTAGCAGGTAACGGTCAAGGTGACCCGGCACAGTGGAGCCAGGCTCCCCTGAAAGCGAGGATCTGGGGGGAGGGAGGGCCTGAGGGAGTGCAGCCTGCATCCTGCTTGGCTGGGAAAGGGGGGCATTGAAAGGAAAAGCCCCAGGAAGGTGACACAAGATGATGACTGTTAATGCTCATTTATTTATTCCTTTTATTGACTACCGCCTCGGGGTGGTATGGGAAGAATTCCCAAGGGAAGTGAGGCCTCAGCTGAGACCAGAAATGAGGAGGAGGTGGAGGCGGCCGAGTGGCGTGGCGTGGAGGTAATAATAGCTTCCTTTACTGTTTACTCTTCGCCAGGCCCCGTTCCAGCGCTTCATTGCATATTAACCCACGGAGACCCCGGAACAACCCTGTGAGGAAGGTTCTATTATTACCCTCATTGCCTAGATGAGGAAGCTGAGGGACAGAGGAGATATTCGCTGCCTGACAGTCTGGCTCCAGATCTGCACCTGTGACCCCCGCACAGTCCCGGGAGCTTAGCCAGGCAGAGGCCGGGAAGTGCTCCGGGCAAAGGGAAGGAGGGCACGTGCAAAGGCCTGCTTTGGGAGAGAGTCGTGTTCGCGCTGGGTTGGGCACTTTGTGTCAGTTAGGTCACCGAGTCCTCCCAGCAGTCCTTGAGGCAGGCCTCACTGCCCCCCGTTTTACAGATGAGTAAGTGGAGGCTCAGAGAGGTTTCATCATTTGCCCAAGGCCATGCCAGGGCCTGGGCCAAGGCCTGGGAGCCTGTAGGTGAAAGTGTGGTCCCTGGTCTACGCTTCAGCTCAGCTCTGGGCTGGTAGGGGGCGGAGCCAGGGGAGCAGCTAGAGTGTTGGGGAGCACTGGCCTGGGAGTCAGAAGACCTGGGTTTGTGTCCTGCACTGAGCCTCCCTTCTCCCATCTATAAATGGAGAGGGGAACCCACGAGAAAACATGGCAAGTATGTCTCAGCTCTGACACCACCCACTATCAGCGGGAGAGCGGCTGCTATCTCGAGGCAGTTCCCAAGCTCAGCACCCACTGGGGCACACACAGGAAGGTCGGGGCTGCATCTCAGGTATTTGCCATCCCTGGACTGGGCCACCTCTGAGCTTATTGTCCTGTGGCTCTAACATCAACCTTCTTGGGTTTCTTCTCACTTGGCTACTCAACAGGCTCTAGGAATGGCCCTGGGGGAGCGGATTCTGCATCTCAGTTTCTCCTTAGGGAGCACGGGACATGGGCCTCCTGGGGGACTCCTCCAGTCAAATGTAGGGAGGTGGTTCCACAGGAAGGAGCCATTGGCACAGAAGGATGACGAGACCTTAGACTGGTCCCCGCCCCGTGTCCCCAAGGTTGTGTGGCCTCGGGCAAGTCACTGTCCTTACTGGTAAAATAGGGCCATTACTGACGTCCCACTGACACCCCCTGCCCTAGGCCTGGTCGGGGAGCCCCGTGAGATGGCATGCTTCCACTGGGACTCACCGCTCAGGTGGTATTCTGCCACGTCCATGGCCATGACGCCCACTGCAGCGCTGGGCCTGGAAGGGGAAAGAGAGTCAGCAGGGAGGGCTTTGGAGGGCCACCAACCCCAACCCTACGCCTTGACCTCCACGATGCCAATGGGCCTGTCATCCAGCGCTCAGACTCAGCTGTGAGGAGAGCTCAGCCAAAGGTAGGTGGTTTTTAAATAGCATTAAAAAAAAATTTTTTTTTTAATGTTTATTTATCTTTTGAGAGACAGCATGAGCTGGGGAGGAGCACAGAGAGAGGGAGACAGAATCCAAAGCAGGCTCCGGGCTCTGAGCTGTCAGCACAGAGCCCGACGTGGGGCTTGAACTCATGGACTGCGAGATCATGATCTGAGCTGAAGTTGGACGCTTAAGTGACTGAGCCACCCAGGCACCCTTAAATACCATTTAAAAAAAATGGAGTTTAAAGCTCTTTTCAACCAGTCTAAGACCATCTTACTGTCAGGGTTGCCAGATAAAGCACAAAATGCCCGGTGACATTTGAATTTGATTCATTTTTAGTACAAGTGTGTCCCATATAATATTTAGGACATGCTTACACTTAAAAAAATTATTCATTGTTTGGGGCGCCTGGGTGGCGCAGTCGGTTAAGCGTCCGACTTCAGCCAGGTCACGATCTCGCGGTCCGTGAGTTCGAGCCCCGCGTCGGGCTCTGGGCTGATGGCTCAGAGCCTGGAGCCTGTTTCTGATTCTGTGTCTCCCTCTCTCTCTGCCCCTCCCCCGTTCATGCTCTGTCTCTCTCTGTCCCAAAAATAAATAAAAGTTGAAAAAAAAAATTAAAAAAAAAAAAATTATTGTTTATCTGAAACTCAAAAGTTCCTGAGCATCCTGTATTCATAGTATATCTGCTAAATCTGGCACCCCTACCTCATTTCATCCTACCAACAACAGGCTAACCAGCAAGGAGGCTTTGGTTCTTTGCCACTCATTAGCGTGGGCCCTCGAGGTGTTCGCTAAGCCTTACTTCAAAAGCTTTTCTTTCAATTGGAAAGGAAAGGCTGCATTTCCACAATATTCTATTATCAGTCCTTCCACTACTCAGGATGGTTTCCTCCCCACCCCACCCTCCACTTCCAAGTTTTGTGAACGCGGAAGGTCTAGGTTGTTCTAGAAAGGTCCGGGCGTCATGCAAGCCATTACCTGAACCCAGGTGGCTGCTCATAGTTTTATTACTGTCGTTGCTGAGAAGTAAATGTGTCTCATAGACATACTCGAAGGGACTGGAAAGGGGGGGCCGGGAGGAGCTGTATCAGCCTCAGCTCCAGGGGCACAGAAGGACGGGACGGCCCCTGGCCCCGCAAAGGAGGCTGCAAACAGGTCACCCTGTGACAACTAGAGTGCTTGCCCACCCAAGAGCCGCTGCTCTTCCGTTCCCAGGGGATGCCAACCCTGCATTGCTGGATCTTCTGGCTCTTCATGTTTTCATTTCATTTTATTTTTTAAAGATTTTATTTTTAAGTAATTTCTACACCCAGTGTGGGGCTCAAACTCACAACCCTGAGGTCAAGAGCCGCATGCTCCACTGACTGAGCCAGCCAGGCGTCCCAATCTTCTGGTATTCCTTCCTTCCTTCCTTCCTTCCTTCCTTCCTTCCTTTCTTCCTCCCTTCCTCCCTTCCTCCCTTCCTTCCTTCCTTCCTTCCTTCCTTCCTTCCTTCCTTCCTTCCTTCCTTCCGGATTTTTAAAGCAAAGCCAGATTCCTGGATTTTTTTAATGTGCAATTTCCTGATTTTTAAATGTAACCAATTCACACAAAAAATGTAAATACTGTTCAGGCACAGGGCAAAATACTCCTGGGCTGTGACTTGGCTAGCATGTTTGCAACCCACTCGAGCATGCTGTGGGTTCCCTTTGGGACTGGGGTCAAATCAGAGGGTAAACATTTCCCTGAATCCTGGGGTTCCCCCCAGTCTGTGGCTCTGGAACCAAGAAGTTAGGGTGCTTTGGTCTAGACAGAGTTATCTAGCACATATGGGAGTTGTCCAAAGTCCCTGGCAGGAGGCCCGGAGAACTGGGGCAGGACAGGGCCCTGGGGCCAAGTTCTGCAGGTGCTCTGACAGCTCCTTGCTACGCAGAGGATGACCCAGTGAGGTGTGGGTCCTTCACGGTGACAGGAGGGAAATGCTAACCAGGGAGGCTTCACTCATGCTGAGGAACAGAGGCTCATTCCTGGGACCTGGGCAGGAGACTGTGATGACAGTTAACCTCGCTGAGCACTCCTTACGCCTGAGAGAGCGATTCTAAGCACTAGTCGACACAGGCCATCTGGCTCCACACTCCTAACTTCTGTGCCTTACTGCGGAGGGGTATACAGTTTCAGAACTTTCCTAAGAACCTGCAGGACCAACTGGTCACTGTGAACAAGTCCAAGGTGGCCCTAGTTCCTGGCAGACCGCGGTCTGGATTCACCAACACGCACATGTCCCAGCCTACCTCTGCCTTGCTGGGAATCCAATAACGCCATCAGCTTTCTTTCTGCTCACTTGGCACAAGCTGACTTCGAGAATGAGGCTATGCTAGCGTGGGCTGGGTACACCGCGGTGGCCAGTGCACATGGCATGGGTCAGAACCCTGTATCTGCTGTATCAGACCTAGAGCAGTTGAGGGGTTCCCAGCCCTCTGGGGCTGGTCTAGCTCAGACCCCAGACTATATCGCACTGCCACCTTCCCCCCTACACCCCCCATTGTAATACCCCTTGCCCGGGAGCTGTGATTTCACTGAAGATGTGAATGATTCTGAGCACACCCAAGCCCCAAGTGGTCCCGCAGTGGTCCCCAGTGGAGGGGCAGAAACCAGAGCACATCTGCCTGAATGGAGGGAGGAGAGAACTGGGGTGGGAGAGGGGTCAGGCAGCCTGAGCACAGCTCTGAATCTCAGATCTGCCCCCTCACTAGCTCTGAGCCTCAGTCTTCCCATCTGTAGAATGGGGCTCATGGTTGCCCTATCAGGGTACCAGGAGGGTAGAATGAGAGGTAAGTGTAGTCTGGTTTGGTAAATATTAGCTGCTGTGGTTGTTGGTCTCACAATCAGCCCAAAGTATATTTTATTTGTCTTAAAAATTGGGGAAATTCCCATTAAAAATTGATTTCTAAAAGAAAAAAAAAAAGCTGGATTCACTGCTTCCCTTTAAAAGTATCTGAAGACAGTGGTCTGTATCCCCCTACCCCCGCAAAACAGCGGGGCTGGAGCTGAATGGGCTCTGCCCCTTCGGACACGTCTGGCACCTCCCATCCCTCCATTCATTTCCAGAACCTGCTGGCCCCTGGAGCATCTCTGCTCACGAACCTGGTAAGCAGGCCTTTGGACGAGCTATGGGAGGTTCAGAAAGGTCAAGTGATTTGCCCAAAGCCACAATGCCAGCAGTGGTAAAGCCATGTCCGCGGCCCGGACCAGTGCCTCTGCCATTAGTAGCCACAGCCCCCAAGGATTTCACGTATGTGTTTCCATCACCTCCCCCAAGACCCCCATGGGACATATCCTATTATTGACCTGATTCCACAGAGGAGGAAAATGAGGCTCAGAGAAGGGCAGTGAATTTGCCCAAGGTCACCCAACCAGTAAGCAGGGAGCTGAGCCTGAACTAGATCTGGCTCTGTAGCAAGTGCCCTTCCTAATGGCTTTACTCACCATCCCCGAGTGCCCCTGACCCCATCTCACTGACTACCACCTCAGCAGGCTCCCACTGGCAGCCTGGGGGTCTACCAGGCAGAGGGGCTGTGGCTCTGGCTGGCAACAGGACGCTGACAAGGCGCATCGGGAGGCCAGGGTGGACCGCGACCAGAGTCTCCCGAGTTTCTGACACACAGGAAATGGGCCACAACAGGGACGAGCCAGGGCTGCCCCAATCTCACACCCGAGCCCCGCGGATCCACGGCCCCTTCTCTGGCATCTTTCCCCACCTAGTCTATTCGTTCTGGCCCCAATCTCCCAAACTCGAAACTGCATGAAGTTTGCTCACTGGAAAGAGCTCTAGATTCGAATCCAGGCTTAATCAGACCTACCTGGCAACACCTACCTACTGCTGTAAGCATAGACATGATATATGCCAAATGCTCAGCACGGTGTCCAGCCTGTACTAGGCACACGATACAGACCTGATGACTGACTGGGTAAGTGGATCCCCATTTTATAGATGAGGAAGTTGCAGCCCCAGGTCACTCAGCATTTAGTAGCAACACTGGGATTGGCGCCAGGGCGTGATGGATCTGGGCCTGGGCTCTCGGCCGTGATGCCACCTCCTGACCAAGCCTTTTGGGGGTGGAGGTGGGTGGGAGGAACTGTCACTGGCCTCATCGGAATTGGACCACAGTCGAGGCCCCCTCCTGGGCTTGTCAGAGAAATGGCTTTCCAGGAATTTTGTGCCTCTTCGGGGAAGACGGGCCCCATGTCTCTGTTCCCCCCACCCCGTTTCCTTGCTCACTGTGTCCCCACATCACGTCTGTGGCCAGCAAGGTGTTGACTGCTCCCCCCCCCCCACCCTATGGTCATCAGGTAATAGGATGTGGGCACAGGGCAGCCCTCAACCTCCCAGGCTGCAAGCCTCTTTAGGATCTTTAGGTTTGAGATCTTTTCAAGTGCTCCCCCCATCCCTGAAATAATCACATCCTGCTACCATCCCCCCAAAGCCCGCAGAAACCACAGTGCAGACCAGCTAGGGTGGTGGTGGCTGGCATTTACTGGGCATCTATCATGTGCCAAGTACTGTACCAAGGACTCGCCATGTTTTATTTCAGCAAATCCTCGCTGCCTCTCCCTGAGGGGGCTGCTACTCTGCCCATTGTACTGGTGGGAAAACCGACACTTGCCCAGTGTCACCAGAGCTGACAAGAGACAGAGCCCAAACTTGAACCCTAGCCTGGGAACCTCCACGCTCCCAAGCTGCTAGGTGGAAGGTTTTGGATTTCAGAGTGGAGAGGGCAGGGGGTTTGGGCACTTGTCTTGACTCTTCTCCAGACTGGTGAGTTAACTTGGCTGGAACTCCTGTCTGCCCTGAGCCTCGGTTTCCCCATTTCTAGTAAGAAGCACATTTGCTGCTGCTCTCCACACCTGCCCCTGCCCCCAGCTTGGAGAAGGGGCTGACGCTCCAGGAGCAGCTTTCCCAGTCACTCTGGAGTGGCCTCACTGACTGAGCAGCGTGGCACACAGTTCTTCTGCAGCCCTGGAAAAGGGTCACCAGGATGGCTGGCTCAGGGCTCCTCCACCCACAGGCCTGGCTCCAGGTCCCCATGTCCGGCCCTACTCTACCCCCTCTTCAACCCAAATCTATAGCCCAGGGCCCAAGACAGGGCAAACTTCCTCTTCCAAAGAGCAGCGGCATCAAGGGTTCCCAGGAGCCCCCGGAAAGCCCCCACGCAGGCCAGTGACACTGGTCCGGGCTGGGGATCCTCTCCCAAGCTCCGAGGGCCTCCTGCGATGGGGTGCGACATGCCTCTCCGGATCAGAGCATTTCCCGAAGACCCAGCACCCCTGCCGCGGGAACCCCTAGGGTATCTGGGGAGCGATGTGCGGGGGTGGTCTGACCCGGGAGAGTCGCGAGCCGGTGTGCCCCAGGGGCGGTGGGGACAGTCAGGATGCTGAGTGTGAAAGTGAGGGGCGCTCGTGCGGCGCGGGCGCCGGGGAGGCGTGTAAAAGGCCGGGCGAGTCGCGTGTGTGCACACGCGGGACGGGCGTGCGGGGCGCGATGCGATGCGCAGTGCGCGGAGTGGCCGGGCCGGGGAAGGGCGCCCGGCGTGCGCTGTGCCCGGCGTACGTGTGCAAGCGCGGCGCGGGTGTGCAGACGCGCAGAGTGCGCGGAGGCCGGGGTCCGCCGCGCGGGAAGGGTGCGCTACGCGCGTCCGCGCGCGGGACCGCTTCCCGGTGGGAGTCGGGGGCGGCCGGGTGCTACTCACCCCGGCTCCGCGGAGGGGCCGCTTCTACGCTCCGGCTCCGGCTCCTGGCTCGCGGCTCCCGGCCGGCCTCCCGCAGCGCGCACGCACCGGCGCCAAGCCCGGCCGTCGCCGGCAACGCCACCCCTGCAGTGTCGCCCGGCGCCCGCCTCGGAGCAGCGCGGCGCGGGCCGGGGGCTCGGCCGGGCCGGGGAGGCAGACGGGAGCTGCGCCGCAGTCCGGGCACGCTCCCAGGAGCCCGCCGCGCGCTCCCTCGCGCTCGCCCGCCCCCCTCCCGCTCCCTCTTTAATTTAAAGCGACAACCCCGAGCGCTCTCTCCGCTCCCGCGAGCTGCGCACCGCTTCCGGGGTCTGAGCCGAAGATCCCCAAGCGCGCCCCGCAGTCCCGCGGGGTCGCCCGAGGCCGAGCCCAGCCCCTCACTCCCAGGCCAGGGGACGAGGGTGGGGTGGGGATGTGCTCACCAGGTGCTCGGAGAGACAGGCGATGCGCTGGACGCAGGCCCGGGTTCTAGCCCCAACCTGCAGCACGCTGGGCTATCCTGGTCCCTTTCTGGGCCTCAGTTTCTTTTTCCGTTAAACGGGCCTGATGCTGCGCACCTTCTAGAAACCGGTAAGAAAACAGGTGGTAGATGGAGCCGCGGGAGGTTTCCCCTTTCCTGAATGCATAATTACCCCTCCCACCATAATTGGGCTGTGGGGCAGGCCAACATCATCTCACTTAATCTTCACAAAGATCTAATGGGTTCGTGGTCACTCCATTTTGACATGAAGAAACAGGCTCAAAGAGATCCAATGACCTTCCCAAGGCCACAGAGCCAAAGATCAGAGCCAAGACTTGAATCTACGTCTGTGTGACTTCAAAGCCCATGCTCTTAACCGGTTAGAGGTCGCGCTTTCTCTCCCAAAGGAATGAATGAATCATTCAGGAGGTATTTATGACGCCCCCGCTGGACTCTAGGCAGAGTGCCAGGTGTGGGCGATCTTCCATGTTCCTGGAACAGGGGGACAGGTCCCACCCTACCCTCGCAGTCTGGCAGGGAGGCACGCGTGGGGGGGGGGAGGGGCAGGTGCCACAATGCCAGTGCTGTGGGCACAGTGATCAAGAGAGCAGGCTTGGTGAACACCTGGAAAGTCCTCTGGGGCCGGGGGGGGGGGGGGGGGCGCTGGAGGATCTGGGATGAGGTGAAAGGAGAAAGGATCTCAGACGGGGAGTGATGTAGGAAACAAAGGCAAAAGAAAAAATTTACATTTCCTAACTACCAACAACCCACAGACAAGTCCTTGAAAAAGACAGAGTGACCTTCCTTTGGGAGCTCAGCTGCCTTGATGTTGACACTTTGCTGAGGGCAAAAGGCAATCTCAGCTTAACATTATTCTGACCCCCAAGATCCTGTAAGTCTACTTATAAAAATTCCTTTGGAAGGGCACCTGGTGGCTCAGTCAGTTAAGCCTCCAACTCTTGATTTCGGCTCAGGTCATGATCTCACAGTCTGTGGTATCAAGCCCTGTGCCAGGCTCTGGGTTGACAGCTCGGGGCCTGCTTGGGATTCTTTTTCTGCCCCTCCCCTGCGTGCATGCTCACGTGCTCTCTCTCTCTCTCAAAATAAATAAACATTAAAAAAAATTCCTTTGGAAACTTCCTTTATCTCTGCCCCCCAAGATATATGTTAGCAATCATCCTCCAAGCATATGGCCCACTGATGTACATCTGAAGGGTCTCATGACCAAGGTTTTATTAGACAGCAATAAATGACCTTTCCCTAACAACAGCTAGCCCCTCAAGGTCCTGGAAACCTTGCTTTCAAATTCCTTAGAGACTTCTGCTAACCCTAACCCCCTCCCAACTTGAAAGTATATAATCAGTCGCTCCTCACAACCCCAGTGCAGCTCTGTGTGCCCACAGGTCCCGTCCCCATGCTTTAATAAAACCACCTTTTTGCACCGAAGACATCTCAAGAATTCTTTCTTGACCATTCACTCTGAACACCATTTCCACAGCAGGTAGCAAGTGTGTAAAGGCAGCAGTGGTTCCTGGATCATCTACCCTCTGGGACTTCAGGGCTGAGAGCAACCTGTGGGCACTCCTCTCAGTAGGAGCTGGGTCTATGCCGGCCTTATGGGGGAGTGGGCTTCCTTGGCCTGCAAGGCCTGACCCTGGGAAGCCAGGGGTGCAGTTTCACTTATATCCACAGGAGGCGCCCTTGGTTTTTGCTTGTTTTCTGGGTCTGGAAGAAAACAGAGGCAGGGCATTACTTATGACCTTGGAGGTAGGTACCAGGCACTGGGCCGTGGGCTTTCACTGCCATTTCTCATTTAACTTCATCTTCACATTCAGCTGCAGCTTTGGAATGATTGAGCCCATTTTCCATGTGAGATCACCCAAGCCTGAGGAATGACAGGGTTCCCGTTTGGGCGGGTGTGGTGAGTTAGATACATCATCAAGCCCATTTCTGGGCTTCTATGGGAGCCGCAGAAAGCTGAAGTTGAGGCTGGTCTGGTTCTGGTGTCAGCCCTCCAGGCTGATGCAGGAAGTGCCCTGAACTTGGTAAGAAGTCTTGTAAATTTCATGCTAAACCCTTCCTCGGGCAGCAAAGTGTATGCACAGTGCACCAACGTCAGGAACCACAAGTGCCTGTCAACAGGTGTGTGAATGCATCGTGGGTATAGTCACATGGCAGACATGTAGCAAAGGGAGAGAAAAACTACCACCACCTGCAACAAGGTGGATGAATTTCACCCGCAGGTGGTGGTGAATGGTGCTTATAGTGTCAAGTGAAATAAGCCAGACACAAAAGAACACATGCTGTATAATTCCATTTACTTATTCCATTTATATATTTAAGAAAACCAGGCAAAACTACTCTCTGATGTTGGCAGTCAGGATGGCGGTTACCATGAGGGTGGTGGCTGGGAGGGCCTAAGGGGATTCTGGGAGGCTCCTCATGTTCTGTTTTGTTGTTGTTGTTGTTGTTGTTGTTGTTGTTGTTTTCAAGTTTACGTATTTATTTATTTTAAGAGAGAGAGAGAGAGACAGCACAAGCGGGAGGAGGGGCAGAGAGAAGGAAAGACAAAAATCCCAAGCAGGCTCTACACCATCGGTACAGAGCCCGATTTGGGGCTGGAACTCACAAACTGTTGAGATCATGACCTAAGCCGAGGTCAAGAGTCAGACGCTTAACCAGCTGTGCCACCCAGGCGCCCCTCATGTTCTGGTTTTGATCTTGGTGTTGGCTCCTGGGTGTGTTCATTTTGTGAAAATTCCCAGCATGGGACACTCGCAGTTTGCATGCATTTCTGCATGCATGATCCACTTCTGTATACAAAAACAAAAGCACCTCCTGTGCCTGCCCACCACACTGGAATAAAAGCCAGACTCCTTTCTGTGGTCCGTAAGGCCCTGCTGGTCTCTCCGACCTGTCCTATCGTCCTCCTCCTCACCCACCGATCTCCCGCCTCTCAGGCCTTCTGGTGTTCCTGACACCTGCCAAACCATTTTCCACCTCAGGGATTCTCGCTTGCTGGTTCCTCTGCCTGGAAAGCTCTTTCCCTGCTCGTGCTCCCTCTATCCCCTCAACATCACCCTCAAGCAGTCACCTCTACAGAGAGGCCCTTCTGACTACCCCACAGAGAGTCCTCCACCCACACTCATTTCCTTCAAAACACCAGCCGTGATCGGCAATTATTTCATGTATTTGTTTACAGTTAATTTTCTGCCTCCCCCACTAGACTAACAGTCGCAAACACACGGCACAGTTACTACTTGCCAAGTGCTCTTCTAACATTGTATTAAGGCATTGAGTCCCCACCCCAACCCCATGGGGAGACACTACTTTTAGGCCTATTTTACAGTTGAGGCAACTGGGGCTCAGAGAGGTTATGAGGTTACATGTAACTTCCTCATGGTCACACAGCTGAAAAGCAGCAAAGCTGGGGTTTGAACCCAGGGAGCCTGGCCCCGGAGTCTCTGCTTCAACTCTACACTTTGACAATGTTGCCTATCTTCTTCCTTGTAACCTAGCTGGGGTGGTGCCTGGCATACAGTAGGTACTCAATCAATGTTTGCTATGTGAATAGTAAATGAACGAATGAGAGAATGAAGGGTTAGTGGAAAGTGGGGGGGGGAGGGGCTTGGATCCCAGAGTGGGTGTTGAGGAGAGGAGGTGTGCAATGGTATTTGGAGTCCCAACAGCAAGCTAACCAGGGAACTGAGAGCAGTTGGAGGTTCTGATACAGTTGGAACTAACTGTAAGCCGTGGTCAAGGCCAAGGCCTTACCTGGGTCTGGGCTCAGGCACATCTCCTGCCGAAGTTGAGCCCACTTTCAGCCTCCCCTACAGACGCTGCAAGGCACAGAGGTCTGGAGCTTTGGTGCCCCCTCAACCCCACAGTCCACACTCTGAAGGCCCTGGCTCTGGAATCGTGGGTCTCCACTGTGGATGTCCTGGGTGTCACATTCGCTCCCATTCGGCCATTCCCAAGAGTCCCACAGCTGTTCGGACTCCCTCTCACCCCACCCCCAGAAGCCAGGAACACCCCAGAAGAAACTCCCAGTTCTACCTGTGAGTTCTGGAAAGTTCTCTGTGCTTGGCCTCAGTTATCCCATTCCCTTCCATAAACTGGGATCATCTGTTCCGATATCACCAACTGTTGTGAGGATTACATGGTGTAACAGCCAAGAAAATACTTTGCTTGAATCCCAGTTCGGTATGATTACTTCAAGAAAATATGGGGTCAGGTAACAGCGGCCGCTCCCATTGGCTGAGGGCTTGCTGTATGCCACTCATGCGCCCCTTTACTGCCCCTCCAGCCTCGTGAGGCTCATCCCCGTGTCTTACGGATGAAGGCACTGAGCTCAGAGAAGGGAAGCCACTTGCACATAACGGGAATTCACGTTTACATCTGCCTGACCTCAGAGCTCATGCCCAGGGGCATCAGGGCTGAGCCCGTCCAAAAATGAAAGAGTCGGGCCCTCGGAGGTGACAAGTCTCAAGATGCAGGGCAAGGAGTGGCCAGCCAGGGCCTGGACAATGTAGAGACGTGCTGGGTTCCCTGCCAGAATCCCCAAACTGGCTGGCTGGTTTCGTGCCTCCCACTTTCTCATTCACTCTGTCACACTCTAAGGCTGATGGGGGAAACAGGCAGAGCGCAGGAGAGGAGTCATGCCATGAGTTAACGGTGGATGGGGGTTGTGGCACTCTGTCTCCACCCCCACCTCCGAAGCCCAGGCCCTGTAGGGTGCCCGGTGCCTCCCCCACCCCTTTCCCAGGCTACCCACCCCTGGTGCCCTCTTGGCCACACTCTGCTCCTTCCGTGGCATCTCCCACCTCAACCTCATCATTGCCTTGGCGGACTACAGTGCTGGTCTGAGGTGCGAAGGCGAGCTGGGGACACCGTTAGGGGCCCCAAGTGCTTAGAGCTAGGGGGACCCGCTCAGCATTGGGCAGGCACCAAGGCTTCTTAACCCCTCGGCCCCAGTGGCCCCTGGGTCTGGGCAGGGTGTCGCCACAGACGGTAGCTTGGAGCCAGGATGGTGGGGGATGTGGAGATGTGCAGAGTAAGCAGCAGCAGAGGAGGGGCAGAGCTGCCGGCGGGGGCGGGGCGGGGGGGCAGGGTGCTGAACAGCAGGGGAAGATCAGGCCCTCACAGCCATGTTAGTGATTTTCAAACTTTATGCCCAGAACCCTTTCTTTATGAAACAAATCAAAGGGATCTGTTCCCATTGAAGCCAGAGCTTCCTCTCCATCCTGGGGCTCTGGGAAGCATAGTCTGAGGTTCAGTTCACTGAGGTCTATTTTGGGGGTGCCCAGGTTGTAGCTGAATAATGGCCCTCTGAAGATGACCATATTCTCATCCCCCAAACCGTGAATATTACCTCCCGTTGTAAAAGGGAAGTTGCGTGTGTGATTAAGTTAAGGGTCTTGCGATGAGAGTATCCTGGATTATCACCGTGAGCCCAGCGTGATCGCAGGGGCCTTTATAGGAGCGAGGCAGGAGGGCCGGAGTCAGAGAATAGGTAAGCGACAAAAGGCCAAGTGATGCCGGGCCATGAGCCAAGGAATGAGGACAGCTTCTAGAAACAGGAGAAAAGCAAGGAAATGGATTCTCCTCTCAAGCTTCCAGAAGGAACTAATCCTGCTGAGATCTTGATTCTAGCCCTGTAAGACCCATTTCAGATTCCTGACCTCGAGACTGCAGGAGAATAAATTTAAGCCTCGATTGTGCAGTAATTTTTTATTTTGTGTGGCAAAAGGAAGCTAATGCACCCAGGCGGGTCTTGAGTAACCAGCTTCAGGAAGGCCAGAAGCAGGCATGGGGAATGGGGGGGTGGGGGTGCACTGCCTTCTGCAGAGACGTCTGGGAAGAGGGCTGGCTTGAGGGTGAATCAGTTCCCAAGCTTCTGGTGGCTCTAGTATTCCGCCATATTCTGGGATCATGTCGCTCAGCACAGCAAGTGTGGCTTATGCCCTGGCCAGGGACTCCCTGTCTTCTCCTCTATCTGCCGCTTTCCTGGACCCAGGAAAGGTAGGGCCAGCCAACGGGTCTCCTGAAAGGAGGCAGACAGGGCGCTGCCCCCGGGGCTTATACTCTAGTGAGGAAGATAAGAGGTGAACAAGCAAGGTAACAAGATACTTAACGGACTTTGATAACTTGACCAGTAAGCAGGGTGACGTGACAGAGAGTGGCTAGGTGGTCAAGGAAGGCTTCTGAGGAGGTGACATTTGAACTAGACCTACAACGATAGGACTCTGGGGCAGTCCAGGCAAAGGAAACAGTGAGTGTCAAGGCCCTGGGGCAGCGGGGAGCCTTGTGCAGAGGGCCTGGCAGGTTTAGGCAATGGCGATAAAAGTCCCCTCAGAAGGAGTAGGGACCACCATGATGTAATGTCAGTTCTCGTGACTTCTTCTCTGGCTACTCTGGGGAACAGGGATAGAGGGCAAGAGTTTGGAAGCTATTGCAGGATTCAAGCAGAGAAGGTGAGAGCTTGGAACCGAGTTTTTGTTTATTTTTTAAATGTTTATTTATTTTTGAGAGAGAGGGGAGGGGCAGAGAGAGAGAGGGAGACAGAGGATCCGAAGGGGGCTCAAACTCCTGCTCTGTGAGATCATGACCCGAGCCAAAGTCGGATGCTTAACTGGCTGAGCCGGAACCGACTTTTGTCAGGAAGAGGAGTGGACAGATTTAGGGTCTATCTTGGGGGCACAACAACCAGTTAAGAAGAGAAGGTGCTGTCATTCCTTCTACGCCATCCATGAGGCTCATAAAATAGAGTGTAGTTCCAGAACAAGCTTGCCTCGGGGAGATTCTGTGATGCCCCTTTTTGACAATATGTGCCACTTAGAGACTCTGTCTTCCATGTTTAAAGAAACACTAGTCTAGCATCTGAAATGGCTGAAAAGTTATTTACATTTTTCCAAAAGCTTCTCTAGAAAATGCCAAAGAAGTGCATAATGCCCAGCAAAAATCCTTTCCTCCCGTCTTCTCTTACCCATGCCTGCTGCTCCCCAAATCTCTCTCTACCTGGCTCCAGACTCTGCTGAGTGCTCTGTTTGGGGCTCTCGCACCGCCTGCCCTCACCCTGCCTCTTGGTGCAGATGATGTTTCTCTCCAGCCATGAGCTCCTCAGCTTCCCAGTGAAATCCAGCCAGGCCTCCCCTGCTTTCTCCAGCCCCCCTCCTCCCCGTCCTTGCACAGTTTTTTTCCGCTCACGTACAGGGAGGAACTTTATAAAGATCCAAACGCGAAGGGATTCCAGTAGTGAAAGCCACAACAGCTGGGATCTGTCAGGCCTGTTTCAAACCCTCTTTATATTTTCACGATCTCATTTAATCCCACCAGGTTGATGCTATAATTAACTCTTTTTGCTGACAGAGAACCCAGGTCCAGTAAAGCTGAAATCACGGTCCATGTAGAGCCCCCGTACCAGGCCCCAGATCCTGGACGCTGTCTCTCTCCAAGAAGCCCCCTAACTTCCCTTTGTTCCTAGTTGGGGATCCCATCGTACCCGAGGGCACCCACCCTGCCTGATCCTGCATGCCTCCCTCATCCTCGTCAGGGTAAGGATGTGTCTCCAGCACAGCTCCTTGGAGAATTCCCCAGTTGAGTGCAGAGAGCATGAGGCCAAGGGGCTGGGACCCAGGTTGGGGAGGGCCTGGAGATGTGTGTTTGGGGGCAGGGACTCGTTCTCCCCAGCTCCACTGTTGTAACACTCCGCTCAGGGGACGATGAGTCTCTGCACCCACAGGACACCCAGGCTGCCTCATTCATGCGTAGTTCAGAGCCTCTTGGTTGAGGGAGCTGCCACTGACGTTAGGGCAGAGGAAATTCAAGTGGAAGTGTAGCTCTGGATGTAAGGTGCGGTGGGGGGCCCTTTCCAGCCACCCAGGACGTGCCCACAGAGACCTGTCTGCCGGCCACTCTCCCCTGCTGGGTATCGGTCTGTCCGTCTGCCTCTGTGGCTTGGAGGCCCAAGTTTGCTGTGACTCTTCCCACCTCCCTCTTGAGGCCCACGTTCACCGGCTGGGACTGTCCTTGCATTACTCCTGCCCCTGTTTTAGGCATTCCCAGCTGCCAGGAAACACCACTGTAGGAGGTGTTCCCAGATGCCCGTGGAGGGCAAGACAGGAAGCTTAGGCCCATCTGTGTCCTCAGACGCCCATGACAAACCTTGTTGCTGCCTCCATTTGGATGAAAACAGCTGTGTGACCAGCCCAGCACCCACCCCTTTCCTTCCCCTCAGCCTTTATTCTCCAGCCTGGGTCTCACCCACAAGGCTCCAGGTTCCCACCAGGTCCCAGGTGCCAGGGACATGCCTCGCTCACAGCCCGGCCTCGGTGCCCAGGCAGAAGGCAGGCTGGCAGGGGGCCCCTCTCTAGCCATCTCCAGAGAAGCTGGTGCTGGGGAGGTAGGGAAGCTAGCCCGTGGTGTCTGTGGCCCCCCATTCCATCCACTCAGCCCCCCAACCTCCCAGGTATCTGCTCTGGGCACACTGTTTGGATTCCCAGTCACTGAGTTCATCAATAATGTTCTCCCAACAAGCACTGTCTATGGGGATGCAGAGGCGAAGGCGACACTGTTCCTGATCCCTGAATGCTCCTAGGCTGGTGGGATAGTGTAGCTGCATGAACTGTGCAACCCCCCCCCCCACTGCCCCCCAAAGATCTGTCCGAGTCCTAACCCCCAGCACCTGTGAATGTAACCTTTTTTAGGAATCAGGTCTTTGCTGAGATAATTTAGGATCTCAAGGTGAGATTGCCTTGGATACAGAGTGAGCCCTAAATCCGATGGCTGGGGGCCTCTTAAGGGAAGACCACAGACACAGAGACACAGAGAGAAGGCCGTGTGAAGACGAGGCAGAGGGTGGATGTAGAAAGCCCAAGCGAAAAAAGGGTTGCTGGTCACGACCAGAAGCAGGGAGAGAGGCTTGGAAGAGAGTCTCCCTCAAGCCTCCAGAGGGAACCGAACCAGCCCTAACAACACGCCGATTTCAGACTTCTGGCCTCCAGAACTGTGAGAGGATAGACTTCTGTTGTTTTAAGCTGCCAAGCTTGTGGTCATTTGTTATAGCAGCCCCTAATACAGATGGCACGAACCCCAACCTGTGCCAGAGCACCGAGCAGAGTGCCACGGGAGTCTGGGGGCGGAAAGGCCCAGAGAAAGCTTCTCAGCCAAGGCCACACTTGACATGGGCCTGGAACCACGCAGGGAAGAGAAGGGTCGGGAGGACCTCATACTTGAGGGTCCAAGGCAGGACCATCTGGTGTGCTCAGCGTCCAGCTAAATGGCTGATGGGGCCTCGGCCCAGGGAGGGAGGTTGTGGGCCAGGAGCCCAGGGGGAGTGAAGGGGATGAACCCAAGGCCTGAAGGCCTTGAATGGCAGGGTTGGGGCAAAGAGGAGAGAGGTAGGAATCTTGGCTGAAAACCAGAAAGGTCTGGATGGCTCCCTCAGCTCCGGAAGGGCTGTAGGGAAAAGAGGGAGGTGTGATCCAACTGCACCTTGAACACCACCTGTCAGAAGAAGCTTTGGGAAGCAGATGTCAGCTCAGCAGAAACAAGAACTTGCTCACGGTCAGAGTCTCCCAAAGCGAAAGCATCCCCAAGAGGCACCAAGCTCCCACCAAAGGAGAACGTAGATAAGAGACCTCAGCACTGGATGGGGTTTGTTACAGGTGATCCGTAAGGGCCTCTTTCCGTCCCGAGACCCTATACTTTGCCTGGCTGGGCCTCTCTCCCCGGCAGCCAGCCTTGGGTCTCTCCCTACCCCACCCAGTGACTTGATTACCCTGACCTACTCTGGCTCAAGCCACCCACACGCCCTTTCCTGCCAGACTCTGGAGCCTGTCACCTGGGAGACATAGATCTCATCCCCTGAGGCCCAGAACTCAAGAATAACAAGTAGATTCTTGCTGCCACTTCCCAAAAGAAAGGCTGACTCGGGGCGCCTGGGTGACTCAGTCGCTTGGGCGGCCGACTTCGGCTCGGGTCATGATCTCGCGGTCCGTGAGTTCGAGCCCCGCGTCGGGCTCTGTGCTGACAGCTCAGAGCCTGGAGCCTGTTTCGGATTCTGTGTCTCCCTCTCTCTGACCCTCCCCCGTTCAGGCTCTGTCTCTCTCTGTCTCAAAAATAAATAAACATTAAAAAAAAAATTTTTTTTTTAATTAAAAAAAAAAAAAAAGGCTGACTCTCCTGGACCTCAAAGCCCCAACTTCCGTCCCAAGGGTCCCTTCTCCTTGGGGAACAACCACTTCAGCCCCCTTTTAGCATGTGCCTACGTCACACTAAGAATCTTCCATCTGCTAACCTTCTCCACAACCTTCAGAGGCAGCACGTACGGTTCAGAGCACCAGAGTCACTATGTGACCGTGGGTTGGGTTTCTTGACCTTTTCTATGCCTCAGTTTCCTCAAACTGCCAAACAACCATAACTGCCTCCTTAGACAAGTTACAATCTGGAGTGTGGCTCTTGTAAGTGATGGCTCTTCTTATCATTTTTGTGGCCCATGGTGCTGATTTCAAGGCTCTTTTGCCCCATTCCCCTGCTGCCATTTTAAGTGCCTACATTTTCAGATGAAGGCTGGTCTGAGGGCCCATGAATGAGACAGACCCTACCCTCTTGAAGTTCACAGTCTGACAGAGGAGGCTAACTTGTAACCAAGAAGGTACAAGACAATGTGATAAGGGAGTACAGAGCATGGTGGGAATGTAAAGGAGTGTGGCTCACCCAATCTGAGGGGGAAGGGGTTCCCAGAGGGCTTCCTGGAGGAGGTGACCTTTACGCTAAGACCTGAAAGATGACCAGGCATTGGCTAGGCAAAGCGGGTGGGAGAAGGCATGCCGAACAGAGGAAACTGGGCTGAAAAGAAGGAAGCTCAGTTTGCTGGGCTGTAAGCTCCATGAAAGCAGGGAGGGGGTCTGATCTGATCAACCTTGCATGTTCAGCACCTGGAATGTGCCCAGTAAATATGTGTTGAGGGAAAGAAATTCAACTGGGGAGGGGAAAGGAGCAAGATGGGGCTGTGGAGGTCGAGAGGGGCCACGTCGGGCCTCGTGGGCTCCAGTAATGTGGACTTCAGCTCAAAGGCTTAAATGCACATTGCAAGGAATCTTTTTGCTGGGATGAGAGGGGTAAGTGGCTGGAATTTTCTGCCACCCAGCACTAGCACCTGGCTTCAGCTCCAAGGCTCCAGCCTACTGGCCCATCCAGTCCTGGGGCCTCCTTCCCTGGACCTGGGCTTCCCCTTGCCTTCTCCTGCCCTTGACCCCCGGCTTGCACTCTTCCGGGTGCCTCACCTTTCCCTTGATCATGGACGGCCCCAGACTCTGAGTCTCTGTCTTTACCAGTGGTCCAGCTGCTGAGGCAACCGGCGGCTGGGTCTCCCTCTGCCGTTTGCAGTTGGTTTCTTGCCACTGGGGACCCTACCTAAGAACCTCACTTTTCCCACCTATACAATGGGCACTCCTCATCTTTGCCATCTCACAGGCTTGCTGTGAGGAGCCATGAGATGAGGGGGCAGCCCCCAAGAAGTGTGGGGCACGAGGTCAGGCCGATCCTGCAGGTCCAAGCTCCCTCCATCTCCAGGCCCTGCTGGAGGAGGAAGTGTCATGAGAAGACAGTCAAGGCACATTTCTTAAGCACCTGCTATGTGCCTGGGCCAGACTGGGAGACAAGTCCCTTACACCTAATGAGAATGTTGATTTCACAGGAGGTTTGTCACCAAGGGTGGGATTGTGACAGGGGACACTGTGAGGTTCAGAGCATGAGGCTCCCAGAGGGCCGAGGGGTTGGGGGGACTTCTGTGGGAAGCTCTTCAAAGAGCCCAGTGCCTCCAACGCAGTTTGAAAGGGCCTACAACACCTGATACCTGGGGGAAATTATTGCCCTCAAATGAAGAAAAGCAAAGCAGAGTTAATATTTGATCGTGCACAAATATTTTGTCAACTAGTAAACTGCACCTCAACGTAGCGTGGTAAAGAATCCTATTTACTGTGACATGACAACACAGTTGGCATGACGGGTTGTGGGATGCTGCCTTCAGGAGGAGAACCTGAGGCTTTAGGAAAGTCTTAAGTGACCTTGGCCCCCAAGTCCTTTCCCTACTTCATCAGGCCTGGGGTTCCCTTGGCTCAGCATGTTTGGGGGTGAGACCAAAAAATGTGTGGCACCATCACCAACAGACCCTGTTAAAACAGGACAGAAGAATCACAGGAATGCACCTCCCAAACCCTCCCCAGACCCTGAGCCATAGCTGAGGCTATCTTCCCCCAGAATGCCCAGAGAGGGGCGTCAGGGCCTCGTAGGCAAGAGCAGGATGCGAGGCAGTCAAGAAAGCATTTAGAGGTGGTGGCAGGTGTCACCGGCAGGGTGCTGGGCAAGCAGCTAACACAGAGCCAGAACAGTCCTGGTAAGACAAAGGGCATGAGCCCAGGAAGGAGTCTAGGGGACCTAGGGTTCAGGGGGGCTGGCACCGCCCACCTCCTGCTACATCACAATGCCTACTGTCTACACTGTGACTCCTCCCTTGGCTCTAACCTGTCCTATCCACCCCTTAAGACCCAGCAGGACAAAGGTGGAGCCTGCACTTGGGCAAGGTGACTAGCTCAGAAATCATGCCACCCCCCCCCCCCCCCCCCCCCACCGATGGAGCCTGGGATAGAGTTGGCCTGGAGGCTTCCAAGGGGGAGAAATGAATGAGTGAAGATTCTTCTTCTGGGTAATTCTTAAGACTGCTTTTTCTTTTTCTAGCCTGGGAGGTGGCAAAATATTTTCTCTTAATGTCTTGGGAAGCCAGAAATCAGGTCAGATATTTTTGTAGTATTTTCTCACTTGTACCTTCAGTTTTTTGTCTAGCCCTCCCTGTCCCTCGGGCCATACATTTTAAACTTCAGTCATAATGCCTTAGTAACTATTCCCCACATGCACCAAATCTTTCTTGCCTCCAGGTTTTTGCTCAATGCAATTCCTTTGGCCTGGAATGCCTTTTACCTGTTTCTCTCCATATAAAACTCCTCTTCATCCTTCAAAACCCTCTCCTGCAATGCCTTTCATAACTGTTCCACCAGGTCAGAGACATGGCAACAACCTAAGTATCTGTCAGTTGACCAATGGATAAAGAAGATGTAGAAGACAGGTACAACAGAATATTATTCAGCCATGAGGAAGAAGGAAATTTTGCCATTTGTGACAACACGGATGAACCTTGAGGACACTACGCTAAGTGATATGTCAGAGAAAGACAAATGCCATATGATCTCACTTATGCATGGAATTAAAATAGCCAGACTGGGTGCCTGAGTGGCTCAGTCGGTTAAGCCTCTGACTCTTGATTTTGGCTCAAGTCATGATCCCACGATTCATGGGATTGAGCCCCGTGTGGGGCTCTGTGCTGACAGCATGGAGCCTGCTTGGGATCCTCTCTCTCCTTCTCTCTCTGTCCCCCTCACAAATAAACAAACAGACAAATAAGCAAATATTTAAATAAGCTTGTAAAAAAAAAAATTAGCCAGACTCAGAGATGCAGAGAGTAGAGTGGTGCTTACCAGGGCGGGGGAATGAGGAGTGGGGAGATAGATGTTGGTCAAAGGGTATAAATTTCCAGTTATGGATGAATAACTTCTGGGGACCTAATGTACAGCATGGTGATTACAGTCAATAATACTGTATTATACACTTGGAAATTTGCCATGAGAGAAAAATCTTAAATGTTCTCACTCCAAAAAAGAAAGAGTAATCATGTGATGCGATAGACGTATTAGCGCTATGGATCATTTTTCAATACTTAAGTATATTAAATCAGTGCATTGTATACCTTAAATGTACACAATGTTCTATGTCGATCGTATCTCCATAAATCTGGAAAAAAGGAGTTATTTTTAAAGAAAGAATGGTTTCTGACAAATTATAAATGAGATCTGATGAAGGAATTCATGTATTTGACGCTCCTACAATTTGTACTTTACTGTGGTTTTTGCTTTTACCTGGTAAGAGAATAAATCAAATGATTTTCCACTAATATATATATATATATATATATATATATATATATATATATATATTTATACACACACACACACACACACACACACACACAAGGAAGACAGAAATGTGACCAAGGATGGGGCACTTGGTGGTGCCCAGTCGGTTGAGTGTCTGACTTCAGCTCAGGTCATGATCTCATGGTTTATGGGGTTTGGGTCCAGAGTCGGGCTTGGCGCCGACAGCCAGAGCCTGCTTTGGATTCTCTGTCTCCCTCTCTCTTTGCCCCTCCCTCGCTAGAGCTCTCTCTCTCTCTCTCTTCTCTCTATCCCTCTCTCAAAAATAAATAAACATTGAAAAAAAGTGTGACCAAAAGCAAACACTAGCAGGTAGCAGAAGGGAAAATAGGAGGAGGAATGAGCTGATGAATGAACAGATGACGATGACTAAAAGGACAGACAGGAGAAAATCAAATGAAGAGACGCTTCTTCAGTATCGGAAAGGAAGTGTTCTCCCTCTGAAATGAAGAGAAACCCTGTGATCCAAATCCAGTCTTTTAATAAATACACTTTCTTCTCCCACTTCCTCTTATTGCCTCTCACTCGGGAACTGAGAACTCTCTGTGTAAAAATAGCAAACCTGAAGGAGTGTGAAGGAAGCTCTCCACAGAGCACCCACCAGGAACCCCACTCTCACACCATGTCACCTACTTCCTATTTCCTGCTCATCCTTGGAAACCCAGCTCACGCCCCCTTCTCTGGAAAGCCTTTTCCAACCTCCCCCCCCCCACCGCCCCCAAGTAACAGAAACCCACTCAGGCCAGCTGAAGCAGAAGGGGGGGGGGGTGTCTCAGAAAGATCCAGCGTCTCAAGACGCCCCGGCAATGCAGCCAGATGTCCATAAAGGACAAGGAGCAGGGACAGAGAGGCCATCACGAACCCCAGTGGCTTCGCTCTGCGGCCCTGCTCCCTTCTTCCTTCTCTGCAGCCCCTTCATGGGGGAGAAGGGCCACCCAAAGCCCCCCAGTTAACATCATCTAGAATCCCAACCTGTGCTACCTTCTCTGGAGAGAACTCTGATTGGCTGGTGTGGATCAGGTGATCAGCCTTGCCCCAACCCTGTGTGGCCGGTTGTGCTGTCTCGTGGTCCACACCTGGCTCGGAGGGCCCGCTGTTGAGGGGAGGGGTGAAGGGATGTTGACGTTGCCCAAAAGGTGCCCCCTGCCTCCTGCTCGCTCATTTCTCACCCTCACTCTCCTTGCAGAATTAATCTCTGCCTGTGCTAACTGCACATTCTTTTTTTTTTTTTTTTTTTTAATTTTTTTTATGTTTATTTTTGAGAGAGCATGAGTGGGGGAGGGGCAGAGAGAGAACTGGAGACACAGAATCCAAAGCTGGCTCCAGGCTCTGAGCTGTCAGCACAGAACCTGACGTGGGGCTCGAACTCCTAAGCTGTGAGGTCATGACCTGAGCTGAAGTCAGATGCTCAACCAGCTGAGCCACCCAGGCGCCCCATGTACTAACTGCACTTTCTGGGCAACGTTATTTAAATTCTGATTGCGTTCTTCTGCTTGCTGTCTGAGTCGGCCATCTTCGCGCACTAGGCCGTGGGAGGACGCCGGCCTGCGGGACAGACAGACCCCTGACCCCTGTATTAGTTCCAGGTCTCCATCCTAACCTGTCTTCTGAGCTGTCTTCATGGATGTATACAGCCTGTGCACGGTTTAATCCTCTGCTGTTACGGTCTTGAAATTCACAATAATTTTGGGAAAAGAGTCCGCGTTTAGGTCTCGCACGAAGCCCAGCAAAGCATGTAGCTGCTGCTTCTCTCCTTGACTCACCTTGACGCCCTCTTTCCAACCCGGCTGGCTCAGTCTGCTGGGGCTGCCGTAACAAAATACCAGAGCCTGAGTGGCTTACGCAGCAGCGATTGTTTCTGCACACTTACGGAGGCCGGAAGTCCAAGATCAAGGTGCTGGCAAAGTCTGTTTCCAGTGACACCTCTCGTCCTGGCTTGTAGAGGGCCACCTAATGCTTTTCCCCATACGGTCTTTTTCCTCTGGGTCCCCATGGGAAAAGAGAGTGCTCTCTAGTGTCTTTTCTCCTCCTTCTTCTCTGTCTTTGTCTGAGACAGAGAGAGAGAGAGAGAGAGAGAGAGAAAGAGAAGAGGCAGAGAGAGGGGGAGACAGAGGAACCCAAACAGGCTCAGCACTGTCAGTGCAGAGCCCTACTCAGGGCTCAAACTCACAAACGGTGAGAACATGACCTGAGCTGAAATCAAGAGGCTGACGCTTAACTGACTGAACCAGCCGGGCGCCCCTTTTTCTCTTCTTATAAGGAAACCAGTCCTATCTGATTAGGGCCCCTCTTACGACTTCATCTAACCTTAATTACTTCCCCAACGGCCCAGTCTCCAAGTACAGGCATACTGGGGGCTTAAGGCTTCGCCACACGAATTTGGAGAGGGCACAATCCAGTCCACATCACCAACCTTCTCAGTTCGTGGCCTCTGTGCTTGCACCTCGTGCACAGACTCACGCCTGCCCTTTGCATCTGCCTGGTGGCACCGCCTCTTGGGGTTGACGTCTGGTTTCCCTTCTCAATGGTGGCCCATCTGGCCTTGGATTCCTCACCCCGGGAAGCATCCTGTTGAAACCAGTCTACCCTTGCCCTTGTCTGACACAGCCCCCCAGGGTAACGAGCACTCACACCCTTCAGGGACTCTGTGGGCTGCCTGGACGGTGTTTTCCACTCCTGCCAAACTCATCTGCAGTCTTCGGGACTCACCGCGACCCCTCCTAATCCTGCATGCCGTTTCTGCCCACCCCTCACTGCCCCCGCGGCTGGCCTCAGAGTTCCCTCCTGTGCGTCTTCTCTCTCGCCTTTAAAGCTTCCACCAAACCCTGCCGTAGAGGCCCTTTTAGGCAACAGGCTTGAGCAGTGGAAACTTGAGCAAAGGCAAAAGGGCCGAGAGTGACCGCCGAGCTGCCTGCGAACAGGCTCATGGAGCCAGGGGCCCTAACAGACCAGTGGGCTATTTACAACCGGTCACAGGTACCAAATACACGCCACACTCCCTCACTCTGGCCCCGCACCACCGCCTGTGCAATCTCTCCTTTGCTGTCCCGCTCGCGGCTCACTGCAGGGTGTTCCATAAACTCCTGTCCCTTTTGTTCTGCCTTAGGTGAATTCTTTCAGTGCTGTGCCACCTGCCCCCACTTAATCAGTAAGCCCCACACCTAATGCAGCGGCCAATATTGTGCCTGTTGGACCCACTGTTCCCTTTAGGAAGACAGGGGCTCTTGTCACCGTCTCTGACGCCTCACAGAGGGGGTTAGCACAGCGTGGGCACAGTACACGGTAAGGGGGGGCTTAGGTTTGTTGCCTTTGATCCCCTCCTCCCTAGTCCCTTTCTGATTGTACCCAGGTGTGCAGTGGGGACTGTCTGCGGGGACAGAGAGGGAGTTGGCCACTTCTAGGCCGAATGGGTGAAGAATCTTTTGGGTTCTTAATCATTTGGCTTAAAAAACCAAAGCCACCGCCCTGCTTCCGGTAAACTCGAGCCCTGCTTCAGGTGAGCCCCGCTTCTCTCTCTCTCCCTCTCTCTCTCCTTCTGCTCCTAATGGGATTCTCTGTCTCTCCCTCTCTCTGTCCTTGCTCACTTGAGCCTTCTCTCTGTCTCTCTCTCTCTCAAAAAAATAATAATAAAATAAAATAAAATAATTAAAAAAATAAAAAAACTAGAGCCACCAAAGGCCCCAGATGACCTCATGGCCTTTGGTCCTTTTTGCTTTTTATTTTCAGTCATGATAATCTTTAAGAAATACATTCATTAATTTTATGTATTTATGTATGTATATATGTATTTATTTATTTATTATTTTTAATGTTTATTTATTTTCAAGAGAGAGAGAGAAAGCAAGGAAGCAGGGGAGGGGAAGAGAGAGAGGGAGACACAGAATCCCAAGCAGGCTCCAGGCTCCGAGCTGTCAGCACAGAGCCTGACGTGGGGCTCGAACTCACAAACCGCAAGATCATGACCTGAGCCGAAGTCGGACACCTAACCGACTGAGCCACCCAGGCGCCCCAATTTTTTTTTTAAATCACAGAAGCTATATCACTGTACCAAGCATCAAACAAACGGCGGTACTTTAAGATTTGGAACACAAAAATTGGTATGAAAAACCAGAACCTTCGAACTCTGTAATAACTGGACTCAGGTCCCTTTGCCACAATTCTGCTTAATAGCAGCAAAATCCCTGACAGTGCCAACCTAGCACTGGACACTATACATTTACATTTAAATTTTGTGGTCTTCGAGAAGGTTTTTCTTACATTTTTGACCTTGGCTAAAGGCAGGAAATTCATTGCACTTTGAAACCCAGTGCACCTGGGATAGGGAAACTAAAGGGACCCCATGAAAACCTGCTTTTTTTCCCCCTCCTTTTCCTGCTTCTGTTCTTGCTAGGACCTACCTTCCCTCCTCACACATGCTTTAGAGAATAGATAACATACCTCTTCCTTGTAGAGGTCAAGGGTTTAATGATTTCTTTGGATTCTTCCAGCACAACAGATAACATCTAAGGAGTAAGTGGGCGGGGTGATCATTAACATTTTCCAAGACCACTGACTCCCAGAGACCCCCTAGCTCCAGGACCTAAGTGACCTATGAAGGACACCTAAACACCTGTCTGTGTTCTTGGATGCCTGAGAAGACTCGTGCACCAGACCACTGTCCTCAGTAAAACCCCCAGGCCCCAAACGAAGATGAGACTCTTATTTCCTTTCCGAGGGTCCCAGACACTATGCTTCTATCTGCACTCTCTTTATATCCTCAGTAAACTCACTTCTTCTCAGCTTACGTTTGATTTCTATCCTGCGTGAAGCCTCAGGGACCCTCTTGGCTGGTCCTGTGGGACGCCCCCTAAAGGACAGCATATTTATCAGGTGTTTATTTAGGTATTTGCATATGCATACATGCACACAGATTTCTGTGTATACATACATATTTTTGCTGTTAATTTTACTGTTTAGAGGCAGCTTGCCTGGGTTCAAATCCCCACTCTGCTCTTCACTACTTGTGCAACCTTGGGAAAGTTGCTTAATCTCCCTGTGACTCCATTTCCTCATCTGTAACATGGGAATAACAAGAGTAATTGACACATAGAATTGTGAAAATGACATTGAGGCAGGGGCTAGCACAAGATGAACGATGAACGCTATGCAGTGTTTCCTGTGAATATCGCATTATATGTGCAAAAGGTCAAGCTCACGCTTTTGCTCTGTTGCAGAGTATTTTATTTTATGGGAGCATCATAGGCTATCGACGGACCAAGGCTGTTTCTAATTTTGGGTTTTGCTAATAATGCTGCAACAGGTACACCAGGCGCATGTATTTTTTTTTTTTTAAATTATAGCCAAATTATCTCCAGAGATTATACCAGTTCATACTCTGGCAGACACTGACTCTTCCCCTGTGCTCTCATTGATACTGGACAGCCCGTTTCTCATCAGGTGAGAAGATGGTGATTCATTGTTTTAATCTGTATTCCTCTGGTTATATAAGGCATCCTCACGTGAGTACTGACCTGTTTCTTTCCTCTGTGTGAATTTCTCCATTTCCTTCCTTTGCCCGTGTATATGAGTTCCTATGTATCCTGGCTACAAATCTCCTCGTTTTGGACATTTACATGTTTTCTCCCATGCTGTCTCATCTTTGTTATCTTTTGATACTTGTTAACATAAAACAGTTTTAGGCTTACAGAGAATTTGTGAAGGTCGAACAGAGAGTTCTCATGGACTCCACACCCAGGTTTCTCTATTAACATCTTAGTGTTAATTAACATGGTACAATTGTCACAATTAATTAACCAATATTTACACATTATTATTAACTAGAGTGCAAACTTTTTCAGATTTCCTTAGTTTCTTTTCTTTAAAAGAAATTATTATTTTTTTTTAATTTTTTTAACGTTTATCTATTTTTGAGACAGAGAGACAGAGCATGAACGGGGGAGGGGCAGAGACAGAGGGAGACACAGAATCAGAAGCAGGTTCCAGGCTCTGAGCCATCAGCCCAGAGCCCGATGCGGAGCTCGAACTCACGGACCGCAAGATCGTGACCTGAGTTGAAGTCGGACGCTTAACCGACTGAGCCACCCAGGCACCCCTAAAAAAAAATTATTTTAACGTTTATTTATTTTTGAGCGACAGAGCTCAGGTGAGGGAGGGGCAGAGAGAGAGGGAGACACAGAATCTGAAGCAGGCTCCAAGCTGTCAGCACAGAGCCTGACGTGGGGCTCTAACTTAAGAACTGTGAGATCATGACCTGAGCCTGACGCTTAACCGACTGAGCCACCCAGGCGCCCCCCGCAAAAATGTTTAGTTTTTTTTTTATTAAATTTTTTTTTCAACGTTTATTTATTTTTGGGACAGAGAGAGACAGAGCACGAACAGGGGAGGGGCAGAGAGAGAGGGAGACACAGAATCGGAAACAGGCTCCAGGCTCTGAGCCATCAGCCCAGAGCCCGACGCGGGGCTCGAACTCACGGACTGCGAGATCGTGACCTGGCTGAAGTCGGACGCTTAACCGACTGCGCCACCCAGGCGCCCCAAAAATGTTTAGTTTTAAAAGAGAGTGACATGGGGTGCCTGGATGGCTCAGTCGGTTGAGCGACCGACTTCAGCTCAGGTCATGATCTTGCAGCTCGTGAGTTCGAGCCCCGCGTCGGGCTCTGGTGCTGACAGCTCGGAGCCTGGAGCCTGCTTCGGATTCTGTGTCTCCCTCTTTCTCTGTCCCAACCCACTCGCATTCTGTGTCTGTCTCTCTCAAAAATAAATAAACATTAAAAAAAATTTTTTTTAAAGAGAGTGACAGACTGTGAGCGGGAGAGGGGCAGAGAGAGAGGGAGACACAGAATCGGAAGCAGGCTCCAGGCTCTGAGATATTCAGCACAGAGCCCAACGCGGGGCTCGAACCCACAAACTGTGAGATCATGACCTGAGCTGAAGTCGGACGCTTAACCAACTGAGCCACGTAGGTGCCCCTAAGCCATGTCCTTCTGTCCCAGGATCCATCCAGGATGCCACATTACATTTAGTCCCCGTGCCTTCTTGGTTGGGCTCCTCTTGACTGTGACAGTTTCTAAGACTTTGTGTGTGTGTGTGTGTGTGTGTGTGTGTGTATGTGTGTGTGTGTTTAAATGACCCTGGCAGCTTTGAGGAGGACTGGTCAGTATTTTGTAGAATGTCTCTCAATTAGGATACGTCCATTTCCTCATGACTAGATAGGGTCTATAGGCTTTTGAGGGGAAGGCCACAGAAATAAAGTACCATTTTCGTCACATCCCCTATCATTGTTGATGTGGACTCCCTTGGGGTATATTTGGCAGGCTTTCCACCATCAAGTTACTCCTTTATTCCTCTGTTTCTTGTGTGTTAATTATATGGTGTCTTTTTTTAAATTTTTTTTTTCAACGTTTATTTATTTTTGGGACAGAGAGAGACAGAGCATGAACAGGGAAGGGGCAGAGAGAGAGAGGGAGACACAGAATCGGAAACAGGCTCCAGGCTCTGAGCCATCAGCCCAGAGCCCGACGCGGGGCTCGAACTCACGGACCGCGAGATCGTGACCTGGCCGAAGTCGGACGCTTAACCGACTGCGCCACCCAGGCGCCCCTATATGGTGTCTTTTTACATGGAAGGTTTATGTGTTCAATCTCTTTTGAGCTGGAAGGACCTTCATCAAGGAACAGCATCAGTGGCACCCGCGGCTTTGATGTGCTGCGTGCTCCTGGAGCATCTAACCCCAGGTACCAACTTCCGCACGTGCCTCACCCCCCTCTGAGGACAACCCATAACGTTGGTCCCCTTATTGTTTCCATTTCACAGAGGGAAAGTGGAATCTTCCTGCCACTAAGCCACACCAGAGCCAGCGAGTGGCAAAGTCAGGATTCGTGCCTGGGTGTGTCTGACACTGGACATAACTGCGTAAGTGTAGAAACCAAGGTGCGGAGGGAGGGTGCTCATCCGAGTCCCTCCAGCCAGTTGGTGGCTTTGCCCAGGCCCTTCCACGGCCAGGCCACCTCTGATCCCAATGAGTCAGCAGCAATTGCTCAGCCACTGGGCCTGCCCTGCCCTGCCCCCAGCCCCACCCCAAGCTGCCCACTCCTGACCCGCCTCCCGTTCATGTCCTTTGGCGGCCGTGGCTTTTAGCACCCCCAGGGGAAGAGACCCAGACTGCGCAGCAAATAAACACCGCCCACAGATTTCCAAATATACGGAGGTAAGTGTTCCCTCCCACCTCAGCTGGGCCTGGCTGGAACTCCAAGCATCCCGCCTGGCCTCTGCGCCTCCTGGGGTCGAGTTCTGGGTCTTGAGTCCTCCTAAGAGCAGCCCGTGTCCTCTGCTGTGCGGAAACCTGCACCTGGGGGCGCCTTCAGCATCATCAACAAGGGTAACGGCAGTTTTAGCTCACGGACACGTCGGCTTCCATGCACTGTCGGCTCGTCACATTTGGCGAAACGATTGTGCCCAAAGTCTTCAAACTCATCTTTAAAAAAAAAATTTTTTTTTAACATTTATTTATTTTTGAGACAGAGAGAGACAGAGCATGAACGGGGGAGGGTCAGAGAGAGAGGGAGACACAGAATCTGAAACAGGCTCCAGGCTCTGAGCGGTCAGCACAGAGCCCGACGCGGGGCTTGAACTCATAGACGGTGAGATCATGACCTGAGCGAAGTCGGCCGCTTAACCAACTGAGCCACCCAGGCGCCCCTCAAACTCATCTTGACACCAGTGTCTTTGTCATCAGACAGAGCCCTTTGTGGGTCCTCTGCCAGGCCTATTGCTGTCGCCCCGTACCTCCCAGCCTCACGCCCTGGGGGGTGAATTGGGCTGCAGAGCCGTGCACGGATGTGAACTGCCTCCACAGAGTCACTGCTTACAGAGAGGATTGCTTCTCCAAAGCTCTTGATTGTGCAGAATTTTGAATATAAAATTAGGCAGTCTCCACCCCTCACCCCCCACCCCCACCCCCACCCCCAGCTTCAGCTCAGGGCTGATTCGGCTTCATCTACATTCCCATCCATATCCCTCACCTTTAAAATTTTTTAAATATCCATTTATTTTTGAGAGAGAGAGAGAAAGGGAGAGAGAGAGAGAGAGAGAGAGAGAGACAGCATGAGTGGGGGAGGGGCAGAGAGAGCGGGAGACACAGAATCCGAAACAGGCTCCAGGCTCTGAGCTGTCAGCACAGAGCCCGACAAGGGGCTAGAACCCACGAACCGTGAGTTCGTGACCTGAGCCAAAGTTGGACGCTTAACCGACTGAGCCACCCAGGAGCCCCCATATCCCTCACCTTTGAAGCAAATCCCAGATAGTGCATCATTTCATCCACAATAGGCAAGAATAATCTAAAGGCTGAGGTGAGGAGTTTTCCGTTAATATAATTGTAATATAATTTTTACCCCCCCCCAAAAAAAGGAACAATTCACATCAAATATCTGGCCAACATTCAAAGTTCCAGATACTTCATAAAGAATTTCCTTTTCAGGTCATGATCTCACAGTTTGTGGGTTCGGGCCCCGCACTGGGCTCTGTGCTGACAGCACGGATCCTGCTTTGAATTCTCTCTCTCCCTCTCTATCCGTTCCTCCCCCGCTCGTGTGCGCACTCTCTCTCTAAATAAATAAATAAACTTAAAAAAAAAAAAAGAATTTCCTTTTCTTTTTTTTTTTTAAGGTTTTATTTTTAAGTAATCTCTACAGCCAGTGTGGGGCTCAAACTCACAACCTTGAGACTGAGAGTCACATGCTCCACCGACAGAGCCAGCCAGGCGCCCCAAGAATGTCCTTCTAAAAACATTAGTTTGAGGGGCGCCTGGATAGCTCAGTTGCTTAGGTGTCCGACTCCTTTTTTCCTTTTTTCTGGTGTCCAACACTTGACTTCAACTCAGGTTATGGTCTCACGGTTTGTGAGTTCGATCCCTGCACGGACAGTGTGGAGCCTGCTTGGAATTCTCTGTCTCCCTTTCTCTCTGCCCCTCCCTCGCTCTCTCTCTCAAAAGAAGTAAACATTTTTAAAAATTGAAAACATAGTTTGAATTAGTATCTAAATAGTACACTGTGATTGGTTAATGTTTTAGATTCCTTTTACTCTAGAGTTCCTTTCCATCTCCTTTTGCCTTTGCCACTTGTTTGTTGAAAAAAAGGTTGGCTGTCTGACCTGTAGGGATCACCATAGCCTGGATTTTGCTGATTGCAGCCCTGTGGTGTCATATAACATGTTTCTCTGTCCCCAGGGGATCGTACTGGGAGTTGGATCTAGAAGTTTCATAAGATGCAGGCTCGACCTTTTTTTTTTTTTTTTTTTTTTGGCAAGATTGTTTCATAAGTGGTACCGTTTCTTCTATCAGGAGGCGTATATTGTCCTTTTGCCATGTTACATTGTGTTATTTAAAAAAATTCCCATTTTGAAAACACCTCAAATCTATGGAATGCTGCAAGGATGATACACTTTTACCCTGATTTACCAATCTTTGCCACATTGATTTTATCATTCACATTTACACACACACACACACACACACACACACACACACACACACATCTATATAGACATTCTTTGAGAATGGTCTGTAAGCATTAAACCCCTTCACCTTTCAATGCTTCCACATGTGTCTCCTAAGAGCTCTCTTTTATAACCATCTGCAATAAAAACAGTGTCTCTATATTCACAACATTTCTGACACCAAATGTGTGTATTTTTCCTCACATTAAACAATTCTCCGGGGCGCGTGGGTGGCTCAGTCAGTTAAGTGTCTGACTTTGACTCAGGTGGTGATCTCATGGCTTGAGTTCGAGCCCCGTGTTGGGCTCTGTGCTGACAGCTCAAAGCCAGGAGCCTGCTTCAGATTCTGTATCTCCCTCTCTCTCTGCCCCTCCCCACTCATGTTCTGTTTCTTTCTCGCGCTCGCTCGCTCGCTCACTCTCAAAAAAATAAACATTAAAAAACCTCACAATTCTCCAACTCTTTAGGCACCAACCTGGTTCCCTACAATTCAGTTCTCAGACTAAGCATTCAGATTCAGCGCTGATCCCACAGGTGAAGGGTTCTGTTCCACGAGATTGTCCCCATGTTAGAAGCCAGTGATAATTCATAGGTAGTCACCTGCTTCTGACTGACCAGCTATAAATCAGGGATTCCCAGGCCTCTTTCTCAAGTTCAATAATTTGCTAGAAAGGCTTATAGAACTCAGAGAAAAACTACGTTTCCCCCAGTTCGTTATAGAAGATATAATAAAAGATACAGGGGGCACCTGGGGGGCTCAGTCAGTTAAGCGTCTGACTTTGGCTCAGGTCACGATCTCATGATTTGTGGGTTCGAGCCCCGTGTCGGGCTCTGTGCCGACAGCTCAGAACCTGGAGCCTGTTTCAGATTCTGTGTCTCCTTCTCTCTCTGCCCTTCCCCCCCCCTTTCAAAAAGAAAATAAACATTAAAAAAAATTAAAAAGAGTCTGATTCAACCAACTGAGACACACAGGAGCACTTATCCTGCCCATTTTAACCAATAGCCTGGGGATGAGAACTCAGGCTTGCTCAAATCTGGGTTCAGTTTCTGACTCTGTCATTTATATGGGGACAATAAAACCATTAAAAAAAAGATACAGGCGAGTAGCCAAGTGGAAGAGAAGCATGGGGCAAAGTGTGTGGAAGGGATATGCAGCCTCCATGCCCTCTCGGGGAGTGCCACCCTTCCCAGGACCTTGATATGCTCCCCAACCAGGAATTTACCCGAATCCCATTGTTTAGATTTTTTTTAAGTTTATTTATTTATTTTGAGAGACAGAGAGAGCATGCAAGCAGGGGAAAAGCAGAGAGAGAATCTCAAGCAGTTTCTTCACTGTCAGAGTAGAGCCCGACGTAGGGCTTGATCTCACGAACCAAGGGATCACCATCAAGACGAAGTCAAGAGTCAGACGCTTGGCCGACGGAGCCACCCAGGCGCCCCTCTTTGTTTAGAACCTGTTTATGGAGGTTCCATTACATAGCATGATTGGTTAAATCATTGCCCATTGGTGATTGAACTCAATCTCCAGCCCCTCTCCCCTCCCCGGAGGACTGCAGGTTGGACTGAAAATTCCAACCCTCTCATCACATGGCTGCCTCCTCCAGCAACCAGCCCTGCCCCCACCCTCCAAACGTCTCCTCATTGGCACAGACTTGAGGTGTGGTTGAAAGGGGCTTATTATGAATAGCAAGAGATGATCTTCCACCCATCCAGAGAAGTAGGATCCAGAGAAGACCCCTCATAAGGACCCTGAGACTGGGTAGAGTGGTGGGTTCCCTTTCCTCCACATCCTTGCCAACACTTGTTATTTCTTTGTGCTGGTAGCCACTCTAACAGGTGTGGGGTGATAGCTGATATCTTCTCGTGGTTTTGACTTGCATTTCCCTGATGACGACTGACGTCCAGCAGCTTTTCTTCCACCTTGGCCGTCTGTGTGTCTTCTTCGGGAAAATGTCAATTCGGATCCTCTGCCCATTTTTTAACCAGATTGTGTTTGCTATTAAGTTGCATGAGGTCTTTGTGCATTTTGGATATTAACCCCTTATCAGAGATACGATTTGCCTGTATTTTCTCCCATTCCATTTTCATTTTATTAACGGTTACCTTTGGTGCGCAGAGACTGTTTGGTTGATATAGTCCCATTTGTTTCATTTTACTTTTGTTTCCTTTACCTTTGGGTGTCAAATCCAAAAAATCATCACTAAGACCATCAACAACTATTAATTGAGCACCCGCTATGCATAAGGTATTGGGGATACAGCAGGAGATGAAATATATCATGCTCCTGACTCATAAAGTTGGCATTCTGGTGGTAGAGAGAATATGAATAAAAAAATATGTTGGCCATAATAAGTGGGTAAGGTGCCAAGAGGAAGGATGGGGTGAGGAGAGCTGTTTTAGATGGACAAGTCAGGGGAGTCCTCTGAGATGTGGCAGTTAATAAGCAGAGATTGCAGGAAAGCATTGCAGGTATCACAAACACTAAGTGCAAAGGCCCTGAGGTGGGAGGGTATGTCAATATGTTTAAGGAACAACAAGAAGGTCAGTGTGATTGGAGCTGAGGGAGAATGGGGGAAAGGCCTCCTGATGCAAATTGGAAAGGTAGCCAGATGGTTTGGATGGTGTCATCATGGGATTTGCTGTGCATGAGCAGAGAAGCCATTTCTGAGCTTTGAGGAGAGGAATGACTGGCTCTGACTTTAGCTTTAGAGGCATAATCTTGGATGCATGTGGAAAGTAGACCACAGGGGGCTAAGCTGGAAGTGGCCCACCAGATAGGAAACCACGTGGTCCTAGTGAGGAAACCACAAGGAGATGGTGGCTTAGCCCAAGGCTGTGGTACTGAAAGAGAGATCATCTTTTGCTATTCACGCCCATCCCTCCACTGGGGCCCCAAAACTCTCAGCAAGGTACTCTGAGCAAGGGCTCAGAAAGAGGACGTGGAAAGGCAGTGGTACTCTGAGCAAGGGCTCAGAGTTTGGATGAATTTTGAAGGTGAGGCCAGCAAGATTAGCTGGTGGAAGGGGCGCCTGGGTGGCTCAGCGGGTTAAGCGTCTGACTCTTGATTTTGGCTCAGGTCATGATCTCAACGTTCGTGGGATGGAGCCCTGTGTGGGGCTCTGTACTTGGCGCAGAGACTGCTTGGGATTCTCTCTCTCTCTCTCTCTCTCTCTCTCTCTGTGAAAATAAAGAAACATTAAAAATAAAAGCTGGTGGAGGTGGGATATGGAGAGTGGGGGATGAGCCACTGACTATAATGGTTAATTTCATGCGTAATTTGACCCGGCCATGGGAGGCCCAGGCATTTGATTAAACATTATTCAGCGTGTGTCTGTGAGGATGTTTCTGGACGAGAGAAACATTTGAGCTGGTAGACTGAGTAAAAAACATTGCTCTCTCCAATGTGGGTGGGCCTTGTCCAATCAGGTGAAGGCATGAAAAGAAAAAAAGTCCAGACTTGGACTGAAATGGACACTATCAGCTCTGCTGAGTCTCTAGTTTGCCAACTGCAGATGTAGCCTCTGTAATGAACCAATTTTTATAATAAATCTCTGTATGTATATATGTCACATACTGGTTCTGTTTCTCTAGACGATCCTGACTTATATGCTGACCATTGAGCTTTCTGGTCCTGCCTATGGAATGCTTCGAAAGCTTGGAGTTGGCGGCCTGGACCAGATGACGGGAAAGACAGTTTGGGTCCATGGTGGGGCAACTTACAAGTCTGGCCAGGAGGAGTGTCCTCTCCCACCACTGGCTGCAGGGAGCCCACCGGGCAGCCTCCAGCTCACTTAACCTCCCCATAGAACATTTACACCGGTCCCCAGGGCCCTTCTGCCACGGGAAGGTGAAGTGGTGGCCACAGGGAACAGCTTTGGACTCTAGCCTTCCAACTGCCCCTGGTCTGTGGACATTTCACGTAAGCACGCTCTCTAGCCACTGTGTATGGTGTCTGTGTGTGTGTGTGTGTGTGTGTGTGTGTGTGTGTTCCGGAAGGCAGCAACTGGGCGAGCAAAGGTGGAGAGGTGGGTCGCTTGGCTCCAGGGCGGAAGTGACGGCAGAGAAAGGGGGTGGACGTGGAAAGATTGGGAGGGTGTCCGGAGCCGGGGGCAGAGGCAGGGGCCCAGCCCGTGGCCAGGCTCCTTGGCAGCCAGCCGTTCCTACCAACACACCCACAACCCTGGCGGGATTGAAGCCTGCCCTGGGAAGGGGAGGGCCAGGCACCTGCCCTCTGGGAGCTACTGCCGGCTGGGGAGGCGGGCCGGGCAGAGGAAAAGAGACGGAGGGCGGAGCTGTGGCAGGGCACACAGAGGTGAGGGGCTGGGCCTGACAGGTGAGGTAGGCTGTGGCATTCAGAGCGCTCAGCCTGGGTCCTCTCACTGCGTGCGACCCATTCACGCCCATCCCTCCACTGGGGCCCCAAAACTCTCATCTGTTAAATGGGAGCATAGTCTATCTGCGCGCCTCCCCGCGGCTCCCCACCGTCCTCTGGGCTGGAGTGGCCACAGGGAATCTTTAAGCTAATCCCTCTTTCCTCTGCTACTGAAACCCCGTGACGGGTCCTCAGGTGAAGTTCCACCGCCAGTGCTTTGAGCCCCGTCCCTTGTCTCCCTGTCCTCGCCTCCCTCGCTCCCACTTGCTCCCCAGAAACACTGAGGCCCTCCTGGGTCTCCCAACGGCCCAGCTGTGCCACATCCCTGTGCCCTTGCACATTGCTCTTCCTTCTGCCTGGCGCACCCTCCCCAGCCCTGCCGCCGCGGGGTAGCACGCCCCCCTGCTATCCACTCCTCAGGAAGCCCTTCCCGATGCCCGCCCTCCAAGGGCTAACCTGGCCCTTCTCTGGGCACCTCTGCTCCCCGAGCCAGCTCCCGCAGTGCTGGCTCACCCGCGTGGCTGTCACCAGGCGCTGCGCTTATCCCCGTTGGCCCCAGCAGTGCTCCGAACTGACTGGTTGTGTCTGGAGCTCAGAGAAGGGAGACCGGGCCTCATGGGGGTGGGGCCGTGCAGGTCAGGGACAACCACAGCGGTGGGGGGGGGGGGCGGTGAGGGGGGTGGTGAGGAGAGGCCTTCCTCCCACACCCGTTCCTGCATTGGCACTGGAGGAGACACCGCCCCTGGGAGGCCCCGGGGCAGCTGTCTGGTCTGTGGCTGGGCCCGCTTCCCTGGATCCCAATGCCCACGGCCCTGCCAGGGCCCAGACAGGCCAAGGTGAGCTGAGGACACACTGGGTCTGAGCATGAGGCGTCCTGAGGTTTTCGTTGAGCGGGCGGTCTGATGCTATCATTGGTGCCCCCTTCCTCAGAGGAGGCCGCTGAGGCTCAGAGAAGGGACCCACCCCGGGTCATGCCAGGGGAACGTCCTGGAACTGAGGACCGATGGCTCTATGTGTTTTGCCTGAGTTGACTCGGGTAACACAACAACCCTGTGAGGAGGGGCTGGTTTTGTTTTTATTGAACAGATGAGGAAACAAAGGCACAGAGAGGGGTTGGCGCCTTGCCTCAGTTTATCCAGCTAGTATAAGAGGTGGAGTCAGCCTTCTAACTCGGGCGTTCGGCTACAGAGCTTGTAAGTCCTTTGCTGCCCTGACGCTGAGGGTGGTGAGGAAGGGGCGGCGATAATGTTCCTTCTCAGGACACGGCGCGCCACAATTTGCAAAGCTTTTGCACGCCCGGCACTTGACGTGCCCTTCAGCCCCGGGAGACACAGAGATCAAGATCTCCATTGGGGAGCCTGGTGGCTCAGCTGGTTGAGCGTCCGACTCTGGATTTCGGCTCAGGTCAGGCATGATCTCACAGGTTCGTGGAATCGAGCCCTGCGTCGGGCTCCATGCTGACAGCCAGAGCCTGCTTGGGATTCTCTCTCTCCCCGTCTCTGCGCCCCTCCCCCACACACTCTCCCTCTCTCTCTCAAAAAAGAAAAAAAAAAAAAAGAATTTTCTATTTGACAGAGGAGGGTAATAATTTGCCAAAAATATTCAACAAGTTAGTTGCAGGCCAGGGGCTTGGGCCCCAGGTTTGACACTCACGCTTGGGCCCACCCTGCCCCTCTGACTGGCTGGACACTTTAAGTTTGGTGGCCCCCCAGTCCCTGAGGAAAGGGGCTTTAGGCACCCAGGGTGGGCGGAGAGTTCCGGCATGCTGTAAGGCCTGTCTCCTCATCTGTAAAATCAACGGCCTGGATCCGTTGGGCTCTGAGCTCCCTTCCAGCTGAATTTGCTGTCCTTGCTCTGAGAGGTGCTTGGGGAGGCAGTGTTCCCTGCTTGCCTCGTCGCCTTCCCCACTCCTGCAACCGAGTGGCCCCATTTCTCCTGCAGGATATTCTCTTCCACCTGCTCACAGCTTCGTCCCATCCGGCATGGCTGGAGGCTGCAGGAAGCTGAGGAAGATGTCCAACCAAGCCCAGAGGGGCACACTGGTCCAGGAACCAGGGCCTCCTGCTTGACCTGCCTCACCACCTTGCCCCGTGAGCTCCTACTCCATGGTGCACTGAAACAGAGCAGCTGGTCGCTGTCTGTCTGTCTGTCTTCCTCTCAAGCAGGACTATGAGCTCCTTGAGGGCAAAAGTCACATGGAAAGATCAAGGCTTGAGAAACAGTGCTCTGCAGTTCTGGGAACGCGTACAGAGGGGCAGGGTATTGGGGGGGGGGGCCGAAGGGTATTAGGCAGGGAGGGGGGCCGAAGGGTCCCAGACCCCTCTGGCTCCTGGCTCTGAGACCCCACGGCATGGGAGAGGCCTGGGAGGCTCTGCCCTTGTGGGCAGCAGAAATGGAACACAGCAGCACGAAATCTCTCTGCGTTTTGTCTCTGGGTGACCTTGGGGCCTATGCTGGCCCGAGGGTGGAGCCCTTAGAGAGCTTAGGGCTTTTGCACTGGCAGGGTCATCTCTCCAGACAGGTCACCCTTCCGCCCATATCTGAGAGGCCTCCAAGGGGAGCCACCCTCCCCCACTCAGAGCCACAAGGTCGGCAACATCCTCCAAGGCCTGCTGGTTTGCTGACTCAGGAGTTGCCCCCCACCCTGCCCCTGGAAACAGTCTTACACCTGCCCTTTCTCATCTTGTTTGAACCGAAGCCCCCACTGTGGCTCTGACCCAGCTCAGGGTGGTGCCCATTCCTCCTCCCGTCACCTTACCCCACCCCAAAAGCCGACAAGGTAAGCTTATCCTTTCTCCTTGATGGATGAGGAAACTGAGGCCCAGGGGCACAGGTGTGTGGGTGGCAGTCACAGAGCCTGGCCTGAGGCTCAGTGGTCTCCCCGGTGGCCCGCCCACCCCATGAGAGCGAAGGCTTCATGAGCAGACAAAACCAGGACAGGTAGGGCCTGAAGAGGGCGCATCTAGGGAGGTCGGGAGGTGGGGTGGGGGACCGTGGGCAACAAATATGTCCAGAGCCTGAGCCAGGGACATCTGTCCTGTCATAGACCATCAGATGGTTTGCACTCCCAGATGCACCGTGTTCTCTCTGGGCTTTCCAGGCCGCTCCCTCCACCGGAAACACGTATTTATTCCCTCCCTTGGCCTGGTTAACTCCTGCTCTCCCCCAGGTCCTGGCTGCAATACATTCAGTAATTCGACAACTGTTTCCTGAGCACCTACAGGAAGGCAGACACTGTCCAAGGTGGGCTGTTCACAGTGAGCAAAAAGAGAATCGTCCTGCCTTCTCGGAGTTTCCAGTCCCCGAGGTCCCACACGCTGTTGACATGAAATCGTCAGTCTAGGCTTGAGGCTAACGAGCGGCCCCCGAATCAGAGGCGTAACACAATGAAGGCCTATTTTGCAGCCATATCACAGTCCAAACGGGTGACAGGAGACTCTGCCTCAGTGTCACTGCCATCTCCTAGCCTTGAAGCCCCCTTGGGCCTTCTGCACTGGGCAGGCCTGTGAGCAAAGAGGGAAACGTCGAGGGTTGGGCAGGGATATTTAATGGCTCTGTCTGGAGGGCCATGAATGCCAGCTTCACTCATAGTCTACTGGCCACACCTGACTGCCTGACTGCAAGGAAGGCTGGGAAATGTCACCCTGCTGGCACATCCGGGTTTTTATAGACCTGACCAGTCTCTGCCAGGTAGAATCACACAAACACACCGTATTAGTTTCCTGGCGCTCCTGCAGAATTCCCCAAACTCTGTGGCTTAAGGCAATAGGAATTTATTGTCTCACGGTGCTAGAGGCCAAAGTCTGAGATCGAGGTGCTAAAGGTTCCAGGGGAGGATCCTTCCTGCTTCTACTGGTGGCTCCTGGTGGCTGTGGGCGATCCTAGGCTTCCTGGGCTTGTGGTCATTTCACTCTGCTCTCTTCCTCCACCTTCACGTGGCCTTGGCCTCTATGTCCTTACATTATATGTGTCTCTCTAAGGAAACTTCTTGCTGGATTTAGGCCCTTCCCACCCCAATAATCCAAGATGGTCTCCTCATCTCAACAGCCTTAATTTAATTATGTCTACAAAGACTCTTCTCCATACCCAGCAAAATTCACAGATTCTCGGGATGGGACTATGGACATATCTGCTTAGGGGCCACTTTAGAGGCAAGATCACCTGGACTCCTTGGTACCTGGTTTCCAAGAGGCCACAAACAGAAGATGCAAGGCCTCTTAAGACCCGAGCTCAGAAGTCCCAGAGCATTGTTTCCATCGCATTCTATTGGTCTGAGCAGGTCACAGGGCCCACGCAGATTCAAGGGGAGGGAAAACAGAATACCTCTCTCGATGGGAGGTGTGGCAAAGACACAATGAAAGCAGGCGTGCACCATGGGATGAAGGCTTGCGGCCATCTTTGGAAACAATCTATCAGAGTATATGAAGGCCTTTGGTGAAGGCCTCAGCCATGGGTCCCGGAACTGTGCTCCCTGATGATGGGGCTGCTGATGGGGCTGAGGTAGAACGATTCTGCCTGAGTGGGAGGCCCCAGACCTGTGTGAGCGGCAGGCCTAGCCCAGCCATCAGCTCGCTGGGGGACCTTGGGTCAGTGCCTCATTCACTCAACAACAGGTTACTGAGTACTCAGCATGGGCCAGGCCCTGAGCCAGGCACTGGGGTCCTAGTGGTGAGCAGGCCAGCTCCCCGTGGAACTGTGTGTCTTGTGGATGACAGAAGCTCGTAACTAGACAAACTGGTCACAGAGCATGACAAGTAAGAGAACAGCAAGGAGTTGGGCTAGAAAATCCTTAGAACACAGGGCTCACAGGCAGAGACTTGCGGAGGGCGATGAGGACACCTCCCCATTCCGGGCCTCAGTTTCTTCCTCTTGCCATCCAGAGGGTTTGCCAGGGCTATGGACTCAAACCATGTTTCCTGGAGTCCTGGGGTTCCTCAGAGGCACTCAAGGGGCTACTGCACAAGACGGTGGAGTGGCAGGCATCTAAAGTTTGTGACTAATTGGTCTGGAAGCTTCTGGTCAGCTCTCAGAGTTCAGGTTCCAAGCCAGGCACCCTAGTCTCTGACCCCGGTGGCCGTCCGGGACAAGAATTCCCTAGGACCCCTCTTATTCCTCAAAGGCCATGCCAGGGTTCTGGGCTCTGGGGAGACAGAACCTCCCCTATGTCCGGCTGGACCCTCAGGTCTCCCCACCATCCCAGAACAGACCTTGCGCTGGGATGCTTGCAGCTGACCCCTCACCTTTGACCTTGGGTCCGCTTGAGCCAGGAGAGCCTCAGGGACCCCACCGAAGTGTCAGTGTCTCTCAAAGAGCCCAGGCTCTTTGGGGTCAGACCCTCCCTTCTGTGTGGCCTTGGATGAGTCCTTGCTCTTTCCGGGACTCAGAGTGAGCCCTGCCTCGTGAGGGTGAACGCAAAAAGGAAAGCAGTCCCCCCGAAGCTGGCTGGAGGTCAGCACAGGGGTAGGTGACAATTCCTCTGGGGAGTGAGGTCAAGAGAAGTGGCAGGAAAGACCCAGCCTCCTGGGGACCCATGGGGGACCTGCCCCTGGTGCCCTTGCTCCACCATCCGGCCAAATTCTGAGCCAAGCCTCCCGCGAGGGCTGGGAGAGGCCTGGAGGTGAATTAATGACTAGGCAAATTGTACACTTCAGCGCAGAAACCTTTATTCCTGTGTTCAGCCCCAAGGTTGGGAAGTGGGTGGGGGTGGGGCCATGGGTGCCAAAGACTATAATTTCTTCCCTGCCCTGGGCCTCGGTTTCTACCTCTGTCACACGGGGAGGGAAGGCTTCCCCCCCTCCCCTTCCTTCATCGGGATACTATGAAGATACAAGTGATTATGTACAGGCCTGGGCCTTTCAGCTGTAGAGCTCCGGTACCGGGGATTGCCCTGACTTAGTCCTTGCCCTTGGGGGGCTCATTGTCAAGGAGGGAGGCCCATGCCTCGCCCACCACTAGCCGGGCCTGGTGGGAGGGGCGTGAGCAGCTGATGTGCAGAGCCTCTCAGCCGTGGGGCTGGCTTCACTGAGCTCTGTCCTGGAAGCTCACGACTGGTCTTGTGTGGGGCCAGGGGTGTTGACACCCCTATTTCTAGGCAGGTTTCTAAGGTCCTCGTACATGTCACTGTCCCAGGGTGCCCCCATGCCCAGATGGCAGAATCCATCAGGAAACAGGGCTGAGCCCCCTTTTGGGGTCTTTACTGCAAGCCAGCCTTGGAGTGGAGGGCCAGGGCGGAGGGGCAATCACAGGACCCTTGGGTAAGCTGGTGGCAGAGGCCTCGGTGCACCACGTGAGGAAGGCAGGAGCAACCTACACAGAGGAGTCCAGAGGGCCACGAAGAGGTAGGTCAGCAGACACGCCATCTCATCCAGACGCAGCAGGGGCCGATGCCGATTCCAGCATCCTTAGCTGGTGGTGCTCAGAGGGGGCTCTGGGGAGGCTGGCCGGCTCAAGGTCACACCAGGGAAGCCGGAGACAAAGCTCTCCCACCTTCTCTTTACCTGCTAGAAGACCCAGGATAGGCAAGATCAGGGTCCTGGTCCCACCGCCGCGTGGTGGGCTTCAGGTGCTGTTCCACCTACAGCCACGAGGTGGTGGTAGACCCCAGAGACAGGAGCACTGCTCGCGGGAGACCTTTTTCTCCAAAAGAAAGGAGGCAGGGGCCAGGAGCCGAAAGGTCCCACCAAGGGGGTCAGGATGCCCCCTTTCCGGGGCATAGAACACAAGATGTAACCCTGGGGAAGTTTTACTAGCTGATCTCTTTGCCTCCAGCAAAATCCACCCATCCAACACATTGCCAGATTAATCATTTGAAAACAGCTCTGCTCTAAAACCTTCCGTGACTCCCCAGTGCCGATGGGATAAATCCCCAAAGTCTTTAAGGCCCTCTGAAATATGGTGCCTGGATACCTCTCTCTCCAGCCCCGTCTCCAGACAACTCTGTTGCCTTCTTGGTCCTTGGCCCCATATGTTCCTACCTCTGAGCCTTTGCTGCCCTGGGTCCCTCTCAGTGGAGTCCTTACCCACCCCTGTGGCGCCCCTCCATCCGTCAGCCCTCAGCCAAACCTGCTGATACTGCTTCAGCCACCGCCGGCGCTCTCCTTGCTGGGCTTGAATCAGCTGCTCCGTATCCTCCAGGCACCCTGGCAGCCACTCCTGGCCGGGCGTGTCCAGCCTTTCTGGGCCTCCGTTTGAGGGCCTGGACTTCTCCTGGCCCTGTCTGAGGCTCAGCGCCCGGCGCAGCCGGCTCTCTAAAGACTTCCCCCAGGGCTCCTGGAGCTTGCCATAGGAGGGTCGTGGTCCTCGCAAGGACTGACTGCGTGGCCCTATCCCCATGGTTCCTGAGGCTGCAAGTGCAGGACTGCTCCAGCCCCTGGGCAAGCCACTGGCCCCTGAGGTGGCTCAGAGTCTCCACCCATCTGATGGGAACTCACTTGGGGGCAAAGGTTGGTGCTGCTGTGGCATCATAAACCAAAGGGCAGGCCACAGGGGACAAGCATCCCTGAGTCACCATCACCACTGCCTCTCTACCTTCTAGGGCAAGGAGTATAGGCCTCTTTCTCCTCCTCCTCTTCCAGGCAGGCTTCCCTGACCACCCCACCCCTGTAGAGCTTGGCCTCCCCTGAACTGCAGCCCTAGCTGTCCAAATTCATTCTGTTGGCACTGAGAACAGATGGTGCAACAGCAAAACCGAGAGGGGCCTTTAGGCAACAGGACAGCTCCAGGGCGCCTGGGGGGCTCAGTCGGTTGAGCATCCAACTCTTGGTTTCAGCTCAGGTCATGATCTCGTGATCTGGGGATTCGAGCCCCGCATCGGGCTCCATGCTGACAGTGCAAAGCCTGCGTGAGATTGTCTCTCTTTCTCTCTCTCTCTCTCTCTGTCTCTCTCAAAATAAATAAATAAGGATTTTTTTTTTTTAAAAAAAGAAAGAAACAGGACAGCTCCACTCTTTGTCCAACATCTCAGCGAGGCTGCAGGGGTGGCTGCTGATCTCAGAGCTTCACAATGTCTCCCAAGGAGAAAGAGAAAGATGCTGAAAAGCCAGCCAAGAAAGACAAAGACCCAGTGAACAAGTCTGGGGGCAAGGCCAAAAAGAAGTGGTCCAAAGGCAAAGTTCGGGACACGCTCAATGACCTGGTCTTGTGTGACAAAGCGACATGTGACAAACTTCGTAAGTTCCCAACTAGAAGCTTAGGACCCCAGCCGTCGTCTCTGAGAGACTGAAGATTCGAGGCCCCCTGGCTGGGGTGGCCTTTCAGGAGCTCCTTAGTGAAGAACTTAGGAAACAAGTTGCAAAGTACAGAGCTCTGGTCATTTCCACCAGAAACACCAGGGGCAGAGATGCCCCAGCTGCTGGCGAAGATGCATGAACAGATCCCACTAACTGTACGTTTTGAAAAATAAAAATGTATTAAATTAAAAAAAGAGAGAAAGAAAGAAAGAAGACAGCTCCAATCTAGAATAGTCAAATTCACAGAGACAGAAAGTAGCATGCTGGGTGCCAGGGGTCGGGGTGGGAGGGGGGGGCAGGGGAGGATTGGTCAATTGTTTCATGGCTATAGAGCTTCAGTCCTGCAAGATGAAAAAGTTCTGGAGGGGCGCCTGGGTGGCTCTGTTGGTTAAGTGTCTGACTTCAGCTCAGGTCATGATCTCACGGTCCGTGGGTTTGAGTCCGGCATCGGGCTCTGCACTGTCAGCATGGAGCCTGCTTGGGATTTTCTCTCCCCCTCTCTCTGCGTGTTCTCTCTCTCTCTCTCTCTCTCTCAAAACAAATAACTTACAAAAAAAGATGGAAAAATTCTGGAGATTGGTTGAACAACACTGCGACTATAGGTGACACTCCTGAATTATACATAAAAATGGCTAAATGGTAAACATAATGTTTCTGTATATTTTACTACAGCTGGAAATTATTCGTTAGACTAGATGAATCCCTTCCGCTCTCACTCAGTCCTGTCAACTGCAAAATGGGTGGCTGTGGAAATCCAATGAAATTGTGAACGTATAATAGCAAGACGACCAGCAGAAGCTTTGTTTTTCCGAGAGAAAGAGAAAGGTGCTTGGGCCGGGCCAGCGGCCTCAGAATCACAGGATTTGAAGGCTGAAAGGGACCTCACACATCTGTCATTCCTTTTTGTATGAACCGCTATTCTATGGCTATTCTTCCTCATTCTGGAGCTAATCCCTCCACACACTGCATTTCAGCCTCATGATAGTCCTATGAGGTGGGCATTGCTACCCCCATTTCATAGATCAGGAAACAGAGGCTCAGAGGTGAAGCACCTGGCCAGAGAGCATGCCCAGTAAGAGGCAGAGCTGGAACCCATTCCTTGGTTGGCCTGGCTTTAGAACCCAAGCTGCCTTGCTCTGGTGTCGGTGGCCAGGCGTCCTCCTGTGTTTGGGTTGCTGCACAGTGCCCCCTGCCCCCCCCACGTCTGGGGTCAGGGAAGCACTGGCTGCAACTCTTGGCTCACCCTTGACCTCTCCCCAGGCTTGGCCTTGCTCTCTTTCCTCTCTCTCTCTCTCTCTCTCTCTCTCTCTCTCTCTCTCGGGGTTGCTAGGCTTTCCCTGGGTGAAGGGTCTTGTAATATCTGCCAGGCTCTCTCCCAGCTAGAGGAGATAAGCCAGGGCCAGTGTGAAGAGGAGAATGCAGAGGGGCCCTGATCCTCTGCCCCAGCCTGTCCCAAATTTCGACCTGCACCCAGGCCTCTTTACTCTGACCCTGACCACATTCCTAATGTCCAACCCACAGGCCACCCCTGGCCCTGGTGGAAAGGCAGCCAAGCCATTACGCAACCTTCACTGCCCTCGCCCCAGCACAGTGGGCTCAAACCCTGACTCTCACTGAAGTTTAAGCCTTTAAGCCAGGAAGAGTTTGCTAACTCAGACTTTTGGGATGTGCTGGGGTGAATCACCGGCTCTGGTGTCGAGCATGTAACTGCCTAAAACCCTCCTGCCCAGTGTATAATCTTACAATTTCCCAGATCCATGGAGGACAGGAGAAGAAGTGTGTTCTCTTCGTTCCCTCCCTGTTGCCTCCCTGCCTCTGTCAGCTGGGAAGCTCTCACCTTTCCAGACTTCGCTGTGCTCAGGGATACCTCCACCTGGAAGCCTGCCTGATACCTCCCTTTGGGATAGGGAGGCAGCTCCCGCTCCAGCCCACCCGCTAAACGCAGTAGCAGCAATCACACACGTATGCATTTCCCCCCGACACCGGCTGCCCCTCGAAGGCTTTTCACCTCTGTGTTCCCGGGACACGACACAGTAAATACTATGTCTTAAATATTGGAGACTCTTCACTGTCTATTGCCGCCTTAAAAAAATCACCCCAAAACTTTGTGGCTTAAAGCAACATTCACGTACGACCTCAAAGTTTCTGTGGGGCAAGAATCCAGGCATGGCTGAGCTGGGGCCTCTGGCTCAAGGTCCCTCACAGGCTCCAATCAGGGGCCTGCAGCCACCTCGAGGTTCAACTGGGGGGAATCTGCTTCCAAGGTCGCTCTGATGGTCATTGGCAGGACTCAGTTCCTTGAAGGTTGTTGGACTGAGAGCCTCAGTTTCTTGCTGGTTGCTGGCTGTCGCCACGTGGGCCTCTCCCAAGGGCAGCTCACAGCATGGCAGCTGGCTTCAATTGGAGGCAGCAAGTGAGAGGTCGAGGGACAGTGGGCAGGCAGAAGCAGAAATGACCTTCCATCATTTTTGCCGTGTTCTCTTCTTTCTGGGTGAGTCACCAGGTCCGGCCTGCACTCCAGGGAGGGATCCCACAGGGGCTTGCGCACGGGGGAGGCGGTATTGCTGGGTGTTATCATAGAGGCTGCTTACCCACGGACCTGGATTCTAAAGCCATCGCACTGCCTGAGTTTAGAGCCTGGCACTTCCATGTGACAGCTCTGTGCTTTGAGTAAGTGGCTTAACCTCATGTGCCTACGAAGTGGGGAAAATACCTTATTTCATCAAACTTAAGGTGGTGTCGATGTAACATTATTTCACACGTCATTAAACAAGAATACTCTCAGGGAGCCTGGGTGGCTCAGTCAGTTAAGTGTCTGACTTCAGCTCGGGTCATAATGTTGCAGTTTGTGAGTTCAAGCCCCGTGTCAGGCTCTGTGCTGACCGCTCAGAGCCTGGAGTCTGTTTCAGATACTGTGTGTCTCTCTCTCTCTCTGTCTCTGCCCCTCCTCCCACTCTCTCTCTCTCTCTCTCTCTCTCTCTCTCTCAAAAGTAAACAAACTAAAAAAAAAAAAAAAATGATAAGAAAGAATACTCTCTGCCCAGACATTGGAAAATCACCCCATCTCAGAGAATGGGGGGAAATGGTGTGCGGTGAAATTAATGAAACACATAGTATCTATTTCCTAAAGTGGTTCTGAGGCTTAGATATACAGGAAGGCTGCAAATGGGGCAGGCCAGCCAGATATTCCTTTTTTTTTTTTTTTTGAGTTTATTTATTTTTGAGAGAGAGACAGAGTGCAAGCAGGGGAGGAGCAGAGAGAGAGAGGGAGACACAGAATCCAAAGCAGGCTCCAGGCTCCAAGCTGTGAGCACGGAGCCTGATGCGGGGCTCGAACCCACAAACTGTGAGATCATGACCTGAGCCCAAGTCAGATGTTTAACTGACTGAGCCACCCAGGCATCCCTGTGCTGCTTAGCCCCATTTTTCAGATGAAATAACAGAAACTTGGAGAGGGGAAGCAACTTGCCCAGGGACACACAGTCAGTAGTGGGTCTTAAATTCATCCCCACGGAGTCAGGCCAGAAAACAGAGGCCTCAGCAAATGTGTGGCCACCCTTTGCAGGTCGAGCCTGGGTCTTCACGCACCCTGCACGATGATCAGACAGAACTCTGAGCCGAATGGTTAATGCCCCTAGAATTTTCCTTAAAAATATGATGCCCACCAGAAGTGAGGTGAAGAGGTAACGTATCTCTTTGTCTGAGCAGCTCTTATAATACAGTACATTTTGGGGAAACTAGTTCCTTTACTTCAGAATAATGGCACCAGGTGTGTCCACTGTTTTGGTTTTCATTTCCCCACAAGAAGTTAGAATGCCAGGCTATCGGGTTCAGCGCTAGACTTTGGCCACGTTACCGCTTGGAGAAATCAAACAAAGGGAATGATAAATTACAATAATGCTATTTATTATTAATGCTCCCACATTCTGATCACACCTGTTCTGTGCCAGGTGGTGCGCTTAGGGCTTCCTATAGGTAGGGCCAAGGAATCCGGGGCGGATTATTTCCAGGTTACACAGAGTAGGGGCTCGAAGCTGGTAATACAGGTGCCCTTGAAGTTTTTCAAATATGCAGGACCTGATGACTACTGATGGTAAGCCCATCCCTTCTCCCGTGTGAGCCTATTTCCTCATCTGTAAAATGAGTGGGTCCAGCTGGGGTGTCCCAAACTTCCCTTGTTAAAAACACCCGGTTGCTGGTCCGTATCACAAGCCCCCCTCCCCTCCTGTCCCCAGCAAGGACAGGAGAAGCTATCTGTACAATCGTGCCCCAGGTGGTCTATATCTTGTGGGAACTCTTGGAAACATAATTGCTCAAGGCTCTTCTGCCTCTGAGGACTGTGATTTTAGGACTCAAATTTCAGATCAAAGCCTTCCCTTTGAAATCTGCATTCCGCACATTCTTGGCTTCTCTTTTCCCCCAAGGCGGCCTTTGGAGCAAAAATACCACAGCCGGGGAATCAGGGGTCTGGAGATCCAGTCAATCCTGACTCTGACCCTGACTAGCCATCTGATCCAGAGAGGTCATTTCCTTTCTCTGGGTCTCAGTGGGAGAACAAGAGGGGTTATGGCTGTGAGTGGGGTTGTGGAGGATTTTACCCTCCTTTGCCTCAGCCAGGGAGCCGCAGCCTTGGCATGGACCTGAAATACAGGGGCTGTGATTTGCTAGACCACAGCCCACCTTGGCAGGTGGAAGGTCTGACTGTCTTGTAGAGGTCCCATGATGGCGTGGGCTCCATAAGCCCAGTGGACTGAATGACCAGCATAGGAGAAGGCTGAAAAAAGACAGTGTGAATGCCTGGGGGTAGGAGGTCTATGGGGTCAACTGAGCTTGGAGACCACAGTTGGGGAAGCATTGGGATTCAGGCTCCTCCAACCCCCAAAGTGTATTTGGGTGGCCGTGGCAAAGGTACAGGGCAGCCTCACACAGTTGTACAGTTTCCACACTGCACAAGCACTCTTGGTGAGCTGGGACTGCAATCCAATCCGTCACACGCTGGTATGACCCTGCTGCTGCCCTTAAGAAGGGCCTCAGCGGCCAGGTTACTGCCAAAGGGGCACCTTTTCTGCATTGTCACAAGGCACATCATGGGTTCACGGTGTTTGTGTATGGGAGTTTCCCCCAAGAGCCTGGCTAGAACAGCCTGGACCCTTGGAGGACCTGAGGGGAGGAAAACCTATCTTGAATCACTTCCAGCACCTTCTGTGCTAGTTAGAATAAAAGACACAACTCCAGCCTGTGGAAAAAGACTGTTTTGTCCATTCTTCTTGCCTTCATTTTCCATCACGAAGGGTTTAACCCTCAGGTCTCGCCAGCAGCGAACTATCTGAGGCTTCAGCTGCCAGAATTTGGTTACTTTTTTTTTTTTTTTTTTTAAGTGACTTTCTTCTGTCTCCCAGGACAGAGATCTGGGATGTCTAGTTGTCCTTGTGAGGTCCTCAGGGCAAAGCCAGCCTTCTGAACTGTCAACAGGGAGGTGTGGGTTCATGGCGGCTGCTCCAGTCTGAGAGGGCCACGGCTTTGTCTGGGAGTCCCTAATCACCTGGGTGCTTCCGCTTACCCAAGCCTCCCCAGTCCTTACTGCTCTCCGTCTTCCCCACAGCCCCCTCTCAGGCTGTGCTTCCTGAACTTGCTGGTGGGCTGTCCCCATTAACCCCCTCTATTGACCCTGTCATGCCTCCCTGCCTTTGTTTGGGTCATGTATGAGATCTCTTGAACCAATATATTCACCCAATAAGCTTCCGACTTTATTTCTCTCTATTTATATATCAACTTAGTGAAGGCATTGCCCCCTCCAGGAAGCCCTCCATGCCCCTCTCATGGGGTAAGGGACCCCCTCTTCGAACTCCTATAGCACTCTGGCCACAATCTCTAGCACAGCACCACACTGCTTTGAAATCAAATGCTTTGAGGTATATCCCCCTCTGGTCTAGGAGAAGGGTAGGGGTGGGGAAAGTAGTTCCTTTTTCTTTGTTTCTTTTCTTTTTAAATTTATTTTATTTTTGAGACACACACACACACACACACACACACACACACACACACACACAGAGTGTGACGGGGGGAGGGGCGGAGAGAGGGGAAGACACAGACTCTGAAGCAGGCTCCAGGTCTGAGCTGTCAGCACAGAATCTGATGTGGGGCTTGAACTTGTGAGCCGTGAGATCATGACCTGAGCCGAAGTCGGACTCTTAACTGACTGAGCCACTCAGGCGCCCCAAGTGGCTCCTTTTTCTATTGAGTGCCGCTGAAATGGCTGCAGAGTGAATGTGTCTCATTGTCTCCAGACGCCCCATCCTCCCTCCTGGTCTGGGGCACTGTAGATGCCTCCCTCCTCAGAATTTGCACCTCCTGCCAGTCCGTGCCCTCCCCCTCTTTAACTCTCCCCTTCCCCTTAAATGTGGTGCCCTCTGGACTCCCCTCTCTATTGGTGGACTCCACTCGGGCTCAGGGGAAGCCTTATTCCCTCCCATGGTTTTAACCACTAAGTGTGGGCTGATGACTCCCATTCCTTCATTTGCTGACTATTTATCAAGCATCTACTCTGTGTCAGACTCAACTCTTGTAGTGGTAACATTCACATGTTAGAAGGGGATGGGAGTACAGAAGACAAACAAAACCAAGAACTTTCCAGAAAGCGATTGATACTAAGAGGCAATAAGACAGACATAATCCTAGGTTACCAGAGCCCATGAGCTGCTCTGCAGCTGCCCCTGGACCACTCCCTCCCGACAGAGCTGTACTACCTGAGCCCTACACACCAGAGCTAGACTCCCCACTGGCCCTCCCAGGCTGATCTCAGCCTATCTGTATCACCTTCCCCTAGGAACTCAGCAAAGTTTCCTAAGCTTCCTATGGCCTCAAAAACCAGTTGGGGCTTATGATAGAGAGATAGAAGATAGATAGATAGATAGATAGATAGATAGACAGATAAAAAGATTCTTGGGTCCCATCACCAGATTTACTGAATCCTTACCAAATCAGAAGTCTCAGGGGCCAGGGGACCAGGAATCTGTTTTGTTTTTAAAGAACTCCAGGGGGTTCTTATTATCAGGAAGCCACGAGAGTAACTTCTCTTGGTCTCTTAGTGGTCTCAACACTAACCCTCATGAGAACCATTTGGAGAGCTTTTCTTTTTTTTTTTTTTAAGTTTACTTATTTATTTATTTTGAGAGAGAGAACATGGAAGGGGCAGAGAGAGAGAGAGAGAGAGAGAGAGAGAGAGAATCTCAAGCAGGCTCTGCACCATCAGCACAGAGTCCGACCTGGGACTCAAACTCACAAACTGCGAGATCATGACCTGAGCCGTAGTCGGAAGCTTAACTGACTGAGGCACTCAGGGCCTCCTGGGGAGCTTCTTAAACTAGCAGTGCAATGCAGGGATCGCATTCCCCAGAAATGTGCCCAAGTATTCTGTGGTCATTCTAAGTCCCCTGAGCTGGTGACTAATATGCATTAAGAACCGTGCAGTGGGGCTCAAGAATCTGTTTCCCACAGGCAAGCACCCTGTCCTAAGGAGATGCCATTGCTAGTGTTACAGAAGCCCCCACAGAGAAATGGTTTTTCTAGCCACGTGAGGCTCTCCACCCAGGCTTTTGCCTGGGCAGTTTTCTCTATCTGGGATAGAAATAACCCTTCCAACTTTGCTGTCCTGGGAACCCAATCTCATGGTAGGACCAAGTCTGGAGAGGTGTCTTGTTTCCTAATCTCACTTGAACTAGATAATTTTTTTTAAATGCTTATTTATTTTTGAAGGAGAGAGAGAGAGTGTGTGAGTAGGGAAGGAGCAGAGAGAGTGGGGGACACAGAATCTGAAGCAGGCTCCAGGCTCTGAGCTGTCAGCACAGAGACTGGCGCTGGGCTCCAATTCACAAACTGTGAGATCATGACCTGAGCCGAAGTCAGCCACTTAACAGACTGAGCCACCTGGGTGCCCTGAACTAGATAATTTATTTATTAATACTGATTTTTTTTTTTAACATTTATTCATTTTCGAGAGACAGAGACACAGCATGAATGGGGGAGGGGCAGAACAGAGCCTGATGTGGGGCTCGAACCCATGAACTGCGGGATCATAACCTAAGCCAAAGTCGGCTGCTTAACCAACTGAACCACCCAGGTGCCCCTATTATTATTTTTTAGGTTGGCTCCACGCCCAATGGCCCAACATAGGGCTTGAACTCACAACCTTGAGATCAATAATTCTGACTGAGCTAGCCAGGTGCCCCAGCTAGATAATTTACATGCTTGAGCTAACTTTTCAAAACCCATGCTTTTTTTGTTCACAGCAGTCCATTTTCTTTCTTTCTCCTACTTTTTTTTTTAAATATTTATTTATTTATTTATTTATTTTTTCAACGTTTATTTATTTTTGGGACAGAGAGAGACAGAGCATGAACGGGGGAGGGGCAGAGAGAGAGGGAGACACAGAATCGGAAACAGGCTCCAGGCTCTGAGCCATCAGCCCAGAGCCTGACGCGGGGCTCGAACTCACGGACCGCGAGATCATGACCTGGCTGAAGTCGGACGCTTAACCGACTGCGCCACCCAGGCGCCCCAAATGTTTATTTATTTGAGAGAGAGAGAGAGAGAGAGAAAGAGAGAGAGAGAGAGAGAGAGAAGCAGGCCCCAGGTCCTAAGCTGTAAGTGCAGAGCCCGACTTGGGGCCTGAATCCATGAACCGTGAGATCATGACCTGAGCCAAAGTTGGATGCTTACCCACTGAGTCACCCAGACGCTCCTCACAGCAGTCCATTTTCTAGTTGTCAGTTTTTTTGTTCAGATTGCTACCTGGTGGTATTGACAAGGTAATCACCTGAACCTGGTTGGAACCACTCACCCTTTGCTCCAGACCCACAGGGTCACAAGGACCAGCCAGCACTGAGCTGATGCATCACAGTGCCTTTAGCATAGCCAGCTCTAGAGCAGGGCCTTGCCTTTCCTGAGGGATACGGGGGGCCGTATCTTACACGTACACAGCAGGGGAGGTAAGATACAGGCAGAAAATGTTGAAATCACAAGGTAGGCATACTAGAAGAGTAATAGGGACTCAGTGTCTATCTAAAGTCCAACCACTTTTTCCTGGCATAGCACTAGCCCGATAGTAGGTGTACAATCAAATGAATTGTTAATTGAATGAATATGTGAATCTGGATAACTGGGATTTTAATCCTTGTTCTGCTACTAAAACCACTGTGTTGGACTGACCCGTGTTGAAGTTCAGCCACACAGGTGGAAGGAAGGACAAGAAAGTTGAAGAGACAAACCTAACAGATACAACAGTCAGAGAAGAGAATGAAGTTGTAATATCTCTCGATGCTCAATAAGCAACTTCTAGTTAACAAGATGAAGTTCTCATTGTCCTTGATTCTCCCAACTGTCTGGAAGCAGGTTATTTTTCCTCCATGACCTGATTACCATCTGATGTACCGTGTATTTTATTTTTTATCGTCTGTCTTTTCCCTCACTGTAAAGCAGACCTTTTTGTTAATTTTGGTCACTCCCATATCCGCTGGTTGGCACAGAGCCCAGTTTACGAAGCTTTCTGTTTAACCGAGACCTCTAAACCTTCTAGGTCCTAAGGGGCCTCGGTTTGCAGATTAAAAAACTGAGGCTCACAGTAGTGAGGTTGCTTGTGCAAGGTCACACAGCGACGGCGACGGACTCCTGCCCATCACCCGCCTCCCCCCCACCCCCCGCAGCTAAGGGACACAATCATTCACACTCGCGTGGCACAACTGCCATCTCCTTCTTCCTGCCCTTTGCAAACACTTTTCCTCCGCCCTCTTCCCCACCCGCCCGCGTGTATCTGTGTCTAGCCTGGATCCCGGAGTCCCGGTGCGATCTGTTATGCTTGCGGCTTTGGGAGACACGTGCTACTCGGGTGAATGAATCGCACGTCCCCACCCCCGCCGACAGCCAATCACAGCGTGCCGGAGCCCCGTTACTTCCGCCTACTGCGGGCGGAGGCCCCGGCCGTGGGGCTCACGTGGGGCTCTAAAGACAAGGGAGTAGGAGGCTGTGCGCCAGGGGCGGGCTCTCCCAGCTTCCTCACCAATCCAGGGGCCCGCCAGCGACGCGAGGGGCGGGGCTGACGTGGGGCGCCAAGGCTTAAACGTGACGGGTAGGCGGAGGGTAGGGAGGAGTCCTGAGCCGGGAGCGGTGAGTGACGGGAAGTCTTGTCCAATAACAGGAGGGGTTGGGCTGCCTGAGCCAATAAGAAGTCTGTAAGGCGGGGCCAGGACTGCAGCAAGTTCGGTTGCGCGGAGACCGCAGCTGTTCCCTGTCAGTGGAGGCAGCGGCGGTAGAGACGGTGGCGACGACTTGCGGCGGAGGCGAGGAGGTGAGTGCCGGCAGCGCTGCGCACCTTCCTCTGCTCGCGGCGGGTCGGACCAGGTGGGCGTGCGCCAGCGCCGCCGCGGGGGAAGCTTATGTAAGGGTCGTGCGCGCCAAGGCGGTGCGAGCTCTACTAGTGACGGCTGGAGGAGACGGCGGCGGGCTTTGCGCGACGCGACGTGCGCCGCCCCTCCCCTCCCCCTCCAGCGGGCACGGCTGGCGTGGGTCCGCCCCCGCCCGCGCGCTCGCTCCCGGGACTCTTCCTCCGGACCCCGTCCCGCCTCCCCTCCAGTCTTCGTCGGCGCGGGCGCAGCCAGGCCTCCTCCGCCCCGGGTCCCTGGCGGCCGCCGGGGCCCTCGTTCTGGTCCTCGGGCCCATTTTGCAGATGTAGAAACTGACGCACGCAGTTCCAAACGCCTCCCGCGAGGTCCCTGAGGGTTCGAGCCCCAGTCCGGCAGGATCCGGAGGCCAAGTTTTCCCCAGCATACTGGAAGTTCAGTTCTGAAGAAAGCCGGGGCTTGCGAGGCGGGGGTTTTCCGTGTCCCAGGTGCCTGCGCTCCGCCTCCTGTAGGGAGTCTCCTGATAACCGTGTCGGGCATTCTGGGTTCCACTTAGTTTCAGATGTGAAGCGGTAATTCGCCCGAGGCTGCTCAGCGAGGAGGAGGTGGGGCTGGCCTCAGCCCGTTATTCTACAGCTTTCTGCAGTTTACAAAGTACGCCAGCCTGCCGGGGGCGGTGAGGAGCAGCAGGAGGTCCGGGAAGTGCCCTCCCGGGCTTGGAATCCGGAGCCCTGGCTTTGAGGACCTGCCATACAGGTTCTTTTCAGTGGGACTTGCTTTGTGTACTTTTGAGAGAGTTGTTTCACCTCTGGCGAACTCTTTCCTCATCTCACGAATGCGGGGGTTGGGCCAAGTCCCTAGGTTCCCAGCTTTGAAAGTCTTAAAAATCGGATTGTTCATGGTGTGTGGTAAGCAGGCCAGGGTTCATTGTCCCCATTCTGCAGCCGAGAAAACTGAGGCCCCAAGAAGTGCCGGTATTTAATGCCAGATCACGATGAGAGCCGCTAGAGTCTTTACCAAGAAGTCTTTGCCTTGCGGCCCTGCCATCCTTCCCCTGCCTAGGATGCAGACACTTAGGGTGGGGTGGATGTGCTCAGCATTTCTAGTTACTCTCAGGGACAGCTTTTGTCTGCCCTTTCTTCATCCTAACTCTCGAGCTCTCCATGGAGCTCTCCATCGCATGCTTTTGCTCAGCTCCCATGCTGGGAGCCCTAGAATGAACACTGAGGGAAGATTTAGGGGATGAGGTTAATCCTTGCTGTAGGACTGTTGCAAACTGGGGAAAGAAAAAGAAACCATCTAAGCAGCGGGTCAGCATTGCAACAGATGTTTGTAGAGAGCCTGGTGTGGGTGAGATCTGGCCCCTAGGGGGATGTGCAAGAGGAAGTTCAGTAAAGGCCCACAAATCAGGGCAAACTGCACACTAAGGCCAGGGAGAGGAGAAATGGGCTGGCTGGGGCTGGACTGGGGAAGGTTTTATAGGAGGAGGTGAGTCATGAGCCTCCTTCAATTCCACTGGAGCCGGCAGTGAAGAAGCAGTGATTGGATTTGAGCCGTCCAGGTTTTATTATGGAGGAGAGGTGAGTTTTCAGCAATTAGAACTTGCAAGAGAAAGGCTGAGGAATGTGGGGGGAATAGCACTTCCCAGTTGAGTAGAAATTTGGTCGGTCACTCAGAAGAGGCCTCTCCAAGAGATGTAACAAGGTGAGGGCACTGGCTAAGGTGCAGAAAAGTCAGAAGGGAGATTGGGTTCCAAAGGTACTGGGTAGGGCTCCCAGGGCCCAGCAGCCGGCCCGAGCTACAGGTTGTGTCTGTGTTCCAGGGAGCATCTTGTGAGCAAGCATCCTGTGTTTCTCAGTGGCTGCCCTGCCCTGTTGGAAGGGGCTTTGTTCAAAATAGTTGCTCAATATCTGTTTGTTGAATTGAATTAGGTTGCTGGCCAGAATTTCCACAATTTGTCCCAAAGTCCCCTCTGTGCCTTATTTCTAGTTCTCTCTCCCGAAGCCTGCTCCAGCTTGATGGACCCTATCTGTGCCAGTTCTCACCTCCAAGATCACCCTTCAGGGAGGTTTGCGGTGGCTATAGCCTCTTGCACTCCTGCTGCCTTTGATGTAGCAATACAGGCTGCTTGCCCCACTCTCCCCCCCCCCCCTTTTTTTGGTCCTGCTCCTAGTTTTTTCCTTGTCTCACTGTTGGCACCCCAGTACCCCGGGTGCTGTGCTAGGGGCCAGCCCTCCCAACACTGCTTATAGCGGTCCTGAGACGTTAGCAGGGTGGACCTCAGACCAGGGTCATTCCAAGTTGCAGTTCGCTGTGTCCTTCTGCCCTGTACCCGGTCAGTGCTGTTGACACATGTTTCAGGTGAATTACTGGAAATGGCTCAAATTGGAAACCAGTGAGGAAGGAAGGGTGGAAGTTGGGGAGCCAGGAAAGAGTCACGTTTGGGAGCCGCAAGGATGATTGTCGTTGGGCAGTGAATCTGGGAGGAAGGCCTGGCAGGCCCCAGACCGCGCAGATCTGTGGCTCGCACTCTCCTGCGTAAGTTGGATGCCTCACCCAGGTAAACATTTTCCTCGAGGGTTAGTGTGGGCCTTCTCTTTGGCTGCCTCCTAACAGCATCTGACCCTCTTCCGAAGGGGCCCCTACCCCTTTTATGCAGAGAGAGTGCCTGCTTGGTGGCTAGTTTCTCACCAGAGACATCTTTTGCAGAAGTGGGCCATTGTGCCTGCATACTCTGAAACCTCACCTGGGCCTGGCTGACCATCCCTTGGTCCCTTTGCCCCCACTGCCTGTAGTCTTAGTTGTGGGGACGTTGCCAAACTGCCAAAGGAGTAGGGCATGACAGCGGACTTTGGGAAATGACAAAAAGAACCATTTCCTCTCACCTACTGAATACAAAGATGTGATCCCATCTATTGGCCTTTTTCTTCCGTTTGTCACCAAAGGTACCGTCTTCTGCCTCATCTGAGACTGCTTGCCGTCATCCTGGACTTGTGTCCTAGTGTCCTTCCTCCACTCTTGTTCCTTGGTGACGTTTCCTGCAGGGTTTTGCCTCTTACCTTGTCCTGTCAAAATGAAATTATTCTTCAAGACTCAGGCTTTCCTGCATTATTCCCAATATACTCCAAATCTATTCAGTTGGATGTGGGCTGTCTCTTTTCATAATAACGATGATAAATGACTTCTTGTTATTTTTTTTTTTAATTTTTTTTTTCAACGTTTATTTATTTTTGGGACAGAGAGAGACAGAGCATGAATGGGGGAGGGGCAGAGAGAGAGGGAGACACAGAATCGGAAACAGGCTCCAGGCTCTGAGCCATCAGCCCAGAGCCTGACGCGGGGCTCGAACTCACGGACCGTGAGATCGTGACCTGGCTGAAATCGGCCGCTTAACCGACTGCGCCACCCAGGCGCCCCTGACTTCTTGTTATTAATCACAAAAGCCAACCTTTATTGAGATCTTACTGTATGGTGGCAGGGGACCTACTAGCCCCCCACATGTATTATGGCGTTTGGTCATCATAGCAACCCGACAGCAAAGGTACTGTTAGGTCCTCATTTGCAGGTCTGCCCCAGGCTGCCAGGCTCAGAGTCCCAGTTGGCTCCCTCTCGCGTATTCTCCTCTTTTCATCCTCTGTGAGCTAGCCCTCAACAACTTCCTTTTTGGCCTTTTGAGAACAGAGCCTGTGCCTTCTGGCAAGCTGCCTCATGTAAGGTATGTGCTCGATAAATATTTTATTGATTTGAATGCCCCAAACATTCATTTTTAGCCTTGACATAATCTATCAGGGCAACTGAGCTCCTAAGAACATGGATTCAGTCCAGTCCATTTGATCGCTTGCGGCCTGTGTCTCCATTTTGCTCTTTACTGACCGGTGGCTACAGCTGACTGACAGGTGTGGCCTTCCAAAAACAAGTGGTCTGTAAACTCTGAAAGCCATGGGCTTCCGTGGGCCTAAACAGGGGGGTGTGCTCTCGTGTGTGGATGTGTTATCTCTGCAAGAAAAGGTCTGAGGAAATAGGGAAATAGCAGACCTATCAGCTCTCAGGTCAGTTCTTAATTAGTGTCAGGTTGCTTAGTGAGATAGGAACCAGGCTCAGAGAATCCAAAGGGGAGGTAGCTCTTGAAGGATTCGAGACAGCTCTGCGGAGAAAGTGGGCCTGGGGCTGGATGGAGGTGGGCAGGAAGAGGAATCATGTGAGATACAACAAAAGTTTCTAGTTCTTCTTATTCTTGTGTTGCAGGTGCCAGAAAAGGGTTTCACTTAAATGCTTCTTACTAAGCACGTTGGCTAATGTCTGAGAGCGTCCTTTGTACAGGCTTGGTGCCAGTGCTTTGGTGCGTGTTCCCTCCTTGGGAAACCCTGTGAGCTGGATGTTATTATTCCCATTTCACAGATGAGGAAACAGGCTTTGAGTGGTTATGGGAACGGGTGGCCAAGCGGCCAAGCAGCCAAGGTGGGGCCCAGACAGTTGGATGAGAGCCAGGGTGCTGTCAGCCCTGTGCTGTCTGGTTCCCCTCCACTCCCCACCCCCGGCCGCCTGGGATGGAAGCGAAGCAGCAGTTCTCTGGGTTATAAATCTATGTTCTTGCCACCCCTAGGGTCTCTGGGGGGTGCCTGGAGAAAGGAGGATAACACTTCTTTTTTCTTTTACTTTAGATAGCAGCTGCCACTGAGAGCTGACAGAACACTGAGGGTAAGTCCGTGCCTGAAGCCAGGTCGGTGGGATGCGGGTCTTCTACAGGAGCAGGTGTAGATTTTAGTAGTCCCAGCATGTCGCTTGTCAAGTTCAATAAATAAAAAAGGCCAAGCTCTAAGTTTTGGAAAATATAAGCAGTCCTTGTCTGTTCTTGATCTCTCTCTCTCAAGTAACACAGGAAAGTGACATCTGGCTGCCCGCTGGCCCCAGTTGGTAGCCGGCAGCCTTGGCAGGAGGCCTTACTTCTGGAAGGGTGTCGCTTGGGAAGCTGGTCAAGGGGAAGGTGGTGAGGCTTCTCAGGACCGCAAGAAGCACGTGTAGGGCACGCAGCCTCGGAGAAGACCCCCTGAGTCAATGGTACAACAGGCAGCTGGGCAGTGGGGCACTCAGGGAAGCGTGGAGCTGGGCACAGAAGGTGACTCTGTCAACTGGCTGTAAAAATGCTTGACGTGTGTTTCCAGGCAACGACACCCATTCTTGGGGAGTCGCAATGATGAAGGGGCGAAGGGGTGAATGAAGGCGGACCTTCTCCCACCTAGTGCTCAGGCAGCACTGTCCTGTGTAACCGACTGTTTCTCCCACACAGGTTTCCCTTGATGCACTGATCTGCGTGCATCTCCTCGGCCTAAAGCCAAGGCCCTCTAGGCCGCAATCCATCTAATAATCCAGTCCTATGTCCCGCTACTAGACCACATGAACGTCCCAGCCAGGCGCGATCCTCGCCTGTCTTGCCTTCTCCCTGTATTTCAGACACTGATGACGCTGCTCTTCCCTATATCCATAGGTAGGCCAGTTGCTATCCTCATTTCATAGTCAGTGGCCCTGGGGACTTTGTGGCTGAGGGACAGCCTTCCCCAGAGCTCATGTTCTGTGCTCAGAGTGCAGATTCCTTTGTGTAGGGATTTTTCTTGGGTTTCCACCCATTGTGTAGGGACTTTTCTCAGATAACCCTTCATGACCCGGGAAATGTTCTGCTTTCTGAGATGTTCCCACAGTCCTCTCTTGTCCTAAGTCTTGGACTGGATGTGGCCATTTCCACTCTAGGATTGTGTTTGCTTTGAAAAGTGGGTGGAGGGGCACCTGGGTGGCGCAGTTGGTTAAGCGTCCGACTTCAGCCAGGTCACGATCTCGCAGTCCATGAGTTCGAGCCCCGCGTCAGGCTCTGGGCTGATGGCTCGGAGCCTGGAGCCTGTTTCCGATTCTGTGTCTCCCTCTCTCTCTGCCCCTCCCCCGTTCATGCTCTGTCTCTCTCTGTCCCCAAAATAAATAAAAACATTGAAAAAAAAAAATTGAAAAGTGGGTGGAGTGGGGGCGCCTGTTTGGCTCAGTCTGTAGAGCATGTGACTCTTGATCTCAAGGTCATGCGTTCAAACCCACGTTGGGCATGGAGTGTACTTAAAAACAACAACAACAACAACACCTTCTCATCACATGAAAGTCATGGGAGTAAAGGCGATGGGTATGTAGTGAAAAGGGCTCTGGAATTTTGATAGACTCTGCCCTCCACCCGGTTTCCCTGCCCTGTTCTCTCTGCTTGCCCTCATCTTCCTCTTGGTTGATAGAGTTGCATGTTCTTGCTCTTACTTGCATCCCTGTAAGGAGAAGTGGGAGAGCTGGGTGAGGGCCCCAAACCACCTGTCTTAGGGAGCTGAGAAATTGGGGCCCAGAGAAGGCTGATCAGCAGAATCCAAGATTCTGACCTTACCCCTCCTTTATAAAGAGTATCCTCTTTTCTTGTATGTCTTCCCCCAAATCTGTCAGTAGCAAGGGAAAATTATTGCCAAGAAGGGCTGCCTCGTACCAGGTCATCTAATTTGTTAAGGCTTGTCTGGCACTTCATCTGTAAGTCCCTGCTGATTCCCCGGAGTTTTGCTTAGTTATGGGAACGAAGGCTCCCATGGAAGGTTGCCACACTGCCCTCCTCCTTTGCTGTCTCCTTGGTGATCCTGGAGGGAGAGGGATGCAGTTTTTTTGTTTTTGTTTTTTAAAGCAGTATGCCAGAGGTGTAACTGAAGCCACCCTAGCACCCCCTAATTGCTGTGTCACTTAGCTCCTTATCCTGATCGGCCTGCAGGTCAGAGAAAGGGTGGGTCGTGTATCCAAGAAGGCTCCAAGTACATTTCCACCAGTTGTGCGTGCAGTGGGGCCACATTCCACATGTGGCAGCTCCCCTCCCAAAAGACCTCCATCCCTGGCTGAGGCCTTAGGGAAAATTCCGTGATCTGGCTGTGCTGAGTCATGTTAGTCTGTGAGGATATGTGTGTCACCTTTCCCATGTCTGTCACTGGTCCGCCAGGGTCTAGGAAAGGCGCAGTTACTCACGGAGTGATGTCATGATGCTTATCTGTTGTATTTGCACATCACTGTATGCTTCTCCGAGTGCTGTTTTATTAATATGAAATCATTAATCATAAGTGTTTTTTCTGGATTCCTCTCTTACGGATGAGGAAACTGAAGTTCAGAGAGACTAAGTGACTTGGTGAGTTTCAGGTGACTGGAATGCCTGGGTGTGGCTTCTGATGCCACATCCCTCCCCTACCCCTGGGCTTTTGTGTAATGCAAAGATTATTTGGAAGTTACTTTGGTTGAAAAAAAAATTGGGGGCGCTTGGGTTGCTCTGCCGGTTGAGCGTCCGACTTCGGCTCAGGTCATGATCTCACAGTTCGTGAGCTCGAGCCCTGCATCGGGCTCTGTGCTGACAGCTAGGAGCCTGGAGCCTGCTTCAAATCCTCTGTCTCCCTCTCTCTCTGCTCCAACCCCGCTCATGTTCTCTCTCTCTCTCTCTCTCCTTCAAAAAAATAAATAAAAACATTAAAAAAAATTGATTTTCAATTTGTCAAAGTTACAAACTCAAAACAGCTTCTTCCTGTGAGAGCTAGTGTTCTTTTAAAATTTATTTACTTATTTATTTTTAATGTTTATATATTTATTTAAGTAATCTGTACACCCAGTGTGGTCTTAAACCTGTGACCCCAGCCAGTCAGGCATCCTAAGAGCTAGTCTTTTCCTTTTCTTTTAACTTAAAAAAACTTTTTTTTTAATGTTAATTTTTGAGAGACAGAGCATGAGTGGAGGATGGGCAGAGAGAGAGGGAGATACAGAATCCAAAGCAGGCTCCAGGCTCTGAGCTGTCAGCACAGAGCTTGATATGGGGCTTGAACTCATGAACCACGAGATCATGACCTGAGCTGAAGTCAGACTCTTAACAAACTGAGCCACCTATGTGCCCCTAGTCTTTTCAATTTAGCTTTTAAGTGTAGTCTACAGATCTTTCTGTTCTATTTATGATTCTAGAAAATTTTAACAATCAGTTTGTAGGGACCTTTTGATTAATACTTGATTCCATTTGCAACCTTAACTCGTTTGAAAATTGTAAATTAAATTTATAAATTACATTCAACTTTCTTTAATTGTTTTAATACTTCCAGTTGTTTTGCTTAACAAACATGCTTTAATAATTCCTGTAAATCTAATAAATTAAACTGACTGCTATCTTTTCTTAAACATCCTTATACTGTTTTATGTTTTACCATTTGAAGCTATTTATCGAGTCTTTTTAACATAATAAATTGCACATGTTCAGTGTGTGATACGTACGTTTTCATGTATGTATTCACTTGTATAACTGTAAGGTAACAGTTAAGACCGTGAACATATCCATCACCTCCGAAAGTGTCCGCGTGCCCCTTGATAATTCCTCCCCCCCCCCAACCCTGCTCCCCATCCCTAGTAATCACTGAACTGCTTTCTGTTACTGTAGATTAGTTTGCATTTTTTGGAATTTTATGTGAGTGGAGTCATATAGCATGTGTCCTTTTTTGTCTGGCTTCTTTTACTCGCATAATTATTCTTAGATCTGTCCATGTTGTCTCATCCATCGGTACTTTCCCTTTTGTTTCAGAGTAGTATTCTGTTATGCGGGTACCCCACCGTTTGTTTATCCATTCGCCTGTCTTTGGGCATTTCAGTTGTTTCTAGGTTTTGGTGGTTCTGAATGAAACTGCTGTGAACGAATGAATGTGGACATATATCTCCTTTTGTCTCGGGCATATGTATAGGAGTGAGTGCCTAGATCATAGGGCAGGTGTGTGTTTAACTTAAACTACCCAGCCTTCTTCCAAAGTGGCCACACCATCTTTTCCAACAGCAGCATGTGAGAGTTCCGGTCTGTCCACGTCCTCACCAACACTGGATATGGTCAGTCTGTTGAATTTTAGCCATTCTGAAAGATGTGTTGGTGTCTTATGGTTTCATTGTGAATTTCCTTGGTTACTAATGATGCTGAGCATCTTTGAGCTTCTTTATCATCTGGCATACTGATTTTAAACTTAATAAAATTCCTACCTAAAATCACATCTGATTTTAAAACCAATTACTCAGTTGCATATTTTAATTGGAATCTTGAGACTGTGTTGTTATTCTGAACAGACTAAATTCCCTGGAATTAAAGTATATAAAAGAACAGATAGACACAGATTTCTTAACACAAAATGATAACTATAGTTTTTATTGTCTTAGAATGTTTATTCTTTTTAAAAAAAATTTTTTTTTAATGTTTATTCAATTTTGAGAGACAGAGAGCAAGCAGGGGTGGGGCAGAGAGAGAGGGAAACACAGAATCCGAAGCAGGCTCCAGGCTCCGAGCTCTCCGCACAGAGCCTGGCGCGGAGCTCGAACTCATGAGCTGTGAGATCATGACCTAGCCGAAGTCAGACGCCTAACTGACTGAGCCACCCAGGCGCCCCTTAGCATGTTTATTCTTAATGCTTTATCTTGCTGGAATTAAAGAATTTTACCTCAAGAAACAATGCTATGATTGCAAACTACAGTAAATTACTTAACTAAGCAACTTTAGGAGTTTCGTTCTCAACCAGATGACATTTCTTTAAAATTCAAGAGATTCCTGGCCAGGATGAAACTAGATCTTTGCCTCTGAGTCCAACTGCTAGGCAGAGCCCAGTTCGTTGCCGTTTTGCCCTCAAATATTTGGGGATGGCCTCACAGCTCATGTGCCCCAGATTCAAGCATCACATTAGCCTAGTCTTCCCATGGAACCTGTGTACTCTTCTACCCAGGCTGCCTTTAACCTGTGACTGGACCACTAGATTCAGTTAGCCTATTTAAGGCCTCATTTCTCACGCACTATGGGCACAAAATAGGTGGGATTAAAGTACAAAATAGGTGGAACTGAGATTCTGTGTATCTTTCGAGGCTTTGTCTGATCAGGTGGCTGTAAAATCTGGCCACTGATCCTGCAGTGCTAGTCTTGTGAGTCTAGGTCTGGCATCACCCCCCTTGCCCCCCCCCCCCCCCCCCCAGGTTCTTACATCACCTCAAATGAAGAGAAAAGAAGTCTGGTACTTAAGAGTACTGGTGGTTTCTGGTCAGGCTTGGTTACCAAGAGATTCTGGCACCAAAAACCAATGCCTGCCTTTTCCTTTTCCTTCAGCTCACCTATCTGGAAATGGTGAGAACTCTTGCTTCTCCCTGACCTTTCAGTGAAGAGCTAGCAATGTCTTTGGAGGGGCCGTTACCATCAAATTCTTACTTTTAAATGATTTGTTTTAATGTTTGTTTATTTTTGAGAGGGAGAGAGAGAACAGGGGAGGGGCAGAGGGGGGCGGATAGAGGATCCAAAGTGGGCTCTGCACTGACAGCCGAGAGCCCGATGTGGGGCTTGAACTCATGAACCGTGAGATCATGACCTGAGCCGAAACCAAGAGTCACGACCTTAACCGACTGAGCCACCCAGGTGCCCCACTATCAAATTCTTACAGATTCAGTGTTAGATGATGCGTGGATGTGGTGGACTTGAGTCACTGGGTGTGGCCTCAGGAAATGTGGGTGGCAAGTGGCACCTGGTTGAAAATTATTAACGCAGCCTCGCCTCTCCTGCGATGGTCGATGCTGATGTCGCCCCATACGGGTAAGAGTGAAGGTCTGTGGGGTTCCAAGAAAAACAAATTTGAATGGGGGGACTGTCTTAGGTTCCTGCTCTGCAGTTTGAAATACAGTCTCTCTCTACCTTTGGCTCTGAGTTCCCCCTTCAGGTGGTGAAGCAGCACTGTCTGGTAATAAACAGCATATGAGAGTCTATTAATGATGGCAGTGACATCACTGAGTGACACAGTCTTCATTCGGAGAGTGTAAAATGTGCCCCACACAGGGCAGGGCATTAAATGGCGGGGGAAAATTAGACACAGCAATGTCAGTTCTAGAAATATAACCTAAAGTGTGACAGGGCAAGCGTACAATCTAGGCTGTTCAGATCAGCAATTTTACAGCAGAAAATGGGAAGCCGAGGTGTCTGGCTGGCTCAGTCCATAGAGCTTGTGACTCTTGATGCTGGCGTTGTGAGTTTGAGCCCCATGTTGGGTGTAGAGCTTACTGAGAAATAAAATGTTAAAAAAGAAATAAAATGGGAAACCACCAAAATGTACATCAAAAAAGTATTGCCTCACATGCTGTCTGTTCACTGTCATACAGTGCAGCTTTAAAAATAGCCCATGTACTCTAATCAAACTGTTGCTCTCAATTTATTATTCCAGAACAAGAGCCACGATGCTTTTTCTTGAGAAAGGTATAAAGCAGAACACGTAACATCTCCTTTTTGGTTATTTTGGAATGCTGTGCCAATATTTTTTTCCCGGATGCTGGGACTACAAAATTACATGTTTACAACTTTTTGTTTGGCTGTGTCTTTTAATTTTGAATGATCAGTCTTAAAAAAAATAGAGAAGGGCATAATTTATAATATATTTAGGGCTCAAAATGAGGGACATGATGTTTAAGTATCAGAGTTCCTCTCTCTTACCCCTGTTCTCCAAAAAATTGTTTGGAGGGGGATAAAAACCTCTTTTTCTTTCTTTCTTTTCTTTCTTTCTTTCTTTCTTTCTTTCTTTCTTTCTTTCTTTCTTTCTTTCTTTCTTTCTCTCTCTCTCTCTCTCTCTCTCTCTCTCTCTCTCTTCTTTCTTTCTTTCTTTCTTTCTTTCTTTCTTTCTTTCTTTCTTTCTTTCTTTCTTTCTTTCTTTCTTTCTTTCTTTCTTGTTTATTTTGAGAGAGGGAGAGAGTATCCCAAGTAGGCTCCCTCTGGTAACACAGAGCCTGACATGGGGCTCGAACCCACGAACTGTGAGAACCTGAGCCGAAATCAAGAGTCAGACGCTTGACTGAACCACCCAGGCACTCCTGAAAGCCTCTTTCTAAATACCACACAAGATATAGATTCTGGGGAATAGTGGAAGAAAGACTTTTCTTAAAAGGTGCTCCTCCATAAAGAAATGAAAAAACTGGCAAAAAGTGTCAAAAATCATCTTTTTCAGAACTCAAAGGCTTGCATCAGTTGAAGGAACATTTATTCAAGAGAAATGGCCAAATCTTTTCTTTCTTTAAAAAAAAAAAAATTTTTTTTTTTTTTTAATTTACATCCAAGTTAGTTAGCATATAGTGCAATAGTGATTTCAGGAGTAGATTCCTTAGTGCCCCATTTAGCCCCTCCCCCCTCCCACAACCCCTCCAGTAATCTTCTGTTTGTTCTCCATATTTAAGAGTCCCCCTCCCTGTTTTGTCCCCCTCCCTGTTTTTATATTATTTTTGTTTCCCTTCCCTTATTTTCATTTGTTCTGTATCTTAAAGTCCTTATATGAGTGAAGTCATATGATATTTGTCTTCCTCTGACTGATTAATTTCGCTTAGCATAATACCCTCCAGTTCCATCCATGTAGTTGCAAATGGCAAGATTTCATTCTTTTTGATTGCCGAGTAATACTCCATTGTGTATGTATGTGTGTGTGTGTGTGTATATATACACACATACACATACCACATCTTCTTTATCCATTCATCCATCGATGGACATTTGGGCTCTTTCCATACTTTGGCTGTTGTCGATAGTGCTGCTATAAACATTGGGGTGCAAGTGTCCCTTCGAAACAGCATACCTGTATCCCTTGGAAAAAAACCTAGTAGTGTAATTGCTGGGTTGTGGGGTAGTTCTATTTTTTTTTTTTTTAATTTGTTTTTTTTTCAACGTTTATTTATTTTTGGGACAGAGAGAGACAGAGCATGAATGGGCGAGGGGCAGAGAGAGAGGGAGACACAGAATCGGAAACAGGCTCCAGGCTCTGAGCCATCAGCCCAGAGCCCGACGCGGGGCTCAAACTCACGGACCGCGAGATCGTGACCTGGCTGAAGTCGGATGCTTAACCGACTGCGCCACCCAGGCGCCCCATATTTTTAATTTTTTGAGGAATCTCCATACTGTTTTCCAGAGTGGCTGCACCAGTTTGCATTCCCACCAGCAGTGCAAAAGAGATCCTCTCTCTCTGCATCCTTGCCAACATCTGTTGTTGCCTGAGTTGTTAATGTTAGCCATTCTGACAGGTGCGAGGTGGTATCTCATTGTGGTTTTGATTTGTCTTTCCCTGATGATGAGTGATGTTGGAGCATTTTTCCATGTGTCAGTTGGCCATCTGGATGTCTTCTTTGGAGAAGTGTCTATTCATGTCTTTTACCCATTTCTTCTCTGGATTATTTGTTTTTTGGGTGTTGAGTTTGATAAGTTCTTTATAGATTTTGGATACCAACCCTTTATCTGATATGTCGTCAGCACATATCTTCTCCTGTTCTGTCGATTGCCTTTTAGTTTTGCTGATTGTTTCCTTTGCTGTGCAGAAGCTTTTTATTTTGATGAGGTCCCAGTAGTTCATTTTTGCTTTTGTTTCCCTTGCCTCCGGAGACGTGTTGAGTAAGAAGTTGCTGCGGCCAAGATCAAAGAAGTTTTCATCTGCTTTCTCCTTGAGGATTTTGATGGCTTCCTGTCTTACATTTAGGTCTTTTATCCATTTTTGTGTATGGTTTAAGAAAGTTTATTTTTGTGTATGGTTTAAGAAAGTGGTCCAGATTCATTTTTATGCCTGTTGCTGTCCAGTTTTCCCAGCACCGTTTGCTGAAGAGACTTGTCTTTATTCCATTGGATATTCTTTCCTGCTTTGTCAAAGATTAGTTGGCCGTACGTTTGTGGGTCCATTTCTGGGTTCTCTGTTCTGTTCCATGGATCTGCGTGTTTTTGTGGCAACCAAATCTTATTTTCAACAGAAGCTAGGAGTCATGCAAACAAGGAAGAAAGAGTGGCACATACACAGGAAAAGCTGTCGATAGGAACTCTTCCTAAATGGGGCATCTGGGTGGCTCAGTTCGTTTAGCATCTGACTTTGGCCCAGGTCATGATCTGGCAGTTTGTGAGTTCAAGCCTCACCTCAGGTTCTGCACTGACTGTGCAGAGCCTGCTTTGGATCCTCTGTCTCTCTTTTTCTCTCTGCCCTTCCCCTTGTGTGCTCTCTCTCTCTCAAAAATAAGTAAACATTTAAAAAAACTGTCCCTGGGGCGCCTGGGTGGCTCAGTCGATTAGGCGTCCGACTTCAGCTGAAGTCATGATCTCACGGTTTTTGAGTTTGAGCCCCATGTCAGGCTCTGTGCTGACAGCTCAGGGCCTGGAGCCTGCTTTGGATTCTGTGTCTCCCTCCCCTCAGCTCCTCCCAAGATTAAAAAAAAAAAAAAAAAAAAAAAAAAAAAAAAAATTGTCCCTAAGGAAGCTCATATGTTATACTTTTTAAGAGTTTAAATCAACCATGTTAAAATATGTCTGAAGAACTAAAGTGTGAGAACAGTGCCTTAGCAAATGGAGATGATAGAAATTACAAAACAACAACAACAACAACAAAAACACCAAAAAAATTCTGGAGTTGAAAAATCTAATAACTGAAATGAAAAAGTCACTAGCAGAATTGAGCAGGCAGAAGAAAGAATCCATGAGCTTGAAGAAGATAGGTCAATTGAGAATTACCCAGTCTGAGGAACAGAAGGAAACAAAATTGAAGGAAGATGAGCAGAGCCTCAGAAGCCTGTAGGATACCACCTAGCCTGTCAACATTATTAGACAACAGAAATTCAGGCATAGTAAATTTGAAGATCTGATTGGCTTTCTTAAACGATTCAGCATCCCAGGTAGTAAGTAGAGGAGCTGGGAGGAGTTGTACCAGGTATTTACAGGAAGGTGTTTACTGGAAGGAGTGGGAGGCAAGGAGTTATTAGCAAAAGAAAGGAAAGGGTTGTTCCAGACAAGGTCACTTTCCCTTAGAGGGAGGAGCAGGGGGTCTTACTGTTATGAAACCAGGCTGGAAAGCTGGCTGAAAAACCTAGCACTCGAAGATCTTGGTGGATTGGAGATTTATTTAACACTGGTGGTCAAAGATCTGACCGCCAAATGCCAAGTGGGGCAGGTAATTTATAGTTGTCAGCCTCCATATCTGTGGGGGTTTCCATGTAAGCAGCAAACAAAGAAAGAAGCACATGGAGGAGGGGTCTCTAAGCTAGAGACCAGAATTTGTTTTAGCCCCATCAGCCATCTTTGGTGTACTTTATATACTTCTCCAACATTTTTAGATGGATTACCTTATTTTCTTCTGGGCTTAAAAAGGCCCCTGTGACGATTAAGTCTTTGGTGCTTACCAGAAAATTCCAGGTCAATTGGTTTAAGATTCCACTCCTAGAGAAGTTGAAACTGAAAAATTAAGTCTAGGTTTGCTGTCCTGGGGGCAAGTGACTCCACTTTGAGCTTGTGCCTTTCTTTTCGTTTTCCTTTTCTTTAACGTGTATATTTTTTTATATTGAGATAGAGATAGAATGCTAGTGGGGAAGGGGCAGAGAGGGGATGGGGAAAGAATCCTAAGCAAGCTCCACACTGTCAGCACAGAGTCCAATGTGGGGCTTGAACTCCTGACTGGTGAGATCATGACTCGAGCCGAATTCACATGCTTAACCGGCTGAGCCACCTGGGTGCCCCTTTCTTTTCTTTCTTTTTAAAGTAAGTTCTAGGCCCAACATGGGGCTTGAACTCACAACCCCAAGATCAAGAGTCCCATGGTCTACCCACTAAGCCAGTAGCCAGGCGCCCCTGTGGGTTTCTTTTAAACAACATGTACATAATGGGAGTTCTAGCAGGAGAGGCTGAAGAGAAAGGAGCAGGATGAATATTTGAAGAAATAATGGCCAAAAACTTCCCAAATTGGATGAAAAGTAATTTGTGTACCCAAGAAGCTCAATGAACTCCAAATAGGAAAACTCAAAAGAGAGCCCCACCTAGGCATATCATAATCAAAGAATCTTGAAAGCAGCTAGTTAACTCATCACAAAAAAAGGGGTCTTTGATAAGATTAAGAACTCATTTCTCCCTGAAAACCATGGAGGAAGTGGGATGAACATGAATGCCGAATGAGGCAAACCTTTAATGTATTTGACCTTTGACTCTGAGATAGCTCTGACTTTGTGTGTCTCAAGGACAGCCTGTCACTTTAGTCCCTAAATAACAATTAGTCAAGGTCTTTTCACACTTGACCTTCAGGAAGTCTTTTACTGAGTTTCCCTCCCCAAGTGTTTCTAGAAATACCTAAGGAGTGCTTGTATGTTTGACCAAGCCTAGAACCTACATAGTAGGCCCCCCAGAATATTCGTTGAATGAAATCTACCTGGGTTGCTTACTTTCTTGACCAGCTGTCTGTCCACTCTTTCTGCATGGCACCTTGTTCTCCTGTCTCAGGGCTATTGCTCCTCTGCTCGTACCATTTTGCCTTAAACATGCAGACTGACCAGTTTAATAACTTCTCGAAGTACAGCTTTTAAGAACTATTACCAGACATTTCACAGAATTTTATTGAATGCTTGGGGATAGCAGAATGGACTTAACAATACAGAAAAAAAAGAAAGTTTTGCCTCAAGAAAAATAGAATGGCTGCTATAATCTAATAGTGACAGCCTCTCTCCTGCCCAGTAGCCATCAAGGTTTCAAATTGGGGTCCAATCCCAACCAGCATGTTGTCAGACACCATGGAGCCACCTACTGACGTTCTGTTGTTTCTGTTGTTGGTAATCGTCCTTACGTGTGGATAGCACGTTATGGCTTCATCATTTCATGAGACAGTTCGTATTGGCACTGGTTAAGGTCATGGTTTCACAATTTATGGATGACAGAACAGAGGTTAGAGGGGTTCAGTGATCAACCAGCTCTTCCAGTTAAGAGGCAGAGGCAAGCTTTGAAAGTGACACCTGAATTCTGGCTTCGAGTTCCTCCTGCTTTTCCACAGGGGATTAGAATGTGATGTGGCTGTGTCCCGGTGCGCATGGCTGAAGGGATCACCCTGAAACTCTCAGTCTTTCCTGTTTCATCTCTTCCATTTGCAGCTTCTGCCATCAGAGCCATTTGTTGTCACTTGGGCAAGGTCTCCTCTCTGTCGTGTTGCCCAAGGCTGAGGCGAGGGCCACTTCAGTGAGACCTTAGGATTTCCTCAGCCTTCCAGGCTTTTGACTGTTCTATTCCAGCTGGTTGCAGAGCAGCTCTTTGTATTTTTACTGACTTGAGCCATCTTTCCCTTCCCTTTTTTTAACTTCCCGTCGTCCTAAATGGCAGTTTGAATATTTGGCAGAATAAATTCCCCGTGACCTAATCCTGCATTTCACAATTGACTGAATGGTTTAAGAAGGGCAAAAGCTATTACCGTGCAATATTCCAAGAAATTCCTTCCTCAGGCGTTGACTGTGTGTGTGTGCTCTTTCCTGGATGCTGTACGGCTCCAGGAGGATCTGACGCGGCCCTTGCCCTTGGTGGTGCAGCTTGTGGTTGGGGAGAGAGGGCGTGCATGTGCCAGGGCAAAATACATGCCCGCTCAAGTAGTGCTTGTTAACGAGGGGCAGTTATGGCACTGCTCACTGAGGCTGATTCTGTGCCATGTGTGACGCTCACCACGAAAATGGATGCAGGCAGTTACCAGAGAAGTGGCTGAGAGCAGGGCTGGAGTCAGGAGTGGAGTTTGGGTTTAGCCCTTTACCAGCCCTGTCACTCTTGGCAGGTTCCTGAGCCCCTTCGAGCCTTGGTTTCCTCATCTGTAAAACAAGGACGATAAAACCCTTGTGGAGGGATTAAACAAAATCACTTATGTGAAGTGGCACCCATCAGCATGGTGGCCGTGTTGATGGTTGGTGGAGAACAGTTACAATGTGACCTTACTGCCTACATCCCAGTGACAAATACTGAGACCGGCAGTCTGTTCCTCCCAGCCCTCTTAATGTTAATGCCTAAGGGGACAAAACCAACCTTAGCCTGACAATAGCTAGGCCTGCAGGATTCTGTGAGTCTTCTCGGAGCCCTTTGGAAACTTCCCCTTATCTTTACCTCCCCCAGCTCCCCAGTATGTAGTCAGTCACCCTTCACAGCTGCAGCTCAGCTCTTTCTGCCCCCTGCTCCCGTGCTTTAATAAAACCACCTTTTTGCACCAAAGACAACTCAAGAACTCTTTCTTGACTATCGGCTCCGAACCCCAACACTTCAAACCACATCAACAAGGGAACACATTGCAGACAGTAGAGCACAGGAGCCCGAGGGCCTGTAAGCTGAGGGCACTGTGTCAGGTGGGTGGCTACTCAGGAAGGACTTCTTAGGAGAGCTGGCCCTGAAACAAGGGGCCATATTTGGGCTGGTGGAGAGGAGAGGACAGCATTCAAGTGGTGGCATATGGAGAAAGGTGATGATGAGAAAAGCCAGGTATTGGGAAGGATGATGCCCCAGCCTCGCTGGTAGGGGGAAGATGATGGCAACCCTGCCAGGGTGGAGATTTGTGTCTGCTGTGTTCACTGCTGAACCCACAGGACCCTGCGCTTAGGCAGTCCTGTTGAGACAATGGTTGCTGTCGGGGGGATTCGTTCTGTGAATGCCCAGCCGCCTGCTGGGATCTGAGACCGTGAGGAACCTCTGAGATGCCGGAGCCAGCGACCACCCACAGGTGAATGGGGTTTTGAAAAACTCTTCTGGAAGTAGTGGGCCAGTGGGCCAGCTGACCAGGCTGGGGAGAGGCGAGTCCCAGCGTGGGGAACAAGCTCTGAGAGGCAGTTGTTGCAGCTCGGACATCCTGATGCACATGCAGACTAGGGGCAGGAAGAGGCAAATACGACGTGTCACAGAAGAAAGTTGCCATGGGTGGGGTGGAGAGAGGACTTGGAGAGCTCCCATTTTCCACTCTGCCTCTGCCCTGAGATGCAGGGCTGGATTTTCAAGCTCAAGAGACAAATTGGACAGGCACGGAAGCGGGGAATTGGAATGGGATGCCCAACTCACAATTTCCTGAGAAAATTCAGTTTGCTTGAGACCAGAGCCGCTAGTCCTGAGAATGTACCTGGAGGAAACTGTCCAGAGGGAGATCAGGCAGAGTCCTAATTCCTGAGCTGCATCTCCCCAGCTGTTGCCTCTTCAGGCCTTCCCTTCTCCCCCAATCTTAGGGCAGGAGCCACCGACGGTGTCCGGTGTCCGGATGAGAGACCAGCATGTGGTCTGCGCGGTGAGCCTGCCAGAACCCCTTGCTGCTCCGTTAGGTGGGCTGGCAGGGCTCATCGTGAGAGAAATGGCTTCCAGGTAGTTCGCGCTTTCCCTCTACGTCCAGGGCAGGACAGGTGGGAGCTGAAACTGCCTGCCAGTGCTGGCACTTACTCTACACAAAACAGTGCATCTGTAGAGGTTAAATTTGAGCGTTTTTGTTCTTTGCGTTGTTTAGGTGCATGGTGTGGGAGGCATTTTGGAGGGGGGGAGGTCTTCCTAGCACACGGAGCGTATGCATTTGTAACTCTGGTCTCTTTCTTTCTTCCAACTCTAAGTAAAACCTTGGATTACGAGTAACTTGTTCTGTGAGTGTTCCGCAAGACGAGCAGACGTTGCTAATAAATTATAACCTGATAAAAATGAGCCATGTCTTACAATACGAGTAGTGTTGTGCTGAATGTCACATGATCACAACTTAGTGAATGGTTCTTGAAATTCGCTTTGATATACAAGTGCCTTGGATTACAAGCATGCTTCCGGAACAGATTCTGCTCCCAAACTAAGGTTTTACTGGTACTTGCATTTTCATGCTTCGTGTGCTGGGGCTTTGGAATGGCATTTGATGAGCAGAACAGACGTGGGGCACCTGCTGAGGAGAAGGAAAGTAAGTACATTGAGGCTGGTCATGAGTGAGGGGATGGTATACTTTACCTTCTAAGTGAAGATCTGAGTCTAGTCCTATAGCTGGCCTCTCTCGTTTTTAAACTCTGAGTCAGTTTCTACTCCCTCATAAGCTCACTTCTCCTACTGGAGACAACACAGCTTAAAGAGTTTTGTTTTTTTGTTTTGTTTTTTCTCCAGGAGGCAAATGAAGGGCCTATCCAGGGCAGAGGGCAAAGACAGCCAGCCCTAGCAGATTTCTGGTCCCAGTCACTGCCTCTGAGATTTTTGTCCCAGATCAGCAAGCCAAACAAAGCCCGAGGGTCCAGTCACTGATGGGTTCCCATCCAAGGATCTTTGATGGTGTTTTTTTACCCACAACATTTTAGAGACTAAATGTGTGGTATTTTTCCTAACACCAATTTTCTGACTGATACCACCTGGGTATCCTACAATTTTTTTTCAACGTTTATTTATTTTTGGGACAGAGAGACAGAGCATGAACGGGGGAGGGGCAGAGAGAGAGGGAGACACAGAATCGGAAACAGGCTCCAGGCTCCGAGCCATCAGCCCAGAGCCCGACGCGGGGCTCGAACTCACGGACCGCGAGATCGTGACCTGGCTGAAGTCGGACGCTTAACCGACTGCGCCACCCAGGCGCCCCCCTACAATTTAATTCAGTTCTGACACTAGCCACCTGGAGTTAGTGGCGACCCGGTGGGTTAAGGGCTCAGTCGTACAAGACTACCTCCAATTCGGATGCCAGTCACAAGTCCCACATGGCCACCTGTACTTCTGACCAACTGGCTGTAAATAGGGGGTTCCCATGACCACCTCCTTGGGTTTGATAATTTGCTCTAATGGCTCACAGAACTCAGGGAGTCACTTTATGTATGTTTACTGATTTGTTATAAAGGATACAAATGAACGTCCCGGTGAAGGGGTACTTTGGGTAAAGTCCAGAAGGATCCTGAGCACAGGAACTTGTGTCCCATTGGAGTTGGGGGGATGCCTCCCTCCCTGCACACAGATGGATTCACCAACCAATCAGCTCTCTGAACTCTGCTGTTTAGGGTGTTCATGGAGGTTCCGTTACGTAGACATGATTGAACATTCGTGATTGACTCCCATCTCTAGCCTCCCCTTCCTGAGGCCCAGGGGTGGGGCTGAAAGTTCCAACCCTCTAATCTCACCATTGGTTACTCTGGCAACCAGCCTCCTCCTGAAAACTATCTGGGTGCCCAATGAGAGTTCTCATTAGCATAGACTGTGGTGTGGTTGAAAAGGGCTTATTGTGAATAACAAAAGACTCTCTTTGCACCCCTATCACTCAGGAAATGCCAAGGGTTTTAGAACCTTTGTTGCCAGAAACATAGAATAAAGACCAAATTCACATTTCTTATTAAATTACAATAACACAGGGTCTTTGTGGGATTCTGGGTTTGGATGGGGTGGCATCCCCTCACAGTGAAATCTTTGGGATGATGGAGTGCCTTCCACCCTGAAAACTGAGGTCTGGTGGAACAGCCACCAGTGAGGCCAAGGCCTTGGAAGCCCTACACATGGACCTAATGAGCCTTGTAACAGGAGACCAAGTGGTAAACCGAAGGATTAAGTTTAACTTAAAAAAGTATGTATTTCAGCTAAGTAATACTTGCCTCTGATCCAACATCTGTATATAAAAGGCTTGTTTTGTCCCTTTCCCTCGTAGCCCAGTTCCACTCCCTAGAAGCCACTTCTGGTTGAAGTATCTTGTCTGTCCTTTTAGAGATGATGTGTCCATTTAAAATATAAATCTATTTCTATTTGTTTTTCCTCGTATACTCTCTCTCTGCTCCGTGCCCTTTTTATGTATCGGTTTGCCTTTGACATCCTCCCATGTCAGTACAGATGTCCCTGCTTCACTCTTTAATAACTGTGTAAATTCCATAGTAGTTTTTTTTTCTTTTTCTTTTTTTGCTATATGTTTACTACAAAATATAGCACACAGAAGAGGAACTTTTTTTAAGTTTATTTATTTTGAGAATGTGTGCACGTGTGTGTGTGTGTGTGTGTGTGTGTGTGTGCTTGAGCAGGGAAGGGGCAGAGAGAATCCTAAGCAGACTGCACTGTCCGTGCAGAGTCTGATGTGGAGCTTGATCTCACAAACCCTGAGATCATGACCTGAGCAGAAATCGACAGTCATTCGCTTAACTGACTGAGCCACTCAGGCGCCCCCGCAGAAGAAGTATTTAAAACATATAGCCACACACATACATTAAAACAAAATAATGAACTTCTATGTTTCTGTCCCCCAGGTTAGGGAATGAAAAGGTTAGGACCACACATGTAAGCCTGACCCTCCCACCCCAGTTAAACAGCCGTACCCTCACAGCTATTCTTTTGTAATAATCATTCTCTTGATTTTTTTTTTCAGTAGTTTTACCACCTATGACCAATCTCTGCATAATTTAGGCATAACTAAAGAATGTTTTTGAACATGATAGACATGGAGTCATACTGTAGACCCCTGTTTCGCTTGGCATTGTGTTTGTAATTCATCCATGTGGATGCGCACAGCTCGCTTCGTTTTCACGTTTTTCACTGTTCTGTAACTACCCCCCCTCCCCCCCCATGAATGTGCTACAGTGTATTTATCCTCTCTACTGCCAACAAGCCTTTGGTCTACTTTCGTGTACTTTGGTGTTTTTGCTCTGAGGAACAATACTACTGGGAACATTCTTTGTGCATGGCTCCTGGTGTACATGAGCATGAGTTTCTTCAGGGAATAATCTAGGAGTGGAATTGCTGACACATCTGACCCTCCTAGGTTAGGGGAAAACTTTTCCAATGTGGTTGTACTAATACACCCTTCTTCCCACTAGCAGTATAGAGCACTGAGAATTTTCTGATCACCCACATAGTGGGAATTTGGACTACAAATCTGTGAGTGTTGTTTTATGATTACAGCTTTTGTGGGTGTTTTTGTTGTTTGTTTGTTTCTCCAACTACTCAGTGACAAGGATTAAGACATTGGGTTTTTTTTGTTTTTTGTTTTTTTTTTTTTGCAGGTAGCTGTTGTGGGTGAGGAGAGGTAGATCAGGTTCATTTCTGGTTCATTCTCATGCAAAGAGAGACAGACTCCCCACCTTGGGTGGGCTCTGAGCTGTGCCCTTATGCTAGTGAGGCTTTGAAGGATCACCTGGTTCTGTAGATGGCCTCAGGGCAAAGACTTCAAGGTTTACTTGTCTCTGGAGGCGGGGGTTTCTTCCTCCATTTAGATTTTGGTCTGAGTGTTCTTTCTTTTCTTGCTAACATGTTAATACTTTTAAGAAAATTTTGAAAAGTCAGAAGTTTTTCTTTTAATTTAAATACTTAAAAAATTAAAAAGTATACGTACATAAAGTATTTTATTCAGCATTTTTAGTCATCATCTGCAGGAGGCATGGATGGTGTTTTAAAAACACCCCAAAAATTCAACTGAGGAAATTCGAGGATTTAATTGGCTTTATTCAGGGATTCATGAGTTGGGCAGCATCTCATCTAGCAAATAGAAAGGAGCTGCAGGGCTATACAAAATGGGAGACTTTTGTTGGCAGAAGGCGCAGGGACAAGGAAAGAGCAGATTACCCCATCTTTGGGAGGACGGAAGGGGTCTATCAGGTAGATACCTCACTACTGCTGACCAAGAAAATTCTAGACTGATTGATTTAAAAATTTTTTTAATGTTTATTTATTTATTTTTTTTTGAGAGAGAGACCGAGTGTGAGTGGGGAAGAGGCAAAGAGAGAGGGAGACACAGAATCCAAAGCAGGCTCCAGGCTCTGGGCTGTCAGCACAGAGCCTGATGCGGGGCTCTAACTCACAGCCCGTGAGATGATGACCTGAGCCGAAGTCGGGCGCTCATCCGACTGAGCCACCCAGGCGCCCCTGTTTAACTTTAAAGTAGTGCTTTTGAGGCAGGGCCCTTTCGTCCCTAGGTTGTGGCTGCCATTCTCATGCGTTTTGGCTTTAACACTGAGAATAAGACCAGGAGCATCACAGGGATGTTGTGGAGGTCGTTTGGGCCACTCTCCCAGAACTGTAGTACTTTGATGCTTGGGTTGGGCCTGGAAAGCTGACTCACTCATTTCAAACTCCTGTGCCATTAATTTGCCCTGGAAATTCCACTTTGTGAATTTGTAATGGAAAATAGAATCTCTGGGGTTCCCCCTCCTCATTTTTTTTTTTTTTTAATTTTTTTTTTCAACGTTTATTTATTTTTGGGACAGAGAGAGACAGAGCATGAGCGGGGGAGGGGCAGAGAGAGAGGGAGACACAGAATCGGAAACAGGCTCCAGGCTCTGAGCCATCAGCCCAGAGCCCGACGCGGGGCTCGAACTCACGGACCGCGAGATCGTGACCTGGCTGAAGTCGGACGCTCAACCGACTGCGCCACCCAGGCGCCCCCCCCCCCCTCCTCATTTGAAAGACCCGTGGTTGACCTAAGTATGTCTTCGTGGGGGCTGGGTCCTCCGTAGCATTCACTCCACAGGTAAGGTTGCTTACAGAGCAGGAATAACACCCAGGCAATTGTTGATATGTGTTTTAAGGAAGTTTTAAAATGATATCCTAGTTCAGACTCTGGTCCCCCTTGTCTGTGGTTGCAGACGTCTGCTTTCACATAGTTCTTTTTTCGAAATATTTTGCCCTTTTGATTTCTGGAATTCTCCATAATTTTCACATTTTTTGCATTCCTGGGGAGACTGTATGAATATCCCATTTTCATTTTGCTACTGTCAGGTTGATCTTGGTAGGTGTAAATTTCAGGCTGGCCTAATTCTTGTTTTTGTTTTTTTAAAGCTTTTAATAATGTTATCTGGATACTGAGGAGGCTACTCAGTTTTCCCTTTTTTCTTATTGTGGTAAAATACACATAACATAAAATTTACCATCTTAACCATTTTTAAATGCAAAGTTCATTGGAATTAAGTGTATTCATGTTGTTGTGCAACCATCACCACCATTCAACCCCAGAGTTTTTCCTCATCTTGTAAAAATGAAACTCTGTTTCCGTTAACCGATAACTTCCATTCTCCCCTCCCATTTGTGCCCTGGAAACCACCATTATACTTTGTCTTTTCATATGCTTAGTGGACATTCATGTACCTTTGAAGAAATGTCTCTTCAGGTCCTTTGCTCATTTTTGAATTGGGTTGTTTGTTTTGTTGTTGTTGAGTTTTAGGAGTCCTATATATTCTTGATATCAATCTTCTATTGGATATATTGCTTGCAAATGTTTCCATTCTGTGGATTGCCTTTTTACCCTGGGAATAATGTCTTTTGATGCACAAAATTTAAAAATTTTCATGAGGTCTAGTTGGTCTGTTTTTTCTTTTGTTACCTGTGTTTTTGGCATTCTATCCAAGAAATCATTGCCAAGACCGGTGTCATGAAGCTTTTGTCCTGTGTTTCCTGCAGAGTTTTATGTCTTACGTTTAGGTCCTTGACCATTTTGAGTTAGTTTTTGCATATGATGTTAGATAAGGATCCAGTTTCATTTTTATGCATGAAAATATCCAGTTTTCCCAGTATCATTTGTTGAAAAGACTATCTTTCTCCATTGAATGGGCTTGGCATCCTTGTCAAAAACCCTTTGATCATATATGCAAGAGTTTAATTCTGGGCTCTCAGTTTTATTCCATTGGTCTATATGTCTGTCTTTATGCCAGTTCCAGACTATTTTGATTACTGTAACTTGGTAGTAGGTTTTAAAATCAGTAAGTGTGGCGGCGCCTGGGTGGCTCAGTTGGTTAAGCATCTGACTCTTGGTTTCGGCTCAGGTCATGATCTCACGGTTCATGGATTCAAGCCCCGCATCGGGCTCTGCTCTGGAGCATGGATCCTGCCTGGGATTCTCCCTCTCCCTCTCCCTCTCTCTCTCTGCCCCTCCTCTGCTCTCTCTGTCTCAAAATAAATAAACTTAAAAAAAAATTTTTTTTTTTTTTTAAAGTTTTTTTTTTTTTTCAACGTTTATTCATCTTTGGGACAGAGAGAGACAGAGCATGAACGGGAGAGGGTCAGAGAGAGAGGGAGACTCAGAATCGGAAACAGGCTCCAGGCTCTGAGCCATCAGCCCAGAGCCTGACGCGGGGCTCGAACTCACGGACCGCGAGATCGTGACCTGGCTGAAGTTGGACGCCTAACCGACTGCGCCACCCAGGCGCCCCAAAATTTTTTTTTTTAAATCAGTAAGTGTGAGTCCTTCAGTTTTGTTCTTTTTCAAGATTGTTTTGTCTATTTGGGATCCCTTGAGATTCCATATGAGTTTTAGGATGGATTTTCTATTTCTGCCAAAAAAAAAAAAAAAAAAAAAAAAAAAAAAGCCGTTAGGCTTTTGATAGGGATTGCATTGAATCTGTAGAACACTTTGGGTAGTGTTGACATTTAACAAAGTTAAGTCTTCCAATCCATGACCATGGGATGTTCCCATTTATTTATTTTTTATTTAGTTTTGTAGTTTTTATGGAACAAAGTTTCCACCTCCTTGGTTAAGTTAATTACTAACTATCTGTTCTTTTTGAGGCTATTATAATGAAATTGTTTTTGTAATTTTCAGATTGTTTATGGTTCATGTATTGAAATGCTACTGACTTTTGTATGTTGCTGTTGTATCCTGCTAATTTATTCGTTCTTATAATGTGTGTGTTTGTGTGTGTGTGGGGGGGTTATCTTTTGGGTTTTCTACATATAAGATCACATCATCTGCAAACAAATAATTTGACTTATTTCCAGATTGGATGCCTTTAACTTCTTTTTATTGCATAATTATGTTTGCTGTGAATTTTTCATTTATAGCTTTTATTCTGTGGAGATAGTTTCTTTCTATTGCTTTTTTTTTTAGTTTATTTATTTATTTTGAGAGAGAGAGAGAGTGAGGGGAGAAGGGCAGATAGGGAGAGAAAGAACCTCAAGCAGGCTCCACACTGTCAGCACAGAGTGATGTGGGGCTCAAACTCATGAACCATGAGATCATGACCTGAGCTTAATCAACTGAGCCACCCAGGAACCCCTCTTGTTTTTTTTTTTTTTTTTTTTAGTATTTATTAATTTTTTTTCTCAGACAGAGCACGAGTGGGGGAGGGACATAGAGGGGGAGACACAGAATCTGAAATAGGCTTCAGGCTCTGAGCTGTCCACACAGAGCCCGATGTGGGGCTTGAACTTGAGAATGGCAAGATCATGGCTTGAGCCAAAGTCAGATGCTTAACTGACTAAGCCACCCAGGCGCCCCTCTTGTTTTTTTTTTTTTTTTTAATTTTTTTTCCCACATTTTATTTATTTTTGAGAGAGAGAGAGAGACAGAGCACAAATGGGGGAGGGGCAGAGAGAGAAGGAGACACAGAATCTGAAGCAGGCTCCAGGCTCTGAGCTGTCAGCACAGAGCCTGATGCGAGGCTCGAACCCACGAACCGTGACATCATGACCTGAGCTGAAGTCAGTTGTTTAACCAACTGAGCCATCCAGGCACCCCCCGCCTCTTGTTTTTTTAACGTAAGCATTTATGGCTGTAAATCTTCCCCTTAGCCCTGCCTTCACTACATTTCAGAAGTTTTGGTATGTTTTGTTTTCATTTTCATTAGTGTAGTTTCTTATTTCCCTTGTAATTTATTCTTTGATCCATTGGCTGTTTAAAAATGTGTTTTTAGGGGCACCTGGGTGTCTCTGTCGGTTAGGTGTCTGACTCTTGATCTCGTCTCAGGTCATGATCTTATGGTTCCTGAGATTGAGCCCCATGTTGGGCTCAGTGCTGACAGTGCAGAGTCTGCTTTGGGTTCTCTCTCTCTCTCTCTCTCTCTCTCTCTCTCTCTGTCCCTCCCTCCCTCCCTCCCTCCCTCCCTCCCTCCCTGCCTCTTCCCTACTTGCACATGCTTTCTCTCTCTCTCTCTCAAAATAAATAAAGTTAAAAAAAATGTGTTGTTCAATTTCCACAAATTGGTGAATGTTCCAGTTTTCCTTTTGCTCTTGATTTGTAATCTGATCCAGTTGTGGTTGGAGAAGATATGTGTATGATAGCTATCTTTTTAAATCCACCGAGATTTAATTTGTGGTCTAATGTATGATCTATCTGGGAAAATGTCCCATGTGCATTTGAGAAGATTGTGTATTCTGTTGTTGGGTAGAGTGTCCTGTATATATCTGTTAGGCCTAGTTGGTTTGTTGTGTTATATAAGTCCACTTCTGTCTGGTTGTTCTAGTATTCTGAGTGGGGTACTGAAGTCTCCAACGATACTGTTTATCTCTCTCTTCAGTTTTGTCAGTTGATGAACTGTCGTCAGGTGTGTAAATGTTTTTAATTGTTATATTTTCTTGCTGTTTGAACCTTTTATTAATATATCTTTCTCTTGTAGTTTTTTTTATTTGAAGTCTATCTTGTCTGATATTAGCATGGCCACCCTACTCTTTTTTGGTTACTCTTTGCAAAGAATATCTTTCTCTATCCTGTCACTTTCAACCAGTTTGTGTCTTTGGATCTCAGGTGAGTTTCTTGTAGACAGCATATTGTTGGATTATGTTTTATTCATTATGCCAATATCTGTCTTTTGATTGGAGAGTTTAATCATTTACATTTGAAGAAATTACTGATAAGGAGGGACTGCTGTCATTGTATTATTTGTTTTCTATATGCCCTATAGTGTTTTGTCCTTTCTTTACTGCATTATTCTTTTCTTTTGTGTTCAGTTTAATTTTTGTAGTGAAGTGTTTAAGTCCTTTCTCTTTTCCTTTTGTATGTATTCTAAGCTATTTTCTCTGTAGTTACTATGGGGATTAAATTTAACATCCTAAAGTTGTAACACTCTAATTTTAATTTATACTAGTTTAGCTTAAATAATATATAAAAAAAAGTGCCTTTATAGCTCTGTCCTCACCCCTTTCAGTTGTTGATGTCACAAGGTTACATCTTTATATTGTGTGCCCCAAAACATAAACTAATAATTCTTTTAAACAGGCTCCTAAATTATGTAGAAAACAAGATTTGAAGCTACAAACTAAATTACGTTAATACTAGTGTCTACACTAATAATTGTTTTTTTCCTTCAAATGTATTACTCTCTTAAATGATGTAAAAAAACAAAAAGTACAGTTATAAACCATTGTTGCAATAATACTAGTTTTATAATTGCCAATGTAATTACCTTTATTGAGATCTTTATTTCGGCATGTGGCTTTTTGAATTTGCTTCTAGTATCTGTTTATATTATCCTGCACGATTCCCTTGAGCTTATCTTGCAGAGCAGGTTTAGTGGTCAGACCCTCCCTCTGCTTTTGTTTACCTGGGAATATGTTTGTTTTTTTTTTAATTTTTAAAATGTTTATTTTTTATTTTTAAAAAATGTTTATTCATTTTTGAGAAAAAGAAAGAGACAGAGTGTGAGGAGGGGAGGAGCAGAGAGAAAATGAGAGACCCAGAATCTGAAGCAGGCTTCAGGCTCTGAGCTGTCAGCACAGAGCTGGACGCGGGGCTTGAACTCACGAACCATGAGATCATGACCTGAGCCTAAGTTGGACGCTTAACTGATTGAGCCACCCAGGTGCCCCAAATGTGTATTTGTTTTTGAGAGAGAGAGCACGAACAGGGGGTGGGAGCATAGAGAGAGGGAGACAGAATCCAAAGCAGGCTCCATGCTGTCAGTGTAAAGCCCGATGTGGGGCTTGAACCCACGAATCATGAGATCATGACCTGAGCTGAAGTTGGACACTCAACTGACTGAGCTGCCCAGGTGCTCCTGGAATTATTATTTTTTTAAATGTTTATTTTTGAGAGGAGTGGGGAGAGGCAGAGAGAAGGGGAGAGAGAGGATCTAAAGCAGGCTCCACCCTGACAGCAGAGAGCCTGATGCAGGGCTTGAAATCACGAACAATGAGATCATGGCCTGAGCCAAAGTTGGACACTTAACTGACTGAGCCACCCAGGCGCCCCTACCTGGGACTATCTTAATTCATCCCTCACTTCTGAAAGATGGTTTTGCCACATACAGGATTTGTAGTTGATAGGTTTTTTCTTTTAGCATTTTGAATATATTACTCCACTGCCTTTTGGCCTCCAATGTCTCTGATAATTAATCTGCTAAATACCTTATTGAAGATCCCTTGTATGTGACAATTTGCTGCTCTCTTGCTGTTTTCAAGATTGTCTTTGTTTTTGTCTTTTGGAAGCTTGATTATAATGTGTCTTGCTGTGGGTCTCTTTGACTTCATCTTGGGATTCGTTGAGGTTTTTATATGTTTGTGTTCATGTTTTTCATCAAATTTGGGATGTTTTCAGCCATTAGTTCCTCAAATATTCTCTTCTTTTCCTTCTGGGCTCCTACAGTGTGTATGCTGGTGTGCTCGCTGGTGTCCTACTGGTGCCTTAGGCTCTCTTCGCTTTCCTTCAGTCTTTTTCCTTTCTGTTCCTCACACTTGATAATTCCCATTGTCCTGTCTGCAAGTTCACATATTCTTTCTTCTGCCTGCTCAAATCTGCCTTTGAATTGTTGCTGTGAAATTTTCATTTCACTTATTTTACTTTTCAGCTTTAGAGTTTCTTTTTGGTTTCTTTTTAGTTTTTTTCTATATCTTTATTGATATTTTCCACATAATTTTCTTGACTTTTTTTTTTTTTTCACATTTTCCTGTAGTTCTTTGAGAATCTTTAAGACAAGTTGTTTTAAAGTCTTTGTCAAGTATATCAGCTATTAGGTCTTTTTCAGGGGCAGTTTCTATTTTTTCCTTTGAATGGGCCATACTTTTCAGTTTCTTTGTATGCTTAGTGATTTTGTTGTTGTTGAGCACTGGGCATTTTATTCTAATAGTGTGGTACTCTGGAAATCAGACTCTTCCCTTTCCCCAGGGAAAAGTCTGTTTTTATTTATTGTCTTCCTAAATTACTGTAGGCTGCCATCAGCCTGGGGTGTATATGTAAGGTCTTTCAAGTGTTTTCTGTTTTCCTAGCATGCATGGTCACTTTCCAATTCTGTGTGAGCCGTTGTTTCTGAATGTACTAGTCTTTAACATCTGGCTTCCCAAAGGGAGAAAAGTAAACCATGAAGGGGAGAAAAGAGGGTACATGCCCTTTAAATCCCCCGCAGTCACTTCCATGGGAGGGGTAGGGGGCTTATGACAGTGGAGGGAAGTGCAGTAACCGTGACTACGCACTTCTTTGTCTGCACCTCTGTGATCAGAAACAGTGGCCAGTAATCAGAACACAGATCTTTATTTGGAGGTCAGGGTCCTCTTTGCCCACCCCTGCCCCAGCATGTTGTGTGTCCTCTGCTCCAGGAACATGTACACAGCTGCCTGCCTTGTGGCTAGGGTTTGGGAATGCATAGAGGCTACTGTGCTAAGAGGTGAAATTGACAGAAATGAACTGCAATCTACCCCTTAAGACTTTCCATGGAAATTGAAGACTCCAGACTTCAACAGACTCCAGAGTTCCAAAATAGTAACATCAAAAGATTCTGCCAGGGTAGTTGTTGTCTAGGAGGGAAGTCAGATTCCTGGTACTTCGTATTCTGTCATCTTCCCAGAATCCTCCTACTTATTATTGGCATACATACAGATAGATGATCATCTTTTTGTAGTACCTTACCATCTCCAATGTACTTTCATATGTGACTTCATTCAATGCCTACTTTGCCTACACATTTTAGAGGACAGACCTCTTTGGTGGTTCTGCTCCTGCTCCCGCTCCCAGGTGGTCTTTGCCCTCTTTAGTCCCTTTGGTAGTTGCCTGTCATGCTGTGCTCATCACACACCACTAGTCTGTTCTCTGGGCCAATTTAGACGTAAATTCTTCTATTTTTGTTGTCTCAGACTTCCTTTCCTATTCCTTCATGTAAGTTTCTCCTATTCTTTACATATTTTCTCTTCTTTCTCTTAGGCCTGATTCTACTAATATTGCTTGTTTCCCATGTTCTGGTTTCCTGCCTTCATCACCACTCTATCACCTTAAGTAGGTTTGACACCATCCAGCCCTTCCTAGTGGGGAGAGTAGAACTCAAAGTTACCACCCCAAGTGCTGTTCTTTATTGCGTGGACAAATGAACCTTTACCGAAAGCATGTTGTGTGCTGGGGGTTGAGTAAGTGCTTCCCACTCGGCATCCCGTGGTCTCATTTAGCCTCACAGCAGCGTGTTTTACTATAGGATTCTAAAGGTCAGCTTGTAGAGTTTTCCATTGATTATCTATAATCTTCCTTCTATTAGTCTGTGAGGACGGGAAGGAATACATTCAGTCAGGTGGTTTTCTTCTGTCCGTGCAGCTAAGTGCTTCATGTATATTGACTGTCAATGATTTTCAAATTTCTGCAGCTTTCTTCTGCCATCTATCACATTTCTGGGCTGCTGTTATCTTCCATGGGAACAGAGAGGAGTCCAGCCGTGTGACTGGGAGTCGAGCTCTGGAGTCAGACTATTGGATTCAATAGTCTGATTAATTAAAGCATAACTAGGGAGGCCAGCCTGGACGGTTAAAAATTATATATTTAAAGTGTCATATATGCATGAATGTTCATAGCAGCATTATTCATAATAGCCAAAAAGTAGAAACAACCCAAACGCTTATCCACCAATGAGTGAATAAACAAAATATGTTATATCCATGCAATGGGATGGTACTCAGTCATAAAAAGGAATGATACATGCCACAGCATGGATGAACCTTGAAAACATTATACTACATGAAAGAAGCTAGTACAAAAGGCTATACAGTATATGAAATTTATATGAAATGTCCAAATTCATAGAGGCGAAAGTAGATTGGTAGTTGCTAGGTACTGGGGGACAAGGGATTGGGGAGTGACTGTTAACAGTACTGTGTTCCGTTTTGGGATGATGAAAACGTTCTGGAATTAGATAGTGGTGGTGGCTGCACAACATTGTGAAGTACTGAAATCCACTGAATTGTATGCTTTATTTAATTTTTTTTTTTTTCAACGTTTTATTTATTTTTGGGACAGAGAGAGACAGAGCATGAACGGGGGAGGGGCAGAGAGAGAGGGAGACACAGAATCGGAAACAGGCTCCAGGCTCTGAGCCATCAGCCCAGAGCCCGACGCGGGGCTCGAACTCACGGACCGCGAGATCGTGACCTGGCTGAAGTCGGACGCTTAACCGACTGCGCCACCCAGGCGCCCCTGTATGCTTTATTTAAAAAAATTTTTTAATGTTTATTTTCAAGAGAGAATGAGAGAGAGAGAGAGAGAGAGAGACAGCGTGAGTGGGGGAGGGGCAGACAGAGGGAGAGAGAGACACACACAGACACAGAATCAGAAGCAGCCTCCAGGCTCTGAGCTCTCGGTGCAGAGCCTGACGTGGGGATCGAACTCCCGAACTGTGAGATCATGACCCCAGCCGAAGTTGGATGCTTAACTGACTGAGCTGCCCAGGTGCTCCTGAATTGTGTGCTTTAAAATGGTGGGAGAAAAACTAAAAATTTAAAGTTGCAACCTGAAAGCTTAATCATATCACATTAGACTTCTCTTTGTCAGTGCACCTGTATGTTGTATGTACATTATTAGGCCCATGTGCCAAACAGTTCTCTTTGGTCACGTACCTACTCTGGGGTCCTATCAACTTACCATGACTTGATAGTTTTTAAAAAATTCTACTTCTGGGGCGCCTGGGTGGCGCAGTCGGTTAAGCGTCCGACTTCAGCCAGGTCACGATCTCGCGGTCCGTGAGTTCGAGCCCCGCGTCGGGCTCTGGGCTGATGGCTCAGAGCCTGGAGCCTGTTTCCGATTCTGTGTCTCCCTCTGTCTCTGCCCCTCCCCTGTTCATGCTCTGTCTCTGTCTGTCCCAAAAATAAATAAACGTTGAAAAAAAAAAAAAATTAAAAAAAAAAAAAAATTCTACTTCCTACACTATGCCAGGCACTTAAGAAGTACAGTACACTATAAATATTTATTGAATTACCTATGCTTGCTATTCCCATTTCATTAGTGTGGACCATTGCAGGTTAGCTATAATTACCTTTTGCTCAAGATTGTTTCAAAAAAGATAATGCCCCTTAAATTATGTGTCTTTCAGTAAGAGTTCTACATTTTATATTTATAAGCTGTGTATATATTTTTTCCAGGTAGAAAATAGTGTGTTTGCCTTTTCTGATCACAAAGGTAATATTTGCTAATTATAAGCAAGATTCAGATAATGGTCTTGCCTAGACTGTGGCCTTTAGCTTTCAGAAGCCTCCAGACAATTCTGAATATGAAAACAAGCTTCTTTCTGCCCTATCCTTCTTTTTATTATCGTCTCTGCATTCTTGAGTTAGTTTGGCCTTCATCACTTCTTTCCAAATAGCTTCTCAGACACCTTCTCTGACACAGAGAACACGAGGATGCTATTGTCCTCTTGTCCGAAGATCATGTCTGTCTTGTTTGCAAATAAGAAGAAAGAATATATGGTGTTTGCCATTTGTTCTGCCAAGTTAACGCCCCCTTAATTCCTAACTTTTTTCTTTCTCTCCCTTGCTTTTTTTTTTTTTTTTGCCTCGTGCTTTTCTGAATCCCGAAGCTGTGTGTTTTTCTGCGACCCATTTAAAGCCTTCATCCATGACATAGCTCCTTTGTGGAAAAGAAGCAGTAGACTTCCAAGACTTCTTCCTTTCTCTTTGTGTGTGGCAGAGATGTTCACTAGCCTGCCTTCTTGCCACAGTGGTATGTGGTCCCCTTTCTCTGCTGCACTTATGGCTCAGCAACCTTGATCGAGGTGAGACGTGGCAGCAGTGACAGGCCGTTGTCTACTTAGCAGCTGATGTTATTGACCCACCTGTACCTTGCTTTTCTGTTGGGAGTTATTTTTTTATGTTTATTTATATATTTATTTAGAGAGAGAGAGAGAGAGAGCGCAAGTCGGGGAGGGCAGAGAGAGAAAGGGAGAGAGAAATCCCAAGCAGGCTCCATGCTGTCAGCACAGAGCGCACCAGGGAGCTCAGTCCCATGAACTGTGGGATCATGACCTGAGTCGAAACCAGGAGTCGGACGCTTAACTGACCGAACCACCCAGGTGGCCCTGGGAGTTATTTTCCAGCAGTGAGGACGCTCACATACTCCTTGTGTCCTTGTTTGAAACCCGTTTTGGCTAACAGCAAACTTGGACAGGACAGTTCATCAGGGTGAGGTAGAGCCTAGGACCTAGGCCAAAACTAACAGGCCTTCTCAGGGATGGAGAGGCCAGTGGCCCTCGGCTTCCTGTGGATGGCAAAGAACTCATACCCACGTCACCCGCAGCCATGTAGGGATGTGGACCAGAGACAGGAAAGAAGGGTAGAGCACAGGATAAGCAGGCACTTCTCTCTGGAGGTGTAGATGCATGTCCGCCAGGGCTGGGGGCTATTGCTTTGCCTGATTGACACTGAAGACTGAAAGCGTGTTTTCATCTTAAGTTGGGGCAGGTGCTCATTGAATGAAAAGTACATCTATCTATAGCTGCCTCTTCATCCTTCTTGTCATCGTTCTGTTTATTTAGATTTCAAGTGCCTCCCCACTCTGATTAAATTAAGACTGCCGGGAACCCCCTTCCTTCTTCAGAAAGTCTATTCTGGGATTGTAGATTCTGGGTGGGCTTGATGCAGACAAAGGGACGCATAGCCTCATTCACAAGCACAGGGGAATTGTAATGAGGAAGATGGTGGGTCTCCTTTTTCCTGTTTAACTGAGCCGGGGGTTAGGGAAGGAACCCCTTTGTAAATGATGTATAGGGGTTGGCAGCTTTCTCTTTGTAGAGCCTTGTCAGCCTGTAATTCTCAGGGGGTCTTCCAAAGTGTGGGGAAAATGAGAGCAGAATTCTTGGGTGGTTTTGTACCTGCTGGTTGATTTTTTTTTTTTTTCCCCCTTGTGGAGAACTAAATTTATATAAAAGAAATCAGCAGCGAAATAATAACGGCTGCTACGTTTGTTCGGCTCTGCTGTGGTCTCTTCTGGAGGTCGAAGGTATTACCTTGAGGAAACTGAGGCTCCTGGGGGTGATCGCCTTGCCCCAAGTTGTGCAGTGATGGAGTAGCAAAACTCAGCTTCAGACTGGTCTCTCTGGCCCGACACCCAGGCCACACGCCGGCCCCGTTGCTCTGCCACTGCTGACAGAGCACGACACGGCCAGCCCTCCTCCAGAAGGCCACATGCTTGCTCCTTTCTCTCAATGGCCCAGGGTTTCCTGTTTGTCATGTCTGTGCTGATGTCCTTTGCGAAGCCTTCACTTGCTTTTATTTTCCCTTCCCTGCCAGCATCTGACATGATGCCCAGGGTGTAGAAGCAGGGTTCTTTGCTCAGAACATCTTGGTCCTTCTCTGGTTTACAAAATTATCCTTGGTCTCTGTTTTCTTTTTGCTTTTATTTCATCTCTAGAATGCTGCTGCTTTAAGGCTAAAGTGAAGATAAAGATAATCCTGCCCAAGGGTTTGAAGAGATGTAAAGGAGGAGTTTTTTTAGCAAACAGTTGAGTTTTTAGCAAGGTTGTTGCCACACTCCTCGATGCGCTAGTGAGAGTGGGTTGTCTTCCTCGTGACACAGCGGAGGCGAGGGTATAAGTAGATGCAGTCAGGGGGCAGTCGAGCCACCGACCCGCTAAGGCATCTTGTCCTTGGCCACGTTGCCTCCGTCCTATTTCTCTGCAGTGAACAAATGTGAGTCCAGGCCCAGTGCCATTTCCCAAGGTGGTCAGAGTTCTCCCGTAGGAGGAAGAGAGCCACCGGTGAGGCTCCCTGGAGGAGGGTATGGTGATAACATAGTGGTGGCTTCCAGAGCCTGGAGCTGACGGGAAACTGTGGCCAAGAGTTGGCCCTTGGTCCTTTGTGAAGCTGCAACAGGTCCCTGGAGGACAGTCCGTGCGCCTCGCCTGCTTTTAGGTCCATGCCATTTCTCCTGTTCCCCCGTATTTCTCCCAGCCCCGTATTCTGAGATCTGGGGCTGATGGCCCCGTTGGATGGACAGCCTGGCACCTTTGTTTAGGGTATCTGCTGTGCAGGCTGAGGTTTGTCTTGTTGGCATGTGGAGTCTGAGAACACATCTCCCTTGCTTTGCCCCTCCTCCCTTCCCCTTCCCTCTGTACCCCAGCTAGTGGTGTGGTGTATTCTGGGCCCGTGGTAAAGTGAGCCTCGTTGTTCCAGATTACTTACATACGTACTTTGTCTTTGTCTCTGCTAGTCTGATTACTGCGGATCGAACTAGTCTTGTTCTGAATCCATTCATCTGTATATTCACTCAGTGAGTGTCTTGTGCCAGACTTTGTGGAAACCTGCATTCTCAAACCAGTATCACTTGCAGAAGTTTGGGTCACTGATGTGCCTTTGACCTGATGCCTGTTTTATAAACTCCTGTTCCTCCCGAGTAATACAGTATCTTTTCCCTAAAGAGTTGAGGCCTAGATTTTGATTCTGACCTCATTCAAAGGGGGAGCCTGGGCCAGGCCCCTCACTGCCAGGCCTCATTTTTTCCCTCGGCATTGGGAGTTAGAGCCCCCTCCCCCTCCTTGCTGTCTGTTTGCTATTCCTAGCACACAGATCCTCAGGACTGGCCCATTCACTGCCTCTGGCCTGGAGCCTGTTCCACTGTTGTCACTACCTCCCCCCTCCCCAAGCATCGGCTTCTGTTCCTTTGCAGCTTGTCAAGCTCCTGGAGGTCTCAGGGGAGCCTCTGATAGCACACAGGAAGCCCCTCCCCCAAGTTCCTCAAAGATGCTCTTTAAGGGTATGAGTGAAGGGGGAATTTGAAAATAGAAAATATTTTCTTCATTCATTTTACCCCTTGAGACTAACCTGGTGGCTTGAGATGGCCCATTTGGGTCCATGGTGCCGGGATTGTCTGAGTCTTCTCCAGGGCCTCTCCTGAAACCCTCTGGTTTATGTGGGCGCTGGGGGCCTGCAGGCTTGTGGGGCTTGGTCTGTCTCCTCTCTGAGCTGCCACATTAGAGGCCCTTTTGGATAGAGGAGTCTGCAGGGAGAAGACGGGGAGTGCTGCGAGCTTCCACTTGACTGGGGCTCTGCTTTGAGGCTAGGGCGAGCCGAACATCTGGAAGCTTCAGGGGTGGAGAAGCCTTTTATTCATTCTATTTATTTATTCCTTTGCCTCTCATCTTCCCACCCATCTTCTTTTCTCACCCACACCGCCAAAAGAGACTGTCAGAAGTAGAAATGTTAACAGCGGCATAGGCATAGACTCCAGTAGACGTGAGGCCTGGTGGTTTGTTTATGCCTCCCTTCTGCAGGAGCTGCGGGTGGAGACAAGAATTCTAATTGCCTTTGTGTGAATTCTCCTTTAATGCAAAATTATTTAGGAGGAGGAAAGAGGATTTCATTTGTTGTTTTCCTTACCTGCTGGAGAGCTCACAGGCTGCTGCCAGGGAAGGAGTTGGCATTTGGAGTCAAGATTTTGCAGTGGATGGTGGGTGTTCCATAGGGGTAAGAACACGTGTAACTTAGGGGAGAGTGGACAGGATTCCAGTTTCTCCCCTCCCTGTAGCTGGAGGCCCTCCTGGAACTTCCAAAGGCCCTCCCCACAGCTGGCTGTTAGTTGTGAGCACTGCTGTCCCTGATGGCTGAGGCGCTGCTTGCCCTGGGTCTCCCAAATGCAGGCCAAAAAATAATCTCTGCCTTGTTACACAAGAATGCCAATAGTTTTCCAGACCCTTTCCCCTTATTGGTAACTTTCTTACATCCATCCAAGCAGTTGACGCACATTTATTTAGGTGTTAGATTAATTAATCTGAAGCTTCGGCCTAGCTGAGGCAAAACACACACACCAGACAAAACCTGAGAGCAGGGAAGAAACAGCAGACACACCGACTGCTATTAAGGATAATCACCCTCCGGGCCTACTTCCAGTTTTCCTAGGAGCGAGCTTCTGGAATTTCAGACTTGACCTCTTTTCTCAGGTTATCAATTCTCCATTCCCTTCTGACCCCAAGTAGGTGAGGCCCATCTCTGGAAACCTGTACCCGTTTGCATAGATCCTCACGGCAAGCACACAACTCTCACATAAGATCCCGAGGGAATTTAGGGATTTCATTTTGCAGATGGTCACAAAGAACGAGGCCTGGGGTCCAGATGTTCTGGATCCACGCAATCCCCTGGACATTCTGCAGTATTGTGTCTCCCCCTTAATGGCTTATCACTGCCACAGACATTTACCCTGTGCCTGTTGGTTTCCTGCTCTGCTAGGTCTGGGCTGCCAGGGGGAACAAGCCGTGGTCCCAGGCCTGGCAGTTGGCTGAGCTGCGTGCTGCCTCTAGCCAGCCGTGTCACTCGGGAGGTTAGGCTCTATTTCACCTTGTTAGGAGCACAGACCACACGCGTAAAACTGCTCGGCAACAAGCAGAGCAGGCTATCCGCAGCCATGAGCCTGGCTTGCCCACGGCTGAGTGGAGACGGTGGGCGGGGCTGAATGGCGAATCACCACTGGAGCCCTTGGTCTCCGTGGTCACTGGGCACGGAGTGGTCTGCAGCTGGCCTTCACCCCCAGGGGCCACTGTGTAGCTGAGAGAGACTTGCATGGCCCCAGACTGATTACTTGTGTTCCGGGCCCCATGTTCCCTGCTGGACACGGCAGGGAACCACAAAGATGAGCCCTGGTGGCCTGGTAGCAGGGAGGACAGGCAGAAGGCCTGTTACTGTTTAATTATAGCCGTGAAAAGTGCTGTGAGGGAGAGCGTGGTGGGGAAGGAGAGCGCCTTGGCAGGGCGGGCCGGGCAGTTATCTGCCTCCACAGTAGGCGGCTGCTGGGTGTGGATCTTGGCAGAACACAGGGAACCTGAGGCAGGTTTTGGCCACTCCAGCTTTCCACCTAGCTGTGAACGGGAGTGGCACCCTCCTTCCCCCCAGCTCCTCCCCCTCCTTGGCAGAGTCGGGCTCCTGGTGAGCGCCTTCTAGCTGGCCCACCCTAGGACCTCTGGTGGCACAGAGATGAGGGCAGAAATGCCCCCAGGGGCAGGGTCTGTTCGTGTCACTAAGTTGAGTTCAATGTTCTCTTGCCTGGCAGCGGATCGTCAGTTTATGGGTTATCTGGGCTTGTTCTTTTCTCATATTTGTCAACCATTTACTTGGGACCAGGCTGAGTCCTTCCCTCCAAGAACTCCCAGTAAAGTCTCCTTGGGGCCTTGCTTCGTGGTGTCTTACCTGTTTCCTGCGCCGAGACCAGGCAGGGATGAGTGTAGGTGGAGGAGACGGAGCCGTGTTCGGGTCACCCAGGGGCTTGGTGATCAGGAAACAAGAAGCACCGGGCTGTGAGTTCCTAGATTTCTCTTTTTTTTGAAGGCAGCCCTTTAACCCTTCAAGCCCATGACTGTGACTGTGTCTGAGGGCCAGTGCCACCCTTAGGCCAGGCACACCTCAGGGGTCCCGCCCTTGGGAGTACCTCTCCCTGAATCTTCTGTGTCCCACCTCCGGTGCCTTTCTGGCTCGGCATTCCCGAAAAGGAGTGGGACCCACATCGCCCCCTTGGGGTCTCTCTGCCCTCTGCCCTGTGCGGGGACAACCAGATGTCCTAAGAGGTTGTCCCAAGGTCCCACGTCTGGGCCCAGTTCCAGAAGGGCAGCTCCCACTGGTGGCCACAGTATTTCTTTTGTAGGATCACGTGAGATTGCACAGCCACGATGGTGCTGATAACGCAAAGTGTGAGTGACTCAAGTTTTTTTTGTGGAGGAGGAGATCCCCCCCAAATATTTGCCTGGGGCCCACACATCCTAGGTGTGGTCCTGCCCAAGGGCTAGTCATTGGGCCCAGCCAGCTCTGCTTAGCAGCTCTTGGCCTAGACCACAGAAGAGGATAAGGGCCTATTGTTTGTCCCCAGGGCCTGAATGGCACTTTGTTTTCCGAGTTGGAACTCCCCAGGCCCATGGCTTTTCTGCTGCTGCTGCTGTTGCAGCAGTCACGTCTAGGATGAGAAATCGATCCCACTCTCACTTCATGTTCTACTGAATATCGTGGAAGGTTGGGGCTGTGAGCCTGGGGGTCTGTGTTCGTCTCTGGGTGGGAGTAAGAACCGAGATGCTGAGAGAAGGGGCCTTCCCTACCAGGAGACCCTAGCTGTGGCAGCAGGGAAAGCCGGGAGACCTGTGTGTTCACATTGAACTGAGGAGCTAGTTGGCAGGAATCTAGGCCTGCTCTGAATTCGCAGGAAGGGAATGTGGTGGGAACGCCGGGTGAGCCCAGGCTGGGGGCCGCCTGGCAAAGGCGGGGGATGGGATTTGCTGCTCTCCTCTCTGTTTGCCTCCTTGTTCTCCTCCAACTGCACACGTTGGCCACTTTGCCCTCTTTGGTGTGGAAACGGGGGAGGAGGGGGGACAGTCCTAAGAATTGAAGGTGCCTCTTTTGTGTTGGGGTCAAAGGAATGGAAGGGTGGTGTGGGGGCGGAGAACAAACAGGGAAGGAGCTCCTTTGTAAGATTTTGAAATCCGAGGCGAGCAGTCTTTCCCGCTCAAACTCCCAGGCCCTTTCAGGCTGTCAGTGAAAGGGCGCTGAGTCAGCTCTCCTGCTCTGACTCAGAACAGGAATCCTGTCTCGTTCTCTGCTCACCTCTTTGCCCCTTCTTAGGTCACGAGGCGAAGAAGGTTGTTTTAAAGTTGGTTTCCCTTCTCCCAGTCTGTAGGAAGTGGCCTCGTAGACAAGTGTCTCTTCAAGTGGGGTCCCTAAGACCATTTCAAGGGGGTCCCTGAGTCAGAATGATTTTCACAATAATACCAGGAGATGACTTGTCTTTTCCACTGCGTTGACATTTGCACCGATGGTGCAAAAGCCAAGGTGGGCAAAACTGGTGCCTTTGCAGGAGTCAGGGCAGCCGCAGCAGACTGCCCGGGCGGGGGGTGCGGGGGGCACAGAGCCCTTAGCCTCTTTATGCTTGCTGTTGCATAGAGGCGGCTTCACTGCGTGGCCTTGAGGAGCCTCAGTAAAGATGGCTCATTTCATTAACTCCCCTGGGATATCTTTTTCTTCTGTGTAACCTCCTCTTCTGGTTTAGGAACAATCTGTTCTTTTTCCGTGGGGATCATCTCAGTGTGGCAGGGAGAGCTCATTGTGTGGGTTAATCCAACCGTGAGCCCTGAAAGTTCTATGCGGCATCCTGAGGACCTCGTTCACCTGGATGTGCTCGATGACCGGAGAATCTACATCTAAACTCTCAAGTTCAGCATTACCCTCTGCATTTTTAAGCATGTACAGTAAAAATTCAGCACTCTTTTTGGGCCACCGATCCTGTGTCCAGCCCCACTGTTTGGCCTGGGCACACCTACCAACCCCACCCATTGCGGAGTCACCTCATGACACACGTTGCTTCTGCAAAGTGACATTTTTCAGATACTTGGTGGCTATTTGGGTATGCATACCCTTGATGGCCTAGGCAATTTCATGTGTGTTCTTTTTTTTTTTTTTTTTAAATGTTTGTTTATTTTTGAGAGAGAGCTGGGGAGGGGCAGAGAGAGAGGGAGACACACAATTGAAGCAGGCTTCAGCTCCAAGCTGTCAGCAAAGAGCCTGACGTGGGGCTTGAACTCACAAACTGTGAGATCATGACCTGAGCTGAAGTCGGATGCTTCACCGACTGAATCACCCGGGCACCCCTCATGTGTGTTCTTAAAGTGAACAGGAAGATTTGAACACTCAATTTGTATGATTTTTGTGGAATTTTCTGGGTCAAGTGAGTAGCAAACCATTTTCAGAGATCACTTCAGGATGGTTACGGAAAGAGAGCCATTTCATTAACTCTTCTCTGCGCGTGTACGCGTCCTTAATATTCTGTGTGATAAGCTGGGAAGGCGCTCCGCAGGCCGGACTACAGTCGTTGGCTTGAGGACAAGCCCTTGTGGGGTTCTTTGGGTTGCGAGCTGAACTAGCCACTTTTTCCAGGGAATGCTGTTTTTACTTGAGAGCACAACTGGCTGTTGTGGTTATTCAGACTTGGGTATTTGACAGACTTTTTCTTGAAAAATGGTGCTAGTGAACCTGTTGCTTCAGAGAAAACAACTAATAGCATTTATTACCAATGGCAAAATTAGAACTGTCGAGCCACAATTGGAATTTTGGAAAGCTTATATCCAACGTCATGAGCTTGGCAGCTTTTTTCAGTACCTAGACTTTTCTGATGATCTTGGTGGTAATATTACACTTGTGGTATCTTGACATTTTATCATAAAATGTGTCCACATCTTGAAGATCAGCATAAGTCAGTGAACCAGTATTTTCTAAATGACTAGTGTGCAACAAAATCATGTTGGGTAAAAGGCCCATTTATATTTGAAGATGGGCTAGTGGATTTAAACCTAACAGAGTACATTAAAGTTCATAGGGTTTCCTGTTTCATGTTATCATTAACTACTGTTGGTCAAGTTTTGGTGTAGAATCAAACAGGAGTATCCACAATTGTCTGGAAAGGCTGTTATTAAAATATTCCTCCCTTTTGCTAAATACATGCCTGGGCGAGTTGTCCAGATTTTCTTCATAAGCATGACTTATCACAACAGATTGAATGTAGAAGCACAGATAGGAGAATCCAGGATCTTTGTTTTTTATTTTTTATTTTTATTTAAGAATGTTTATTTATTTTTAGAGAAGAAGAGAGAGCATACACACATACAAGTGGGGGAGAGGGGCAGAGGGAGAGAATCTCAAGCAGGCTCCCCACTCAATGTGGAGCCCGATGTGGGGCTTGATCCCACGACACTGGGATCATGACCTGAGCGGAAACCAAGAGTCAGATAGATGCTCAACCGACTGAGCCACCCGGGCACCCTGAAAATTCAGCATCTTTGATTAAGCTGGACATTAAAGAGATTAAAAAAAAAAAGTAAAACAATACCACTCTTCCCAGTGTTTTTTTGTTTAAAAAAAAAAATTTTTTTTTTTTTAACGTTTATTTATTTTTGAGACAGAGAGAGACAGAGCATGAACGGGGGAGGGTCAGTGAGAGAGGGAGACACAGAATCTGAAACAGGCTCCAGGCTCTGAGCAGTCAGCACAGAGCCCGACGCGGGGCTCGAACCCACATACCGTGAGATCGTGACCTGAGCCAAAGTCGGACGCTTAACCGACTGAGCCACCCAGGTGCCCCATTCCCAGTGTTTTTAAAAATATAGTTGTATGAAAAATATTTGTTAGCCTATAAGGTATTTATTATTATTATTTTAAAACAGATTAATAAATGTAAGTGAGGGTACCACATTCCACAGTAACCCAGCACTGAATTTGCTTTGCTTACAAAAAGCTCTCCACTCCTTCCTAGAAGACTCTCTGAGGTCATGGAGTATATAGACTACTGATTAGTGGTTAAGAAGCAAACACAAAATTTTTGTTTGTCCACGGATTTTAACTTCTTAAGAAGGTTTAACGTGCATTAATTTTAAAAATGCATTTTTATAATAGCTTTACTTGAGATACAGTTCACATACTATAAAATTCACCCTTTTATTTTTATTTATTTATTTATAATTTATTTTTAAATTTACATCCAAGTTTGTTAGCATATGGTGCAGCAATGATTTCAGGACTAGATTCCTTAATGCCCCTTACCCATTTAGCCCATCTCCCCTCTCACAACCCCTCCAGCAACCCTCTGTTTGTTCTCTATATTTAAGAGTCTCTTATATTTCGTCCCCCTCCCTGTTTTTATATTACTTTTTAAAAAAATTTTTTTTAACATTTATTTATTTTTGAGAGAGAGAGAGAAAAAGAGAGAGACAGAGCACTAGTGGGAGAGGGGCAGAGAGAGAGGGAGACACAGAATTCAAAGCAGACTCCAGGCTCTGAGCTGTCAGCACAGAGCTCGACGCAGGGCTCGAACCCACGAACTATGAGATCATGACCTGAGCCGAAGTTGGATGCTCAACTGACTAAGCCACCCAGGTGCCCTATATTATTTTTGCTTCCCTTCCCTTATGTGCATCTGTTTTGTATCTTAAATTCCTCATATGAGTGGAGTCATGTGATATTTGTCTTTCTCTGACTAATTTTGCTTACCATAATACCCTCCAGTTCCATCCATGTAGTTGCAAATGGCAAGATTTCATTCTTTTTGACTGCCGAGTAATACTCCATTGTATACATATATATATATACCACATCTTCTTTATCCATTCATCCGTCGATGGACATTTGGGCTCTTTCCATACTTTGGCTATTCGATAGTGCTGCTGTAAACATTGGGGTGCATGTGCCCCTTCCAAAACAGCATACCTGTATCCCTTGGATAAATACCTAATAGTGCAATTGCTGGGTCATAGGTTAGTTCTATTTTTAATTTGTTGAGGAACCTCCATACTGTTTTCCAGAGTGGCTGCACCAGCTTGCATTTTCACCAGCAGTGCAAAAGAGATCCTCTCTCTCCGCATCCTCGCCAACATCTGTTGTTGCTTGAGTTGTTAATGTTAGCCATTCTGCCAGGTGTGAGGTGGTATCTCATTGTGGTTTTGATTTGTATTTCCCTGATGATGAGTGATGTTGAGCATATTTTCATGTGTCGGTTGGCCATCTGGATGTCTTCTTTGGAGAAGTGTCTATTCATGTCTTTTGCCCATTTCTTCTCTGGATTATTTGTTTTTTTGGGTGTTGAGTTTGATAAGTTCTGTATAGATTTTTGGATACTAACCCTTTATCTGATATGTCGTTTGCAAATAAATATCTTCTCCCATTCCGTCGGTTGCCTTTTAGTTTCGCTGATTGTTTCCTTCGCTGTGCAGAAGCTTTTTATTTTGATGAGGTCCCAGTAGTTCATTGTTGCTTTTGTTTCCGCTGCCTCCGGAGACGTGTGGGATAAGAAGTTGCTGCAGGCAAGATCAAAGAGGTTTTTGCCTGCTTTCTCCTCGAGGATTTTGATGGCTTCCGTCTTACATTGAGGTTTTCATCTGTTTTGAGTTTATTTTTGTGTATGGTTTAAGAAAGTGGTCCAGGTTCATTTTTCTGCATGTCACTGTCCAGTTTTCCCAGCACCATTTGCTGAAGAGACTGTATTTATTTTCATTCCATTGGATATTCTTTTCCGCTTTGTCAAAGATTATTTGGCCATACGTTTGTGGGCCCATTTCTGGGTTCTCTATTCTCTTACATGGATCTGAGTGTGTTTTTGTGCCAGTACCATACTGTCTTGATGATTACAGCTTTGTAGTACACCTTGAAGTCCGTAAAATTCACCCTTTTAAAGTGCGTGCTTCAGTGGTTTTAGTATACTGAGTATTGTGTAACCAACACCACTGTTCCAGAACGTATTCATCACACCAGAAGGAAACCCTGTGCCCATCAGAAGTCATTCTGTGACCCCCAGCCCCTGGCAACCACTAATCTACCTTCTGTCTCTGGGGGTTTGCCTCTTCTAGACATTTCATATAAATGGAATCATATAATATGTGGCCTTTTGTCTCCGGCTTTTTAAAATCTGGATGTTTTCAAGATTCACTCACTTGTCACAAGTAATAGTACTTCATTTTTTCTTTGGCTAAATAATATTCCATTGTAAGGATGGATATACCACATTTTGTTTATACATTCACCAGTTGGACATTTGGGTTGTTTCCACTTTTTGGTTATTATGAACAATGCCATTGTGCTTATTTGTATATATGTTTTGTGTAGACGTGTCTTTTCATTTTTCTTGTGTATGTATCTAGTAGCTGGGTCATGCGGTAACTCTGTATTTAATCATTTGAGGAACTCCACGGTTTTCCAAGGTGGCTGCACCATTTTCTGTTCCCACCAGCAGTGTATGAGGGTCCTGATTTCTCTGTATCATCACCAATACTTGTTATTGTCTGTCTTGTTGATTATAGCCGCCATAGTGGGTAGGAAGTAGTATCTCATTGTGGTTTTGATTTGCATTTCCCTAATGACTAATGATGTGGAGCATCTTTTCATGTATTTATTGGTCATTTGTATGTCTTCTTTGGAGAAATGTCTGTTCAAATCTTCTGCCCATTTTTGTGAAGTTGTTTGTATTTTTGAGTTGTAAATTTTTTTTTTTTTAATGAATATTCTGGATATTAGACCCTGATAAGATTATGTGATTTGGAAAAATTTTCTCCCACTCTATGGGGTTGTCGTTTCTCCTTCGTAGTGTCTTTGGGAGCACAAAAGTTTTTTATTTTGATGGAGCCAGTTTATTTCTGTTTTCTTTGGTTGCTTGTACTTATTCTGTTGTAGCTAAGAAACCAAGGCCACAGAGATTTATATTTTATTCTTTTTTTTTTTTTTAATTTTTTTTTTTAACGTTTATTTATTATTGAGACAGAGAGAGACAGAGCATGAACGGGGAAGGGTCAGAGAGAGGGAGACACAGAATCTGAAACAGACTCCAGGCTCTGAGCTGTCAGCATAGAGCCCGACACGGGGCTCGAACTCACGGACCATGAGATCATGACCTGAGCCGAAGTCGGCCGCTTAACCGACTGAGCCACCCAGGTGCCCCTATATTTTATTCTAACAGTTTTATAGTTTTAGCCCTTACGTTTAAGTCTGATCCATTTTGTGTCTATAAATGGTGTGAGGTAGGGGTCTGACTTCATTCTTTTGCTTATGAATATCCACTGTTACAGCACCATTTGTTGAGTTGTTTTGTACCCTGCTGAAGATCAGTTGACTGTAAATATGAGGGTCTTATGGGCTCTTAAATCTATTCCATTCATCTATGTGTCCCCTATCCCAGTCCCACACTATCTTGTTTACTATAGCTTTGTATTACGTTTTGGAATTGGCAAGTGTGAATCCTCCAACTGTGTTCTTTTTCAAGATTCTTTTGGCTGTTCTGCTTCCTTTGCATTCTGTATGTATTTTAGAATCACCTTGTCAATTTCTGCAACTAAAGTAAGCTGCAGGTTTTGACAGGGCTTGCACTGAGTCAGTTTGGGGAGTATTCCATCTTAGCAGTGTTAAGTCTCTGATCCATGAACATGAGGCGTTTTGTTGTTGTTGTTTAGGTCTTCACATTTTTTCAGTGATATTTTGTAGTTTTCAGTGTACCAGTCTTGCACTTCTTTTGTTATATTTGTTCCTCACTGTTTTATTCTTTTTGATGCTTGTCTTACTATATACATTGACTTAACTTTGTCGTTTAACCCTCCTGCCGACTCTCTCCTCAACTAGACCAAGTCTCCATAGGGCCTGGTGCTTTGGTAGCACAGTGCACTGCAGTAGAGATTTCTTGTTTATTTTTTGTTCACACTGTTCTTGTGAAGAAGGACTGGTCTTACTGTCTCTGGCCTAGTAGTTGAAGAAACTGCAGCCCGGAGTGCACGGTGACTTGCCTCTTGGCACAGCACTGATAAGTGGTAGCAGAGGTAGGACCAGGATTTTTCTGATACACGGTCCAGTTCCCTTTCCAGGCATCATCCTGTACGGCACTGACACTGTTCCTGCCCCCTACCCCCTCCACTTGCGTTTGTGTTTCTACCTTTTATATTGAGCCCCAGAGTGTGAGGGGAAGAGAGAAGGATTAAGGCTGCTATCACAAGGGCTGACCATTGGGGTTACTTTTGTGGGCAGCTCTAATGTGCCAGACTCTCCTAGGTATTTCCAAAATACGTGACCTAGTTAAGTTCTCAGAGAAGCTCTACAAGATGACTCAGATCACTCTGCATTTTATAGACCGGGAGAGGAAAGTTCAAAGGATCATGTAAACTCCCAAGTCAAAGAGTGAGTTATACATTGAACACCGTTCCCAAAGCTCCAGCTGTGGTACTGAAAGAGGGAGTTGTGGGGAGGACGAAGGGAATGGGGCTGTCTTAGAAATCGTGAAGCTCATTAACACCAGGGTTGAATTGGATCAGTCCAGAAGCATTTGCTCATTGGCCTGGAGCTGCTATCAAAACGAGTGGCTTGCTGCTTCTTTCTGGGGGTGACTCTCTCCCTCTGTTTCTTCAGAGCACCCAGCATCATTTTCATTACCCAGTGGACATTCCTTATGCGCTTTTGAATGAAGGAAAGACATTCTACCTTCCTGCTTTGCTTCATAGAAGTGGTAGAACCTTAATGCCTCTGGGGCTGGATTTGGGGTGATATAGAAGAATGGGGGACCAAGGCCATTAGAGGGGTCCAGCTGCCCTGGTGGGTGGGACAGATGCAAGATCTGCCTCTTGTCTGCCCCGTCTCCACCCCCAGAGCAGAGCACAGACAGAGGTAGTTCCATCTTGGAGTTGCTGAATCTGGTCTGTCACACCCAGGGTCTACACTGTTGCTTCCACATCTGAGTGACCCATGAACCAGAACAGCAGTGAATATCTTTGCCATTGGTTTAACTGAGTCAGACCCTGATTCCTTACCCCCCACTTCTGTTCTTCTAAAACAAAACAAAACAAAACAAAACACCCAAACTATGAAATAATAGTAACTGGTGGCCTTGGCAGTGTTCTACAATCGTATAGAAAGTTAATTGCTGCAGTTTTTGATGCTGGATGTTCTGCTTAGATTGAAAGCTGTGGCACAGATGATTATGTTTCGCTGTGATGCAGTGAGCTCGTCTTCCCTCCAGCCTTGTTCTGGCACCTGCCGCCCCAGCCACGCCAGGCTGTGCATGGCTTGTGAACACGCAAAGCCAGGTGGTGTCCCTGTCACATGGCTCCCTCTTCCTGGATGCTTGCCCTTCCTCCTTTCCCTCCAGACCACCTGTCCCTCTCCTCATCTTTCAGGCTACCTTCTGTGATGCCCTTCTGGGTACTCCATTCCCCCTTCACTTACCCCTAGCTTAGACCTGACACCTGCTTCTTAGGCCCTCACCCTCCCTACTTATTTCTATATGACAGCACCCGCCATACTTCACTTACTTTTCTTTATTGAGGGATAATTGACATACTACTTTCAAGGGTACAGGGTAATGATTCAATGTTTGTATGTATTGTGAAGTGATCACAGTAAGTCTAGTTAATAGTTAATATCCATAGTTACACATTTGTTTTTCTTGTGATGAGAACTTTCAAGATCTACTCTCTTAGCAACTTTCACATATACAATGCAATTTACTGTAGTCACCGTGCTGAGCAATTCATTTCACTTCTTTACATGTCTAGTGTCTTCCCTGGCCCTGAATGCCTTGAGGGCAAGGACCACTCCTCAGTCCCTCAGGTGTTCTGTGTCCCCACTGCTGGTAGAGACGTCTAGGCAGGCTGTGCTGGGCTCAACAGAAAACACGGTGCCACCATTGCCGCCGGTGGTGATATTTTTGGTCCTGTGAAATGCTCACCGCAGGCAGAGCTGAGTAAGACATGGGCCGCGTCTCAAGCAGCTTCTATCTGGAGGAGCAGGAACACCTGTGAGGGTTACTGTTCTGCCTGATCTGCATGTGCTAGAAATGAAGCATGAGCAGAGGCAGCTGGAGAAGTGTCCCGTGGGGAGTGGCATCAGTGCCACTGGAAGTTTTCCCCAGTGTCCTCTGACCCTAGATGGGCCAGGTCTTCTCAGTTCCTCTCAGAATGCAGGACTCTGCTCCTGGGACTATTCCCACTCAAAGCTAGGTGACTTACTTCCTGGATCTCGTCCCAGACCTGGGTGCTATGGGAAGAAAGGTACAGATTTCATAGCACCTCTGTGATGCCAGCAGGTGTCTGGGAGAAGATTACAGGGAGAGGTGGGTACGTACCCAGCCATCTAACGGAGCCTCTTCAACCACCAGCCTTTCCCCTTAACCCTCGTCCTTCTTGAGTTCTTTGATGCTGGAAGATTAACACAAGTTGGAGAAACAGTAGAATGTTAGGATATGTTTCTCCTTTCTGTCTGCCCACCTCTCTCATGAAGAAGGTTCTACTTGTGTGAGAAAAATTGGGAACAGTTGGAAGTAGAAACTGGCTATTCATAATCTGATCCATTGAGCCTTCTCAAACAGCCCCGCAAGGTATGTGTTGTTGATGCCCATTTTACAAATGACAGAATTGAGACTTGGAGGTTAAGGGACTCACCCAGGGTCACACAGCAGAGCTAAGACCCAAACCCAGGTCCTTCTCACCGTGAAGCCCTGTTCTTGTCTTGTGCCTGGTTATCCTTGTGAGCAGCAAGGACCACCCATCTCTGAACCCGTGTTGCCAGCATATCCAGAGCATTGGCGAAGGGATTCCCATCTTTCCTGATTTTGGTCACTTCATGTCCAGGGGTACTTGCCCAGAGTCTGTGCCTTTGCCTACAGTCTGTGCCTGTAGCCTTGGACTGTCCGGTCCTTCTCGGACCTGTTTCTGCACTTGTATTGAGAAGGTCTCAGTTCCCCTCTGTCGATGGGGATAAATGTCCCTGTCCTGTCTTCTCCGTGATCTAAGGAGATTGAAGTAAGGTATGTGAAGCACTGGACTATGATCTCATGCTGTAGAAATGTTCTTCAGACCAGTCTCACTGCTGGCCCTGCCCCTGGATGAGGCCGAGACCTGTGTGCCAGCCTGATGCCAACTCTTGCCTTTGGCTAATCCTCTCAGCAGTTTATCGGCCAGACGGCAGTGTCACGGTGGATGTGGGAGTCGTGGCACTGCTCCGCCTCCAGCCGGGGAAGCGGCACTGGGTGTCGGTCCCGATGCCGGGGAAGGATGAGGCCTGTCTCTGCTCGGAAGCCAGAGTGCTGTACGCAGGGAGCCTCTGCCGGTTTCTCGCCTCGGCATTCCAACCGACCCTCTACTCTTACTATTCCTGGGCAGGGCCCCTCCGGAGTGTCACTGGCCTCCTCTTCCGGGATCTGCAGCTGCCTGCCTTTGTCAGGGTTTATTAGTGGTTAACACCCCTCCTTGGAAGCAGAACGCTGCTTGTTGTCAGCTCTGGAGAAAGATGGGCACAAGGTGGGAACAGAGTACCTGTGCAGGGTGAGGTCCTGGATCCCAGGGGAGTGAGCAGGTTCCCTCCCACAATGAGTTTGCATTTAACTCGTAGGTCTCCCAGAGACTCCTGACATTCAGACTTCTGCCTGACTTAGAACCTCTGCCCAGAGCAGGTGCACCCACATTTCATTAGCAGGACCATCCCTGGATTATCCCTCCTCCTTCTCTGGATGCCCCCTGCCCTGGCAGAGAGCAAGAACTCAGAAGCAGAGAAGGCCTCTCTGACTTATTAACCTCGGGTTCAGGGAGCTAAGCAAAGATAGAGGTGTGCATTATTGACTGTGCTTCCTCCAAGAACTCTTGTCTGAGCTCAGCCTGGGCTGGTTTTTGTTTTGGTGCAATGGGGTGGCATCCGGGGGTAGGAGCTGTATCCCTATTCAGGACTGGAGAGGTCGTGAGGATAACACTGTGTTAAATGCATCGATCTGAGTGGGTTTAATAGTATGTTCAAGCATTTAAAAACCTTGCTAATGAAGTCAGACCAGGCCAAGAGCCCATAAGAGCCGCTAGGTAACATGTGCCCTTGTGAGGAATCCTGTCTCCTGGCCCCAGAGGAGAAAGGACCAGGGTGTCTCCAGATCCCAGGGGGGCAACTTGAGACTTAGGTCTCAGCAAGAGGAAGAAGACATCAAACTCCTCATTTTTTCTTCTCCTGTCAGATCCTCTGCTCCTTTCCTTTCTTTTTTTTTCTTTTCTTTTCCTTTTCTTTCTTTCTTTTTTTTTTTTTTTAGTGTTTATTTTTGAGAGAGATAGAACATGGGGGGTGGGAGAGGCAGAGAGAAGGGGACAGAAGAGCAGGGGGCGGGGGGCAGAGAGAGAAGGGGACAGAGGATCCGAAGCAGGCTCTGCGCCACAGACAGCAGATAGCCCAACGCGGGGCTTGAACTCACAAACCATGAAATCATGACCTGAGGCGAAGTCAGATGCTTAACTGATTGAACCACCCAGGCACCCTTCTCTGCTCCTTTTCTTAGGCCCGAAGCTCTCTCATCTGGCTGACTCTCCTATCCCTGGCCTTCTTTCCTTTGTAGAAGCCAAACACCACTGCCCTTTAATCCTTCCACTAATCTGTAGGCAGTGGTTTTGACTGCCCTCTCCCAGCTCACCCCTGACCTGGTTTTGTTTTCTCCCTTCCCTCAAACAGGCTGTTCAAGGTCAACTCCTGGGCCAGAGATTGGCTCTCTCCTCTGAGCTGTAGGGAGGGGACAGTTCTAGAGAGTCATTGACGGAGGCTTAACCTAGAATGTCAATTATAAACAAGCGGCGGGTAGAGGGCCCAGATTTGGGTATTCCAGTACCAGGAACGCCGTGGCCTCCCTAGGGCTCTGCAGAGCACCTGTAATGGTAAGAGGACCACCTCTCAGCGGTCATAGGCACACTGTCCCGGGTGGGGCTGTGTACACACTGTGGTCATTGTTTCTCTTCCCTTTGGAACTTGCTACTTAGGAAAGAAGAGGGCAGAGGGATTCTGGGAACAGTCCTTAGAGACAAGAATCCAGGGGAAGGGTGGGCTGGATCATTGCTCATAGGCCTGTGGGGACAGCTCTGGAAAGGAATGGACAAAACCGAGGAGCCCAAAGTGGGCAAACCCTATTTGACAGTGGAAATGGGTTCTGCCTGAGGACTTGGGGATAGAGGAAGATGGGCCTAGGGTCTCTGAGCTCTGGGCCCGAGTGCCTTTGTGTGGTGGTGATATCTGGGGGAAAGGCCCTTTGGTTCCCTTGACTGGGGTCCCTTGTGGAAATGGTGAAGCGGCAAGTGGTCAGGAGAAGGGTCTGCTCTTAGTACAGCACCAGATCAGGGGCTCAGGGGTCTACACGTGCTGTGCCCCCGTTCCTTGGCCAGTTTCGGCCTTGACGAAATGCTCTGGAGCTGCAGAACAGGGAGGCCTGGCTCTCCTTCAGGAATCTGAAATGGAAGGGCCAAGATCCGTTCTCTTCAAGAGCTGAGTTTGTGATTACGTTCTAGACAGCAGTGAAGAGAAAGCATGTAACTACCCACATTTTGGGAGAACAGATTTCTGGCATTTGAGCAGGACCCACTGCTCAGATCCAAAGGGAGACAACTTTTGCTTAGAAGAAAACCTTTCCCTCGGTTCAGGAGGAGGAGAAACTCAGGCCTGAAATGGCTTCTGGTTATCTTTCACTGCAAACAGGCCAGATTCCTCCAGGTCCGGATAAGAATTCAAGAAGGGAGGGGTGCCTGGGTGGCTCAGACAGTTAAGCATTTGACTCTTGATTTCAGCTTAGGTCATGATCTCATGGTGAGATCAAGCCCATTTCCTGGTCTGTCAGCATGGAGCCTGCCTCGGATTCTCTCTCTCTCTCAAAATAAATAAACATTAAAAAAAAAATTCAAGAAGGGAGTAACAGGTTGAGTGTGTGTGTGTGTGTGTGTGTGTGTGTGTGTGTGTGTGTGTGTGTTTGAGGAACAGGTGAGAAGGAGGACTTACATTTCCCTTTGCTTTGTCCCAAACTTACCAGAGCAAAATTGGTAAGAAATGTGCCTTTTCTCCTCGTGTTCTGGACCAGGGATGGAGGGATGTGGCTTCTATGACTTTATTCTCTGTTGGGTGACTCAAAAGGAGTCCTGTCATCAGGAGGAAGTCTGAGGCAAGAAGACAGTCAGTGCTTAATTTATCTGAGTGGCTGGGTCTGGAATGATCTCATTTGTGCCCTTGATCTCCTCCTGACTAGAAGGAAATAGTCAGTTTCATGCAGGCAGGGACCTCTTCTCTCTTGTTCAGCTGTATCTCCAGTGCCTAACAGTAGCTGGCATATTGCAAAGGCTCAATCAATATTGAGTGAGTGAAGGAATGAACAATTTTTCTCTGCTTATCATTTCACTAAACCTCTCCAGTTTCATCTTTTGTTGGTTCCTCACCTGATCAGCATCTACTTGGTGTCACCCGACCCTGACTCTAAACTAATCCGGCAAGACCATGCTTACGGGGAAAGTCTGATTGGCCCTGCCTCTCACCACTGGTCCATGCTGAGCAGGTGCTGATGTCCTGTGGGCCAGGTGCCACCACCCACTGGGGCCTCTGGAATGGGCTCTTCCTCTGAACCCAGATCAAGCCCCTCCTCCATGACACTTAGGTGTCCTCAACCGTTTTCCTCTTCCCCCATCTCCCTTTTATCTCCAAACAGTTCCTTTGCATATGCTGGCTGTTTAATATCCCTTATATTTCTTAAAAAAAAGTTTTTTTTTAATGTTTATTTATTTTTGAGAGAGAGAGAGAGAGCAGGGGAGGGGCAGAGAGAGACACCCGATGCGGGGCTCGAACTCATGAACTGTGAGATCATGACCTGGGCCGAAGTTGGACACTCAACCGAACCACCCAGGCACCCCAATCCCTTATATTTCAAATGTGCTAGTCTTGTCTCCTCACCAGATGGAAAAAATTTTTTTGAAAGGCTTTAAGATATCTGTTTGTTTGTTTATTTATTTGAGAGACAGTGCAGGTACATGAGCGTGACTGGGGACGTGAGCGTGAGTGGGGACGGGGCAGAGGGAGAGGGGAGGGAGAGAGAATCCCAAGGAGGCTCCATGCCCAGTGCAGACCCCAACGAGAGGCTAGATCTCACTACTGTGAGATCATGACTTGAGCTGAAATCAAGAGTTGGCCACTTAACCGACTGAGGCTCCCAGGTGCCCCCAGAAAGTTTATTGAAGGCAGAGGCCATGTGTTAGCTTAGCTTCTGTCTCTCAAGTATGTGTATGGGCAATGGGTGCTCAATAAACATTTGATGGCTCTAATTGTGTGAAATCTAATCATTGCCCTTGGAGTATGTATTGAGGCTTAATAGTTTACAACACTGAAGGAGAACGGTCTGAGGTTTCATTTATGGCAGGTTGATTAATTGTCAATCCTCTGTGTTGCGATTGATGTTCCATTGATGGACTAACAGGTTCTGAGCCATTTTCTACTCATAACACTTCTGTCAACAAATATATGGGTGGTTTTTTCTTCACACCAACTGGTTCTCCAGTTTTCTGTAGACACCAACTGGGAATCCTTCAATGCAATTCAGTTCTGACACTACCCAGAGTTAGCACAGACATCATGGGTGAATCGCTCAGTCGCACAAGACAGTACCCACCTCAGACACTAATTGCAGGACTTTTGCGATTGCCTTTTTGGACCTCTAACAAACTAGCGATAAGTTGGAGATGACTGTGATCCCCATCTCAGGTTTGGTAATTAAAAAGTTTTTTTTTTTAATGTTTATTCATTTTTTTGAGGGAGGGAGAGAGAGAGACAGACAGACACTAGGGGAGGGGCAGAGAGAGAGGGAGACAGAATCCCAACCAAGCTCCACACCATCAGCACAGAACCCCATGTGGGGCTCGAAAGTTCCAGCTTTCTACTCAGATGGTTTGTTCCCAAAGCTATCTAGAGGCTCACCAGGAGCCCTTCATTAGCATCAGCTCAGATGCCTTTGAAAGGGGGTTGTTATGAATAAGAAAAGTTGTTCTGGACTCCCCTACCACTCAGGAAATTCCAAGGGTTTTAGGTACTCTGTGCCTGGAGTCGGGGAGGAAAACCAAATCCTGTAGTTCCTCTATCACTATATCACATAAGTGCAGAGAGGTGGAGTGATCCTCAAGGTCATTCGACCAGATGGTGGCAAAGCTGGAATTTGAACCTGACTTTTCTAAGACTTTGCCCTTTCCATGGAATCACAGCAGCATCTGGCCCCCACCTGCACCTTGTCTAGGCTTCTCTTGCCCTGCAGAGAGGGAGGTTCCTGCCAGACCTCACTGCCCCCCCACCCAGGACCCTGGCTGCTTTTCCCTTTACCCTTCCAGCTTCTGGGACTGTTGACACAGTGTGTTGTGTGAAAGAACACGGTGGTGTCAGCAGTAGCAAGGAGTTCAAGAAGTGATGTGGGTCAGCAAATGGGGCTTTCCTTATCTATTAAATGAAGATGGGGCACCCGGGTGGCTCAGTTGGTTAAGCATCTGGCTCTGGATCTTGGCTTGGGTCATGATCTCACAGTTTGTGGGTTTGAGCCCCCATCGGGTTCTGTGCTGAGGGTGTAGAGCCTGCTTGGGATTCTTCCTCTCTCCCTCTCTCTGCCCCTCCCCCATTCCTTCTGTCTGTCTGTCTGTCTGTCTGTCTTTCTCTCTCTCTCTCTCTCTGTCCCTCCCCCATTCATTCTGTCTCTCTTTCTCTCTCAAAATAAATAAAACTTTAAAAAAATAAACAAAATGAAGGTAATGCCTGCCCTTCCTACTAGGCAAGGTTGATGTTAGTAGCAAATGACAGTGTCTTTTAAAGTATCTTGGGATGCCAGGGTGGCTCAGTTGGTTAAGCGACCGACTTTGGCTCAGGTCATAATCTCATGGTTTGTGAGTTCAAGCCCCACATCAGGCTCTCTGCTGTCAGCACAGAGCCCACTTTGGATTCTCTGTGTCTCTCTCTCTCTCTCTCTCTCTCTCTCTCTCTCTCTCTCTCAAATAAATAAACATTTAAAAAAACGAAACAAAACAAAAAATACTTACTGGACTCTTAACTTAAAAATAAATAAATAAATAGTACCTTATAAACTGCAGAGAGCCAGAAGTATATTGTTGTTAAATATAGTATACAAGTTACAGGTCAATAAAACTGCCAAACGCAACAATACCCACCTCATAAGTGTTGGGGGATGACCTAGTGCAGGGCCTGGCACTTTACAGACACTTACAGCTATTATTATTGTTTTTATAACTATTGTAACACATGACCTCTTCCCTCAGATGGAGGGTGGCAACACTGAGGAGACGGCTTGGAGTAGGTAGCTTTCGGGTTGGGACTGAGAAGATGGGAAAGGCAGTCTGCCGCCTGGGTCTTTCCTAATTCACTTACTACCTCAGGTCCCAAAAGCCTGGTTCCCACAAAGCCTGAAGTTCTCAGCTGGGATGCTGCCCTCAACACTGGGGAGAAACTATTCAGACCAACACGCCAGCAGAGCAGAAAAGGGAGTCTTGACAAGTTAGAACCTGCCCAGTAGGGTAGGGGTTGGAGCTCCTGGCAGGCACCCTGTTATCCCCTCCCCTGCCATCACCTCCCCTGCCTTCCCCTCCTCCCTGGGTGTGCAGGGCAGGGTAAAGGCCCCTGTGAGCATGGGAGCCTCTGGTTGTTTCTGAGGAACTCCAGAACACCCTAGGGGAAGTTTCTCTTGCACTCAGTTGGGTGCTCAGTCCACTGATGGGCAGCTTGACCGTGACGAGGCACAGTTAACCTGTGAGGGAAAGTGTGGTAGAGGGGGTGGCCCAGATGTGACACTGAGCCAGCTAGAGAGAGGAGGCAGCCCTTCACACGGTGATGGAATGCCGAGGTGTGGCCAGGGCAAGTGTGATGGTTGAGGAAGGGTAGTTGGGGGTCAAGAGGCAAGAAGGGGAGAGGATGGTGTCCACAGGGGGCTCCTGGGAATTAAGGCCAGGGGTGAGGCACCATTTGGGATGATGGGCGGACTGGACTATGGGTGCCTTTGGGCTTTGAAACCATGACCAAGCTATTTGTCTTGAGTTTCTGTTTCCTTACTTACAAAGCTGGGGCCGTAACCCTCCAGATAAGGTTTTGGGTGATTAAATGAGATGGTGTGCAGCACGTAGCCCGTGCAAACGTTATCAGTGCTTCTGACATCCTGCCACATGGCTGTGGTCGTTAGGATAAAACCAACAATATTGCTCTGTATGTTAACTAACTTCATTTAAGTAAAAAGTAAAAAGGTAAAACCAACAATAGCGGATGCCTAGGACTCTATCTTGGAAAAGCCTCTAGTCCAGTTTTTGTGCTTAAATTCCAAAGCAGAGGGTGAAAGGTCAGATCAGGGGGCTGCAAAGATATGTTTTCCTGGGATCAAGAATAGGGAGAATAAGCAGCAGCAGCCATGGTCAAGGTCATACCCTATGTGAGTTGCTTTTTACTTCCTTCCTTCTGGGCACTGAAGCACTTTGCCATTGAATTTCCTCACCGTCTCCTTGGCTCATGGACTGGGCACTTATGTGATCAGTTTACCCAGAAAACCAAGTTGTCTGAGCCAGGTTCTACCCCTTCCTCCCAGAGGGATGCTTGGGGCGTGGTATCTAGCAGAATAGCAGTAAAGGCTGGCCAGGAATGGTTGAGGTCACACACTGATTCTGAGAAACTGAATTAATCAGGCAAGGCAAATCAGGCACCAAACCAGGGGAATTGAGGCACCCAGAACAGACAGCAGTGGGAAGCCATCACTTCCACAAGGCTTGACAGGGTCGGGAGAGGAAATAGTGCTTCCTCTAGACTTCAGGGAGGGTTGGCAGCATGGAGGCAGGAATGCCCAGCAGGGACTGTCATAGTGGCAGGATGCACCCAGTCAGGACTGTGGCACCCAAGCCCATAGAAAAGATATACCCATGCTGCCTCTCCTCCTGTGCTTCCCATTGGCTGAACCTGTGGGAAGCCACCCTGCAAAGGGAGCCCTTTCACGCGTCACAGCTTCCCTAGGTGCAGGGCAGAGGGATGTGTGTAGGTGAGTGGAGAGTAACCAACCAAGGAAGCCTCTCCTAAAGGCTAAATCTGTGTGGAAACATCCACTTAACAGACGTGACAAGCACAGGAATGAGGACTCTGGCTTCCTGTGGGTCAGAGGAGCTGCTGCTTCTAGGGAGGGGCTATCTCCAAATCAAAATTAGTCACCAGTTTAAATTTGGTCATCACAGGCAATTAGGAGAATGAAATGAAAGGCATCCAGATTGGAAAAAAAGAAATATCTTTATTTGCGGCTGACACGATCTTGTGTAGGAAAACCCAAGTAATCCACTCAGAATCTATTAAAATGAATAAAGGAGTTTAGCAGGGTTGCAGGACATAAGATCAATATATAAAAATCAATTGTATTTCTATACAGTAGCAATGAACAAATTGAAAATGAAAACAATTCCATATATAATAGCATCAAGAAGAATACAACTCTTAGGGATAAATTTAACAAAAAACGTGAAGTGTAAAACTTACGAGAGCCTAAAGCATTGTTGAAATAAATTTAAGGAAACCTAAATAAATGGACACACCATGTTCATGGATCAGAAGTGTTAATATTATTAAAATGGCAGTACTCCCCAAATTGTTCTAAAGATTCAGTACAAAGTCTTTCACCATCCCAGCTGCCTTTCTTTACAGAAATTGACACAATGGTCCTAAAATCCACATGGGAATGCAAGGGAAGCGGATATCCAAAAGAATCTTGAAAAAGAACACAAGTGGAGGACTCACACTTTGATTTCAAAACTTTGTACAAAGCTACTGTAATCAAGAGAGTGTGGTGCTGGCCTAAAGACACACATATAGGTCAGTGGAATAGAATTGAGAGGCCAGAAGTAAATTGTCACACTTAGAGTCAGTTCGCTTTTGACAGGGGTGCCAAGACAATTTAATGGGGGAAAGAATAGCCATTTCAACAAATGGTACAGGAACAACTGGATATCCACATGCAAAAGAACAAAATTGGACCCCTACCTCACACCACAGACAGAAATCAAAAAGGATCAAAGACTTGGATGCAAAAGCTAAAACTATAAAACTTTGAGAAGGAAACAATCGTAAATCTTTGTGATGTTGAGGTAGGTAGTGGTTTCTAATCTACAGCAAAAGCACAAACAATAAAAAAAAATTGACTGGACTTCCTCAATATTAAAAACTTCTGTGCAGCAAAGGACACTCACAAAAGCAAAAAGGTAACCCAAAGAATGGGAGAAAATTTTTGTAAATCTCATGTCTCAGAGGGAACTTGCATCTAGACCTTGTATCTAGAATATATAAAGAATTCTTACAACTCAATTGCAAAAAGACAAATAATCCAACTTAAGAATGGACAAGGGATCTGAGTAGACTTTTCTCCAAAGAAGATAGACAGATGGCCCATGAAAATATGCTCAGCATCATTAGCCATCAGGGAAATGTAAATCAAAACAATGAGATACTACTTCATACCCACTGGAATGGCTAACCAAAAAGACAGATAATAACAAGGCCTGGTGAGGATGTGGAGGAATTGGTAGACTATGAAATGGAGCAGCTGCTGTGGAAAAGTCTGGCAGTTAAACATAGAGTTACCATGTGAGCCAGCTAATACATGCCTGCCCAAGAGAGATGAAAACACACGTGCACCCAAAAACTTGCTCCCAGATGTTCATAGCAGCTTTGTTCATAATAGCCAAAAGGTAGAAACAACGCAAATGTCCATCAACCAATGAGTGGATAAATAAAATGTGTTCTATCTATGCAATGGGACATTACGTGGCAATTCAAAGAAACGACGTACTGACTCCTGCTGCAACATGATGGCCCCTGAACCCCTTAGGCTGGGTGAAAGAAGCCAGTGAAAACGGACCTTGTTATTCCTTTTATATGAGATGTCCAGAATAGGCCAATCCATAGAGAGAGTTAGGTTAGTGATGGCCGAGAGGCTGGGGGAGCTGGGAGTTGGTGTGGGGTGTGGTGGGGGTTGAACATGTTCTATAATTGATTGTGGTGATGGATGTGCAACTCCGTGTACTAAAAGCCATTGAATTGTACTACAGTGTGTGAACCATATGGTATGTGATTATTTATCTCCGTAAACTGTTGAAGGCCACCCCCTCTCCCCCACCAAGGACCTAGTCCCCTGTAGGCTAAGTCTGTGACTTAGGAAACTCTTACCTGTTTTGTAACGGCTGGCGCTGGGCAGAGATGCCACCTGCATCTGCCACTGAGCTCTTGACCTCTTTTTCTGGGTCTCAGAGCATGGAAGGACCCCCTAGAAAATTTTAATTCCAACCCAGTTGCATTTTGGTTCAGGTAAACAGTTCTGGAACCCTGCTGTGAACCAGGCACCAAACATACTGGGTACTCTCGTGAAAAACAGGGGCTGTGGATTTGGATGGGCTCGGTGATACTGAGCTGGCTATTCCTGTGGGTCTTTCCAAGGTGGATTTTTCTCATCAGTGAAGTGAGGGTCGACCCCCTGGGATTGTAGTGTGAATTAGGCGAACGAGAAGGGGCCTGGTATCCAAAAGGCAGAAAATGAACGTCCCTCTGCCGCGCTGCTGGAGCAAGTGCAGAGACAAGTGACACCTGACCACAGAGAGCTTGAGGTCCAGCCTTAACCAGCACTAGCTAACTAGCGCCCGGTGAGAAGCAGCAGGAAGGGGACACCAGACATCCTCCTGGCTCAGCGGTGTGGGTGCGGAACCAGGGACCCCTCCCTGAGGAAGGGGCCGCGAGAGTAGGAGGATCCCCTCGTCACATGTTGCATTTACTTCGTATTGTGAATAATCAGTTACATGATGTGAAGTCAGAAGGGTAAATGGTGAAAGATAAACCTTTTCCTCATCTCTCTTCCCTAGAGGCACCTGCTGGGGGGAATTCTAGGGTATTCTACCCGCAGCCGAGCAAATGTGTGTCTCTGTAGGAGAACTGCTGTCAGTGGGGCAGGTTTGACATATTTCCCTGCTGGTGCTTGGGGACAGACGGCTCGGGCTAGGGTGTCACTCATGCCGCCTCTGTGCCTTGCAGTTACATTCGGCTAGGTTTGCCGTGGGTCCCACCAGTAGGAATGCTGGCTCCACTTCCCCTTCAGGTCCCCTTGGAGGGCGGGGTGCCCCCACGGAGGGGTCCTGCCAGGTCCTTGCCTGACCCAGCGCCCCTCTCTCCCCACGTGCGTGCTCCCCGGGGTCTCCTGCCGCCTCTCGCTGCAGCTCCTGCCACCCTTGTGGGCCTGTCCGCGGCCTTGCTTGGGTGGAGCTCCTCCAAGGTAGCTTTCTGAGAAAAGAAGTGTCGAGCGCCAGGGAGAGTCAGGCGTGGCAGCCCCTGCCTTCATGTTACCTTCATAAGTAATTGGTAGTTGAGCTGGATAAGGAGTTGGAAAAGGAAGTCATTTTTCCTTTGCAATTTTGAAGGATTGCTTTGTACTGTTCTGGCCTCCTGAGTTGCTGTTGGGAAATCCAAAACCTTGCTGATGTCTGATTCTCTGTGTCCTTTTTCCTTCTCCCCCTTTTCTGAAAGCTCCCAGGACCTGAAGTTTCACGACTGCCTGGTGTGTGTCTGGGTTCATCCGTCCTGTTGGCTCATGGCGTGTCCTTCTGTGTGGAGATGTTCTCTTGAACGTCAGGAGTTTCTTGACATCTTTCATTTTTCCTCTGTTCTCTTGTTCTGACACTCCTGGCACCTGGCCCCTGGAGCACTTGGTCTGTCCCTTTTCGCTCTTGGGCCTGTTTTCCATCTCTTTGTCTTTCTGCTTCCGTTTCTAGGAAGTCTCCTCTACCTTGGCTTCTTTCTGTTGATTCGTTTGTTCGTTTCTCCGGTCATATTTTTAATTTCCAAGAACTCTTTTTGCTGCTTGAATGGTTCTTTAACAATATGTGTGTAGTCATCTGTTGATTTGCTGGTGTAATCTTTGATTTCTCTGAGGATATTATGGGTGTCTGTCTTTTTTCTTTCCTTTTTTTTTTTTTCCTTGCTCAGGCTGTTTCCTCCCAGTTGCTTTTTTCTGCTACTTTCCTTTGGTCTCTCCATTTGAAGGCCTCTGTCCTCAGCCGCCCGGTGACCTTTGGTGGCCTGCTCATGATTATTAGCAGGGGCTAAAAGCTGCCTGAGAGCCCCGTTTCTGACCTGCATGGTGGCTGATGCATGTGCCATTTGTTGGGGAACCTCAGCCTCAATATCCTGAGGTTTTCCCTCTTGAGCTGGGTCAGCTCTCCGAGGAGAGGAAGGGCCGGCTGCTGTGTTATAGGACAGAGTGGGGTAAGGGGACAGGGCGCATGGGCTTACTTAACCTTCCTCCACCATTTTTGACAAGGTGCCCAGGCCCTCGGTTATGCCTCATATCCTCCAATGTAGACCCTGGGCTTTACCGTCTCCAGAGAGTAAACCGTCTTCAGGAGAGGGCAGGAGGGGGGTGGTCCCTAGCTGTATGAAAAGCCGTTCAGCCCTAGGCACTGGGGACCTGGAGCCACGGTTCCCTGGCCTCTGGTGCATTCTGTAGGAGGAAACCAGTGGGTATGCACCCTTCCCACTCCCAGATAGAGGCCTTCTCATCAGATGGTGTGAGCTGCCTTCTGGCTTCCACAGTGATGTTGCCGTGGTCTCCTCTCCTGGTCTCTCTGTCCTAGGGGCTTTAGAGCCTTAAGAACAACAAAAAACTCTTCACTCAAGTTTTGGTGGGATTTCAGGAGGAAGGAAAATTAGACACATAATCCAGCCATGAGCAGGCTTTGCACAGGTCAGCCCAAGGAGAAGGGTGTTCAGGTGGGGGTGTCTCAGGGAAGACGTGCTCCAAGGGAGGGGGGGGGTGCTTGGATTCTTTGGGAACAAAGAGGAGGCAGTTGGGCTGGAGTTAAAAGATTCGGGAGGCGGAGGACTGACTGATGGGCAATCTGGCTGGAAGAGGCAGGCTGCACTGCAGAGAGGGTCTGCAGGAAGGAAAGCTTACCTGTGGGTGGGGGGGAGAGTGGGGGTGTGTTAAGAGGAGAGTGAAATAATGGGTGTATTTAGGGAGACGATCGCTAGTATATAGCATGGCACGGATCAGTAGGTAAAGCTAACCAAGGTTAGTGGTTGGTCACGGTTAGTATAGGCTTTTGCAGTAGTTGAAGTAACATGAGGGGGATGATCTAGGGTGTGTTAGTAGAAGTGAAAGGAAGGAGGACATGGGGCTTTAAGAGAATTGACAGGCCTCCTTGACCGGATGGTGGGTGAAGGAGAGGGAAGAGCTGAAGATGGTCCCCCAACTGAAGCCCGAGTTCCTGGGAAAGACAGGAAGAGGTGTTTGGTTTGGGCTTTGGGGGTGTGTGTCATTTGGGGGAGCAGGAAGAGGGTGGGGGGGGTAAATTGTGTTCTAGAATAGATGTTTGATGTGTACATCCAGTAGCTTTTAAGTCCTCACGCTTCAACCTGCACTTGCCTATGTTGGTTAAGAAGAGAGGGAGGGGAAGGAAAGGCCTCAAGGATACGAACGAAGGAATCGGTCGGAACAAAAGAATAATTTTCATGTTATTAAATGATATTATCGAAAGAATTTTTATTTTGATATTCTCACAGGTTAATAGGTGTTGCAGAGTGGCTTCTGAACTTCACTTTTTTTTTTTAATTTAAAAATATTTTTTAAGTTTATTTTGAGAGAGTGAGTGAGCACGGGAGGGGCAGAGAGAGATGGGGGGGGGAGAGAGAGAGAGAGAGAGAGAGAGAGAGAGAGAGAGAGAGAGAGAGAGAGAATATCCCAAACAGGCTCTGCACCATCAGCGCAGAGCCCAGTGCGGAGCTAAATCTCACAAACCGTGAGATAATGACCTGAGCCGGAACCGAGAGTCGGATGCTTAACTGACTGAACCCCCCGAGGCGCCCCCGGCTTCTGAATTTCCTTAAGACGTGGAGAGAGTGCCACCTTCATTTCTTCCTTAGCTCACCCTCATGTTTTAACTGAATCAAGCCCTTGGACATCAGGCTTTTACAAATGAGAGAGGCCTCTTTATTTGAGTTCTGTAGCCAAAAGGGAAAATATTGAAGGGGCGTCATTCTCTCAGCCACCCCGCCTGTCTCTGCATCAAGGCAGCATACTTGGGCCATCTCGGTGCTCTTTCAGCGATGGCTCCGGGAGGGGAGAAGAGGGCCCTGATCGTCAAGGCTGCCGATTTCTGTGGTATACAGCTGCCCCCTGTGACTGACCGCAGCCTCCCAGTGCTATACCGCTGAGCACAGAGTTGGACACAAGCAGAGGCGAGGAGCCAGCGGGCATGAGCAGGAGCGAGCCACAACCTCCTGCGTATGGCTCGTGGTGGGTTCTCGATGACGTGATGTGGCTGGGCAGGCGGACCCTGTTTCTCAGGTCGTCTTGTTATAAGGAGGCTGTTGGCGTCAAGGCATGCTTCAGAGTGTCATCTCCATGAACAGCCCCGGCCCCGACTGGGCCTCGGCTGTCCTCTGGCTCTCCCTTTCACGACGCCTCCCTTGCCACCTCCGTCCATCAGAAGCAGGTCCAGCCTCGCAGTCCAGCTTGTAGTACTGGAAGCTGACAGTTATAATAATAAAGACCTGCTTATATACCAGGCACCGCTCTGAGACTTCACCAGCATTAACTCATTTGATCTTTGTTACAACCCTACGTGCCATTGTCATCGCTATGATAAGAAACTGATGGCCAGAGGTTAAGCAACTTGCCCAGAGTCCGTGAGCTTGGTGGAGCCCTGATCTGAACTCAGGCAGTTGGACCCCTGGCATCTTAACCAGCGTTACCCCTGCCCTCTAATGTGATGCCAGCATCTGAGAACTCTCCTGACATGTTTCTTTCCTCCTAAGACCCAGTCGGGCCCTCAGCACTGCTGGCTCGGTGGGGTGAAGTACAAATAAAATACAGGATGCCCAGTTAAATCTAAGTTTCAGGTAAACAACAAACAATTTTGTAGTGCGCCCCAAATATCGCATGAAATACACTTACACTTTGAAAAAAATGCTATTTATCTGAAAATCAGATTTTAACTGAACAGCCACCCTCAGCTGGTTTTATGTTGATTGAGAACTGAGTCGGGGGTGTGGGAGGGGATTGAAGTTCTCGGTCTTGCTGTTCGCTGGTTCTTTGGCCAGGTTGTGCTGAGGGCTCCATGTCTCTGATCTCTGGTACATTGTAACGTAAAACATACTCATTATCGAAACTCCAAACATGTTTAACTTTTGCTGTTTTTCCTCTAAAGAAAGAATATGAAGACAGCATTTTGTAGGCACATGACAAAATACAGGTGTAAAACTGTATGCTTCCCCATTTTCTGAGGACAGATGGTCATAACAGAAGTTCAAGAAGTGTCGTACAGTCAGGCTAACATTTTGCTCTTCCAAAAGTCACGTGACCCAAACCAACTCATTCAGAAAACTGCCTGAGTTCTTTTGAAACTCTCTCAGAGGGAAATGCCACTGCTTTGTCTAGTCTGTATCTTTGGCCGCTGGGACTGGCCAGGCGTTTTTCTTAAAGTTGAGTATCGCTCATCTGTGGTGCAGCTTGGACTCATTATTCTGGTTCTTGGAGCAGCTGCTGCTCACGGGGAGTTTGGGTGTGAACAGGGAGTCCTGCCGTCTGCAGAGTTGTCTTCCTGGGCTGCTACTCTTCCGGTCATGCCTCCTGGAATGTGGTGTCCGGGCTTCTCAGCCTGGAGAGCCACAGAGCAAGAGCTAGTGGTCATTTCAGGCCTTGGCCGGGTCAGCGCATCAGGTTAGTGGCTGATACTGGGTCTCGACCACCTGCATATTGTAGCTGCCTGTGGCATGTTTCCACGGGGACTGTCCCAGCAAATGTAGGTGCTTCAGTGTCAGAGGAGGGAGGTGTTCCGTATCCACTTCAAGGCCAGTCTTTCACCTGTGCCACGGAACCCTTCCCTGAGCTTGCTCGTTTCTTACTGCCCACCCCACGTCCTCACTCTCTCCTCTTCCTAGAGCTTGCTAACTACTCTGTCCTGCAGGAAGATAACTGCCACGTCTATAATAGAGAATGGATTCATATCTAATATATGTAAAGACTTATTACAACTCAGAGGAAGACAAGCAGTCAGCAGAAAAAGGGGCAAACGATATGAACAGGCAATCCATAAAAGAAAAAGCCTGAAAATATGTCAGCAACCTTGAGAAAATATCCAGCTTGCCTAATAATCAGGGAAATGGTTTTCTGCCCATGAGGTTGACAAAACTGCAAGCCTGACAGTAGAAGACTTGGTAGAGACGTGGGGAAATGGAGATTCTGTTGTGCTTGTGGCAGCTGCATGAATTATTGGGACAACTGCTATGGAGAACTGTTTGGCGGCGTTGATGTTTAGAGAGTGCCCGCAATCTGAGGCAGGAGTTCCAATTCTAGGTGTAGGCCCTGGAGAAACTCCTGCGTGTTTTATATATGGATTCAGGGTTATTCATTTTTAACATTTTAATTGACATTATTATGGCTTTTTTCAAACATACATAAAAATGGAGCAAATAGTACAGTGACTTTCAGGTACCAGTCCCTCAGTTTCAATAGTGATCCATTTGTCAATCTATACATCCCAGTTTTAATAGCTAAAATTTGGAGACCACCCCTGTGTCCCTCATTTGGGCATGGATAAGCTGTGGTACATATACTATTATACAGCTGTTAAAATTAACCATTTAGGTCTACTTGTACCAGTGTGGAAAGATTCCAAACAAGTTGGGTGAAAAAGGTGAGCTAAAAAATGACAGCGTATCATTTATGGAAAAATTAAAACACAAGTGTATGATCTGGGCACACATGTGTCTAATCAGTGTAAAATCCACAAAGGGGAGCACCCCCCCCCCCCAGTACCTGGCTGGTAGCCTCTAGGGATCAGGGGAGGAGGAAAGGGGTGGGGGGGCTAGACTGGAAGAACCTCAAAAGAAATTGCAGCCGTTCATAGAGTGTGCTTTTCCTCTTACTAAATTTAACCGTAATTTTATCAAAAGAACACATGTGGACACTTGGGAAAGTCAAATTGTGTCATGAGGCCTGTAAAACCCCCCTGACTAAGTCCCCTGTCCGACCCGCCCTCCCGGATTGTCTTTCCGGAGACAAACCCTCTGCTCCTAGCTGCTTACACCCTGTTTGCACAGAGCATTTGACTCCGTGTGGTGGGCTGGGCTCCTGCTGTGGAGGATGCAGCTGGCTTTTACCACCCACCCAGCCCCCCACGTGTACCCATTTTCCCGGTCTCCATTCCCAGCAAGGTTAGGCGACCATTTTTGTTAAAGTACATTTTTAGCTTTTACAGTATTAAAATCAAGTAAATATTCCCATTGGTGAACCCCAAATGTATACATGGTAACATTTTCTTGTGTGACTTCTCCATTTCCTGGAGTTACTATTTACCTTCTTTTTCATCCCTAAATTGTAAATTGCCGTCTCCTCTCCATTCTTTCAGGGACCGGAGGCAATGCAGCCTGGTTTTTTTGGTTACTTAACCCTCCCCTTTCCTGCCCTCTCTTGGAACTCCCCTCCCTCTGCTGATGTCCCAGGCGGTGGCCCTCTGGGCTCTGTCACCATCTTCCAGAGAACTCTCCTCACCTCCTTCTATGCCGGCTCCCAGGTTCCTCATCTTGGTTTATTTACTTCCTTGTCTTGTTAGTGCCCCTCTCCCAGGAGCTTCCCCAGCACCTGGGCTCCTGGGCAGTGAACTTGCCTTGGCCAGGCGTGCCTTAAAAGGTCTTTATTTTGCCCTCACACTCGATTGGTAGTTTAATTGGGTGGGGCGTTCTAGGTTGGAGGACATCTTCCCTCAAAAGTAGCCTCAGGCGCAGTGTCACTGTTGAAGACCTTCTCCTCCTTTTCCAAAGTGTAGTAGCCTGAGGGATGGCCCCCAAAGATCTCCAGGTCCTCATCCCTAGAACCTGTAGGTGGCACCTTATAAGGAAAAGGGGTCTTTGCAGAGGCGATGAAGTGAAGGACCTTGACATGAGGTGATCCCGGATTATCCAGGAACCCTGAATGCCATCACACGTGTCCTCAGGAGAGAGAGGCATGAGGCTACACTTGGCAGGGAAGACCAAGTGACCACAGAGGCCGAGACTGGAGGGATGTGGCCACAACAGAATCAGCTGGCAGGGGCTGCAAGCTGGGGGCTGTGGGGTAGGACACCACCCCCCACGGCCAGGCCTCTGGGGGAGCACGGTCCTGCCAGCACCTCGATTTGGGCCCGTGAAACTGATGCTGAGCTTTTCTGGCCTCCCAAACGAAAAGGGAATACATCTTTGTTGCTTTAAGCCACCAAGGCTGCAGTGATTTGTGACGGTCTGGCCAGCAAACTCACGCGGGAAGCTGGTGGAGCCTTTCCGGTCCCTTTGCCAGCTGTGACTTGTGGTGTCGCGCTGGCACCTCAGAGTGCCCTTGCCACCGCCACCGAAATGCACGTCCCTGGCCCCGGGACTGCCATGTGCCGGTCTTCCTGTTACGCTTTCTGGGCGATGTCCTCGACTGTCTTCTCCTTCTTCTATTTATTATGGTTAAAAATGTCTGCAACTCTATTTTTAATTTCCTAGAGCTCTTCCTCGTTGCCTTTAAAATAGCTGCCGCCTCTCAATGCGATAGCTTCTCTTACTTCTCAGAGATTAATTATAGTTTTTTTTCCCTATCTGCTCTCCATATTACCAGAGTTCCCTGTTTTTTATTCCCCATTTGTCTTGGTGAATTTGGGGCGATCCCCTCAAATAGCTGGGGATCTTGGCTGTCCATTCATGCTGAAGACTGAGTTGGATGTGGGTTGGAAAACCTGAGCACAGCGGGGCTCGAGGGCCACCGGCCTTGGAGGGGAGACTGAGGCAGCCGCTTCCCCGGTGCCCACTAAGTGCTGGTTGCTGCAGCCCCGCCCTGGGCTGCTGGTTTCCTAGAGAGGGGTCCTCGCTGCCTGCTGCCTCATCAACCTGGAAGCCACTTTGTGGAAGGGGAGGGGTTTGCAACATCCCTGTGCTGCCTGGCCTCCCTTCCCCCGTTCCCTGGGCTCTGTCTGCCTCCCTGCCCCCAGGTGAAGCCTCTGCAGGGCCTGGTGGCCAGAGCATCTGGCTTGCCTGGGTCTCACTTCCTGGGGCTCCACACCCGTGTCCTAGGGGCGCAGGGAACCATTATGGGCGGGGGGGGGGGGGGGGAGTTTGGGAAAACTCAGGACTTGACCAAAGGGGACTCGGGACCGCATGGCCCTCACAGGGGCCACGAGTGTTGCTCTTCCTCACCGGTCTTTACCTACAGCCGCTTCTGTTCTCTAACTTGTTCTGTTCTCTAACTTCTGTTCTCTAACCGTTCATCCCGCTTTTAAAACAGGAGCCAAGAGTCCTCCTTACCTGCGGCTGCCACCCCTCATCTGAAAGGTGCTGGCCGTCCGATGGCGCCACGTTTCTTAGTTCGGTTCTCACGATCTCTTGCCTACATTAGAACATCTTCCTCATTGTTTGCTACCTTCGAGCCTTGCCTCCTCAGATCCAGCTTCCTCACAACGACCCGAGTGGTCCCTGTACATTGCAAGTCTCTTTCCCTTGCCTGGTTTCTTTGGTGGCACCTCCTGACCTTGGAGATATAGTCCACGCCCCTTGCCGTGCACGTGAGCCCCTGACCTGGCGTCAGAGTCCACGTGTCTGCCCTTGGTCTCCCCTGAGCACCTTCACCCTGGCCTCTGGCCTCAGTGGACATCCACTAGGGTGGCTGCTCCTTTGCCTTGGCTCCAGCTGCCCCACACCTGAACCACCTCCCCCTCCTCCTCATCCTTGAAGACTTGGCCCGGTGTCCCTCCGGAGGTCTTCCTGCTCACTGGTCGTGCTGGCACTGCTCACTGCTCGTGTTTGCTGCCTCCCACTCGGCCCTCCCTGGTGGGGGCGCTGATCACGATCCCAAACAGCTCCAAGCTCTCAGGGCCCTGCTGCGGCCTCTGTTAGGATGAGCAGGTGAGAGAAGGGGACATCTTTTTTTTTTTTTTCAACGTTTATTTATTTTTGGGACAGAGAGAGACAGAGCATGAATGGGCGAGGGGCAGAGAGAGAGGGAGACACAGAATCGGAAACAGGCTCCAGGCTCTGAGCCATCAGCCCAGAGCCCGACGCGGGGCTCGAACTCACGGACCGCGAGATCGCGACCTGGCTGAAGTCGGACGCTTAACCGACTGCGCCACCCAGGCGCCCCAAGAGAAGGGGACATCTTTAACAACCGGTGCTCCCCGGTCCTTGGTTTTAGGGTCTCTATAGGTTCTGGTCATTAGTGGGGAAACTGGGTCTGTTAGTTTCCGAGGGCTGTCATAGCAAAGTCCCCAAACATATAACAAAGATTTATTATTTCACGGTTTTGGAGGCCAGAAGTCCAAAATCAATGTCGGCAGGGCCTTGTTTTCTCTGAAAGCTATAGGGGAGGATCTTTCCTTTATCTTCTAGCTTCTGGTACTTCCCAGCAGTCCTTATAGATGCATCTTTCTGGACACATGGCCGTCTTCTCCCTGTGTGTCTTCACATGATCTTCCTCCTGTGTCTTTCTTGTGTCCAAATTTCCCCTTTTTATGAGGACACCAAGCATATTGCCTTTAGGGCCCACCCTGGGGACCTCATTTTGACTAATTACCTCTGTAAAGACCCTGTTTCCAACTAAGGTCACATTCTGAGGTGCTGCAGGTTGGGACTTGCATAGATCTCCTTGGAGGACTCAGTTCAGCCCATACAGTGGCATCTACTTCCTGCCATCTTGGGATTAGGGTGAACTGGGTAAGCCCGTGGGGAGGAGGTCCTGCGTGACTCTCCAGCCGGAGTGCTGTGCTGTGAAGGGGTCAGGGAGCTTCCTGGACTGCCTGCATGCCTGCTCTGTTCTGGTGTCCCATCTCCCTGAAAAGCCACTATCCAGCCACTGTCCAGAATGGAGGCTTTAGTGCCGGTCGCCTTGCGCAGCCCTCCTGGTTCCCATCTTTTTCTGACCTTGCCCTTTTAACTAAACATCCTTGTCAACACTTTGGGCTCTAATCTGTGTGTAAGGGGCACTTGTATGTCCCGCTGACTTGTGTGTGCTGATCCTAGGGGGGACCAGACCATATTAATCTTTGTCTCAGCATTCCAAAATGTTTCTGGAAACTCTTGTGACCTATTCATTTGTTCGTTTGTTCATTCATTCCCGAGACATTTAATCTCGGTGTCCGGCACAGTATGGAGTGCTAGGGAAACAGTGAAGGACAAAATAGACTGAGGATCCTGTCCCCAAGGTCCTTAGAATGTCTTGTGGGGTGGGTGAACGAATCATTACAACATTAACTGCTTCTTTCCGAGGACAGATGTGACCTCACCCACATCCTCCACAGACAGGACAGTAGGGTGTGGCAAGAACAATGACAGATCTTTCCCAGGGTGGGTTTTGAGCTCGCCAAGGAGGTTGGGTGTCCAGGAATGCCTTTCTGAGTGAGTCTAAAGGATGTGGAGAAATCAGGGCACTTGGCCTTCTGACGTTCTGGTACCTGGGCAAGCAGGTCGGCCGTAGCTCTCCTTTTGCACCAGGGGGCAGTGTTCAACCTGCAAGTGTCCCTGCCCTTGACCGAGGCTGGGACAGGGCAGCCACTGTGTCGCCAGTTTGCCCCCTCCTCATCCCTGTCCTTCCCTGCTGCTGCCCTGCAGGCCCAGACCCCTTGCTCACCTCCTTTCTCTGAGCCTGCTCCGTCCCCCTGCCCACAAATCCCAGCAGCCCACACAGTGCCATTTGTCCCAGTGTGGCTGTTTCACCTTCTCCCCCCTGCCTGCTGCCTTAAATCAGGGGCTGTGGGGGTTTTGTGGAGCCTTGTCGGCTGGTTCTGAACCACAGTGGCCTCTCAGGGTAGGAGCCGGCTGTGCGGCCCCAGGCCACGTGCTGTTTTTACTCCTGTCCCTGTCTTTGGTATTCTCGCTTTCCTTTCTTCTTCATCTGTCACCTTCACTGTCTTCCTGTCCTCCCTTCCGCTCCCCCTACCCAGATGTCTCAGCCTTAGTCAAGCCTCTCTCGGGCGCTTCAATACCAGCTGCTGCTGCCTGCAAAGTCCAACGGAGTCCTTTCCTTTCATCTGTCTCTGTTGGCCGCCAGCCCTGGGGCCCCGTTGGACACGTTGAGGACAGTGCAGAGCTGCTTGGAGAGAAAACTCCCCAAGAGCAGCCCCACCCATCAGAGGCTCGCTTCTGCTACGGCTGGAGTCCACTGCCAAGAACTCCTTCCTTCTGGTTTTGACCTGCTTTTGCTGGCACTGCTGAGGCCAACTGGGGGCCGGGGAAGGAGCATGATACTGGTACTGGTGCTGGGAGGGTCGGGAGAGTAGATGGATAGGAATCTTGTTAGTTACTTTGGAGATTCCTGAGGCCTGTTTCTGGGCCGCTGTCCTTTCTCCTCACTCCCTCTGGCTGCCCTCCTACACACCTCGGACCTGGATGTGCTAAGGGGCTTGGGAACTGGGGGTGGGCAGTCCAGACTGTGGGCTTGCTTCTAAGACTGCCATCAGCCAGGTACTCCCAAAGCAGGGCCATGGCTTTCCCTTCCGAATGTGCCTCCCTTTCCAACTGCCCACAGCTGTCCTCTGAGGCTGCAGGAGGTGCTGTGTAAAGAACAGGGATATTTAGGGTGGACGCAGTACAGATCCTTGAAGGAACGTTCCGGGGCCTGACACTTGGGCCGCAGCAGGCTCCTCTGGCTGGGAGCGCACACACCCTGAGCACAGTGGTCATACTGTCTGGACCAAAATTTGGACGATGATAGCTCGACACCAGAATTTTGTGCTGCTCAGGGTTGCAAGAGGCAGCTTGGGAGATGTAGTTTTGGTCGGAAGTTGTGGGACTTCAGATGTCTAGGGACATTTTGATGATTTATTGGAGTAAGTGAAGCTGTCCTAGCTTATCGGGGACACATGATTGCTGGCGCTGTTAGCCTGCCCTCGGGGGGAGGGGGGGGGGGAAGTGCAGAGCCACTGGCTGCCCTGCAGGAAGTTCAGGCCAGTGACACAGTTTTTATCAGGAGTCGGTTTTTTGGTTTTTGGTTTCCAAGTGCCTGTCACACTGTGCCTCTGATAAAGGCCACAGCTTACTTCGCTAGTTGGTCATGACACCATGTGCCCTGAGAGATCAGAGCTCCTGCTCTGGAGGGCAGCCTGCTGGGTGACCTGGGCTGTTACTTAATCCCACCTGCCTGCTTCCTTATCTGTACAAGGGAGCGATAAGGAGCCTATTACGTGAGTTAGCACTTGCAGAGCATCCCACGCGGAGCCCAGCACCTGGTAAAGGCTAGAGGCTCCGCCGGGTTTGCTGGTCACCGTGTGTCCCCACCTGCCTGCACCGGCCTGGCACGTAGGTGGAGCGTGGTGAGTGCTGGGTGTCGTAGAAGCCAAGTGGGCAGGTCATCGAGATTGGGCAGAAGGTGTCCAGACCTTCCCCCTGCCTCCTTCCACAGGTTCTTTAGGCACCTTCCTGACTTGGTTGTTATCACTACCTTCTGGAAGGGGAACACTGAGCGTATTGATCAGTGTTGGAGGAGAAATTGAAGCTCGGGGAGAAGTAGAAACCGTGGAGTCCTGCTGAGAGGCAGCGGGGAGAAAGCAGGTGTCCAGACACTCCTTGCTTCGCAGCGCCTCACGCTTGCCTGCAAGGCGTTGTTTACACGTCCCAAGTGAGAGTCAAAGCCGTCTTATTCCCCATCTCTAATGCACAACCCGAGGCCAAGGAAAGAGATCTGTCAGCTGGCATTTGCAAAAAATAGCAAACAGCCCTCTCTGGGACTGTCAGCTCTCTGGAGAGGAAACCAGGATGAGATCTTCGGGTGATGGTTGCTTTTCTCCTACTCACCGTTTCTGTCCCCATCGCTGAGGTCAGAGAAGACTTTTGCCCTGAGCATCACCAGCCCAGAGCAAGGCCCGCTGTGCTCTGGCAGCATCTGAGTGGCCTGTCCTCCTGAGGAGGCCCGCCCAGCGAGGCTGTCCTGTCCGGGCGAGCGCCTCCCTTGCTGAAGGGTTCCAGTTGTGTCAGGGAGGGTCTGCTGATGCGACACGAGGGCTTTCCAAGATGCTGAGTTTGGTTAACGAGGCCTTTGGAATTGGAGATTCTCAAACAGCCTATGACCTTGAGGATTTCTTGGTTACCATCCACCAACCAAAAACCCGTGGTGGGAGCCTGGCTCCAGCCCCACCCCACTCACCCGTGACCAGCACTTCTGCACCTTTGCCTGTTCTCTGCCAGGTGTGAGGATGACAAGGAGGCCACCTGGAACAGTGCCTGAGGACCGCCTGCACTCTGGAGGCTGTTTGGGGGAGAGTGCCACTGTGAGAAGCTGGCACTCAGGTCACACTCCGTGACGCCAGGGTTTATCTCTGGGCGAGGGGCCCCGTGTCATGCCAGAGGCAGCCCCTGTGGGAGGGCTGCGGGAAGGGAGTTTGGTGCTCCGTGGCCTTCCCACTGCCCTCCGCTCCCGCCCCAGGGGCTCTGCTTCTACTGGTGGGTCTTGCGGGTGCCTCCAGCAGCACAGCTTCCGGCCTCCACTTCCCCCACCCCCAAGCACTGCACAGGGGCCTCTCCTCCCTCCAGGGGTGGGAGACGGGGTGAGATTCAGGGAGGAGTGGGAGTCTGCCCACTCAGCCCCTCCCTTTGGCCCGTCCCAGAACCCTCAAACTCAACATACCCGGAGAGGACTCATCACACACATGACCCACGAATGTCCCGCTTCCCAGAAGAGAGGGCTCTGCGAGGCAGCCGACCTCTGCCCTGCAGTTTCCCCCAGCTATAGTTGATTCTGGAAAGGCCTCAGGAAGCACCGGGCAGCTGACCCTGCACTCCCCTACCCCCAGGGGTCAAGTCTGGGAGGAGAGTGGAATTTGACTAGGGGAAAGGCTGGGTGCTGGGTTAGCCGAGTTCTAAGAAGGGTGGAGATGTTCTGGGAACGAGGTAACTTTTTTTTTTTTTAAATTTTTTAAAGTTTATTTATTTTGAGAGAGAGAGCGCGCGCACAAATGAGGGAGGGGCAGAGAGAGAGGATCTCAAACAGGCCCCTGGCTGCCAGCGCGGAGCCCGATGTGGGGCTTGAACTCACGAAACCGTGAGATCACGACCTGAGCTGAAACCAAGAGTCAGATGCTTAACCAACTAAGCCACCCAGGCGCCCCATGGGGTGACATTTTTTTTATTCATCCCTGTGTCCTCCTGTCCCAAGCCTAGCATTGGGGGTGGTGGGGGGTGTCGGGGTCACATGTGACTCAGTTATGAATGGAGCTGCACAGCTGTGTCTAGGCTCTGAGGGAAGCACGACTGGTGCCTTCTGTCCGGACTGGCCTCTCCGGACCCTGCCCCGGCTGCTCACCCATGTTTCTGTGCCTTTAACCTCCAGCGGCAGCAGGTCCTAATCACTCACGGCTGTCCACTGTCCCCCTGCTGGCTCGTGTCCTGCCTCAGATCATCTGCCTTGCAATCTTTCCTGGCCCCAGGGGGTCAAGGGAGCAAGCTTGAGGCTGTGAATCACCTACTGCCTGCATGACCCAACCTCCCTGCCTCCCTTTGCCTTGGGCCCCACAGCCACCATAGGCGTCCCTTACCCTGCTTTCAGTCTTGGCCACCACCTAGGCGTCCAGCACCCTGGTGCCTGAGCACTGTGTATGCCAGGGCCAGTGACCTCAGGCGGAGCAGCCGCTGGCCCGTGGCCTCCCTGGGCAGAAGCAGCTGTGGGCCCCTGGCTGGTGCAGAGTGAGTGCTGTGGGGAGGGCCCACTGCGACCCCCTGAGTGCGGGTCTAACTGCTCAGGGGCCAGGTGCCCTGGGGCGGTGGGCCTGGTGCTGTGGAGGGGGCTCAGGAGCGTGGGTTGTGTGGGGCTGCATGGAGACGGTTCCTTCTTGTCCCCGTGCTCTTGTGGGAAGAAAGGATGGTGGGAAGATGGTGATCGCGGCCCAGCATTTACCACCGGGCTCGGCGATCCCCAGGACGACCTGTCGAGGTTGGGAGTGGGGGTGCCCGGTTTCACAGATGATGAAATGAGGCCTTGATTGTCCAGATCTCACGGCTTGTGGGGACCCTACTGGGAGGGCAGTCCCAGGCCTGTGGACTCCAGGCTTGAGCACTGGGCCGCCAGCAGCTAGATGGGGCTGCTCTCTCCTCCTCTTTCTCCACTGCTCTGGCTTTGGCAAGAAGGCCCTGACCTTTCCTCTCTGTGAGCTTCTGCCTGGCTCTCTCCTGTACCCCAGGTCCTGATCTGCTTGGACATGGCTTCAGGGGCATCTGGAGTCTCCCACCTAGATCCCGGCTCTGCATCTGTAAAGTAGAACTGCCAGGGAAGGCCTGGCTGCAGCATCTGTGAGGATCCAACATGAGAATGTGTGTGGAATGGCCACCGAGGCCTGGGGGTTTTTCGGGCTCCCTGTGTCGTCACTGTGAGCTGGGAGGCGCTGGCACCCACTGTCCACCTAGCCTCCAGGGATCCCTTTCTGTCTCTGGAAAAGGGAGAGGGCAGTGTGAGGGGCATTTAACACGAGGCAGTGGGTAAGTCCCTACATGGTAGGAGCAAACCCACCCAGGTGGGAGAAAAGATCGGGCCTCCCTGGAGATTTCTGGAGGTTTGTGACTGTTGGGGCCCGTGTCACCTGCTATGAGGCTGCTCACCTGTAGACAGGTGAGGAAGACCCATAGCCGGTTCTTCCGGGCAATAGGTGCGGAAGGTGAGGTGGCCCCACCGTGCTGTGGGGAGAGGGCCCAGCCTCGTTCACTGGCAGCTCGTCTCACAGGACATCGCGGAGTTCTCTGTCTCCCTCGGGGAGACGGTTCAGGTGCTCTACTTAGCTTTTTTTCTGCAAAGATCTTCTCTCTCTCCTGTATGTCTTCATTGCGCCTCTAATTGTAAATAATACATCTCTGGTGGAGAAAGTATAGACTGGAGAAGCACAAGGAAGGAAAAAACCCAACACTGAGCCAATTCTAGAATATAGGAGTGAGTGATGTGCTGACAGAGCTCCTTCCAGTTGATTTCCTTGCCTAAAAAAAAAAAAGCTTCATGAAATCATATTTTTACCTTTTAAATTTCTGTAGCATCACATTCTAGCATAAGCGTTTCCTATGTCATCAGAGCTGTGCACTCATTTTTTTTTTAATGTTTATTTTTGAGAGAGAGAGAGAGAGAGAGCGAGCGTGCGCATGTAAGTAGAGGAAGGGTGGAGAGAGAGGGAGACACAGAATCTGAAGCAGGCTCCAGACTCTGAGCTGTCAGGCCAGAGCCCGATGTGGGGCCCGAACTCACGAACCATGAGATCATGACCTGAGCCGAAGTCAGACGCTTAGCCCACTGAGCCACTCAGGTGCCCTGAAACACTCATTTTTAATGGCTACATAATGTCTGTTTGTATAGATGTCTTCCTGTTGGATCCATAAGTGGTTTCTAATTATTTGCTACTGTAAATAATACTGTTTTGAGCATCTTTCTGCACCCATCTTGGTTCCCATTTTAGAATATTTCCTTGGGTTGGATTCCTAGAATGGTAACGACTGAGCCAAGGGGTGTAAGTATTTCAAAGGCTCCTGATAGGGTTTCCAGGGAGCTTTCCAGAGAGCTGCCCTGATCTCCAGACCTCACCTGCGGGTCTGTCTCCCATAGGCCTTACCAGTGCTGAACCTGATAATTGCACAACACTGTTGCTAATCTAATAGGCAAAGTGCCACCTCACTATTCTCTTCTGTCTGTGTTTTCTCCTGAGGTGAAACTGCTAAGGGTTCACTAACCACTTCTGTTTACTGCTCTGTTGCCACGCTTGTCCTAAAGGAGCGTTTTGCCTCTTCTTGGCTTGACCCCGTGTGGTGGTTTGGGCTCTTTCTACGGGGCCTTGTCCCAGCTGCAGATCCGCCTGTGGCCGTGAGCAGAGCAGGCATTCGGTGCCCAGGACGAGGCGAGATTTGTACCTCAGGCCTGCTCTCTGGCGTGCATACCGTCGATGGCCAAGGCAGTGGGTTCACGAAGCTCTGCCAGTAAAGAGCTTCCCTCCCTGGGGGGTGGGGGGGGCGGGGGGGTGGTGGTGGTTATCTGAGGCAGATCTCAGAGGATCGGGCTGCTGGTGGATCTGTGAGGGGGAGATAGCATGGTAATAGCTGAAGATCACTGCACTTTAAGTGGCCTCTAGAAGAGGAGGTTTTTGCCACCATTTGAAGAAGTCTGCACTTCTGAAGTCTGAATGGAGGCTTGGATGGCTTCCTGAGACAGCACTGGTGCAGGGGGGCTCCTCGGGAGATCTGTCGTCACCCTCATTGCCTGGCCAGACGAAACCCTGATGGAGGGACACGGGGACCAGCGTGGTGTGGGAGGTTCTCAAACCCGGGCTGCCGGGCCCCGCAGAGGGCACCGAAGGGGACTCAGACAATATGCACAGCGAGGGAACACAGGGCCTCTGGTTCACTGCCAGGATTGCTTTGAGAGCTTGAAGTGTTATGAAAGTTTTCAGGGCACTAGGGTGGGCTGGGTTCTGTTTGGGCTTGACTTCGCGCCCTGCCCTACAGCCAGTCAGCCCCCCAGGGAGTGTTGGGCTTGGCCGGGAACTGAGGAGGGAGAGGGTGCTGGCTTTTGTGTGGGGCCGCCGCGGGGCTGGGGTGGGACGCTTACTCTTCCTAGGGAGACCCTCTGTGCCGAGGCTGCTCCAACCCGGCTCTTGACTTCCAGATGCTGAAGTTCCGAACCATCCGTGGGGGCCTGAGGCTCCTGGGGATCCGCCGAGCCTCCACTGCCCCTGCTGCCTCCCCACACGTCCGGCGCCTGGAGTACAAGCCCATCAAGAAGGTCATGGTGGCCAACAGAGGTGAGTGCCCTTGGGCCCAGTGAGAGGAGCCCAGCACAGCCTTAGCGTCCCTCTTCTGCCCTTGCCCTGTACACCAGCTCCCCGCCCGCCTCTGCTTCTGTAAGGACCCAGGAATCTAATGTCTTGGCCTGTTGCCCCTTTCCTCCAAGGTGAGATTGCCATCCGTGTGTTCCGGGCCTGCACGGAGCTGGGCATCCGCACCGTGGCTGTCTACTCGGAGCAGGACACAGGCCAGATGCACCGGCAGAAAGCAGATGAAGCCTACCTCATCGGCCGCGGCCTCGCCCCGGTGCAGGCCTATCTGCACATCCCAGACATCATCAAGGTGGCCAAGGTGAGCCGGGTTGGGCCTGGACCCCGTGCCTTCCCCATGCTGGGCCCGGGCCCCAAGCCAGCCCACAGTAAGTGCTGTGAATAGGTGAATGGGTGAATGAATGAGTGAATGGAACGAGTGAGGTGGGGGCAGGTATGGGAGCCACAGGGTTTGGTCTGGGCTTGTGTGAAGGAATCTGAGAGATGCCTCATTCCTCTGATCCCTCCTGCCCCCAGGAAAACAATGTAGACGCGGTGCACCCTGGCTACGGGTTCCTGTCAGAGCGCGCGGACTTCGCCCAGGCCTGCCAGGATGCCGGGGTTCGGTTCATTGGGCCGAGCCCTGAGGTCGTCCGCAAGATGGGAGATAAGGTGGAGGCCCGGGCCATCGCCATCAATGCAGGTGCATATGGCGGACGAGCCACTGGGGGCCGTACGGCTCCTCAAGAGGGGCTGTCTGAGGAGGGGGCTGGCGGGTTTGGGCAGGGAGGACCCACATGCCTGTCTTCCAACAGGTGTCCCCGTGGTCCCTGGTACCGACGCCCCCATCACCTCCCTGCACGAGGCCCATGAGTTCTCCAACACCTACGGCTTCCCCATTATCTTCAAGGCCGCCTACGGGGGCGGGGGACGTGGCATGAGGGTCGTGCACAGCTATGAGGTGAGCAGAAGCCCAGGGCTGGGAGCAGAGCAGGGAGCCCCGTCAGGCCGTGAGGCCACCCATAGAGCAGACCCTGGGGTTCTGAGAAGGGGGTGGTCCTGCAGAAGGTGAGACAGAGCTTCAGGGCCCCATGTCTGCTCGCCTTGCCTGCCCTCTTAGGAGCTGGAGGAAAACTACAACCGGGCCTACTCGGAGGCTCTGGCTGCCTTTGGGAATGGGGCACTGTTTGTGGAGAAGTTCATTGAGAAGCCACGCCACATCGAGGTGCAGATCCTGGGTGAGTGGGGGCATTTGTGGGGCCACAGCACAAGGCAGGAGTGGAGCAGGCCTGATCCTTCTGGGCTCACGACGGCTGGCCTCCAGGAGCCGTCCCTCCGGAAGACCCTTCCCCAGGAAGGGCTCAGGCCTTGGCCGTGGCGGTTTCCCTCCTGGCTGCCCCCTACCGCTGGGAGCAAGCGTTGATTGGCCGCGGTAGTTGTGTGGGGGCTGGGGGTGTTCACGAAGTGTTTTGGTCCCTGGAGAGGCTGAGGCCGGTTTACCTTTCACCGCAGGAGACCAGTACGGGAACATTTTGCACCTGTACGAGCGAGACTGTTCCATCCAGCGGCGGCACCAGAAAGTGGTTGAGATTGCTCCTGCTGCCCACCTGGACCCCCAGCTTCGGACCCGACTCACCAGTGACTCTGTCAAACTTGCTAAGCAGGTGAAAGGCGGGGGCCTTCAGGAACAGTCTCCCATGTGGAGACAAGGAGCCTGTTCCTATAGGCTCCCTCTGAGCTGCTGCCGGCTTAAGCCTCATGGCCAGTGGTCACTGTCCAGATGTGGACAGTCTGCCAGGGAGCTAGGAGGTCCAGAGTGACTGGCTCTGGGAGGGAGGGGGGAGGACCATCTTGGAGGGGTAAGGGCTGACGTAGCATCCTCGGGTCCTCCCTGTGTGAGAGCAGAGGTGTCAGGCCCGGGCCCAGAGGCCAAGCCTAGAGTCCAGAAAGGCTGAGAAGAAGGAGGGAAAGAGGCCACTGGCCACACCCTCTGCACAAATCGAGCTTCTGCGTGGCACCAACTAACCCCTGGAATAAAAGGCATGAGATCCAGTGGTTTCTGTCAGGATTAAGAAGCATTATTAAGGCATTTCTTCCATTCATTCTTGACCGTCCCCTGCATCACATTTGTTGCCACCCATGGAATTCTCAGATCCTCCTTCTGCTAATCTTTGCTCTACTGGGTCATGGAGGCGGCTCCCCCAGCAGTGACCTGCCCCGCTAGGCCTGCCCGGGAGAGCACCCACCCGGGCCAGGCCTTAGCAGGGGTCCTGCTGTCTGTTGTTCTGCCCCCTCCCGCCCCCAGAGTCCAGGCATCCCGCCCCCACTTCCGCCTCCCCTTCCCAGGGCCAAGTGGGAACATCTCACACCTGCCTTCCCCAGCACCCCGGCGGGCCTTGGTCCTGCTCTCCCTCTCAGAGTAGTGCTCTCTCAGACCTCTCAGGAGGCAGATGATTCCAGAGCCTTCCCCAGCTGAAAGACAGGGTTGGTGCTCTGCAGAGAGGCTTCAGCCACAGTTAATATGAGGCATTGATTAGGATCTAATTTAGAGTTGTCATTTGGGTTACTTCATATGAGGAGTAATCTTACCTGGAGTTGGGTCTAATTTATCGGCTCAGGCCATGTATCATGGTATAATAGATTTGAGGGAACTGACTGAAGTCTACTATGTGGTTCTGGGAGGACCAGAGAGAGACCGGTTGAATGAGGGTTGAATTTTGCATTAGACTCATCAGTGTTGGTTGTCTCAGGTGGCATCTCTTTGGGTTGTGGCCAGAGGTGGGGACGAGTAGAGCAGAGGGGAACTTTCTGAAAACCCTTTAAGAACGAGAAGGCCCTGCACAGGCCGGGCTATGCGTGGCGGGGCCTGTCCGCCGGGGAGAGGGCACTGATTGATTCTGGATCCGGTGCTGCTTCTGATGTCTCGCCCAGACAAGCCGGCCGAAGCTGGCAGAGGCTTGGCGGAGCCCTGGGGAGACATCCGGGCAGGGGTCCGGGCCCTGGGTTGGCGGTGCTCACCCAGGGTTGGGGGGGGGTGGGTGGGAGGGGCGGCAGGGCTGGTGGGCTGCCCGCCATCTCTTGGGGCGGGGTCTGCCTCAGTCTGCTCTTTCGGAACCAGCCCAGTGGCCGCGTCTGAGCCGGGGTGGCCGGCAGGCCCCCGTCGGTCGGGCCCTGCTGATGCGGCCACTCCACAGGTGGGCTACGAGAATGCGGGCACCGTGGAGTTCCTGGTGGACAAGCACGGCAAGCACTACTTCATCGAGGTCAACTCCCGCCTGCAGGTGGAGCACACCGTCACCGAAGAGATCACTGAGTGAGTGGGGCAGGGGGGAGTGGGGGTGCGGCCTCTGGGTTTCCTACAAAATCCACAGCAGGCGGCTGCTGGGGAGCTCAGCTCACTGTCCACTGTGGTAGAGAGCAGCTGGCGATCTGGGCACTTACTCTTTACAAAAAATATTACTAGCGAGCACTACATGCTGGGGCGCTGGCGGGGGCTCAGCCGGTTAAGCGTTCGACTTCGGCTCAGGTCATGATCTCACAGTTTGGGAGTTCGAGCCCTGCATTGGGCCCTTTGCTGTCGGCTCAGAGCCTGCTTTGGATCCTCTGTCTCCCTCTCTCTCTGCCCCTCCTCCACTCGCTCTCTCAAAAATAAATAAACATTAAGGAAAAAAAAAAGTACTACATGCTTATCGTAAGAATTGAGGAGCAAATAAAAAAAATATGGAGAACTACTCCCCCCCCCCCCCCCCCCCCGCCTCCCCAGAACTGGGATGTGAGGAGGCTCAGGCCACGGGGAGGCTGGAGGAAGCTCTGGATTTCAGGTGAAGAGCTGGGGACTCAGGTCAAGAAAGTGGCCGGCCCAGCGCGGCATTGCCTGTGCCCACGCTACATCCCGTGGTTTTGTTCCACCTGTATGTATTTTACTAGATAAATAGTTAGACACAACTGAGATGCTTTGGGCAGAATTTCTATTCTACTTTTATTTTTATTTAAAAAAAATGTTTTTAAGTTTATTTATTTATTTTGAGAGACAGAGAATGTGTGATCAGGAGAGGGGCAGAGAGAGGGAGAAAGAGAGTCCCAAGCAGGCTCTGCACTATCAGTGCAGAGCCCCACGTGGGGCTCGATCCCACAAACCGTGAGATCATGACCCGAGCCAAAATCGAGAGTCGGACGGATGCTCAACCGACTGAGTCCCCCAGGCCCCCCTCTTCTACTTTTAATATTGTTGAAAGCACTCTCCAGGTCAGTATTCGTTGTAATACTTTACATATGTGTGTATCATAACTTATGTACATAGCCCTCTGTTACTAGATGTCATCTCTGGGTTTTGTGGCTTATAAGGGTAGTCAGTTAATGTTCTTTGCACCTAAATCTTTCCCTTCCTCTGTGAAGAGGTCTGGGGATAAACATTCTCGGTGTGGTTACCTGAGCAAAGCCTAATCAGCCTTCCAGATTGCTTGTCTCAGTTTGTCTTCCCACAAGCAAAGAGTATGGACATTTTAAAAATCTGCCCATTTTACAAACAATTCCGTTGTTTCAAGATACATATTTTGAGCTCTTCAAGTGTTAAGCCCTGGCTGTGGGCCAGTCCATCTCACCCTGGGACTTTCCTGACAGTTTGTTGCTTCCCTGACCTCTGACCCCACCTGACATTGAGGATGCTGTGGGGCACCTGCCTTTGCCCAGCAGGTGCTCAGAGGCCCCCAGACTCCTTGCTCCCTTGAGGTAAATCCTGAGTTGAGGTGGATGCTCCAGCTTCAGATTCTCGCTCCATGAGACTTTGCCCAGTTGTGCCACTAAAACTTCTCATCAGCCTTGAGCCTGCTGCAAGCCTGGTCTGTTAAGGGTGGGGGTCGATGCTTGCTCCGGAGTAGAGGTTTTGTGTCAGACAGACACAGAGCAGGGCACAGGTTCCTTCCAGGTCACTGGCTGCATAGAGCTTGGGCGAGCTGCAGCCTCTCTGACCCTCAGGCTCCTCCTCTGATGGAAATGACAGCCTCTCAGAGCGTCATTGTGGAGATCAAGCTTGAAAAGAGCACCCAGCCTTAAGTCCCTGGCGTGTGGACGTGGTGATGCATGGTAATCACCGTCACTACTATGAAGTGCTTTAGTAGGAAATACAAAACACTGAGGAAAATCTGCCAGTGTAGTTTCCAGCCTGTCCTTACCACAAGCTTCAGTGACAATAAATTTAAAACCTTGAGTTTTTTTTTTTTTTTTTTTAAACAGCTGTTCCTCTTGGATTTGTTGCTGTCCTTAGGAGCATGGCAGTCAGTGAGGCTGAGCTTATAAAATCATGCACATTTGGAGAGTTTTGTACACTAACGTCTCCTTCAGGGCGGGGTCTGGAGCTAAGCCCAGCTGCGACCCTGGTCCTGGAAGGGCGGTGTCCTCACCCCGGCACCTGCCCACCCGCCCACCTGCCCACGCGGACTCTCTCAACAGCTTCGGCAAGCCTGGCCCTCACAACCCTGTTCCCTTGCAAACTGCCCCCCACCTTCGCCACGGTGTAGCACATGCCGCTCTGGGTGCAGCGTCCGAGGCTTCAAATCCAGCTTGAACCGGGGAGGGTTTGGGGGAAGGCAGGAGGACAGAGAGACCCCAGGGCAAAAGGGCCGAGTGTGGGGAGGGGTTGTTTGGTGGGAGTACAAGAGCAGGCAGATGCAAATCTTTCCATTGGCCCCTCTCTAGCTGCCACCTTCTCCTTGCTCAGACTGCACAGGGCCACCGGTGGGCAGTGGGCGGTGGGCAGTGGGCAGCGGCTGCTGGTCTGGTTGGGAGGAACTGACTGCCCCAGCTGGTGAAGGGGTGGGACAGGGAGGGGTGGGGCGAGGCCGGCCTGTGGCTGTGGGCACCACCCCCCAGCCTCCCCCCCCCCCCCCCGCCCCCGCCCCGTCCATCCCCTGCCTCACGCTCCCCTCCTCCCTGCCCCCCTGCAGTGTGGACCTGGTCCATGCCCAGATCCACGTGGCCGAGGGCCGGAGCCTGCCCGACCTGGGCCTGCGGCAGGAGAACATCCGTATCAACGGCTGTGCCATTCAGTGCCGGGTCACCACCGAGGACCCCGCGCGCAGCTTCCAGCCAGATACTGGCCGCATCGAGGTACGCCAGCGCCTGATGGAGCACAGCCTGGTCTCAGTCTGGACGAGAAGACCCTCCTGTGGGCCTGGCCAGGAGGGAAGACCCCAACTTGGGTTGGCTTAGGGCACAGGGGAACCAGGTGCTGTCCAAGAGTCAGGCAGAGCATTCTGGGGGCAGCGGGGACTGTCATGAGTGCAGACTAAGGAGCCAGTGAGTGAACAGGAGGCAGACCAGCTGTGTGGAGCCAAAGGTAGGGTCCCCAGAAACAAAGCCCAGGCCCTTGACTTTGGCTTCTTAAAAGAGCCCAGAGACAGAGTGGTGGCCTCTGTCCTGACTTCAGTCTGAGGGAGTGTGATTGGCAGGGTAGGACCCAGGGGTCACCGCAAAGGATCAGGGCCCAGATGTCCCAGTGGTGGGGACCAGCTGAGCAAGGGGCCCGTTAAGGCTGAGTGAGGGAGTCGGGAGATGGTGCAGGGCAAGGAGGAGGCAGGCTCGCTCGGGGCTGCCAGGGACTGGGTGGGCGGACGAGGGGGGCCCTGCCGTGCCTCCGCCCGTGGGAATATCTCCTGTACCTCCTCTCTTTTCTCAGCACAGACAGCCCTCCCTCCCGCCACCCCGCCCCCACTCCCAACCGCTGGGCCTGCTTGGGGCAGGAGCCCTCTGACCTGCTGGGGCACCTGTTCCCTGGCCCTCTATCTCACACTGCCTAAGGATACTTCTGGAACCTGCGTGTCAGCAGCGCTGCCACCAGCTCTGCTGGTCTGCTGCCTCCCCATCTGGTCTGAGCCTCCGAGAAAGCAGGACATGTGCGGGAAGCCAGGTTCTGCTCCGGGATCCAGGGAGAAGGCCAGGATGATTTTGAGATGGGTCCTGGGCTTCTGAGAAAGCAGCGATGTGGGGAGGGAAGGAGCTCTCTGGACTTGGAAAGTTGTGGTGTTGTAGGCTTGAGGCAGGGGACTGCCACTGGAGTCCCATTTCTGGAGCAATCCAAGCCATAGGTGGGGGCGAGCCCTGAGGCTGGAGTGCCGCCCAGCGGGCGGGCCCCCGACTGCCTGCCCTCAGTGGGGAAGGGGCAGCCCTGTGACACGCCGCTGCCTCCCCCCGTCCCCTCCGAGGCCTGACTCCTCTGAGGCTGGTTCACCACAGAATATTTTTAGCTGACGGTTCCTGCTCACAGCTGAGTGTTCACCCTTAAATATTTTATTAAGTTCCTTTTTATCGAACACAGGCCTGTGTCCCTTAGAAGCGGAAACATGGTGCAATGGGTGTCCCAAGCCCCCTGGGCTGTCCCTCCCACTCCTTCCTCACCCGTGCTCATGGGGTCCCCTGTCCCAGGTGTCTACTCTCCCTGCAGAAACTCCTCCCTGTCCCCATCACGGATGTGCTTGTGTGCACTGGTTACCCCAGACACCCTGAACCTCTGTCCCCCCAGGACCCTGTCTCCGTCTGTTGATTTGAAACCTCCATCCCCCGTCCACGAGTCTGCCTCCGTGACCCGTCCTTCTCTGCCCTGCTTTCCTGTCTGGGCACGCAAGCCCGCACCAGCTTTCCTGCAAACTCACGTACAGTCCTTTCTCTGAGTATTTCCTGTCTGCCTGCCCGGTCCTCTGCCGCCTCTCTCTCTCCCTCCCATTCTCCCCTTTCGGAAGGAAGAGAAACTGACGGGGGCGGGGGGGGGGGGGCACTGAGGCCTTCCCCATCACTTTACTGTATATGTTAAAACAAAAACCCCTTGGCCTGCCTTCTCTCTGTCCCTGGGCTCTTATCCTACAGCGTCCCGGTCAACAGTCTGTATTTCCTTGTTTGTCCGTTCCCTCGCCCAGCAAGCTGGGAGCCCCCTGTGAGCAGGGACTCTCTTTGAGCTGTTCGCCCCGGTGCCTGGCACGTAGTGGGTGCAAACGCCTGTGGGATGAATCTGCAAGGCACGAGGGTTGGTCAGGCAGGCAGGTGGAAGGTCGATGGGATCTGGCCCCTGCCTGCCCGGGGCCCCTCTCTGCGCCCTGCTAGGCTCTGCGTCGGCCCCTGAGCACTGCACACGCGGCCCCCTACCCTCTCCTGCCCCTTCCCCTGCCGGCTCCTCTCAGGGAGAAGGAGGCCATGGCTGTGGCACCCAGAGAAGTCGGTATGCCCCTGGGTTTGCTGACGGGAGTGAGGCAGAACTTCGCAAGCCAGAGTTGGGGCTAACCCGCGGTGCTCTGGTACCGGTCCCAGTGCCCTGCCACACCCATGCTTGTCCAGCCTGGGCTGGGGGCCACATCTTGACTCCCCCTTCCGACCCAGGTCCTGACTTCTGCCCGCAGGTGTTCCGGAGCGGAGAGGGCATGGGCATCCGCCTCGATAATGCATCTGCCTTCCAAGGAGCTGTCATCTCCCCGCATTATGATTCCCTGCTGGTCAAAGTCATTGCCCATGGCAAAGACCACCCCACGGCTGCCACCAAGATGAGCAGAGCCCTTGCTGAGTTCCGAGTCCGAGGTGTAAAGGTGAGAGGCTGTGGGCCCTGCCTGCCTTCTGGTCGCTCACAGTCCTTGGCTGCACGTGGACTCTCCTGGCTGCTCTACCATTGCTGGGAGTGGGCCTGGGCACCAGGTTTCTCAGATGCTTAGGGGGGCACTGGCCCTTGGCCAAAGGTGAGAGTCTTGCTCTGGGGAGCCCCACACTCCTTCCTGCCCCTCTTAGGTGAGATCCCTTGGAGTGTGTGTTCCGTCCACAAATTACAGGCCTCCCTTCTGGAAATTCTGATCCCACAGGTTTAGGTGGGGGCCTCAGAGCCTGCGTTTTGAACGAGCTTTCCAGGTAATTCTTAATTCCAGGATAGCGCTGGGTGAGAGCACAAGCCTGTGTGGATGAGGTCGCTTTGCATAAAGTGAGACCCCCGTCTGCCCTCACTCCCCTCTTCCCCTTGCCTGGCACATGCGTCGTGTCGGGTGCTTTAGTAGGGATGGCCGGGAAAGGGAGACTGCAGCGGGAGGCACGAGCAGGGAGACCTGGCCCCACAGAGGGAGACCAGGGTTCCCCCGCTGCAGGGGGCTCATGGCGCAGGTGCCAGGCAAGGACCCGAAATGCTCGTTGGCCTCTTGGTTACCTGTGTCTGTGGCTAGAGATGAAATCACAGCCACGTACCGTCTTGTCCTTGAGGCCAGCGCTGCTGACATGTCCGTGGGCATCCCCCGGGCAGATGCTGCCAGTAGACACTGCGGGAAGAAAGGCTCTGCCCTCAGTGGGTCGTGCCGCTCGGTGCGGCTCCTGGGACTCCGGAGGGAGGCGCCCGGTGCAGAGGACGCCCTCCCTGGCTTGCCGTGCACGGTGGCGGTGGCGGGCGGGGGGGACATGCTGGGGCCCTGGCTGGCGGCCCCCCCCCCCCCCCCCGTGTCGCCTTCTCCTCTTGGCTGCCGCCGGGACTGCCTGGGCTCCGGGCTCCACTGGAGGTGTCAGGCCACGTAGGCAGCCCTGTCCTCTCTTGGTGCCCTGTGACAGCCCTCTCAGCTGTGGCAGCGGCCCCGGCGGGTGCGGTAGCCTTTCGAGAAAGCTCCTGGGAGGGGAAGAGGGAGGAAGGGAGACTGTGGGGCCAGTGCTTGGTCAGCTGTTTCCCCTCGGGCCCTCGGCCCACCTCAGAGGGAATGGCCTTGTTGGGGGTCTATGGGAAGCCTCGGGGCTCCTGGTCTGGGGGTGGTTTCCTGCACACGTACAGAGATGCGTTGTGACGTCATGTGTTCAAGCTGCTTCTGAGGGGTCTTGGTTTTCCCAACATGGTGTCCTGGGGCTGCTTTTGGGGCTGGGTGGCCAGCATGACCACACCATGACCCTAGTGCGGGGCCCGGCTACGCCACCCTTCGCCTGCCTGCCCATGTTGCTCTGTGTTGTCCTTATTGGTGACCCTGACTGGCCCTTGGGCCATGGGATCCTCCACCTGTCCCACAGCCTGGCAGGTTCACGAGTACCTGCTGCCTTAGAGCTCCCTGGACGAGGGAGACCAGGGCCAGGGGGCTCCCAGGGAGGAAGGTGGGAAGGCCAGCTGTGGGACACGTGTTTCTAGTTCCTTGGGGCCGCAGGGTCCTCCCCAAATGCACACCCTGGCACGTCTAAAGCCTCCCACTAACCCTGCACCTGCCACCTTGCAGCTCTCCGCTCCTTGTCCCTCTGCCACGGGCCCTTCAGCCCTGTGTCATCCCTGCCTTCTCTCCACGGCCCCCAGGAGGGCTCAGGCTCTCCCGTTCTTCTCTTTCCTTTATTTAAACCAGGGTCTCTCCCCGGCCACATCCAGGTATGTGTTCTGGGGCTGGGAGGGCAGGCACACGTGTGTGTCAACACTGTGCAAACCCACAAGTGTGTGAGCTTGGCCAGCACACGTGTGCACACACATCTTGTGCCGGTTCTCCCCAGGTGCCCACTAGAACCACGGCGGGCCACACACAGAGACACTCGTGCGCCCCTTGGTGTGTGGACCGTGGCTGCCATAGCCCAGGCACCATCACAGGCCCTGGGGTGCCTGTGCCCACCCTCCACAGTGGGGCCCAGGCACCTGCGTGCTCTCGAAGCATTTGGGTGTGCCCCGTGCAGGGTGAAGAACCACATATCTGCAAGTACTTGGGAGCACAGATCCCTCCCAGCTGTGACCGGGAGCCATGATTGTTCAGAGGCTGGCAGGGATCTCGGGCAGAGAGGAGGCAGAGCAGGGCGTGCCCCCCCAACCTGGGACTGTGGCTTCTTGGAGTGGGGCACAGAAGCAGGGCAGTGGCCCTGTGAGTGTAGGCACCCCTTGGTGTTTGCCCCTCCAGTGTCCAGTGAGGGTTTGACTCAGTCTTTCCGGACAAGCCCAGAGCAAAGCCACGGGGGAGCAGCTGAGAGCTCAGGGCCCATAGCCCTGACAGCACCTTCCAGAAGGTCTTGGGCTGATAGCAGGGCAGTGGAATTCCAAGGCTCTTCTAGTCCCTCTGGGATGATATTTTACAAATCCAGAAGCTGCCCAGGGAGATGGTGAATAAGGCTGTCACTGACGGGAGCCATGGGGGACTTTCTTAGAGTTAAGAATGTTGCCAGTTCAGGTCTCTTTGCCCTGAAAGGCTGTGCCATGTCCCCCGGGGCCCCTGTTGCCACTGGGTATTGTGACATCCATGCCTCCATGAGGATGTCACGTCTTGTCCGCGTCCTGCCAGGGAGGAGCGTTCTGTCCTTACAGATAGAAGAACAGGGTGCAGAGGGCTCAGGCATAGTCCCCCACCCACCAGCTGTCTAGAGGCTGGGTCTAGAGGCTGGGACAGGTGGCACCAGATCCCAGCACTCCGCTATCAGGCGGATGAGGCTCGGGCCGTTTGGGCCGCCTCCGCGGGGCTGGCAGCCCCAGGCCTGACCCTGTTGTGTCCGTGTGCCTCTACTGGCCCACATGTTCCCCCTCCCCTCAGGAGCCTAGCAGGACAAGACAAGGCTAGCACTGAGGTGTACCCAACAATTTTATTATAAAGAAAAACAAGACTCCTGCTTGGTTGGTGCAGCCCCTGCTTCAGTGGCTGTGAGCACCTGTCAGTGGAACGCAGGTCTGGAGGCCAAAACCAGGGAAAGGGCCCCCTGCCTGGCCAAGCACAGAGGAGGCCTGAGGTACCAAGGGTAAAATCAGGAGGGACTCCCAGGCAGTGCCGACCCAACTAGGCCCGGCAGCTGCCCGCCCCACACCCTCTGCCCCTTCCCCAGCCCGCCCTGGGCCGACTCCCTTCCCATCACACCACACTCTCTTCCAGCTGCTCCGTGCTGCCCCCCACCCCCCGGCACCCTGCCCCGAGCAGCCCCCCATGCACAGAGTGGCTCCGTCGGGCCCAGGCTCCTCCGAGGCGCCTGGCATAACCGTAGCACCCGCCAGCATCCCCCAGGTCCAGGGAGCAGCTGCGCTGGGGCCGAGGCGGTGGGCTCCGTGGTGGGTGGGCCTTGGGTGTGGGGCTGGGGCCTCCATTGGTCTGGGATTGGACGTGGCTAAGCTTGAGGGGGAGGCGGCCATTCCCGGCCCCCCGGCCCCGAACCAGCAAGGCCACGGTGAAGACCAGTAAGGCAGCCACCAGCACACCCCCCACGGCCACGGTCAGGGTCCCGCCCAGCACGTGGGCCTGCAGGGCGTGGCACAGGGGCGCAGCCGGTAGCGTGGAGAAACGGGCACAGCCCAGCAGCCGGGTGGCTGTGAGGTCGGAAGGCCCAGCGGCAGGTGACAGGGCCAGCAGGCAGAGGTCATAGTCGGCACCAGGGACTAGGTGCTTCAGCAGGAAGTGGTGGCTGGAGGCCGGGACAATCCTATGGGCAAGGGTGGGTGGTCAGAGCCCAGGTCCAGGCTCTGACCCCAGCCCCCAGCCCCACATGGCCTCAAAGGCCCCTTCACCACCCGCCACCCACCCGCACTGCATGCTCCTGAGTCCCAGCTCTGAACACTCCCCTCCCCTAGGACCACATGGGCCTTGTTTGTTTACTGAAGAAGGCAGAGAAACCAAGACAGGCATGCATTTTTGCAATTGGGGACAGTGCAAGGGGACAGACAGGCATGTGTGCTGATGCACAAGCCCAGGGCAAGGCAAGGAGGTGGTGGAGAATCACATCGCCAGAGCCCGAAATAACACATGTGCAGCCCAGGCTTGTGTGCTTGAACAGAGACCAAACCCCGGGAAGCCTGTACTCGCTCAGCCACACCGAGAGACTTCTCTTGGGGCACTCCCCCTCTCCCTGGTGCCTGCCCCTCCCCTCCCTCTGCATCCCGCCCCCCGCCCCCCCCCAGAAGCTTAGGAGGGGTGTGTGAAAGCTGGTGAGTGCTGAAGGGGTGGAGAGGGGCTCAGAGGGCAGCCGGGAGCCAAGCTGGGGCTGTGGGCAGCAAAGCGCATCCTCACCGGTAGATGAGGGTCTCATCTTCACTGCTGTTATACTGGATTTGGAACATCCACACAGGGTCGGCTGGCCGCCCTGGCCCCCAGCTCACCAGCCCTGAGGTTGCAGTCACCTCTGTCACCTGCACAGCTGGCTCAGACTCCAGTGTCCCCTCGCCCTCGGCAGCAGTGCGGGCCGAGGCGGCAATGTCCGAGGGCCCTGGGCGGCCCCCCTCAGCGCTGCCATTCCCGCCGTGGGGCAAGGCCAGCACCCGTAGCTCCACACGGGCTGTGGCCTCCCCGGCAGGGTTGGTAGCAATGCAGGTGTAGCCCCCTGCGTCCCCAGAGCCCGTCACCCCGATCTCCAGGGTCCCGTTGGGGAAAGCCCGGGCTCGGGAGGAGTTGCCAACCAGGCGGTCATCAGGGCCGACCCAGTGCATGGTGGGCGCAGGGTCACCGAGGGCCCGGCATCTCAGAGTGGCCCGCTGGCCCTCCAGCACCCAGAGGCGCTGCGTGTGGCGGGCGATGAGGGGCGGCTCGCAGGAGAACTCCCCCTCGGGCACTGCCCAGAAGTAGCGGCCGGCCAGGCCTGGAGGGGAGGCGCACGTCTCCAGGTCGTCGGGCCGGGCCAGCCTCCGCAGCCACAGCAGCTCGCAGTTGCAGTGCAGGGGGTTCCCGCTGAAGCTCAGCACCAGGGGGGCAGGTGAGGCCTCCGCGTCGCGCCCCCGGGAAAAGAGCGGGTCTGGTGCCAGCGTGGCCAGGCGGTTGGAGGTGAGGTCGAGACGGGAGAGCTGGCTGAGCTGGGCGAAGGCGCCCGGGGGCAGTGCGTCGATGAGGTTGTGGTCCAGGTTGAGCGTGTGCAGGGCAGGCATGGCACCGATGCCGGCCCAGGGCACCTGCCGCAGGTTGTTGTAGGACAAGTCGAGGTCCTCCAGGCTGTCCAGGAAGTCGTCGAAGGCCCCGGGCGAGATTCGGCCCAGCTGGTTGCCACTGAGGATGAGGTGCTGCAGGTTGACGGGGCCCCGCAGGCTGCCGGTGCCCAGCTCAACCAACCTGTTCCCGTCCAGATGCAGGGAACGTAGGCTCTCCAGGTCCCCAAAAGCGCGGGCCCCAATGCGGGTGATGGCATTCCGGGAAAGCGTCAGGTCCACCAGCCCTGTCATGTTCCGGAAGTCCGGTGGCCCCAAGGCCTGGATGAAGTTGTCAGCCAGCCGCAGCTCCACGGTGCGGCGGTCCACGTTGGGTGGCACGAACAGCAGGCCTCGGTGGGCACAGAGGGTGCTGAGTGATTCGGACAGGTTCTGGCAGACACAGGGCAGTGGGCAGGCGGCCGCTCCACTGGCCAGCAGCAGCAGCAGGAGTGGCGGGGCCATGGTGAGCGCCCTGTAGGGAAGGGCCACAGCCCAGGCACAGGTGGGGCTGGTGCAGGTGCCCACTGTGCCCCGGGGCCCGGTCCCCAGGGCCAGCTTCTGGAGCCTGGTCTGGGTGGGGATCAGGGTCAGAGGCCCACAGGGCCCCCCAGGGATGAAAGAAGGCTGGGGCCTGCCAGGCCCCCCACAACAAAGGTCACATTTCCCAACCAGGTAGGGGGGTCCTGGCCTTGGGGATGAGGTGCAGCATGAGGCAGGAAGCGGAGGTGGGCACTAGAGCAGGGAGGGTCCCGGAACTTCCTTTCTCTGGCGTCTCCAGGAATCGCCAGCCCCCTCCCTCCGCACCATCCCTCTCCCTCCAGGGAAGACACCCCCCCCTCCAAGCCCCTCCCTTGGCCCCGCGCCCCTCCCTGGCCAGCCACTGCTGTTGTGCCCCGCAGCCCCCCTCACCTGGTGTCTAGCTCAGGGGGAGCGGGCCGGCCTCCCCGTGGGCCTGGCCAGCCCCCGCCGACTCCAGGCGGCTCTCCCGCGGGGGCGAGGCCAGGGGCTGACCGGCCGCCCGCCGCGCGCCCTCCAGCCCATGGCGCTCGGGCCCGCGGCCCCGGCTCACTCGGTTCCCGGCACCTTTTCCCGGCGGCTCCCGGCGGCGGCGGCGGCGGCGGCGGCGGCGGCGGCGGCGGCGAAGACAGGCAGGCGGGTGCGCGCCGGCGAGCGCGCGCTCCGCGGACACGCACGTGGAGGGCGGACGGGGAGGGGCGCACGGGGATCCACCCGGGCCGGCTGGCTCCCGAGGTCACGGGGACACGCGGCCACTGCAGCGCCCACGGGTGGCTCCCGGTCACGCCCGAGGCCCGGGCCGGCGCGGGCCCGCCGCGCAGTCCCCCGGCGCTGCCGCAGCGCACTCACCCTGGCACGGGCGCGCGCGCCCCCGGCCACCCTGGCGCCCCGGCATCCTGCACCGCACGGGCGCCCGCCGCCGCTGCGCGAACCGTCACTCTGCAGGCAGCCAGACAAAGCGCCAGCTCGCGGGCCCCTTCACCATCTCCCGGAGACGGGAGCCTTTGTCACATGTCGCTGGGCACCCTCCCCAACACACCCACACATGCCCACACACCCACACATCCCCGCACCCACAGGCAGGGCCGGGCGCAAAGCCGCACTGTTGTTGGGACCCTCACAGACACACGCTGAAGGTCACAACCGTTCTGCATCACCGAGTCACGTGGAGGGTCCCCAACAGGCACGGGGCCGGGAGTGGGGGTGAGGGGCTGGGGCGACACCCCCGGCAGGCCTGCCGCGGGGTGGGGCGGAGAGGGCTCGGCCTCCCGGCTGGCGCCGTGCCCCGCCCCTCCCTCCCTTTCCTGGGCTCCCCGCCCCGCCCGGCATGCTCGGGAGCCAACCGGTCTCCGCCTCCGGCCCGATTGGTCTGCGCTACGCCGTTTCCCAGCAGGCCGGCGGTGGCACGCTGTTTGAAGCTGTGCGTCAGTGGTCCTCGCCGAGCCGGCAGCCCCTCCTTCCCCCTTCTGCCCCTGCCGGGCCGTTTTCCTGGGAGAGCGGCCCACGGTGAGCTCGTCCCAGCTGAGGAAGGGCTCCCGGTGGGGGAGAGTTTCCGGCTTCCTGCCACCCATAGCCGCGGCTTGAGTGGGAGCACTGAGTGCTCGAACCAGGCTGGGCACTCTGGTCCTTCGGGAAACCAGGCAAGTCGCCACTTCCTCCACGTATCTCCTAGTTCTCGGGCTACCCGGGCACCCCCCACGCGTATCCCTTTCCCTTGTCTCCAGACATGGTTCCCCAGGGGGTGGCAGCCACCTCCCCCTCCCCCCCCCCCCCCCCCCCCCCGGGAAACACGGAATTCTGATTCTGCCTGGTAAAGTAGGTAACCTTGGGCAAGTTATTGTAACCACTGACACACTACTCATCTAGGCCAAGGGGGTATTAATTGCATGTACTTCTGTACCTCATAGGGCTGACAGGAGAAAGGATGTGGCCTGTGGGGGGTGTAGCCACCTGGTAACTGGAAGCCCTTCCTACATGTCGCCACTCCCAGGGCCTCAGTTACTGCACTTGTAAAAGGAAGGCACTGGATTCTAGCCCAGGTCAACTGATGCTCTGTAGCATTCGTATTTATGTTCCTCTTTTCCCCTTCAAAAATGTTTTCATTCCTTAAGTGTACAAGCATACTAGCATCCATCACAAGCCACTCTGTGCTGGGAGCCGGGGTACATAAGGAACCAGATGGGCCTAGTTCCTGCCCCCGTGGAGCTCACAGCATAGGGGGTCACATGACGTCTCCCCCAAAATTAAAAGGAGGAGGGGCCTGCAAATGGGAAGTGTTAAGGTGGAACAGGGTAGGTCTCTGAGGATCCCTCCCACCCCTATGTGGTTCTAGGTTCTTTAGATGATTTAATCGGTTTTATCTTCTCAAATGCCGTGCTTTGGTCCAGTTGAAATGTCCCCATTCCTTTAGGAGAGACAGGGACTAGCCTCAGACAGACTGATAGATCTGTCACATGAGACAGGCCCAAGGCAATGTTGGCTGGGTCCTGCTCTGCAATTCCTGTGGGGGAGGCACCCTTCCCACCTGAGGCTCCAGGTGATAGGAATGCTAGGTCAGATAGGCAGAATTTCTCAAGAGTAGCAACAGGGCCCAGCAACCCATGCTGGGCCTGGAGTCCCCACTGAAGTTGCCAACAGAGGTCATGAATGAGTGACACAGAGATGCTTTATCTGAAGTGACAGCCATGTGGGCACAGGCACGTGGACACTGGGATTCCACCCATGGGCTGGCAGTCCTGGGACATCTCTCAGTGCTGGCTCCTAGGCCCCAGGTGGCCCCTAGGTTGGACTTGCCCAGCTCCAGCTTCATGTTGTTCCCCAGCAGTTTAATGAGCAGAAATGAGGGCCCTTGTGCACAAAGCATGTGGACATATACCTCAGCACCCCTGCCCTCAAAATGGTCCCAGGTGTATGAAGAATGGAGACAAGTAAAAGCTGAGGACAAGAGAGGTGTTTTCCGACAGCCGATCCCACAGAAGCCTACTATTAAGGGGAGGGTCCAGCTCTGTTGTGAGGGTGGGAGGTACAGATGAAGGCCGTCAAGTTCAGACTTCCAGGAAGAGCTTACCGGGCAGGTGTAAAGGGGTGGAGGCATGAGAGCACAAGGCAAGTTTGGTGTGGCTGGAGGTGGCCGGTACTTGGAAACCTGGCAGAAGGCATGGCCTGGAGACCAGGGGTCACAGAGTCTAGAGATGGCCATGGTAGAGCTGTCTCTCTTGACCTGGTGACACAGGGGTGGGTGTTGAGGGTGACGGAGTGCAGGTTTTAGTAACTGGGTGCACAGTGAGGCGTGCAGCAGAAGGCAGAGGGGACTGGGTGAGGGAAGCCGACTTTGGACTTGATGAGCTTGTGTGAGGGCCACACAAGGAGAGGTGCCCAGGAGGGATTTCCGCTTTAGGGTCTTGGCTCTGGAGCTGGAAGCCCAGGATGAGGCCACCCAGGGAGTGTCCTGTATGAGAAGAGGCCCAGTGACAGCTCTGAGAACTCCATCCTGCAGGGGTGAGAGGAGCCCCCAGTGGGGACTGGGGAGGAGAAGGAGAGCAAGAGGTCTTGGAAGCCCAGGGCAAGAATGTCCAGGTGGGAGCTGTTAGCAAGCGAAGGGTGGGAAAGGGCCCACGGGAGTTAGCCAGAAGGATGGCCCTCAGTGAGGATACCAAAGTGTAGCTGTTGGGGTGGTAGAGGAGGGGCTGGCAAAGGTAGGGACATGTTTCAAGAAGCATGGCTGCATAATATGTCATGGTGCTATGAGAAAGGCCTGACCTGTTTTCTAGAGTGTGTGGTGGGAAGGTGCTTATTTCCAGATCCCTGATGAAGGAGGAGGTGATTCAGCACATGCTCTGGGGTGAGCAAGGGGGGAGGAAGTGGGCTCATCCCCCTAACAGCTTAAGGGACTCTGCCAGAATAGGGGGCTGGTGAGATGGGGAAATGTCATTCCAGAGGGATGAGGCCTCAGACTTCAGCATGGTATTCTGGGGAACTTGGAGAGCTGTGCTGGCCCAGGGTGGCACCTTCAGCCTCTCCTTTCCCCCTCCGTGCTCCATGGTGATGCCCTCCCACCCACCTCTATTCTGCAGACCAACATCCCCTTCCTGCAGAATGTGCTCAACAACCAGCAGTTCCTGGCCGGCACCGTGGACACCCAGTTCATCGATGAGAACCCGGAGCTGTTCCAGCTGCGGCCTGCGCAGAACCGGGCCCAGAAGCTGCTGCACTACCTCGGTCTGGCCCCAAGACTGCCCTTCTCTCCTCTCTCAAATGCCTCGCTCCTGGCCCCCTGCCTAGAAGAGCTTCCTAGCATGCCCTGTCCCTGTCCTCATTCTGGTCCTGCACCCTCCCACCTTGCTCACCCTCCTTGCTCCTGATCACAGGGATGCCCCCTTCTCCACCCATGCAGCCCTTAGTAGGTTCCCACTGCCTGGACCCAGGAGGCCTTGGCTTTGGAGAGGGCAGGGGTTAACTAGAGGACTTGGGATCCTGGAGGAACCTCTCATCCCCAGGCCCATCTAAATGTTACTCCTGCACTCAACTCAAGACTCTTCCCCAGCCTGTCCTGACCCCACTTCCCACTCTCTCCCTAGGTCACGTCATGGTGAACGGCCCAACCACCCCGATCCCCGTCAAGGCCAGTCCCAGCCCCACAGACCCCATTGTCCCTGCAGTGCCCATAGGTAGGTGAGCTCATTCTACCAACTTGTGGGGGAGGCAAAGAGGAGGTTGCTGCCTGAAGGATGGGTGCTAATGCCCGGGTCTGCCCTAGGCCCACCCCCAGCTGGTTTCAGAGACATCCTGCTGCGGGAGGGGCCCGAGGGCTTCGCTCGAGCTGTGCGGAACCACCAGGGGCTGCTGCTGATGGACACGACCTTCCGGGATGCCCACCAGTCACTGCTGGCCACTCGTGTGCGAACCCACGATCTCAAAAAGATTGCTCCCTATGTTGCTCACAACTTGAGCAAACTCTTCAGCATAGAGAACTGGGGAGGTAGGCTGGAGGAGGGCTGGAACGTGGGACTGCGCCTGGAAGGAATTGGGTATCCAGTGTGGCCCCACCACTGGCCACTCCAGGAGCAGCTAAAATGTTAACATTGAGGAAACTAGTGAGAAGCAAACAAGGCATGGTGTTCCATTTGTTCAGCAGTGACTCGTGCCCACTTTGGGCAGGCCTGGTTGCTGGGCATGAGATTGCATAGCTGAGATCCCAGTAGCTCAGGGTCAGAGAGGAGCCACGAGCCTGTTCTAGCATGGAGAACTGGTGGCAGGGTGGTACCCTGTGAAAGGGGGCAAGAGGACGCTGATCCTGAGCTACCCTCAGCAGAGGGAAGTCTCCAGGGGTTGGAACAGGAATGTGAAGGATCCTGGAGATGAGTGCGAGGGTGTCCGGATTAGAGGCTCAGGCTGCAGAGCTGCAGGGTGTGGCGGGGGCCCGGGGAAGTGAGGGGCTGACCTGGGCCTCTTGGTCCCCGTGCAGGAGCCACGTTTGATGTTGCCATGCGCTTCCTGTATGAGTGCCCCTGGCGGCGGCTGCAGGAGCTCCGAGAGCTCATCCCCAACATCCCGTTCCAGATGCTGCTGCGGGGCGCCAACGCCGTGGGCTACACCAACTACCCCGACAATGTGGTCTTCAAGTGAGCCTGGGGTTGGGTGGGCCGACGCTGCACAGCATGGTCCAGTGGGTGCCAGGCCACACTGCAGTGGCCTGCGCTTTCCCACAGAGAGCTTGACACTTAAGTCTCTCAGTAGCTGTATCCAGTGAGAGCTGCTATCTGGAAATTTCATGAAGTGCAGAATTCTAGTTGGAGAACTGAAGAACTTCTAGCTCATGGGGCAGGAGAAGCCTCAGGACTCCTTGTCCAGTGTTCCTTCTCCCTCAGACCACCACTCTTGCAAAGAATCCCTAGCTGATTCTTCTGACCTGGGCAGACTGAGCTGCACTGTACACGACTAGGGCAGGACAGCACTGCTCCATGCCAGATGCCTCTGAGGGGACCTGCCCAGCCCAGGCTGCCCCAGAGAAGGCCTTGTCCACACTGGGGTGCCCCCACACGGGCTCACCACGCTCCCTGCCTGGTCAGAGCCAGAGAGGGATGTACAGGGGAGAGTGGGATGGGGTTGACCCTTGGGCTCTTCTACCCACTCAGGTTCTGTGAGGTGGCCAAAGAGAACGGCATGGATGTCTTCCGGGTTTTTGACTCCCTCAACTACATGCCCAATCTGCTACTGGGCATGGAGGCAGCCGGCAATGCTGGCGGTGTGGTGGAGGCCGCCATCTCCTACACGGGTGACGTGGCTGACCCCAGCCGCACCAAATACTCACTGCAGTACTACATGGGCCTGGCTGAAGAGTTGGTTCGAGCTGGCACCCACATCTTGTGCATCAAGGTGCCTGGACCCACCTGTCCCAGGAGTCCCCCTGCCCCTTCCCCACCTCTCCCAGCTTCCCCTTCTCCCCCACTATGTCCCCCTCATATCCCCTACCACATACGTGTCACACCCCCTCCTTACCCGACAATGTCTCTCTTCTTGCCCCAGGACATGGCAGGGCTGCTAAAGCCAGTTGCCTGCACCATGCTGGTCAGGTCCCTCAGGGACCGCTTCCCTGACCTCCCGCTGCACATCCACACCCACGACACATCAGGGGCAGGTGTGGCAGCTATGCTGGCCTGTGCCCAGGCTGGGGCCGATGTGGTAGATGTGGCAGCTGATTCCATGTCCGGGATGACTTCACAGCCCAGCATGGGGGCCCTGGTGGCCTGCACCCGAGGGACTCCCATGGACACAGGTAGGAATGGCAGGAGTCCATGGCCATTTCCCTCACAGCCATGGCCCGTAGTAGTCCCAGTAGAGTCTGGCCTGTCCTAGAATCCAGATGATCTTTGCTGGCCTTACCCTCCATCACCCACATCGGAGATGGGACCTGAGCTGGCTCTGGGGTCCTGGGAGGAGCAGCTGGGAACTTGGCATATTTTCCTGGCCTCCCTGCAGGGATGCCCCTGGAGCGCGTGTTTGACTACAGTGAGTACTGGGAGGGGGCCCGGGGATTGTATGCGGCCTTTGACTGCACGGCCACCATGAAGTCTGGCAATTCGGATGTGTATGAGAATGAGATCCCAGGGGGCCAGTACACCAACCTGCACTTCCAGGCACACAGCATGGGGCTTGGCTCCAAGTTCAAGGAGGTCAAGAAGGCCTACGTGGAGGCCAACCAGATGCTGGGCGACCTCATCAAGGTGAGCTAGGCCCAGTGATCTCATCCCTGCCTCTGAACCTCCTATAGGTACCAAGCATCCTAACCCAGGGGGCTTTTCTTCTCAGGTGACACCGTCCTCCAAGATTGTGGGGGACCTGGCCCAGTTCATGGTGCAGAATGGGCTGAGCCGGGCAGAGGCTGAAGCCCAAGCAGAAGAGCTGTCCTTCCCCCGCTCCGTGGTAGAGTTCCTGCAGGGCTACATTGGCATTCCCCACGGGGGGTTCCCTGAGCCCCTTCGCTCTAAGGTAGGAAGGCCCAGTACAGTGTGAGGGTGGGGGTTGGGTACAGGCATTAGGCCTGACCCTGCTTTGCTCCCCAGGTGCTAAAGGACCTGCCAAGGGTCGAGGGGCGGCCCGGAGCCTCCCTCCCTCCACTGGATCTGCAGTTGCTGGAGAAGGAGCTGATTGAACGGCACGGGGAGGAGGTGACACCAGAGGATGTGCTCTCAGCAGCCATATACCCCGATGTCTTTGCACACTTCAAGGACTTCACAGCTACTTTTGGCCCCCTGGATAGCCTCAATACCCGCCTCTTCCTGCAGGGACCCAAAATTGCAGAGGAGTTTGAGGTCAGTGGCTCTGGCACCTATCTACGCCCCACCCCAGCACCCCTGCCCCTGCATCCCTAAGGACACCAGCACATCTAGAGCTCCAGGCTTTGGCTTGGCTGTCACTTGGCCTCACAAGCTGTACCCAAAAGCACTCTTGAGGAACCAGGAGGTTAGGCCTTTACAAGTGAGGAGCTGAGACCCAGGGCTGGGGGACTTGCTTGGGACAGGGTCAGGGGGCTGTTCTACTGAGACCTGTGTGTTCTATTGCCCGCCCCACCCCCTCCCGCCTCACCAGCTCTGAGCCTGCATGCCCTCCCTACAGGTGGAGCTGGAGCGGGGCAAGACACTGCACATCAAAGCCCTGGCTATAAGTGACCTGAACCGGGCTGGCCAGAGGCAGGTCTTCTTTGAGCTCAATGGACAGCTGCGGTCCATTCTGGTCAAGGACACTCAGGCCATGAAGGTATAGCCCTGCTAGGGCCAACCAGGCGGTGGGAACAGGTAGGGCCTGTGCCTCACCACTCCTCCTTCTGTCCTGTCTGCAGGAGATGCACTTCCACCCCAAGGCTCTGAAGGATGTGAAGGGCCAGATCGGGGCGCCCATGCCTGGGAAGGTGATAGACATCAAGGTAGCAGCTGGGGGCAAGGTGGCCAAGGGCCAGCCCCTGTGTGTGCTCAGCGCCATGAAGATGGAGACTGTAGTGACTTCACCCATGGAGGGCACTGTCCGCAAGGTCCACGTAACCACAGACATGACACTGGAGGGCGATGACCTCATCCTGGAGATTGAGTGATCTTGCCCCAGATTGGCAGCCTGGCCATACCCACCCCAAGCCTTCAATAGACACTGAGCTGCCAGGGCAGGCCCAGGCCAGCCAGTGCCCAAGGGCAGAAAGGCCTAGCCCTGGAGCTCCTGTCCTCAGCTGCTTGTGGCAGGAGACGCACTGCCTGCTGTGGCACATTCCCTTCCTCCAGCCATCTGTCTTTTCCCTGCTGGACAGCTGCTCACATATTCATCTCTTGCCAAATAAGGGTCCTCAACTTGGAGACTACAGGTGGTGGTGTAGGTGGGCCTAAGACCCAGGGGAGCAAATTTAGGGGTCCTACCTCTTGGGGGAAGAGCTAGGCTCCAAGTCCTGAGAATTTTGCTCAATAAAACTGGCTTCCCCTGCCCTTCATGTTGGGTCCTGTGCAGCCCCCGCCTCCCCCCCCCCCACCCCCACCCCAGCACTACTCAGCATAGGGGCAGGGCTGCCTTTTGGGACTCCCCATGGCAGGGGCAGGTCGGTTGTATCCTCCTTGGAGGGTAGGGGAGAATAGTAGTGGCCTTGGTTTCAGCCACTATAGAGTGCCTATGGTATATACACCCCAATTAGGATTAGCTAGTTGCATGGAGAGCTTGGACAAGGGTGTGTCGTTCTACGCATTTAACACCCATTAACTCAGGGAATCAATCACATTTTGTGGACACAAATGGGAGTCCCAGGAAGGTTAAATAGCTTATCCAGGACCCCAGAGCTAGTAAGAGGCAGAGGAGGGTCCACACCCAAGCTGTCAGTGGAGTTGCTTTGCTTCCAGCCACACTGCTTTACTTCCTAAACTCAGGGCCAGCCTGCTACTTCAATAGTTCAGGACTGGATGTGAACAGGCACCAGTTTCCGGGAGATGGGCAAAAAACCCTTGGATGTGGGAGCCTTTGGGGGAGGATATTAGTGGGAGGTCAGCACTGGATTGAGAGTCTCAAGATCTAATCCCGCCCATCCCCATAAGCAAGCTCTCAGGAGAATCGGTCACCTGCAGGGGGTTTGGCAACCCTGCATGCATCACTGCATTGCTACCCACCCCCAACCTCCACAGGGGAGGTGACGATGGTGAGGTGAAATGGGGGTGCTGCGTAGTTCTGAGCAGTAGCATGAGGAAGGGGAGGAGCAGAGCTTGGATCTCCCAACCTTCAGGGGACCAGGCAGGCAGCATGTCCCCAGCACTCTGCCAACCCAGTGCTCCTCAGGTACCACAACCTAATTTGGGGGGCAGCTTTGGGCTTCCTCCTCTTTGGACAACAAGATCCCAAAGGTACCCTCTGAAACAGCCCCATACTCACCCCATACCCCATCTGCCTCCCCAACAGCTGCTACACAGGCTGGGAGGACAGGAAGGCTCTCCACAGCAAGGCAGGTGTGTGACTATCAAGATGACTTTTTAGATCCAGATGAATGTCGTTTAGTCACAGCCAAACTGGGGGTGCCTGGGTAGTGACTGCACATCCATTTCCTTTCAACCACCAGCCTCAGGGAACAAGACTTGGGACAGCCTCCTTGAGTTTAGAGTGGGACCTGAAAGTATATCCTTTCAAAAATTAAAAAATCCCAGGGGCAAGGGAATGAAAATATGAGAACCATTCTAAAAAGAAGGTGATGGGCAGGTACAACACTAGAAGAGTCTAAGAAAGAATCTTGACTTACAGTGTTGTTTGGCAGGGTCCTTGCTGTTCTCAGGGCTGCAGCCTTTGTTCTGAGTTCCTCTAGGGACGAGACAAGCAGCACGGTGGCAGAGACCCAAGGCAGAGAGAGCCAGGAAAGCCTCTACTACCCAGGTGACCATGAGCTGGTTCCTCTACCATTTTGGACCTGTTATTTTCTCCTGTGTAATGTGAGGCTGGTAGACTTTGGGGAGGTCCTGGTAGAGGCCCCACAGTCGACCCTCCGCGCTCTCAGAGGATACAGGTTGGAGACTCCATCACTGAGGTCATGGCCCTACATTCCATCCCCTGACCCTAGTAGCTAAGGCACAGGCCCCAGGATGAGCTGAGTTCACACCTGGTACCTGCAGTCCCAGAACCCCATGTGCTACAACTTGGGGCATGGCTAAGAAAGGAGGAAGGCAGCCAGAGGACCCCATCCTGTCCTTCACTTCAGGGAACTGTGCCTCCCAGGCTGACCCACCCAGTGGTCAGTGTCCAAGGTAGCCAAGACAGGTGGTGGGCACATTCACAAGACCCCAAACAGATTGATTCTCAAAGGTCCAAGGCCATGTTACCCAAGTTAAATCTCTTTAGTATCTCAATACAAAGTCCTGATGCAAAAAGACAATGAGAAAACCCTGGGAAGTTGGGGGGAGGGATTTTGTAAATTCCACCCCCGAGCAGCTTTTCAGAGGCAGAGGGGGGCAGAGGAGCTCAGAAAAGCAGCAGTCCAAAGTGAGGAAGGGAGTGTACGGCTCCTGGGACCTGCCCCTTGTCCCCTCACTCCCAGCTGCTCCTCAACCCCCTTTGGAGAGGGGTTGCACCCTTTGGATATCTGCTCCTTTCTCTTGGTCCCTGGGATTCAACTAGCTCTGGCTTCAATCCCCTACAAAAATTCCTGAGATCTCGGGGACCCCAGCCAGCTCCTCCCCTGCAGTACCCCTTGACAGGGAGGGGCTGGGGAGCCCGTGAGAGTTCATAGGAGCATGTACGGGAGCATGGGTCAGGAGCACAAGGGAGCCTCTGAGTCTCCTGCCCGTTCCAAAAGCACACAAAGGGGAAGGCTGCCGTAGAGCTTGGGGTCCGTGAGGGGCTGGAGCAGAAGCAGGAAGAGTCCTACACCCAGGGCATAGCCTGCCAGCAGGGGCCGCCTCTGCGGATGTTCCAGGGCTGCACAAACGGCAGGAAAGCCCATGTAATTGCAGAAGGAGTGGCAAAGAACCGGCCCAATCAGGTGTCCTAGGGAGGGGAGACAGAGTAGCTCATGGAGCAGCCCCACCGCCTCCCAGGGCCAATCACCCACATCCCTGAAATCGGAAGTCAATGACCGCCCACACACACCACATGGCCTCTGCTCCCTTCCACCTCTCAGACTTCACCAGACTGAGAGCCCTGGCTCTGCCTGTTTCAAACACCATAGTAGAAGAAACTTGTCACTCCTACAACAAACACAGCATTCCCGTATTCCCACCCACTCCTGTGGGCCCGAGTCCCCAGGGACCCGTGAGAGACTGAGGACCAACCTGTGCGGATGAAGAGGAAAGCAGTGTAGGCGCCGAAGACAGCTGTGTAGGAGAACTGGAACGCTGGAGACGGGGAGGCCTCGAGTGACCACACCTGCATGCTCTTCCAGTCCCAGCACTGCACACCCATCAGCCAGAAACCTCCCCTTCCCCGAGGGCAGTGGCTGCCTGCCCCAGCACCTATGGCTGTCCTCTACACCCCAACTCCCATGGCCAGGGGCCCTTCCAATACTACATCCCTCTGTTCCCAATTCTTCCTCCAGAATGGCTATGAGGGACACCCCTACACACCCTAACCCAGGACTGCCCCAGGCAAGCTTTCTAAGACTCACCTGCAGACAAGATGATGCTCCCCACACTGCTCTGGCGGAATCGAAGCTGCTCAAAAATGTGGTGAAAATGGGCTGGAAGGAAGGCGAGAACCATGTCACGTTCCTCTATGCCTGCCTTATATGCCACACCCTTGCCCCAAATCCCAATTTTGGCTCTCATGTTGGGAACATCTCAACAGAACCAGGTTAGGCAAACTTACCAACTCCAAAGAAGAGTGGGCAGGTGAACACGGCAGGGCCCAGGCCCGTGCATGGTGCTAACATGGGCAGCATACAGGCCCGGAACACCAGTTCTTCTGTCAGGGGCGCAATCACTTGGTTCCGCAACCAACGCATATCCGTGAGGCAGCGGGCCCAGGAGCGAGGAGCTAAGGAAGGGATTCAGGACCACTAATCAGTGACAGGGTACGGAACAAAGAACTCCTAGAGGCCCCAGGGGACCCTTCTCCCACAGCCTTTCCCTTGACAAACTCAGACATAAATACTCCTGAGGAAACATTTAAGAGTCAAGCTTTGTTATTACACGCAGTATAAAACAATGTCTCGAGAACTGAAAGAAAAGACATGAATAGCTGAAGCAAGGTATTTTGGTAGCAAATTCTGGAAACATCAAAACCAGAACCCAAGACCAGCTCTGGTTTGAGGAAGCCAAAGATTAGGGGAGGAAGGAACAACACATTTTAGTCCACACAAAGTACTGCTGGGGGTTCCTAGGAGCCTCCTTGGATTTCAGAAACCAACTCTTACAGGTCATCTGTTACATGTTCCCATTTTACTGATCTGGAAACCAATAACATCTCCTACATCTCATGTCCAGGACTCACTATGAGGCCACTTATTCCCTTTCCCCACTGTGCTGGGCTGCCTGCTTTTTCTCCCAGCCCTTAGGACTCACCTAAGACAACCTTCAAACCATCTGCCAGGTCACATGGGCAATCCATAGAGAGCTGCATCAGTGGGCCCAGGAAAAGGATCTGGGGACAAAAAAGCAATCACAGAAATAGTTTAAGCCACAGTCCCACTACCCTAACCCAGAAGAGAACTCATAAGACTTAAAGCTTCCTATTCTTAGCCAGGATGTCCCACTCAGGCATACCCAAGGGCCATCTCACAATTTCTGTCGCCCATCAGTCAAAAGATGGACACGCGCACACACACAGAAAGGAACGTCATGCTAACAAATGGAAAAATAAAACAAGTACTCACCATGGTCAGCAGCAGGGGTAGCAGTGCTGCTGGGAAAATACCTTCCAGCCTGAAGCCCATCAGGGTGAGCAGGGATGTGCCTGGCTGAGCCACAGGAAAGGAGGCATCAGTCTTGCTCTCTCCTCTCAGACCCCTGAGATCCTCCCCCTCTTGCCCTCTGCCCCGCCTCCTTCGCACCTGGATGCCTGTGAGTTCTCTCCAAAGTAGCACGCACAGAGGCGAGAGGCTGGACACCACCAATACACTGGTGAAACGCCGCTTGATGACTGCAGGGTGGTCCCTACGGAGAGGGCAGTAAGTTCAAGGGCCCACAGCCTCCTCTGGACAGCGCGGCCCCGCCCCCGGATCGCCCAAGCCCCGCCCACAGCCCCGCCTCGCGGAGGCGCGGGTTCCGGCCGCGCGCGCAGCCCCCGCACCTGGGCAGCTCGCTCTTCCAGACGTAGAGGCTGCCCACGTAGGAGCAGGCGAGGCTAAGACAGGAGAACACAGACACCCAGCAGCACAGCCCAGGGCCCGGGCCGCCCAGAGCTGCTGACTCGGGCTGCCGATCCGGCCGCGACACCGACAGCAGGCGCAGCCCATCCCCGCCCAGCGCCGCCATCGCGCCCGGAGCCGCGGCGCGCACCAGTGACGCGATCCCGCCGCCGCTCGACCCGCGCCTGCCGCAAGTGCAAGTGATGTCATCCGGCAGCGCGGGAGCCCCGCCCCTGACCCCGCCCCCGACACTGAAGCAGAAGCTGCGCGCGCGGAGCAGGTTTATTGAACAACAGACAGCACGCTGCTCCGGCAGCTACCGGGCGGGCGTGGGCGCATGGGGAGATCACCCTAGCTTAGGGCTCAGGGCCGGGATCCAGCCACTCGGATAGATTGGAGACCTCCTGCAGCCATAGCGAGTCCTGCGGGAGGAAAGGAAGCTCGGGGTGAGGACCCATCGGCAGCGGCCGTCTCCGCCTTCCCTCTGCTCCATCACCTGCGCGGCCCTCGCCCGGTTACCTCCAGGCCGCCCCCAGGGCTCGCCCTGCTTCCGCTAGGGGTCGAAAAGGCCCCTGCAGGCTCTGTGCGGCGCGCGGCGGCCTCTAATTGGCTCGGGGCCCTGGCAGAGTGGAAAGCCTGCGTCTCTTCCATGCCCCGCCGGAGGCTGCCCCTCTTGAGCCTCTTGTTTTCCACTTGCTCGCTGGTTCCTAGACGAAAACAAGCCCACTTACCTTACGCCCACGGCCCAGTGCTAGAAAGATCCTTGGGGCTGAAGACACCTGGGAGAAGGGAGGAGCTGGTCCCGGCTCTCTTAGCCCTCCCATCTCAAATTCCTTTCATCAGGTCTGTCTGGATCAAAACTCGGCAGCCCCGGTCCTACAGGGCGAGGCTGCAGATTGGTTTCCATCCTCACTTGGGTCTTGCACCCACTCATTCTTTATCTGCACAGATTCCTCATGGAGTCTGCACTATCCAGCTCCTCCCTCCCTGCCAAGCTGTGGTCCCCCTGCCTGAAAGTCAGCCTCACCCCTCCCTTCGTAGCTCACACTGCGTTGAGCAGTGCCCACTGGCACCCTCCCTACCATTAACTGATGCACTTGTGCAAATTTAAAGGGAGTTTGGATCCATAAATTCTTTCTGAGCAGGTCCTGGGAATGTAGCTCAATGAACTGCTCCCTGGGTAAAACTCACTTATGCTAGAAGGGATTCAGAAGTGTGTACAAAGCCCAGGGATAGAACACGGAAAGAAATTGTTAACCATTCCTAGAGGTGGAGAAAGGTTTCCCTGAGATGTCTCAGCTGGGTTTTAAAGGATAAAGAGAAATATGCCAGACCAACAAGGAAGAGGAAAGGAATTCCAGGTGGGAAGAGGCAAATGCCCAAAGGCATTAGTTAGTATCCTCCATAAAATGCAAAAAAGGGGGGGGGGGCTCCTAGGAGATGAATCTGAAGGGGTTAGTACGAATCAGAGAAGACTTAAGAACAGGGATTTTTACTGTAGAAAGTGGGCAGGGAAGAATTTTAATAAGCACTGGAGATACATTGTTAATTTGTATCTTAGAAAGATTATTCTGTCAAAGGTGTTGGCTAGAGTCAAATTAGAAGCAAGAAGACTTTAAGAACCCAGGAGAGGGAAGGCAGCAGGGATGGATGGATGGAGGCACCACTTCTGACACTAGGTGTCAGAAGTATATTCATGAGGCCATATCGACAGGTCTTGGCGACAGAATAGGAGGTGTGGTACATGATAATGAGTGGCATCTTAAGTGAATCTCATTTCAGATGTGAAAAACTGGGTAAGGAGTGGTGCTGTTAATCATGGTAGAGGTAACAATGGGACCTTCACATGGACCTGCCTAGTGAGCAGATAAATCTCCCATCTGGCACTCCAGAGAGGCCTGGGCTGGTCATGCCAACTGGGGAGTCTTGAGCCCAGATGTAAGGTTCAATGCCTGGGATGGAAGAGAGCAGCGAGGGAAGAAGTGCTATACAAGCACAGTTTAGGGGTGGCCAAAGGAAGGTAAAGAGAACACTCAGAGGAAAGAATGACGTAAGTCACAATTTTACAGTGCTGAGTTTTGTAAATAGTTCATGTATGGTAAAGATAAATGTACAATTTGGTAAATACAAAGCCTTCCCAAACAAGAGAGGCCACAGAAGAAGCAAGTGCCCTGGAGATTGGGAAGGAGAAAGGGAGAGCCAGATTGAGAACCCTGGCTGAGATGTGATGGAGAGAAATAAATGGAAGAAGTTCAAGATCATGGGAGATTTTCTTTTTAAGTAATAAGAGATTGCCCTGCTGAGAGGAAAGACCTCAGAAGGGAAACTGAAGGTGCAGAAGTGATGGCTGATGCAAGCAGATCCTGAGAAAGCAACAGGGCTAATGCCACCCCTGAGCCTAGCAGGGATGGATCCCCATGCTGATACAGTTTGGGCACTAAGTGTGAAGTAGGAGGCTAAGAAGGAGTCAGAGACTGGGTAGATTATTGAAAGAATGGAGTAGCTGCTGATGAGGCCAGAAAGACGACACAAAGGACCGATAGCTGGAGGCCACCAGTAAATGGACCATGGATGTATGGTGGCATCATCCAACTTTCAGTGATTTTCTTTAGCAGAACTGCCCATGTGGGTGGGACACAGGATTGATGGTGACTGGAGCTGCAACTTTGTAAAGCTGAGCAGCTCAAGTAGTCTTCTGGGGAGGCGAGGGGGGGCGGTGGTTCACCAGATAATAAATGCCTAGATTTTAAGGCTTATATTGCAGTGGAGAAAGCATAGGCTGAAATTCAGATTATTTTCCTGGAGAGCACTCTACCCAGCCTGAGTCTGGGTTGTCTCTTGTGAAAGGGGACTACTGCTGCCCATACCAAAGGGTCACTGTCAGAGGGGTCACTGGAAAAGCCTAGCATCCCCCTGGGTCCATAGAAGGTGCTGGATAGAACGTTAATTTCTCCCTTCTAAGGGAAGTACTTATTCTTTTACTCTTCACTACATAAATACTGACTTGAATGTGGAATACTTTCATTCTTTTAAATCTCCAAATCTTAATGTATAAAAATAGATTCTTTGCTTTATTATGACAGCCTTCACTGCAGGGTTCTTTCAGTAGCCAACAGCCCCCACAACATTTGAAACATGGTTCAACAGACAGAATGATTCAGGAATACCTCTCAGGCCTAAGTTTGGACATCATGCAGTATGTTGTGGTTGTGACCCTGGAAAGAGGAATTTTACCAACAAAGTATAGGTGCTGAAGTCAGTCCCCAAATTCCCACAAGCCCAGGCTCTGTTTTGTTTGATGGTGCATCCCTGCTAGTCTTGGCTCTGGAGCCAGACTGCCTGGGTTTGAATTCTGGTTCTGCCATTTACTAGCTGTGTGACTTTGGGTGAGTCTACTGACATCTCTGTAAAGGTCTCAGTTTACCTGTAAAATGAGAATAGTAACACTACATCATAAGATTGTTTTCAGAATTAAGAGCAGGTGCCTGGCACCTGCACTATCAGTTTCAGGCACCTGTGGCTATGGTTATTTCCGGCCATACACACATCTCTCTGCCACTGGTGGCTCTGAAGGCTGTGTAAGTGTTGGAGGGAGAGGGGGAAAAGACCAGTACAATCACCACCATATCACACACAATGACAACTCCCTATAACATACATCAAGATTGAGATGGTATTCTGTACCCAGGAGTAGCTTCCAGAGCCCCAGAGTAGTAACCAAAACCAGGGAGAACAGCAGTAATGAGAAAAGATGTAAAGGAACCAACTAGATTCAGGGCCCTGCCCCTTCATGTGCAGCTATCTTTAACTGTACAACGTTACTAGGAATTTCTAGTTCTATCATACCAACTTTGGGGAGGGAATGCCCCCCTGCTGCTCCAGAACACCCATAGTGGTGGTAGAAGCCGGCCAAGTCCCATGATTTTGCTATGGTGTGGAAGGTGTAGTTTGAAAGCTTGAAGCCAATGTACCTTACTTCTGAGCTTTGCTCCTAGGCTCACCTGAGAAGCTGATCCCTTACCTGTAAGGAGTTCTGGACTGCTGTTCTCATGTGCATCTTCTGTGCTCTGCTCTGCATTTTTCTCTGGGAGTAGCTGCTTTAAAAATTAGAAGTCCTAAGTGAGTTTTGCAGGAACATGAACAAGCTGCAGTGAGACAAGTGTGCCTGGTGGCTTTGTTGGCCTCACAGGGCTGCCCTCCCTTACCTGGAATTCCCTCTTCCTCCTCGCTCATGCGAGTCTCCCCTACCCAACCCCAATCATCAGGGCTTCCTTGTGTTAGAGCCTTTGCAGCTCATTCCAGGTACTCCAGGCATTTCCCACCTCTTCTGACCTCTGGTAACTTGCTTACCATCTGCCCCACTCCTTGGGCTCTGAAGATGCACTGCCTGCCCTTATTTATCATTTTTATGTGTGTCCCATTTTCCACATTTTAAATTCCTTGAAAGGTAAGGTTCGCTGTGACTGCATCATTTTATAGCTAGCACAGTGTCTTGCATAGAGGTAAGTGATCTACATATAACTGAAGTCAAACCTGGGAAGCCTGGCACATTTTGTCGTCCTCTGTAGCCTTTCAAAGTCCTGCCACACTTGGTTCAATTTGGATAGAGAAACAAAAGTTTCTCTAAGCTTACTAAGATCAGAACCCAATCCTAGCTTCTTGTTTTTCAAAAATACAAGTATTTAAAAACAGACACAGTCTTCATCAAAATTAAAAACTTTTGTGCTTCAAAGAACACAATAAAGAAAGTGAAAAATCAACCCACAAGAATGGGAGAAAATATTTGCAAATCATATCTGGTAAGGGAGTTGTATCCAGAATAAAGAACTCTTGTAATTCAATAACAAACAACCTAATTAAAAGTGGGTTTGATAGAGTTGGAGACCTTTCTCCAAAGAAGAGATACAAATGGCCAATAAACCAATGAAAAGATGCTCAACATCATTATTCATTAGGGAAATGCAAATCAAAGCCACTATGAGATACTACTTTACACCCACTAGGATGGTAGTAGTAATAGTAATAAAATAACAACAATAATAATAGACAATATCAATAGTTGGTGACAATGTAGAAAATTGGAACCACTACACATTACTGTTGGGTAAGTAAAATGGCCAGTTTGGAAAATAGTTTGAAAGTTACTAAAAATGTTAAACATAGAGTTACCATATGACCCAGCAATTCTACTACTAGATATATAACCAAGAGATTTACAAACATGTCCATCCAAAAATGTTCACAGCATTATTTATAATCGCCCAAAAGTGCAAATAACATAAAGGTTCATCAACTGATGAATGGGTAGAAGAAATATGGCACATCCATACAAAAGGATATTACTCAACCATAAAAAGGAATGAAGTACCATCCCATGTTACAACATGAATCTTGAAAACATTATGCTTAGTGAAAGAAGCCAGACTACCTATTTTGATTCCATTTACGTGAACCAGTATAGGAAAATCCATGGAGACAAAGTAGACTGGTGGTTGCCAGGAGATGGAAGGTGGGGGAATTGGGACTGACTACAAATAGGTACAGGTTTTTTCTGGCATGATGGAAATATTGTGGAATTTAGTGGTAACTGTTGCACAGCACAGTGATTATATTTAAAGCCACTAAATTGTACAGCTTAAAATGGTAAATTTTATGGTGACTTATAACAATAAAAAATACTGTCAGGTATTGTTCATTAAATAAAACTTCAACTTCTAAGTACATTCCAAGGAACACAGAATGGTAAAGATGACCCTAACGGTGTGAAAAAAGAAACCGTATGAAGAAAATTTCCATTTTTTTCTTCGAGAGAAAGCTTTTTTTTTTTAAATGTTTATTTGTGTGTGTGTGTGTGTGTGTGTGTGTGAGAGAGAGAGAGAGAGAGAGAGAGAGAGAGAGAGAGAGAGAGAGAGAGACAGCGAGACAGCACTACTGGGGAAGGGGCAGAAAGGGAGACACAGATTCTGAAGCAGGCTCCAGGCTCTGAACTGTCAGCACAGAGCCCGATGCTGGGCTCAAACCCACAAACCATGAGATCATGACCTGAGCCAAAGTTGGACGCTTAACCAACTGACCCACCCACATGCCCCAAGAGAAATCTTATTTTCTTACTCCATTCTTCCCTGAAAAATCTCATGTAATAGGCAAAACTTTCTCTTATTCTGAAACTAATATCACCAAGGAAATTCACACTCAGATATAAAGCTCTCAGACCTAGGGGAATCTTGTATACCCTTCATTCATCATCAGATTCCCCCAAATGAGACAGCTCTATCTTCAGGATACACCTCCCTGGATTTAACACTGTGAGACATTTAATTCCCCTCCCTGCCTCGGGAAACAGTACCTTTCCTGAGAAAATTACCTCCTTGTCACTGCTCTTATTATGGGTTTATGTTTTCAGTCACTACAGACATCTGTGACACTAGCCCTGGAGAACTATCTTGTTTATCCTTTATGGCCCACTGTCCTATGTTCCAACACCCAAGCTATAAATCTCCACTCCTGGCATGGCCTTTTCTTAAATATTTTCTATAAAACTCTAAATACATATTCTCTCATTTCTTCTACTTCTCCATAAACTATATAACAGCCATAGATGGTTTTATTCTATATTATTCAAGAGGTCAGATATTCTACTTTATCAGTTTAAAAATGGAAACTGGGGAGGTGCCTGGGTGGCTCAGTCAGTTGAACAACTGACCCTTGGTTTCAGCTCAAGTCATGATCTCATGGTTCATGGATTTGAGCCCCGCGTCAGGCTCTGAGCTGACAGCACGGAGCCTGCTTGGGATTCTCTATCTCTTCCCCAACCCCCCCCCCCCCTTCAAATATAAATAAACATTTAAAGAAATAAAAATAGAAACTGAGGGACTGGTCCAGAGGTAAAAGAATTTGACCCTTGTAATTTTTAGCTGAAGCCACTGGGTGCCACTCTTGTGCCACTATCAAGTTATTTATCACCAAGGGGATATTGTAAGAAGGAAATAGTAATGGTCTTAAGTGCAGAAGCACAAGTTTTACTCATGAGTGCCTCTGATCACTCATCTTCCCTGGGTTATATGGTATGGAACATTCCTATACCAGTCCTATATGTAACAATGTTACTAGGCTTTGGAACCAGGAGACCTCAGTACAAAGCCTAGCCTTGCCACTTATTAACTATGTGATTCTGGGCAAATAAGGAAAGTTCTCTAACTAGTTTCTTCATTTATAAAATGGGAAGACTACAACATATTTTGTAGGATCTTTGTGGTATTAAAGTGGAAGTCTTGGCACAGATTAAGGATCCAATAAATGTTCCTTTCTTCTAAGACCTAGGACTACTAAGACCTTGAGTTCACTAGCCATCTGCCAAATTAATTGGACTATGAATGGCCCAGAGGCTATAAGCCATCACTATAACAACAGAAGGGGGCAAAAGAGGTCAGATCATTTCCTTCTGAGAGATCACTGGGATATCAGAGAGGCCCAAGCAAAACGTCTTCACAGGCTGAAACACTTCTAGATCCTATCCATATATCCTAGGTCCTATGATAATGTTGTATGCCTTACCCTGAAATCTAGGGTAAATTTCCTTATCCCTGGAAATCTGAAGATGTGGATGGCTGTAATGAGCTGAACAATGGCTCCCAAAAAAGTATGTCCAAGTCTTGAGCCCCAGAATGTGACCTTATCTTGAAAAAAAGTCTTTTCAAATGTAATTAAGGATTTCAAGATAAGATCATCATGGATTTAAAGTGGGCCCTAATTCTAATGACAGGTGTCCTTATCAGAGAGACAGGGAAATTTGAGAGACATAACAGAAAGGCCATGTGAAGATGAAGGCTGAGACTGGAGTAATGTGGCTATAAACCAACGAACATCTGGAGCCACCAGAAACTGGAAGGGGAAAGGAAGGAATCTTTCTTAAAGCCTTTGGAGGGAGCACAGCTCTGCTAAAATCTTGATTTCAGACTTCTGGACTCCAGAATCGTGATAATACAATTTCTGTTGTTTTTAAGTCATGAAGTTTGTGGAAATTTGTTTGCTCAAGTTGTGGGTAACAGCATTCCAAGTTGGAGGGACATCAGCAAGAGTATTTGCAGTGAACCAGCTGAAAGGAACAGCAAATGCATTCAAGGAATGAGCTTCCTAGAAGGTACATAAAGCAACGAAAAAAGGTGTGATGAAGGGAGCATTTACAGGGACTTCACTCCCATCCTCTACCCTTTCTCGCTACAAAGCAGAAGAGGATAAGCAAATCTATGAGATGCTGTGATCCTTGGGTGTCTGGGCACCTCAACTTCTCCATCCAATCAGGCAAACTAAAGTAGGAGAGGGAGAAAAGTAGAAGTACAAAAGGATCTATTACTCTCTCAGAAATGTGTAATTTTTTTATAGCAACTGTATTGGAATATAACATTTACTTAAATAAGCTGCATATATATATAATATGTACAATTAGATAAGTGTTGGCATATATGTGTATTTGTGAAACCATCACCCCAATCAAGATAATGAACATATCTGTCCCCCTCAAAAGTTTCCTCTGAACTTCATAACCATTCCCTGAAACTCTTACACCTCCCATCTTCAAGCAATCATTGATCTGTAACTAAGGATTAGTTGGCATTTTGAAAAATTTCATGTAAGTGCAATCAAACAGTATGTACTCTTGTCTTTCAGGGCTTTTTCCCCCTTGGACACTACCACAACTGATCCAGTATTTTGAGGTTTCTCATTCAGCAGGGCTATTTAGAGATTCATCCACACTACTGTGTATTATCAACAGTTCATTCCTTTTATTGCCAAGTAGTATTCCATCGAATGGACACACCACAGTTTGTTTATCAATTTCCCTACTGACATTGGGTTGTTTCCAGTTTTGGGTTATTACAAATATGGCAGAAGTGCCATGAACATTAGTGTATAAATTTTTGTGTAGACATATGCTTTCATTTCTCTTGAATAAATACTTAGGAGTAGAATGGTTGGATCATATGATGTATATATTTAACTTTTTAAGCACTGCCAAACTATTCTCCAGAGTGGATGTACCACTTTAAAAAATTTTTTTTAACGTTTTTATTTGTTATTGAGAGACAGAGAGAGACAGAGTGTGAGCAGGGGAGGGGCAGAGAGAGAGGGAGACACAGAATCCGAGGCAGGCTCCAGGCTCTGAGCTGTTAGCACAGAGCCCAACGCGGGGCTTGAACTCACAAGCCGGGAGATCATGACCTGAGCCGAAGTCGGTCGCTCAACCGACTGAGCCACTCAGGCGCCCCAGTACCACTTTTTATTCCTACAAATAGGGTGTAAGAGTTCCAGTTCTTCCACATCCTTGCCAATACCTGGTATGGTCAGTCTTTATTCCAAGCAGGTGTGAAATGGTGTCTCATTGTGGTTCTGACTTGCATTTCCCTAATGACCAATAATGTTAAGCATCTTTCTCATGTGTTTATTTGCTGTTTGTGTATCTTCTTTTGTGAAATGTATGTTCACATATTGTGCCCATTTTAAAAACTGGGTTGTTTTCTTATTCTTGAGTTTTGACAGTTTTAAAATAGTCTCAATAGTCTCAAGGTTTTCAACTGAGAATTAAATCTCTTTAATAGAGAACTACCAGGTATATAGTGCTATTTCTTCTTGAGTGAACTTTGGTAATTTCTTTCAAGGAATTTGTCCATTTAATCTAAGTTGTCAAATTTACTGAAGTAAACTTTGTTCATAATAGTCCCTGATAATCCTTTTAATATCTGATGTCACCTCTCTAATTTCTGGTAGTAGAAATTTGTGTCTTCTCTCCTATATCTTGATTACTCTGGCTAAATGTTTATCAATTTTATTAATCTTTTCAATGAACCACCTTTAAATATCATTGATTTTTCTGTTTTTTTTCTATTATACTGACTTCCACTTTGACTTTATTATCTAATTTCTTCTGTTTAATTTGCTCTTATTCTAGTCTAAGCTGAGATCACTGATTTAAGACTTTTTTCTTTTCTAACATAGGTATTTTTCCAAGTACTGCTTTAGTGATGTCTCTGGTTTGATAATTTGCATTTCCATTTAAGTTAAAATACTTTTCCAATTTCCCTTTTGATTTTGTGTTTGACCCATGGGTTATTTATAAGTGTGTCATTTAATTTCCAAATATTTGGAGTTTTCTAGATATCTTTTTTTTAAGGTTTATTTATTTCTGAGCAAGAGAGGGAGGGAGGAGGGGCAGAGAGAGAGAGAGAGAGAGAGAGAGAGAGAGAGAGAGAGAGAATCCTAAGCAGGCTCTGCTCAACATGGGGCTCAAACCCATGAACTGTAAGATCATGACCTGAGCCAACATCAAGAGTCAGATACTTAACCGAGCCACCCAGGTGCCCCTCTAGATATCTGTCATTGATTTTCCTTTAATCCTATTGTAATCAAAAGCATACTTTGTATAACCTGAATCCTCTAAGTTTATTGAGATGTATTTAATGGCTCAAAATATGGCCTATCTTGTTAAATGTCCCTTTTGCACTTGAAAAGAATATTCTGCTGTGGTTGGGCAAAGTGTTTTATAAATATCAAGTCAAGTTAATTCATAGTGTTATTTAAGACTTTCATAGACTTACTGATTTTTTTGTCTACTTGTTCTATCAATTATTGAGAGAAGTATGTTGAAATATCCAAATAAAATTGTGGATTTGTCTATTTCACCTTACAGTTCTATCAGTTTTGCTTCATTTATTTTAAAGTTCTCTCAAAAGTTTATCAAGTTTCATGAATGTTTGGGGCTATTATCCTCATTATGTTGTACTCACTGTATTGTATTCATCATTATGAAATGACTCTCTTTATCCCTAGTAACGTTCTTTGCTCTGAAATCTACTTTATAGTCTCTCTTTTTTTTTCTTTTTGAGAGAGAGAGACAGAGACCATGTACACGTGCAGGGGAAGGGCAGAGGGGGAGGGACAGAGAATTTTAAGCAGGCTCCATGCTAAGTGCAGAACCCAAAGCAGGGCTTGATCTCACGATGGTGAAATCATTACCTGAACTGAAATCAAGAGGTGGACACTTAACCAACTGAGCCACCCAGGCACCCGTTATAGCCGCTTCAGTGCTTTTTTATTTTTTTAAGATTTTATTTTCAAGTAATCTCTACACCCAACATGGGGCTCAAACTTACAACCCTGAGATCAAGAGTCATATGCTCTATCAACTGAGCTAGCCAGGTGCCCCTCTTCAGTGCTCTTACTAGTGTAAGCACAGTACATTTTTTCCCATACTTTTATACTTTTACTCTATTTCTGTCTTTATATTTAAAGTGGGATTCTTGTAGGCAGTATACAGTTGGCTCTTGCTTTATTAAATCTAATAGTCTCTGCCTTTTAATGTAAATAGTTGTAAAGGCCACTTATATTTAATATAATTGATATGGCGGAGTTTAAATATATCATTTTGCTAATTGTTGTCTATTTGTCTCATCTGTACTTTGTTCTTTTTCCTTCTTTTTCCTCTTTTTCTGCCCTCTTTTAGATTAAATATTTTTAAAAATATTAGAGAAGTTTTAAGTTCATAGCAAAACTGGGCAAAAGGTACATAGATTTCTCATATGCCCTCTGCCCCTACATATGTACAGCCTCTCCCATTATCAACATCCCCCATCAGAGCTGTACATTTGTTACAAGTGTTAAACCTACATTGACACATCGTTATCATCAAAGTCCATAGTTTACCCTAGGGTTTACTCTTAGTGTTGTACATTCTATAGTTTTGGACAGATGTAAAATGACATGTATCCACCATTACAGAAACATACAGAACAGTTTCCCTGCCCTAAAAATCCTCTGTGCTTTGCATATTCATTCCTCCCTTTTCATCTAACCTCTGGAAACCACTGATTTTTTTACTGTCTCCATAGTTTTGCCTTTTCAAGAACGTCATATACTTGGAATCATAGTTTGCAGCATTTTCATATTGACTTCTTTTATTTAAATATGTATTTAAGCTTCCTCCATGTGTTTTCATGGCTTGATAGCTCATTTTTTTCTTAGTGCAAAATAATATCCCATTGTCTGGATGTGCCACAGTTTATTTATCCATTTACCTGCTTAAGAATATCTTGGTTGCTTCCAAGTTTTGGCAATTAAGACATCCTTGCCGGTATTTGGTGTTGTCAATGTTCTGGATTTTGGCCATTCTAATAGGTGTGTAGTAGTATCTCATTGTTTTAATTGGCATTTCCCTGATGATATATGATGTGGAGCATTTTTTCATATGCTTATTTGCCATCTTATGTATTCTTTGGTGAGGTGTCTGTTAAAGTCTTTGGCTGCTTTATTTTTATTGTTGAATTTCAAGAGTTCTTTGCATATTTTGGGGGTTGCTGGGTGGCTCAGTCGGTTAAGCGTCTGACTCTCGATTTCAGCTCAGGTCACGACCTCATGATTCATGAGATTGAGCCCTGCGTCAGTGCTGTCAGCATAGAGCTTGCTTGGGATTCTCTCTCTCCCTCTCTCTCTGCCCTTCCCCCATTTGTTCCCTCTCTCTCCCTCAAAATAAACTTTAAGAAAAAAAGAATTCTTTGTATTTTTTGGGTAATAGTCCTTTAACTAGTGTGTCTTTTACAATTATTTTCTCCCAGTCTGTGGCCTGTCTTCTCATTCTCTTGAGGGTTGAATATTTTTTATGACTCCATTGTATCTCCTTTTTTGGATCAATAGCTGTAAATCCTTATATTATTTTGATGGTTCTTTTCATCTTCAACTTACCAGTCTACCTTCACATAATATTACACTATTCCACATACAGTATAAGTCCTTAAAACAGTATATTTCCATCTGTCTCCTCCAGGTTTTTGTGCTGTTATTGTTACACATTTTACTTCACCATAGGTTATAAACCTCACAACATATTATTGCTATTTTTGCTTTAAAAAGTTAATTATGTTTTAAAGAGATTTAAGTAATAAGAAAAAAAATTTTTTTATATTTATCCATGTAGTTACCTAGATTCAGGTTTCCAGCTGGTTATCACTTTTTTTCTGCTTGAAGGATTTCTTTTACATTTCTCAACTGCTGATAATGAATTTTTTCAACTCTTGTATGTCAGAAAAAGTCCTTTTTCATCTTTTTTGAAAGATATTTTTGTTGGGAGTGCCTGGGTGGCTCAGTCAGTTAGGTGTCCAACTCTCAATTTCAGCTCAGGTCATGATCTCACGGTTTGTGAGTTTGAGCCTGCTTGGGATTCTCTCTCTCCCTTTCTCTTTGCCCCTCCCTTGCTCATGTGTGCACGCACATGCTCTTTCTCACTCTCTCTTTCAAAAACAAATAAATACATTTGGAGAAAAAAAGGTATCTTTGTTAGGTAAAGAATTCTAGGTTGAAGGTTTTTTTCTTCAGTACTATCTATAAAGACATTGCTCCATTTTCTTCTATCTTATACTTTTTCTGATGAGAAATTTTCTGTAATCCTTATCTTTGTTTCCTTGTACATAAGCTTTCCTCACCCTTGTTTGCTTTTAAGATTTTCTCTTTACCATTGGTTTTAACCAATTTAATTTTGATGTGTCTTGGTGTAGTTTTCTTTGTTTCATGGGCTTGGGGTTTCTTAAGATTCTTAGATCTGTTGGTTTTATAGAATCCATAAAATTTGGAAAATTTTCAGCCACTATTCCTTCAAATATATTTTCTGCCTGTTTCTTCTTCAGATTCCTCAATTACGCACATAATAGGCTACCTGAAGTTGTCCCATAACTCACAGGTGCTCGATGCTCTATTACTATCATCATCATCATCATCAATATTATTTTACAACTGTGTTTCATTTCAGATAGTTTCTACTGCTATGTGTTTTTAAGTGTCAATGTTCCATTCATACTATTCAGTGTAATTTCCACCTCAGAGACATCATAGTTTTCATCTTTACAGTTCATTTGAGTCTTTTTTAATACCTTCCACATCTCTACTTAGTATGTTCAGTCTTTCCTCTAGCTTCCTGAACATACAGAATATAGTTATGATAATAACTCTTTCAATGTCTTTGTCTACTAATTTTATCCTCTGTGTCAGTTCTGGATTGGTTTTCATTAAATGATTGATCATTTGATGGAGTTTCCTCTTCATTGTGGGTTGTATATTCCTGCTTCTTGGCATGCCTGTTAATTCTGATTGGATGCAGGGCACTGTGAATATTACTTTGGTGGGTGCTGGATATTTTTAATACTCTTGTAAAAATTCTTGACCTTTGTTCTGTGATGCTATTGAATTACTTGAAAACAACTTGGTCCCTTTAGATCTTGCTTCTGCTTTTAAGCTTTGTTAGGCAGGACCAGAGGAGTGTTTATTAAGCAGAGGTGTAATTTTTCTCCATTCCCAAGGCAAGACTCTTCTTAGTATTCTACCTGATGCTCCATAAATTATAAAGCTTTCCTCTCTGGTTGATGGAAATATGCACTATCTCTAGCCCTGTGTAAGCTCTGCATATTGTCCCCTCTTATCCGTCTGGATGGTTCTTTACCTGCATAGTTTCTTCACAAGAATGAGCTGATTAATACTATTCTGAATACTGAATACTGCAGATTCCCAGAATTCTCTCTCTGTGCAACTCTCTCTTTTCTGGTACTCTGCCCTGAAAACTTTAGCTGTCTTGGCATCCCGGGACTCTCCACTTCATCTGTTCAACTTAGGGAGACTACTAGGCTTTGCCTGGATGTCTTCTCCCTGTTCAATGGCCTCTGTACTTTCTCTAGGCAGTATGCTAGGGTAATCATAGGGCTCACTTCATTTGTTTTCCATTTCTCAGGAATGATTATCCTATTCATTGATGCCCAGTGTCTTGAGAAACATTGGTATATATATCGTGTGTAGATTTTTGTTATTTCACACAGAAGAATAAATCTGGTTCCTATTACTCCATCTTGGCCAGAAGCCACTGTATAACATCACCCTAATCTCCTTCATTTACTCATATTATACTTTAGCTCCAGAAAAGTCAATCCTACTGACTGGAGCCAAGAAGGCCAGAAAAGTGTGCTTTACTTGGAACACCACTAAAAATTACCTAGAATCTGGAGATGTATAGCATTTCCTAAGTTTGATTTCTTTTCACTCATTAGAGGAGTCTGTCACAAAACAAGATGAAGCTTTCTGATCTCGAGGGTGGAGACACTAACTAATGCAATTCTGTATCTCCAGCACCCAGAAAGGTGAAGAGATAAAAGTATGGCTTTGATCACATCACCATTGTAAGAGTAAATATGTGCCAAGTGGGGCGCCTGGGTGGCGCAGTTGGTTAAGCGTCTGACTTCAGCCAGGTCACGATCTCACGGTCCGGGAGTTCGAGCCCCGCGTCAGGCTCTAGGCTGATGGCTCGGAGCCTGGAGCCTGTTTCCGATTCTGTGTCTCCCTCTCTCTCTGCCCCTCCCCCGTTCATGCTCTGTCTCTCTCTGTCCCAAAAATAAAAATAAAAAAAAAAAAACGTTGAAAAAAAAAAAATTAAATATGTGCCAAGCACTTTACGTACATTATTTTATTCAAACCTCACAACAATTTTAGGTATGCGTCATTCCTGTTTTACTGATAAAACTAAGGCTTAGAAAGATTAAATAGCTTCCACAATATGACACAACTAGTTAGTGGCGGAAATAAAATCTGAGCAACATCTAACCATGCTCTTGACCTCTGTGTAATACTACGTTCTATTAAAGTTCTCCTAAACCACAGACTTCCTTGCTGAAAGGCCAACCTCAGAATGTGCAATCTAAAGTACTCGTACCTGGGGTGCCTGGGTGGCTCAGTCAGTTAAGTGTCTGACTTCAGCTCAGGTCATGATCTCGTGGTTTGTGACTTTGAGCCCAGAAATGGGCTCTGTGCTGACAGCTCAGAGCCTGGACCCTGCTTCAGATTCTATGTCTCCCTTGCTCTGTCCCTCCCCTGCTTGTGCTCTTTCTCTCAAAAATAAATAGACATTAAAAAAAATAAAAAATTTAGGGGCGCCTGGGTGGCTCAGTCGGTTAAGCATCTGACTTTGGCTCAGGTCATGGTCTCCCAGTTTGTGAGTTCAAGCTCCGTGTCGGGATCTGTGCTGACAGCTCCGAGCCTGGAGCCTGCTTTAGGTTCTGTGTCTCCCTCTCTCTCTCTGCTCCTCTCCTACTCATGTTCTGTCTCTCAAAAATAAATACATGTTAAAAAAATTTTTTTAATAAATAAAAAATTTAAATTTTTTTTTCAACGTTTATTTATTTTTGGGACAGAGAGAGAGACAGCATGAACGGGGGAGGGGCAGAGAGAGAGGGAGACACAGAATCGGAAACAGGCTCCAGGCTCTGAGCCATCAGCCCAGAGCCTGACGCGGGGCTCGAACTTACGGACCGCGAGATCGTGACCTGGCTGAAGTCGGACGCTTAACCGACTGCGCCACCCAGGCGCCCCAATAAATAAAAAATTTAAAGTACTTGCACCTACCCACCCTGTATTAGGGTTCACATATATCAATATGGAAGATTTCCACTAAACTACTGATTATTTATACTTACCTGCTTCACCTCACATGAGCAGTGGGGAAGAAACTGGTGCTGGGTGATCTCATGAAATGATTTATGCAGTTTAGTCCCAAACTCTTGAGTGTCAGCTGCCTAAAATGGGCCAGAGAGAGAATATGCTGAATTCCAGTACTGGAAACCAAAAGGAAGGTACCTACATGATATAGGAAGAGGAGGAGACAAACTGGAAGGCAAACCATGTTTGTGTTCAGAGTTTCCTTAATTCCAATGAACACAGAAGAAGTAGAGAGAAGGCCTGTGAAACTGGCATGAGACAAGTAGCTGTGGCTTCTGTGTCTTCCAATTTGTTACCTAAGCAAGATCTTTCAAACAAGGCCTTTGTTCTCTTATCTCTATAGGGGATACACATCCCAGAGATCCATCTGTTCATAAAAGGATTATGTAAATTGCTCTCCTCCAGAACAAGTTCCAAGACAGCATAGGTTCCACTGTATTCAAATAAGGCTGAAATAAGAAACTTTCCTCGGGTAAGTCTTTTAGGGAAGAAAGGAACAAGATGATAGTTAGCATCCATAAGCAATGGGTAATAACCTCTACTTTTTAATATAGAATTGTAGGATATTAGAGTTAAAGGGGACAAGAGCAACCACCTAACACAACACACTAATTTTATAGACAAGAATACTGAAATCTAAAAAGGAGAAGTGATCCACTGAAGATCTCACAGCTAGTCAGTACAAAAGTTAGGACTAAGTTTAGAATTGCCAACATAGTGTTCTTTTCATTACCCTGTGCTATCCACATGACCCAGATAGTTGAAGCTGTAAGATGCACTAGATTATAAAGGTGTTATACTCTTAGACCTAGTAACTCCATGTATAGAAATTTATTCTAAGAAATAATTCAAAAGAAGCAAGATATCACATAGAGGTATTAACTGAAATACTATTTATATTAGCAAAAAGAATACAAGCAACCTAAATGTCTATCATTAGGGGAATGGTTTATTAAATCAGATTAAATCAATGTAGTAGAGGGGCGCCTGGGTGGCTCAGTCGGTTAAGCGTCCGACTTCAGCTCAGGTCACGATCTCGCGGTCCGTGAGTTCAAGCCCTTGTCAGGCTCTGGCCTGATGGCTCAGAGCCTGGAGCCTGCTTCTGATTCTGTGTCTCCCTCTCTCTCTGCCCCTGCCCCGTTCATGCTCTGTCTCTCTCTGTCTCAAAAATAAATAAAACGTTAAAAAAAAAAAATAAATCAATGTAGTAGAATTGGGTAACTGATACAAATTTTAAAACAGCTGAAATGAGGAAATGTCAAATTATATATGAATATAGAATATGTTGGTTACAACTATACAATATAGCTTATATGAGATAATATGCAAAAATTGTAATTATACTGATAAATATTAGTTATTTTTTAATTTGAATACATTATTCTATTTTTTCAAGATAAATTACAAAAAATAAAATAGACACAGAATGAATGTGTCACCCCACTGATAATACCAACCGGTCAGCACAGAATTCTAAAAGGAAGGAAACTAACATTTATCCAGAACCTACCATATGCTATATACTTAGCCCTCACGCTCATAACAACCCTGTGAGGTACTATTATTTTTTCCAATTTATAGATGAAGCTCAGAGAAGTTAAGTACAGGCCTGAGTCCACATAGCCAGTTCTGAATTGAACTCAGGCCTCTAATTTCAACTGTTACACTATTCCATACTGCCAAATAAGGCTACTCAGTTATTTCCAATGTTTTCTGTAACCACGAGGTAACAAACATTCTTCAGTAAGGAACTTGGAATCACTGATCTAGTCTTAGCTCTAACTGTAGCTAGCTATGTGACCTAAAGGAAGTGGAAATTTTAAATAACTTATTTTCTCATTTATAAAATAGTACACTATCCATTCAACAAATGTTTTTTAAAACACCACAAGCCTGATACCATATAGGATCACAAGAGGCTAAAATGAAATGCTTCTAAAAGCTCTGTGCATATTACTAAGATAGGTGGTAGAATGTTGTTAAAAACCTGGCACTTTTAAGCGGCTCCAGTCTACTAACTTGAAGGGCCTGGAAGCAGATCTTTCGGAAGCTACTGCTGGTGCTTCCAGTCACGATACTCATGATGGAATTCACAGCCACTGAGAGTGAGGCCTGCAATTTCTGATGATCCTAAGGAACATAACAAGTAAGGGGAGATGGCAGTTTAAAATAATCCCAAGCTGCTGGTTCAGAGAATCCCCAAGGAATCAAAGATTTCAGTAAGGGCAGGATTTCAACAATTCTCCCCCCCCCCCCCCCCCAATCAACAATACTTACTGAGATCATGTCATATAAAGGACACCGAGGTACTGAAACAATATACTCCCCTTTTACAGAGATGACTTACTGATGCAGACACATTCAGAAAAGATAACCAACCCATAAGACACTAGGCAATAAAACAGATGCACATAGTATTTAAAAACAAAAAGCTTTAAACTTTGCTCTTAGTGTGGTTGGTTTTTTCCCCTGAGAAGGGGGCCATATGAAGAAATATATTACCACAAGTACACAGGATGGAGGAAATCAGAAAGTCAGATAAGAGAAAGTGATGTTATAAAGCATTGGGAAATGGGGGGAGAATATAAGATTTAGTGAAGCAATAGCTCCAGAAGTATGTGTGTGAAGGGAAGATAGTAAGGAACAGGTGCATTATCAGTCATTTTTCTCTATTATTTTGTCTCTATTTACTCAAATTCACCTACTAGTAGGTAGACTAGTAGTAGAATTGTAGTATTATGGAAGTACTACTGCAAGATGGTTACAATGACATATCCTAAGTTAAAGCCTGAGTTCCTAGACTACAGGCAGTGTAAGGATCAGCCAAGGTGACAAAAGAGGAAGAGGGCATTAAGCGAGGAAGGCTCTCCAGGTCTGTCATATCCTCTAGTTTTTTTCTTTTTTTCTGTTTAAAGATTTCTTGGGGTGCCTGTGTGGCTCAGTTGGTTAAGTGTCCGACTTTGGCTCAGGTCATGATCTCACTGTTCGTGGCTTTGAGCCCACATTAGACTCTGAGCTGTCAGCACTGCTTCTGAGCTGGAGCCTGCTTCAGACACAAGCAGGGGAGGGGTAGAGAGAGAGTGGGAGAGAGAGACAGAGAGGATCTGAAGAGGGCTCTGCGCTGACAGCATCAAGCCCGATGGGGGGCTAGAACTCATGAACTGCGAGATCATGACCCAAGCCAAAGTTGGACGCTCAACTGACTGAGCCACCCAGGTGCTCCTCTAGTTCTTTTTCTTAGAGAAAGTAGGAGAAAAGGAGTTATGAATTTCTTATTACCTTGGCAGCCTGGTGATACTGTTCCAAGGCCTGGTCCACAGTCACTTGGATGGAATCTTGCACTACACTGTGGCTCTCCGTGAGGATGGCACTGAGATGAACGGTGAGCAAAGTATGGGCTCCTAAGGGGAGTGAGAATGGCCACTTTAGGACAGATGTTCATGTGCTGTGAGTCAGGGTGGGCATGAGAAAGAGGCTTTTAGAAGAAGAGGCCACTTCTGCCTATCTGCAAATAATTACTTTTTTAGTCCCCCACTGCCCCCCAAAAATCCCAGCAACTTACAAACCCACCCAGTTCCACTTACAAATGAAAGAAAGCTTCAAAAATTAATGTGAAGCTTGACATTATTTTTGAAGAAACAAGTGAGGGTTCCTATTTGATTAATGTTAGAAACAGAAATATATACCACATCACTACAGACAATGATACTTGTGACTCTGAAAGAACAGGAAAATGAGGAAGAGGAAAGCCTCCTGGAAAGTTGTATCTACCCTACTCATCTCCTGTTTGAGCATCACTGCCGTGGTGAGCCACTGCTACTGTCAGGGTCTTAATCCTCTCAGATATGCTGTGGTATAGAAAAAGTACTTTATTTCTGATAAAGTAACCACAGGCACCACTGCACAGCAGAATAGCTAACAGGTAAGAGTGACAGGCAAAATATGTCATCCAGCAGTAGGCTCGCATTGATGACTCAGAGGCAACAGACACAGGAAGACAAATTCACTTCACACCTGAGGAAACCTTTCCTTTTCAGTGTTTTTCTACTCTACCCTGAAAAGTCTATTCAAAGGTACTATGGTGAAGCAGCCAACGGCTGGCTGGCTTTTCTCAGGGCTGCATTAAAAATGCAAACCAGAAAGTACATTTTCTACCACAAGGCACAAGGATGCCTTCCCAGAAAGGAATGTAGTATGTGATCTGCTCAAAAAGGGTCCAAAATTGGAGTTAGGAGAACATAGATTCTAGAGTGAATTCTACCACTAACTAATGGTGACCAAGTCACTTGACTGTTCTCACTTCAAAACTAAAATTGGCTTTATAACACCCGCTCTCACAGGCATGTTGTGCAGATAAACTAGGATAATATATATGAAGTGTTCTAAAATGTACATTGCAATATTCAAAGGGAAAATATTGCTATTGCTATGATGATATCATATGGATTATTGTTTTCTATAGTTTGGTCCTAAGAATAGCCTCAAGAAATCATTTAGACCCCTTTGAAAGCAGACATTTAATTAAAAAGCTACAAGTTTGTTCTCCTAAAACTGCTGATACCACCAGATGCCTTTAACGCTGTAGCAAAATAATGAGTTAATCATAGAAAAGTTACCATGACAAGGTGGGCAGGAGGCCAGTTAAGTGATTTTTTTTAAGACACATGGAAACAGACTGTAGTTCTGCACAATCTGTTTCCTAAAAGTAGCTCTACAGAAAGCTTTCAAGGATATGAAAAAGAATAAGGGAGAAAGAAGATAAAATTACTATATCTCTATCCATATATCTGTATCTACCTACCTTCACAGTACATCTTTTTTCAAAGGCTAGTCCTAAACCACCAGATATGTAAGGAAATTTAAAAAGATACTATGTTTACTAATGCAGTGATGAATTTCTATTTAATTCAGTATTGTCACTACCTGAGATGCTGCTGGCCTTCAGAGTCAAGATAAGCAGAGATGTATAAACTATCACAGTACTTACTACAAGAATGATAGAAAACACTGGTTTTAAGGAATCTGAGTTCTTCAGGTATGGGAGGATTCAGGAATAATAGGATTCAGAACATGGTATCAGACTTTACATCATCCTAGGGAAGACTGAATGTGGTACTCCCTCTAGAAGACCTCAAAAAAATCAGGGGGGGAACCTGGGTGGCTCAGTCAGTTGAGCGTCTGATTTCAGCTCAGGTCATGATCTCGTGGTTTGTGAGTTCAAGCCCCACATCAAACTCGCTGCTGTCAGCCCACCAGCACAGAGCCTGCTTCTGATCCTCTGTCCCCTTCTCTCTGCCCCTCCTCTGCCTGCACTCTCCCAAACACACACACACACACACACACGGAAAAAAAACAACAACAAAACAACCTCACTAGAAGATAGTAGATCTTAAGTCTTCAGAGGGTCTTGAGACTTGAAAGGGCCTTTTAGCCCCTCGTCTACCAATCTCATGTTAAATATACGAAAAGAGAGGATCAGATGATTTATGAGACTTGCTTCTGAAAAACCAATGAGGAATTTGGTGGCAGAAGTAAAGTCAGAACCAGCTCTCTAGGGGTGCCTGGGTGACTCAGTTGGTTAAAGCATCTGACTCTTGATTTTGGCTCAGGTCATGATCTCACAGTTTGTGAGTTTGAGCCCCACATCAGGCTCTGCGCTGACAGCATGGAGCCTGCTTGGGATTCTCTCTCTCCCTCTCTCTTTGCCCCTCCCCTGCTCACTCACTCTCGCAAAAACTAAATGAACAACAACAACACCAGCTCTCTTGATTCTACCTGAAGTCCTTTCCCCTATACTAAGCTCTTCTCTTATCAGCCTCTGTCCATATGAGTGTGAGCCAGGTAACAACCCTACGCAACCTCATTCTGTCTTCACTGCTGGAAGCCTCATTAGTTTGGGTCTCTTCTATGCTCCCATTCCAGGGCCTTAATGAACAGAACACCAGGGGCATCAGACAAAAACAGCTCCTCAAATAAAGAGTTGCAAGGCAGAGTCCAGGAAGATAGTGCTTCTCTCCTCAACAATATATAGATAGTGGAGAAAGACAGGAGATGCATGGAGGGCAGGCAGCAGGAAGAATCCCACAACTGACAATAGTTTGTTCAAAAAATAGTTGGCACCAGTCAGCATGAGCTCTTCTGATCTGGGGATATAAATTGTGTCATTTCTCTCATGACTCAGTGGGAGCAGGGCCACACCAAACAAGCACTGGAATGGCTCAGAGTAGAGTCCCAAGAAAAAACACTGGCTCACAGAGAAAGAATACAGAAACATACTGGGAGCACCAAGAGGGAGGCTTATGAACCTTTCCCCACATATTTATAAGCTCCACTTCTTGCTACTCCCCTCAAAGTTTAGAAGGGCATTGAGAAACACGTAAATTTATCCCTCAGGGTTTATTGGATTAAAACACATAAGCTAACTCCTGCTCATATTCAGTGTTTTTCAAACTTTACTAAATTTAAAAATTACCTGAGAATATTTTTAAGAATGCAGATTCTTGAGCCATTCCATATTTTTATAACAAAACAATGAATTGATTCTTGGCTCAGGAAGAAACACATTTTCAAATACTCCAGGTGATTCTGATGCATGTTTCATGGACCACCAAACAGAAACTTTCTGATAACAGATTATCATCAATTTGTTGGATACTAAAGGCTCCCCCTTGTATGCCTGAACGAGGACAATTTCTCCCTTCCCAGAAGTCTATGTGACAATGACATAAAGCTATTCATACCAATATGCTTCCCACACTTTATGTTGTAGTTGAGATACTGTGTCAAGGCCAAGCAAGGCCGGTAACATTTCTTGATTCCACCTGGAAAGGCAATAATGTGGTGGACAGTTCTCAGGCCTAAGCTTTAAAAACATACTGGTATCAGAGCACTGCCTCAGTCCAAGGAAATCATAATCCCTGGGGGTAAAGTTTGGGCATTTTTAGAAGCTCCCCAGGTAATATATCATGGAGCTAAGGTTGAGAACCACTCATCTAAGGTAATAGCCTCTTTTTAAAGAGCATTATAGAAAGTATCTGATTTCTGAACATTCTGGGAATGTCATCATTTAAGTAAGGTTTCATTTTAAGATACAGATCTTTTCTACACACCATATAATTTGTTTAACCTATTTAAGATTTTTTATTAAAATTCATTATTCTACAGAAATATATGTAATTATATATGTAATTCAGATAAAGTCTCCCTTTCTTTACTCTCTTAACATTTAATCACACCCATACTGGCAGCCCCTATACCTACTCCAGAGTTCTGTTCGCTGGACCGGAAATCCGCTGTGGAAATCCACAAAGAGAAAAAGCAGCAGAGTCTGTCCCTGGGAGTCCATATTCTGAGATTGATCCCCCTCACTGGATTCCACCTGATAACTCACATCTGGAAGCACCAAATCTAGAGGACAAGATATTATACAGTATTCTAAGTAAGGCCCTCAGAATGCTAAGTGAATAAAGAACCTATACCTCAAACAAAGAATGATCTAAGATCTAAAATCAAACACTCCCTTTTCCTCCTGAACCTGTTTCTCTATCCACATGATGGAAGCAAATATAGTGACTCATAGAAGGAACATCAAAATAACAACTGAGTGTGCAAAATGTAAACCAAGCAGCACGCTGTAGAATTTATTGGGAAACACTAATACGATACATTTATTCATTCTTTATACAACTTTCTAAGGTAGGTATCACTAGTAAGAGTCAGACGTCAGAGTCAAACCCGAGTAATGATAACAATTAATTTGTATTAAGTGTTTACTACACGCTTTGTATTGTGTTAAATTCTTCACATGAACTATCTAAATATTTAGACTTCACAACAACACTAAGACATAGGACCTATTCTTACGCCATTTTACAGATAAGAAGTACAAATAGGTTAAATACATTGCCCACCATGAGACAGCAAGTGGTGGATCTGTTTTAGACTGACTCCAAAATCTGTGTTCTGAACCACATCACTATATTATATTTATACTCCCAAGTAATCTGATGCCCTACCGTCACTTTCTAGCACCTGGATCCTTTAAAACACAATCATGATAGTCCTAAATTCCATCCAGATCCATTCAGAGAAATACCTCCGTGTATTTCCACATCCTGGTTCTGTCCCTTAGAGTAATGATGGAGGAAGATGAGGAGATATTTTCTACATTATTCATCTCCAAAGTTAACTGAGCAAGTTCAGGCATCAAGAATCAGAAAAAAAAAAACAAAACGAAACTAACAAAGCATGAAAATAAAAATGAAAGACAAAAGGAGATATGGAGAGCCCGAGAGATTCAAAAATTGTAATGGCATGACATCCCCCAGTTAAGATCAAGCATTCTTTCTTCACAAAACCATTCATCTCCAGAGACCCTGTCCAAGGACAGGCTTCTTTCATCCCACCCTCTGGAATAACTACCTATTCAAGAAAAAAAACCCTTACTCTGAAGCTTACTTCCTAGAGAAGACTCTGTCATTCCCCTAGAAATACTCTGTTCCAGGAGGCTCCAGTCTCCTCATGCCATTACAGCTCTAGAATACCTATTCCCCACTGGCTACCTTCCTCAGGATCCAGGTGACCAGACTACCTTCTAAATTTCAAAGAATTCTAGCTAATAACAGTCAAGTTCAACATTGTAAAGCTCCTAGATATCAGCTCATTTTGCATATTCCTACTTCCCAGTTTTATTTTTTGATCCAGTTATTAGGTGTCCAACTCAGTGTAATTCATCCAAAGCTAATGTGGTCAGGCTCTGCATAAATCTTATAGTTTCTTAGTTGATTACTATATAGTTTGTACTCCTGCCTTGCATTTATATGGTAATATTTTCTAAGTAATTTTATGTGCATTTTCTCATTTCATTAGGAAACATTTCTCTTCCACAATAGTTCAAAGATGTTATTAATCTTTTACTATCCTTTCTAAAACAGATTAAGGTACAAGAGAAACCCTCTGAACAAGTCCTTAGAAGATGAAGGGTCAATGACTACCTCAAGAGGACCAGGAAGAGAGGAGCCAGTAGAGGAAGTGAGAGAAAAACCAGCATTAACATGTAATGCCAAAACAGGCTCTAATGGAGCTTTGCCTGTTGACCTGTTGTTTGCTGCACTTCACGTGGATTCTCAGCCAGACCCCTAACAGCACCACCCAACCTAAGCCATCAGATCACTGGGTCCTATTTTTTATGTACACCTGCTATTTATATTTACTTGCATTTATATAATATTCTCCAGGTTTCTTTATCCCTGTGCAAAGAGAGGGAGGTATACCTCTATCCAAACTGAGATCCAAATTGGGCACCAGACACAAGTGGTATTTCTTCCAGTCAATGAAGAAAGAGGTATCTTCGAAGACAGTAGTAGTTGGCTGCTTCTGACTTGGCAATATCAGAGGCAGGCCTGACGGTCCATATAGAAATATGTATAGTCGCTAAAGAAAACTGCCAAATTTTAGGGTTTTTTTTTAAATGACAATATATTCATTTGCATAAAACAAACATAATACTGACCTGGTTCACACTCTCAGAAATAAACTATGGTGCTAGCTAATTATATATTAAGCCTTTTCACATTGAATACAGGTGTGAGGCACCACAGACAGATCCACTAGAATCCCTAGAAATTTATTCTGAGTTCAGTAAGTGTGTGCTACAGGTATAGTATTGGACAATTAGTTTATTTCTTCATCTTGCTCATTCCATCATACGTTTGAGTGGTACTACAGGCTAAACACTATACTAAGTTCAGAGGACACAAAGATGAATATTTAATTTTATTAAGATTTATTAATATTAATAATAAATAAAATTTATTAATAATTTGTTAATATTTATTTATAATACATAAAATTAATTTATTAATATTTATTAAGATTTAATACCTACCTTCAAGTTATCATATTTATAGTACTGGAGATACACATAAAAAACAGTAAACTGTAATACAGTGTGATACATGCTACAAATATATACAAAGATATATCTTTCAGTAAGTACTTGGGTATATTCAGATTAAGAAGGAAACTCCTTACCTTCTCTAACCCTATTCTCTAACCAAGACAAAGGGGACAAGCCCCTGAAATGGTTTCCTTCTTTCTTTTTTTTTTAATGTTTATTTATTTTTGAGACAGAGAGTGAGCAGGGGAGGAGCAGAGAGGGAGACACAGAATGAGAAGCAGGCTCCAGGCTCTGTGCTGTCAGCACAGAGCCCGGCGTGGGGCTCAAACTCACAGACTGTGAGATCATGACCTGAACCGAAGTTGGACGCCTAACCTACTGAGACACCCAGGTTCCCCGGTTTTCTTCTCTTGATTTTACTCCCACTCTCACTCTTTTAAACCCAAGGTTTCTCCACCTAAGCACTATTGGCACTTTGGGCCAGATAATTCTTTGTTGTAGGGGCTGTCCTGTGCACTGTAGGATGTTTAGCAGTATCCCTGGCCTCTACCCACTAGATGCCAGTGGCACCCTCCCCCTGAGTCATGACAGTCAAAAATGTCTCCAGACATTCCCAAATGTCCTGTGAGGGCAAAATTACCCAGTTAAGAACTAATGCTTAACACTTTTTGTTCCCTGAACCAAGGCTGAAGAAACCAGGAATATATTTTCCTTAATCTTTTTTGTTTTCATCCTCTTGTGAAAAGGGTAAACACGAGGCATTAAGTATGAAGATTAAAATCCTCACCCAGTAGGCACTGGGGCATTATGAAAAGTCACAGCAGAACAAAGTGAGACAGTGCCCATAAATGAAGTCTCTATCCCAAATCCAAGAAGACATTAAAACGGGAGCTAAGGCCAACACATCCACTGTTCAGAGCCAGGCTAGCTTTGAGGTGCCACAAACTCAGTGAGTGGAGTGTCCGAAGAGTCGAAGTGTGTGACTTTTGATGGGTTGTTTAAACTATTTACGTTTAATATAAATACTGCTATGGTTGGGTTTTAAGTCTACAATCTTGTTATGTGTTTGGCATTTTCTCCTTACATTGTTTCCTTTTTTTTTTTTTCTTTTTCCTCTTTTCTATTTTTGGATTCTACTTTGGACTGGTGTTTTTTATAATTCCATTTTATCACTTAAAAAAAATTTTTTAATGTTTATTTAATTTTGAAGGAGAGACAGAGTGTAACGGGGGAGAGGCAGACAGAGAGGGAGACACAGAATCTGAAGCAGGCTCCAGGCTCTGAGCAGTCAGCACAGAGCCTGACACGGGGCTTGAACCCAGGAGCCGTGAGACCATGACCTGAACCGAAGTCGGATGCTTAACTGAGCCACCCAGGCACCACCCACTTTTTTTGATTTATTAGTTATAATTCTTTGTTGAAGCAACTTAGGGATTGCTTTAGGCTTTATAGTATACAACTTTATCACGGTCTACCTTTTAAGTGATATTATAACAGTTGCACATACATATAGTATAAGAATCTGGGAATAATATACTTCCATTTCTCCTCTCTTGGCCTTTGTGCTATTCTCACACATTTTACTTCCACATATAATATACTCTGATGGCATTTTTTGCTTTCAAAAGTCAATTATCTTTTATTTATTAAAAACTTTTTTTAATGTTTGTTTATTTTGAGAGAGAGTATGTGTGCATGCATGTGCAAACAGGGAAGGGGCAGAGAGAGGGAGAGAATCCCAAGTAGGCTCTGTGCTATCAGCGCAGACAGAGCCTGACGTGGGACTCCATGTCACAAATCATGAGATCGTGACCTGAGCCGATATCGAGTCAGATGCTTAACGGACCGGGCCACCCAGGCACCCCATAAAAAGTCAATTATCTTTTAAAGAGATTTTTTAAATGGGGCAAAAATCTTTTATATCTATCCAGATAGTTATGATTTCCAGGGCTCTTCTTTATTTGTGTAGACCCAGAATTCCATCTGATAGCATTTTTCTTCTGACTGAAGCATCTCCTTTCACATTTCTTATAATATAGATTGCTGGTGAAGTCTTTTGTATGTCTTATAAATTCTTTATTTTGCCTCCATTTTTGAAATATATTTTCTCCTGGTATAGAATCCAGATTAAGGGATTTTTTCCCCTTTATTATTTTAAAAATGTTGCTTCACTTTCTTGTAGCTTACAGTTCCCAATGAGAAATCTGCAGTAATTTGCATCTTTGTTCCTCAGTATGTAAACGTGTCTTTCTACCTCTAGTCGCTTTTAAGATTCTTTATCACTGATTTTAATCAATGATTATGGTGTATCTTGGTATGATTTGATTCATGTTTCTTATGTTTCAAGTTTGCTGATCTTGGCTCTGCAGGTTCATACTTTTCATCAAATTTGGAAATTTGGGGGGGCATTATTTCCTCAAATATTTTATCTGCCCTCCCTCCCTGCAGGAATTGAATTACATGTCCCTGAATTAGGTCACCTGAAGTTATCCCACAGTTCACAGAAATTTTATTCATTTTTTTTTAGTCCCTTGTTTCATTTTAGTTTCTATTGCTATGTATTCAAGTTCACTTATCTATTTCTCTGCAATGTGTAAACCTGTCACTAATCTCATCTAGTGTATCTTGACCCTAAAAATTTTAATTTCTATCTCTAGACGTTCAATTTAGGTTTTCACATCTTTTGTGTCTTTAGTTAATATGTTCAATTTTTTCCCTTTTACTTCCTGAATATATGGGATACAGTTATACCTTTTTTTTAAAGTTTATTTCTTTTTGAGAGAGAGAGATAGAGTGTGGGAGGGGCAGAGAGAGAGAGAAAATATCCCAAGCAGGCTCCACACTGATAGTGCAGAGCCTGATGTGGCTTGAACTCACGAACTATGAGATCATGACCTGAGCTGAAACCGAGAGTCGGATGTTTAACTGACTGAGCCACCCAGGTACCCCCAGTTATACCTGTCTTAATGTCCTTGTTTACTAATCCTATTACCTATGCCATTTCTGGGCAGTTCTGATTTTTTTTCATTATGGGTCCTATTTTCCTGCTTGTTTGCATACCAAGTAATTTTTTATTGGATGCCCAGCATTGTGAAGTTTACCTCACTGAATGCAGGATACTTTTATATTCCTGTAAATATTCTTGTACTTTTTTTCTGGGACACTATAAAGTTACTTGGGAACAGTTTGAGCCTTTTGGGTCTTACTCTTAAGCTTTGTTAGGTGGGACCAGGGAAGCCTATAGGCTAAAGCTAACTTCTCCACTATATTCAAGCAAATCCTTCTTAGGACTCTACCTGATGCTTTATGTTTTCCATCCTGCCTGGCAGGAATAAAAACTATTTCCAGCTCTGTGTGCACTCCAGGGATTCTCCTCTATCCGGAGCTCTCTCTGTGTATTTTATCTCCTCTTTGGCACTCTTTTCTATAAATTCTAGCTTCCCTGGACCTCCCTAACTCTGAACTTCGTCTTCTCAACTCAGATCCTCCAGACTCTAGTTGGGTATACCCTCCTGGTGAACTTCTCTAGGTAGTACGGTGGTGCAATACAGGGTTTATTTGTTTCTCCTTTCTCTAGAACCACTGTCCTATACTCTCTGTTGTTTAATATAGTTTTTTAAATTGTTCAAGGTAGGAGGTTGGATCCAGTCCCTGTTATTTGTTCATGGCTGGAAGTGGAATTTCTGAAATTCTCTGACAGAATCTCATGGCCTTTGATAGTTTCTTTGCTTTCTGGCTCAACAAGCTACCCATGCTCATCTTGTACATTTCTACTTTAGGCCTGGAATCAGCCATTCCTCCTTTTTAGTGAGCAATGACATTTAGAGAACACATTCTGGATACTAGGACTGCTCATTGCTCCTCAGTTTGTTTTTTGTTTTTAGCAGATAGAGCTAAAAAATATATAATTTCAAAAGTCAGAAAAGTTGGGCATACACACTGATATTTTCAATTCCACTTTAAGATTACTTTCAGGGGCACCTGGGTGGCTCAGTTGGTTAAGCATCTGACTCTTGGTTTTGGCTCAGGTCATGATCTCATGTTTCATGAGTTCAAGCCCTGCGCTGGCCTCTGCACTGACATCATGGAGACTGCTTGGGATTCTCTCTCTCTCTCTTTGCCTCTCCTCTGCTCATGCTCTCTCTCAAAATAAATAAATGAACATTTTTTTAAAAAAAGATTAATTTCAAAAATTTTTTTATTTCAAAATAAAAATATTCTATTCCTTTGAATTTATACTCCCACATCTGCTATATTATGCTAAAAATTTTGGTTCTTAACCATTTAACATAATTACTTGTTTTATAACAAGTATGCATGCAAGAATTTCAGTACGGTAATACCAATGTTATTAACAAGAATCAAGACCACTAAATGAATTTCAAGAGCACTTTTCAGTTCATTTCATCCTTAGAGTATATATCAAGAATGTATGTCAAAACACTATGTTCTTAAAGTCAGTTGAATTAATTCTTCTTACTATATGAATTATGACCTTTATATGGGTAGGTTATCTTTTAAAAAAATTTTTTTTTAATGTTTATTTGTGAGAGAGAGAGAGAGACAGACAAACAGAGTGTGAGCAGGGGAGGGGCAGAGAGAGAGGGAGACACAGAATCTGAAGCAGGCTCCAGGCTCTGAGCGGTCAGCACAGAGCCCGACACGGGGCTTGAGCTCACAAACCATGAGATCATGACCTGAGCCGAAGTCAGATGCTTAACAGACTGAGCCACCCAGGCGCCCCAGTTATCTTTTTTTTTTTTAAGTTTATTTATTTTGAGAAAGAGAGCACATGCGTGCACATGGGGGAGGGACAGAGGGAGAGAGAGAGAGAGAGAGAATCCCAAGCAGGCTCTGCACTGTCAGTGCAGAGCCCAACGCTGGGCTCGAACTCATGAACTGCAAGATCATGACCTGAGGCAAAACCAAGAGTTGGATGCTTAACCAATGGAGCCACCCAGATGCCCCAACATTATCTTTTATCTTGAGAAACATTTTTACTGGGTATGGAATTCTAGGTTGGTAGTTTTTAAATTTCCAGACATTAACACTAGTATACTACTACCTCATGTTGGTATAAGGAAGTCAGCTGTCAATTTGTTTCTCTTTTGAAGAAAATCCATCTTCCTTAGCTGATTTTTTCCTTGTTTTTGATTTCCTAGAGGTATGCATATCTTTTTGTTTATCCTGCTTGATTGCTGAGCTCTGAAACTGTTTTAGTTGTTTAGCCATTGATTCTTCAACGACTGTTTTTGCCCCATTTTCTCCCTTCTCCTTTGGGACATGAATTAAATGTACATTAAATGTTCTGTTTCCTCTCACTGTTAACCTCTCTTCTGTATTTTCTATCCTTTTGTCTTTCTTTGCTTTATTTTACTAGTTTTTGCTGTCCTTATCTTTTACTTCACAAATTCACTTATGCTGTGTCTAATCTGTTAAATCTGCCTATTTAATTTCAATGTTGGTTATTGTTATTTTTGGTTCTACAGTTTCTGTTTGGTTGTTTTAAAAATTATGTCACATTTTATAGTTTTCCGTTCCCTGGCAAAATTTTTAAGCTTGGCCTTCAAGTTCATAAATATAATAAGCATAATTCTTTATTTTTAAAATCAGTATCTGATGTTACCAATATCTGAAGTCCCAGTGGGTACTCCTGTTGCTTTTGTTTTTGCTAGCTCTTATTCATGTTGCCTTGTCCACTCTTTTACGTGTGGTTTGTGTGTGTGTGTGTGTGTGTGTGTGTCAGAGAGAGAGAGACAGAGATGGAGAGAGAGAGAGAAATGTACACATGAGCTGGACATTTTGAGAAAGTATTTGTTAAAATATTTGAAGCACAGATGTGGTGATCTTCCTCTAGAAAATAATCTTTGTTTGCTTCTAAAAGACATCTGGGAGAATTAGATATCTAGAATCATCTTAATCCAATTTTAAAGTTTAAGATTTTCTAGCCTTCCCAGATGACCCAAAAAATATATGCAGTTCATGTGAAGGATGGTTTATTTCAGGTTCATCTTACTCCTTAAAGTGTAACCTTTTAGTTATCTCTGCCCAAAACAAGAGGTGTTTTTAACAGCACCCCCCAGCTCAGTAAGCCCTAAACTCTTTGGCCTTCTTGACCTACATTGATTCAGAAGTGCATCTTAGCCTCTCAGCTGCTTGCTATAATTTGCAAATGACCTCACAGCAAAAGCAGCCCCCAATGTTGAGCTCAGGCTTTCTGTAATTCCTGTCTCTACTGTGATCGCCCAGAAATTCCTCCCTATTTACTAGCTCTTAGAATCTTTTATGTCTTAATATTTCATCCAACATTTGTCTTCAATGGGAGGGTTGGTCTAAATTACCTAGCTTGCCATTTTCAGAAACTGAAATCCTATCAGAGTTTTCTTTATCTTCACTAAAACATCACCTCCCTAGAGTCTTCGCTTACTATAATATTTAAAATAACTTCCCTGTCATTATCTCTTTACCTGCTTTATTTTATCTTTAACTGTACTTATCACTACTGACATCTATTTATTAAAATGTCCTATTAAATGTAAACTTCAAGAGGATAGAAAAATTTGCCTTTTTCCCTCTGGAGAATGGGATGAGGAGGAGGAGAAACTTTTTTATTTTACTTTATACTCTTCTATATGCCCTAGATATTAAGAAAAAGCATGTTTTAAAATCCAAAAGTCCATGCATAGTCTTTATCACCATCTGCTCCTTCCTCCTCCCTAAAGATATTTTCAGCTGACATTTATCATACCATGACCTTGGCCTTCTTCTGGTCTTATTCTTTTTTTAAAAATTTTTTTTTTTTAATTTAAAAAAAAAATTTTTTTTTCAACGTTTATTTATTTTTGGGACAGAGAGAGACAGAGCATGAACGGGGAAGGGGCAGAGAGAGAGGGAGACACAGAATCGGAAACAGGCTCCAGGCTCTGAGCCATCAGCCCAGAGCCCGACGCAGGGCTCGAACTCACGGACCGCGAGATCGTGACCTCGCTGAAGTCGGACGCTTAACCGACTGCGCCATCCAGGCGCCCCTGGTCTTATTCTTTATACGCTACTAGAACTTCATTTTACTTGTACAGCTTCAATTATATAACAATAACACCTAACATTTATTGAACACTTTTATGTGTCAGGCAATATGCTGGGAGCTTCATATAGATTATTATATATAATTAATACTAAAACAAACTAACCCCAAAACAACAACAACAACAAAACCTTTGCAAGGGAAAACAAATCTATGAAGTGTTATTATCCCCATTTATTTTTAAATTTAATTTTTTAACATTTATTTATTTTTGAGAGAGAGAGAGAGGCAGAGCATGAGCAGAGGAGGGGCAGAGAGAGAGGGAGACACAGAATCCAAAGCAGGCTCTAGGCTCTGAGCTGTCAGCCCAGAGCCCAATGTGGGGCTCAAACCCACAAACCATGAGATCACGACCTGAGCTGAAGTTGGATGCTTAACTGTCTAGGCCATCCAGGTGCCCCTACTTTTTTTTTTTTTTTTTTTTAAATTTTAGAGAAAGAGCATGCATGAGCGAGGGAGAAGGGCAGAGGGAGAGAAAGAGAGAACCTTAAGCAGGCTCCACACTCCACATGGAGCCCAACGCAGGGCTGGATCCCATGACCTGGAATAATGATCTGAGCTGAAATCAGGAGTTTGCTGCTCAATCAACTGAGCCACCCAGGTGCCCCTATTATCTCCATTTTAAAGCGGAGGAAATAAAGCCTTAGGCTGGTTGAGTAAACTACATGAAGTCACAGCCAATTAGTGGTGAATCTAGTATTTACACTCTTGTTCCATGCTCTAACCACAGCACTATACTTTACTTTCCGATGGAGAAAATGCTAAGGCTCTAAAATTTATCTCTAAATTGGCCACTTCCAAATTCCAGACCAAAATTTCTATATAGCTATACTTGCCATTTTCAAGGGATGTCCTACAGAAACTACAAACTTAGCATGTTTAAAGCTAAGCTAATCTTTACCTTCCAAATCTGCTACTTATGATTTGTATCTTATTGATAGTATCATTATTCTGTCAGCCATCTATTGAAATGGTTTTTTTTGGCAGGGGGAGAAATGGCGCAAGTGAACAAGGGACAAACAGAGAGAGAATCCCAGGGCGGCAAGGGGGGCAGCAGGCGTGAGACAGAGAGAGAAGCAGGGCTCACCCGAAGTGGGGCTCGTGTTTACCCAGGGCTCAAGCTCACCTGACATGGGGCTCGACCTAACGAACCATGAGATCATGACCTGAGCCAAAGTCAGATGCTTAACGACTGAGCCACCCAGGGGCCCTATAAATGTTTTTAAACAGCTGAGATTTAAACATATCACACAGCACACAACTTACCCACTTAAAGTGTATAAATGGGTTATAGTATATTCAAAGAGTTGTGCAACCATCACCACCATCAATTTTAGGACATTTTTACCATCCTCCCCCCACCAAATCCCTATCTATCTACTTCCTGTCTCTATAGATTTGCCTATTCTGGATATAGAAATATTAACATCAATTTTGGCCATTCCCTGCCCCTAATCTCTCCCTACCCCCACAATGAATTGCTTGCCTCATTATACTGATTCCTTCAAGTGATAAGTCTCTCTTTTCCATGCTCATCACATTTTTAATTCAGGCGAGCATTATCTCTTGCCCAGTTCACTTATTCACTTAGTCATTACTGACTTATCTCTCCTACCCATCCTGTACAATGCTGCTTGAGATGCCTAAAACATTCAATGGTTTCCCGCTATACAGAGAATGAAGTTCACAATCCTAAGTGTGATACAAAAGAGCCACCATGTCCACCATTTTCCAGCCTCATCTCTCCTGCTTGCACCATTCCATGCTTCAGTCATATTGGATTATATGAAAAGAATGTGGCACATATGTCACATTTTATAGTTTTCAGTATTTGGGGAAAATTTCTCAAGACTGGATTTCATACTGGATTTTTGTTTTTATACAAATTATATTGGCTTCTAGATACAGAGTTTATATGCTAAAGGCTTTTCTAGAATTGGGATATAAAAATTCATTTTTCAAAACAAAGTTGAAAATTTTGATGGAGTTTATCATCAAAAGGATATGGAAACTGAAGAAACTCTATTCAGCTGGTTGGAAAAGACCTTTGGGCAGGGACACAGAGCAGCAGCTGGAGTGAGTATCAGTTCTCCCAACGAGCCCATGCCAGCCACGTCATCGGGGATGAAAAGCATTACTGGATGTCCTAGCACAGGATGGATTCGACTGCAGAGTAATTGAGCTGCACCAAATTTTGGTCTACTGTCAAAAAACAGGTAAGATAAATTTAGACTTTTTCTTTCTTAAGAAATTATTTTATTTTTATTTTTTTCCTTTTCTTTTTTTTTTTTTTTTTAAAGTAGGCTCTATGATGGCATGCTTGGCTGGCTCAGTGGAACATGTGACTCTTGATCCCAGGGTTGTGAGTTTGAGCCCCACACTGGGTGTAGAGGTTACTTAAAATAAAATCTTTAAAAATAAATAAAATAGGCTCCACACCCAACATGGGGGGCTTGACCTCAGGACCCAAGGTTAAGAGTCACATGCTCTACTGGCAGAGCCAGCCAGGTGCCCCTTAAGAAATTATTTTCGGGGCATTCAAAAGTCTTTGGATATCTCTAGCATATACATAATCATATAATCTACCATATTAGTTTTACTGGAATAAGTAACTTGTGTCTCACTCAGGGAATCACAAGCAATAGAAAGAGCAGACAAACTGGAATTTCAGGAATGATATCATGGCTACTGTTTCTGCTGCCACTATGCAGTTTAAAATTTTTTTTAATGTTTATTTATTTTTGAGGGAGAGAGAGTGAGCGGGTGATGGGGGGGAGAGAGGGAGACACAGAATCTGAAGCAGGCTCCAGGCTGTCAGCACAGAACCCGACACAGGGCTTGAACCCACAAACCATATCATGACCTGAGCCAAAGTCACACGTTTAACCAACTGAGCCCCCCAGGCATCCCTGCCACTATGCAGTTTTATATTCACTAATGTATATTTCCTCCACTGAAATTAGTCTACAGCTCTGAGCAGAAGTTTCCAAGATCAAAGATTAGCATGGTGAGGGTAGGGGTGAAGGGGTCCCTGAATCACAACAGCCTAAAACTAGCCCTGTGATACTTAGATCTGCTCTCACACATGCTACACCTTCTCCTGAAGGAGTCCGAGGTTACTGTTTGATAGGAGTAATGAGAAAAAATTAGGGCATCTTTCTCTCCTAAAAGAATCTAGTGAAATTTGATACTCGCTTACTTTCTAACAGCTTTTCTTTTTTAAATAGGAAGAAATATTAATGAGCATTTTTCCTCTCTCTTTAAACTGATGAGGTCATCCAGGAATATATGTCCACAAACACTGGTTCAGAGGCTTAAACTTTTTCAGTAAATTTCTGATAATGAGCTGTCTAACTTTAAGGATTGTATGATAGTAAAGGACTACTAAAGATAGATACAGAGTGGGGACTTTATTTACTGCACATATTAAAGAATGAAAAAATTCTAATCTGAAGTGGACTTTTGGCTAAGAGTAAAAAAACAGACTAAAAAGCCATAAACAGTGTCTTCAAACCTTAAGATCCTATGACTACCAGTGCTGATTCAGGGCATACAAATGGAGTCGAAACTACTGAATAAAGAATAAATTACTTGGACTAAATCATAAATTGTTTTTTTTTCTTGCTATATGCATGTTCACTTTGGATTCTCTTAGGAAGGCAAGGCAGAGGAATAAATTCCATTTATTTGCCATCTTCTCCATGGATTTTTTTTTTTGTAGTCTGGAGGTGGAGGTAGAGATGATTTCCAAACCTTTGAAAAATGCCGATGCACAAAAAATAATATATAAAGAATTCCTTTGTGTTCATAGTATCTTTCTAGCCAAGAGTTCAAGGAACCTTCTCAAGTCCTTCCTCTCTTCTCATATGTAAATAAGATTGAAATTTGTTGTTTCATTTATAGAAAAAATAAGACATGGAAAGGAGAAGGGACATGTTCTCAGGTCAATTAGAATACATTCAAGGAGCCAGAAATAATGAGAGTTTTCAATACAAATAGATTAAAAGTTTTACTTCCACTTTTCTTACAGAGAAGCTAATGCCTGGCACTAAGAAATGACAAATGAGGCTATGTTCAATTTCTACCCACACTCATACTCATAACAGGAGAGTAAAACATGGAGAGGGACAACAATGCTTTCATCCTTCACCTCACATAATGTTGATAGTTTGTAACAAGAGCAATTCCATTCGACAGGTTCAAAGTGGGTTCGTTCTTTGTCCTGGAAAGCAAAGAAAAGCTAAGCCATAGTTCACAGATTCTAAAACCAATCTTTACCTGATACAAATTTTGGCCCATGACCACCACCACCCACAGAGATTACTGGAATCCAACAGCCAACTAACCAAAGGGAAATGGAAATTTTTAAGATCACCCACTCTGGTGAGAGGGAAAGACACGAAAAGATATAGATGAATCTACTTACTCATTAAAAGTTAATATAGAATAAGAAAATGTGGGAGTCTCAGAAAATTAGTTTCAAGGTAACTTTGGGTCAAGAAGTCAAACTGTGAAGCTACTAGAAATAGGGCAATAATGACTGAGAAAAACTATAAAACCATGGCATAAATTTAAACCATTGATTTAAGGACTTACCCAAAGATTTCCAAGGAAAGGATTCCATTCACCTTTACACTGAAATTAAATCTAATCTGCAAAGTAAATGGGGTATGAGATTTAACATGAACAAGGATGGAGATTAAAAAACTTCCATACTTGGGGCGCCTGGGTGGCGCAGTCGGTTAAGCGTCCGACTTCAGCCAGGTCACGATCTTGCAGTCCGTGAGTTCGAGCCCCGCGTCGGGCTCTGGGCTGATGGCTCAGAGCCTGGAGCCTGTTTCCAATTCTGTGTCTCCCTCTCTCTCTGCCCCTCCCCCGTTCATGCTCTGTCTCTCTCTGTCCCAAAAATAAATAAACGTTGAAAAAAAAAATTTTTTTAAAAACTTCCATACTTAATTCCCAAAGGTGTAGATATTCTTTACATCACCTTGTTTTCACTTGCACTTTCCCTAAACAACTAACACAATTAACATTTACCTGTGCTCAAATTCTGCATCTAAATTTATATTGAGTCCTACATTTCAATTCCAAGTGGTCACAGATTATCAGAATATCCTAACTTTTGTTCTCTGCTGTTCTCCCAGTTATATCTTCTCCCCCTTAAAAGAACTATTGATTTTTCTCTCCATTTTTTCCATGGTTTTCATATATAGAACATTCCATGCTTTTTTCTTTGTGTTTTCTTCCCTTCCCCCCATCTGACTTTTATGTCCTCCAATTCACTTCACTGTTCTAATTATTTCCTACTTTTGATTTACATTTTCCTTCCTATGTAATAGAAGACTCTAGAGCTAGACTGCCTGACTTCAAATCCTGGCTCTGCAAGTTATTTAACCTCTATACCACAGTTTCTTCAGCTGTAAAATGGGAATGATGATGATAAAACCTACTTCACAAGGGCTGTTGCATTAGGTGAGTGAATAAGTGTATGGAAAGGACTCAGAAGTAACTGGCATATAATATGCACTGAACCCTGCCAAAGACATAAAAAGTTGACTCTAGCAAGAGAAGAAAGGGAGAAGTTATATACCATACTTAACAGTGTACATCCCTATAAACATATCTAACTACATGTAATAATAAAAATTATAGCTCTCCAAAGTTCGAAGTACTTTGTCAGAATTTCCTGATTTGCTCTTATAGTCACTTTGGAAAAGGAGGAAATAATCAGCAAGGTTTATTATCCAGAAAAATGAAGCACAGAGGAGGCAAAAAAGTATCTAAACTGATACAATAAAATAATATGGAAGTAAAAACAACAACCCAAAGAAAGCTCTATATTCAAGGGCTATCAACTATATCACATGACCAACACCAACACTGTGTTAGGGGCACAGAAATCAAATCAATTCAATATTAAAGTTGTAATCATTGTCATTAAAAGAAAAGAGGACCAAGCATATCCTTCCACGTCCTACAGAGTAGAGGTCTCTTGAAAACATGTGATTTAAAAGAATCATTACTATGCAAAAGAACAGCTTACCTTAGGGTGTACCATGATGATTCTGCGTAAAAAGTTCTTTATCACCAAACTATCTGTCATCAAAGTTCTGGGCTTTTCATCAACCTGTAAAAATCCAACAAAAACTTCTACCACATATACACAAACCCAGGAGCACAAATGAATTAAACTGTGATATTTCTTTCTATAAAGGTAACTCTCACCTTAGAAAGCTTCTCAGACATCCAAGGGGATGGTCTAAGAATTGGATACAAAAGGGAATCTAACAGCCATCATTCCTTGGGTTAAACTATTTCATGGAACTTTAGGAGACATGTGAACAAAGGTCAGAGTAAAACCCACAATCTCAAAACCACTTTTTGTAACAAATTTAAAAGTATCAGACCAGAGCTAAGAAGCGTTAACTCTTTCTTAGCTCTGCCATCCTGATGTGAGAGTCAATCTCTATTAAGAATGGAGTGAAATTAACAGACACTAAAAGGAACCTACTTTTCATCATCAATCCATTTATCTAAACTTTATTTTTTAGGGAAAGCTATAAAGCAAAAATCTCACAAGTCAGAAGACCTGTGTTCTAGTACTAGCTCTATAAAATTACATACGTAACCATGAAAAAAAGTCACTTAATTGCTTTGGACTTCATTTACTAATCTTCAAAACAGGAATAACAGTTACCCATTCTCCCTCACAGAACTGTTTTAAGGACCAAATAATAATCTGAAAGTATATATTATACATGGCAACAATAGTAGATATCACTTGTTGAATGCCTACTATATAGCAAGCATCAAGCATTTTGCAAGTGCTGTATCTACATTACCTCACAACAAACCTGGAGGCAGGTACTATCTTCTCTGTAGGTTTTTTTAAATGAGGTTCAGAGAAGTTAAGCAACTTGCCTAAGGTTACTCAGCAGTTCAGTGATAGAGCCAGAATTTGACCTTAAGTCTGTCTAACACTAACTGTCCATGCTCTTTCAAGCATACCCAGATACCTCCCTATAAATACAATAAAATTTACAATTTAATGAGGATTTTCTCTGTTCCAGGAATGGAGCAAAAGTACCTTACTTGTATTAACTACCTCATTTACCCCTCACAAAAGCCCTATTACGTACACATAACCCACATTCTGTGGATGAAAAAAATGAGTCTCAAAGAGGTCAAACAACTTTCTTAAGGTTACCTGATCTGGATTCAAAGCTTTAGTATTAACCACTATCCTATAATGGCTCATTGTATTTAATACAGTGCCCCTAAAACTAAAGTTATAAAGAGTCTTCTACAAAATGGAGAAGTTGAGGAAAATGAGAAGAAGAAATAGAGTAAAAAAATATCAGTAAGTTATTGGTGGCTCTGAGAATACAGAGCCATGTAGTAGGTACATATTAAGAAAAAAATGGTCCCAGATCTCAAAATATCATAACACAATGAGGAAGAAACAGAAAGAATAAATTATTGTAATACTTTTTGTAAGCACACTGAAAATGAGATCAAGAATTGTGCAATGGGTGGGGAAATTAGATTATTACAGAATCATTAGCAAAAATTATCAGAAAAATGGATGGGAATTATTAGAAAATTCTGGATACAGATCTAAGATTATTCATACACAAAAACAGTGGTAATTAAGTTATAACTGCAGCATACACATCACAGTCACATCCTTCATTTAAAAATTTTTATCATAAAATGTTCAAATAGTAGAAAAGCAATGATCTCTTCGAAGCATTTTCTGTAATTAGCACTTCCAAAACAACTTCTTGGAACAATTTCAAACTTCTGTAGCCTTTGTTATTATAGGGTACATCATAGAAAGGGCTAATTATATCTAGCAGTAAAGCAACCAAGTAAGTGTAAATTCCTTCAGCAGCTACCAGAAAGGGGCTACAATTAATAATGATGAGAGGTACCATTTACTGAACACCTGCTACATGCCAAACAGTTTGTACGCAAGTAGGAAATTTCCCCATTTTATTTATGAAAATAATGAGACTAAATAAGCTGTTTGATTTGTCCAAGGTCACACGTGTCTAGTTAAGAACTGGGATTCAAACCTAGATATGACTTGTTTCAAAGTCCACGTTCCACTATGCAATGCTGTCTCTCCAAGAAAGTTCATTTTCGGTGCATATAGCTTCCTGAATCAGATATTATGTTATCTATCATTACTTTTATGGACCCTGATAGGCAACACTTATGCAAACTACTGAATTATCCACTCAAAATACTCAATGAAGCTTATTATATACTTGGGCCTACAGAGGAAATAAAACAATCTCTGAATTTGAAGAGTTCAGTTAAGTAGAAGGGAAAGACAAATAACTTATATGACAATGTGAAAGTTTTATGATTTAGATATATAAGAGATGCTAAAGAAATGCACAAGAAAGACTGGCACCTAATTCAGATTGAGAAGATAAAGTGACCTAATGTCCTATCAGCAGAGGATAGTTAACATAAAGCAAATGCCTCCTTTTAAGATCTACTCATAAATTATTGAGAGAAACAGAGAGAGAGAATATATGTATATGTGTATGTCTACAAAGTCTTTTACAGCCTTTTACAGTTGGGTGTAAGGAACGCAGTACCCCAGCCTAACATATCTATAGAAGCAGTGAATTTACTTAAGTGTGTTAGGAAAAAACAGATGCTGCAAGCCCTGGGCAGCAGAAACCACTACCGAATCATATGTTCAGCCTTCACCTTTAAATACAAATCTAATTATATCACAGAATATCAGAGCTGTTTTATATTTTCAAACTGAACTTATGTAGTCATGGGCCCTATATGACTGTCTAGAAGAAAGTCAGTCAGTGCCTCTGTCTCTTCCTGTCTCTAGTTAGAGAAATAGAGATCGATAAATATAAGTATGAAGATGTTTATATGTATATATGTTTATCTCTACCAATTTTATCATTTTTAATATTACGGCAAAAATAAATATAAAAATGGATAAAGCTTTCAAGAAGATCTTGTAAAATCAAATTGTTTTTGGAAGTACATGTTATCCAGCCTAATGGACTCCAAGATGCAAGACACAAGACTGACTCTGAGCTTATGCATCTCTCCTAAAAGAAGCTCTCTTCGTATTTCCTGGGATTAGCTTTCCTCACATGCCCAAAGCAGTGGATCATTTATTATAGCTTTTTCACAGATGTCTCCATTCACTAGCCTCTGCTCTGAACCTTGCTATCTAACCCTTCTCCCCATTTGAGGTATATATAATTAGCTTGTTCACAATCTCCCCTTCTCACTTCCTTCATTCAAGTATCTTTTAAATAGCTGCATAGTACCAGAGACAAGAGATGTAATAGAACCAATGCTTTCAGGGAATCCTTGTTCCTCTGAGGTCATACTACTCTTCCCCACTCTTCATGGATCACCAGCTGACTGCAGGCACTGAGATCAGTTTCCCTCAGCACTTTAAGACATACCATCATATGGGGTGACTTCCACATCCAAGTAGATGGCCTGTCTAAGCAACAATTTAGACATAATTTCCTGACCTCTTCAACTCCCAACGACCTTGACCTCCATGCATTTCCAGCCACCTATTTCCATGGCCATAATTTGGAATGGTACCATTCTACAAACCTGAAACTGAAATGCCTCACTCTTATGTGAAAAGGTGCACACTAGGATGTTAACAGTGGCTACCTTGATCATGTCAAATTATCTGTGTTCTAGATGCTCTCTCTGATTTTCCTGAGGGAAACACTGCTTTTGCAATAAGGAAAAAAAAATAAGACAAACTTTATCAATCTGAAACAAATCCCTATTCTTTCAAGTCTCTTAACTCCTTATATCAGATAATCTGTTTTCAGTCTCATCAAGAGATGAGAACTGGGCACTTCCCATTGGGTTAGATATCCTTCCTATATATATATCCTACCTCTATCATAATACATTTACAGTGTATTATAATTATTTGTTTGCTTGTTTATCTTTTCCTTTAGATTTCAGGTTCCTTGGAATCAAGTAACATGTCTTGGGTCACTGTACCTTCAACATCTAGCAAAGTGAGGCCGGCTTGAACAAACACAGGTTTCTCAATGAGTGAATAAATATTCAAACAGACCTGATTAATATGAGTACAAGACTTTGGTTCAAATTCTAATCCTGTCGCTTAACTTTCATATGACCCTTGAAAGTCAATCTAATTCTCTGAATCTCAGTTTTCTTGTATCTGTAAATTGGGTGATAATCTCTGTTCTTCACAGAGTTGTTGGGAGGCTTAAATAATATACATAAATGTTACGTGTAAGAATTATCATTGTTTGTTTAGACTGGCTAAAACACATGATCTCCTTTACTAGAACTGATTTCCTTGGTTCACTGAAATCAGCTTTTTTATTGCTACTTAATGTTAATAGTTTCAGAGCTGACTAACCATTAATTGCTCCAGATTGTTTACTCATCATTCTCCTAAAGAAGATAAGGCACGGCCAGGGATATCTATTGTCGCAATACTGCACCCCTTTCCTTTGAGAAGGAGCATATAATTGTCCAAACGTGAAGAAAGGCCTCCCAAGTGCTTCTTGGGAGAATGTTTAAAGTACTCTAATTCTTTATGTCTCCACAAATTCAAAGGAAAGAAAGAATAGGGAATCACAGAATTATTAAAGGGAATGGAAAACTCAACTGTCACTCATAAATCTGGGCTACAAATAAATCAATAAAGATCTTTAAGTCAACCTAATAAAATGTATGCCAATAGGATCTACACTGGGAATCCATTTTTATTTTGTCTTTCAGGAGATCCAAACTCAAATAATGGCTTAATTTCAGTGGTTCTCAAGTTTACCTGCACATTAGGAATCACCTGGGAATTTTTTTCATCTGGGATTTCAAAAATATTTTAAAGCCCAGGCCACACCAGTATGGACTAAATTGTATTCCCTAAAATTCATACATTGAAGCCCTAGCCCCCCATGTGACTGTATTTGGAGACAGAGCTTTGAGGACATAAATAAAGTTAAATGAGGTCATAAACGTGGAGCCCTAATCTGACAGGAAGATGTCCTTATAAGAAGTGGTAGACTAATTAGAGAGCTCTCCCACCACATATACACAGAGGAACCATGTGAGGAAACAGTGACAAGGCACCTTATTCTTAAACTTCTAGACTCCAAAAGTATGAGGAAATAATGTTCTGTTGTTTAACCACCCAATCCATAGTATTTCTTTATGGCAACCTGAGCAAACTAATCCAACACCCTAGGCCAATTAAATCACAACCTCTTGGAGTGGGACACAAATACCAGTCATTTAGAAGTACGGGGGGCGGGGGGGGGGTTGAAATCTGCACAGAGAAGTTTGGGAGCCAATGCCTTATTTCATTTCAACTTGGAACTGTGATGGACCTAGGCTTTTCTTTCCTATTATTATATTTGTAGAAAAATGAGAATCAAGATATCAGTAATTTATAGAACCACAACAAAACCTGCCTCAAAAATCATCTGGAAGGGTGTTACCCCTGATATGTCCTGAGAAGAGCTGGCTTCTTCTGAAGTCCAGTTCAGCTTTGCAGAGAATCCGGGCAGTATAGATTGTATTTCTGTGTGAGAAGAAATGGAGACAAAAAATAAATAAATAAAAAGGCAGTTTGGATAAGTACCAGAGTTTCTGGAATTGTTTATTAAACTGATGAGCCAAGAAGGCATTTCCCTGATGAAAAGATTATCTGCAAAATTTGAAGTATGACTGGAAATGGCTATGCATCAGCAAATTGCTTGAACATTTAGAATTACTTTATGGGGTTAAGACATTTAATCTCATGTTTTCAATTTTTCACATTTGCTAAATCAATTTGTATTTTCAGTTAATTTCCACAAGGTCATGTCCAAAGCTAGATATCTTCAGAACTGACAGCTCTAGCTTATATTCTTCTGTTTTCAATAAATTTTTTTTTTTTTTTAATTTTTTTTTTTTGAATGTTTATTTATTTTTGGGACAGAGAGAGACAGAGCATGAACGGGGGAGGGGCAGAGAGAGAGGGAGACACAGAATCGGAAACAGGCTCCAGGCTCTGAGCCATCAGCCCAGAGCCCGATGCGGGGCTCGAACTCAAGGACCGCGAGATCGTGACCTGGTTGAAGTCGGACGCTTAACCGACTGCGCCACCCAGGCGCCCCTGTTTTCAATAAATTAATTCATTGTTTGATAAACACAAATCCAGTAAGTGAGCTAATTTAGAATTAAAAGCAGAAAAATTCAAGAATGGCCCTCTCAGGCATTTACCTAATGCAGTACTTTCTTTATTTAATAAGGTAGTCTTTACAAAGTAAAACAAACTCTTCCTAATTTTGTTCACAAATTAACCACTTGGTATGTTTACATATGTTAACTTAGAACTATCTTTCCACAAAGCACCAGGTGGTCCTGCATCATCAACAAAGAGAACCTCAAAATTTGCATCATTGTCCTTCCTTTCTGTATCTTGGCACTCATATTATAAAGGAAAAAAAAACAAATCTCCCATTTTATAAAATGCCATCCCTTATTTCTCCTCTACATTACTAGTATAATGGAGAACTAAAAACAAAGATTTTGTAAATGAGGTTGACAGTGTTGATATTATACAAGAACCCAACTTTAAAAACAATAATAAAATGCATCCTAAAATAAAAGCACAACTCTCTCCTACAGCACTCATACTACATATCTAATAAATCTGTAACCTCAGAAAGTACGGACATTACCAAGATCAAGTACTAGCTATCAATCTTAGTGGGTAGTATTTTTCTTGCCATTATTTGTTTTTCAAATATAATTCAATTGTAAAGCTTGGGATAATATGGCAGCAAGGTTGTGCTACACTGAGGTTTAGTGAACTTGGCATTGAACCAAGATGCCTTGCATCAATCTTTAGTTTTACCACTGACCAACTTTCTGACCTAAAGTGACCCCTTTTTACTGTGATTAAATTACCTTTTGTGAAATAAGAGAAAATTTGTTCCTGAATCCTACCTTGTCTTTGAAGTACTGATACAGTGCAGAATGGGTAAAACATGTAGACACATAAGAAAAAGTATTGTCAATAACTGAATTCTCCAGAAATCTAATTAACAATTTAAAAGAAAATGTGTAGTTATTTGTGGAAAATCAGTTTCAATTGCCTCACTTCACACACACACACACACACACACACACACACACACCCAGATGGACTGACTAGAGTTAAATGTGAAAGGCCGAACAATAAAACTAAATAAAAGACTTTTATTTCTTTTTTAATGTTTATTTATTTACTTTGAAAGAGAGAGTGTATGCAGGAGAGTGGCAGAGAGAGAGGGAGACAGAGAATCCCAAGCAGGCTCCACACCGTCAGTGCAGAGCTGGACATGGGCATCGAACTCACAAACTGTGAGTTCGTAACCTGAGCTGAAATCAAGAGTTGGATGCTTAACCGCCTGAGCCACTTAGGCACCCCAAAGCCTTCTATTTCAAGATAAGTTGAGCATATGTTGAAACTGCACCTTCCCGGGGTGCCTGGGTGGCTCAGTCGGTTAAGCGTCCGACTTCGGCTCAGGTCATGATCTCCCGGTTCGTGAGTTCAAGCCCCGCGTCGGGCTCTGTGCTGACAGCTCGGAGCCTGGAGCCTGTTTCGGATTCTGTGTCTCCCTCTCTCTCTCTCTGACCCTCCCCTGTTCATGCTCTATCTCTGTCTCAAAAATAAATAAACGTTAAAAAAAAAAAAAAAAAAAGAAACTGCACCTTCCCATTCAAACACATAAAATGATAAAAAAAAAAATTTAAGTTTTTATTTAAATTCCAGTTAACGTAACAGTGTAATATTAGTTTCAGGTGAACAATATAGTGATTCAACACTGTCATACATCAACTGGTGTTCATCACAAGTGCCTGCCTTAATACCCATCACCTATTAAAGCAAGTATTTTAATTTTTTTAATTTTTACTTATTTTTGAGAGAGAGAGAGAGAGGGAGAGAGAACAAGAACGAGTGGGGGAGGCATGGAGAGAGAGGGAGACACAGAATCCTAAGCAGGCTCCAGGCTTTGAGCTGTCAGCACAGAGCCCGACCCAGGTTTGAACCCACAAACTGTGAGCGCACGACCTGAGTCAAAGTCAGACACTCAACCGACTGAGCTGGTCTGGTGCCCCAAAACAAGTATTTTTAAATCTTAATAAATACATAGTCTAGAAAATACATAGTCATGGTGAGAAAAAGAGACAAATCTTTACAGACCAGAAATGGAGAGAGAGATTCCCCTTATCTTCAGAAAGGAAAAAAGAAAATCCACAATGGTAGGTGAGGACCAAAGATGTGCACCATCTTTGGGGCCTGGACTAGGGAAAAATACATAGGGCTAATATGGCAATAGCCATAGATGTAAGAGCAAGATCCACACAGGCCATACACAGGAGATCTAAACAAGGACCCAAAACACAAACTACCAGAGAGTTGATTAAAGCCAAGTGATGCTAGTAGCAGGATCACTGACACAAGCCTTAGAGCTACGTCATGTAAGTGGAGATAAGACTCAGAACTATGTAGTCTATTAAGATGCAAGAGCTTTGTATCTTACCACACAAGCAAAATTTAATCTAAGATACATATCCTGCAAGATTAGGGCTCAGCAACAGAGAGCTTCCTATTGGAACCCTGTCAATGCAGAATGTGTTCAAAACAAATGGATGATGGACAATTAGCTCTTATCTAAAAGTTACCAACCAACAAAGACCAATAACATGAAAAATATGACACATATCAACTAATAAAACTTATACATGAGGAAACAGAATTAAAAAACAATCTGAAAGGAAAGAAGACTATCAACAAAACAAGAAGGCAATCTACTGAATGAAAGAAAATATTTACAAATGATATATATAAGGGGTTGATATCCAAAATAAATAAAGAACAACTCAACACCAACCTCCCCAACAAATAATCCAATTAAAAATGGTAAGATCTGAACATTTTTCCAAAGACGACATACAGATGGCGAACAGATGCATGAAAAGATGCTCAACATCACTCATCATCAGGGAAATGCAAATCAAAACCACAATGAGATATCATCTTGTGCCTGTCAGAACTGCTAAAATGAAAAACACAAAAAATAACAAGTATTGGTAGGAATGTGGATCCAAAAGGAACTCTCATGCACTGTTTGTGGGAAAGTAAATTGGTATAGTGACTATGGAAGACAGTATGGAGGTTCCTCAAAAAATTAAAAATAGAACTACCATATGATCCAATAATTCCACTACTGGGTATTTACATAAAGAAAAGGAGAAAACTAATTCAAAAAGATATATGCACCCCTATATTTACTGCAGCATTATTTACAATAGTCAAGATATAGAAGCAACCCAAATATCCATTGATAGATGAGTGAATGAAGATGTGCTATGCACGCGTGTGTGTGTATATACATATGTATACATGTATATATATATATATAAGTATATATACATCTACATCATATATAGATAGCTATTGATATATACATACACACATACATACAATGGAGTATTACACAGCCGTAAAAATCACCCTATGAATTCATTCATAAGTGAAAACAAAAACAAATGAATAAACAAAGAGAAAGCAGAATCAGACCTATAAATACAGACAGCAAACTTATGGTTGCTAGAGGAGAGGGGAATGGGGGATGGGCAAAATGGGGGATTGGGAGTAACAGATATAGGCATGTGGTTATGGAATGAACAGGTCATGAGAATAAAAGCTACAGCATAGGAAATATAGTCAATGATGTCATAATAGTGTATGACGACAGATGGTAGCTACACTTGTATTGAGCATAGCACAACCTGTAGAGATGATGAATCACTATGCTGTATATCTGAAACTTATGTAGTACTATGTGTCAACTATACTCAAATAAAAAAAAATTTCAAAAAAGAACACATCGCCATAGATCAAACAGAAAGAGGGGAAAACTCTATTAGAAATCTTGGAAATTAAAGATACAGTGTTTGAAACGAACATGTTAGGGAAGGCAGATTAGCGACTGTAAAAGAGCACATTTAAAAGAAAAGGTAGTACCTGAATCTTTTACAGCAGCATTATTCTTAGTAGGCAAAAGTGGAAACAACCCAAATGTCCATCAATAATAAACAGATTAACAAAACATGCAATATTGTTCATCCATAAAAATAACTGAAGTACTGGTCCATACTACAATATGGATGAATTTTTTAAAATTTTTAATGTTTATTAATGAGAGAGCAAGAGAGCATGAGAGCCAGGGAGGGACAGAGGGGGGGGGGACAGAGGATCTGAAGTGGGTTCCATGCTGATAGTACAGAGCCCTATGTGGGGCCCAAACTCACAAACCACGAGATCATGACCTGAACCAAAGTCAGAGGCTAAACCAACTGAGCCACCCAGGTGCCCCACAACATGGATGAATTTTGAAAACATTATGCTAGGGCACCCGGGTGGCTTGGTGGGTTGAGCATCTGACTTGATTTCAGCTCAGGTCATGATCCCAGGGTCATGAGATCAAGCCCCGTATCAGGCTCCATGCTGAGCATAGAGCCTGCTTAAGATTCTCTGTCTCCCTCTGCCCTTCCCCACTCACGTTTTCTCTAAAATAAAAACAATTTTTTTAAACATTAGGCTTAGTGAAAGAAACCAGACACAAAAGACTACATATTGTATTATTTCATTTACATGAAATCTCCAAGATAGACAAATCTATAAAGACATTAAGGATAAACTTTTAAAAGACATAAACACTAAACAAATTTTTAATGGTTTTTTTAAGTTTATTTATTTATTCTGAGAGAGAAAGTGTCCACGCATGTGGGGGAGGGACAGACAGAGGGAAAGAGAGAATCTCAAGCAGGCTCCACACCATCAGCATGGAGCCTGACGTGGGGCTCAATCTCATGAACTGTGAGATCATGACCTGAGCTGAAACCAAGAGCTGGGTGCTTAACCAACTGAACCACCCAGTCACCCCACTAAAAAAATTTTTAAATAAAAAAATAGATCCATAATAAATAATGATGGAGAATTATCATAAAACAAAGACAGATGTAAGTACTGTTTGAATAAATTTACCAAATGCCAAGCAGGATAAATTTCTTAAAAAAAAAAAAAAAAAAAGGCACAAAAAAAGCCACACAGCTGAACATATCAAAGTGAAACCCAGAATAACAAGGATAAAGAGAAAACTCCAAAAACTACAAAAGAGAATGAAATTATCCTGAAGAAACATGAGTTAGACTTCTCATCAGCAATATTAGATATCAGAAGATAATTAAGTACTATCATCAAAGATCACAAAAAATTAACTTGGAATCCGGACTTTTAAGAGAACCAAACTACCATTAAAGAATGAAAAACTTTAGGGATGCTTGGATGGCTCAGTCAGTTAAGTGTCCCACCTTCAGCTCAGGGGTCACGATCTCACAGTTTGTGAGTTCAAGCCCCACATCAGGCTCTCTGCTGTGAGCACAGAGCCCACTTCGGATCTTATGTCCCCTTCTCTCTCTGCCCCTCCCCCACTAATTTTCTTTCTCTCTCTCTCTCTCTCTCTGTCTCTCTCTCAAAATAAACTTTAAGAAACAAAAATGAAAAACTTTAACTTATTTGTTATTTATTTATGTTTTTATTTATTTATTTTTTTTTTTTTAATTTTTTTTTTTTCCAACCTTTTTATTTTATTTTTGGGACAGAGAGAGACAGAGCATGAATGGGGGAGGAGCAGAGAGAGAGGGAGACACAGAATCGGAAACAGGCTCCAGGCTCTGAGCCATCAGCCCAGAGCCTGATGCGGGGCTCGAACTCACGGACCGCGAGATCGTGACCTGGCTGAAGTCGGACGCTTAACCGACTGCGCCACCCAGGCGCCCCTATGTTTTTATTTTTGAGAGAGTGAGTCAGAGTGCCAGTGGGGGAGAGGCAGAGAGAGAGGGAAACACAGAATCTGAAGCAGGCTCCAGGATCTGAACTGTCAGCACAGAGCCTGATGTGGGTCTCAAACCCATGAACCATGAGACCAGGACCTGAGCCGAAGTCTAATGCTTAACCAACTGAGCAACCCAGGCGCCCCTAGAATGAAAAACTTTAAATGTTTACATTCCACATTCACTTGATGAAAGAACTAAATAAACCAAGTCAGCATAACCATTTAAAAATGAGTTTAAATTTGCACCTTTTTGCTGAGATAGTGTGGAGATAAGGAAGAAAGAATTTTATCATCAACAATATCAAGCTATCTCTTCATATAGCTCTTCAACTGTTAAAGTAGCAAAATTTCAGTCATGTGGCAATGTGAACATACATCAAAACCATATACTGGGACTTCTTCCAGCAATGATGAAATAACAGGTACTAATAAATCAGCCCTCACACCAAAAACTACTATAAAACTAGGTAAAACATATGAGTCAATTGTTTTTCAGGCACTGGACAACAAATAGCACAAGACTGTGATCCTTGAGAGAAGGCAAACTCCTGAGGTAAACCCTATGACTGGCCTGGATGTCTGCCTGGGGAAATTTTCCTGTCCATTGAGCAGGGACCTGGAGCCCAAGCAGAGTATAGTGGACCCAATATGCTGAGAAGGTACAGAACAGTTCAGAGTTGCAAAAGTACCTAGAATCTGCAAGGCAGGGCACAGGAGGGGAGGGAGCTATGCAGAAGTGAGTACTGAAAGTCTGTGTGGGAGCTTCCCATGAGTCCTTGGTCAAAAGCTGGGCTATGCATGCACAGGTGAGACTATATTAAATTTCCCAGACAGCAGCTGCAATGGAGTTGAGAATGAAACAAGACACAAGTGGTCAAGCAGTGCTGGAAAATGTTGGGCTTCAGACCCAACCAGAATGGAGAGACCTTGATAAAATTGATGGTGTCCAGCTAAGACACCAAAAAGGTAAGGCTTTCTTAGCAAAAAAAAAAAAAAAAAAAAAAAAAAAAAAAAGGGGGGGGGGGGAATAGACAACAGACAACAACAATAATAACCCACTTTCTAGATGAAAATTCATTCTTGACCTAACCTAAGAAAATGCCTAAAACCAAGACTCAACAAGATCCACAGAGGAGATAGTTTGGAGATTGAGTGGTATCAAGTTAAAGGAGTTTGGAAAATGACTTGAGTTTCTACATATGAACCCTATAAAAGGGATAAAAACAAGCCAACACTAGGTTAGATTAGCCTGCTAGAACAAAAATCAACACTCTTCAGAGTTAAAACAGAATATAAAATAGGAACACACTATCCAATATAAAATAAGGATTTACTAGATACGCAAAGAAAAAAAAATGTAACTCACAAGGAAAAAAAAGCAATAAAAAAGCCCAAGCCTGTCATAGATGTTATATTTAGGAAAGACTTTCAGACACATATTATTTATTTAAAAAAAATTTTTTTAAGCTTATTCATTTTTGAGAGAGAGACAGAGTGTGAGCAGAGGAGGGGCAGAGAGAGAAAGGGAGACACACACTCCAAAGCAGGCTCCAGGCTCTGAGCTTTCAGCACAGAGCGCGATGCAGGGCTCAAACTCACGAACCACGAGATCATGACCTGAGCCAAAGTTGGATGCTTAACCGGCTGAGCCACCCAGGTGCCCCAGGTACATACTATTTATTATATGTTCAAAGACAAAGGTGGCTTAAATGTGTCAAATGATATGAAATATCAGCAGAGAAAGGTACACTGTAAAAAAAAAAATCAAATGGAAATTCTATAACTGAAAAGTTCATTGACTGAAATGAATTTGCTGGACAAGTTTAATACATTAGATATGATAGAAGAGTCAGTGAAATTATTGAAGACAAAGAACAAAAATGATCCAGTCTGGGGCGCCTGGATGGCTCAGTCAGTTGAGCATCCAACTCTTGATTTCGGCTCAGCCATGATCCCAGGGTCATGGCACTGAACCTCACATTGGCTCCATGCTGAGTGTGGAGCCTGCTTAAGATTCTCTGTCTCTCTCCCTCTGCCCCTCCCTGCCCCACTCACACTCTCTAAAAATAAAAAATTATATATATATATATATATATATATATATATATATATATATATATCTCCATGTCCAATCTGGACAGTAAAGAGATTGAAGAAAAATGAACAGAATCTTAGAGACCTATAGAACAATATCAACCAGTCACAAATATGTATAATGGGAGTTCCAGAAGGAAAAGAAAGTGGAATGGACAGGAAAAATATTAAATGGACAGGAGAAAAAATATGAAAATATGAAAAGTAATGTTTTTTAATTTGATGAAAAATATTAAGATGTGAAAAGCTCAGCAAACCCCAAGCAAGATAAGTGCAAAGAATATAATACCTAAGTACATAATGGTCAAAGTTATCTTTTTAATAAAGAAGATAGAAAATCTTGAAACAAGCTGGGGGAAAAAGCACATACTACCTACAGAAGACCTATAATATAAATTACAGCTGACTTCTTCTGAGAAACAATAGAGGCCAGAAGACAATGGAATAACTTCACTTCAAAGCACTATCAAGCTAGAATTTCAAGTCCACTGAAATATATTTATTTTAAAATGAGGGTAAGACAAAGGCATTTTTTGGTAAACAGAAGATTGAGTAATTCATTGGCAGAAGACCTGTACTACAAGAAATGCTAAAGGATATTCTTTAGACTGAAGATGAAAACCCAGATACACAGGAAGAAATGAAGAGCACCAGAAGTAAATGAGTAAATACAAAAAGCATTTTTTCTTCTCATATTTTTCTTAACATACAACTAACAGTTTAAAGAAAAAATAACATTGTAAGGCAGGAATTATAACATCTGAAAATACTCAAAATTGTGCAAAAAATAGTACTGAACTATAACCCCCCAAGTAAAATAAATAACCAAAAGTTCATCCTGATTAAATAACTGGATTAATAAATAAAAGATTTAGAAGGGACAACACTTCATTATAGATAAATTCCAATAAATAAATGTAGAAGAAATGAGGACATATGATATCACAGTAATACTACAGTAATAATTGCTACAGGCCAGATCTACCAATGAATATTAAGTTAGTAGATGAACATTTAAGGAAAAACAGTGTATTTGCAAATTCTCACAGTATTTCCCCCAAATATTTAAAAATTACACAAAGTAACTCTACTTAGAAAAATCTGACAGATAACACCTTAACCAAATGATCAAGGTTAATATTGCCACTAAAGAGACATCAACATCATCAATTCCCTCATAACGCACACTGAAATGGGCACATCACCTGTTTGGTATTCTTCCCAACAATGCATAACCTCAATCTAATACAAGAAAACATCACACAAGTTCAAATTGAAGGACATTCTACAAAAGACCTGACAAGTACTTTTCAAAAGTGTCAAGGTCATAAAAGAAAAAGGAAGTTGGAGAAACTGTCACAGATTGAAAGAGATTAATAAGACCTAACAACTAAATGCAAAGTGAGGTCCTGTAATGGATCCAGGAACCAAAAAAGGACATTAGTAGAAAAGTTGGTAAAATCTCAATGAAGTCTATAGTTTAGTTAATACTGTTTTACTAGTGTTAATTTGTTAGTTTTGATGATTGTACTATAAGGGGTTTAAAATATCAATCATAGGGACGCCTGGGTGGCTCAGTTGGTTGAGCGTCTGACTTCAGCTCAGGTCATGATCTCACAGTCTGTGAGTTTGAGCCCCACGTCAGGCCCTGTGCTGACAGCCCTGAGCCTCAAGCCTGCTTCAGATTCTGTGTCTCCCTCTCTCTCTGCCCCTCCGCCGCTCATGCTCTCTCTCTCTCGCTTTGTCAAAAATAAATAAACATTAAAAATATATATTACAGGGAAAACTGGATGAAAGATGTACAAGAATTCTTTGTGCTGTTTTTGCAACTCTTCTGTAAGTCTAAAATTATTTGCAAATTAAAAATATAAATATTCTGCAAAAGAATGAAACTGGACCGCTATCTTACACCATACACAAAAATTAACTCAAAATGGATTAAAGACCAGGGGCCCCTGGGTGGCTCAGTCTGACTCTTGGTTTTGGCTCAGGTCACAATCTCACGGTTTCATGAGTTTGAGCCCCACATCGGGCTCTGCACTGACAGCGTGGAACCTTCTTGGGATTCTCTGTCTCCCTCTCTCTCTGCCCCTCTCCCACTTGTGCTGTCTTTCTCAAAATAAACTTAAAAAAAAAAAAAAAAGGATTAAAGACCATGAATGTAAGACCTGAAATCACAAAACTCCTAGAAGAAAACAGACAGGAAGCTCCTTGACATTGGTCTTGGTGATTAATTTTTGGATTTGACACCAAAAACAAAGGCAACAAAAAGAAAAATAAACAAATGAGACTACATCAAGCTAAAAAGCTTCTGCAGAGCTAAGGAAACCATCAACAAAATGAAAAGGCAACTTACTAATAAATGTGAGAAAAATTTGCAATTCATGTATATGATAAAAGGAGTTCATATCTGTAATATATAAAGAACTCATACAAACCAATAGCAAAAAGATAAGAAATAATAAAGTGTTGGTGAGGATGTGGAGAAAAATGAACCTTGTGCACTGTTGGGAAGGATGTAACCTTACTATGAAACCACTATGAAAAAACAGTATGGAGGCCCCTCAGAAAATTAACACTGTAACTACCATATGACCCAGCAACTCCACTTCTTGGTATACATCTAAAGACAACAAAAACACTAACTTGAAAAGACATATGTACCCCCATGTTCACTGCAACATTATTTACAATGGCCAAGACATGGAAACAACCTGTTTCCACTAATGAATCAATGGATAAAGAAAATGTTGGGGCCCCTGGGTGGCTCAGTCAGTTAAGCACCCAACTCTTGATTTTGGCTCAGGTCAGGATCTTATGGTGGTAAGACTGAGCCCTGCCACAGGCTCCGCACTGGGTGGTAGCGTGCTTAAGATTCTCTCCCTCTCTCTCCCTCTGCCCCTCTCCTGTTCATGCTCACTTTCTCAAAAAAAAAATTTTTTTTTAAGGAAATGTGGCATGTATATATATATACAATGGAATATTATTCAGCCTTTAGAAAAACGAAATCTTGGGCACCAAGGTGACTCAGTAGGTTAAGCATCTGACTCTTGATTTCCTCTCAGATCATGATCTCACGGTTCATGAGATCAAGCCCAGCAGGGGGCTCTGCACTAACAATGCAGAGCCTGCTTGGCATTCTCTCTCATCCTCTCTCTCGCCCCTCCCCTGCTCTCTCACGCTGTCTCTCAAAATAAGTAAGTAAACATTACAAAAATTATTAAAAAAAAAAAAGAAAAATGAAATCTTGCCCTTAGTGACAACACAGATGAACCTTGAAGGCATTATGCTAAGTGAAGTAAATCAGAAAAGGACAAATACCATTTGATCTCACTTATACGTAGAATCTAAAAGAAAAAATGAGCTTATAGATACAGAGAACATATTGGTGGCTCCTGGTAGTGGGGGTGGAGGAGGTAAAGGGGTCAAAAGGTATAAACTTCCAGTTATAAAGTAAGTCAAGGGAATGTAAAGTTCACCATGGTGACTATAGTTACTAATATTGTATTACACATTTAAAGTTGCCAAAAAAAGAGATCTTACAAGTTACCATAAGAAAAAAAAATTGTATCTATGTATGGTGATGGATATTAGACTTATTGCAACGATCATTTCACAATGTATGCAAATGTCACATCATTATGTTATATACCTGAAACTAATATATCAATTATACCTCAATTTAAAAAATGTTCCTTGTTGGATTATTTTGATGCTTTTATAAAAAAAATCAAGTAGCCATATAAGTATGGGCCTATTTCTGGACTCGATTTTTCCCCCATTTTTCTGTCTTTATGCCAAATTCAATACTGTCTTAACTATTGTAGCTTTCTAGAAAATATTCTGTTGGGTAAGTTAAGTCCTCCAGTAATGTTCTTCTTTTTAAAGATTCTTTTAATTATCCTAGATCCTTTCCATTTCCATATAATATTTTCCCTGTTTTTCCCTGCCCCTCTTGCACTCATGCACAGGCACATTCTCTCTCAAGAAAAAAAAAATTAATTAATTAAAGAAAAGAAAAATAATTAATTAAAAATTAATAACCTTTGGAGACTTCTGGGGGAGAGGGCAGAGTAGGAGGAGCCTAGGCTTACCTTGTCCCACAGATACACCTAGATAACACCCACCTCAGTGTAAATAACTCAGAAAATGACCTGAACACTAGCGGCACAGACAGATAAATGTAGACAAAAGGCCACATAGAAGAGGGCAGGAAGTGCAGAAACACAGTAAGGAGACAAAATGACCCACAGCGCTGTCCACAGGAGGGAGGAACACCAGGGCATGGAGAGAGGAGAGGAGCAGACCCCACATCAGGCACCCCAGTCACAGAGGACCCAAACTGACAAGACAAATCCCATAACATTCGGGTTTGAAAACTAGAAGGGCCTAACTTCACAAGTTATTACAATCAGTGGGGCTTGACACCTGGCACTTTAAAAATCAGCAGCTGGGCTCTGGGAGAGCTGGAAGGGATACGAAACTGAGTCCCCATCCTTAAAGAGACAGCACAACAAATAGCCCTGCTGAGATACAGCATGGAAGCAGCAGCTTGAAAAATACCTGGGGAGAGGTATGAAGAGAGGGAGCCTTCTCCAAGAATAAAAGAGCTGGCAGGCACCATTTCCCTCCCCTATACCTCACCCTAGATATAGAGACTCCTGTAAGAACTAGTGCAGAGCAAACACTCTCCACCTAGCTTGTTAACAGTGTGCTCCGTCCTTAGGGTTTTCCTTCAGCAGGAAGCACCCCCCTCCATCCTAGCCTGGGCAGGAGTTTTCCCCAGTGGGTGCAAGCCCACTCCTGCAGCAGACTGGCAGAACTTGCTAGCACTGTGGGCCCTGCCCCTGCATTCTCCTGTAGACACACCCCCTCCAACAATCCTTGGCAGGAACCCATCCAGAGCGGTGCCACAAGCCTGGCAGTGTGCAAGCAGCCCTCACAGGGGCCAGCACAACTCCAAAGTGACTCCTGCCCCGAAGCGAGGGGAAGATAACCACACACACCAGTCTGACTGTGGCCCTAGCAGTGGGTTGGGGGAGACATCGGGTCTGACTGCAGGCCCTACCCACCAATGAAAGCTTCTCAGAGGACAACACAGGGAAAGTGCCCTACAGTTTGGTGCTACCACTGCTTTGGTAAAACCCTGGTCTGACTCAATTCAAACCCAGTGTGGCTCCACCATGGCCCACTAACAACACAGGGACCAAAATCTGCCCACAACAAAGAGAGCCATTGCAGAAGATTGGACTGAAGGCAAATGCAGCTTGGCCACAAAAGCAGGGCACATGCAACATACAGGAGACACCCCAGGTTCTGGTGAACAGAGGACATTGCACTACAGGCCACTACAGGACCTCTTCTTCATAAGGCCACTAATTTCAAGAGCAGGAGATATAGCTGACTTTCCTAACACATAGAAACAGACACAAGGAGTAAGACAAAATGAGAAGACATAAGAATATGTCCCAAATTAAAGAACAGGAAAACATCACAGCAAAAGAGCTAAACAAAATGGAGGTAAGTAATATGCCTGATAGAGAATTTAAAGTAATGGTCATAAAGATACTCACTGGACTTGGTGGAAAAAACAGAGAACTTCAGTGAGACTCTCAACAAAGAGATAGACAACATAGGGGCGCCTGGGTAGCTCGGTCCGTTAAGCATCCGACTTCAGCTCAGGTCGATCTTGTGGTCTGTGAGTTCGAGCCCCGCATCGGGCTCTGGGCTGATGGCTCAGAGCCTGGAACCTGCTTCCGATTCCGTGTCTCCCTCTCTCTCTGCCCCTCCCCCGTTCATGCTCTGTCTCTGTCTCAAAAATAAATAAACGTTAAAAAAAATTTTTTAAAAAAGAGATAGACAAAACGAAAAAAGAACCAACCAGAGGTAAAGAACTCAATAATTAAAACTAAAAATACATCAGAGGGAATAATTAACAGACCAGAGGAAGCAGAAGAATGGATAAGTGACCTGGAGAAGAGTAATAGAAAGCAATCAAGATGAACAAAAGAGAGAAAAGAAATAATAAAAAATGAAAATAGGCTTCAGGGAACTCAGAAATACTGTCAAGTATAATAACATTCACATTACAGGGGTCCTAGGAGGAGGAGAAAAAAGGTGGCAGAACATTTATTTGAAGAAATTATAGCTGAAAACTTCCTGAATATGAGGAAGGAAACAGAAATCCAAGGCACAGAGAGCCCCCAACAAAATCAACCCAAGCAGGTCCATACCAAGAAACACAGAAGAGGATGGATGCCACCATGATGTTTTATTTTATAGTAAAGACTTCACCAAAACATTACTAGAACTGATACATCTATTCAGTAAGGTCACAAGATACAAAACAATATACAAAAATCCTTTGTATTTCTATACACTAATAATGAAGTAGCAGAAGGAGAAATTAAGAAAATAGTCCCATTTACAATTACACTGAAAATAATAAAACACATAAGAATAAACTTAACCAAGGAGATTAAATACTTGTACTCTTAAAACAATAAAACACTGATGAAAGAAACTGAAGATGACACAAACAAGTGGAAAGATATCCATGCTCATGGACTGAGAGAACATTGTTAAAATGTCTATAGTACAAAAAGCAATCTACAGATTTAATGCAATCCCTATCAAAGTACCATAGGCATTCTTCACAGAACTAGAACAAATAATCCTAAAATTTGTATGGAACCACAAAAGACCCTGAATAGCCAAAGCAATCTTAACAAAGAAAAACAAAATTGGAGGTGAGGTGTCACAATCCCACACTTCAAGTTATATTACAAAGCTGCAGTAATCAAAACAGTATGGTACTGGCACAAAAACAGACACACAGATCAACAGAACAGAATAGAGAACCCAGAAATAAACCCATGATTGAGGCACTTGGGTGGCTTAGTCATTTAAGCGTCTGACTTTGGCTCAGGTCATGATCTCATGGTCCATGAGTTCAAACCCCACATCAGGCTCTGTGCTGACAGCTCAGACCCTGGAGTCTGCTTCAGATTCTGTGTCTCCCTTGCTCTCTGCCCCTCCCACACTCATGCACACACACACTCTCTCTCTCAAAAATAAAAAATTTAAAAAATTAAACCTCTATTTAAAAAGAAATAAACCCATGATTATATGGGGTCAATTAATCTTCAACAAAGAAAGCAAAAAAAAAGCAATAGGAAAAAGACAGTCTCTTCAACAAATGGTGTTAGGAAAACTGAACAACTACATGTGAAAAAATGAAACTGGATCACTTTCTCCATACATAAAAATAGACCCAAAATGAATTAAAGACCTAAATGTGAGACCTGAAACCATAAAAATCCTAGAAGAGAGCACATGCAGTAATTTCTCTGACATCACCCATAGCAACATTTTTCTAGATATGTCTCCTGAGGCAAAGGAAGCAAAAGCAAAAATAAATTATTGGGACTACATCAAAATAAAAAGCTTCTGCACAGCAAAGGAGACAATCAACAAAACTAAAAGACTACTACTGAATGAGAGAAGATATTTGCAAATGTCATATCCAATAAAGGGTTAGTATCCAAAATATATAAAGAACTTATACAACTCAACACTCAAAAAACAAATACTCCAACCGAAAAATGGACAGAAGACATGCACAGACATTTCTCTGAGGAAGGATTACAGGTGATCAGCAGAGACATGAAAAGATGCTCAACATCACTCATCATCAGGGAAATGCAAATCAAAACTACAATGAGGTATCGCCACACACCTGTCAGAATGGCTAAAATGAAAAACACAAGAAACAAATGTTGGCAAGGATGTGGAGAAAAAGGAACTCTTGTGCATTGCTGGTGAGGAATGCCAACTAGTGCAGCCACTGTGGAAATCAGTACAGTGGTTCCTTAAAAAATTCATGATAGAATTACCATATTATCCAGTAATTCCACTATTTACCAAAAAAAAAAAAACAACCATGAAAACATTAATTCAAAAAGATATATTTACCCCTACGTTTATTACAGCATTATTTACAATAGCCAAGATATGGAAGCAACCCAAGAGTCCATAGATATGTGAACGCATAAAGATGTGATATATATTTTTTACAGCAGGTTTACAGCCAGAACCCAGGTGTCATGAAAACCACGGCTAAACCTAAACCAAAATGGGAAAGAAAAATACTCATATCAACATCATCGTCAATGGACACACAGATTCAGGTAGGTCTACCACTACTGGTCATCTGATCTACAAATGTGATGGGATCAACAAAAAACCTATTGAAAAATTTGAGAGGGAGGCTATTGAGATGGGAAAGAGCTCCTTCAAGTATGCATGGGTCTTGGATAAACTGAAAGCTGAATGTGAACATGGTATCACCATTGATATCTCCCTGTAGAAATTCAAGACCAGCAAGTGTTATGTGACCATCATTGATGCCCCAGGACACAGAGACTTTATAAAAAACATTATTACAGGCACATCTCAGGCTGACTGTGCTGTCCTGATTGTTGCTGCTGGTGTTGGTAAATTTGGAGCAGTTTCTCCAAGAATGGGCAGACCTGTGAGCATGTTACACATTGGGTGTAAAATAACTTATTATTGGTGTTAACAAAGTGGATTCTACTGAGCCACCTTACAGCCAGGAGATATGAGGAAATAATAAGGAAGTCAGCACCTACATTAAGAAAATTGGCTACAACCCCGACACAGTAGCATTTATTACAATTTCTGGTTGGAATGATGAAAACGTGCTGGAGCCAAGTCCTAACATGCCTTGGTTCAAGGGATGGAAAGTCACCCATAAAGATGGCAAGGCCAGTAGAACCACACTTTTTGAAGCTCTGGATTGCATTCTGCCACCAACTCAACCAACTGACAAGCCCTTGCGTCTTCCTCTCCAGATGTCTACAAAATTGATGGTATTGGTACTGTCCCTGTGGGTCGAGTGGAGACTGGTATTCTTAAACCTGACATGGTGGTCACCTTTGCTCCAGTCAATGTTACACAACTGAAGTAAAGTCTGTTGAAACATACCATGAAACTCTGAGTGACACTCTTCCTGGGGAGAATGTGGGCTTCAATGTCAAGAACATATCTGCCAAAGATGTTCATTGTGGCAATGTGGCTGGTGATAACAAAAATGACCTACCAATAGAAGCAGCTGGCTTCATGGCTCAGGTGATTATCTTGAACCATCCAGGCCAAATCAGCGATGGATATACACCTGGGCTGGATTGTCACCTAGCTGCTCACTGAGCCAAAGGAGATTGATCATCATTCTGGAAAAAAGTTACAAAATGGTTCCGAAGTTCTTGAAATCTGGTGATGCTGCCATTGTTGATATGGTTCCTGGCAAGTCTATGAGTGTTGAGAACTTCTCTATCCTCCTCTGAGCTCTTCTGCTGTTTGTGACATGAGACAGATGGCTGCTATGGGTGTCATCAAAGCAGTGGACAAGAAGGTAGCTGGAGCTGGCAAAGTCACCAAGTCTGTTCCAAAAGCTCAAAAGGCTAAATGAATATTATCCTGAATACCAGTCATCCCAGCCTTAAATCAGTGGTGGAAGAACAGTCTCAGAACTGTTTGTGTCAATTGGCCATTTAATAGTAAAAGACTCGTTAATGGTAACAATGCATTATAAAACCTTCAGAAGGAAAAGAGAATGTTTTGTCGATCACTTGGGTTTGTGTGTGTGTGTGTGTGAGTGACAGTTTTAAGTTATTAGTTTTTAAAATCAGTACTTCTTAAAGAAACAACTTGACCAAAATTCTGTCACGGAATTTTGAAACCCATTAAAATAGAAGCTTAATGAGGAGAAAAAAAAAAAAAAAAAAAGACGGGAGATACACACACACACACACACACACACACACACTGGAATATTACTCAACCATAGAAAAGAATGAAATCTTGCCATTTGCAACAATATAGATGAATCCTTATAATGCTAAGTGAAATAAGTCAGACTGAAAAGGGCAAATACCATATGAATTCACTCAGATGTGGAATTCAAGAAAACAAATGAACAAAGAGAAAAAGATTCTTAAACAAAAAAACATATTCTTAAATATAGAGAACAAAATGATTACCAGAGGGGAGGTGGATGGGGCGAATGGGTGAAATAGGGAGAGGGGATTAAGAGTACACTTATCATGATGAGCACTACCTGAGTAATACACAGAATTGTTGAATCACTAGACTGTCTACTTGAAACTAATATGTTAATTATAATGGAATTAAAACTATATGTTAATTATAATGGAATTAAAAATGTTTAAATGAATAACCTTTATTTTTTTACAGCAGTTTTGAGGGAAAAGTTTAGGGAAGATACAAAGAATTCTCATATACCTCTGTCCCCATACAAACACAACCTCTTTCACTATCAACTTCCAGTACCATAATGGTACATTTGTTATAATCAATGAAGTTAATGAACCAACTGACATATCATCATCACCATAAGTCCACAGGATTCATTCCTAGTGTTATCCATCCTATGGGTTTTGATTAACATATATGTATCCATCATTATAGGATTACAAAGAATAGTTTCACTGCCCTGAAAATCTTCTGTGCTTTCCCTATTCATCTCTGCTTCCCTTCAACCCCTGGCAACCATGAATCCTTTTATAGTCTTCATGGTTTTACCTTTTCCAAAATGTCATATACTTGGAATAATGCAGCTTGTAGCCTTTTTGGATAGGTTTCTTTTACTCAGTAACATGCACTTAAGTTTCATCCATATATTTTTATGGCTTGATAGCTCATCTTAGTGCTGAATAATATTCTACTGTTTAGATATATATAGTTTATCTACTTATCTCCTGAAGGAGATCTTGTTGCTTCCAAGTTTTGACGATTAGGAAGAAAGCTTCTATATAAACATCCATGCACAGGCTTTTATGTGGACGTAAGTTTTCAATTCATTTGGGTAAATACCAAAGAGCATGACTGATTACTGGATCATATTGTAAGAGTATATTTAATTTTGTAAGAAACTGCAAAACTGTCTTCCAAAGTGGCTGCAACAATGAATGAGAGTTCCAATGTTCCAAATCTTTGCTAGCATTTGGTATCAGTGTTCTGGATTTTGGCTATTCTAACAGGTGTGTAGTGGTATCTCACGGTTTTCATTTGCAATTCCCTAAACAACATGATGTAGAGCATCTTTTCATGTGTTTACTTGCAATCTGTTTATCTTCTTTGGTAAGATGCCTATACAGGTCTTCTGCCCATTTTTTTTTTTAATTTTTATTGTTTATTTATTTTTGAGAGAGAAAGAGTGCAAGTGGAGGAGGATCTGCCCATTCCTTTAAACAGGTTGTTTTCTTATTAAAAGTTATTTTATATTTTGGATAGCAATCCTTTAATCAGATGTGTCTTTTGCAAATATCTCCCAGTCTGTGGCTTGCCTTCTCATTCTCTTGGTGTTGTCTCTACAGAGCAGAACTTTTTAATTTTAATAAGGCCCAGCTTATCCATTATTTTTCTTCCATGGATCATTCCTTTGTTCTTGTATGTAAAAAGTCATCTCTATACCCAAAGTCACCTACATTTTCTTCCATGAGTTCTATAGTTTTGTGTTTTACGTTATGATCCATTTTGAGTTAATTTTTATAAAGGTGTAATACATGTCTAGATTCATGTTTTTGCATGTGAGTGTCTAGTTGTTCCAGTGCCATTTGTTGAAAAGACTATCTTTGCTCCATTGTAGTGCCTTTACTTCTTTGTCAAAGGTCAGTTGACTATATTTATGTGAGCTCTCTGTTAGGGCTCTATTTCTGGTCTCCCTATTCAATTCCACTGATCTATTTGTCTATTTTTTCACCATCACCACACTACCCTGATTAATGCAGCTTTATAGTTAAGTCCTGAAGTCAAGTGGTGCCAGTTCTCTGACTTTGTTTTTCTCCTTTAATACTGAGTCGGCTATTCTGGGTCTTTGGTCTCTCCATATAAACTTTAGAATCAGCTTGTCAATATTCACAAAATACCTCACTGGGATTATGACTGGGATTGCATTGGAACTGGGAAGAACGGACATCTTGCCAATACTGAATCTTCCTATCCAGGACATGGAACATCTCTTCCACTTATTTTTAGTTCTTTGATATCTTACATCAAAACTTTATATTATTATTTCCTCATATAGATCTTATACATTTTTTTTTTACTTTACACCTAAGTATTTCATTTTGGCAGTGATAATGTAAGCAGTAATATATATTTTTTTAATTTTTTATCATTTATTCATTTTTTGAGAGAGCGAGCAAGCGCACAAGTGGGGGAGGGGCAGAAAGAGAGGGAGACAGAATCAGAAGCAGGCTCCAGGCTCTGAGCTGTCAGCACAGAGCCCGACGTGGGGCTTGAACCCACAAACTGTGAGATCATGACCTGAGCCAAAGTTGGATGTTTAACCGACTGAGCCACCCAGGCACCCCAACAGTAATATATTTTTAATTTAAAATGCCACTTATTCATTGTTGGTGTATAAAAAACCAATGGACTTTTGTACATTAACCTTATATCCTACAGCCTTGCTAAAAATGCTTATTCATCCTTATAAATTTTTTAACCAGTTTGTTAATTTCTACAAAAAGTCTGCTGATACTATGATTGTGTTGAATTCCGAGATCAACTTGGGAAGAACAGACATCTTAGCAATACTGAATCTTCCAATCTTCCAATAGTATCTCTCTCCATTTATTGTTTAATTTCTCTCAACAGTGTTTTATAGTTTTCAGCATAGAGAACTTCTTATTTTTACATTAACTTTATCCCTAAGTGTTTTATGTTTCTTGATGCTATTATCAATGGAACTTATCTTTTTAAAGTAAGCTCTACACCCAACATGGGTCTTGAACTTGCAACCCCCTAGATCAAGAGTCACATGCCTCACTGACTGAGCCAGACAGGTGCCCTGAAACTGTTTTTTTTTTTTTTCCAGTTGTTTGCTGCTAGTATATTAATTTTTTGTTTATAGACTTTATATCCTATGACCTTGCTAAATACGTTTCTTCTAATATTTATTTTGCAGATTCCCTAGAATTTTGTACATAATCATTTCATTTGTAAATAAAGACAGTTTTACTTATGCCTTCCCAACTTCTATGCCTTTTATTTTTCTTGCTTTATTACATTGACTAGGACCTTTGGTATGATTTAAGTTTATTTGTTTATTTTGAGAGACAGAGCAGGGGGAGGGGCAGAGAGAGAGAATCCTAAGCATGCTCTGCACTGTCAGTGCAAGGCCTGGTGGGGGACTCTATCTCACAAGTTCTGAGACCATGACCTGAGTGAAAATCAGGAGTCAGACACTTAACCAACAGAGCCACCCAGGTACCCCAGATTTTTTAACTGATACTTTCAAAGACTTCTTATGAAATAAGAAAATACTCCAAGTGAAAAATATAAGATATACTATGCAATAGGATATTTATATAAATATTTAGATACATAAACATAGGCTTTAAGAAAAAATATTTAAATGTTTAATTATCTCTAGAAGTATAGGTAATATTTGTTTCTTTCATTATTCTTTGTTTTATATCATACATATAAAATATTTCATAAATAAGAAAAAAATAACTTTAAAACAATTTATTTATTTTTGAGAGAGCACGCCCATGAGCTGGGGAGGGCCTGATGCAGGGCTTGAACTCAGGAATTGTGAGATCATGACCTGGATGCTCAACCGACTTAGCCACCCAGGCACCCTGAAAAAATTAATTTTTAAATACCCAAAGAGTAAATACTAAAGAACTTGGATTTGATTTACCAAATAAATGCAGACAAGTCTAGAATACCTTAAAAATAAAATTCTTGTCAGCTATTAGTCTATACAGTTTACATTCTATATCTGATAACTAATATGTACAGAAATTATTCTGGGGCGCCTGAGTGGTCAGTTGGTTGAGCATCCAACTCTTGATTTCATCTCAGGTCATCCCAGGTTCATGGGATCAAGCCCTGCATCAGGCTCTGAGCTGAACATGGAGTCTGTTTAAGATTCTCTCTCTCTCTCTCTCTCTCTCTCTCTCTCTCTCTCACTCTCTGCCCCTCTTACCTACTCGTGCTCTCTCTCTCTAGAAAAAATAAGTAAAAAGAAATTTAAAAAAAGAAATTATTTCTTTTTGAGAATAAAAGGTATGTAGAAATCAAAGTGTTTTTATTCTTGTTATGATTGTTTCAATAAATAACGTGAACTGATGCCATTTAGTTTTTTGATAGCTTCCCCAAAACAAGTAATACATAGTCAAGAAATCCTTTCAGAAAGTTTGGAGCAAAACAGAGAAATTATTTAGAACACAACCTGACTATTCAGAGTAAAACTAAATGTTATTATTAATAATGGGTGATATTTATTTAAGCATTTCCTATGTATTGGGCACTGTACTAACACTTTATAATATTATCTAACTAAATTCGTGTGATTCTAGGAGATAGGAATTCTATTATTGGCCCCATTTTTACAACTGAGAAAAATGGTTTACATGTCACATCACATGTAAAAGTTAGGGTTCTAGCACAGAGCTGACTGACTCTAAAGCACAGAGCTGACTGACTCTATATAGGCTTTAGACCTATATACCTATATAGGTATAGGTATATATACCTATTTAGTGTAAAATAAAATCTGATAATAAAAGTAACAGTATAGATACTCAGTTTTTATTATTTTAATCTCTTTGGGAAAGAACATCATCATACAAATAGCTGCTGTTTAAAGAATTTTTTTTTTGATGTTTATTTAGTTTGAGAAAGAGTGTGAGCAAGGAGAGGGGCAGAGAGAGAAGAGAGAGAGAATCCCAAGCAGGTTCCATGACATCAGCACAGAGCCTGATCTGGGACTCAACCTCACAAACCATGAGATCATGACGTGAGCCAAAATCAAGAGTCAGACGCTTAACCAACTGAGCCACCCAGGTGTCCCATTTAAAGAACATTTTTAAATAATATTCTAGTTCTTCAAGAACTTCCACAGGGATACTCTTGTACCAGTAGAGTATTAGAAGAAAATAAGATTCAGGAAATCATTACATTAAACCTATCATTCCATAGCCACTGTGCATCTTGAAACAAAATGGCATACAATAGTGAAATGAATCTCAATGATTTGTACATCAGGGTGTCAAGCCTAAAAATACAAATTATATAGTATCTAAGTCTGTTTGGGCTCCTATAACAAAATATCACAGACCTTGGCAGCTTATAAACAACAGGTATTTATTTCTCACAGTTCTGGAGGCTGAAGTTGGGTTCTGGGCCCTCTTACAGGTTCCAGACTTGTCATTGCATTCTCACATGGCATAAAGAGCTAGGAAGCTCTGTGAGGTCTCTGTTATAAGGGTACTAATCCCATTCATGAGGACTCCATCCACATGAGCTAAGCACTTCCCAAAGGTCCCCTCTCCTAATACCATCACGTTGAGCATTAAGATTCCAACATATGAATGTTTGGGGAAATAAATATTCAGATCATAGCACACAGCTAGTAACTGAATTTATTCTAAATTTCACACTAGAAATTTAACTGTAAAGATATGGAGAAAGTTGAGAAAAAGAAAGTACAGATAGTGAACACTTATAAAAAGTTTCAAACAGATACAAATTAGTAAACTGGCTAAAATATTTTAAGTAACTGAAATTCCCAATGCTGGTAAAGTATAAGAAGTTGATACCTTCACTTACAAATGCTACATTACATGACACAACTTTTTTTTTTTTTTTTTTGAGAGAGAGAGAGGTGCAGGGCGCAAGTGAGTTGGGGGGGGGGGGAGAGTGAATCCCAGGAGACGCAGAGAGAGAAAGAGAGAGAGAGAGAAAGAGAGAGAGAGAGAGAGAGAGAGAGAGAGAGAGAGAGAAAAGCAGGGCTCATCCGAAGTGGGGCTTGCATTTACCCAAAGCAGGGCTCGGGCTCACTTGATGCAGGGCTAGAGCTCACCCAACTCAAACTCAAGAACCATGAGATCATAACCTGTATGTGAGTCAGATGTGTAATGACTGAGCCACCTAGGCACCTGACACAACTTTTTTTAAATGCCTACAGATATCAAAATATTAATTTATGATACATCTTATGGACAATTTATTCATTAAAAATAATAACTAGAAGACTATGTCATAACATGAAAAAAATGCTTGCATGTCAAGTTAAAAAAAAGTAGTAGGACAAAACTAGGCATATACTGTGATTACAACTGTTTTAAAAATACACGGGAGGGGCACCTGGGTGGCTCAGTTGGTTAAGTGTCCGACTTCGGCTCAGGTCATGATCTCTCGGTCTGTGAGTTCAACCCTGCGTCAGGCTCTGTGCTCACAGCTCAGAGTCTGGAGCCTGCTTCGGATCCTGTGTGTCTCTCTCTCTCTGCCCCACCCCTGCTCATGCTCTGTCTCTCTTAGTCTTTCAAAACTGAATAAATGCTAAAAAAAATTTTTTTTTAAATACATGGGAATTTGGAAGAGAATATAATAAAATGCTAACATTTATTGTGCAAGAAATGTTTTCCTTTCCTCTATTTTCCCAATATTCTAAAATGGGTAATATTGCTTCTGTTAACAAAAAGTTCCTTTTAAAAATAATTTATTTGGGGTGCCTGGGTGGCTCAGTTGGTTAGGAGTCCAACTTTGGCTCAGGTTCATGAGATTGAGCCCCATGTCGGGCTCTGTGCTGACAGCTCAGAACCTGGAGCCTGCTGCAGATTCTGTGTCTCCCACTGTCTCTGCCCTTCTCCCCCACTCATGCACTGTCTGTCTGTCTCGCTCTCAAATATAAATAAAACATCTTAAAAATTTTTAAATAAACATTAAAAAATAAAAATAATTCATTTGACGGTGGCTAAATTTGACATCTGGCTGCATGTTGTTTTTTTTATTCTAAGAGACTCAGCAAACCAGCAACTGGCCTGACTTCTGTCCTTTAGCATAGCTTTATAATAATGCTTGCAAGTAATGTACCAGTAAATAAAGCAGCAGTATCAAGCATTTTAAAGAATGAAGCTAATTAAGCCAAAAGATGAAAAGTTCTTTGGTTGGCTCTGTGGCCTGATGCTATTAGTTAAATTGGCTGATTATTTCCACATTATAAAACAACTCCAGACATGCTTTAGTGAAAGAAATAGAAAGCAGAACATTTTAATGGAGGGTCAGCAACCTTTCAGAAATGTTGTGTCAGATCTTCATTCACTACTTCAAAAAAGCAGAGACTAGTTGCCATTGCTGCATATTCAGTGGGCTCTTCCAGCCAAGCAAGTCAGTCAGGAAGTGTGATCACTCAAGTCTATAACAAAGGAATATGCAGCTGAGCCTGATACTACTACTGGTTACCAAACAAAAAGGATGTAAACTGAGAATGGAGGGAGAAAAAAACGATCATTTTCCAAAACTATACCTGCCTCTTCAAAGAACCTCAACAACTCAACCACCAAACGTGATACAGGTGATAGATTTCTTCAACCTGTGGTACGAGAGTAAGGTAAGAAGTTGTCAAAGGAAGAGAGAAATTAATTTCTGTTAATTCATTGAACAGAAATGAGAATTTGTTATCTGAAAAGCTAATATAGGAAGCAAAGCTCTAGCAAAACAGCATACTGTAGAGTAAACCAAAATACTATGGAATAGTGGTTAAGACAGTTTCTGGAGCCAGTCTATCTGGGTTCATATATCCCACTCAACCATTTACTACCTTTGTGACTTTGAACAAATTACTTACCCTTTTTGTTTAAAATGAAATGTCTGCTATTAGTGTTATCACTACCATCAAGAAAAAGGCACAAAAACGACATAAAAAATCAAAAAGAGATAAAAGTACAAATATTTGTAAGTCATAAAAGACTTCACATCAATTAATTTGAAAACTAAGATGAAATGTCTACCATACAGCAGGTGTTCAGTAAGTATCGGATGAATGATTGAAGAGAAGTAAATAATCTGTGTGTTTGTGTATTTTTTTTTATAAGACATATATGTACCTCCAAAATTGACTCTGGGAGAAACAGAAAACTTAAACCAAACGTCATCCAAGAAAACAAACTATCAAAAGTGTTTCCTACTAGGAGATCCTGGGTGACTCAGTCAGTTAAGCATCCAACTTCAGCTCAGGTCATGATCTCATGGTTCATGAGTTTGAGCCCCATATCAGGTTCTCTTCTCTCAGCAAAGAGCCCACTTCAAATCCTCTGTCCCCCTCTCTCTGCCCCTCCCCCACACTCACTCATGCTCTCTCTCAAAAAATAAATAAACATTAAAAAATATATATTTCCCTCTTCACCTACCTTCATCTCAAAATGCCAGGTTCAAATGATTTTTTTTTACAGGTTAGCTTTACCAAATCTTCAAAGAATACATATTAAAAAAAAACCCAGAACAGAAATGGATAAACCTACCCAACTCATTTTATAAAGCAAGTATAATCTTGCTACCAGAATAGGACAAGGACAATAGAAATCAATCTCACTGAGAACAAAGATAAAACATTAAATCCAGGATATATAAAAATCTCATGATCAAATTGTGATGGAACTTCATGGATGTCTACCACTATAAATCATCATATTAATAAAGATTTTAAAAACCATAAAATAGGGGCAACTAGGTGGCTCAGTCGGTTAAGTGTCTGACTCTTGATTTCAGTTCAGGTCGTGATCTCACAGTTCATGAGATCAAGTCCTGTGTCGGGCTCCGAGGTGACAGGACAGAGCCTGCTTGGGATTCTCTCTCCCCCTCTCCCTACCTCTCCCCTGCTCATGCTCTCTCTCAAAATAAATAATGGTTTTTAAAAAACCATATCATAATCTCAAAAGATATAGAAAAGCTCTTTAGAAAATACAACACACATTCATAACAAACACTACTAGCAAATTAAGAAGACAGATTCCTCAACCTGACAAGAAGCAAGTGCCAAAAAACTACAGTAAATATACTTAATTTTAAGTATATTTACTTAATTAATCTCATTAAAGGAAGACAAACCACAGATACGTAATATCACCCCTGGTCTTCTAACCAGTACTAGTACTGTTCTATATGACAAGGAAAAGAAGTAAGCCATATAAAGAGTGAAAAGGAAAAGTCAAAGTTGTCATAATTTAGAGATGATTTAAGTGCCCATATAGAGAACCCAAGAGAATCTACGAATAAACTACCAAAATTAACAGTTCAATTCAGCAATGTTGAAAAACAATGAATACCACTCATAATGGCAACAAAAATTATGACACTAGGGATATATATATATATATATATATATATATATATATATATATATATATATATAACAAAATATATCTAAGACTGTTTGCTATGAGAACAATCACAGTATGAACATAAAATAGGATCTAACCAGGATCCTTCAGCCAAAGGGCAGAAGAGGAAGTCCCAGGTCCTTGCCCCCCTTTGGAGACACTGCCTCAACAACAATACCAAATTGCCTTTGTGAGAATTCTAGAAACCAATTAAGAGGTTGCAGCACTCCAGGCAAGTGCAAAAAAGGAGCCACTTCATAGTAGAATCCAGGCTAAAGGAATACCTTCCATTTCAGACATCCTAGCCTCAGAGTAGAAGAAAAGGAGCTAAGACCAAAACACACTGGCTCTTAAAGTTTCTCCTGGGAGGTGGCATATATCACTTCCACTAGCATTTCACTGGCCTAAGCAAGTTACATGGCCCAGCTTTATGTCAATGGGCTAGGAAGTATAATTATCCCATGGGGAGAAAATATTTTGAATAATAAAATGTAGCAAAATGGTCTCTGGAATCAGGCCAACTTTGGCTTTACTAATAACCATGTGCTCTTGGGAAAGCTCCTTGTTTTCCTACAGAATCTTTCTATTGAAGATTATAGTGCCTACCTCCTTGTTGTGGCAGTTAAAATTAAGTAACATTTTTAAAAAGCTCTAAATGAGAAGCTATATCAATTCATAGAAGCTCTAAATGAGAAGCTATATCAATTCATAGACACACTTAATACTATAAAAATGCTGCTACCAAATTAATCCATAAATTTAATAAGACCACAACAAGATTTTTCATGGAACTTAAATTATAAAATTCACAAACAAGAGTAACAGTTTGAAAAAACAAAGACAATTCTGAAAAATAACAATAAGGAGGGGGGGATTTGCCTTATCATATAGCAAGATTTATTCTAAAGTTTTAGGAAATAAGACTATCATACTGACCACACTATCAGTAAAGAGCCCGATGTGTAGCTAGAACTCACCAACCATGAGATCATGACCCAAACTGAAGTCAAGGGTTGAATGCTTAACTGATTGAGACACCCAGACGCCCTCAAAACCTTAGCACTATTAAAAGAACTATATTAAAGAACACCATAATTCAGTGTAGAAAAGAATGGTCTCAAATCAATGATTGCAGCTTCCACTTTTAAAAACTAGAAACAGAAGAGCAAATGAGATCCAAGGCAAGCAGAAGAAAGGAAAGAATAAAAGATCAGAGTGAAAAATCAATGAAAAAGAATACAACAGAAAGAACCTGATTCTTGCCAGACAGATTAAGGGAGGGAGGGAGGGAGGGAGGGAGGGAGGGAGGGAGAGAAAGAGAGGGAGGGAGGGAGAGAAGGAGGGAGGAAGGTAGGAAGGAGGTAAGAGAGAGAAAGAGAGAACAAACAAATATAAATTACCAGTATCAGGAGAGAAAGAGATGATATTGCTAGAGATTCTACACAGTTTAGAAAGATAATAAGGGTATATTATGAACAGTTTTAGGCCAATAAATTCAACAACAAATGAAATGGGCAAATTCCTTGAAAGACACAAACTACTCACACTTACTCAAGAAAAAATACATAACCTGCATACTTAATGGTGAAAAATTGATATCCTAAGGTCAGAACAAGGTGAGAAAGTCTGATCTCACCACATATATTCAACATTGCACTAGAGGATCTAGCCAGTTCAATAAGGCAAGAAAAGAAATAAAAGGTATCCAGACTGGAAAGTAAGAAGTAAACTCTAGTTGCAGATGCTATGATCCTCAATGTAGAAAATCCTGTGGAATCTACATAAAAGCTACTAGAATAGTTTAGCAAGGCTGAAACAACTTCTAATCTATTGTATTCCAAATATTGGCAATAAACAATTGGAAATTTAAAATTTCAAAAATATCATTTACAATAGCCATCAAAAATATTAAATGCTCAGAGTTAAATCTGATCAAAAAGGTACAATATTCGTACACTAGAACTACAGAAATTAAAGACAACCTAAGAAATTAATACATATACTGTGTTCATGCATCAGAAGAATGAATACTGCTGAGGCGCCTGGGTGGTTCAGTTGGTTAAGCCTCCAACTTTGGCTCAGGTCATGATCTCACACTTCATGAGTTTGAGGCCCCACATCCGGCTCTGTGTTGGCAGTGTGAAGACTGGGATTCTTTCTCTCTCCCTCTCTCTCTGCCCCTCCCCCACTCACATGCACATGTGCACATGCTCTCTCCCTCTCTCAAACTTTTTTTAAAACAAGAGACTGGGGGCGCCTGGGTGGCGCAGTCGGTTAAGCGGCCGACTTCAGCCAGGTCACGATCTCGCGGTCCGTGAGTTCCAGCCCCGCGTCGGGCTCCGGGCTGATGGCTCAGAGCCTGGAGCCTGTTTCTGATTCTGTGTCTCCCTCTCTCTCTGCCCCTCCCCCGTTCATGCTCTGTCTCTCTCTGTCCCAAAAAAATAAACGTTAAAAAAAAAAAATTATAAAACAAGAGACTGAATATTGCTAAGATAGATGTTAATTCTCCCCCAAACTGAACTCTCAATGGAATACAGTCTCAATCAAAATCCCAGCAGGCTTCTGCAGATATTGACAAGTAGATTCTAAAATAGATAGAAATGTCAAGGACTTACAACAAACATGAATGTCATGAACTTGAAAAAAAGAACAAAGTTGGAGGACTTGAAGACCTATTTTAAAGCCACAGTAATCAATACAAAGAGACCAAAGTAACAGAATTCAAAGTCCAGAAATAGACCCACACATATATGGTCAATCAAGTTTTCAGCAAAAGTACAAAGGCAATGTAGTGGAGAAGGACAGTCTTTTCAATAAATGATGGTAGAACAACTGGGATACCCATAAGCAAAAAATTAAACTTCAATTCTTGCATCATATGTAAAAAATTAACTCAACATGGGTCACAGACCCAAATTACAAATGTAATAAATGTAATTCTAAATATAAAACCGTTTATAAATATAAAAATTATAAATCTAAAAAATATATATTTATAAATATATAAAGATTTATATAAATATAAATATAAAAAATTTAAAAATTTTATGAAGAATATATAGAATAAAACCTGTGTGACTTTAGGCTATGTGAAATTTCCTTAGATATGACACCAAAAGCATGATCTATAGGGGTGCCTGGGTGGCTCAGTCAATTAAGCAACCAACTCTTCATTTAGGCTCAGGTCTTGAGCTCAGTTCATGGATCGATCTCTCTCCCTCCCTCTCTCAAACAAAAGTATATGATCCATAAAAAAAAAAAAAAAAAAAGATAAATCTGACTTCATAAAAATTAAGAACTTTTTTGCTAAAGACACTTAAAAGAATGAAAGAACAAGCCAAAGACTGGGAGAAAATATATTCAAACCATTTACCTGGTTTATCCAGAATATATTTTTTTAAACTCTCAAAATTCAATAAGAAGAAAACAAATAACCCAATTAAAATATAGGGAAAATATATGAATATGCACTTCACCAAAGAAAATACATGGATAGCAAATAAGCACGTTTCAAAACTTACACACTTAAAACACATAGGGAGTAGGAGTTTCCAACTTTATCTTTAAGGTGTTATTTTTAAAAAGCTTGAAGAAAATATATCACAATCTCAGTATCTGTTCATTCTGTGTAATGAGTATAATTATTTATTATTTATCCTTTGCTATTTCATGTATTTAAGCAAATATTTTATATTTCAAATGTTTTTTAGATGTTTTTAAGCATTTACTGACTACTCACTATATGGCCAGCAGTGGACTAAACACTGGGGATACACAAAAAATTTTAAGACAAAAATCTTACCCTCAAGAAATCTTATCCTCATGGTCTAGTAAGGGAGACAGATGCATTAACAGATCATTTTAGTAAGAGTGAGAATTAATCAAGAGCTAAAAGTGTGGTCTTGAGGAGGCTGGCAACTTTGAAGAAAATGGATTTGAGAGGCCAAGACTAAAGATAAGAAGACCAATTAGGGGGGAGTTCTAGTTTGGCTCTGGTCATCTCCTCACAGTTCATGAGTTTGAGTTCTACATCAGGCTCTGCACTCTCCATGCAGAACCTGCTTCAGATCCTCTGTCTCCCTCTCTCTGCCCCTCCCTCATGCACTCGCACTCTCTCTCTTAAAAATAAACATTAAAAAATAAAACAATAGGAAGACCAATGAGGAAATTATTATAGGCAAGAATAATGAGATTCTGAATCAGGACCATTATAGGGATAGAGAAAAAGGAGCAGTTTCAAGAAATATTTAGGGGGTACAATCAGCAAGATTTTGAGTCTGACTGGATATGAATTTAAGGAAAAGAGAAGAAAAATTCAAATTACTAGGCTGTATAACTACTTAGATAGTAAAAAAGGGAATAAACTTGGAGGAGGGTCAGGCTTTGGGGAGAACATGAGAAATTAAATTTTAGACATGCTGAATTTGAAGTATCAGTGGACATTCAGATGACTATGCTAAAAAGTTTAGAATAGAAGAGACTGAAGAGAAAAGAAAGAATAGATACTAATATAGAGGAACAATAGGTATATGTATGACAGGACCTAAGTAGGATTATTATTTAAGGAATGGGTGAAAGTTAACCAGTCATTTTTATCTTCCTTAGGTCACAGACTGTTAAAATCTGATTATGCACCTTCTCACCAGATACATGCACATAAACACAAAACTGCCCAAAATCTTAGTTAGATCAGTGACCTTAAGAACCTCTGTTATAGACTGATCAGAAGGAAGCACAGAGAGAAAGGGGTTAAAGTTATTCAACCAGTATTTATTCAACACCTGCTATATGTGCAGATGTTGTAATGGATTCTGGAAACATAGGATTAAGGCAGACTATACCCCTCTCCTCATGGAAGTCACATTCTAATTGAGAAAAATACATACATACATACAAATATACCAAAACAACAAACCCCACAAGATTCCTAAAGAACAAAATAGGTGCAGTGAAAGAAATAAGCAGAGTAGGAAGATAAACTACTTTAAATAGGGTAGTCAGGGAAGGCTTCTCTGAGGAAGTGACATTTGAGTTGAGAAATAGAAATGGAAGTGAACCAACAAGTCACATGAAAAACTAGAGGAAGAATATTACAGGTAAAGGGAACAAATACAAAGGATCAGAGATGAGAAAGAGTTTGGTATGTGTCAAGGAACAGCATGAGGCCAATGTGGCTGAAGCGCAAGTGAACTGAGGAAAGAATAGTTTGAGATAAGGTTTGGAGAGGCAGAAATAAACCTGATCATTCCCACTAGCAAAATATGAGGGTCCCAATTTCTCTATATCCTTGTCAACACTTGTTATTTTTTTTAATGTTTATTTTTGAGAGAGAGAGCACGAGTGGGGCAGGGGCAGAGAGAAGGGAAGACACAGAATCTAAAGCAGGTTCCAGGCTCTGAGCTGCAGGCATAGAACCTGATGGCAGGCTCAAACTCACGAACCGCGAGATGGTGACCTGAGCTGATATTGGACGCTTAGCTGACTGAGCTACCCAGGCACCCCAATGTTTATTTTTGAAAGAGAGAGAGCAAGCAGGGCAGCGGGGGGATGGGGACAGAGGATCTGAAGCAGGCTCTGTGCTGACAGCAGAAAACCCGATGTGGGGCTCAAACTCATGAACTGTGAGATCATGACCTAAGACAAAATTGAGAGTCAGATATTTAACTGACTGAGCCACCCAGGTGCCCCTCTGCTTTTTTTTTTTTTTTAATTACAGTCATACAAGGAGGTATAAAATGGTATCTCATTATGGTTTTCATTTGCATTTCCCTAATAATTACAATGTTGAGCATCTTTTCATGGGGCTTATTAGCTGCTTATACGGATAAATGTTGTCTTCATCTATTTTGGCTGCCATAACAAAATACCATAGACTGGATGGCTTAACAGAAATTTACTGCATATAGATCTGAAGGCTGAGAAGCCCAATATCAAGGTACCAGCAATTCAGCTCTCTTCATGGCTTGCAGACAGCTGTCTTTTCACTGTCCTCACATGGCTTTTCCTGGGTGGGTGTACTTGGAGAGATTTCTCTTTCTTCTTCTTCCTATAAAGCTGCTAATCCCATCATAAAGGTCCCACCTTCATAACCTAATCTAACCCTAATTACTTCCCAAAGGCCTCATCTCCAAATACCCTTGCATTGGGGATTAGGGCTTCAACACAGGAATTCTAGGAGGACACATTCAATTCATAACAAATGTCTATTCATATCCTTTGCCCACTTAAAAATTAGGTTTTTATTGCTGAGTTGTAAAAGTTATTTTTGTTCTTTGGATATTAGATGCCTATCAGATACATAATTTGCAAATATTTTCTCCCATTCTGTAGGTTGTCTTCACTCTTTTAGTTTTTTTTTTTCCAGTTTTAATGAGGTACAATCGATTTATAACATTGTGTAAAGTTAAGATGTACAACCTGTAAATCTGATACTTCTATGTTGCAAAATGATTACCATCCTGGCCTGAACTAACACCTCCATCATGTCATCCTGTCTTTTGTTGATAGTGTTCTTTGAAACAAAAGTTTTTCATATTGATCAAGTCCAATTTATCTATCTTTCCTTTGACTGCTTGTGCTTTAAATGTCATATCTATGAAGAATTACACGTATGTTTTCTTCTAAGAATTTTATAGTTTTACCTCTTAGATCTAGGTCTTTGATCCATTTTGAGTTTAACTCTTGCATACAGTGTCATATGACTTTTTAAAATATGCTAAAAGAGTAACCATAAAAGTCTACTCAGTAAAGAATATTCAAAATGTCCTCTCTTCCCATACCAACCAAATTCACTACCACGGGCAGCTAACAATGTCTGCTACGGAAACGGAAGGGATATGGTAACCCAAGAGGCCAGAGTTGGAATAGTAAGTGCCCAGTTGATTACTCAACGAGGGGTAACAATAGTTCAAGGATTTTAAGCCAAAACTGGTACAAGGCAGGCTAGCTCCTGCTGACTACTGAATAAAAGCCACTCAGCTGGAGTATGAGTCAACTCCCAGGATCTCTAATGGTAAGAGCTGTCCTTCTCTTCCTGCTCTACCTACCCAAGCTCAAAAGAAAGAGAAACATGTCAAGGTTCATGTCCTTTCCATCTCCTTTCCCTGCACATCAAATCTTAAATATATTCTCAATAGTAAAGTACAATTAAATATATTTAACAAAGAGTAAAGAAATATTAAGAAAGCAAAAGAAGATGAAATTCATCTATTTTTTAAAGACTTTTTTTTTTTTAAGTAATCTCTAAACCCAACATGGGGCTCAAACTCACAACCCCAAGATCAAGAGTCACATGCTCCACTGACTGAGCCAGCCAGGCATCCCAACAAATTCATTTAACTTTTTTATGTTCAATCAATCTTCTCTTTATAAAATCTTGACACATGTTATGCAAATTTGGCAGCAAGAGACTGTTTAGGACATATCAGAATGTGGACTCACTGCGTAACCAGTGACCAATGAGTCCACAAACTCTTCCTTTACTTCTAAATTTAAGCTGAGGTAAAGCTCAGTTTCCCCATCTCCGAAAGAGAAATGATGATAACATATAAGTCTGACCTATCTCTGGAGAATGAATGAGATCATGTCTACAAAAGGAGCTCCTGGAGGAAAAAGTGTCAGATGAGTACTGAGCCTTAGAGTTGCTGATCTTGTAAGATCTAAAATTATAATAGATTTTTTCTTTGAATGAGAATCTCAGATTTAAAAATACATAATAAGTCAGACATCCAAGAGTTCACCATTGTGAATTTCTCATTAAATGATGAGCAATCCTGGACCCATTAATTTCTCTAATGTACAAATAGAATGACTTCTCACTTCCTTTCAGAACAAATTAACAAAGAAGACAAAATTAAACTAAACTTTTTTGTAAAGTCTCCCTGATAGCAAAAGGGTGGAGTACAGAGAAGAGGCATAATCATATAACCATACATCAACAGCACAGCTGTCTTCCCCACTTTTAAGGGCTGGTATTCTTTTTTTTTTTTTTTCTTAATGTTTATTTTTGAGAGAGAGAGAGAGAGAGAGAGAGAGAGAGACAGACCCACAAATTGTGAGATCATGACCTGAGCCAAAGATGGATGCTAAACTTACTGAGCCACCCAGGTGCCCCTGGGAGCTGGTATTCTTCTCTAGTCTTTTGAGGGGGGGAGAAAAAAAGGTTGTAAATTTTCTGACTTGGGAAAAACACTTGAACATGACTGGCCAAACTGTATTTTACTAAAGAGTTAAATTATGTCAATAAACATGGGAATGAGGAGGAAGTAATTAAAAAGATTAAAAAAATAAAAATAACATGAATGGAAGAAATAAGAAACAGCAAATAGGGACCTTTAAATATGGCCTTTTGCATATTCCCCATCTTATCACTCTCTTCTACACTTTCTTTTTTTTTCTTTTCTTCACTAGAGTAAGGACATGATAGGAAGTAGCTTCTAGATCTGGGCAAGAAGGACAAACTAAAACATCACATTTCACCAAATAGATACTTATAAGTAGTTCTATATACATGGATAAGTATATACATAAATGGATATATAAATGGATTCCTATATAAATGGATATGCACATTATGGATATATGCAAACAAGCATATATGCAAAATAATAGTATATATATTAATACAAACTAATGAGAACTTTTAACACATAAGAATTTACCTTTTTTTAATGTTTATTTATTTTGAGAGGGAGAGAGAGAGCGCGCACATGTGCATGAACAGAAGGGCAGAGAGAGAGGGAAAGAGACAGGGAGAGGGAGGGGGAGGGAGAGGGAGAGAGAATCCCACGCAGGCTCCGTGTCAGTGCCAACCCAATGCAGGGCTCGAACTTACAAACCATGAGATCATGACCTGAGCTGAAACCATTAGTTGAATGGTTAACCAACTGAGCCATCCAGGGACCCCAGAATTTATCTGTCTTAATGGTCATCATCCCTCAAAGTACAGAAGTTATTCTAATTGACAGAGGACCTCACATCTAGTCTGAGGTGTCTTTCCCTATCTTTATGTTCTTCCTAATAAGTAACTGGGAATGACATATGTTTATATTCATATATAATTGAATAAAAGAACTAACAAAAAATTCAATTAGATTATAGATAATGGAGAAAAGAAAAAAGAGGATGCCAAAAAAAAAAAAGCCAAAATGTTTAAGCCTGGAAAGTTATGAATGTTAGTATCATTGAAAGAAATGAAGACATTACAGAGCAAGTTAGTTTCAAGAAAATGAAACCCATTTTACCATGTGTTGCACATATATTTCAAAAGGAACCTTCAAATGGAATAGACTAATTGACAATCAAAGCTGGAAACATGTTAATGATAGGAAAAAAAGTCTCATCAGCATAGAAATGATATTAAAACTTTAAGAGTAGAAAACATACCTGAAGTAAATACAGAATAATAATACAGAATAATGAAGGAAAGAAAGGCATATTGGTGGCTGAACTTCAAGGAATATCCTCTGGGTTACCAAAGAAGCACCATGAATATACATACTTCCATTATGTATACTTATCACGTTACATTTTCAGAGCTACCTTTCCCAATGACTTCCTGTGGCAAAGCAGATATTCAATTAAAGGTGTGCTGAATAAAAATATGAATAGTTAGGAACCAGAGAAGAAAGTGAGCAAAAAAGAGAATATAATCCATTAGAGAGGAAGTAGAATGGGGAGATTATCTTGGTCACTATTTATTGATCCAGCATAAACAAAACACCCAGAAATTAGAGCCTGTTTATATATGAATTGATCTGAAGTATACCAGATTCAGAGAAAAAGTACCTTGATGCAATACTAATAGAATAGACTGAAGAGTAAAGAAAATTAAAGCTGGATGGCTCTACAACAGTACAGTTCCCCTAAAAAGAGATCAGATCTTATTCTACTCACTGAGAGCCACCAACCAAGCACTGAAGAGAACATAGTTGAAAATGAATTCAGAGGCATACTATCAATTTTGTATAGGTAAGTAATTTTTTAGCATCTGAAAATCTCATGGTTAATGAATCAGCCACCAAAGACTGCCTAATGAGGCTAACTAAACAGTGTAAAGATTTGTGAATGGACCAATTTAAAGCAGTTTGTTGATAACATTACAGGAATGCTAAATAAATAACAATAGTAATAAAGGCATAATTAATGGTGCAAAAACCAGGGAGCTAAGGGATTTAAATCTTAAGCTTGGACAATTTCCTTTGTGAGCTTTAATGAGTCATTCTTGTTACTAATTAGTACAAACAAATAGTATTACTGAGTGGAGGTTAGTATCATGAACCTGGAGAGAAGACAAGCTAAAGTTAGCTACTAAATGTGATTGACTATGAACAAATGACTCAATTTTTATTATGTACTTGATATGCAGTACTTCCTCTTTGTACTAAAAGTCAGCCACTTCCACTTTATCACAAGGATATAAAAACAGATTAAATATGCATAAAATTGCTGTGAGCTTTTAAAATAATTAAATTAAAACCAAGTTACCATGACACTGTCTGAAGTTTGTATTAGCATAATAAACAGGTGGTTATTCCATAAACTAAATTCAACTCAATACCTTCTCTCCAGGTATTAACAGTGATAATAAAACCATTCCCTTGTACCTGCATGGTTTTTCACTTTTTTCAAAGCACTTCTGCAAATATTAATTGAAGTAGTAGTATTATATACGATCTGACCACTCATTAAAAAGGCATGCTAGGGGTGTCTGGGTGGCTCAGTTGGTTAAGCGTTTGACTCCAGTGCAGGTCATGATCTCACGGTTTGTGAGTTCGAGCCCCACATCAGGCTCTGTGCTGACAGCTCAGAGCCTGCAGCCTGTTTCGAATTCTGTTTCTCCCTCTCTCTCTCTGCCCCTCCCCTGCTCATACTCTGTCTCTCAAAAAATAAATGTTAAAAAAAAAAAAAAAGGCATGCTAAGTATCAGTTTATGTCACAAGAAATACTCCTATCTCCTCCCTAGTGCTAATAATAACATACTCCCTGTTATTTACATAGACTTTCACTTCTTTCAAAGCACTTTCACATATATTAACTAGAGCAGTGGCATTACGAATGATCTTTCCATTCTTTGCTTCATCCTAAGGGCAGAACCCAAAAAAAGAAGACTAAAGATTGAGAAATAGACTAGATGGTTTTCAGGCAGTCAATTCATGATTCTTAAAGCTGGACTCGGGTTTCCCAAAAGTCAGAATCAGAGCAAACTCCCCATCCAGCACAATATGCTGATTCTCCCTTTCTTCCAGACCAAAGGTTTTAGGAAGCAATAGAATTAAGTGATTAAGATAACCTAAGTATGGGTGTAAGGGAAGAAACCAAATCTGTCTTGATCACCTCTGTAACCCCTCTGTGTCAAGCACAAGGCTCAACGTAGAGCTAATGCTCAGTAAATCATCATTTACGATGATTACCACAGTAAGAACTTTCTACCCAAGCTCCCACAGAATATCTGCTATGGAGCCATTACTTTTCTTCCACAATTACTGCTCTCAAATGTGTGCACACTAAGAAGAATCTAAGGAAGATTAGGATCACAGAGCAAAAAGCAGAGGTCCATTAAGAATCCAGGCTACAAGAGCACCTGGGTGGCTCAGTTAGTTAAGCGTCTGACTCTTAATTTCAGCTCAGGTAGTGGTCTCACAGTTTGTGAGATAAAGTCTCACATCAGGCTCCGCATTGACAACATGGAGCCTACTTGGGATTCTCGCTCTCTGACCCTTCCCCTGCTTGTGCTCTCTCTCAAAACAAATAAAGAAACATTAAGAAAAATAAAAAAAGAATCCAGGATATAGACTCCTGGAAGGTAGATTCAGAGGGCCAAGGCAATTTCAAAGGCAAAGGGAGATACACCTAATGACCCTTAATTTACTAAGCAAGCACTTTTAAATTCCCATGCTTAAACTAAAAACTCCTTCAGCAAACTGGTGCAGTCACTCTGCAAAACAGTATGGAGTTTCCTCAAAAGCTTCAAAATAGAACTATCCTACAATCCAGCAATCACACTACTAGGTTTTACCGAAAGGATATAAAAATACTAATTCAAAGGGATACACACACCCCAGTGTTTATAACAGCATTATCGACAGTACCCAAATTATGGAAACAGCCCAAATGTCTATCAAAGTCCCTGATGAATGGATAAAAAGGATGTGGTATATATATGTGTGTGTGTATGCACGCGCACACACACACACACACAAAGTGGAATATCACTCAGCCATAAAAAAGAATGAAATCTTGCCATTTGCAATGATGTGGATAGAGCTAGAGAGTATTGTGCTAAGCAAAATAACTCAGCCAGAGAAAAACAAATATCATATGATTTCACTCAGATGTAGTATTTAAGAAACAAAACAAATGAGCATAGGGGGGAAAAGAGAAAGGTAACCCAAGAAATAAAATGAAGAGAACAAGAAGAGAACGGATGGTTACCAGAAGGGAGGTGGGTGGGGGGAATGGCTCAAATAGGTAATGGGGATTAAGGAGTGCACTTGTGATGAACACTCACCCGGTGTTGGACCTAAGTGCTGAATCACTAAATTGTACACCTGAAATTAATTTACACTGTATGTTAACCGGAACTCAAATAAAAACTTTAATTTTTTTTTTTCAACGTTTTTTATTTATTTTTGGGACAGAGAAAGACAGAGCATGAACGGGGGAGGGGCAGAGAGAGAGGGAGACACAGAATCGGAAACAGGCTCCAGGCTCTGAGCCATCAGCCCAGAGCCCGGCGCGGGGCTCGAACTCACGGACCGCGAGATCGTGACCTGGCTGAAGTCGGACACTTAACCGACTGCGCCACCCAGGCGCCCCTCAAATAAAAACTTTAAAAATAACAATAAAAAAATAAAAATTAACTCAAAAAAGAAGTTCCAAAAGGGAAAATTATTTCCTATATTGTTTATGTCCTTAAAGTCATTCATCATGTGAGTTATAAAAATAATTTCTTCTTTTTCTTTGATATGACCAAGATAACGGAAGGTACTTTGGTTTATCCAGTAATTGAGTTACTGGCAATTTGGTTCTAAATTAAAATTTTTAATTGATTTCATTTTAAAAAGCACTAAGAGAAGCACCTGGGTGGCTCAATCAGTTAAGCATCCGACTTTGGCTCAAATCGTGATCTCATGGTTCGTGAGTTCAAGCCCCATGTCAGGCTCTGTGCTGACAGCTCAGAGCCTGGAGCCTGTTTCAGATTCTGTTTCCCTCTCTCTCTGCCCCCCCCCCCCCCCACACTCGCACTCTGCCTCTCTCTCTCAAAAATAAACATTAAAAAATTTCAGGGGCACCTGGGTGGCTCAGTCAGTTGAACATCTGACTTCGGCTCAGGTCGTGATCTCACAGTTCATGAGTTCAAGCCCCACGTCGGGCTCACTACTGTCAGCACAGAGCCTGCTTCAGATCCTCTGTTCCCCCTCTCTCGGTCCCTACCCTGCTCACTCACTCTCTCTCAAAAATAAATAAAACATTAAAAAAATTTTAAAGCACTAAGAAACATTAGTTTTTGAAAGTCCAATGGTTGGGGCGCCCGGGTGGCGCTGTCGGTTAAGCGTCCGACTTCAACCAGGTCACGATCTCGCGGTCTGTGAGTTCGAGCCCCGCGTCAGGCTCTGGGCTGATGGCTCAGAGCCTGGAGCCTGTTTCCGATTCTGTGTCTCCCTCTCTCTCTGCCCCTCCCCCGTTCATGCTCTGTCTCTCTCTGTCCCAAAAATAAATAAACTTTGAAAAAAAAAAGTAAAAAAAAAAAAAAAGTCCAATGGTAAGGTGCCTAAGTGGCTCAGTTGGTTAAATGTCCAACTTCGGCTCAGGTCATGATCTCATGGTTCATGGGTTCAAACCTTGCATCAGGCTCTGTACTGACAGCTCAGAGCCTGGAGCCTGCTTCAGATTCTGTGTCTCCCTCTCTCTCTTCCCCTCCCCCGCTTGTGCTCTGCTCTGTCTCAACAATAAATCAAATATTTAAAAAATTAAGAAAAATAAAAGTACAATGATAATATAAAAATAAAAGTACAATGGCAATACATTTCATAAACATTTATAAAATTACACTGCTCTAATGTAGCTTTATTGTTTCCATATTTTTAAAAAATTTTTTTTTCAACGTTTTTTATTTATTTGGGACAGAGAGAGACAGAGCATGAATGGGGGAGGGGCAGAGAGAGAGGGAGACACAGAATCAGAAACAGGCTCCAGGCTCCGAGCCATCAGTCCAGAGCCCGACGCGGGGCTCGAACTCACGGACCGCGAGATCGTGACCTGGCTGAAGTCGGACGCTTAACCGACTGCGCCACCCAGGCGCCCCTATTGTTTCCATATTTAACACATAGAACATTTTCTTAAAATAATGACAAATGTAAGTTGTTTTTTTAAACCATCACAAGCTACTTACATTCCAAATTTAGTTGGAGATGGTTTCTTTTAAAAAATTACTTTGTAGAGGTGTCTGGGTGGCTCAATTGGTTAAGCTTCTGACTCTTCATTTCAGCTCAGGTCATGATCTCAGGGTTTGTGAGTTCAGACCCACGTAGAGCTCCATGCTGTCAGTGCTTAGGATTCTCTCTCTGCCTCCGTCCCCTGCCCATCCCCCCACTTGTGTGTGCGCACCACGCACTCTCTCTCTCAAAAATAAATAAAAATAAACTTAAAAACATTACTTTGTAAAATGTGTAAACTAACCACTCATTAGGAAAAGATAGGCCCATTGGATAATTCACAAACTAGACAACCACAGATGATAAATATGAAAGCACAGTTCTCAGATCATTTTGGTCTCCTTAAAATAAATGTATATCCTTCAGCTTTAGATTATTCTCAGCTCAAAGGAAAGAAGAACTAAAGCCAAGGTCACCAAAAGCTCTTAAACCATACCAACTTTGGCATGTGGGGAATAGTATTAACACTAGACAAAATAATTTGCAATAAAGCATTCTTCACACGTTACCTCTTTGCACAAATACTTTACCAAAAATTTCAGTTTCTATCTGGGATCATTTTGCCTGAGTTTCTATAGAGAGTATTCAATTTTTTTTTAACATTTATTCATTATTGAGAGAGAGAGAGACAGAGCATGAGCATGGGAGGGGCAGAGAGAGGGGAAGACACGGACTCTGAAGCAGGCTCCAGGCTCTGAGCTGTCAGCACAGAGCCCAATGTGGGGCTTGAACTCACAAACTGCGAGATCATGACCTGAGCCGAAGTCAGATGCTTAACCAACTGAGCCACCCAGGTGCCACTATAGAGAGTATTCAGAGAAGCTATAGTGACCTAGGTGTCTTGTTCATCGCTGTATGTATACAATTTTATAGATCATCTTTCAGTAGGATTGTCAGATAAAATACAGGATAAAATACTGGATGGAACATACACTACACAATTATTCATTGTTTATCTGAAATTCAAATTTAAGTGGGCATCCTGTACGTTTATTTGCTAAATCTAGCAACCCTATCTTTCAGTTTGTCTCTTTCAGAAAATAACAAATTCACTGCCAGGAAGAGACTTTATCTCTTGAAAGCAGAGTAATTCTTTACCTTTTATGAACTTCTTGAGAACCAAACCACCATAAGTGCTTCCTGCAGAAGCAACTGTAAGAAACAGAATACAAAGAAATATCACAAATAAAACAATTAAACATATTTTATCTAAAGAATCTTATGGAAGCCTAAAAACACTGCTTATAGATACAATACGTTAAAAAGGTGACCACTATGTAACGAGTTTACTAAAAATGGAGACACCAAAGAAACATTATGAGGCTACAACAACTCTCGGGGGGGCAGAAATGAAAACCAAATGGCAAGCCTTTTCACCCATATCCAACACCAAGGCTGCTTCTTTAGCTATTACTATTCCTGAGAGAAAAGGATTATAGGAAGACTGCACACTGTAACTATTAACCAGAATATATCATGCCAATAACCCATATTCCAGTGTAAGATTCAATTTAAAAAGCTGGCCTTTCTTTGAAACAATTTACTCTTTAGTAGAAAATATTTTTTAAAAATTTAATGTTTATTTATTTTTGAGAGAGAGACAAAGCATGAGCGGGGCAGGGGCAGGGGCAGGGAGAGGGAGACACAGAATTCAAAGCAGGCTCCAGGCTCTGAGCTGTCAGCACAGAGCCTGAAGTGGGGATGGAACCCATGAATGGTGAGATCATGACCCAAGCCAAAGTTAAGACACTTACCCAACTGAGCCACCTAGGCACCCCTTTAGTAGAAAATATTAGACTATTACCTAAGAATTCTTCACACTGAGTTCTAAACTATGAATATCAGAATATTTAGAGTAATAATTAAAAAAAAATTTTTTTTAAGTAAACTCTACTCCCAATGTGGGGCTCAAATTCACAGCCCTGAGATGAAGAGTCACATGCTCTACTGAATGAGCCAGCCAGGCACCCCTAGAGCAATAATTCTTCAGAGGAAGAGGGTAAAGGAGGAAACAGGCACCTAAGAGGGGAAGAAAAGAAACCACCCAGAGACTTTTCCAAATTGAACATTACCCCTCCCCACCAGAGAGATGCGACCCACAGTTAAGAATTTAAGAATCATTGCCATAGAAATCAATGTCCCTATCCCTCAAGAAATGTGTATTCTTCAAGCAGGGTGAAAAAGTTGAGAATAATAACTACAGTGAGAGGCAACACCATTCTCTAGATGTGTGCTATCCAAATATAGTAGCCACTAGATACATGTGGCTACTTAAATTTAAATTTAGCTAAATTAAATTAAAAATAAGATTCCTCAGTCACACTAGCCATATTTCAAGTGGTCATTAGCATCATTAGTGTGGCTAATGGCTACTGTACTGAACAGCACAGATATAGAATATTTTCATCATCACAAAAAGTTCTATTGAAATGTTATTACAGCAGTGCTTTAGATTTCCAGATTTTGAATGATTCTGGACAAATGATATTTCAAAAGGCCTGGGCCCAAGTAGCATAGAACATTCAATAAAAGACAATCATTTCTTTTTTCTTCTTAACATTCCTCACAAGCATACACTGGTTCTAGCTTAAGGAGAGTTGGTCACTTGGGAGAGGGATGGCAGGTGTCAGCAGGCCTACACCAGCGATTAGCAAGGAGCTGAACATTAATAAGAAAAAAATACAACCTATATATCTCACAGTGTGTCCATGATGTTTCTCAATTGCATATGTCATACTGTCTCCTCAAACATCTTTTAGTTTTAACAAGCACCATATCAACAATCGTTGAAAATGGGTCACTTCTGGTGAATGTACTCAGAAAGCAATTATCTTGCCTGCTCCACACCCCAGCCTGCCCCCAACTTTTAGCTGTACTTCTAATGTCTCTGTACTAAAATAAAAGAGTACTAGGGGCATCTGGGGGCTCAGTTGGTTAAACATTAAGCATCCAACTTCGCCTCACATCATGTGGCAGTTCAAGCCCCACATCAGGCTCTGTGCTGACAGCTCAGAGCCTAGAGCCTGCATCAGATTCTGTGTCTCCCTCTCTCTCTGTCCCTCCCCTGCTCACACTCTGTCTCTCTCACCTTCAAAAATAAACAAACATTAAAAATATATTTTAAAAAAGAGTGTTATCCTTCAAATGCAAAGATAACAGTAGAGACTTAATTGTAAACCACATATTTTTAGAGCAACACCATTCCTAAAATTCCCTCTACAGAACAAAAGATGACATTAAAAAAAGAAGTTGTTGAGGTCAAATATATTTGAAGAATGCTGTATACTATAGCCCATTTTTTAAATTAATTTTATTTTTTTTAAATTTACATCCAAATTAGTTAGCATATAGTGCAACAATGATTTCAGGAGTAGGTTCCTTAATGCCCCTTACCCATTTAGCCCATCCCCCCCCCCACAACCCCTCCAGGAACCCTCTGTTCTCCATATTTATGAGTCTCCTATGCTTTGTCCCCCTCCCTGTTTTTATATTATTTTTGTTTCCCTTCCCTTATGTTCATCTGTTCTGTGTCTTAAAGTCCTCATATGAGTGAAGTCATATATTTGTCTTTCTCTAACTTCACTTAGCATAATACCCTCCAGTTCTATCCATGTAGTTGCAAATGGCAAGATTTCATTCTTTTTGATTGCTGAGTAATACTCCATTGTATATATATGCCACATCTTCTTTATCCATTCATCCATCGATGGACATTGGGCTCTTTCCATACTTTGGCTATTGTTGATAGTGGTGCTACAAACATTGGGGTGCATGTGTCCCTTCGAAACAGCACACCTGTATCCCTTGGATAAATACCTAGTAGTGCAATTGCTGAGCTGTAGGGTAGTTCTATTTTTAATTTTTTGAGGAACCTCCATGCTGTTCTCCAGAGTGGCTACACCAGCTTGCATTCTCATACTATAGCCCATTTAAAATATTTTTTTTTAAGTTTATTTATTTTGAGAGAGAGCGAGCAGGGGAGGGATAGAGAGAAAGAATCCCAAGCAGCTGTCAGCACGGAGCCTGATGCAGGGCTGAACCCCCAAACAACGAGATCATGACCAGAACCAAAACCAAAAGCCAGACGTCTAACCGACTGGGCCACCCAGACACCCCTACCATAGGCCGTTTTAAAAAATGTATGTATTTATTTTTGAGAGCGAGGGCATGTATGCAAGCAGGGGAGGGGCAGAGAGAGAGGGGAACAGAGGATCCAAAGTGGAGTCCATACTGACAGCAGAGAGCCAGATGAGGGTGAACTGAGAGATCATAACCTGAGTCACAGTTGAACACTTAACCAACTTGAGCCACCCAGGTACTCCTATAGCCCATTTTTAAAGATTCAGTCTACACTGTCATATCAAAGGTTCTGAGAAAATACAAAGTAATGAAACTCACTTGATTTTTTTTTTTAACGTTTATTTATTTTTTGGGACAGAGAGAAACAGAGCATGAACGGGGGAGGGGCAGAGAGAGAGGGAGACACAGAATCAGAAACAGGCTCCAGGCTCTGAGTCATCAGCCCAGAGCCCGACGCGGGGCTCGAACTCACGGACCGCGAGATCGTGACCTGGCTGAAGTCGGACGCTTAACCGACTGCGCCACCCAGGCGCCCCAAAACTCTCTTGATTTTAACCAGCATTCCACAAATTTAGAGGACTATGTAACTCCTTCCTCCTAACTCATATAAACATCTTGTAGCATGCATTAAAAAAAAAAAAAAAACCCTGCAATAAATATGTTAAAGACTTCAATTACTGATGGAAAAAGTATATAGTGATCTCCCAGTTTCTCATAGAAAGATCATTCAAGTAATAAAACTTGCTGCTGTGTTGGGAGTTCAATTTTGTACTCTAAAAGAGATTTAGAAGAACTAAGCCCCAGTACTTGTGAATAAGACTTTATGTGGAAATAGGGTCTTCACAAATATAATCAAGTTAAGATGAGGTCATAATGGTTAGGGTGGACCTAAATCCAATTGGTGTCCTTAGAAGAAGGCTATGTGAAGACAGAAACACAGATAAACACAGGGTAGAATATCCCATGAAGGTAGAGGCAGAGAGTGGAATGATACGCCTGCAAGCCAACACCAAGGGCTTGCTGGCAACTACCAGAAGCTAAGAGCGAGGCATATAATAGATTCTACCCTCAGAGTCTCCAGAAGGAACCAATTCTACTTTGACCTTGATTTTGGACTTCTGGCTTCCATACATGGGAGGGAATAAATTTATTTTATGTTTGTGCTACTTTGTTACAGCAGCCTTAGATAACTAATACATGGTTTTTCATCATCAGAGATTTCAGACCAAACACACCACTTCACACTTTCAGGTAAAGATGACAAATTGAACATACCCGTTATTTTTACTACCTCCTGAAACTGCAATGAAACAATAGAAACAATAGAAAACAAAGTATTTTTAAAAGGAATAAACCCACAAGGACAGGGAAAAGATAGATATGATTATAATAAAATTCTAGAAACTGAAAAGCAGAAGGACTAGTGAGAAAGGATTTAGGAGACCTGAGAAACTGAATTATAAGCCAGAATAGGCAAAGGCCAAGAAACAACCAAAGTGATACAACAAAATCCCCGAAGATTCAGGAATGCAGAATCAGGAACTCCTGGAAGTAGGGGTGGGGTGGGAGCTAACATGAGGAGAATCAATTGAAAAAATGAATTTAAGAGTAAGTCAGGTCTTTAGATTCCCTCCTCCACTCTGCATTCTAGGGACTGATCCTTTCTAACCTTGGTGGGGGTGGAGGGTTATTCTTTGAAAAGGAAGAAGCATGGGTTTTTCAGCTGAGGACCAAAGTTGTATTAAAAATAAATGGCCTGGGGCGCCTGGGTGGCTCAGTTGGTTAAGCGTCCGACTTCGGCTCGGGTCACGATCTCACGGTCCGTGAGTTCGAGCCCCGCGTCGGGCTCTGGGCTGATGGCTCAGAGCCTGGAGCCTGCTTCTGATTCTGTGTCTCCCTCTCTCTGCCCCTCCCCCGTTCATGCTCTGTCTCTCTCTGTCTCAAAAGTAAATAAAAAACATTACAAAAAAATTTTAAATAAATAAATAAATAAATAAATAAATGGCCTGAATGAACATAAAGACTGAATGCTGAGATCTCTCTCTTATCTCTCCATCCCAGAACACTCACAATCTGACTTTTTATCTACCTAGTGAGAGGCTATGAACACATACATGGAAAAATCCAGCAGAATGCACATTGAACGTTAATTAATAATTACCTTAAGGGACAAAATGACTGGAAAGTCTCATCTTACACAATATATGTATCTGTAATATTGGAATGTTTCACGATAAGCATATATTACCCTTCCTTCTACCAAAAAATTTATGAAAATCATTAAAGATCAGAGATAATAAACACAATAAAGAGAAAATAAATGCTCCCTATACTTCGCATGGAATGAAGAAGTCCATTAGGCTCAAAATACCTATGGAATTAGGTTTCTTTCCAAAAGCTAATGTGGCTCAAGTCCTCTGCTTTGAGTGATATCAACCCCGCTACCTTGGCCAGCTTATTGGATTGCCTCTGTCTCCAAATGCATGAACTAACACAACCATACACAGACCAACATCACCCTAGCCATGTAGCTAACCAAAAAGTTCTTACAAATGATGGGAATTCTGTCCAGAGTGGAGTTCATGCACAGTAACAGCAAACCAACCTATCATATCTTCCTCAAGGATGTTTACTGCTAGGTACTCAAAGAGAAGACAGGGCATTTCAGTTCAGTGAGAAAATGTCTTGTGTAGAACCTAAAGTACTATTCAGTCTCAACTGGGACTGAGGATGACTTTCATTCCAAAGTATCCTTCAATAAACTTACAGACAGACACACTCTTTTCTCTCTCTCATATACACCTACACAACTAAACAAAAAAGTGATCACTTCAAAAGTTCAAGAAAATTAATTGTTCCAGGGTGTCACTCAATGCATCGTCTTTCCCTCAGGACTGTAGGCAAAAAAAAAAAAAAAAAAAAAAAAAAAAAGAATAAAAGCTAATAGAAGAGGTTTACTTTCAAACTAACTGCAAGTTAAGATTATCAAAGCATGCACCATTCATCATTTGATTTCTTTCCCCCTTTTTTTTTTTTGGCCCTTTTCCAACTATCAAAGACTGGACATGAAAAAGGAGATAAAATTCAATGTAATATAATTTTTTTGTGAGAGAAGGATAAAACCAAGAGCAAGAATGAGATTGCTTTTGAGAATTCTTAAACCAGTAAAATAATCCTCTTAACCAATCCTGGTGTCTGAGTGATCTCCAGAGTCCTGCAAATGGACCAGATTTCCAGAGCCTTGATAACAAAGGGTAACACCCCAAAATATGGACTCATTTTACACTCCACCTTCATTGGCCAAGCAGCTGCTAAAAACAAAGGCCACATATCCCGATACCTGGCAAACAAATGCACTATTGCCTCATGAATTGATTGCTTCTCTGGAGTGCCCACAAGTGTATTTGGAGAGAAACTTCGAGAGCAAGTTGAGGAGCAGCTGTCCTTCTATGAGACAGGAGAGATTCCACGAAAGAATCTGGATGTTATGAATGAGGTGATGGTTCAGGCAAAGGAAACGGCTACTGAGATGGCTAGGAAGCTGGAAAAGCAGAAGAAATGCATGAAGGAGAAGACACAGCTGGCCGTCTCTGCCCTCATGTCTTCAGAAAACAGCAGTAGTACCCCAGAGGAGTGTGAAGAGACAAATGAGAGACCCACAAAGAAGAAAAAGCAAGAGCCCAGGAGACCCTCAGAAGACCATCTGCCTCTGTCTCCAAATGCAAGAAAAAGAAATCTTTTTTCCAAGGAGGAGCTGGTTAGTAGCGATCCTGAAGAGACAGCTGGCAGTGGAAGTCTTCCCAAGAGGAAGAAATCTTTCCTCAAAGAGGAACCAGTTAGTGATGTTAAAGAGGAAGGAAATAAGAGCATCCCCAAGAAAAAGAAGAAATTCTCTTCCAAGGAGAAGCCACTCAGCAGTGGACCCAAAGAGGCTGCTGGCAGCAAGAGCAGTAGCTCCAAGAAAAAGAAAAAGCTGCAGAAGTTATCCCAGGAAGATTAGAATGGATATTTACCTGGTTAGGCACAACCCACATGACATTTCCCAACGCATCCCTTATATCCCAAAAAAAAAACAACAAATTCACAAGAATTAAAAAAAAAAAAAATCCTGATAAGAGTCATTCTACTCACCTTTCCTGTATGACACATTTGTAAATCTATCACCAGATACTTATTACATAATTACTTAAGTTTTTTAACTATAGAATAACCCTGGAATAACATGATAAAAGATTATGACTAATTGAAATTTTTAAATAACCAGAAAAAATCATAACAGAACAAAAAATCAATTATTTCTTCCTCTACTTACTTGTTGTTACACAGTGAAGAGTATTTTCCTGGTGATTAGAATTTAATGCTTCCATGGAAATCACTAGCTGTCCTTCCAGCAATGCTCCATTTGATACTCCTGTTTCACACTTCCAGTGAATTATTAAATATTTCAAAATCTGAAAAGGGTACAATTCAAAGAAAACAAATCTTTAGAAATCATAGTAATAATAAATGTATATGATACAGCTGAATTAATGATTCTAATTTCCAAAAAATAATATTCTTACTTGCAAAATGTCAGATTCACACATTTAGAACAAAGTATTGTGTCTAAACAGAAGAAATAACTAGGAAAGTGACATAAGAAAGGAGGCATAAGAAATTAACACAATGCCCAACAAGACAGGAAGTGGTGACAATAAATTGCTTTATTCAAAGGGTAAGTTCATCTGGAAATAATAATTCGGAAAAATTAAGTGGGAGTTTGTTTTTCCTGTGTCTTTTTTTCTCCCCAAGTAAAAGCCAACATGAATATTATGAATAAAAGTGGCATCTGGTTATGAATCATCTTTACCTTTCATTAAATCATCATTTCTGAGGATGGGAATACTAGTTAAAGATCACTGGCTCTGGAGGCAGATGCCTGGGTTTGAATCCCTGATATGCCATGTGATTTTAGGCAAGTTACTTAACTCCTCTCTACTTCAGCTTCCTCATTTACCAAAATGAGGACAGTCTACCACTTATGGCTGCTGCTAACTGTGAACAAAATAAGAGCATAATGCTTAACACAATGCCTGGCATATACACACACACACACACGTATATATACACGTAGATATATACACCCCACACAATTTGTACATATATATGTATATAAACACATATACATATATATTCTTATGTGTATATGCATATATTTTTAATACTTATAGACATTAACTTTCATTTTTAATAAGTTCATCTTTGGTGAAGACTGCACACAATATTTTAAATTAAACAGTCTTCCAAGATGTCTAGATAAAACATTCACTCTTGATGAGACAAATTTAAAAGAAAATATACTGTAGTTAATTCCATTACTTATGAAAGTAGACTCACTTACACACTAAGGGACCATAGGGAAAATTACCACCCCTTTTCTTAAAGGCAAGATCTCAGCAAGAGAACTTGGGGATGAATATCCTAATTTGTACCATAGTTTATAACGATGGTTTCCAGGCATTTCTACAGTCTAACACCTTCCTTCTCACATCCTCTGTCGCTGTGCTTCCCTCTGTTACGATATTCCCGCAGTTCCTTTATCCGTGAGGGAGCAGTTGGGAAAAGAATTCCGGCCTGTGAGTCAGAAGCCCTGGGTTCTAGGCTAGGTTCTGTCGTCTGTAAAATCTAACCCTCCAACTTTCTTTGATGAGAACGAAGGAGGCGAGAGGGCCAGAACTTTCGGGTGCCGTCACGCCGACCCTGTCTGGCCTGTGGCTCTGTTCTGTCTAGAACCCCTCGCAAGACCAGCGGCTAAGAACTCAATCAGATGTCGGCAGTGAAGGCGCCTCAACGGATGAACCCACGTGGCGAGGCGGCGCCTGGCGTTCAGTCCCACCTTCCACAGCTGGAAAGTTCCCTGGCCCGAGCGGTGCCGTCAGACCCGGGGGGGGGGGGGGGGGGGTGCTGCACCGCAGTCCGTCATCACCCAGCCGCCCGGGCCGACCCCCGCAGTGCTCCCCACACGTGGCCCACCGGCCGGCCGAACACCGCTCTCCCTCACTGCCACTTCACCCCGACTGGTCTGGACTCCCGCCCCGGGCTGCCCATCCCTCCCTCCTGCGCGCCCTCTCGGCAAAGAGGGACACCCTAGGCTGGCCTCCCGACCTGAACCTAGGTGTCCGCTAACGCCGGGCAAACACTTCAGCCTCCGGAGCCCTGGGGCCGGTGCCACCCCCTCCGCGCGGGCATTCCCCCAAGGGAGCCCAATTGCTCCCTCGTCCGCTCCTCACAGCCCCGTATGAGGCAGGCGGAATGTCCCCGAATCCCCTCAGTCCTGAACCTTCCTTCTCTACCTCGGGCCCCGCCAGACCCCTCTGCCCAAACTTCGCGGTCACCTCACAAAACCCTTCTCACACAGTGTCCTCCTCTACTTTCTCTCCCTTCCCGGCATCACCTCGCACACTGCCACCGCCGTGCCCTCCATGCCGCGCGGGGAGCGGCAGCAACGCCCACCACCTGCTGCCAGCCCGGACGTCGACCTCCGCCGGCGCCCACGCCAGGCCGCGCGGCTTTCTTCCCGCCCGCGCGTGCGCCCCGCCCACCGGCCCCCGCGCTTGCGCACTTTGAGCCGCGCCGCCCCCAGGCCGCGAGCCGCCGGGGCTTGCCAGGAGCGGTGGGGCGGTGCCGGCAGCCGCGAGGGCCCGTGGGCGGACGGGTGGGCTGGCCGCCGAGCTGGGGAGAGCCGCGGGCCGCCACTGAGGCTGGAAGTGAGCCGGCATGAGGCCAGACCGCGACTCTCCTTCCTCCCGAAGAAAACTTTCCCACGGTTCTGCCGAGGTGCAGTCCTCAGCCGGGAGAAGCTGCTGGTGCCCGGTGCGGGATCTCCAAGTTGATTCTTGACTCTCAAGCAGCCTCACCTGTGGGGGCCATCATCCCACATGCCCTAGGCCAACCTCTGGTTCCCAGATTTACCAAATAAAAATACAGGATGGCCCAGTTAAAATTGAATTTCAGATTTAAAAAAAAATATTTTTTTTTAGGCATACGTATATCTCATGCAATATTTGGGACATACATATTATAAAAAATTATTCATCTAAAATTAAAAACTGGGCGCCTTGTATTTTATCTGGCAGCCTACCCCAAACATGTCCCCAGCTTCATCCCCAGGTGCCTGGCCAGCCCCAGACAGGACCTGGAAGGCGCCCCCCGCCGCCGCCGCAGCCGCCGCCGCCAGGAAATAGGCTCCTCCCCACGTTCGGCTCTACACTAAATATGCCAACTGCAGGAGCCTGGTTGGCTTTCTGGGCTCCAGCTGACAGGACAAGCTCTGGGGTTTTCATGGAGTGTTGCCAGCCGGAAGGAAGGTATTACTCCAGACTCCAGCTACTGGACTTCGGGCTGGTTCAGGGAGGGACGTGATGAGAGGGGCTTGAGCCCAACCTGATGATCTGGCAGCTAGTTCCTCAGGCAGCTGAAAGGAAACAGGTGAGAGAGATTCCTATGTGGCAAAGAGTTGCCCAAGGAGAAGGGTGGGACAGGGTGTTGGCTGCTTTCCTTCAGGGAAAATTCTTCCACTCCAGCTCCAAGAAGCTAGGATTGGACAGAACAGATGGGGGAGTTGGCAGAGTGCCCATCCAGTACACAGCCTTGGTGTTACTCCAAAGAACATGTCTGCTGAGACCTGAATCATAGCCTTGGCCAGTCCAGGGTCAGCGCTGTTGACCACCCTCCCCATCTCAGTTGCTCACAGGTGGACCTACTGGAGAGAGATGGGTTTTATTTCTGGAAAATTCATCATAAAACCATCTCAGACTTGGGGCAGTTCAGTCAGAGGAGCCTGCAACTCTTGATCTCGGGGGCATATGTTCGAACCCCAGGAAGTAGATATTACTGAAAAATAAAATCTAAAACAAAACCAAAAAAAACCTATCTCAGACTTGATAAGAGAGCTGGCATTCAGGGAATCATTGGAGTCCGCCTCTCCGCTTCACTCCCTTCTCTCTCAGGTGTTCCCTTTTAGGCAGAGGCGTTGTCAGGGGGAAGGGAACTAACATTGATTGAATGCATGTTGTCTGATACCACTGGCTCTTTACACAAGTTTTTTCGCCCTCGCGAGTATCTTGCAAGATACTTATTACCTTTACCATATTTACTATCCATCAGTGGAGAACCAAGGCCTGAGGATGGCTCTCTAAAATATTTCCTATAGAGAGTTCTGGCTCAGCAGGAAATGCCCCACCTTGAAAGTGGCATTGGAAATGAAGGGTGTAGGAACAGTTACCCATGTAGATGTACTTCAGATGAGTTGGTCATCCTGGTTTCCAGCCCTTGGCCTTGGAGTGAGCATCAGGGATAAACATGCAGGGAACACCCAACACCATCCTAGAGTTAGGGAGGCCTGACAGAGGTAGCCAGGGACACAGCCACCTTCTATACTGGAGGTAGGCAGAAGTAAGGAAAGGAGTCTTTGATATGAGGGCCTGCCAGCAAGTCTTCCATAGCATAAACCCTTGTAGTTAGGTAAGGTTTGATGCAGGCTTGACATTTGGTGGGCATCTGCTCTGGGCTAAGTGGCCTTAACTTTTTCTAATTTACCTTATGTAATCCTCCCAACATTGTATGGAAGGTGTTATCATTGCTTTATAAAAGATGAAGATGAGGTTCCAAGAAGAGGTTGTATGACAGTGAGTTGTAAATGGTGGGGCCAGAATCTGAAACAAACAAAATTTCTTAACACCACTTTCTACTCCCCTACAGCTACCCAGTGCATCTCTCATCTGGATGTGACTGTCTCAAAGTCCTGTAGTATGGGAACATTGACATTACTGTGAAAAAGCCAATACCACTCAAAAACAAAGGAGCCAATCAACTCAGATGGCCTCGTCTCCCACAAACTAAGGTTTGAATGAGCCACAGCTCCCAACCCTTCTCTAACCCATCAATGTGTGCTTAGGGTCTAGTAACTAATATACTATTGGACTCCACATTATTAAAATGGTTTTTACCCAGACCCCATCCTCAGAGCAATAGAATGTCAGAGCCAGAATGGACTGCAGAGGTTGTGAATTATTTTCAATAGCTGAAGAAATTTGAGGCCCAAAGAAATTAAATGACCTGGCCAACGTTAAGGTCACTCTTGTCAACCAGGTCAACCAAGGAGCTTTTGGATGCTGCTCTGGACATTTTTAGCCCTGGTGTTCAGGGTCTTATTATCAATGTCTTCAGGGGCCCAGTTATCCCCAGTCTCAGTGGCATATTAATTCTGCTTGCATTCCTTCCCCCACCTCAGGATTTAGATTACTGTTGCAAGTCTGCTTTGGACATTCTGTTTATTCTGAGAAGAAATACCCTGTCTGGATAGAAGAGACCCCATCTAAAGAGCCCCGGACTGATTCTGACCCAAACCCAAGGGTTTAAGTGGAACCAAAACATCCGAAGGAATGCTGCCAGGTGAACAGTGACATTTTAGGAACTGTTGAGCTTTCTTTCCCTTTTGAATGTGCCCTCTCTGTGCATATCATTCCTAGACACCTCTTAGGTCTACCTCGTTCTCAGGCTCCCCTAGAGCATTCAAAGGCCCTGAAAAGATTGACCAAAGGAACTTAAGTGGGAAATATCCCTGAGGTACCCCTTACTAGGTTGATGCAAAACTACATCCATTTGAGAATTTTTCTTTCCCCCTGGGAAACTAGTAAAAGAGGCTGTTTCCCATACATGCATCAGGAAAGGGTTAACCGTTTCTCTCGGGTCCTGAGCCAAGTCTGTCCCCTACCAGTTCCCATAACCGGGTTTCCTGAAATGGAGCAGGTCCCAGGTGCCTCTCCACTAATCACATCCTTGGAAATGGGGCCAGGAAGCTCAGATTAGCTCATCCCTTCACCTTCTTGAGGCCTTCTCCACCTGGAGCACAGAATCTGGGGCAGCTTCTCTACTCACCTCCCTCTGCTTCCCCAGCCAGGGTCAGACAGGGATGTTCTCACGGAGGTATGTTAGGTTGTGGGGGCACTAGACGCCACAGTGGTGCTAACTCTTGTGCCAATTCTTGGACTACAGCATTTGTCCTTCCTCATTCTAATACTTATGGGCAAAGGAAAGATTCTCCCCCAAGACAATACTAGAGTTTGTATAACTAGAGTATTTTTTCTTCACCCCTCTTCTCTGTTTTCTTCCTCTACTTCTTAGAATGACTGACTATGATACCAGATAGCTTCCTGTTTTTCCTGGCTGACAATCCTCCTGTGTACAGAGTCTGATTCCTCATCCATCAGTAGCAGGTTCTGGGGCCAACCCAGGAGATTTCATTCCTTCCCTGTTAGTGTCTAATTTCGACTCTTCCTTGATAACCAATAAAATCTGTATCACAAAGCTTGTTCTCTCTAATTGGCTTTTTAACTTTCTCTCTAGGCAGGTCTGGATTTGTCCCACTAGCTGATGTCCACTGTAAGGGAGGTATTCTTTGTGCCATAGAAGCCTTGGAAATGGAAACAGCAGTGTAATCTGGTCACACATGACTGAGTAAACCTATTGATCCAAAGGCCAAATGATCAATTTTGTTTGAAAGACAAGTAGGCTAACTGGGAAAAAAAGATTCTTCTTCTAGGAGCCCCATTCAAGAGCACACTGGCTCCACATGTTTAGTCTTAGTTCTGTCTTTGTATAACTATAGTACTCGAAGGACTTGACCAGGGATGTTGGTGTAGTCTTTAAAGCTAGTAATATGGAGCCTTGGTGGAGCTGATTCTCCACTGACCTCTGAAGTTGACTTGATTTCATCCATTCTAGCTTTAAGGCCACTACTATCTTCTGGTTCTGCAACTTCCCTTCTCACCAGCTAAAAAGAAGCTATGGGATCAAAAGTCTAAAAGGGTGAGGATATCTGAAATTTTTCCTATTTTACCACTCACTTTCAGTGTTATGTTTCAGTTTTCCTCAACTAAAATAGGAAAATTATCCCAGGAATATAGTTAAAATAACATGTGTGAAACAATTTGAGAGTCTTAGACTCTTTTTTTTTCAAGATTTTTTTTAATTTTTAAGTAATTATACCCAACATGGGGTTCGAACTTACAACCCCAAGGTCGACAGTTGCATGCTCTACCTGAGCCAGCCAGGCACCCCTAGAATCTTTAAATTAGAGGAAATCTTAGAAGTCATTTAACCTGGTATTTCCCAACCAGAGGAATAATTTTTTTTTTCCCAATTCATTTCCTTTATCCCCAACCCTCCTCCTGAAAAGCTTCTCTCTTCCTTCTTCCTCAACCCCTCCTGGTATCCAAGGTAGAGAACTGATCTAGTTTGCACAACATATTTCATGTGCTTAGGGTTGTGAAACAGTGCCCTAATTCAGCTCCCTATTTCATGCAATAGTCATTCCAACAGTCCCAACAAGTTGATATCTCGCTTTTACTTGAGTAACTCATGTTGGGAAAGTTGCCACCTCAGGCAACCCATTCCAGTTTTGGACAGCAGTGGTTTGGTAGGGAGTTTTTCATTATTTGAACTGGAACTCCCCCACTGTATCTTCCACCCGTTGGTCCCAGCTCTGCCCTTTGAAACCACAGGGAAGTCGTCTAATCCCTTTATAAAGGGCAGAAGGGAATACCCAGGATTGTTATTGTTAACCTGTCACAGTAGTTCAGACCTGACCTGAATGATTGTATTACAGATGTCCTGTGCTTTGTACACTAGCTATGTTCCTAACACATTGTGTAAATCTAGTTGTGTGTGAATCAAATCATTTTAGACACACTGAGATGTTGACTGTCTAAAAGAAACCCTGTTACCTGTCCTTTCATAAACTGAAGAACTTTGTTGTAATGCAAAGAACCTCCCCATTAAACTTTTCTGCAAATCTAGATTTTTCATACATCATGTTTTACTTAAGGCAAGATTTGCCTGCATACAAAACACGCAAAACAATGACAACAGCAACAGCTGACATTTCACTGAGCCCTTATCTGCACCTGACATGCATTATTTAATTTCTTACCACCACTCCTTGAAAATGGTCCCCTATTTACAGATGAGGAAACCAAGGCTTAAAGAAGTTAAATAACTTATCCAAGTTTACACAATTAGAAAGTGATGGGCCAGGATTCCAACAAGGTCATAGGACTCCAGAATCTTGTGTCTTAACCACCAGGAAGTTTCAGATGCCAATTATAATTGAAATAACTGGCTACTTAGCTGTGTACCTCAGCACAAGTAAATCAGGCTGCAATACAGAAAACTGACCTAAGATTGTTGCAGGTTAAAAGATGTTCACTAAATTGACTCATTTTTGGGTTCTGGCACCCAAAATCCACTCTTTGTAGGTTTCCTGCACAACTCACATTTTTCAGTGCAGTTTGATCAAGGAGCTCCAAAGACTTCCCTTCAGCTGTTAGTATGAAGCAGATGCTGCCAAAATTTATTTCAGGCAGAAGGGTGTGATCAGACACTTTTTCACAGGATTTGTGTATTCCCAGGGGTATGTGGCATAAGCTTCTTAAAAGAAAGAAGTGGTTCATTATTGACAGGGACAATCAAAAGTATTGGCACCCTGGTTGATCCCAGTCTGCTCCCAGATGGGTTGAAATCGTTCAAATGTGTTTTTAGGTCCTGTTTTTAATGGTGTTTAGGTTTGCAAGATAAAAATAATTTGGGAGGAATGGTCCATAAATAAAGTGCTGTTTTGAATTCAAACTGGACAAAGATAAATGGATGTAATAGTCTTGTGTCTTCAAGTCAGTTCCAGTTTCTCCGATTTTAGTCAACAACAGCGAGCACTCACAACATTGCTCAGCTCAGAGCACACCCCTCAGGGCTCCTAGAATCTCAGACTTTTCTACACTAAATAAGGGAGCTCTGGGTAGTACTCTTCTGTCCTCTGTGCCCCTCCCCCACCTGCCCCAGCATCAGAATGCCCCGTTTGACATGAGACTTTATCTTGGCTCATCTGCAGACTTTTGCTTTCAAGTACATGATCATTCTTTGCAAATCTCATCCCTAGCAGATATTACACAGGCCTCCTGGTCCACAGCCATCAGGAATCAGGTCAGTCCTTGCAAGGCACCAGAACTCTCCTTGCAAGTCTACCTTTCTGACCTTTACTTTGTACACCAGGCTTGTTTATAACCTCAAGTCATAGACCCAGGTGAAGAAATACACAATTTTCTTTATCTCTTAACCTAGCTCTTCAGCCCCCATTTCCACTAATGGCAGAAAACTAATGAACTTTGCCAATTCCGGACAACTCAATCATTTCAAGTTTTAAACTCAGTCTCTCAGGAGTCTCCTTCCTTCTCGTCACAATGTGCTAGTTGGGGGTTCACATATCATTCTGACATCAGGGAAGGGCACCAAGGTCAGGTGCCATCTTCTGTTCCTCTTGCCTTACTTGGTCTTGGTCATTGGACTCTATCACCACTGCATCTGTTGCAGAGTTCCCTGGTGGGTGGGACCTGCAGCCTTGATATAGAAAGACACAGTGTCTGCTTCACAAGGAGCTCGGTGGCTCCCATCTCAGCTCTTCCTGGTACTACTGAGCCTCCATCCGGCTCCTGGCATGGGTCATGCAGCCCTCAGGCTCTACTGTGGGCTTCATCCCTACCCCCCCCCCCCGCCCACTCCACAGCAATCCCCACGGGCACCCAGCTCTCAGCTCACCTTCACACTCCTCTCGGGAGCTAGGCACCAAGGCACTTTTCAGATCTCCTCCAAATGTCAAGGAGCCAAGAAGACTTGGCTTAGGGAGTGAGAAGGTTTGTGGGTAGTGAGGAAATGTGACTTATCTCAGCCCTGCTTTGCCTACACGGGTGACAATGCCATTTCTACTCTGTGGCAGTTGTCCCTTGGTAACACAGGGGGCTTTGAAATGCTGTGTCTCCTCAGAGTTCTAGGAATGGAATGAAGCATAAGCCTCATCTGTCTACTGTTGTTTGGTGGTGAGCACAGAAAACAGAGCCCAAGGTGCATCTAAACCCTCTTTCCTCTTTTCTCAGTCTTTTCCAATTCTGCTCCAGGCTCAGAAAGGATTATACTTCTGTGTGGAGGGGAAACCCCCAGGCCCTTTGCATTTCAACAGTTAATGGCATAAACTCTAAGTTTTAGGTTTGTCAAGTTCTGTCTCTTAATGTTTAAAAAAAAAACCTGTGGGGGCGCCTGGGTGGCGCAGTCGGTTAAGCGTCCGACTTCAGCCAGGTCACGATCTCGCGGTCCGTGAGTTCGAGCCCCGCGTCAGGCTCTGGGCTGATGGCTCAGAACCTGGAGCCTGTTTCCGATTCTGTGTCTCCCTCTCTCTCTGCCCCTCCCCCGTTCATGCTCTGTCTCTCTCTGTCCCAAAAATAAATAAACGTTGAAAAAAAAAATTAAAAAAAAAAAAAAAAAAAACCTGTGAAAGAAAAAAAAAAATCCGTCTCAAGGACCCAGCCCTTACAATTTAAAAACTGGAGCCTCCAAGAGTATCTCCTCTGCAACATAGGAAACAACAGGAGTTGGCAAGGATGTGGAGAAAGGAGAACACTCTTACATTGTTGGTGGCAATGCAAACTGGTGCAGCCACTGTGGAAAACGATACAGAGATTCCTCAAAAAGTTAAAAATAGAACTACCCTACGACCCAGCAATTGCACTACTAGGTATTTACCCAAAGGATACGAAAATACTTATTCAAAGGGAAACATGCACCCCAATGATAAATTTATAGCAGCATTATCCACAATAGCCAAATTATGGAAATGATTTCACTCATAGGTGGAATTTAAGAAACAAAACAAATGGGGGCGCCTGGGTGGCTCAGTTGGTTAGGCGTCCAACTTTGGCTCAGGTCACGATCTCACAGTTTGTGAGTTTAAGCCCTGCCTCGGGCTCTGTGCTGACAGCTCAGGGCCTGGATCCTGCTTTGGATTCTCTGTCTCCTTCTCTCTCTGCCTCTCCCCCACTTGTGCTCTGTCTCTCTCTGTCTCTCAAAAATAAATAAATGTAAAAAAAAAATTAAAAAAAAAAAACAAATGAACATGGGGAGGGGAAAGAGAGGTAAACCAAGAAATCGACTCTTAACTATAGAGAACAAACTGATGGTTATAGGAGGGGAGGTGGACAGGGCATAGGTTAAATGGGTGATGGGGATTATGACGAGCACTGGGTATTGTATGTAAGTGTTGAATCACTAAATTCTACATCCAAAACTAGTATTACACTGTATGTTAACTAACTGGAATTTAAATAAAAACTTGGAGGAAAAAGAAAACATCTCCTCTGGGATAGATTTGAAAAGATCTAGTTAAGAATTCAAAAGCCCAAGACTTTGACTCTGATCTTTCTGTATCATCCCTGTGCAGAGGATGCTGCATCTAGAAAGCCTTGCTGCTGCTTAATGATGGGAGATAAATTCAGGGTAAAAGAAACGGAAAATGCATTGCTTGATATGAAAACATCTAGTTTTATCTTTTTATAACAAGGAATCACCTTCTCTCCCAAAATCTTTTCTGTCACTCATTAATATATTGCACAAATATATACATGTCTGCTCTAGTAGGGAAAGACTAGGAACTGGATGTGCTCTCTACTTTCACAGAGTTCACGATCTAAGAGGGAACACAACCAATGGGCAGTGACCATCCCGTAGAGTGCTGTCTGAAGGCCCCTGTCTCAGACTTGGAGACCCTGGGAGGTTTTCTGGAGGAAATGACACCTAGATTTAGACCTAAAGAGTAAATCCTCGGTGAATGGAAAAGAAAAAGTTTCCAACCAAATCAAATACCATGTTCAAAATCCTACAAATGCTGGAAAAACTCCCAACAGATTCCTTATGTCTAGGAGCGTCAAGTGAGGAGTGGTGAGCAAAGGGGACTGGAGAGGTAAGCAAGGTGTATAAACTCTGTTAAGAATTCTGGACTTTATCCCAAAGGCTTTGGGGAGCCACTGAAGGGTTTTCAGCAGAGAAGTGATCTGTCAGATTGTTGTATTAAAAAGACGTTCTGGAGGCGCCTGGGTGGCTGTTGGTTAAGCGTCAGACTTAGGCTCAGCTCACGGTCTCACGGTTTATGAGTTTGAGCCCCACTTCAGGCTCTGTGCTGACAGCTCAGCCTGCCTCTCTCTCTCTTTCTCTCTCTCTCTCCCTCTCTCTCTCTCTCTCTCTCTCTCTCTGCCCCTCTCCCGCTCACTCTCTCCCTTTCTTTCTCTCTCTCTCAAAAATAAATAAAAACATTAAAAATAAAAAATAAAAGACTGACTACAGAGTGGTAGATAAGGTGGCCCAGGAAGAACACATAGAATGAGAAAAGGGCCTAGGAGAAAACAACGCAATTAAGTGACGAGCAGAAAGGAACTCACAAAAGAAAAAAGGGAGAGACTACAGGGGTTGAAGGAAAACCAGGAGTGGGGCAATCCTAAACCAAAGGAAGAAAATTTCAAGAAGCAGGCATAATGAGAGTCAACCACTGCCAAGAGGAACAGTAAGAAAGCAATTGGAAATTAACATCAGATTTAGCAAGTAGATTACTGAGGACCTTGTTTGAAAGCAGCTGCAGAGGAATAGAAATTATATTGCGTTGGACTAAATCAATTGCCTCAGTGCTCATTGTCTCCTTCACTCACAATCTGTCTCTGCACTCGTGTCTTCCAAATGTGTATAAGTCTAGATCTCCACTTTGAGCCTCATAACAATCAACTACTCAGTATGTCCACTTGATTGTTTCAAAGGTATCTCAAACCCAGCAGGTTCCAAGACCTACACTCTCCCCACCCAAACCTGGTCTTCCTCCAGTGTGCCTCATCTCAGCAAATGGTACCTTTGGTCTTCCAGCTGCACAATCCTCCCATAACAAACCCTTTCCTCACCCTGTATCTAACCCATTGTCCCATCTTGTCAATTCTTTCTACCTATGTGTTCCTCTATCTCCACTGCCAACATTCAAGTTCAAGCTACCATCTTCTGTCTCATCTAAACCACAGTGGTAGCCTCCTCATTGGTTTCTCACATCAACTTTCACACCCCTCCAACCCATTCCCCACACAGCACCTGGAGTAATCTTTTTATATTTCTTTAAGTGTTTATTTATTTTTGAGAGACAGAGAGAGAGAGAGGATGAGCAGAGGAGGGGAAAAGAGAGAAGGGGACAGAGAATCCAAAGTGGGCTCTGTGCTGGCAGCAGAGAGCCTGATGCAGGGCTCAAACTCACAAACCATGAGACCATGACCTGAGCCAAAGTTGGAGGCTTAACCATCTGAGCCACCCAAGCGCCCTGGAGTAATCTTTTTTTTTTTTTTTTAATTTTTTTTCAACGTTTTTATTTATTTATGGGACAGACAGAGACAGAGCATGAACGGGGGAGGGGCAGAGAGAGAGGGAGACACAGAATCGGAAACAGGCTCCAGGCTCCGAGCCATCAGCCCAGAGCCTGACGCGGGGCTCGAACTCACGGACCGTGAGATCGTGACCTGGCTGAAGTTGGACGCTTAACCGACTGCGCCACCCAGGCGCCCCTGGAGTAATCTTTTTAAAAACATAGTTGATCATTTCACTTTTTTGCTTCAAATCCTTCAATAGTTTTTTCCAGGGCTCCAAAGGTGAAAAACAAAATTCTTTAAATGACCTAGAAAGCCCTGCACGATCTAGTCCTTGCCTATTTTCCCAGCCAGCATTCACCACACATTCCCTCTTGCCCACCGTTTTCCCTCCCTTCTCTCCGTTTCTCACGTGCACCATGAGACCTGCTGCTGCAGGCCTGGTGTCCACACACCGTGTCTCTGTAGCTAAGAACATGGTTCAAGTGTCAGACGTCTGGGTTGAAAATCCCAGCTCTACCCCAGCCTGGTTAAATGACCCTGGGCAAGGCACTTCGTCTCTCAATGTCTCCATTTTCTCTTCTGTGAAATGAGGTTAATACTTACTTGTCAGAGTTTTTACAAGAATGAAATGAAATGATATGTGGAAAGGGCTAAAAATATAGTCCCCAATTAGTGTTAGTTACCACTACTTGTTATCTCCCATTCTCAGCCTGGTTAACACTTCTCATATTTCAGATCTCAGCTCAAATGATGTGAGGGAGGTCTCCCTTGACACCCTCTCTCCAGCCAGGTTATGAATCTCTGTTAAATTCTCACCTAGCATCCTGAACTTTTAATTCATTATACTTTGTGATTATATATCTGAGGGGTTATTTTATTAATGTCTGTCAACCCTACCAGAATATAAGCTCCAAGAAGATAGAAATATCCCATTTTACTCATCATTAAATCCCCACATCCCAGCACAGTACCTGGCACATAAGCTAGATACTTTGTTTGTTTGTTTGTTTGTTTGTTTTGAAAGAGAGAGAGAGCACGCACACGCAAATGGGGGAAGGGCAGAGAGAGAGGGAGAAAGAATCCCAAGCAGGCTCCACACTATTGTGCAGAGCCCGATGCAGGGCTCAATGCGGGACTCAAACTCAGGAACTATAAGATCATGACCTGAGCTGAAATCAAGAGTTGGATACTTAACTGACTGAGCCACCCAGGTGCCCCACACCAGATGGTTTTTAAATAAATGTTTGATTAAAGGGGAGGCAAGGTAGTGGAGCCAATGTGTTCAAATCATTCAAGAAGATTGTGATCATAAAAAGTAAGGGCAAGACATGGAGGAGGACCAGGGTTTGTCACTTACTTTTTAAGCTGGCAGATACTTGAGCATGTTCAAATGCTAATGGGAAGGAGCGAGAAGAGAGGGAACTTACCAGAATGACTGGGAGCCATGAGACTGCAGGAGGGGATAGCACTTAGTGCAGGAGCCAGAAGAATCATTCTCAGATAGGAGAGACACATCTTCCATGCTACAGGAATGAAAGAAGAAAATTCAGCTACATCTGTAGACTTGGTGGCAGGAAGTGCTACCAAGACCTTTCTATGAATTTTGGTAACACAAGCAGCAAATCTGGATTCTCCAAAAAGCTCAGCATACTTGGTGGATTTCATTCCATGCACTTTTGCAACTCATGTAAAAAGGAAGCAGGTGGGTTGTTTTTTTTTTTTTCCTTCATCAATGACTACACTGATACACTACAGAGCAAAATGACAAGTCTCCAGAGCAACTGAGACCAACAATCTCAGCGTTTTCTTTATTGAGCATGCTTCCTCAATATTGGGAAACAGTATGGGAAAATGATAATGTTATAAAATAATAATGGCTGACACTGGTTGAGGGCTACTATGTGCCAGGTGCTATTCTAGTACTTTATCTACAATAACTCATTTGATCCCCACCTTATGATACCATTCTGCAGGTAAGGAAACTGAATTCCAGAGAGGTTAAGTAACTTGCCCAAGGTCATCAGCAAGTAGGTGGCAAAACTACTTTCAAACCCAAAGTCTGACTCCAAACTTGATGCTTTTTTTTTTTTTTTTTTTTTTTTTTTTTGAGAAAGAGAGAAAGCAGAGGAGGGGGCAGAGGGAGAGAGAGAGAATCTTAAGCAGGCTCCATGCTCAGCACAGAGCCCAATGAAGGGCTTGATCCCATGGCCTCGGGATCATGACCTGAGCTGAAATCAAAAGTCAGATGCTCAACCCACTGAGTCACCCAGGCACCCCCAAAATTGATGCTTTTAACCACTCTACTCTCACTAGCAGAAGGGAAAGAACATACTAGGAATCAGAAACTCTGATGTCTCCACCATGAACTAACTCTGAACTTGGGCATTCATTTGCTCATCAACAAAATGAGAATGATAGTGTTTACCTTTACAATGCTTTTTAAAGGATTATGAAATGCTGAAAATGGGAAATACTATACAAAAGATCTTATGAGTATACTGATCATAAGACTTAATATCCTTGTCTTCTAATTGGGTCACAAGCCAATAGCCGTTGTTGAGACCCTTGGTTCCCATACCAGTACAGCAGCAGCAGTTTGGGTGTTCTGGTGTCTTTGGCAGATCAGCTGATTCTCATCCCATCAGCTTTAACATCCCTGGCCAGGTCTCCTTGATGACCCCTTCCCCCCGAACACACACCTACCCTTGGGAACAGTTGCAGCTTATGCTCTCACTTCTTTGATTCCATTGGCCAAAGGAGTGACTGTTAAAAAAAATAAGCAGTAAATAGCCTGAATGGCAGCTACTCGTGAGGTACACCCCAGAAGGTCAAGTTCCACTTTGGTGGTAGAACCACTGTTCCAGTTTAGTGGTGGAATCAGACTATCAGAGCTAGAAAAGAACTTCAAGGTCATGTTTTAGTGCAACTCCCTGACACCCCTCCTTACCCATTTTATACGAGGAAAACCAAGGTCAGGTAGGCGAGGTGATACAACCAGATGGGATTGGTAGCAGCACTTTTTTGTCCTTGAAAATGTTTTCAAATAATTTTAAAGCAAATAATTTCACCTTGCCAAAATCATAACTGGAAAGTACTTCAATCACTTATAAATTTGTTTTGGTACATGTACCTTTTCAGAGAGGAGCAAAATCCTAAAATTCCATTAACCATAAATAAATAAAACCTTAAACCCAATAACTCACGTGAAGCCCATGCTTCCCATTGCCCTTACTTGGTCATTTCAGGCATTTCCCAGGCGGAAACAGGCCCACATCTTCAGAGACAGCATAATCTGACAGTTAAATTCTCATTGCTCTGCACAAAGCCCAATCTATTATTACTAGTTCATCTCTGAGCTTAGTTTCCTAGTCTGGAAGAACAGTACCCACCTCCTAGAGCTGGAGTGGGGGGTGGGGGTGGGGGGGGTGTCACATGAGATAATGCACTTTTAGCACCCAGCTAGCACTCTATAACTTTATTATTATTTGAGCATAATTCTTTTCTCTCTCAAGCAGATAGTTCACCTTGCTTAATGACCTTAGACCTTCGACCACTCAGATGCTACTAAACCAAGGAGAAACCCAGCTGTGCCAGGCCTAGAAATGTCCATCCCCACCCCCACTCCCTTTTAAGACAGTGAGTAGGCCGGAATTCTCCTGGTTGATAAATGAGAGGAGCCGAGAAGGAGCAGAGAGAAGCTGCAGTGATGACTATTCTGAGAATCTGATCTGCGAGCAGGCGAATCTCCACCACATACACCATGGAGACGCTTTGGGAAAGAGAGCCGGCCTACCTGCCTGAAGAAGGATGCTCGAGAAAGGGGATGGACGACAGAATTGCTTAAAGGGAGATGAACTGGAGGTGCCCAAAGAGGAAAATTTGAAAAGGAAAACAGAGGCTGAATTTTGGGAAACCTGAGCGGTGAGTGTCATTAAAGGAAGGATTGCGTGTCTCGGGGAGACAGATTTTTTGGAGGAAACGAGGAGTAGGGACAAAGGTGGGGGTCCTCGAGCTGCGGAGCCCAAGCCGCGCAAGCTGTGGGGGATCTCCAGATGGCCCAGCGGTGACCGGAAGCCGACATTATGGGGGGCACCCACAGGGAAGGTGGCGGGGTCGGGAGCCGGCCGCACAGAAGCCGCCGCGTTCGCCCCGGGGAAGGTCAGCGACCCCCGGCCAGGGGACTGTGCGGAGGACTGAGAGGGGCCGCGGTTGCCATGGCGCCGGGCGGGGAGGGGGTGATTCGGGCCCCGCCCCGAGCCCCGCGGGGCCGCCGGCTCCAGATGGTCCCGGGCCTCCCGCGGGAGCCGGCGGCCTGCGGCAGGGGGAGGCTATTGTCCTCCTTCCGCGGCGCCGCAGTCCCGCCGCTCGCGCCCGCGCGCCGCCACGCGCCCCGCCGCCGCCGGCCCCGCGCGCCCCCCGCGCCGCTCGCGCCCGGTGACAGCGCCCGCCGCCGCTCGCCGTGCGCCCCGCCGCCGTCCGGCCACCCGCCGCCGCCCGCAACCGCCCCTCGCGGCCGGGCTGCGGGCGCGGCGACGACCGGTGCGCCCCCGCCCGCCGCGCTCCCGCCTGCCCCGCCGGCGCTCCGCACCGAGGTAGGTGCCGGCGCCCGGGCCCGCTTTGTCCCGGCGGCGGGGCGGCGCGCTTTGTGCAGCCGCGTGCGGGCGGCGGGGTTGGGGTCGGGGTCGGGGCCGGCCAGGGGAGTCCGGGAGGGAGGATGCGGCGCCTGGCCCTCGCTGCCGCCGGGTCCCGGGGACTGGATGGAGAGTCATGTGCCAGCCACCCAGGTACCGGGGGTGAGGGTTAAGGCGTGGGGAACGCGGGCCTTTCCGGAGCGGAGGGAAGAGTCTTGCAAGAGTTGGGACTGACAAACGCGTTGAGGGATCGGGTCGGCTGGGCTGCGAGCGTCTGACAGCGCCGGCTGTTCCCGTAGCCGAGGCTCCTCCGCCGACCGGCCGGCGCTGATCCAGGTGCTGCGGACACGCTCTGCCGTCTGTGCCCGGCGTGTGCGAGCGCCCGGCTCCCTCTCGGGAGCTTGTTGGGGGCTTCTCTCTGGAGCCGAAGGGGCTCCTCCTCGCCTCTTCGGTAGCTAGCTCCATGCCCTCCGTTATGCTTCCTCACAGTGTGTGCGAGAGGGGACACGGCTGGCTGTAGTGACCAGAACACTGGCAGAGGGGGAATGAAGCCCCTTCGGGCGGTGGGGAAGGAGCGGTGTAAGGTGTTTCTGTGGCCGGGACATCCAGAGGGCTGAGAGTCCACCCCGCACAGAACTCCTGGGCAAGGCCTCCTCCCTGGGGTGTTCCAACTCCAGCATTTACTGTCCACTCTGGGACCGAACGACCCCATGGCGTTGCATGCTCGTCTGCGCTGCAGGCTGGTCCCTTTCCTAACCTGCTGCATGTTGTCTCGTGGGTTTTTTCTCAGCTGCCCTCCTCCTCTCTCTGGAGCAGACACGATTCCAGCGCTGGAGAGGCTGTTGGTTCAGGCAGGCATGGGCAGGGTAGGGTATCCACAAACCAGTTTTCCTTGAAGGTGAAGAGGGCAGAGTGAGTTCCAAATATGTGTCTTGGCTTTGGGTGCTGGGCAACCTCTTGGCCAATTCAGAAGAGGAAAGGATTAGAGAGGAAAAAGTTAATATGGATCTTACTCCCTTGGAGAAACTGATGTAACCCATCAGTTACCGCTTGGGGGAGGGGCATAGCAAGGGAGTGAAAATTAGTCTGAATAATCCTACCCTGAGTGGAGGATTCTAAAGAAGATCAAACAAAAATTCAGTGCCATTCTTCAGCCCAGTCCCTAAGTTCCTTGGAGGAGAGTCCCTGTGTTTCCCCAGAAAGACAGCCTTGAGGGAAATGGGATAGAGGTTTGTTTCTCCACAGGGGTCTGTGATTGCCCTGAGTGCATCTTCCTTTTGCCCTCCTAGGAGCCCTGACTTTATTTGTGATCTCTTTTTCCTTTTATGTCTCTGCCGGTCCACTCGTGCTTTGAGTCAAATAAGATTTTTACATGGCCAAGGTCCCTATTTCTTCTCATTTATTATTCATCTTGCTGTCATTTGTTCAACTCTGCTACCCCACCCCAGCGTCTCCAGCGTCCTTATACAGCACATGTGTGATTCTCCTGTGTTGGGGCATCAGCTCTATTTGTGTCATTAGATCTAGAGTCCACTCCATCTTACTTCCTCTCTCATCGCCTGAGGCTTCTGGCTCTTTGTGGATCTTGGGGTTTCTCAGGGAAATTATATTTGCGTTTAGCATTGCGTAGAGCCTAAAGCCACCCAGAAGCTAACCTCAGGTCACACTCACCCCTGAAACTTTGTGTCTCTTCAGTCCTCCTAGCCTCCCCTAACCAACAGTGGCCCTTGAAGTGTGGTCCCCAAACCAGTACTTTAGTATCAGCTGGGAACAGGTTAGAAATGCACATTTCTGGGCCCCACCCCAGATCAACTGAATCAGAAACCCTGGGGGTGGGGGGACAGGGCCCAGTGGTCTGTGTTTTAATAGCCCTCCAGGGTCACTGGAATTCATGCAAGTCTGAGAATCCCTGATCCTGAACTGTAGAGCTTAACCCTGAGAGTACTCCAGCAGAAGGTCTTCTCCAATCCCATCTTTGCTTGAGTTTTTCTCCAGCTCTAAGAAAGACATTAATTTGCTAGCAGAAAGAAAGAAAGAAAGAAAGAAAGAAAGAAAGAAAGAAAGAAAGAAAGAAGAATTATGGTCGAGTCATTCACTATTTCTTTACCGAATACCTATTGTACTGAGCTTGGAAAGGACAAAACATGAGTAGAACACAGCCCTTGTCCTCAATGGGTTAAAAGTGGAGCAAGCAGAGAGACACATAAACAACTAAGTGTAATACAATGTGATGAAAGCAATGATAGCTTCATGCTGAAGTTCTGTGGGAGCAGCAGAGGAGGGAACCATCAACTCTTTCTCCGAGGGAGGTAAAGAATTAATCAGGAGCAGGATGTGGCCAGAGGAAGAATTAGGGTATAAGACAGGCTCTAGCCGGGGGACAGGATTTCTAGTTTTGCATGCCAGCTAAAACAGGAGGGAAGGGGAAGGGGCGGGGGCGGGGGGGGGGGGTGGTGTCTGCCCCTGAGGATCACCACGCGGCTGAACAAAATCTGCATCCCGCAATGCTTGGGTGGAGAATTGAGTAGGACCACAAGCTTGCAGCTGGTGGGAGTTGGCTTTATTCTAGCATGAACAATGTAAGCTACTTGGGCCTGGCCTCGAGGTCAGTGGCTAAGAATAAGGTGCTGGTGAAACTGTAATCTGGATTAGCTGCTGTACCGTCCTATTGCCAGAGTTCAGGAATCCATGAGGAGAATACAGAGAGACAGGGGGGCATGGGGCTGGTGGACAGGCTGACTCTGGAAATGTGAGTATGGAGACCCAGACCATAGGTGAGGAATAAGATACTCAGTGAAAAGCAACCAGAGCGGGATCTATGTGAAGAAACTCAAATAGAAAACTATAGGAATCTAGAGATGGGGGTAGGGAACAGAGAACACAGGGTATTGTCCAAAAGGCCAGGAGACTGCAGAGCCCAAAAACCATAAACCAAAACTCAGAGGCCCTCGGAACCACTGTGCTGAACAACACCAGAGAGCACCATTCACATCCAAGTCCATGGGAACAAGTTCCTTGGAATGCCAACATGAAGCCCTATAAGGATCTGTGATCTAAGGACATCTGTGTCATCTTTGTTCCTTATCTATATGACAGCATCCCTGGAAACTCAGGACACAAAGCATGTATGCCAAATTTTGATTTGGTCAAAGGAGCATTTAAGTGGCTGAGTTTTTATTTGAGAAGGAGAAGTTCCAAATCCATACTTTCCCCCTCAAATTATAGGATTCCATGGAAAGGCTCTAACAGCCAGACCTTGCTGGGAGGTCTGGATCCCATGCCTGGGTCCCTTAGGAGGACCAAGTTGGATTACCAAAAGGAAGCCAGAGTAATACATGTTTAGGTTTTGTACAGTTTGGGGGCCCCAGGGACACACAGTGGTTTGGAGACAGGATCAGATAGTCTGTTTCTTTTAAGTGTCTGTTCTTTGTGGAGCACAAAGATATAAAGCAGGATTTGAAAACCTCAGAGGTCTTCAGGGCCCAGGCAGCTAACAAAAATACATGACGTAGCTGGAAAGGAGACAAAAGGGAATGGTGGGGCCTGTAGAGAACTGGAAAGTACCTTCACGCCCACCTAAAGGAATTCAAAATCAGATGTGTATATATATATATATTTTTTTTTTAATTTTATTTATTTAAGTAATCTCTATACCCAACATGGGGCTTGAACTCATGACCCTGAGATCAAGAGTCACATGCTTTTCCGGCTGAGCCAGCCTAGCGCACCCAAAATCAGTTATTTGTAAACAGCTTATTGGACATAGACCTGGGGGCTGGCTGTAGTAGGTTTGTGACTCCTGATAAAAGGAAAAGGGTCATGGAAACTGAAGGTTAGAGGGCGTTGCATGTACGAGTTTTTGTGGGGAGCTCTATACAGGGAGAGTATGAGTGCTTGAAATGTCAATCCCAGAGCTAAGTGTGAGCATGGCTACTGGCGAGGAAGCCTTAATCTGAAAAGCAGAGAGAATGGAATTAGTACTGGTCCTGGGGCTTGAGCTGCTTCCCTGTTCCAGTGCCTGCCAGTATTAGGTGACTTTGGTTCAGGTCACACCTTGCCCACAGCACTCTTTGCTCAGGGTGACTCAACTCTGCCCTAGAATTTATTTTTATATAAATATTTACAGAGCAAATTCAAAGAATCTGTTGGGGATTAGGAGAAATGATGGATTTTAAGTGGGAAAGTTGTCCCAGGCTAGTGGAAATTAAGCTCTCTTGCCTATTACAGGGAATGAAAAACCCAATCGAGGAACCTTAGACCTTAGCTCCCTCATACGTCATTAATGCTACTCCCAAGGAAATCCTTGTGCCTGCTTTCTCTTGCACGGAAAGGGGAGGGGCAGACAATCCTGGCTCATGTGGGTCAGGTTCAGGTTCAGCTTCATAGAACCAGTTAATGACAGAAGCCAAGTCCTGCCTTTGTGTGCCCAGGGGAACACACCAACCTATCTACCCACAACTCACCCCGCATCCCTTCTTCCTTCCCCCAAACCGCACACGAGGCTCTCCTGACTTCCTTTCCAGAACCAGAGACTGCCAAGATCAAGCCTCGACTCTAGGAAGTAGTGCTAAAGGGTTAAAATGTGTTTGTGTTTGAGAGGTACTAGGAAAAATAGAAATGCAGAATTGGGGGTTCTAATAAAGTTACAGACCCAGCCCCCTCCATTCCCTTGAACGGCTGCTGAATTACCCGAGAACTTTGGACGGTAATGGTTTTTTTTTTTAATCCCTTGCAGCTAATCTGAAGCTCATTTGTTAGTTTTGAGAAGGACAGAGTTTGTTTGCATAGCGTAGAATTGCAAGGAGTGCTGGCAACCATATGTGGTCCTAATTTCCCTAGCTTGGGCCCTAAAAGGGAGCCACAAGTGCTGATCTCTCCCATGGAACTCTGAAGGGCTCCAGTACATTCAAAGAACGTGTAAATGTTGTTATTAAGAGCTTGTTCCCCGAAGTGAGAAAGAACCTCTCTTTAAAACCCAGCTCTGCTCCTTCCAGCTGTGTGACCTTGAACCATGACTTAACTTTCACAGTGCAGCTTCTATGAATGGGGATGACAATGAACCCCTGCCCCATGGGGGTTTTGATGAGATGATGCATGTAAATAGCAGGGACACATATCACAGCTGACACTTATCCAGCACCTATTAGGTATTTCCTGTACAAACAAAAGGAAACAAAGGGGAGAGAGCCATACTGTGTCCTCCTCTGAACTCCCGGACACTTTGTACTTACCTAACAGTGCATCACGGTCTTCCTGGTGTATCATAAATGTGTCTTAGCTCAAGAGCAGGATTAGGGTCTTTTCAAATTACCTACTGGGTACAGGAGGCCATCTTATGTGGAGTGGGAGCTCAGAACAGTTTGCGGAATCAAGGAATCAAAGAACTCCAGTTTATACTCATTATTGTCCATGGGGTCCCATGCCTGCTCCCTTCGTTACCCTGGTTTGCACATTGCTGTGCTGAGCCATGCTATTAGCCATGGCCGCTTCCAGTCCCCAGCTTTGCGCACCTGTCCCTCTCTGGCCTGAGCCTCTGGAGCCCTTCCTCTCTGTTGCACCGCTCTGGAACACTCCTGCCTTTGTGTTTCACTCCTGTCCTTCTGCTTCCCCACCATGGCTCCCCCTCTTCCACCGGGGCTGATTTTCATTGACAGAGAAATCAACCACAGCCTTCGGCCCTCAGGACAGCAGAGCAGATCTAGGGCAAGAGAAGAGAGGACATGGTGAGTACTGGGCTCAGTGGTCCTGAGATGCCCCTCACCAACCACGTTCCCCCTTGCAGGAGCAGGAGGCCACCTACCACCATGAGCAGCACCCTGTCACCCACAGACTTCGACAGCTTGGAGATCCAGGGCCAGTACAGCGACATCAACAACCGCTGGGACCTGCCTGACTCGGACTGGGACAATGACAGCAGCTCAGCCCGCCTCTTTGAGAGGTCTCGCATTAAGGCCCTGGCAGGTGAGGCCAGGGGAGGGCCAGGGGAGATGCTGAGGAGGCTGGGGAGAGAAGCTTGTCAGGAAGAGTCCTTTAACCTTATGGGAAGACCAACTTTCTTTCTAAGCTGCTACAAAAGAGTAGGAAATCCAGATCACCCCCATCAAGCCCCTGGGCCCAACTTAGCACCGAGAGCAAACATCACACAATCCAGAATGTTCCCCAGCTTCCCCTCCCCCAGGCACAGGACTCAATTCTCTTCCTCTCTGTCCCTGAGTCATGGTTCCTAGCTCTTTTTCACTTACTCCTGCCATCTCCACCCACCCATCTCCCTTACCTTTCATCCCCTTGTTGTGTCTTCCTTGGTCTTCACTGTCACCTCTCACACCTGTTCTCCCTCCCAGTCCATTATCCTCCCCTCTCCCTCCCCGCCTGTTCCTTCCACCTGCCGCCTGTTCCTCCCATTGTTTCATCTACCTGTTCCCTGAAGCAGGTTCCCTCCTCCCGCTGCTGGTTTCTGCAGCTGCCCATTCTCCTGGGTCTGCTCTCTACCCACCAAGGCCTCTGCCCTCCCCTAAGGCTTGGGCTCTTCCCTCAGCTTCTTGGAGCGCAAACAAACCCGTCGGACGGGCCTCCCTGCGTTCCTGGAGGAGTTGTCATGGCAACAAGAGTGCAGCTGCCACCTGACACCACCAGGGGCTGGCGTGGGGCTGAGTCACCCACACACCCTAAGGCCACCCACCCCGTCTGGTTTCCCTCCTTCATCCCACCCTTGTCTTTTCCACCCACCTGCTGGCCTCCCAGCCCAGTGCGGTGGGAGAGGCCGCAACTATTATTCCCCCCTCAGAGGCAGTGCTCCCAGCACGAGTGGGTGGCCTCCTGGAAGAAGGGAGACACTGAGGGGGTGGTTCCCAAACCGGGCTGCAGTTTTTACAGGATCACCCAGGGACATTTTTACAAATACAGGTTCCCAAGCCCCTCCCCTTCGTAGACACATTGAATTAGGATCTTTGAACATACGGTCCAGAAACCAGGATTTTTAAAAAGCTCTCCAGGTAACTCTTTTCAGGCAGCCCAGCATCCATCTGAGGACCCTTGGGTGATGGCTTTAGCTCTGGGGATCCCTCATCATTTTCTCCTGGACCTCACTGCCGTTCTGGTTGGGTCTTCAGGCTGGCTTATGAAATGCACCTATCAGTGTTTCTATAGATGAGAACAGTGGGTTACGGACAATGTCACCTCTTTGAGGAAAAGTTTCCCTGGTACCCTGGTTTTGGATGCACGTTGCCTCTAGCTAGAACTGTCATGATGTCGGTGTGCACATGTCTTGTGCCACCCAGGACTGTTTCGATGTCTGTGCACATGACACGTGATACCCAGGACCATCACCATGTTCACGCACACATGCCACCCGAGCTGTCATTTCTCCACCACCAAACCGGGCTCTCCCGAAGAGGCATCTCAGTATGGGCTTAGCCTAGCACTGCAGCTTGCACCTACTGGTGCAAATAAATACGGGATGAATGGAGACAGGAGAGAGGCAAGAGTAGGCTGTAAGGGGCAGGCGCTGAAGCCCAGAGAAAGGAAGGAAGAAGATCTGGCAGCCGTCCCTTTGGTGCTGCGCACTGGGGGCCTGGAATGGCCTGGCTGAGGAGGGCCTGGTGGGCCTAGCGGAAGGGAAGAGCCAGAACTGGAAGTGGTGACAAACAAGTAGGGAAGACACTAACACCTATTTCACAGATAAGGGGAGTTGAGCAACCGCCTAAGCACAGAGCCTGGCACCTACTGAGCTGGTTTTGCCTCTTGGAGGATTTCTCTTTCTCTGCTCTGGGAGTTGGCGATTAAAGCTCATGTCCAGAAGGGGACTTCCCAGAGTCGCCCCAAGAGGGGCCAGCCTTGTTACACCTGCAAACCTTCGGGGGCCCACGCTGAGGCAGCCGGGGCGGTGGAGGGGGGGGGCGGGGGGTTGCCGAGGGCAGTTCCCCGCTCGCCCCGCAGGGCCCGGCCCGCCACAGCCGGCCGCGCTCCGCCTCCCGCCCCTCCCCCGGCACCGTCCGACCTGTTTGTCGGGAGCGGCCTCTGCCTCCTCTCGCTCGCAGCCAGGTCTGCTCCGTCGACTTGCCCCGGAGCTCAGGCGCCCAGACGGCCGGAACACCGTTTCCCCCGCTCGGCGACACGTTCACCACCTTTGAGCCAACTCCCTGACGGGAGCCCAGGCGCTCGGGGACCCCGGGTTCCGGGGGCGGGGGAGGGGAGCGGACCGGTGGCGCCCCGCGCGGCGCGGGCAGGGCATGGGCGCAGGGCCCCGGGCCGCGTGAGAGGCAGCGGGCGGCATGAATGGGAACGGAGTGAGCAGGGCGCACGGGCCTGGCCTGAACGGGGCGGGCGACTTTTACTATGAGGCCGTGGAAGGGGCGCAGAGCCCCGGGGGCCTCCTGCTGTCGCCAGCCGCCTTCATCAACCCCGCTCAGTACGCCAGCGTGCTGGAAGGCCGCTTCAAACAGCTTCAAGGTGAGCTGCCGGGCTGGGGGGGGGGGGGGGGGGGCACCGGGCGGGAGCAGCGGAGCAAAGCCCGAGTGGGACATGGTCCGTGCTCAGCCGACGATGTGCCGGGGGAGTAATTACAAGAGCCCACGAAAAACTTGGTACTGACAGAGTGGGGAAAGGAGGCTTGGATGCCCTGGAAGAAGGGACAGTGAGCGTGGTGGCAGCGCACAGGAGGGCACCCAGGCAGTCCGCTGTGGCTGCTGAGGGTTTGGAGGTGAAGCACCTGCTGGGATAGCTGGAAGGAGAGAGGGTGGTGAGCGGGAAGGCTGAGCCACCTAGGGCTTGTCCCTGTTGCCCTGGGTTTCTGAGTGGGTGTCCCGAGGTGTGTGAGGGAGTGCGTCAGACAGGCTCAGGTATATTCTGAGCAGGCATGTGTTCATGCTGGCATCAATATTTCAGTGTATTTTTGGAACCCACTGTGTTTTGGGGTGTCCGTGGGTGTTGTGGGCACCTTGTGAAATTCTGCTTTGCCTCTGGTTCTTGGCTTTGCCCAGTTTTCTCCTAGCTGCCACTGTTTTCACGTCTTCCTCTCTTACCCTACCTGTGGGCCAAAATGGCCTCACCCCAGTGCCCCTGGCATCAGGGCAGTCTCCACAGATCCAATAATGGCTGATGATCTGGGCAATCCCAAGCTCAGAAGGGGCCTGTGGACCCTGAAAGGAGGCCCACAGAGCAGGGGCCCATGGGTGCAGTTGTTAGGACCCCAAGGTTGGCCTGGGTAAGAGACAGAGGTTGGAGGTAAGAGACAGAAATAGACATGGGTGTGTTGTTATGTTTTATGGGTGAGGTGCCTAGGAATGTGAGACTCAGGGATGAGTCTTTTCAGTTTCTGAGATGCTGGTGCTGAGAAGGGAAACAAAAGTGACTCTTCAGACCCTGGCCACTTGGGTTGGGTCCTCACACTAGGCTTCTCTAGGGGAAATGGGCAGAAATCCTCGTGGCCAGAGCAGCTCCCAATGGCCTGCACTTCTTCCCTCACTTTGTCATTTATAACGTTTAAAATTTTAACTTTTCTGCAGAACCTAAAAAGCATGTGTTTATCAGCAGCCCTTCTTGCAGACCAGGCAGCAAGGCATTTCCTCACCTTCTTTGAGATCTGCACCTAACTCTGCCTGAAGCTTCCCCCTGTGTTTCTTGGGCTCAGTGTTTTCCCTATTCCCAGCTTTCAAGATTGTTTTCCTTCTTTGCATTGGAATGTTGGTGTCCTGGGACAGGATCCCCTTTCAGCCAATCAAATGAACCCACCCCAGAAGTAGAGGAGTCTGTCTTTTCTTTAAATTATCCCAGGAGAGCAAGCTGACTCAGGAGGCTCGCAGCCTCTAATGTCATATCCTTCTAATGACCACTTGGAAGAGCCGCTGCTGCTGCTGCTGCTGCTGCTGCTGCTGCTGCTGCTGCTGCTGCTGCTGTAATTTAAGTCCACGCCCTTTCCTTTGTCCATCACCAAAGAGAACAGCCACACCTCCTGCTGGTCCTGGTTTTCCTTCGGGTTAGATCATGCCTGGATAACTGTAACTCATCAAGGAGTAACTCATCATGTGTGCCAAGCTTCTTACATACATTGTCTCATTTAATCAACGTAGTGACCCGTTGAAGTAGAAAGTCGAGTAGTATGCCCGTTTTACAGATAAGGAAAGTGAGGCCCTGATGAAGTAACAGTGTTTCACCACTGTTACAGGACAGAGCCCTGGTCCCAGATCCTAGCCCTTCTCCGTATGTCTCACTGCCTCTAATTCCTTTCATCCTTTGTTCTCAAAGCCTGTTTTCTCATTTTTATTTTTTACTTTATGAGCTCATTCCATTTTCTTTATTTCCTGCTTTTAAGTTAGGGATCTCAGGCACCTTCCTTCCCCTCCTGCATACCCGACCTCACTTCCAGTCTCTCAAGCACCCCCAGGCCCCTAACCCTGTCAACTGGTATTTAGAAGCAGATGCACTGTACTTGAAGGCTAGAAATGACCCCATATCGCTGCCACAGATGAGCGAGAAGCTGTGCAGAAGAAAACCTTCACCAAGTGGGTGAACTCACACCTGGCCCGGGTGACATGCCGGGTGGGAGACCTGTACAGCGACCTCCGGGATGGACGTAACCTCCTGAGGCTCCTCGAGGTGCTCTCAGGAGAGACACTGGTAAGCTGTGGTCATAGAGGAGGAGGGAGGCCGAAAAACAGTGGGCAAGGGGACAAACTTGGAGTTGCCCTTCGAGAGGAATGACAGCACAGAGTGGAAAGCAGTTGGCTGTTGTCTGCTCAGAGGATGGTTTCAGTTGGAGAGGCTTTGCTACATGGATTAAACAGGAGCATTGCTTCATGGAGACAGAAACAGTGGCCCCATTGAAAACATTTCTTTTCCCACCCACTCTGGGTGCAATTAATTCCCTTGGGAATCTTAATCTGCCCAAGCCTGATCTGGAACCTCAGCTTTGGCTGTGTGAACTTTGGCCCAGACTTGAGGGCTGTCCCTGTGTTCCTGAGGGGGATCATGGGGAAGGTGTGCAAAAGAGGGCCCTGGGAAGGCTAGGAGGGAAGGAGGAGGAGGCCCATGGATTCATGTCATTGTGTCCTCTGTCCCTCAACAGCCAAAGCCGACAAAAGGCCGCATGCGGATCCACTGCCTGGAGAACGTGGACAAGGCGCTACAGTTCCTGAAGGAGCAGAAAGTGCACTTGGAAAATATGGGCTCCCATGACATTGTGGACGGAAACCACCGTCTGACCCTTGGGCTGGTCTGGACCATCATCCTTCGATTCCAGGTACCCCACAGAGTGTCACGCAGAATGTGCTTTGCACATTGGTGCTGTACCGTGGACAGGCACTGCCAGTCCCTGGCATGATCGATATAAACAGGAAGGGTCTAGAACCTTGTATAGCACTTTGTTGGTTGCTGCAATATCCAGGCCCCAGATCAAGGGACTCTCCTCCTTAAACAGAGTAGAGACCAGTGTGAGTGTTGTCAAACTTCTGTGGCCAGTTCCCTGTGGCCCGGTTTGTTGACTGGTCACATGTAGTACGACCACATGTTGGACCACAAGGGACTGGAGATTTTACAGACTGAACTTTCACCCCTGAGAGTTTGAGAACTGCATTTGGGGTCTGGTCATTGGTCCACTCCTCTGTCTCAAACTCTGCTTGCCTCCCTAAAACAGTCACCGTACTGTTCCTTATGCTCTGAGCACAGGCAGTCCAGTGTCCTAATGCCATCACAACTGTCCTGGTTGTCCCCTTTCTCCCTGGGTGTAACCTTTTCAGCTCCTCGCAGCCCTGAGCAGAACTCCATCAGTGTCCCCTTTAAAACCCTGCTCTCAGGCACTCGTGGGTCCCCACCTGGAGGAGGCAGCAACCTTCATCTTGAAGAACGTCCACTATTCTGACATCTTACCCCATCTTGATGCCTCAGATCCTTTTGAACCAATGTTTTGTGGTCACTCGCCTAGGAGGAACGGTCCCAGGCTCTGTTCCTGCACCCCTATCACAGGAGTCTAAGGAGCAGTTTCCTGCTGTACATTTCTGAGTATCTCCAATAACTCCAGGAGCCCCTGTTCAAAGAGTGAGGATCTTCTTTCTCTCCTTCTTAGATCCAGGACATCAGTGTGGAAACAGAAGACAACAAGGAGAAGAAGTCAGCCAAGGATGCCCTACTGCTGTGGTGCCAGATGAAGACCGCGGGGTGAGGCTGCCCAGGGACCATGGCCTTGGAGGGTTGGATGCACCAAGCTGTGTGGTAAAGGAGGCCTGGGCTCCAGGACCTATTAGCTGGGGATCCATTGTTGAGTTGCAGACCCGGGCTAGGCCCTACTTACCATTTGTCCCGGTCTCTGTATATAGGTATCCCAATGTCAACGTGCACAACTTCACCACCAGCTGGAGAGATGGTCTGGCCTTCAACGCCATTGTGCATAAACACCGGTGAGGAGCCAGGGTTAGCGAGCCCACCCGAGCTGCCGGGTTGGTTAATGGCCTAGGGGCACACACACGCACAAACAGTGAGATGGGCCACCCGGCAGTTATGAGAAATGAACATTCAGAGAAGAGCTGGGATGTGGGGGCAACACGATGCACAGAAGGCAGGGATGGGAGCCGAGATGGGGAGGGATGGGTGTGTGTGGGTTTAGGGTCCTTGGTTCTGGACAAAATGGAGTTGGTGACAAGGATAAAGAATAGGGGTAGCTTTACTTTTCCTCTTTAGGAGCTCATGTGCTCCCAATGCCTTCTATATTCCCCCTCGTTGCAGGCCGGATCTGCTGGATTTTGAGTCACTGAAGAAGTGCAATGCACACTACAATCTGCAAAACGCTTTCAATCTGGCCGAGAAGGAGCTGGGGCTCACGAAACTGCTGGATCCTGAAGGTGGGGCAGAGGGGTCTACCAAAGACGCTGCAAGATAGAGATAGAAGGCAGATGATGAGTGGGCGCCTGGGGCTGGCAGAGGGGTGGGGTGTGTGCATGGGAGGTGACTGCTAATGGATATGGGGTTTCCTTTGGGGGATGATGTTCCAGAATAGATAGTGGTGAGGGCTGCACGTCCTTGTGAATATACTAAAAACTGCTGAATAGTATACTTAATTTTTAATTTTTTTTTAGTGTTTATTTTTGGAGGAGAGAGAGAGAGAGAGACAGAGCATGAGCTGGGGAGGGGCAGAGAGAGAAGGAGACACAGAATTTGAAGCAGACTCTGGGCTCTGAGCTGTCAACACAGAGCCCAACGCAGGCTCGAACTCACAAGCTATGCCACCATGACCTGAGCAGAAGTTGGGCACTTAACCGACTGAGTCACCCAGGCGCCCCATGAATAGTATACTTTATTTTTTTATTTAAAAAAAATTTTTTTATGTTTACTTTTGAGACAGAGAGATAGACAGAGTGCGAGCAGGGGAGGGGCAGAGAGAGAGAGGGAGACACAGATCTGAAGCAGGCTCCAGGCTCTGAGCTGTCAGCACAGAGCCCGCCGCGGGGCTCGAACTCACGAACGGTGAGATCATGACCTGAGCTGAAGTCGGACACTTAACTGACTGAGCCACCCAGGCGCCCCTGAATAGTATACTTTAAAAGGGTGAATTTTATGGTATGAGAATTATATCTCAATTAAAAAAAAAAACAAAAAAAAAAAACAGCTGTGGGAAGAGGTGCCACCCTGTGGCAGAAAGAGCCCTAGGCTACAGTTCCATCCCAGCCCCACCATGGACCAGCTCTAGAGCCAGTCACTTAGCCTCTCTGTGGCTTAGTTTCCTCATCTCTAATATGGGAAGATTGGTCTATGTGGTCTCTAAGGCCCTTCTCATTCTAAAATTCTAGGGTTCTAAATAAAGCTGCATGACCTTTTTTAAAAAAATTTTTTAATGTTTATTTTTGAGAGAGAGAGAGAGAGAGAGAGACAGACAGACAGAGTGTGAGCAGGGGAGGGGCAGAGAGAGAGGGAGACACAGAATCCGAAGCAGGCTCCAGGCTCTGAGCTGTCAGCACAGAGCCCAACGCGGGGCTCAAACCCACAGACTGCAAGATCATGACCTGAGCTGAAGTTGGATGCTTAACCGACTAAGCGACCCCAGCGCCCCTAAGCTGCATGACCTTGAGGACTCACCAAACGTGGGCCTTACAGTCAGCAGCCCCTGCTGACTGGCCTCTGTGGTTCTGACATTAACACTGGTGAGACTGGCCATAGCCACCAGGCTTTTATTTGGTACTTGGCACTGCACTTGATGTTTCAATTAATTTAATCCTCACAACACCCCCTTGAAATCAGTACTGTTATTATTCTCCATTTATGGAGGAGAAGATGGGGACCTATAACAGGGTTAAGTGACTTTCCCAAGGTCATACAGCTGGTGGAGCAGAGAGTCAAACTCCAGACCTGTTTGCTCAGCCACATCTGGGAGAGCAGAGAACAGTCTTGGTGCCTCCAGGAAAGGGAGGCAGAGAAGGGCCAAGGGGCTTCCCAGCTGGAAACGCCCCTTCTTAAACTCCCTGGGCAGACTTGGGTCTCGGTTGTTTTCTCCCTGTTTTCCATCCCACCGTAGCCCCATCTCAGTCCCTCTCAGTCCAGAGAGACGACAGCTAACTGATGTTAGAGGGAGGGCAAATGTAGGATCCTGGGAGAGCATTGGAGAAGCACAGCTATGATAAAGAACATTTATGCAAAGCTAAGTATCCTGTAACTTGACGAGGTGATTCCAGTGGTTCCTGCCTGCGTGTGAGCTTTCAGAAGTGGTCAAAGGGCTGCTGGTCCTCTAGTCTTCCCTTTAGGCAGGATGGAATCTGCCTAATAGAACCCAGGGATTTCAAGTCCTAGTCAGCCTTCGCCCTTGTGGTAGAAGCTGATTTGCCTCAAGGACATTCAACTCCTTGGACCCATAGCTGAACTTTGGGATTGAGGTCGAAAGTAGCCGTGACCATGCCCCAAGATGGCCCTGAGAACTGCTGGGGCTCACTGGGCCTGTCCCTCTGAACATCCTGGGTGCAGGAAGCTTACTTTGTACCCTCCGTCTTGCTGCCCCTGAATCCATTGACTTCTTAGACATCTTTCCAGTTCTTAAGTACAAGATCCATCCCCAGACAGGAATACGGTTTCTTTCCTTACCTTTCTTCCCCTAAACAACTAACTTTGGTCTCCACTGGAAACAGTGGGTAAAAACCTCCTTGGGCTTCTGAATTTTGTCCTCTGCTTGTTTCTAGGAGGGGAAAAAAAAAAAATCTTAGCTTTTGCATGCCCTTTTAGTCCAAAGGATTTATTTGTCATTTTGTACTGAGAGGTACTGGAAAGAGGTCAGTCTTGGAGGGTTGGGGATGGGGTGAGGCTGGGACTGGGGTGAATGATTCAAGCTGCAGGTGGATTTCTGGGAGGCAGGTTCCTAATCTCTAAGCATACACGACTGACCTGGGTGATCCTTTTTCTCAGATGTGAATGTGGACCAGCCAGATGAGAAATCAATCATTACTTACGTGGCTACTTACTACCACTACTTCTCCAAGATGAAGGCCCTGGCTGTGGAAGGCAAAAGGATTGGCAAGGTATTCCCCACCACGGGGCGGTCAGCACAGAGGTCTGGCCTGGAGGTCTTCCTCCCCTAAAGCAGAGACAGGGCGGAGCTGTGGGGCTGGGCCAGGGACCCCGTGGGCAGGCCCCCCATGTCGCTGTCTCACAGGTGCTGGACCATGCCATGGAGGCAGAGCGTCTGGTAGAGAAGTACGAGTCCCTGGCCTCAGAACTGCTGCAGTGGATTGAGCAAACAATTGTGACCCTCAACGACCGGCAGCTGGCCAACTCCCTGAGCGGGGTCCAGAACCAGCTACAGTCCTTCAATTCCTACCGCACGGTGGAGAAGCCACCCAAGTAGGTGCCTGGGGACCACCCCCTGCAGCAGCATGCCTGCCCTGAGCTGTGCTCATGGGAGAAGGAGCCTAAATTAGGGGGGCCTTTTGGGAAGGAAATTTGGCAGGACGTAAATGCAGCGAAGGCTCATGTCTCCCAGCTCAAAGTGCCAGAAGCAATTCCAATATAAATTTTTTAAATGATTATCCATTTTTTAAAGATCATGCTGTAGGAATGCTTGCTGCAGTCGAGTCAGTGCAATCCACTTGGATAAGATTACTGGCTGGGTGTTGCAGAACCCTATTTCAGCTCAGGGCCAGGGGGACTGGATCTGACAGGAGGGTCATAACCAACAACACGGGTGTGCGACCGGTGACTTACACTTTGCAAAGGTTCTTACTGTTTACCTATATTAGAAATTGGCTTTTTTTCAAGTGCAGAATTGCCATTAGGCAGTTCTATACCGTGCATGCTAAACCTTCTGTTTTCCTGTTTTTGAGCTTTTTCGGAGTTAATGTGTTTCAGCTCCAGAACGAACACTGATCCAGCAAACATCTGTTCCTACACATTCCAAGAATGATTTAAGGTGTGCCCTTTGACCCAGAAAGGCCTCTTCTGGGCATTGAACAAAGATATAGCTTCCAGGATGTTCACTAACCTGACCTTTGTAAAAGCAAAATGAGTCATGGGATAGCCACTGAAATTAACGTTGAAGAGCTGCATTTGTTGACATGAAAAGACGTTCATGAAAAATAGGTGAAGAGGCAGTTTACAAAACTGCTTATTTGTAGACAGCAGGGAGCAAATGGCAAAACGTTCAGGTTCAAAGTACCTGAGTTCAAATCCTGGCTTTGCCATCAAGCAGTCCTGAGCATTGGGCATCTTACTGAGCCTCTCTGTGCCTGTTTTCTCATCTGGAAAATGGGGATAATAAGAGAACGCGGATAATAGTAAGAACCAAATGAGAGGGCCTGGCTCACGGTGGGGGGGTCCTTGGCCAACATTAGGTGTGGTTCTGATATAATCCCATCTGTGTACAAAAACAGAAGAGGAAGCACATGCCTGCCAAAGGGCAACCGGTCGTTTCTGTATGGGTTTCATTTGCTCTAAAATTATGTTCTTTTTGCCTACCAATGTTTTCTGGCCTTTGCACTGAAACCATGCATTGCTTTCGTGAGAAGAAGAGCAACCCAGGACACTTTATTTTGAGATGTAAAGCGATCCTGTGCCTAAGTGGCCCTTGACCCCAACCTGGCCTCCTACCTCAGGTTCACCGAGAAGGGGAACTTGGAAGTTCTGCTCTTCACCATCCAGAGCAAGCTGCGGGCCAACAATCAGAAGGTCTATACGCCCCGCGAGGGCCGGCTCATCTCTGACATCAACAAGGTGCACGGCCTCCCTTCCTGTCCCACCGATGTCCCATCCCTGGCACCAGCCCCCACTACCCCAGCTGGAACACTTGTCCAGGCTCCCCACGGCCCTCCCCGGTACAGATATGACTCACACATCCTCCTGTGCATCCTGCACATCCCCCCTTCCTCCTCCGTCTGTCTCTCCGTACAAGTGCACATAATAAAATTACACCCTAGTTCCTTATCTTGTTCAGCATACCCCGAGTTCGCTGTCTCTACTTTTTTTTTTTTTCACAATGTTGTGAGATTAATGTAAGTAATAGGGTTCACCTGCGGTCCCACCACCACAAACAAATCCAGGGGTCTCCACCATTCCCTGTCCCTTTCCAGTCCTCATCCACAAGCAGATGAGCTCTCACGCAGCTCCGTGGCACTCACGTCGTCCCACTTCTCATACTTCCACGCACAAATGTCTAACCAACTACATTCCACAGACCCAGCAGACTGAGCTTCCGTGGGACTCATAGTGTGCCCTCGGTCGTGATGATCCCTCCCCACCCTCACTTCCTGAGCCCTGGTTCTTTTGCACCAATCCCATCCCCACCTCGCAGGCTTGGGAGCGGCTGGAGAAAGCTGAGCATGAGCGTGAGCTGGCCCTGCGCACCGAGCTGATCCGCCAGGAGAAGCTGGAGCAGCTGGCCGCCCGCTTCGACCGCAAGGCCGCCATGCGGGAGACCTGGCTTAGTGAGAACCAGCGCCTTGTGTCCCAGGTAAAACACAGGGGGCTCTTAGCCTGTGCAGGCTGGGCAGGAGAAATGGGAGAGCGAGTGGTGGATTAGGAGCCCTGCAACATGGGGAGCTAATGAAACCAGGAATCCATCGCACGGATAAGAAGACCAGGAATCCCTGGAACGGGGGCCAGAGGCTTGCACTGGAGAAAGGGTTAGTGAGATAGGATGGGATAGGATAGGGACGAGACAGAGCCACCTTGCAAAGTTGACATCCTGCAGTGGAAGCCCTCTGGGGAGCAGAAGGGACTGGCGAGCAGAGGTGGTGGCCCTGAGCTCCTCAACTTCCCCTGCCTGCCCTCTGCCTCAGGACAACTTTGGGCTGGAGCTGGCGGCCGTCGAGGCAGCAGTGCGGAAACACGAGGCCATTGAGACAGACATCGTGGCCTACAGTGGTCGGGTGCAGGCTGTGGATGCCGTAGCCGCAGAGCTGGCCGCCGAGCGCTACCACGACATCAAGCGCATTGCCGCACGGCAGCACAACGTGGCACGGCTCTGGGACTTCCTGCGGCAGATGGTGGCAGCCCGGCGGGAGCGGCTCCTCCTCAACCTGGAGCTGCAGAAGGTGTTTCAGGACCTGCTCTACCTCATGGACTGGATGGAAGAGATGAAGGTAGCAGCGGGCTGTGGGTGAAGATGAGCAGGGCAGTGACAGCGTGACTGGGGACCTGTTCCCTTGGCGCATCTTGGTGGAGTATGTCTCAGTGCAGGGCCCTGACCCCTATTCAGGTGCACAGAGCAAACAGGGCCCCGTCTGCACGGGGCTCACATTCTGGTGGGAGGAGGCTGATGATAAAACCCACGGACTCGCCTGGTTGGCTCAGTCGGTAAAGCATGTGACTCTTGACCTCAGGGTCACGGGTTCGAGCCCCACATCGGGCATGGAGCCTACTTAAAACAAAACAAAGCAAAACAAAAAGCAAAACACTCCACGAGCCTATCAAGAAACAAAATAGCAGGTGGACATAAAGCCCACGAGGAAACTGAACAGGGTCATGTTATAAACTGGTCCAGGAAGGCATCTGAGAAGATGCCATTGCAGAATAACTGAAGGAGCCAGCACAGGGAGATCGGAGCAGGCACTGTTTCAGGCAGAAGGAACAGCCTTGGACCTGCACAGGTGTGCCGTGTTCAGCGAGAGCAGGAGGGCAGTGGCTGAGATAAGGGTGGAAGCAGCCAGCTCACCCAGGGCCTTCCAGGCCTGCTCAGGGGGATGAGTTTTGTTCAAAGTCATATGAAGCACTGAGAATGATTGGAAGGTTTTGGAAAGGAGAGACATGATTCTGCCTTAATGTTCTTAGAGGTCACCTTGACCATGAGGTGAAGGAGGACCGTGGGGAGCTAGAGTGGGAGCCAAGGGGCCAGTTAGAGGTGGTGTAGTGACCTGTGCAAGGGATGGGGATGAGGCTGGGTCTGGAGAGACACTGAAGTTGCTGGGGTGCTGGGGACTAAGCCATGACCGCAGGAGGGTGGCAAGAATCTGGGTCTGAGAAGATGAGTCAGAACAGAGATTTCAGGAGCAAGGGTTAGTAAGAAAGTCGTTCCACAGGAGGGGAGTTGGGTACAAAATGGCCAGGGAGCCTGGACAGAGCTGGGGTGTCACTGTGTGTGTGTGTGTGTGTGTGTGTGAGAGAGAGAGAGAGAGAGAGAGAGAGAGCTGTCACACATGAGCAGGTGTGCTCATCTGGGTGTGACACCCAGAGCCCCCCCACAGGGGGGGTTAGGAGGTTCCGTGGATCCAGGAAAAGGGAGCAAGATTAGCCCATGTGTGTGGCAGGACTGAAAGAGGCCTGGCGGGGGTGGGTGGGTCCTGGGTGGCCCTCGGAGAGCCATGGGCATGCCACCTGTCCTGGCAGGGCCGGCTGCAGTCTCACGACCTGGGCAAGCACCTGGCTGGAGTGGAGGACCTGCTGCAGCTGCACGAGCTGGTGGAGGCAGACATAGCTGTGCAGGCTGAGAGGGTGCGGGCCGTGAGCGCCTCCGCACTGCGCTTCTGTGACCCAGGGAAAGGTGAACACGGGGTGGTGGGGGGAGCGGAGAAGGGGAGGGAGGGTCTGGGGAGGAGAACATTAAGAACAGAAGCAGCAAGGCCAGGGAAAACCAGGGACAGGAAGGATGAGGGGTGGATGGTAGGTGACTGAGCTAGGGAGGGAGCCCTGAGAGGTGGGGGGGGGGGGGGCCGGGGGGTGGAGATTTGTAACCATGGATGGGTAGAGGCCGCAGGGTGGCTGAGTCACAGCTCTCAACCCTCCACTCTGACCTTTTCAGAGTACAAGCCGTGTGACCCACAGCTGGTGTCAGAGCGGGTGGCCTCCCTGGAGCAGAGCTACGAGGCGCTGTGCGAGTTAGCAGCGGCCCGGCGGGCCCGCCTGGAGGAGTCCCGACGCCTCTGGCGCTTCCTCTGGGAGGTGGGTGAGGCCGAGGCTTGGGTTCGGGAGCAGCAGCACCTGCTGGCCTCAGCAGAAACTGGCCGGGACCTGACCGGCGTCCTCCGCCTGCTCAACAAACACACAGCCCTGCGAGGCGAGATGAGCGGCCGGCTAGGGCCCTTGAAGCTTACGCTGGAGCAGGGCCAGCAATTAGTTGCGGAGGGCCATCCCGGGGCGGGCCAGGCCGCCGCCCGCACAGCCGAGCTGCAAGCACAGTGGGAGCGGCTGGAGGCCCTGGCAGAGGAGCGTGCTCAGCGGCTTGCCCAGGCCGCCAGCCTCTACCAGTTCCAGGCAGACGCAAACGACATGGAGGCCTGGCTGGTGGACGCGCTGCGCCTGGTGTCCAGCCCCGAGCTGGGGCACGACGAGTTCTCCACGCAGGCCCTGGCCCGACAGCATCGGGCCCTGGAGGAGGAGATCCGGAGCCACCGGCCAGCCCTGGATGCCCTGAGGGAACAGGCCGCAGCCCTGCCTCCTGCACTGAGCCGCACGCCCGAGGTGCAGGGCAGGGTGCCCACGCTGGAGCGGCACTACGAGGAGCTGCAGGCCCGGGCAGGCGAACGGGCGCGGGCCCTGGAGGCAGCCCTGGCGCTCTACACCATGCTCAGCGAGGCCGGGGCCTGTGGGCTGTGGGTGGAGGAGAAGGAGCAGTGGCTCAATGGGCTGGCCCTGCCCGAGCGCCTGGAGGACCTGGAGGTTGTGCAGCAAAGGTAGGCCCCCTGCTGGCTCCCTTGGGTGGGGGTGGGGGGGGGTGGGGGGAGGCCTTGTGAGCTGGGAGGCCAGCGTGTGGGTGGCGGGCCCTGCCATAAACTGTCTGCTCTTGCTACAACCCTTGAGCCTTAACGATTGTGTTTTCATTTTAATGAAAAATATTTTCAGAGAAAACATTAGGGGCCCCTGGGTGGCTCAGTGGGTTAAGAGTCCCAACTGTTGGTTTCAGCTGAGGTCATGATTTCATGGTTTGTGGGTTCGGGCCTCACATCGGGCTCCGTGCTGACAGTGTGGAGCCTGCTTCGGATTCTCTCTCTCTCTGCCCCTCCCCAGCTCTCTCTGTCTCTCTCTCAAAAATAAATAAACTTAAAAAAGTTTTTTTTAAAGAAGAAAATGTTATACAGCAAGCTCCTATATACCCAATCATCCAGATTCAATAATTGTCAGTATCTTTCTGTATTTGGTTATTTTTCCTTTTGTTAAAAAAATTTTTTTTCGCGTTTATTTATTTTTGAGAGAGAGAAAGAGAGCACAAGCAGGGGAGGGGCAGAGAGAGAGGGAGACACAGAATCCGAAGTAGGCTCCAGGCTCCGAGCTTTCAGCTCAGAGCCTGACGTGGGGCTCGAACTCAGGAACGGTGAGATCATGACCTGAGCTGAAGTCAGACGCTCAACCAACTGAGCCACCCAGGCGCCCTTTTCCTTTTAAAAATTAGCAAATCCCCACATTATCATTTTCACTTCTACATTCTTCAGGATGTGTCCTCTGACATATTAAGAAGTATTCCAAAATATAGTAAATTATTTTTTAATTGCATGTGTGGACTTAAAAGAGCTGAGGCTTTGATGTTACAAACCTTTAGGCAGATACACTGATTAACCTCTTATGAAGTAGGTTTACTTACAGAATAATACACCTTAAAATCATTTAGAAAGGACATTTTTCTTACAGAACCACAATACCATTCTCACGTAGAACAGAACCAGCAATTCCTTGATGTCTGTTACTCATTCCATAATCAAATTTCCTGGTGGCTTAAAAAATGTATTCAAAGATTTTTTTTCTTGGTTTTCAAGATATTCTATGGCAGAGATCAGCAAACTACAATCCTGGGGCCAAATCCAGCCTGCTGCCTGTTTTTTTAAAATAAAGCTTTATTGGAACAGAGCCATGCTCATTCATTTACGTATGGTCCCTGGCTGCTTTTACTTTTTTGTATTGCTCTACAATAGCAGAGCTAAATTCTCTTGACTGGGATCTTATGGCCCAAAGGCCGAAAACACTTGCTATTTGGCCCCTTACAGAAAATGTTTGCAGACTCTGTGAGAATATCCAATGCCCCTAGGAGAAGTTATGCTTCACATCTTTATCACGCAAACAAATTTTTGGTTGTCAATTCATTTTATAATACATGTTAATAGGAGGGGACCCAGGTAGGCAGCAAAGGGGTTCCAGGAAGAATGGGGAGGTTCCCATAAAGGGTGAAGCCCTGGGCCAGGAATTTGTTTGGCTCGTGCAACTGTTCGTGACATTCGCTTTCATCATCTCCTTGATTAACTCCAGAGGGGATTGCTTTTCTACTTGCTTGGGGGGAACTGAGGCTCCCCACTTGAGCCACAGATACTGCAGGTATTATACGTGAAGATGTGCAGAGGCTCCTGAAGATCAGCCCTGGGTGGACAGAGAGGAGTTTTCCTGGGCATCCAGGGGAGATGGGCTGGTGCATCACTGCTCCCACAATCCACAGCCACCGCTTCCACCCTCTTCCACCCTCTCAGGTTCGAGACCCTGGAGCCTGAAATGAACGCCCTTGCAGCACGGATTACTGCTGTGAATGACATTGCGGAGCAGTTGCTGAAGGCCAAACCCCCGGGCAAGGACAGTATCATCAATACCCAGAAGCAGCTCAACCACAGGTGGGGTTGGGGAGGGCAACCAAGAAAGGATGCAGCAGACAGGGATGGCAGCCAGAGGGAGTTCTGTAGGGCATGGAATGGAGGCTAAAAACGAGGAAGGAAGGTCATCTGGAACATGTTATGGGGCAGAGGCGGGAAATGTTGAGAGAAATGAAGGGGGTAAAGGTAATCCGAAAGGACTTGTGCCTGGACAGGGAGCAATCGAGGGGTCGGGAGGGTGAGCGAGGAGCAGCCTCTTTAACAAGCAGAAGCAGGTGGAGGACTATGCCAAAGGAGAGAGAGGCAAGGGAGAAGCTTCCAAGCATACCTAAATGGGGCAGGAAAGCTGAGCAGCTCTAGACACCAGGCCCTCCTTCTACTCTCAGGTGGCAGCAGTTTAGGACCCTGGCAGACGGCAAGAAGGCAGCCCTGACATCGGCCCTGAGCATCCAGAACTACCACTTAGAGTGCACAGAGACCCAGGCCTGGATGAGAGAAAAGACCAAAGTCATTGAGTCCACCCAGGGCCTGGGCAATGACCTGGCCGGGGTGCTGGCACTGCAGCGGAAGCTGGCCGGCACCGAGCGGGACCTGGAGGCCATCGCCGCTCGGGTGGGCGAACTGACTCGAGAGGCAAATGCCCTGGCTGCTGGCCACCCTGCCCAAGCCCCTGCCATCAATGCCCGGCTTGGAGAGGTGCAAGCTGGCTGGGAAGACCTAAGGGCCACCATGCGACGGCGAGAAGAATCACTGGGTGAGGCGCGGCGGCTGCAGGACTTCCTGCGCAGCTTAGATGACTTCCAGGCTTGGCTCGGTCGCACGCAGACCTCTGTGGCCTCTGAAGAAGGGCCGGCTACCCTGCCTGAGGCAGAGGCCCTCCTGGCCCAACACGCAGCCCTGCGGGGAGAGGTGGAGCGGGCCCGGGGCGAGTACAGCCGGCTCCGGGCCCTGGGTGAGGAGGTGACCCGGGACCAGGCTGATCCGCAGTGCCTCTTCCTACGGCAGCGACTCGAAGCCCTGGGAACCGGCTGGGAGGAGCTGGGCCGCATGTGGGAGAGCCGGCAAGGCCGTCTGGCCCAGGCCCATGGCTTCCAAGGCTTCCTGCGGGATGCTCGCCAGGCGGAAGGTGTGCTCAGCAGCCAGGTAAGAGCCCTGGGACACAAAGTCCCACCCAGGAAGAGAGGGAACTAGGGGTGGGGAAGTGTGGAGGAGAGGAGTGGGTGGGGAGGAAATGGCAGTGAGGGAGTGGTTGAAGAACCAGGATGGACAGAGAGGGCATGTTAGAAGAATATGGGCGGGGCGCCTGGATGGCTGGGTTGGTGAAGCGTCTGACTCTTGGTTTCGACTCAGGTCATGATCTCACGGTTGATGGATTTGAGCCCCTCCCTCAGGCTCTGCGCTGACAGCATGCTGCCTGCTTGGGATTCTCTCTTTCCCTGCTCTCTCTGCCCCTCACTCACTCATTCTCTTTCTCTCAAAATAAATAAACATCCCAAAAAAAGTTGATTTAAAAAAAAAAAGAAAAATGTGGGAGTAAAACAAACAAACAAACAAACAAAGATGTAGATACCTGGCTGGCTTATTCAGTAGAACATGCGACTCTTGATCTCAGGGTCGTGAGCTCAAGTCTCACATAGGGTTAGAGCTTACTTTAAAAAAACAAAAACAAAAAAAAAGATTAAACAGAATAAAAAGATGTCGGTATAACTTACCAAAACTGCTTGAGAAGAAATAGAAAACCTGACCTGCCATGTAAGTGTTAAATATGTGGCCAGAAAGAAGATAAAACGGGACTTGGGCTATTATGGTCCTCCTGCCTAGCTCCCTTGTAACTTTGCAAGACTGCAGCATAATCAGGCACCCCTCACCCCTCCACTCTGTCTTCAGAGCCAGGCTGTCTCCTCTCCTCTCCCCACCTGGCCTCCACGTCTGATATGTCCTTTCAGGAAGTCCCTTCTGAAAAGTTGACAAGTGCTTTTGAGAAGTGAGCTCCGTACCTCTCCTCCCACACAGGAATACGTTTTGTCCCACACGGAGATGCCGGGGACACTCCAAGCTGCTGACGCCACCATAAAAAAACTGGAAGACTTCATGAGCACCATGGATGCCAACGGAGAGCGGATCCGCGGGCTACTGGAGGCTGGGCGCCAGCTGGTGTCTGAAGGCAACATCCATGCCGAGAAGATCCAGGAGAAGGCTGACTCCATCGAGAGGAGGTATGGTAAAGACAGTGGGTAAATGAGAGGCCCAAGGGGGAAGTGAGCGAAAACAGCATGGCCTGTTTCATTGAGGAAGAAGCTGGAGAACGCAGCACAGGCAGACAGATGGTGGTGGGGGCTGACAAACAGTAGAGGAGGAAGAACTAAGTGGTTGGAGAGAGACTAAGCCAGGAGCTGGGAAGCCCTGCCTCCCCCACACCAGGGGAGATGAAGGCCACTGGAGTCGCTGGATGCTGGACATCAGGATCCCTAGATTGTCTTGCAGTGCTCCCGGAAGGCATTGTCCCCATAACAAGAGGACTGAAGGCTTCTAGGTTAGTTAGAGGGCCATAACCCTTTGACAGCAAGTTCAAGGGTCTCACAAGAGACTGTCATTACAGACACAAGAAGAATCAAGAAGCCGTGCAGCAGCTCTTGGGCCGTCTTCGGGACAACCGAGAGCAGCAGCATTTCCTACAAGACTGTCACGAGGTGAGGCTCTTGGTACCCCCATGTCCCCTCCGACATTCCCTAGCCATCCCTTTGATAAAACGCCCTGGCTCTCTGAGCCTAGAGTAAGTCCATTGCGGTATCACCTGAATAAGTATCACCTGAATAAGCCACCTGCATGGCTTCTCCCCACATCCACCACTTCTCCCAGCTCACCTCGCCCCCTTATGCTCCACTCCATCTGAAATGTGCTCTGCCCTTCTCCACCCCTGCTCTACGCTTGGTCCAGCTGAAGCTCTGGATTGATGAGAAGATGCTGACAGCCCAGGACGTGTCCTACGATGAGGCCCGCAACCTGCACACCAAGTGGCAGAAGCACCAGGCGTTCATGGCTGAGCTGGCCGCCAACAAAGACTGGCTGGACAAGGTAGACAAGGTGAGTGGTGTGACAACAGCAGCAGGAAGAGAGCCCTGGGGCCTCGTCTGGACAGGATCATGGCCACAGTACAGGGAGGGATCCTGGCTTTAGTCTATGGTTCCTTCAGGGTTACAGGTCACGGGGCCTCTGGTGCCAAACCTCCAAGGTGGAGAGTTACGGTCTGGGGAACAAAGGTCTTTGGTCCATGAGACAGTGACTCCAGAACTGTGGGAAAGTACAAATGAGTAGTACGGGAGCCAAACTGCAGCCTTGGGTCAACACCGTAACTATCCCTGGGTCCGGAGGAGGATGACGTTCTTCAGCAGGGGTCAGCAAACTTCTGCAAAGGGCCAGATGGTAAATATTTTCAGCTTTGTGGGCCACACGGTTTCTGCTACGTGCCAGTGCGGCACCAAGGCAGCCATAGAGAATTCATAAACGATTGGGTATAGCTGCGTTCCAATAAAACTTTATTTATGAAAACAAGTGATGGGCCACATTGAGCCCACAGAGCACCTTTTTGCCAACCCTTGCTTTTGAGTCTTATTCTTCCTGGTACTTGGTACTTGGTACCACTTCCTCAAGAGCTGAGCACAGATAAAACTTTATTTCAACTCAGCAAGTATTCCTGGGCAACAATATGTGTGCTCAGCACTCTGCTAGGTACTGCAAGGTATATAAAAAGATACTTTCCTTCCCTCAAGGGCATGATGGTTGGGGAGAGGAGGAGACCAGTGTATGCCCAGTGTTTCTGTTTATTCAGCAAATACTACTATTTGCTGCTACTATATGCAAAAGCATTATATTAGGCACTGAGAAGGGTACATAGGCAGTTCCATTGTAGGCTCCACCCTTGAAGAATGACACTATAGCCAGGCTATGAGATGCATACACAAATACCTAAATTAAATCCAGAGCAGAATATAGCAAATGCAGTGAGAGAGGGCCTGATAAAGCCTAGGCCCTCTGTGTGTGCCTGTAAAGCTATGTACCAATAAAGCTTTGTTTACAAGGAGAGAAGAGGCACAGGAATCCTAGAGGCTGGAGCCTCCAGGGCAGTCCATGAAGGATGAGTAGAATTTGGGCAAGCAGAGACACTGGAGGAAAAATGTTTCTAGGCAGAGAAAACCATGCAAACAGGAAGCCCAAGATGCATAAGTGGGGTACCTATATGGGAGCAAGGGGGTAAGTCAGACTGGCAGGAATGTAGAATGTGTGAAGGGGCCCCATGGAAGAAAAGGTAGGAAAAGCCTGCTAGGCCAAGTCATGAAAAGCCTTGAACACCACGTAAGGACTGTGCATCGAAGTGTGGATTGTGCTGAAGGTTTGTGAAGTTACCCAAGCAGTGCTAGACTCTGACACTCATCCTGGCAGCCATGCACAAAGTGGCTTCAAGGCAGTGTCTTGGCCTGTGTTCTTCTAGAAGCAGACCCTGAAATGAGGTTTCCAGTGCAGGCCACTTTATGACAGATGACCACCGAGAATACCAGTGGGGGCGTGGGGTGATGGGATGGAAAAGGAAAGGCATTTGATAACGGGCCCACGCTGCCATGCCAGTCACCCCAGTGGGCCACTGGTGCTCAGTACTAATGGGGCACCATGGGAACATGGGAGACAGTGTAGAACATGCACCCACATAATCCCAGCCAAAGAACAAGGATGCTGAGTCTTTGTCCACCGGCTCCCTGTCTGTCACTGGTTGCGGGCTGCTTCCTTGGGCAGTAACTCCTGGGCACTTCCGGTCTGCCTTGCATGCAGGTCAGGAGACCATGCTTCCCTCACCTCCCCAGCAACGAAAGTCCTCAAGCAGAAAGGCTGGGAGTGGGGAGAGCAGGCGGGACTTGGGTGTACATAACTCAGGGAAAGGGTGGCTTGCTGCGAAACAGGAGAAGATGGCAAATATACAAGACCATGTGTGGCATAACCCCAGAAGCCACTAGCATGAGGGAGCCCAGAGTAGGAAAGGTCTCCATGGCTTCTTAGTTGAAATGAGATTTGAGCCAGACCTTGAACAAGTAGGGTGCAACCCAGCAGTGGGGGGTGGAGGGGCTAGAAGAAGTCTGAAACCTTGAGAAGAGCATGTTACGGAGAGTATGCAAGAACCTGGAATTATTGCCTTCACTTCAGGTTCCTACTGCCCTTTAGGTCTCTGATCTGTTACCAACCCATAAAGTTCGGCAGTATCTAATTCTTTTTTTTTTTTTTTTTTTGGTAATGTTTGTTTATTTTTGAGAGAGAAAGTACAAGCAGGGGAGAGGCAGAGAGAGAGGAGGACAGAGGATCCAGAGCAGGCTCCGCTCTGACAGCAGCAAGCCCGATGTGGGGCTCGAACTCACGAACCATAGGATGGTGACCTGAGCCAAAGTCAGAGGCTCAATGGACTGGTGACAGGCACCCAGCATTATCTAATTCTGACACTGACACCTTCTTTGTCCCACCACCCAGGAAGGGCAGGAGCTGACCCTTGAGAAGCCAGAGCTGAAGGCCCTGGTGTCTGAGAAGCTGGAGGACCTGCACCAGCGCTGGGACAGGCTGGAGAGCACCACCCAGGCCAAGGCCCGTAGCCTCTTCGATGCCAACCGAGCCGAGCTGTTTGCCCAGAGCTGCTCCGCCCTGGAGAGCTGGCTGGAGAGTCTGCAGGCCCAGCTGCACTCTGACGACTACGGCAAGGACCTCACCAGTGTCAACATTCTGCTCAAGAAGCAACAGGTGCTCTGCAGGCCTGTGATGGGGATGGGGAACCGCAGCAGAGAGGAGGAGGGAGTCTGTAGCTCCTGAGATTTGGGAGGTTGTTCTCAGGCCTCACAGACAACATCTGTACCAGTATTTCTCAAAGCAATGTCCATGGGCCACCGTCTCAGAATCTCTGGGAGCATGTCAGACTGAAGTCAGACTGAAGTCAGAAGACAGAAACCATTCTCTAACTTGAACAATGAAATTTTAGTAAAAAAGAAGTATCAATTAGTTAAAGGTGGTTAACTACCAAAAGGTAGAAATCGAAAGCAGGGATGAGAAAACATTTTTCTATAAAGGGTCAGACAGTAACATTTTGGCTGTTGTAGGCCATATGGTCTCTGTCATAAGCATTCAACTCTGTTCTGGTAGGATAAAAGCAGCCACAGGCAATATGTAAAATAATGGGTGTGGCTGTGCGCCAATAAAACTTTATTTACAAAAACAGGCAGGGAGCTGGATTTGCTGATCCCTGCTCTAAATAGCACAGAAATGGCAAATGTAGGGAGCAGCTACTACCTCTAGTGCTGGGGAGGGGTACCCAAGGAGGACTGAGATGCGTCCCCCCTGACCCCACGGCTGTTTCAGACCTCGTTGGAGAGGGCCGAGGCTCAGGGGTAGGTATTGTAGAACTTTGCTGGGGTATCCTGGGACCAGGCCAGTCTAATGCTGGCGGGCCAACACTGGCCAGCAGGAAGTTACCACTGGGATGCCAGCAAAATTTGCTGGAGGGTGGTGAGAGCCACTGGATTTCCTGCACACCATGGGCAGTTTTGCTATAGGAGCAAGAGCAAAAAAACACACAAGAACCATAAATTGCACCTTCCCCTCCTTGCATTGTGCTGTGCCTCTGGCGCCCTCTAATGACAAGACCCAGCATTGCACCAGCTGGCAAAGGAGAAAGGTCGACAGGGTTCAGTCCTAACATCTCAAAACAGGAAAAGATGTACCTGGAGCTGAGGTGATTTTGGGTCTGAGAGGCAGTAAACTGACAACTGGCCCCGTTATCACATCCCCCCCCCCCCCGCAGGCTCTTATGTATATTAGAGTTTGAGGTCCACTGAGCTAGGCCATGAGGAGATGCTCTCCCTGGGATGAACCCCGGGGATAAGAAATCTTGATTGGCCACAGGAAGTGTGGAGTCTCCTCTGAGCTTGAAGGCAGATGTGTGGTGACAACACCTCCTTCCTCCCCGGGCTGCAGATGCTGGAACGGGAGATGGCAGTGCGAGAGAAGGAGGTGGAGGCCATCCAGGCCCAGGCGACAGCGCTGGCCCAGGAGGACCAGGGCGCAGGAGAGGTGGAGAGGACGTCGAGAGCTGTGGAGGAGAAGTTCCGGGCCCTGTGCCAGCCCATGAAGGAGCGCTGCCGGCGCCTGCACGCCTCCCGTGAGCAGCACCAGTTCCACCGGGACGTGGAGGATGAGATTGTGAGTCACTAGAGTCTGGGCTGAGGTAGAGTCGTCATCGTGGCAAATTGCTCCCTGCCATTCGCTTTCTAGTCTCCTTCCTGGATGCTGGGGAGATGCCAGCATCTCTTCCCTTTGGCATGGAAAACGGACTCTCGAGGGACTCTTGGGGATGCCCTCTGGGTCCCTGTGCCCCAGACTCAGAGATGACCATTCCCAGCAGGCACACACCAGGAGCCCTAGCAAACCTCTCCCCAAGTCTCCCCACTGTCCAACCCCAGCTCTCACTTTGCCCTCTGGACCTCCACTGACCCCCTCTTTCTCATCCAGTTGTGGGTGACAGAGCGGCTACCCATGGCTAGCTCCATGGAACATGGCAAGGACCTGCCCAGTGTCCAGCTTCTCATGAAGAAAAACCAGGTGAGGCCAAGGCTAAAAGCAAAAGGAAAGGTCTCAAGGGCCTCCCAGACTTGGAAGTTTGTTTTTTCTTAAAAAAAAAAAAATTGGGGTTTCTCTGGCTCCCCCTCAATCTGTGTGTCATTCTAGACTTCAGTGCTTGGCCTCTCTTCACCAAAGGAGGGTGGGTTCTCTTTGTAGCAGATCAGGTGGACTGAAGGGGTGTTACCATCCCATTCTTAGGTCAGAGGAGGGGGCAAGTGAGGAGGACTCAGGAAGAAAGAAAGCTGAAAGTAGGGGGCTGGCTGTGGAGCAGGCGGAAGGGGGAATGTGGTGAGGGGCCCCCCCTCAGAGTGTCCTCTTCTACTGCTGTGGACAGACCCTGCAGAAGGAGATACAGGGCCACGAGCCGCGGATCGCGGACCTGACGGAGCGGCAGCGTACTCTGGGAGCAGCAGCGGCAGGCCCAGAGCTGGCTGAGCTGCAGGAGATGTGGAAACGCCTGAGCCACGAGCTGGAGCTTCGAGGCAAGCGACTGGAGGAGGCCCTGCGGGCCCAGCAGTTCTACCGCGATGCCGCCGAGGCGGAGGCCTGGATGGGCGAGCAGGAGTTACACATGATGGGCCAGGAGAAAGCCAAGGTGAGAGGCCCAGCAGAGCTCAGGCTGTGTGGCTGCCACTCTCTTCCCCAGCCCCCTACTCCCTGATGCCCACTGTCGTTCCCAGGACGAGCTCAGCGCCCAGGCAGAGGTGAAGAAGCATCAGGTCCTGGAACAAGCCCTGGCTGACTATGCTCAGACCATCCATCAGCTGGCAGCCAGCAGCCAAGACATGATTGACCACAACCACCCAGAGAGGTGAACACAGCGGAGAACAAGGGGGAGCACGGCTCCTGGGGGAGACAAGAACGGGTTCCAGGGTGGTGCCGGGACTGTGGGGTCTTCTGTGCTACATGTGTACAGAACTATTTAGAAAGCTAGACAGGCAGAGACTTGGCAAGTAGTGGGGGGAGGGGGGGCGGGCAGAAGGGACGGGACTGTATAGAATAGGTAGGGTTCAGAGCCATGTGTCTTAAGTCCTGCCACCCCTGCCCCCACAGCACGCGAATATCCATCCGCCAAGCGCAGGTGGACAAGCTGTACGCCAGCCTGAAGGAGCTGGCGGGAGAGCGGCGGGAGCGCCTGCAGGAGCACCTGCGGCTGTGCCAGCTCCGCCGTGAGCTGGACGACCTGGAGCAGTGGATCCAGGAGCGCGAGGTGGTGGCAGCCTCCCACGAGCTGGGCCAGGACTACGAGCACGTGACTGTGAGTGCAGGGCGGCACCAGCCCACCAGCCACAGAGCTGCTCTGGGAGGTGTGGAGGACCCCCCGGGAGGCCAGCGCCTCCTTCTGGCAGAGCATCGAGGGGCAGGGGGTGCAAGAGCAGGCTGAGCAGGCACTGCCCTTGGGTACTCAATTTGAAGAACCGTGCAGAAAAGAGGTCATGGGACTGCACGCAGGTGTGGGCAAAAAGGAAATTTCCAATCGTTTTTTTCCAACAGAACTCAACAGCACAGGTGACTTCCTCTGCACCGTTTGGGAATTTGGGCCCCCGTTAGTGCAGACACATGGACCATAGTTAGGGTATTTTGCCTGACGGCCAAAGGTTCCAAGCACCCCTAATGCTTTTGCTGGAGGCTGAGGGCATCAGTCACATGTGGGGTAAATGGGAACCAGTTGTCCTGCTGAAGAAACCTGTTTTGGCCCTTGTGGCCCATGGAGAGAGTCACTTCTCAGTTTTGGGGCTAGAAGTCTCGCCCACTAGACAGGGACTGCATCTACCCGTGTTAAAGCGCTGTCCGCGTAACTGCTTCCTCCTCCAGATGCTCCGAGACAAATTCCGAGAGTTTTCCCGGGACACGAGTACCATCGGTCAGGAGCGTGTGGACAGCGCCAATGCACTGGCCAACGGGCTCATCGCTGGGGGCCATGCCGCCCGGGCCACTGTGGCCGAGTGGAAGGACAGCCTCAATGAGGCCTGGGCGGACCTGCTCGAGCTGCTGGACACGCGGGGTCAGGTGCTGGCAGCGGCGCACGAGCTGCAGCGCTTCCTGCACGGGGCGCGCCAAGCACTGGCGCGCGTGCAGCACAAGCAGCAGCAGCTTCCCGACGGGACCGGCCGGGACCTCAACGCAGCCGAGGCCCTGCAACGCCGCCACTGCGCCTTTGAACATGACATCCAGGCCCTCAGCGCCCAGGTCTGACCCAAGCATGGTGATTTGGGGGAGCGGGACAGGGGGGAGGCGGTGCTCAGAGGAGACTTCATGGGAAATGGTGGGGGGTTGGCATCCTCTGGAGGGATGCTTAAGGACAAAGTTAGAGTGGTTCCAGGGAAACCTCTCTGGACAGGGTATATCTAGCCACAGCATCCACACCGTTAATGACCAGCCTTCTTGGGGGCCCATGACATTTTCAGATGGTCTCAATGGCTGGATTCTTCATAGCATACTAAAATCTGCCTGTTGGTCCCACCCAGGTCAGAGCTCCAGACCCACACCACAGAAGCATAGATTCTTTCTCCAACCGTTTAAACCCAGTCAACCAATACCCAAGTCCCTTCATGGCTGAAAATCTCATTCTAGCAATCGTTGAGGCCCCTCGTGTCCTGGGCAGGCCTCTGGAAGCTCAATTGGCCAGTGGTCTGTTTAAAAGATTGCCCCCGCCAGACTCCCCAGGCCCCATGTTGAGACCCAGCAGGGCAGGGTATGACAGGGCTTACTCTGGGCACCGGCCTTCATTTTTCCCAGCCGCTACCCTCTGCTCTGCCTCCTGCTTCTCTGGCTGGTAAAATGGATGGGAGATAGAGCACAGAGACCAGGACCGGAGAGACCCCTGCTCGTTGGAGTCCCCCAGCTCTGCCTCACTCTGAGCGGGGGTGCGGGGGGGCCCACAGGTCCAGCAGGTGCAGGATGATGGCCATCGGCTCCAGAAGGCCTATGCTGGAGACAAGGCTGAGGAGATCGGCCGCCACATGCAGGCGGTGGCTGAGGCCTGGACCCAGCTTCAGGGAAGCTCTGCCGCCCGCCGCCAGCTGCTCCTGGACACCACGGACAAGTTCCGCTTCTTCAAGGCCGTCCGGGAGCTGATGCTGTGGATGGATGGGGTGAACCTGCAGATGGATGCCCAGGAGCGGCCCCGGTGAGGGCCACGGTGCCCTGCAGCCTCCGAGGGCTGTGGGCTGGGGGCTGGGACAGGGTTGTGGGCAGCGGTAATGTGGTCTCTGTACCCCCAGGGATGTGTCCTCCGCAGATCTGGTCATCAAGAACCACCAGGGCATCAAGGCAGAGATAGAGGCCAGGGCCGACCGCTTCTCCTCTTGCATCGACATGGGGCAGGGGCTGCTTGCCAGGAGCCACTACGCAGCTGAGGAGGTGGGTGAGGTGTGGGTGCAGCCAGGTCATCCTCACAGGGGGAGGCCTCGGTGCTGATCTCTCCTCTGAGTCTTCCTCCTCCCTCTCGTTCTTCCTTCGCAGAACCACCCCCTTCCCTTTGGTGCTGTTCACGATTTCCCCATTCCAACTTGCCCCCAGAACCGTCTGCCTCCTGAAATCAGAAATCTCTAGTTCCCTGTGTGAGTCCTCCAGAGAACCCAGAAAGGTCCTACTGGGTGCTAACTCACATCTCTGCCCCCTAGATCTCGGAGAAGCTGTCTCAGCTGCAGGCACGGCGCCAGGAGACAGCAGACAAGTGGCAGGAGAAAATGGACTGGCTCCAGCTTGGTGAGCTGCCGTGGGCGCCAGGGAACTGGCTGAGGGCACCAGGCCCTGGGAGAAGGGGCTGGGGATCTTGCACCCTGTAGTTTCCAGAGTATGTAAGACCAAGGGGCCTGGGCATGGAATTCAAGGTGCCTGCCCTTGGCACTGCCTGGCTCTGCCCTGCGCTCCTGCCCTGGGGCAGTAGCTCCCTCTGTGTCCCTGTTCTTGAAGCGCTGTGGCAACAGTGCCCTGCTGGTGCTCTGACCTGCTATCTCCTCCTGACCCCCCAACCCCCCAGTTTTGGAGGTGCTCGTATTTGGGAGAGATGCGGGTATGGCGGAGGCCTGGCTGTGCAGCCAAGAGCCGTTGGTGAGAAGCGCTGAGCTGGGCTGCACAGTCGATGAAGTCGAGAGCCTCATCAAGCGTCATGAGGCCTTCCAGAAGTCCGCAGTGGCCTGGGAGGAACGTTTCAGTGCACTGGAGAAACTCACCGCGGTGAGGATTGCCCTCCCCTCCCACTGCCCCAGACCTGCGCTCTGTCCTGCTTGATGAAGACGTGTCTTCCCTTCCCACTGTACCAGCGTGTCCTGGATGTGAGCCGTGGGTGCCTGTTGTACCGTGGCTCCAGGAGCCCTCAGCTCCCCCGTTGCTTCTAATCCCCACCTTCTTTTGAAATTCTACTTTCTATCCTTTCTGTTCCATCAGGCGAGCTGAGGCATCTCAGCTTTCCCCAGTGCCCTCCCTGGTCCTTTTGAGTGCGACCTTCTATGCTCTGACCCCAGAATGTTTTGACAGCTGGAGGAGCAGGAGAAGGAACGGAAAAGAAAGAGGGAGGAGGAGGAACGGAGGAAACAGCCCCCTGCCCCAGAGCCCATAGCCGGTCTGTCTGAAGGGGACCTGGTGGACAGCCAAACAGCTCCCGATGCCACCCGGGATGGGTGAGAGCTGGGACCCTTGGGGACAGAGAACGTGGCTGAGTCTGAGCAACCCAAGGACTTAACACTCTGTCTCACCTTCTGCTGTTCCAGAACCCGCCCCCGGCCGCCAGCATCTGCACAGCAGGCCAGCGTCAACGGAGTCTGCACAGATACAGAGTCCCCTCAGGTGACCCCCACTGCCCTGTGCCCCCCCATCAGGATCTTAGCTCCCCATCTTGCATGTCCTCTTACAGCTTTTTGTCCTCATAGCCCCTGTTGGAACAACAGAGACTGGAGCAAGGCAGCTTCCCAGAAGGACCTGTGAGTTTCACCCAGAGGTGTGGGTGTTAATAAGAGGAGATGAAGGGAAGAAGAGGGGTGTGAGCCAGGCGGTGGGGATCCTGGGGATAGGATAAGACAGGAGCCCAGAGGAAACAGGCGGCGGGAAGACCAGCTCTTGGACTTCAAGCTTCATGACATTTGGGCTAGATATTTCCCATCTGGTCCTTTGACACTGACACTGTTGTCCATTTTGCCCACAGGGGTCTGGCACAGGGGACGAGGCCAACGGGCCACGGGGGGAGAAGCAGACCCGGACGCGAGGCCCAGCCCCTCCCGTAATGCCCCAGAGCAGGTCATCGGAGCCAGCCCGGGTTGCCACCTTGCCCCCTCGAGGCCCAGAGCTCTCTGCCCAGGAGCAGATGGAAGGGATGCTATGCCGCAAACAGGAGATGGAGGCCTTTGGCAAGAAGGCTGCCAACAGGTACTGGCCCTGGCCGCACAGCATCGGTGGCCTCTCGGCTCCTGCCTTATAAAGAGGCTTCCCTGGGCTCAGTCGGTTGAGCGTCCGACTTTGGCCTAGGTCGTGATCTCGTGGTTTGTGGGTTCGAGCCCCACGTCGGGCTCTGTGCCGACAGCTCAGAGGCTGGAGCCTGATTCAGATTCTGTGTCTCCCTCTCTCTCTGCCCCTGCCCCACTCACGCTCTGTCTCTCTCTCAAAAATAAACATGAAAAATAAAATAAAATAAATAAAAAGAGGCTTTCCTGGAACCTCTTCCAAATAGACAGGGAAGAGGTATGGTATAGGAGGAGGGTCCTCTGGGAGAGGAAGAGGACCCAAGAGAAGAGCAGGGGCCTCAGGTAATGGTCAGGAGTGTGTAAAGATAAGGGGCCCAAAGACAGGAGTGGCACTGGAAGCCCTCGGACACCCAAGCTAGGGTTCTAGGCCCCATAGAGACCAGTCACCTGTCTCACCTCATCACCTACACCACATCCCTCCCAGGTCATGGCAAAACGTGTACTGCGTCCTGCGGCGTGGGAGCCTTGGCTTTTATAAGGACGCAAAGGCAGCCAGCACAGGAGTGCCATACCACGGAGAAGTGCCTGTCAGCCTGGCCAGGGCCCAGGGCAGCGTCGCCTTTGATTATCGAAAGCGCAAACACGTCTTCAAGTTGGGGTAGGAATGCAAAGTGCCCTCAGGATGGGAGGGGAGTTGGGGGCGATACGAAGTATAGGGGAGCCACAAGCTAGTAGAGGGAATCGAGTCACAGGGCTGGGTGTTTGGAGACAGAGATGTAGGTGAGGGAACGGGAGGGGGTCTGGTTGCACTCAGGGCGCAGGAGCACCAAGATGCGGGCTTGCCTGCTGATGTCAAGCAAAAAATTATTGTGCATGGGAAATCGAAGGCGGCCTGCCTCCGGGGACCTCCAGGGGCCTGCCTCTGCCTGCCAGCAAGCAGCCAATGCAGGAGGCACAGCCTGGGATGCAGGTGAGCTCACCGTGGTCCTCAGCAGCCAAGCAGGAAGGGCCTGCTTTTGCACAGCCCTGGGAAAGTGCAGGATGTGCAGAACGTGCCCTCCAGCCTGCTCTCAGGGTGATCACTGGGACTCCACGAGCGCTGGTGTAGCCGGTCCAGATTCTCAGCTCTGCTCTGAGGCCTCTCTTTCTCCCAACAGCTTGCAGGATGGAAAAGAATATTTATTCCAGGCCAAGGATGAGGTGAGCTTGCCCCTTCTCCCCCCGCGTCTCTATCTCTGGGCCATTCTCAGAACCTTCCAGTTGTAGATTCCCCTTTCTTCCCTCTCCTCTCTTTTTCCTTAAGTGTCTCCCTCTTCGTGAGCAGATAGCTCACAGTGTGCCACCTGGATGTTTGTGAAGGCCACCCAAAAACCTGTTCCCCGTCTTAAAGGGGTCATTTTCTCCAGTGAGACAAAATAGTCCAAACACTTTCCTGCCTGCTCCTCCTCGGCTTCCCAGCGTCTGCAGGCCACAGCTTCAGCCCGGCTGCCTTGACGCTGACCACCTGTCTTCCCATGCCCTCCGCAGGCAGAGATGAGCTCATGGCTGCGGGTGGTAAATGCAGCCATTGCGACTGCGTCCTCTGCCTCTGGAGAGCCTGAAGAGCCAGCGGTGCCCAGTGCCGCCCGGGGCATGACTCGGGCCATGACCATGCCCCCGGTATCACCGGTCGGGGCTGAGGGGCCTGTCGTGCTTCGAAGCAAGGACGGCCGAGAACGAGAGAGAGAAAAACGCTTCAGCTTCTTCAAGAAGAGCAAGTAGTTGGGGGCGAGACTCCCAGGCCAGCTTCTTCCCTGTATTCAGGAAACTGCCAAGGACTGTCAACAGGGACCACCCTCTTGTCAGGACAACTGCCTGCTGCTAGGGTCTGTTGCCAAGGTCAACCCATCACCAGGAACTGTTGGGGGGTGGGGGGGACAAGTCAGTGTTCCCAAGGGCGATGCTCCTCTTCTGCTATTTAATTCCAGACTGGTGGTGGGACCCAGGCAACCCCCAATTCCACTCCCGCCTCCTGACTTCTTCCCTCTCCCCCAGCCCTATGCCTCTACCCTGACTCCGGTGCGGACAGCCCTGCACCCTCAACATAGGCCACGTGGGGAATGGCTGCCCCTGCCTCAGGTCATTCTCCCACCACGGCTAGGGCATGCCCCTCGGTTCCTTGCCCCTGGGGACCAGCCAGGAACCTCTCAGAGCTGAAGCAGGACCTGGGGGCAAGATTGCCAGATGGCCGAGTCAGAGGTGCCGAAACTCCCCCTTCCCATCCTAATTCGTCCTCTGACTCGAGTGGCTGCCCATCTGCAGCGACGCTCAATGGCTTCCAGGTGTGAGTTGTTCAAGGGCAACCACAGCCTTGAGTCTGGCCAAGGAGGTGATTAAACAGCTCAGCTTGTCTTACTGCTTCTGGGTGTCTTTGCTTTCCCGACCACAAGCCCCCCTGCCTATGCCCACGTTCTTGCCTTTGCCTCTGGTCTCCCGTATGTCAGGTTTCCGCAATGCCCCCAGCCTCCAAACCATCAAAGAACCACATGATCTTGAGAGCTTCCCTACCTTGGTCTCATTTCCCCGTGATAATGACCTCCAGTTTGCTGGGTTGATTAATGGCAAGCCTCAGTTTTAGACCAAAGAAGTTCACCATGGGTCAGGATGTTAACAAGCACTGTTAATGTTAAAGGCAGTGAAAAACTAATTCCCCGGTGCACAACTTTCTTTACTCATGACTCTCTCAACTATTTTCAAAAATGAAAGACTGAATTGCCACAAGCAAGTCTCAGCCACTGCTCAGCCCAGCAGTGGAGAGTGGAGCACAGAGGGGGTGGTTATGGACCCCGTCTTCCCTCCCGAATGGAGAGGATCAAGGGAGTTCAGACAGGGGTCATATAAGTGGCAAATTCCACTGACGGATAGGATGACATCACCCTGGGAAGCCACGAGGTACATGCAAAGTGTGTAAATACACACACATACAACAGAATATATCCTAGATCTGGTTGAAGTATTAAAAAAAAAAAAAAAAACCCACCAGGTAGCTTTCTCCTTTGTCTTTGGCTTGGCAATTGGAAGTTTCAGGCAATAGTATTGCCTTGGTGACCTCCTACAGGAAAAGCTTTGTTCTTTCATTTTTTCCCCATAAATACACAACCATTTCTTTTGGGGGCTCAGAGAAGATCTTTCCAGAGAAGCAGCCCTATCTTTAATTTTTAAAAATTTTAACTTCCAGTATAGTCAACATACAGTGTTATGTTAGTTTCAGGTATACACTCTAGTGATTCAACAATTCCCTACATCACCCAGTGCTCATCACGACAAATGCATTCCTTAATCCTCATCACCTGTTTCACCCATTCCCCTCCCCCGCCCCCTCCTGTAAGCAGCTCTATATTTAGCATAATTGGCCAAGGGCCCTGGCTCAGTAGACCCCTGACCATCATCAGCCACGACAGAGAGTCAGGTGTGTGCAGGCCCAGGACTAGCACAACACAGCCCAGAATGGTATCCAGACATGAGATCTGGTAGACCAGATAGCTCACAGAATAATTCTCCCTTTCTTGTAAGAAAAGCAGATTCAGAACTATCCTACAGTAAACATGTTGGATAAATGTAACTGAACAATCTGTCGTGGGACTATACATCAGTACAACCTTCTCTTGTTCTTCGGGTACAACTGTAAAATCTCCACTGTATGAAGGAAGGAAAAGTCATACACTGTCGAGCCCTCAGGGAATCAGGGTATTTACACTCCAACATGGCAAGCCTGGGAGTTAAAAGGGAGAGCAATAATGGGAAATTTTAGAAGGAAATGTATATAGGAGTGAGAAATTAATGAAGAAATGATCGTTTTAACATGTGAAATGTGAATGTCAGTAGGGCAGCTAAGGACAGCAGTCTTGCAGGATGCAGTCAGTCACTGTGAAAGGAGAAGTAATGGAGATGTGGTTTGAGCATCATCTAGGGGGCAGCTGAAGCTGCCTGAGGACATGAATCCTTAAGAACAGGACATAGTGGGGCGCCTGGGTGGCGCAGTCGGTTAAGCGTCCGACTTCAGCCGGGTCACAATCTCGCGGTCCGTGAGTTCGAGCCCCGCGTCAGGCTCTGGGCTGATGGCTCGGAGCCTGGAGCCTGTTTCCGATTCTGTGTCTCCCTCTCTCTCTGCCCCTCCCCCGTTCATGCTCTGTCTCTCTCTGTCTCAAAAATAAATAAAAAACGTTGAAAAAAAAAATTAAAAAAAAAAAAGAACAGGACATAGAAGAGGATTAGCATAAGGTCAGGGAGTAAGTCTTAAGAGATCCCTTTGGATATGAGTGCAAGAAAAGAAAAGCTCCAGAAAGAGAATGAAATGGAGAGTGGGGGATACAAGACAGGTTAAAGCACAAAAATGCAGTAAGTGCAGGCACCACAAGTCATGGGGAAATATGGGCAGATAAAAATGGGTTGAGAAAAATGTATTTGTCATCTTACTGAACATCACCTCTAAGGATGAACTCTAGATCTGGGCTGTCCAAGACAGTAGCCACGAGCCACATGTAGCTACCCAGCACTTGAAATGTGGCTAGTCCAAATTGAGATGTGCTGTAAGTACAATGCTCACCAGTTTCAAAAACGGAAGAGGAAAAAAAATATTTCATTAATACTTTTTATATTGATTATATGTTGAAATATTTTAGCTTTATTGGGTTTCAAAAGTATTAAACTGAACTTCAACGGTTTCATTTTACTTTTTAAATGTCTTTACTAGAAAATAACATGTTTTTAAGTTTTTGTTTTTAAGTAATCTCTCCACCCAACGTGGGGCTTACACAACCCTGAGATCAAGGGCCTCATGCTGCACTGACTGGCCAGCCAGGCACCCCTGGATAGCACTGTTTTAAATTGACTACAGACCTAATGTAAAAAGGACAAACATTACTGTTAATAGAGAAAAATGTAGGGGAATATATTTGTGACTCCAGGGGGAAGAAAAGGACATCTTATACAAAAGTTCAAATGCTTTTGAACACACTTTAAGACAAAAATTAGATTCCATAAAAAATTAAGAATTTCTGTTCAATGAAGGACATCATGGACAACGTTGATAATTTAGTGGAACGACAGAAAATATTTGAAACCAATAAGAGATTTATATCTAGAATACACAAGAAAATCCTGCAAATCAACAACAAAGAGGAGATTACTACCACTAAGAAAGATGAGCAAAAGATATGAACAGGAAATTTACAGAAGAACAAACCCCAAAAAACTTTACACCTATTATACTGGTAAAAAATTGAAAACTGGATAATGTCCAACATTGGCAGAGTTGTTGATATACAGGGCCCCTCACGTGCTGCAGGTGGGAGGTTAGACTGGTATAATTTTTCCGGAGAACAACTTGGTACTACTTAGATAAGTTAGTTCCAAGAATACCCTATGACCCAGCAAACTAGCAATTCCACTCCGGGTTTATATCCCTCCAAATTCTCACAGGGATCCATTAGGGCACACATAATTAACATAATGGTGTTAACTGTAACCTTGTTTATAATGGTGTGGGGTTGGAGGCAACCTAAATGTCCTACATGTAGAGATGGATAGGTAAAATATGATTGCACACTAGGGAATATTACACAGTGGTTAGATATCACACAGCAACACCCGGGGGGTGGGGGGAGGAGCGGTTAGCGGAAAAATTAAAACAGTGAGCCATGCAACACAAGTTGCATAAAACATTTACACAATTTACCCAAATGCGCAATGGGTGGACCTTGTTTATATCCACATTAGAAGAAACCAACTGCAAAAAGACGTATTTGCAACAATCTAGAAGAAATTTTAATATAAAGATGAGATAATATTAGCATAGTGCTGATGTTTTAATTAGAGGTAGATAGTGAAGGCCTTATAGGTGAAATGACATTACATCTCAGGTTGCTTTTTAAACACTCCAGCTCCCCCCCCCACACACACACATGCACACACAAGTATAGAGGATAGATAAAATAAGATAAGCAGAATGTTGGTAATTGTCAAAGCTGGGTAAAGGGTCCATAGGAGTTTGTCATAATATCCTGTCTCTATGTTTTTGAAAATTTCCACAACAAAACATCTCTTAACATGGAAAAAGCATATGCGCACTAAAAAGACATGTCTCGCAAAAACACAAAATAATACACATTAAACTCATTAGAATCGTTGCCTGTGAGGGAAGGGGAACTGAGATAAAACAGAATAAGAGTAGGGAAATAGATGGGGGGGGGGGAGGGAGATGGAACAATATAAAAACGCAGGGAAGAAAAGGATGGTGAATGAAATGAAATCTTTAGAAGGGTGAAACGTGTTAAAAAGACATTAGTTTTGGTGACCTCAGAAAATTTGGGGAAATTGGAAAGGTGGACAGAACCCAAAACACAGCACTCAAAGGTGGGCAATAGCAGGTTCAGACTCTATATTTGAAAATAAATCTGGCCTGGAACACAGAGAAAGAAGCCAAGATAGAAAACATTAATAGTGAAGATGAGTGAAAGCGATTTCACAAATGGATGAGGAGGTCCCTATACACGTTTTAAAAGTCTGAGTGTTGGGGCACCTAGGGGGCTCAGTTGTTTGAATTTCTGATTCTTGGTTTTGTCTCAGGTCATGATCTCACGTTTGTGGGTTCAGGCTCTGCACGGACAGTGTGGAGTCTGCTTGGGATTCTCTCCCCCCTCTGCCCCTCCCTCGAGCATGTGCTTTCTCTCTAAATAAACAAGCATTAAAAAAAAAAAAAAAAAAGAGTGTAGAGAGAAACTGGAAATTACCAAGAGGAGGAGGGAAGGAGAGAAGTAGATAGCAGTAGGAGAAATCATGAGTTGCATTAAATTTGTAAGGACAGTGCCTCTTCTGAAATGGTGTGGGAAACAAAAAAAGAATTCCGTGAAAGAAACTTCTCAAAGTAGCTGGGGAGGAGGAGAGCACCCTGGGGAATTTGTGCCTGATGGTATCAGAGAAGCTTCTTTGGAGCCACCACAATGAACAATGGTGATTGACAACCTCACTGGCATGCTCCACTCAGAGATAAACTGGGTCCATCGATCTCTATAAACGTCTATTCTTTGTTCAAGGATGACAGTGAGTAATCCACTTAAATAGCTTCTCTTTTGCCACCAGGAGGTGCCCTTGGACTACAGCTGAATTTTGAATGCTAGAAAGTGCTGAGGAGTCACAGTTGCCTAGACCTCCAGCAGCTTGGTGTGGACTTGGAGACCCTTTCTCACCCCTTCCCTCAGTCCAAACAAGGAATTTCTCTGGGCCTCTGCACCAAGTATTCTTTTGGTGTGTTCACCACGGACGAGGGACCGTGAAGGACACACATCAGAGTTAATACCCTACCTAAAGAAAACCAGCCGACATATGTATATGAGCAAACAAAACGTTACTGATAAACGTAGCCTGGGTAACAATGCCTCATAGAGCTATCCTAGCTCTGCCATCTTTCGTTCTCTTTCCTCACCAGTGGATAACATGTTTGCAGTGAAAAAAACTAAGTTATATTGTTATATTTAAAGCTCTACAAAAATTGACTACGTTTGCTTAAAACGCTTAAAATGCTTCCTTGTTTCTAAAATGTTATCCCAAGCTACCAAAGAGGTTGGCCAGCCCGGTAAGAAACCCCTGTTTAGAGGACCCAGTGAGATAACCCTTTGTCATCAGCTACCCGCCCCCACCCCCCAATAGCACGACCCATTGTGATGATTAGCGACATCCGAGGCTTCCGATTACACCAAGGCAATGGTTGCGTCCGGAGCCCTTCTGACGCTTGAGCTCCGACCCTCCCCTCAACCCCGCTTCCAAGGTACTGATTGGCTAGCCGGGGCTGGGGGCGGACTGACTTCCGCTCCGCAGCGACGTCACCAGTTGGCCCCGCCCTCGTGTCAGGGCGGCTGGGAGCCTAGCCTGAGGCAGCCATTTGTATGCGGCTGCGGGATTGGCCGCCCGGCTCCCGCGAGGGGGAGGGGAAGGAGGCAGAGCGCACTCGCGCGTGCGTGAGCTGGCGCGCGAGAAAGGGCCCGGTCGCGCCGAGGCTCGAGCGGCCGTCGCCATTTTGTAGGGTTCTCTCTGACGCTGGAGCCGCCGCCACCGCCGCCGTCACCCGGAGGTGCGAGTGGGTCTTGTGGGTTTGTGGGGAGCCCGGGGGTGGGCCGGGCTGGGCCTCTGGCGAACGGGGCTTGAACAAGGTTTGGGTTTCTCTGGCTGCGGGAGGTCCGGGGAAGACAACGGGAGGAGGCGGGGCCGGGTCTCCGGAGGGGGCGGGGCAGGGGTCGGGTTGAGTCTAGTCTTTGTTGGGGCGAAAGAACTGGAGGTTGGGTCGCTGGGGGAGTACGAGATTGGGGCCAAGGAAGCCTCTTTATTCTTAGAGTGTCTTTGAAGGTATTACCGCCCGGAGGAGACGTGCACAGATTTCCCTCCAAAACCTCGCTACCGGGGTCACTCAAGATAACATGCCTCTTGTCCCTTTCTTGAGCTCTTTCCTGCCCTCCCCAAACAGTATTTTAAGACATAAAACAGCCAACCCTGTTATTTAAATGCTCCTCGTTTCACGGAGATGATAGACTATGCCATGCATGCTGACCCCCGGCCTCCTGTTTGTGTGTCACATCTCATACTACCCCTAAGTATAAACCTTTCCCCTCTACTGAAAAAATAGTGAACCTTTATATGAATCTTGAAGGTGCCAAGAACTTCTTTGGAGGGCTAAATCAAATGCAATGCACTGGAATTCCCCGCTCCACCCCTAACTTTTGGCAATCTTGTTTCTTCCCTCCCAGGCTCTTGTCAGGATGGTGAAGCTGTTCATCGGAAATCTGCCCCGGGAGGCCACAGAGCAGGAGATCCGCTCACTCTTCGAGCAGTATGGGAAGGTGCTGGAATGTGACATCATTAAGAACTACGGCTTTGTGCACATAGAGGACAAGACGGCGGCCGAGGATGCCATACGCAACCTGCACCACTACAAGCTGCATGGGGTGAACATCAATGTGGAAGCCAGCAAGAATAAGAGCAAAGCCTCCACCAAGTTGCATGTGGGCAACATCAGTCCTACTTGTACCAACCAAGAGCTTCGCGCCAAGTTTGAGGAGTATGGTCCAGTCATCGAATGTGACATCGTGAAAGATTATGCCTTCGTGCACATGGAGCGGGCAGAGGATGCAGTGGAGGCCATCAGGGGCCTTGACAACACAGAGTTTCAAGGTGAACTGCTCTGGGATCTGGGTGGCAGAACTGAGCAGTGGGGTCTAGGTCAAGACAGAGATAAGAATGCAGGACCACGTGGCTGGCAGGGTGGTGTCTTTAATTCTGTTTTGGCGGATATAATAGATTGCATGTTTACCACTCTTAAGTACGGTTTACTCTTGGGAGAAGCAAACACTTCCCCTTTTCAGATGTATTTGCCAAGATGTTCCTCCGCAGCTGTATAGAATCACAGACTGTGGGTTACTTTATCCCACAGTCTTCATTTATCTGAGTTCTGCTGGAAGTTTACTCTGCCTGGGCAAATGAGCACCTCATGTGAGAAGGGAGGATAAAAGTCTGTGGATTACCTGCTGCTTTTGTTATATTCAGGAAGCCTTATCTTTGAGAATTTAAATGCCTAGGATTTTGTACTCTTTACTGCCTTGGGTGATAGGTTGTTGTAGGAAAGAGGAACAGAGACATCTAGAGAGATCCCTATGTTAAAAATCTAGATGGTAAACCTAGATTTGGGGGAGTATCTTTTGAGTGCTCAAATATATTCGGTCTGTGAACTATACAAGCAGGGTCAAAAACCATGCCATTGGACTATTCTCTTCGGCCTACTATTATTTAATGGAAAAATAGGAAATTTTTAAAAATACTAGGTTGAATGAGGTGATGGTCTTGCTTCTGAGAGGTTCCAGTAAGGGTGTTGTAGAGTGTATTGTGTAATTTTTTTTTTTTTCAACGTTTATTTATTTTTGGGACAGAGAGAGACAGAGCATGAACGGGGGAGGGGCAGAGAGAGAGGGAGACAGAATCGGAAGCAGGCTCCAGGCTCTGAGCCATCAGCCCAGAGCCTGACGCGGGGCTCGAACTCACGGACTGCGAGATCGTGACCTGGCTGAAGTCGGACGCTTAACCGACTGCGCCACCCAGGCGCCCCTGTAATAATTTTTTTTAAGTCTATTTATTTATTTTGAGAGAGAGAGTGAGCAAGTGTGGGTGGGGGAGGGGCAGAGAGAGGATCCCAAGCCGGCTCTGCAGGGTCAGCCAGATGTGGGGCTTGAACCCCCGAACCATGAGATCATGACCTGAACCGAAATCAAGAGTTGGGCACTTAACCAACTGAGCCACTCAGGCGCCCCTAATTTTACCAGTTGTAAAGGTACCTCTGTTCTTACTAATACCTTGAGGTTGTCTGAAGACTCTGCAGCTGTGCTAATGTAGCCACTAGGCACATGTGGCTATTAAATTTAAAAATTCATTTTCTCAGTTGTACTGCACACATTTGAAGCACTCAGAAGTCACATGAGGCTGGCTAGTGGTGACTGAATTAGTGTAAATACAGAACATTTCTGTCATCATCGAAAGTTTTGTTGGAGAGTGCTGTTCCACAAGAAGTTTTCTGTTGACAGTATCATCTTGGGCCACACGTTTACAGCCACTTTCCAGGTTCATAAATTAACACCATTTTTTCTGAGTGCCGCTAAAAGATTTGTTGAGAAGTATTTAAGTGTCCTCTGCTAAACCTAGAAAACAGTGAGAAAAGAAATGGGAGAAAAGGAAAAGTTGACCAGAAAAGGGTAAGAAAGTTTGCAGATAGTGTAGATTGCAAATAGTGTGCATCACATCGCTCTGGCCTCAGCCAGTGGTGCCCTGGCCTTTAGGTCATCTCTGTGGTGTAGGGTGAAAGTCACAGATAACTTGCTACCGTTAACTAGTTGTGTGACTTTGGCCAAGTGTTTTAACCTCTCTGTGCTTCGTTTTCCCCACTTAACAAAATAGAATTAATGATCCCTGCAGTACCTCCCTCACAGGATGGTAGTGAGGCTAGGATGAGGTAATAGATGTGAAAATGTTTTCACAGTAAAGCACTATAGGATGAAAGGTGAGTGTTGTCTGCTACAATGAGTGTGTTTCCATTATGGTTAGAAACTGATTTATAATTTGATAGTTATGCTTTACTCATTTACCTATTTTATTTGTTTTTCTTTTATTATTTTGGAAAGCTGTTGCCCTTTAGACAGCTTTAAAAATATTCTTAATTATTTTCACTTGAGACAAGAACATGACTGGACAGTGTTTGGAAAGAATGGGGGGGGGGGTTCTCTCTTGACAGGTAGCAACATGTAAAGAATGCAGTTAAAGCCGGGTACAAATTCTGTAAAGATATCCTAGTAGTGTAATACTCCATGTCCTTACCTTTTTAATATATGATTGAGTAAAAAGATAAGGGCAAAATATGCGTACAGAAGTCAGTTAATTGGGGGGCGCTGGCTTGGGAAGAGCGTGTGTTTTAATAAACCAGGTTTAATTACTCTAGGAAGTGGGTGTTTGAGTAATGGTGATTCATGAATTGTTTAAAACGTCATTATTGGAAAAGAAAAATCCTTTATTTGGTTTTCATGTTCTTAGCCTGGCTTCTCTGGAGAAAGGACTCCACTCCGAGTTACATATATAGACATTTTTATAACCAGCTCTTTTTTTTTTTTTCCAGATGACAAGAGAAAGTTTAGCATTGGATAATATGTTAAGGGTTTTAAAGAAAATATAATCTACATACCAATTTGTCACATTTTTTGATGAAGCCTTTTTTTAGTCAACTGCTAATGAAGGTGGCCTCTTAAAAGAGGGCCATTTTGAACATCTTTTGAACCTTTATATGTTAATAGATGCCATTTAGGCTTCTGCGTTCGGGACTTAAGAAAGGAAACAGCGGAACCTCAGTTACCTGGGTCTTTCAGGACCTGTTTCCTCTCCACGTGTAGCAGTGAACGGGAATTGGGAATGATGAAGCAGCTGAATTGGGAATGATGCATGAGTTCAGGTGTCTTGTTCCCCTCCTCCCCCAACATGTAAATAAGCACTAAGCTGGAGTACCGTTGTGGGTCAGCTACACACCCAGCCTTCTCTGGGTCCAGGCACGGGATAGGAGCTCAGTGTTTAGGACCCCAAGTGGCCCATCTCTCAGGATTTTAATAATCTTTTCTGTTCCAGTTTTCAGAAGAAAACACCTCTATTAGGTTGGTTTTCTGGGAAACGTTGGCAGCATATTTCAGTGACTTTTGGAGGTCTCAGAAAATCTTTTAAGTTTTTGGCTTCTCCAAGTGTAGTAGTGGTAGAATTTAATCTTTCGACATTCTTTGCCTTGGTTCCTTAAAGTAATAGAGAAGCACAGTATTTTTCAACTATAAGAACTTTAGGGGACTTAAAACCCTAGTTTTACAACCTTTGGAACATTGTAGAAAAAAAACCTATCACTTCTATTCAGATCTTTCAATGCTGGTTAGAAAAATATTTTACCTGAATCCTTTTCACAGCTACTACAGAGGTAGATTTTGCCATAGATGTTTATAAATTGATGAGTTCTACTCAATAAAACGGGAATGAAGACTGGGTGTAGTAATAGAAACATCAAGCAAAAATTACTGAGTTTTGTTTCTCAAGAAAAAAATTCTTTTAATGTGCTTTTCGGTCTCTCAATTGGCTACTTTTTAGATTGGCATGGTTACTCCAACTTCAGAATTGGAGCAGTTTGTGTCTGTCACACAGGTTCATGTCACCATGCATGTTTGAAAACCAAGTACCTTGTGTCTTCCAGTCTAAGTCATAGGGAACTACGTTTGGGATATAAATTGGAGCAAAAAAGAATCCATATTTCTGTTCTAAACATAGTTAGCCCAGGGTCCTTAATAACGTCTCAGAATTAGAAGGGAGTATTTAAATCTCTGAAAGCAATGGGTGGCTAAATGCTGCTTTCGGAGAATGACTGCCATTTGGCATCTGTTGACTCTCAGTGGTGATGGTGGATGCTGCGTCTCTGCCGGCAGCTAGAAGAAAAACCTGAGCACTTTTGTTTCTGCTAAAGAAAAGGTTTTAGGGGCGCCTGGGTGGCGCAGTCGGTTAAGCGTCCGACTTCAGCCAGGTCACGATCTCACGGTCCGGGAGTTCGAGCCCCGCGTCGGGCTCTGGGCTGATGGCTCAGAGCCTGGAGCCTGTTTCCGATTCTGTGTCTCCCTCTCTCTGCCCCTCCCCCGTTCATGCTCTGTCTCTCTCTGTCCCAAAAATAAATTAAAACGTTGAAAAAAAAAAAAAAAGAAAAGAAAAAAGGTTTTAACTTGGAGGCGGCAAGTACTAGAAACTGGGGTGGTGTGAATCTTAGACACTGGGCGGAACTGAGTTTGACTAAAGTGATGTTACTGCACTAACCCGCTCCCCTCTCAGGGTCAGTGCATGGCGCTGTTCTGGCTGCCGTCCTGAATCGGGCTGTTTCCAACAGGATGGTGGAGCACGAGGCCTCCTATCCACATAGCTGCATCCAGAACAAGGTCTGTTAAAGAGAGAGCAACTTGCTGATCGTGGAGGGGGGATTTGTTCCGAGCAGCCTTTAAGAGTGACGCGAAGCCCCTGTTCTCTGCCTCCAGTGGCTGCCTTTTGGCCACGATTTGAGAAGTAACTGACTTTATCTCCAAAGTCTTAGGCAGTTTGGCACTAAATACTGCCAAAAATAATCCTTTCCTCAAACTGCTTTTAAAGACCTTGGATGCTTTCATCAGTAAGGGTCCCTGGGCATGGTGGTACATAGCCCTGGGCAAAGATTGTTTCTTCTCTTAGCTGTTCCTGGTGCTGGTCATTTCCTGGAGGAATGGATGTTGCTTGTTTGTATGGGTGTCCAGAGAGACCTGTAGGTAAATGCTGCATTTTCCTAAGAAGTAGATAATCCCCTGTGAAGATTGTAAGCTACACTGCAGGATGAAATGCTGGTCATTCCATTACATGGGAACACATTGTCCTGAAGAAACCAGAACTGTTTCAGTATCTTTCTAATTTTTGCTGTTGAGAGACCTTGGTCAAGTTTTCTTTTTCACGGTAGGCATGGATTCACCCTTGCTGAAAAATGTGGGGTGGGGTTGAAATATGGAGGGTCTTATAACTCCTAGAGGTGAAGCAGATGATGAGCCAGGTATGATTTGTGTACCCAACATAGCCTTCTGGTGACATCTGCAAAAATGGCTGGACGAAACAAGATGGACAGAAGATCGCTGTGGTTTTTAAGCTGCAGTTAAATGCTCAGGCCTTGTATTGCCCTGAGTAAATCAGTGAGAGGTTGGTAAGATGCTTTTCAAATCTGGCATAACTGAGGTGGTGTTGGCTATCTGATTTGGAAGAAATGGCAGGTCTTGAATCGTTACAGTTATAATCAATCTTAGCAGTGAAAAGTGCTGAACTGAAAAGTTTCTCAGTTTCTGTGTTGGGGGGAGAGGGGGAAGGAAGGGAAGGTTGTGGACACAGAAGTAGGAGGGAATCTGGTCAACCTGGTGTAAGTAGAAAGTATTGACTGATCTCAGAGAACTCAAAGGTCCTAGCTGTCATCTATATTGAAAAGTAACTTCATCTTTTGGAGGGAATTGCTGAAGTAGGGTTGCAGGAGTGTGTGTATGTATGTGTGTCTTAGACCAACTAGTTTACTTTCGTTTTGGGGAGGATTAAAGAATGTCATTGAGTTATAATAAGTCTTCTTACATCTATTTTCTCAAGGCAAAAGAATGCACGTGCAGTTGTCCACCAGCCGGCTTCGGACTGCCCCTGGGATGGGAGACCAGAGTGGCTGCTATCGGTGTGGGAAAGAGGGGCACTGGTCCAAAGAGTGTCCAGTAGATCGTACAGGCCGTGTGGCGGACTTTACCGAGCAGTATAATGAACAGTATGGAGCAGTGCGCACGCCTTACACCATGGGCTACGGGGAATCCATGTATTACAACGATGCATATGGAGCACTCGACTACTATAAGCGTTATCGGGTCCGCTCTTACGAGGCAGTGGCAGCGGCGGCAGCAGCTTCTGCGTACAACTACGCGGAGCAGACCATGTCCCATCTGCCTCAAGTCCAGAGCACAGCTGTGACCAGTCACCTCAACTCCACTTCTGTTGATCCCTACGACAGACACCTGTTGCCGAACTCAGGTGCTGCTGCCACTTCGGCTGCTATGGCTGCTGCTGCTGCCAACAGTTCCTCCTATTATGGAAGGGACCGGAGCCCCCTGCGTCGTGCTGCAGCTGTGCTCCCCACAGTTGGAGAGGGCTACGGTTATGGGCCAGAGAGTGAGCTGTCTCAGGCTTCAGCAGCTGCACGGAATTCTCTGTATGACATGGCCCGGTATGAGCGGGAGCAGTATGTGGACCGAGCGCGGTACTCAGCCTTTTAAAAACTGGAGGTGAGAGTGGGGTGGGTGTGGTTAAGAGACTCTATTTTGTTTCCTTGAAAGAGACCTGTGCTGCATGGAGGAGGCTAAAGCCACCTGTTTGTTTGCTGTCAGGACAGTCTCCAAGTGGTATAAATTACATAGTAGTAGTTTTAAATATTTCTCTAGCTTAGGCCAGAGGTTCATTTGGCCTCTTGAGGTTTTTTAGTGTACGACTCCCAACCAACTTTTTCCTTCTGAGAGAACAACAAACTCAGTTAGTGCGAATATTATTTAATCAAGCGTAAGCAATCTGGGTTACAGAATGTAGTTAAGAGAACATTTGTTGAGTCCCCTCTTTGTACATTATATTATTGAATCTACACAATAAGCCTTTAAGATGTTTTCTCTTTTACAGAGCAGGGAACAAAGGCTCAGAGAGGTTAAGTACTTTGAGGTCATCTGACAATTGAGAGGTAGAGTTCAAACTCAGGCCTTGCTGACTCCAAAATGACTCTCTTTCCACCATGAAAGTCACTGTGGTCTAAGCTGAAGAGCACGGGTTCAGGAGTTACGAATGAATGTCACAGTGAGAATTTTAACTACAACTTTAGACTTCTCACTTGCCAACAAAACTACTACTTAGGTCATTAGCCTTTATCAGAGGAAGCTCTTCTAATATCCTAGAGCTATAAGCCAAATAAAGATCTATAAATTTCAGGTGTTTATTAGTTCTAAGACCCTTGAAAGCAAAATGTTTTGATGCCACTGTCCCATGGAGTCCTTTCCTAATTGGTAATCCAGAGCGTCGTCTTCAGTGTGGGCACTTTAAGCCCTGTTTCTGCAGAGTCTGTGTTACTATCGTGTAGAACCCCAACACTTCTCATTTCTTCTAGCAGTTTTTGGTTTGTGTTCAAGAGGAACCTATAAGGAACTAGGTAGAATAGGTAATTTTCTAACGGGTATAAAATCCCACTGGTGGTGCCCCTAGAAATTTAATTTTTCCTACTTTAGACAAGGTATGCCAAAGATGTTGGAATGTCAAGAATAATTAGCAGTAATATCTAGAGATTGATAAATCTCTTCATCTGAGTGGAAGTGGCATCACGACAACTTCTGTTCTCATGGTTTTCCTTGTACTTTGAAATCAAGCATCACTTGAACTGGAAGCCTACCCGAGGGTCAAATGGAGTTACCGCTGAGTTTCCAGGGTTCCTAACTTACCCTGTTGGTAAATATATGTGTAGAAGAAAATAAAGCAATAGGAATTTGCCCTTTTATGTAGTGAGAAGCAAATGATGCTTTGAACCTGTGATGAATTATACCCTGTGTGACCATGACACGACTGGGATCTCCTGAGACCACTGTGTAGTGGTGTATCTTCATGTGCGTGTAGTAATCTTATACCTTGTGTAGCTTGCCTTAATTTTTACTTTTAATGCAGCAGGATCTGCCATGAAGCAGGATATTTCTCTAAAGGTGGTATCATCTACCAGATGACTTCTGTTTTTCTCATATGTGTTTCAAAGTTAAATTAGTGTACTATGGTCTTAAAAGGGTATCGTTAAGGTATTTTAAAGTGAATTTTGACTGCAAGCAGTGGTTGTTCAACTAACCTCTTTTTAGTGATGACTTTTAAAGAAACTTACCTTCCAGGTGTGAACCTCAAATGGACTGAATAACCCTGAGTTGGTTGCAGTCCCAGGAGCCTGATGTTAATGAGGCTGCCAGGATGAAATACTCCAGAACTGTTGGGGATCTGAATTTGGGTCTCACCCTAGCAGAACTGATTCAAGAACGTCACAGCTTTTGAAGTCGGTTGGTACAGATCAAGACCAAGATTTGGCCCTTTGTCTGTAATAAGTAGAGGAACTTGGTGTGAGTTAACTTCTTTTCTCCCCCAGCCATTGGTGTCTGGAGTTCCCATCATCAATGGAAGAATTAGGGAATTTTAGGATTTCTTCCTTTGATTTGGTAAGGGAGATGTGATCAATTAGGGGAACTCCTGGAATTATGGCTCTAAATGTGTGACAGTATGACATGTTGGAGGGTGAATGAACCATTCCTTGATACGCTTTGTGATTGCTGTTTATGAAACTTGTTTACTTATGAAAGAGTAAAGCAAAACAAATTTAGAGTAGTACAGTTGGCCATATTTGAGATCTTGGCATCTTCTGCTTTTTTCTGGACCTAGAAATTAAATTATGGTTTTGGATAATATCTATGTATGCCCTTTGTTGCAGTGACAGTAGCCTTGTATCACAGAGGTTGTCTTGACTAAAAGATGGTAAGAGAGTGGAAAAGATGTATTTTATCACCAACACAGCAGTCTGCCAGATAGATTGCTTCTAATTCTATATATATAACTAGAAGTAGAGTCCTTGGTAATTACATGGGATGTAAGTTTGATCCAGTCTGACTTGGTTTTGTTTTGTTCTTTGTTCTTTTCCCCCTGGAATACAGGACGGGACCAGGGCCCTTGTGCTCGGAGCCAAGCTGCTCTCCAGGCATTGTGTAAGCCTCTTGTGTTGTGCTCTCTTTCAGGTAGGATAATTGCGGACTGAACCCTCGGGCTGCGGTCATATATGAGAACTTGCTCCGCGCGGTCCCCTTTGCCGGGATGTTTCCATTGCTTCATGTTTCAGTAAACAAAGGAGTTTGTGACCAACTATGTTTTCTTTCTTAATTTAATTCTTCTAAGTTGACTTTTCTTTCCTCCTGATACTAGTCTCTGTAGCCTTTCACTCTATTCCTTATATTCTCAGCCTCTGAGCAGCCCTAGGTAAGGATTATGCTGGCATCCCCTTTTTCCTGTACAGTGGAACCCCTCTTATCTTGCTTTCCTTAGGAGTTGAACCCTTCTCCCTGTCTACCTGCAACATCTCCTTTCCCTTTAAAATGACCATGTAGTGGCAAGCGACCTTTTACTCTTCTCTGTTAGCTCTGGACTCTAACATTGAAGCTAATCTTCTGAAACTGCTAGGACCATTGGGGTTTTGGGGGAGGGGGGTTGTTTTGTTTGTTTTGTTTTTTTATGTCTGACCTGTGATCGTGGTACAGCATTAGCTGAAATTTAGCCTTGTTTTATTCCACTCCTCCCACTTTTTTTTTTTAATATTTTGACAAATAAACGTTTCTAACACTTAAGTACCTTTTTGTGTTATTTACTGTTGTGTTATATACTGTTATTTACTACCAGTTATTTACTACTGTTATTTACTACCAGTATCTTCTGGCTCTTGTATCTTCTGGTTCTTTCTTAGTTGTGCTCAAACTACAAAATTCAAATGAGTAATTGCCTGAAATTTAGATGTAGAAGGAGGGGTTTGGTGCAGTCTAGGTAATGTGGCCTCAGTCAGTAATGGGTGAAGAAAAGTTAGCCAGCATCTTGAGACATTGACAAGTATGCTCCTGCATATGGTCGGGTTCCTTCTGTCTAAATAATTAGAGTTGCTCTTTTCACTTTACAGGTTAGCAAACTCAGATTAGAATGCTTTACCAGGAAAAAATAAGCCAGAATATCTCCAAGGACATCAGGTTGACTCTATTTGACTTCATATGTTCAATTAAATTCACTTAAAACTACTCAAGTCTCACTTCCTATGGTATTAATATCCTGCTAGGATTAGACTTTGCCTTAAGTGAGACCAAAAAGGGAGAACATGTCATATTTTGAGCAGAAAAGCAAGTAGGGTATTAATGATCAGAAGGGACAACATCCTGCAATTAAACATGTCTATAATTTTTTAAAAGATTTATGGACGTTGCTTAGGTCCCCAGAAAAGCAAGTTTAGTGATGGATTCAATGCTACTTAAGCTTTATTTATTGCAACCTAGATGGAAATGCTGGTGTGTAAATTCTGACTACCTGTGAATTTTAGAGCAAAATTTCCCGATTTTTTAGGGGTAGGATACAACAGTCTGGAGATACTAACCTGTCCGTGCACCACTGCAACCAAGTGGTAAAAGTACACGAGGCCCGTGTTAGCTTCAGCATTCCCTAAGGAGGCAGGGTTATCCGTTTTACATTTTTAAAAAAGGCAGAGATACTGGGATTCCTTGTAATTCATGTACAAGGTACCAGGCCGAACAAAGATAAGTATGTACAGGTTTTGTTGAGCTCATCAAAATGTCAGGTCCTCCCTGTGTGCTTTGGGTGTGTGGGAACTTTTAATGTAACAGTTTAACATACCTTGATTTCTATCTCCCTGACAGATCAAACCAAAAAAAACCCCAAAACCCAGCGTTGGCAAAAGTTCTACACCAACTCTGTCCAGTAAAATCTTGGCAGTGTTGGAAGTGTTCTACATCTGTGCTATCCTCAATTTATAGCCATTAGCTACATGTGGCTGTTAAGAACTTGAATGTGACTAGTGAAGCTGAGAAGCCAGTTTTTTTATTTTATAATTAGCCATGGTGGCTAGTGGCTGCTACTGGACAGCACGGTTTCGATGATAAAATAAGTTATGTAAGGAGGGGGAAACGCCTTGCACAATCATACAAAATATTTTTCCTTTAAAAAGTCCTTTCACTACACCGGAATAACATACTGGGAAAGGGGTTGGTTTCCAGCCAGTGTGAGGACTGTTTAGTAGGAACAAATGTATTTCTAAATCTGTTATTACCATGAGAAATTGCATGTTGTGGACACAAAATCCCTTTTATCCGAAGACCAAATTTCTCATTATAGACCATTTCAGAGTCCCACGAAACCTCTCACAATAAAAGCACCTGAATTCATTGATCAGTGATTTGAATTCCTACTATGAGCCAGGATTTAGGTGATGAAGGAGGGGAGGCCTATGTGGTTCCTAGCAGAGAAACAAACGTTAATTACATCTTTTGTAAGCACAATGGAGGGTGGAGTACAGGACACTCTGAAAACACAACAGTGATTGGGATCGGGGGATTGGGCGGTGGACTGGCAGTTGCTAGTCCAAGTGAGGAAGCAGCTCGTGTGAAGGCACCTGATCAGGTAGAGTGTGACCCACACTAGGAACCAAAAAGGGAGCTCTGTGGCAGAAGAAAGTGCAGTAGGAATCTAAAGAGGGAAGTTCTAGGCACAGTTCATTAGAGCCTTACAGGCTATCTTAGGAATTTCACCTTTATCCTAAAAGACTAACTGGGAGCCATTAGAGGGTTTTAAGTTTGGGGGTAACAGGATCAGATTCACTCTTCTTAAAACAATCACTCTTGGGGGCGCCTGGGTGGCTCAATCAGTTGAGTGGCCCTTGATTGCGGCTCAGGTCATGATCTCACGGTTTGTGAGTTCAAGCACTGCATCAGGCTCTGCACTGGCAGTGTGGAACCTGCTTGGGATTCTCCCTCTCTCTGCCCCTCTCCTTGTACGCTCTCTTGCTTGCTCTCAAAAATAAACATTAAAAAACAAAATCACAATTACTCTGGATAGGAACAGAAGTTATTATATGTGAAATTTATGCAACATAACAGCAGCAGTCTGTCCCCTGATCATGAAGCCAAAAAGGGTGACATTTTGTCTTAAAGGAGGGAAACATACCTTGTAAACAGGAAAAGGACCGTTCATAAGGACATGTGATTCAAGGGGCAAAGGGGTAGGGTTTAAATCCCTGAGGTTAATCAACCCATAAATAACAGAATGAGCTGTGCCTCTCCCACCCTAACATTTGGTGAGCACCTGTTGTTGGCCAGAACCTAAGGGTTTTGCACACGGCACCACTGAGGGGCAGGAGAGATGAGATTAGGTCTCAGCTGAGAGGATGGCACAATGAAAATGGTAATTGCTGTGAGAAATGTAAAAGTATTGTGTGAACTCAGAGAAGGGCAATTATTTATGCAATCCTACCAAAACTATGGCTTAATTTGTGCCTTAAGACCTCTCTCCTTTGAAACAAACACACTTACCAATTTACAGACAGTGAAAATGGAGGGACGATGGAAGGCCAAGGGGCTATCCCTGGCCCAGTTTGGGGGTGGAGGATAAGAATGAAGACTATCCCCAGATCTTCCATCGCCATGAATTTCTTCCCGAGCAGTCTATTTGATGTGGGGTTCTGGGAATCCATCCAAGCAACACCCAGCCATAGTAGCAGCACTGTAAGGCACTTCAAGTACAGAGCAAAATCAATCCTAGCCTGATTTAAATATTAACTGCCCAGGGGCGCCTGGGTGGCGCAGTCGGTTAAGCGTCCGACTTCAGCCAGGTCACGATCTCGCGGTCCGTGAGTTCGAGCCCCGCATCAGGCTCTGGGCTGATGGCTCAGAGCCTGGAGCCTGTTTCCGATTCTGTGTCTCCCTCTCTCTCTGCCCCTCCCCCGTTCATGCTCTGTCTCTCTCTGTCCCAAAAATAAATAAATGTTGAAAAAAAAAAAAATTAAAAAAAAATAAATAAATAAATATTACTGCCCAGAAAAGCATCCAGATTCCCCGAGGTGGTGTCTGAGAACTCCCTGGCTTCTACTGCAACACCTTCCCTGGGGTGGTAGGGGAGACAGAGACTCGTTACAGTGTCTACTTGGTGAGAAAATTCCTACTGTAGCTCCAAGGCCTTGCTCTACCCTTTAGGCCTGTGGCAGCAGACAATTCGGCACAAAAAGATACCAAGCTCTCAGCACTCAATGAACTGCACAGAGATTGTCTGAAGGCAAAAAAAGGTTGGCTGGCTTCAAGGCAGCCCAGAAAAGGGAAGCAACTTGCCCAAGATTGGCTTCATGGCTTGTCAGGATTTGGCTCACAAATCTGGTCCTCAAAGAGTCTCTTGCCCTAGATTTTGGAGGAGGAAAAGAGAGATAAAAATACATTCCTAGGAAAAGCTGTCAGCTTGTCAGAATAATTCCTCTCAGGGCTTTCTTAAGATCTTGGCTATGTTCTGCTAAGGAGAACTGAAGTACCAGAAATGACAGATCAGCCCTAGGAACCCACAAGGGAAGAGGTTAAGGTCTGGTGAGAGGATTTCAATCAGTAGTGCCTTAGGTTTGTGGGCCCTTTGAAGATCCCAGCCAAATTCAAACCGCACAACAGCCCTGTAGATTTGATGACTCATCAATCCTCTCTGCTAGTCCACAAGAACTCAATGAGGTAGCATCCTTGGCTACCCTGGTAATTAAAGCAACAGAGGTTTAAAAAAGTTAAATGACTTGGCCCCGCTCCTCTGGCACACAATGCTGAGAAAAAAAGGTTCCTGATTCCTAGTGCTTGTTTCCTAAAGCAGAAAGCCACAAGAAGCTACTGAAGAGCAGCTGCAAAGGGACCCACAGTCCTAGCAGTAGACCTATCCACATGAAGGGGATACAAAGGAAGATTTTAAGCTGCTTCACTTGGCAAGGTGAACTAGACTGCCAGCGAGAGTGGCCCTGGACTGACCTTGGCTCTGGTATCTCTGAAGTAGGGCAATGGCTACAAGAATTAGGAAAATGAGTGGTTAAGGAAAGCAGTCTTCCCACCATGTACCATCGTATTCCCTCCAAGTTGGGGCATGGCCAGGACACTTCAGTGGTTGTGTGAACTGTGCTCCACTTCTCCATATAGACACAAGGAAGAATTTTGGAGATCTAAATTGGGCGACTGGCCAACACTCCATGGACCACACCGGTGCTGGCACCCGTTGCCACCTGGAACCAAAGTGCACTGGAGACAGAGGCTTGCATCAGGCAGGTATGGAGCCTTGGGACCCACAGGGAAGCCAGAACTCTGGGTGCACCTCACAATAGAGCTCTCACTGCCACTGCACAATCACTAAAGGCTGAAATTTGGGCTCTGGAACTAGACTGCAAAAACTTAAATTCAAGCTCTTTCTGTGGCCTTAGGTGTGTTACTTGACCTCTCTGAGCCCACTTCATCATAAAATGGGAATAATATAACCTTCCGGTTTTGTTGGGAGTAAATATAAAAAACACTGAACTGTCTATTCCCACCATAAATAAACTGGGGACCCTGGGTGGCTCAGTCGGTTAAGCGTCCAACTCTTGGTTTCGGCTCAGGTCATGATCTCATGGTTAAAGGCACTAAGCCCCATGTTGGGCTCTGCACTGACAGAATGGAGCCTGCTTGGGATTCTCCCTCCCTCTCTCTGTCCCTCCCCACTTGTGTGTGCACTCTCTCCCTCCAAATAAACTTACAAAACTGATGTGGGCAGGGGCGCCTGGGTGGCGCAGTTGGTTAAGTGTCCGACTTCAGCCAGGTCACGATCTCGCGGTCCGTGAGTTCGAGCCCCGCGTCAGGCTCTGGGCTGATGGCTCAGAGCCTGGAGCCTGTTTCCGATTCTGTGTCTCCCTCTCTCTCTGCCCCTCCCCCGTTCATGCTCTGTCTCTCTCTGTCCCAAAAATAAATAAAAATGTTGAAAAAAAAATTAAAAAAAAAAAAAATGATGTGGGCAAGCAAAAGAGAAGGTTCCACCCCTTCTGAAGCTCATGAATTAATGGAGTAGGTGGACCTTCAAATACACAAATCTATGATGACAAACTATCAAGAAGGCTATGCATGCTTGCAGAAAGGTGGAGGAAAGCTGTCATCATGCTCTTTAGTCCTTCAAGGATTCCAACTCCCCCTCCTTCAATTTCATACCCAGCTATGAGACCTAAAGACCAACCCACCTGCTCAGCCCTTAGGGATCACCAAATCTCAAAGCTAACTGGCCCTTCTAGGTTATCAAACAGTTCTACCTTCTCTGCTTTTTACTGACTGAACTCTTATGGGATAGAACACAACTCCAGCCCTAACAGTGGCCATCCCCCAATCCTCTGGTCCTACCCCCAGGGTCTGGTTCTATGCTGGCTGGCACTTTTTTTTAATGTTTATTTATCTTGAGAGAGACAGAGATAGTGCAAGCAGGAGAGGGGCATAGAGAGAAAGGGGGAGAGAGAATCCCAAGCAGTATATATCCCAAGTATGTGTGTGTGTGTGTGTGTATATATATATATATGTATATATATGTATATATATACACTTACATATATATGTGTATATATATATGTACTTATATACATATATACTTACATATATACATTTATTATTAAATGCCTGTTATGTATCAGGCACTAATGCCTGGCACAGGGAATTTAATTCCCTGTCCCACCCCCTCCCCCAAGCTTGCAATTTTGTGAGGAAAATGTTCACTAAATAAGCAAAGAAACTGAGTTAAGTACAAAATACATAAGCTGGGCACAATGGCAGGGAAAAATGGGAGGAGGCATCTACTTAGAGGTTGACAGGGAGGATCCTCTGATACTTGATCCTGAAACTCTAAGATCTTAAGGGTATGAAATTAGCCCTAAAGTGGTTATCAACGGAAATATAATGTGAGCCACAAATGCAAGCTACATAAGCAGTTGATCCTGGAACAAGATGGGGGTTGGGACATCGACCTATATAGGCAAAAATCCACATATAACTTTTGACTCCCCCCAAACTTAATAGCCTATTGACTTGAAACCTGATAACATAAACCTTACTTACACATATTCTGTATGATGTATGTATTATATATTGTATCCTTACAATAAAGTAAACTACGAAAAGAAAATGTGAAGAAATTCATAAGGATGAGAAAATACATTTATAGTACTATACTGTATTCAGTGGGGAAAAAAAAAACCCACATGAGTGAATCCACACAGTTCAAACCTATATTGTTCAAGGGTCTTCGACTGTAATTTGAGAACTTCTACTAGCCACATTTAGAAAAGTAAAAAAGAGGGGCACCTGGATGGCTCAGTCAGTTAAGCATACGACTTTGGCTCAGGTCATGATCTCATGGCTCCTGAGTTCAAGCTCCACTTCAGGCTCTGACAGCTCAGAGCCTGGGGCCTGCCTTGGATTCTGTGTCCCTCTCTCACTCTACCCCGCCCCCCCACACATGCTCTAAGAATAAAGAAACACTAAAAAATACTAAAAAGTAAAAAAACAAAGGTGAAACAAGTAATTTTATTTAACCCAATATATCCAATATATTATCTAATATTATGATCTTTTAAATATGAATATCTTACATTATTTTTCATACTAAGCTTTAAATACCCATGGGTATTTTACACTCATAGCACCCTATATGGCTATGGCTATCCTACTGGACAGCACAACTGTCCAGTTGGTATACAAAACCAAAGGAATTTATGAAATTGCCTAGAACAGGGTTTCAACCTTAACACTATTGACATCTGGGGCTAGGTGATTCTTTGGAGGGAGAGAGAGATTCTTTCCTGTGCATTGGAGGATACTTAACAGCATCCCTTGTCTCTACCCATTAGACGCCAGAAGCATCCCTCCACCCCAAGCTTTGACAATTAGAAACTTTACACTGCCAAATGTGCCAGCAGAGGGTGGGAACCAAAGAGTGGAAATCACCAACGATTGACAACTAGTGACCCAGAGGGAGAGTGTACAGAGAAGAGGGTCCAGGAAAAGTATGGGGAACTGCAGATTTAGCATCTGCATTAAGTAGTATACACAAGCAATTAAAAGGAACAAAAAGAAAAGAAGGGGTATGGTGATTTCCTGTGAAGACCTCAGAGGTCCATTTCTAGCACATGAAAAAAAACCCTAAGCAATGTCACTAACAGCAACATCAAGAAGTCTTCCCCCACCATCAAGTTTTTCTCCTCTTTTCTGAACCATTCCTCTAGACCAAGGAATACCCATGAAATTTCAAAAGCATATACAAAGGACCACTGTCCTCAAAGAAAAATTCCATATACCATTTTGGAGATTAGGAGTTATCCAAATTAGAGGAAATCATAGGTACAGATTCAAATCTCAAACTATCATTGCCTCTTAGACAGACAGCCTGCTTGAGCAGAGAAGAAATCTGGGGCTGGAAATGCACATGTGAGAATCTTCAGAATACAGATGGTTGGTAAAGCCAAGGGAATTTGTGATACCAACAAAACGAGAAGCATGGAGAAAAGAGAGAATAGAGCCCTAGCCTCATTTTCACTACCCTGAAAAGTTATCAGCTTCCTTTTCACCTTGAAAACCCAAATCTGTTTAAAACAAACAGAAAAGGGACTTGTAAGGAACATCCAGAAAATAGCTAGTGTAAATACTAAGGGAGAAGAGGCCTTGCTATAAAAAGCCCAGCATACAATGTGACTGAAGGAGTAGGACAAAGAGAACTAAGATGAGGAGGGGACAGATCATGCAGGGCTTTACAAGCCTTTCGCAGGATTCTGACTTTGACTGAATGAAAGAAAGAGCCCCTAGCTGGGGTGGGTGGACACAGGTGTGGGGGTGTTTGACATTATCTGATTTCCATTTTAAAAGGATCACTCTGAGGGGCACCTCGCTGGTTCAGTACGAAGAGCATGCAAACTTTTAAGAGCATGCAACTCTTGATTTCAGGGTCATGAGTTCAAGCCCCATGTTGGGCACAGAGTTTAAATATAATAAAATTTTAAAAAAGGATCACTCTGGTTGCCATATTGTGAATAGTTGGTAGATAATGTAGAAGCAGGAAGATCAACTGGGAAAGAACTTCGGAAATCTAGGTGAGAGAGAATAATGGCTCTGCCTAGGCAGCCAATAGTCAGGGAGATTCTGAAAAGTAAAACCAGCATGATTCCCAATGTATTGAATGTGGGGGTAACGAAGTTCTGGGCCAGAATAACTGAAGGATGGAGTTTCCATCAACTGAGATGAGGGATGGGTATAAGAGAAGTGGTGGTGGAGGGGGATATCAGAAGATCAAAATTATACAAGTTTTAAAATATCACACACCTAAGCAAAAATGTCAAATGGGCAGAAGGATATGAATCTGAAGTTTGCAAGAAAGATCTAGAGCAGAGATTTAACTGGGAATGCTGACATATAGATGGTTTTTGAATCCACAGCATCACCAAAACCCACAGCTGAACTATGGAGCCTCTAACATCAAGAGGTCAAAGAGAGAAGGGAACCAGCAGAGGAAATTGAGAAGGCAGAAAAACCAAGAGTGTTGTGTCCTGAAGTCAAATGAACTAAGTGTGAAGGAACAGAAAGTAATCAACTATGTCAAAAAACTAATACCAAAGACATAAGTAGGTAGATGAGGACTAAGAATCGACCAGGGGTTGAGGGAATTAACTGCAAAACAACACAAGGGCCTTTGGGGTGACAAAAATGTTCATCTTGTAATTTATCAATGTGTCAAACTGTACTCTTAAAATCAGTATTAGTACTCTTAAAATCAGTATTATTTTTTCCACGGAAATAAATTCAATAAAACCTATTTTCTTTATAAAAGGTGAGTCACACCACACTCCCCTGCAAGACTATTTCACTCAGAGTAAAGGCCAAACAGGTCCTAGATGATCTATCTGTCCCATCACTGAACGATCTGACCTCCTCTCCTACTACTCTCTCCCCATCACTCCACTCTCGCCCCTACCAGGCTTACTGTTAAAACAGGCCAGCTACTATCCTATCTTGGGGGCCCTGCTCAAGTTGTTTTCTCCACTTGGAACACTAAAAGTCTGTTTGGCTCTTACTTCATTCAAGTCTGGTCAAACCTCAGTCTCTCCAGGAGGCTTGGTCTCCCATTCATCACAGTAATCTGCCCACACATACCTCACTCTAGCTCTCCTAATACTCCATACTCAACTCTTCCCTTGTCAATACAAAGCTGTTTCCTAACAATGTATTTATTCGCTATGTTCACTGACTTGGGTAGGAGTGCAAGTTTCAGAGGTGGAACTTCATGAGGATTAACACAGAGGAGAAACCACCACACCACAACAGACATGTGACATGAGCAAAAAATAAACCTTGGTCTTCTCAGTTAAAAAAAAAAAAAGAAAAAGAAAAAAGAAAGTGACCACATGATTCAGCAACATGAAATCACAAGCAATGTTCCGGTAGAATGCTAGGGGTAAAAGTCTGACTAAAGAGGGGTGCCTGGGTGGTTCAATCGGTCAAGTATCTGACTTTGGCTCAGGTCATGATCTCATGGTTTGTGGGTTCGAGACCCGCGTTGGGCTCTGTGCTGACAGCTCAGAGTCTGGAACCTGTTTTGGATTCTGTGTCTCCCTTTCTCTGCCTCTCCCCCGCTCACACTCTGTCTCTTAAAAATAAACATTAAAAAAAATTTTTTTTAAGTCTGATTAAAGTGGATTTAAGAGAAAACAGAAGGCAATAACTGGAGACAGAAACCCCATAGAAAACACTTTTGAGGAGTTTTGCTACAAAAAGGAGTGAAGAAATGAAGTGGTAACAAGCAAGGAAAATAGTCAAAAACGTTTTTTAGTGGGAAGAACAGATAATCTGTAACGCTAGCAAGACCCAGTAAAGAGGAAAACTGGATGACAAGACGGAAAAAAGCACAGCAGCAAGTTGGGCCAGAGGGTCTAAGGAGAGCGTTGATCTTAGGTAACAGCAGCTCACAAGAGGGAATGTGATGTGGGTGCAGATGCTGGAGGGGAGCAGGTGTGAGAAGGCTAAAATTCCCTGATTGCTTGAAGTCTGAAGCCTATCAGTAGCTGAGTAAGTATATGAGAGGAAATGAATGGACCAGGAACCTATACTCTTGATTGCTTGGCAGAACAATGGGTCTACATGAAATACAAGTTTTGTGATCATTCATTAAAGTGAGACCAGTCACTGAGATTGGTTTTTCTCCATCACCTTCAGCCTCGTCAGTCAGGTAAATGAACAAATGAACTGGATTTAATCTGGGATGTGATTCTGTCAAGGTGTATGATGAAGCTACAGTACTAGGTAGCCCCAGGGCTTGCAAGGAAAATGATGTAGGCAAACAAATGATAATGACTGGCTATGTATTTGAAGTTGGGTAAGGAAGAATATTAAGAGGGTGAGGGACAATGAAAAGTTGGATCAATGAATTAAAAGTTCTAGTGGGATCAAAGGGTTGAAATACTGAAGACAGTAACCTGGAGAGACAGAAGATGGCTAATGTTAAGAAAAGGAAGTAAATTCTAAGAAATTAAAAAGATGGCATTTTGGAAGGGTTGTCTTCAAACCAAAAAAAAAAACAAAAAAAACAAGACACACTTCTACATCAGTCGGTGCACCACTGATGTGATTTACGCATCCTCCCTTGGGGAAGGGGGAAAATACTGCCAGGAAGATTTCTTACCCAACTGTTACCTTAAAAGATGCCCAACATTAAAACCTAAAGGAAATTTGTTTAAAAAAACTGTTTTATGACATTTATTTTTGATGATTCCAGCGACTGTTTCCATTATTCACTCTGATACAAATGTATCAGTAGGTTCCAATATTAATTTTCTAAATTTAAGTTATATGAGCTACGTAAGAAATTAGTTTCTGATGAAAAACAATCAACCAGTAGGAATGTTGGTCTCTATAATACATCATGCCATGTAAAGTCTGTCAAACGGTTTAGTGAAATCAGGGGGAGGCTGTTCCTGTTGCAGCATGAGAATGTTAGAGAACTGGAAGCCAAGATGGGGTGGGGGAAACCATGGCTCTGGACACCAAGAAATTAAGACACCTGCTAATATGTAACTATAGTCTATAACTTGACCTACAACCACTACAGAAAACAGGTTGGGTAAAAGTTCAGCAAGTTTCCCACTCAGTAGAAAACCTGGGGGTTGTAAGAGCTTCACTTAGGTCCACATAATGGTCCATAACTTGGACCAAGTCTAAGATATGTTTTGTAGTCAGATAACTTACATATTGTAAAAGGCAACTAATAGTCTTGAAGCCTAACTCAAGGAAAAGGCCCTAAGACCTGAGTAAACAAGAACTCCTAACAGAGTAAAACGTAAGAATAGGCCAAATATGCCAATGCACCAGATGCAACTGGAGCAGCCAAATAAAATGAGCCTCTTTCACCAAATATGAGGACATTCCAAAAATATGCAAAAACATTTTGTCTTAGATTGCCAAGTAGTATGATTTGCCAAAGGAAAGTTAAAAAGTTAAGGGGTTAATACTTATGTGTCTGCCCTAAGTTGGTCTGCATGCTTTCCACCAGAGCTAGAAACAGTGCTGTAACTAAGAGGCACAGGTGAGCAGAGAAAGGTCATTCTCATCCATCTGGACCAGTAAAGCAAGATGGTTCCTGTAGGCCCAATCCTAATAGAGAAGTCCCAGGCATTGTCACAAATGACTTGGGGAGTACCACCAGTTAGTTTTTCAGCAAGCTCTGTATGTTGAATAATACAGAATGAATCCTGGAGGACAGGCAGGCCAACCCCAACAAATCTGATTAACACATCATAAAGTAAAGCCTAAGTACTTTATTCTAAGCACTCTAGGCACAAATTTACAAGGGTTGATTTCTGCCCCCAAAGCCAACCCCTAGAGACTGTGATTTAATTGGTCTATGGCAGTGGTTCCTCCCTGGATAAACACGATTTGTTAGAGTAGGTAGGAGGCATCCATGTCCTGTTCATTCCAGCCTTTCATCAAAAAGGGTACTAAATGGGCACCTAGGTGGCTCAGTTGGTTTAGTGTCCAACTCTTGATTTTGGCTCAGGTCATGATCCCAGGGTCATGGGATCAAGTCCCAAATTGGGCTCTGCAGTGAGCATGGAGTCTGCTGAAGATTCTCTCTCTCAACCCCTCTGTCCCTCTCCCCAACTCGTGAGCTCTAAAATAAAACTTCCTACTTACATTTGTTAAAAAATCAAAAAAAGGGTACTAAAATTTCTTCTTATAATCAGAAAAGGAGATATGATTTCTAACAGCGCTACTTTCATCCCTTTAGTGCCACTGCAGCTGAGGTTTCAATTTGTTCCCAAATTGAGTGGCCACCTAAAAAAAGAGGTTAGAGATCTACATCACATTTATAACAAATAAATTCCAAATAGATAAAAATTTTTAACTTAAAAATAATGAAACCATAAAAGTACAAAAAAAAAAAAAAACTTTTCTTCAAGTGCAGAAATACCAAATATAATGCAAAACCTCAAGTCTCAAGAAAAAAAAACTGGAAATTCAACTACCATATATTTAATTTTCCTGCAAGGCAAAACATCATAAAACAACAAAGTGGAAAAAACACTAGCAACTCGTATCACAAAATTTATTTCCTTAATATATGTATTACTTCCACAAATTAATAAAATCAACACTCAACTGTAAAAGGGTAAGGGCTAACAATATGAGAACAAAAAGGAAATACAAATGGCTGTTAAAAATGTAAAGATGATCTACCTCATAAAAATGGATGCTAAATTTAACTATAATAAGATATCATTTTAAACCATCAGTTTGGAAAAAACCAACAAATGCACTGGATCATGGTTTAAGGAAACATTTTCATACCTTGCTGGTGGGAATATATTAACTGCAATAACTTTTGAGAACCTGACAACATGTACCAAAATGTAAAATGCTATTCCACCTTAAGAATACAGCTTACATGAGTGCCTAGGTGATTCAGTTGGTCAAGCATCTGACTCTTGAAATCTGCTGAGGTCATGTGGTTGTGGGATTGAGCCCCATGATGGGCTCTGTGCTGAGCATGGAACTTGCTCAGGACTCTTTCTGTCTCCCTGCCTGCCCCTCCCTTGCTCATGCACGCCCTCTCTCAGAAATAAACATTAAAAAAACATACAGGGGCACCTGTGTGGCTCAGTCGGTTAAGTATCCAACTTCGGATCAGGTCATGATCTCTTGGTTCATGAGTTTGAGCCCCAAGTCGGGCTCTGTGCTGACAGCTCAGAGCCAGTGCCTGCTTTGGATTCTGTGTCTCCCTCTCTCTCTGCCCCTACACTGCTCATGCTCTGTCTCAAAAATGAATAAATGTTAAAATACTTTTTAATAAAAAATATATATACTTACACTCCTGCAATATGCCGTATTTCATGGACTACAAAATGCCACTGATTTTATGGTGCATCATTACTTTACATACCACTAAAACCAAGGCACCTAATTAAAACTGTGGTATCAAAATACATTCAGAGATATTAAAAAATTGGGGAAAACTAAGAATTGATTAAATATATAATCTTACAGGGGCGCCTGGGTGGCTCAGTCGGTTAAGCATCTGACTGCTGGTTTCAGCTCAGGTCATGATCTCACGGTTTGGGAGTTCAAGCGCCACATCAGGCTCCATGCTGACAGCATGGAGCTTTGAGATTCTATCTCTCCCTCTCGCTGACCTTCCCTCTCTCTCAAAAGTAAATAAACTTAAGAATATGTGTATAGATAGATGTACCTATCTATATATGTATACATATATATATAAAATCCTATAACCTCACATTAATTTCATTCCATATAACTTTTATTATGGAAAGAGCCAGCGAACACACACACGAGCAAGGAGGAGAGATGGGCAGAGGAAGAGAGAATCCCAAGCAGGCTCCATGCTCAGTATGGAGGCCTACCTCAGGGCTCGATCCCACAGCCATGATATCATGAACTCAGCCAAAATCAAGAGCCACACGCTCAACTGAGCCACCCAGGCACCCCACACTTCTTTTTAAATTGAAGTATATATTCAAAAGTTGGTTCCTTATCTTTGCCAGGCCTTCTACATTTTATAGATGGTACCATGGTGAAACTTATCAGGAAACTTTTTTTGGCATCTTAGCTCCCAGGCTGCATCTCTGGCTTTCCAGGAAAATCTCCTTTGTTCACTACAAAGTCTGCTCTTCAATCCGTTTCAAATCTATAAATAAACCAAAAGGTCTTACTCCTGTTCAAGCCAGTGGGTAAAAACTGTCTTCATTCCTCTTGCAATAAGCCTGGATGAAATACACAAGACTGGAAGTTTTATACTAAGGAAGCTCCCAACCCTCACACTGAATTTTAACATTTCTTACACAGTGAAATTGAGAGGCTGTACCTTGTTGCATAATGATGTAGGAATAATTCAGTATGTTGCATAAAGGTACTCAATGAAACCAGCAGGTTCAACCCTTAGAGAAAGAACCAGCCCTCGTGGACAAAGAATACTGTCTCCCTCGCTGGTCTTGACAAGTTAGACAAAACAGGAGCAGTAATAAAATGCTCAATTTAGCTTTTAAGGTTTACTTCCCACTAGCTAAGCATGTCCTTCATTGGAGTCCTACCTTGTATATGAGGTGCTATTTACCGGTCAGTAAAGTAATACAAGTAATACAAGCCCCTACTCCTGCCAGTTGGAAAGGTTCACGGAGCATTAAGCCATCATCTCAGGAGCTGTTAGCATGACAACTTTTATTTTTATCTTACTTCATCCTCCCCAGGTGCAACAACTTTTTAGCTATTCTTACCTTTATGTGACTCAATAAGATGGTCATTATTCTCCATTTGCCCCTTTTAAAATTATCTGTTGGAGCGCCTGGGTGGCTCAGTTGGCTAAGCGCCCAACTTTGGCTCAGGTCATCTCATGGTTCATGAGTTAAGAGCCCCACATCAGGCTCTGTGCTGACAATGCAGAGCATACTTGAGATTCTCTCTCCCTTTAGCTCTACGCCCTTCCTCCACTCTCGTTTTCTCTCTCTCTCAAAATAAATTTTAGGGGCACCTGAGTGGCTCAGTCAATTAAGCAGCTTACCAGCTCAGATCATGATCTCACAGTTTTTGAGTTCAAGTCCCATGTTCGGCTCCATGCTGACAGCTCAGAACCTGGGGCATACTACAGATTCTGGGTCTCCCTCTCTCTCTGCCCTTCCCCACCTTGTGCTTTCTTTCAAAAATAAATAAACTTAAAAAAATTGTTAATTTCTATTATGGAATGAGTTTTGCTCTTATACATCTCACTACTCACCCATCTACACTTACCCATTCTCCCAATTTAGAGGACAATTATTTTACTAAATACTCCACTAAATACACCACCATGATCAGAACTAGGTTGAGCCCCATTATATCTTACGAACTTTTGTAAAACACTTTTTTTCATTTATTTCCCATGTACTTAGTAACTCAGCTCTGAACTCTTCAAATGAACCAAAAATGTCCTTAAAATATTAAAACAGTAACTCTTAAAATGTCTTGGAGACATTCCCTTATGTAATTCTACTTTCTCCTGCTTCAACCTAGACTACAGTTCTGAGCCCAGAGCAGAAAAGTACTCCTGAGACCTTCCGTTCTCATTATTTTGGGACTTTTTTTTGCCTCAGCATGAAACCACATGGAAAACACCAGAACTGAGCAAACTTTACTTCAGTAGTATGCAATAGCACTTAATACCACAATGCTATGGGTGCCTGGGTGTCTCAGCCAATTAGCATTCAACTTGTGGTTTTGGCTCAGGTCTTGATCTTGTAGGTTTGTGGGATTGAGCCCTGTGTCAGGTTCTGTGCTGATGGTGTGGAGCCTGCTTGGGATTCTCTCTGCCCCTCTCCTGCTCTTAAAATATCAAAAAAAAAAAAAAAAAAACATGGGGCACCTGGGTGGCTCGGTCAGATAAGCGTCTGACTTTGGCTCAGGTCATCTCATGGTTCGTGGGTTTGAGCCCCGCATGGGGCTCCACGCGGACAACTCAGAGCCTGGAGCCTGCTTTGGATTCTGTGTCTCCCTCTCTCTGCCCTTCCTCTGCTTGCATTCTCTCTCGAAAATAAAACATTAAAAAAATAAAAATAAAAACAAAACAACAAAACAACTCGCAATGCTCTACCTCTCACTATTCTACCCCTAGAGTGTAGTTTAGTGCTGATGTAGCTCTGGGCTAAGGAGCCTGCTTTAATTGGGCATTCACCCAAGTCAACCCCAATTTTGATGCCTAGAAGACTCTTTTAAGTTAAGGTCTAACACCAATCAAACCCCAAATATCACCCTGGAAACTGTTTTAAGTCCTGTGACCCATCCAGAATCAGCTGGGCCAGATATGGGCCCAGATGTCAATACTATAGGTAGTGTGACCATTCCCATCCCCACCTGACTTCCAGTGACACACCAATTATCTGCACACCCAAGGCCTAGACAGAGGCAAGGTAAGGACAGGCACCATGCCCTCCCTATTCATCTTTGTATTCTCCAGATGTGTACTGACACACAGTAGGCAACTAAGAACTCTAAGAACTACAAATCCATCTCTCAGGTGGATGTTAAACACACTTTACTGAACACAACAAATGATGGAAGCCTATACAAAATCAGCTTATGAAAGCATTACTCTTGAGAAACTACCATAGGACTCCTGAGCTGACAGCAGTATGTTATCCATTACACATACCAGATTATGTGGCCTCAACTCAGAAGTACACTTGATTGGAAGCTTAAAACACCGCTAATTTAAAAAAACTTTATGGGGCGCCTGGGTGGCGCAGTCGGTTGAGCGTCCGACTTCAACCAGGTCACGATCTCACAGTCCGTGAGTTCGAGCCCCGCGTCGGGCTCTGGGCTGATGGCTCAGAGCCTGGAGCCTGTTTCCGATTCTGTGTCTCCCTCTCTCTCTGCCCCTCGCCCGTTCATGCTCTGTCTCTCTCTGTCCCAAAAATAAATAAACGTTGAAAAAAAAAATTAAAAAAAAAATAAATAAATAAAAAATAAAAAAACTTTATGCTGAAATATCACTAAGTCCAATTTAAATAGTTTTAGAATTCACAATTTTCCCACTGTTCTTAATAGTGTTTTGCCTTTCAACAAGTAAATAACTACAAAGCATAGTAGCGATATAGCAGCCTAGCCCAGATTTTGGCAGTCATGAAAAAGTACTCTTAGGTGGTCTGTTACAGGGAGATCATACTCTCAAAGCAGAAAGTAGGAATGCTCCCTTCAAATTTGTAACCAGACAGCATGTTTTATAAAACAAAAATGTATTACTCCCATACATGACTACTACAATGTGCCAACACCTCAGAAAAGCCTCCCACCATTCCCATATAAATAAAATGCTCTATTTGACAATATGTGTTTTGTCCCCCTCTTACACTTTAAGCTCCATAACTATACCCAGCACCTAGAACAGTATTATCTTGCAGAGAATCAAATTATTCCTTCAATGAATACTGTTAGTCTCTATCTTTTTAAACTTTCCAACTCCACTTATCAGACCAAAGGGTGTATCTATAGCTGTACCAAAGAGTGATGGGTCCATCTTTTCAGAGTAAAAGGGATCAACGTGGGCACCACCCTCTAAAAAGTGGCACTGGAAGAAAACCAACCTACCCAAAGATTAACAAAGACAAATGCAAGACAAAAGTACTTAGACTTTACTCATAATCTTGTTATTGACCACTTCTCATCTGTAGGAGCTAGTAACTCTTCCCATCCCTAATCCCCTTAACTCGACCAATAGTTTTCTAGGAACTGCTATCTTAATCACTAGCAATTATGTTTTGAGGATAAGAGAGAAATAAAATATTTTAATTGACAGAAAAATGGTAACTGGATTAAATGGAGTAACGCATAAAAGACCAATCACAGGGTTTCACACAGAGCAAACATTTAGTAGTTACAAGTTGTATCCCTACAATTATTTCCATTTTGGCCAACTACCAATTAGAACCAGTATTGTACAAGCTTAAGCAGAAAAATCTGAGAAATCACCCAACTAAAGACCAGATCCTTTTTCTGATCTCCCATCACCACAACCCACCTTTCCAAAAGGCATATGGTAGGTACTATTTGTTGAGTGAATGATTCTAGAAAATATCCTACATCCAGGCCTACTATGTATGTTAAAACTGGAACCAAGGTACAGACAAAAAAACAAACAAACAAACAAAAAAAACACAGTCTGGAAGACCATCTGTTGAACCGTGGAACTAAGAGGCAGTGGTTCTTCTTTGCACTCACCCCCATGCTCATTATTGAACAATCTAAAGCTCGCTGCTGGGTTCTGTTTCTGTGCCAATCATTTGAAAGGCTGTAAGTACAAGTAACAAGGTGCTAGTGGGGCCATTCAGGGCACTCTTTGGATTTTAGCACAACTATAAAAATAGATGGTGAGAGGCATCAAAAAGTGTTACTTACTGGCCTAGGGTAGCAGCAGAATGCTGACAGAGCCACAACTTTGTTTTTCCATATGGCACGAAAACTGAAAGCTCATCTCCTATTCCCTCAAATACTTCCTTTTCCTAGAATTCTATCTTGGAAATAAATCAAACTAGATGTATTGACTAAGTGGTTGAAATGGTATTAAGAGGTGGGTGAGGACTTATTTCTCAAGCAAGGAAAGACTGACATCTTGAAACCACGACCAAGTGGTTGGTTTCATTACAAAGGTGGACTAGTGGAAGGAAGTCTTTACTGGAATAAAGCTACCTGCCTGGGTTCTTCCTTTGGCACCTTTAAGACCTATCTACAATAAAAAAAAGTAACTGCAGTGATGTTCACCCAGGGCTGAAATGTCAAACTTTATACCCACCCCTTCTCTTCCAGGGACAAATAAAGAACCCAGACACAAGCCCAAGCAAGAACGCTCTCAAAGCACACATGCCCTAAGTTGAAAAACCATTTATTTCACTGGAAAAAAAAAGTGATCCAACTCTATGTGTCTACCCGCCACAAGCCTTTGGGCCAAAAAGACTCAGGAGCAGTGACACTCTCACCAAGGTCATTCCCAAGTCCAACACCCACCGGAAGCAGGAGGCAGGGAGACAGCACACCCCCCACCACAGTTTCTGCACGCAATGAGGCCTGCTGGGAGAACAGAACATAAATGGGAAACTACAGAAGTATTGAAGAACAGGAAGAACAGGAAGAACAGGAAAATGGGCAGGAAAGAGGAAAGGAAGAGGTGGTCTGAATTTAGCAAGGTAAATTAAGGTCCACGGTTCCTGAGGGACTGAACGTACAGAGCCGAGAACGTCCCGGAGATGGGGTACCACGAAGGGTGTATTCTCATGCACAACCGCAGCTCGGAATTTCAGCCCACACACATCCCACCTGCAAGAGAGCACAATACAGGGGCTTTACAGCAAAGCTCAAAAGGGCTTCCTACTTAAAACTTCAAAAAACATCTTTACAAAATCTGGTAACTTGACACTCCTTTTAAGTTTACTTGTACCCATCCCCAGTATCACAATAATCTCTAAAAGTAAATGAGCTTAAAGGCCAGAGAGAAACTGGGAAGGTCAAGCAATCCCAGACTGAGGTCCTTCTCTAAATTAAACAGCAAATATTCTTTGATGAGTGTAGGCAAAGATAATTCATTTCTCTTGATGTTAACATCAGCATTCCTCAGAAAAGGTAATTCCATGTCCCAAATTGTCACTGGAGGGCAGGAAAAAAAAAAAAAAAAAAAAAAAAAAGGTTCCAATTAGCTCTCTGGGGTAAAAGTCAAAAGTATGTTTGAATCTGGGTTTAGTACCAAGGTCCAAGTTAAAAATCATTCAAGGTCTAGTCAAAGTAGCATCAACTGAACAATCTTTAAGACCTGAGGGCATCCAACTCTGCCTAGGGAAGAAACTAAAGAATGTAGTAGAGGGCATATGTAATCTACATATCAAGTCATTCACGTTTCTTTTCCAGCCCTATCAGTGATTTCCTATCCAATAATCTCTGGCAAGTCACATACCTTCTGCCTTAACTAAAAGATGACAGAATATCACTCACCCTGACACTACAAAATTACAGATCAATGGTAATGTCTGGGACACAATGAGAACTGGGGGTTCCCCCAAAACAAAGGGTATCTGAGAATCATCATTTAATACAACAGCAATCTCAAAACACCTAGAGCCCAAAGCTGGCAAGTATCACAAAGAATATACTCAAGTAGAGCCAAATGGATCATGAGGCTCAAAATGTATAGTATAGGAAAAAGCCAGAGGACTCAAGGTAGAGCTGGTTCAAGAGTATTAAATGCCCATAACTAGTGGGAAGATGAAGGGAGTAATTTGCTTAAGGCAAAGCTCCCAACCCTGGTGTTCATTAATATTTATATCACCATATACCTTGAAGAAGCAGAAAGGATGTCCACCAGAACTCTGTGGGACAGTTTAAAAAAAAAAATTGAAGAGTAAACAGGTTCTTTTATAGGACAGATTCAAAGATAGAGCAATAGGGTGGGCACTCTATTCAGGGAATAAATCTGAGCTGAGTGGAGAAGTTGGATTTGAGTCTATGCCTCAGACTCCTTATTGAAAGCTTTATAAACTAAAAGATACCTTTTCTTCTCTCTGCCCCAACTTACCATCAAAGAAGTTTTTTCTATAAAGCTCATAGGGAGTGAACTGTTCAGGAATGTCAGAAAACGCTGCTTCAAGATTAAGATGATGCCACCTGGATAGTCTTCACAGTAACAGGGACCTGAGCAGTGATGACTAGTTAACTAGTTATGGATTTTATATTACTCTAGGTCATATCAGACCTTTCACATAGCACAAAGCAGAACAGGAAACTTACAAACCTTAATAATGTCACACACCTAGGAATTCAACAAAGGCTCTGAGAAACAGCACACCTCATTCTGAATAAATGGGTCCCAGGTTCAGTTCAATTACAGCACATAGGTGTGATCCAACATTCATCACACCATTCTTCATTTTTCCAGGCACAAATAGCATCAGATTGACTCCCAATACTAGGAGCCCTGGAAAAGTAGCCATGAGGGCTAAGGATGTTTATATATTTCAAAAAGTTAAGTAATTAAGGACTTCTCCTAGTCTCTGCCATGCTAGTAGTAACCTTACCCTAACCCCGCAAAAGCAAGCAAGCAGGGCAGCCTAACTGGAGCCTGTAGGCTGCAGGAGGGATGGCAAAACCAGAACAGGGGACACCCACCGCTCTCACCTCAAGCTTTAAAAAGCTGAATACCGCGCCCGATCCGCATACTGCTCCCGCTCATACCGGGCCATGTCGTACAAGGAATTCCGCGCGGCCGCCGAAGCTTGGGACAACTCACTCTCATGCCCGTAACCGTAGCCCTCTCCAACAGTGGGGACTGGGGCTGTAGCGCGACGCAGGGGGCTCCGATCCCGCCCGTAATATGAAGTGGAAGCTGCAGTAACAGCAGCAGCGGCTGCTGCAGCAGCAGCAGCTGTAGCAGCAGCAGCTCCTGAGGTCGGCAACAGGTGTCTATCGTAGGGATCGAGAGAGGTGGAGGTGAGGTGACTGGCCATGGCTGTGTTCTGGACTTGTGGCAGCTGGGACAGGGTCTGCTCTGCGTAATTATAGGCAGAGGCAGCTGCAGCTGCCACTGCCTCATAGGACCGGGCAGCACGGCAGCGCTTGTAGTAGGCATCGAGCGCTCCGTACGCGTTGTTGTAATACAATGAATCCCCATAGCTCATGGTGTAAGGTGTACGCACTGCTCCATATTGCTCATTATATTGCTCGGTAAAGTCTGCCACTCGGCCAGAACGATCTATCGGACACTCTTTGGACCAGTGCCCCTCTTTCCCGCACCGATAGCAGCCGCTCTGGTCTCCCATCCCGGGCGCAGTCCTAAGCCGGCTGGTGGACAACTGCACGTGCATTCGTTTGCCTTGAAGAAACAGACGCAAGAAGGGTTGCTATCACTCTTAGTCATAGCCCCCGCCCCTACCCCAGACACTGGTCATAGCAATGGCTTTACTTAGACAACACTAATGCAGGATTTCTTGCCAAAAGATTTTTTTTTTTTAAGTTAAAAAAAAAAAAGTCCACTACATAAATTCAATACAATGACCTGTTTAAAGACAAAGATCAGTAAGATGAAGAAATGTTTCAGCTCTAACACTAGTTTAAAGCTTGGGCCCAATAATAAGCACCTCATCCTTTGCCAAGTAACTAGACAAAAACTACCCTGAACAATAGCCCAATGACAAAAGAAACTGTATGAGTGCTCCACAAGATTCTCGCATTTCCAATCTTCACCATCAAGACTGATTTCATTAAGCAGGACACTACAAAGGCCAGTTCCCCAGTTCCCCACTCCAAAAATCAAAGAGAATAAGACCTGAAAGTTACCACTGATAGAGAATATAACCCAGACCTGATCCATGACTGAATGTGATAAGCAAGTTTCAAGATTTGTGGGAAAATCACTCGTGAATTGGGGGAAAAGGGACAATCATAGGCATTGAAGGACTGCCTTCCCCTTTAACAGAGTCCTTTAAATTGTTGGTCCTGATATTCATTCTAACAATGATTCTTTACAATCTGACAACTTTAGGGACTTCCTGATAAGGTCTAAGGAAATAGGACAGGCAATTCACAAAATGCCTAAATTTTTAAAAAGATTATGAAAAACATGGAAGAAAAAGGGGAGGGAGATGAGAAAAATGGGGAGAATAACCAGTAGTATTAGTGGATCAAATAATTCATTAACAAGACTAAAGTACTTTTTCTCCTTAAACTAGGGATCTGAAAGATGGTAAGAACACACACTAAATACTACTTTTTGCTGAATATTACAATTTATATTCTAGAAATAAAAAAATATTACTTCTGAAAACTTAACAAAAGACACTTTTCTGAAGAAACTTAAGGTTTAAATCTTTTCGCAGGAACAGCTTTGACCTAACATGATCTACCAATTTATTGGTAAGCAAAATTCCAGGAAAAACTTCCAATGCAATTGGCTAGTATACCAAAACATGCAGATGATAAAGTAAATGGTTACAAGCAGAGGAGAGTCAACAGATAGATCATCTACTCATACAACATTACAGAATCGGTAAATAGAGAATTTCACATGCAAAATTAAAGCCCTGGGAAGCTACAGAAGGAAAAGGGAGGTGGAAGGATCAAACTACCCCCAAAAAATCCTGTTGTAAACATTACATCTAAGTGTAGATAGACTGCAAGTTAGAAGCTTAGATACACAATTAAGTACTGAAATGCTTTAAAGTGCTCACTATGTCCCTCTGGTTATTTGCCCTCGGGGCTACCTTGGCACCTAACAAAACCAGAGAAAACAGGTGCAACCAAGGAACTAAACAAGCACATTCATGACATTAAGGTCGTTAACTAATGCCCTGATCTAAGGATGCGTCAATTCCAAAACCAGGAAAAGAAACTAAACCTTTAAAAATATCTACAATAGACATCTTTAAAATGGGCAAACAATAGAGAATACACCCAACACTGAGAAACTGAAAAACCATCTCAATAAATTCCGTTGCTCCATATACACATAGAACTCTACTAGACAATACTAAGGAGAATAACTAATACTAAGTAATGAAAATATAAATAAGCAGAAATAGCACCACAGAGCCTACAGTTCATACTCAAGAGTTATGCATAAGGACAGGTTGTCCTGAGTCAGTACACACTGGTCTCCTGCTACACATGTACCTGCTACAATCAGAAGCTACCACCCACTCTATGACTGGATTGAAGGGGAGAAGAGGGTCCAAAAATTAGGTATTATACCACAAACCCTAAAAGCAGCCTTTGCTCCCAATTAAGTTGTTGGCAGCAAGTTAATTCTCAACTTACCAATTAAAAAAGAAAAACAAACTAGACCTGAGAGACTAGTGACACTTTTCTTTAATAATGCACAGCAATACCCACGACACAGTGCACTGTTAAGTTGGGAGAACGACTGGACCTCCAGCTCTAAGAAAGGTCCAATCTAAGGGAAATAAACACACAAAACAGGAGCAATGACTTAACAAGAGAGTACTCAGAAAAGGAAGCAGTAACTACCTTGTTTGGGCTAAAAAGATTGGAATACAGTTTAAAAATGTAGCAAGGAATTATAGGACTACCCCGTAATTTGGAAGTAGTTACAATCAAAGGGAAAAAGCTTTTTTGCTACGGGGGACACAAGGGGATGGTGGGATGGAAGAAAAATTAGCAACTCACCATGGTTACCACACTCACCCTTCCTGATTGCCACTCTTGCCACAGGAGCTCAGAACTCAAACTAAGAAAAGATAAAACTTTCCAAATAAAGCAACAATCCATACCATCACTCATACTGCCCTCTAGGTACACTAACAATCTAGTCAAGGCTCTAAGATAACACCCATCTAAGGGCTCTACTCACCAAGGATGTTGAATCCACCCTCAAACAGTGAAAAGACATTGCCATTATTGCCCCCAAACCCCAATATCCCCTCCTCAGCAACTCCTGAAATCAGACTTTTATTCTGGAGTGACCTCATCCTCAAAACAGAACCTCTTGGTACAAGCATAACTGAAAAGGAACAAGAGCGATAGCCCTTTAAAAACACTAGTTACCTCAACACTAGTTATTTAATAACTAATTACCTTTGCTGGGAAGTTAGGAGTTGGGATGAGGTGGGGGAGCTTACCAGGGATTCTGCTCCCCAAAAGTGTTAAGACGCTTTTGGGTTTGTCAGGTTCTTCATATGTAAAATAAGGCATAATGCTGATACTGGGCTGAGGCAATAAATTCAGAGTGAACCACTAAAATGTGCTCTACTATCAAGAAAAAGGGAAGGAAAAAAAGATAAGTAGGAAAATCAAAGGAAAAGACTTCTGCACTAATAGACATAAAAGCCTTAAGAGTTCCAAACTAAAGCCACGGGTGTTTTCCCAAAGGGACTGGTCTAAGTTAAAGCCTCGAATTCCCATGCATTCTCCATTTTAAGTATATCACCCGCAATGATTCACCATCAGCCAACCAACAGCTCTATGTGTACCCCCAAACCCCTCCCCTTACTTATCCAACCTATTTTCTGCACACAGGCTGTGTTCAGCCCTCTTCCCAAACAGGGTGGTTCACCTTGAAACTCTGTGTTGTCAAGGCCCCTGATGGCCTCCACTGCATCCTCTGCCCGCTCCATGTGCACGAAGGCATAATCTTTCACGATGTCACATTCGATGACTGGACCATACTCCTCAAACTTGGCCCGAAGCTCTTTGTTGGTACAGGTGGGACTGATGTTGCCCACATGCAACTTGGTGGAGGTTTTGCTCTTATTCTTGCTGGCTTCCACATTGATGTTCACCCCATGCAGCTTGTAATGGTGCAGGTTGCGTATGGCATCCTCGGCCGCCGTCTTGTCTTCTATGTGCACAAAGCCGTAGTTCTTAATGATGTCACATTCCAGCACCTTCCCATACTGCTCGAAGAGTGAGCGAATCTCCTGCTCTGTGGCCTCCCGGGGCAGGTTACCAATAAACAGCTTCACCATCTCGACACAGCCTGTGTAAGAAGAAACAAAATTTCTAACAAAAGACCTTAGGCTCACATCAGTTAAAACAAAAACAAACAAAAAACCCCGGTCACCTCCTTTCACTCTAGCAAATATTTGCAGTTCTCCTCTCTCACACTCCTACCTCCACACAACAATCAAAGGAAAAGTGGAAATAAGGAGGCCTGCCACAATACCGGGTGTAGAACCCTAGAATGATGAGAAAATGTAACAGAAAATTCCTTAGTAGACAAAGGGTTTGATAAGAGTTGGATAGCTTCTAACGAAAATGGAAATGAAAGTGAGAGCATACATGCAGCGCTGGGGATACTGGGCTTTTCTATCCACTAGGAGGTCAGAAAACGAAAGGTCTAACTGCAGGCTGCCTGGACTGACTACTGAAATTGTGAATCAGCTCTTCCTCCCGCAACGGAGTAAGTAGCCACCATTTCCGGAAAAGTGGGCCTTATAATAGCTTCGTTTTAGGGTTTCCTTTGGAAGCAGTGAACGGGAGACCTGAGCCGGAGAGCAAGGCATGAGGAGACTACAGGAAGTGCAGGAGTGGGGAACGCCTCTGTCGGGTGCTGTCCTACGAGCTCCTGCGGGATGGGGAAATGCGTGGCCAGAGAAAGGGGCTTCAGACTCATCAGTCAGACAACAATGTCTCATAGCCTAAAAAATTCTCGAAACAGGTTTCAATTTTTCTAAGTCTAAAGGAGCGCGGTAATCTCTATGGAAACCTCAGAGCAGGAAACCGAGCCAAGTCGGGTAGAGGGCAATGTGGGGATAAAGGAAGGTATTCTCGGGGGAGGTCGTGGGGGAAGGGCTGCTTCAGGCTTACCGCGCAATGCCCAGCACCGAGGTCGGCTCTCAGAGACGGGTGCGGAGGCCGTGACCCCACTAGGATACCCCTGAAGCCCAAAGGAGTGAGATAAGAAATTTAAGAGAGAAAAGAGAGGCAACGAAGGGGCTCGGAGTCTCTCACCCGCACGGAAACCAGCAGGGGCTCTTCCTCGCGGCGCAGACGCTTCTGACAAAACGCTAAAATGGCGACGGCCGCAGCAGTGACTCTGGGTAGAAGGGGAGGTGAGCCTACCACCGGATTGGCTGCTCGGTAAAGTTAAAGGCAGGCGTTCCCGTGGTTCCTCTTCCTGATTGGTTACCACCAACGCCAATTACCTGAGAGGCCGGGAAGAGGTGGAAACGTCAGTAACCCCTGAGCTTTTACGCGAATGCCAATGAGCGCCTATCTCGCGAAGCCGAAGTCACTGATTGGGTAAGAGGTCGGCGTGAGGGAGGAACTACAAACGTGGGCTTCGCCCGGGTGCGACCCGCCATTAGGCGGAGCGAGCTAAGGCTCCGGTGTGGCGGTCTTTAGCTTCGTGGCGCCAATTTTGTGAAGCTTCCGAAATGTTTCGCCATCAACACGTGCACATCTTGACAATATCCCCCGCTCCATTTTGCCTTCTCCAAATTTCTCCCTCTAAACTCCCAGCCACCACCCCTTCGCAGCCAGGATGCTACGAACGATAGCTTACGCAGACCCAAATGCCAGGGAAGAAAAATAACGATGCGTCCCCACCGGAAGAACCAACCTCCTCCTTTGCCCAAGAATCCACACCGTAGCCGTCGGAGTCCCGGAGCTCCCCCCAGATCAAAACTACTGTCATGGGTGGTGAAAGGAACTCTGGAAACGGTTAATGGGCGCGGCTTCAATTAGGTTATAACGGTCCCAAGTGAGCCCGGTTGGAGGCTGCGTTACTTGGAGGCACTGAGACAAGTTCCCTCGAGGAACCAGCCTCCCGAAGTGGGTCCAAGATGAAGAAACGGTTTCTGTGTGACCACGTAGACTGAAAACACCCCCACCCCACCCTGAGAAAAAACTGGAGCAGCGAAGTTTTTTGTTTTATTTTATTGGGTGCCATGGGCCAGAGCTGTAGGTTTAAACTCCTAGAACCGACCTTAGAGGGAAAAGCCTAATCACATGAAGCTATAAACAAAATACAATCAAAACAGCATTCTCCAGAGCGTCTGGCCTCCCTCATCACATTTTTTCTCATCCTTTGGCTTCTTCACAGAATTCCATCCTCACTGAGCAAGCAATGACCCTTTGCAAGGCAGCTTTTGAGGAGGGAAGTGGGGAAGGTGCTGGATGAAAAGAACATGATAAAAGCAATGAATTCTCTATGAGGAAGGGGATCATGAGTGGAGATGACATAACACACGACCGTCCACAGCAGCCCCAAAGGGGGAGGGAGGGCAGAAAGAGAAAGGAGTTGAAGTTATGGAAATGGGTTTAAAAACCTGACATGACTCAGGAACCAAATGCTGGAAAACCGGTCAAGAACTTACTCTAGAGTGGGAAGAGCAAAGGACCTAAAAACATCAAAATAATACATTTACAGATGTGGTCGACACTAATCTTGGTCCATTTTCATTGTGGATTCTTACATACGGAATCTGAGTAAAGGCAATATAATCAGTGACGAAGAAAATCAATTCTATGTTAGTCAGCTGCATGTGTGTGCCCTTTTGAGGGGGCCGGCATCATGTGGGGTTCACCATTCAATCTGCAGGGAAACTCATCTGGTATAGAAATCCTCTCAGGTCCTTTCAGTTTGATCTTCCAAATTCTGCGTGTCCCAACAGCCCTGGAGATAAACTTTCTTCCAAAATACCAAAGAAGATGAGATCAACTCGCTCTATAAAACTAGGAATCTCTCCAGGTCCAACGCAGAAAGGACTGGGAATATAAATCTCAGGATCACAATCCATGCCAGTTTGCAGATCACAGTACCACCGCCCCCCCACCCCAGCCCAATCTCATTACTTGATTTACCTTCTGAAAAGCCTTTAAGGTGGACTTATATTTGTTTCATTTTGCAAGCTCATCCAACTGTATAAAGCACATTAAATCATCCCCCTCTTCTTAAAATACACTGCACTGGAAAAATTTCACTTACCCTACCTGATCTGGTTCTTGCCAGAATCTCCTAATCTCTTTAACAACCCCCACTCGCCTCACCCCACTCCCACCCCACCCATACATACTATGCTCCACCCCACTGGCCTTTTTGTTCCAAGTTCATTCAGACTGGAATGTTCTTTCTCCAGGTGCTTCAGTGGCCACCCCATCTAGACATCCTCCTACTCCAAAAGCCTACCTTGGAACTCCATCCCATGATTTCATGTTATTTTTCCAAATACTTACCATCACTTGAAATCCTATTTGTTCATTCCATTTCTTTCTCCTACCTCCTACCTCCCATCAAATAATTTGTTCGAGGGCAGGGACCTTTTCTTCTTCCTTACTCTATCCTCAGTGTTAGAAATGCACCTGAAACATGGTAGGCACCCAATTATTTGTTGACTAAGTTAACACATGGGTGAATGCAGGAGTTAACTTCTTGGAAACCAAAAGGAGAAATGACGAGATTTTCAGTCAATATCAGCTTAAGATCATGGACACTTAGTTCTAAAAACAAGCACTTGATTCATATCACCTAGTATACTTTCCAGTCTCCCTCAAACAGAAAAAGCAGGTGCCCAAAAGCCAGGGGGTAACCTATGCTACAGCTTTTCATCACCAGGATTACCAGTTTGACAAATGCTGCAAAATGAAGCTTTAGGCAGGAAGACATTTGTGGTTCGACTGTCTCCACACTGATGTTCACCTATCCAACTCTATTTTACTGAGTACTAAAGGAGCTTAATACTCAACCCTTAAGGTTTATAAATTAAAGACATCTGGTCCAAATCTTCTACCACCCCAAGTATGCAAAATAGGATTGAATGCAGTATTTTAAAAGCACCTTGTCCAGGGGTACCTGGGTGGCTCAGTCTGAGGTTAAGCATCTGACTCTTGGCTTTGGCTCAGATCATGATCTCATGGTGGGTGGGGTTCTTCGGATTTTCTCTCTCCCCCTCTCTGCCCCTTCCACACTCTCATTCTCTCTCAAAAATAATATACTTAAAAAAAAATTTTTTTTTAAAGCACTTTGTCCAGGACACTGTAAATACCATCTTGTTGATTCTTAATTTGCTGATCAGGTTACCAAGCACCTCAAAGGTAAACTGACTTCTTCAAAAAGTCATCTAGAAAGCAGGTATCTGTCATAACCAAGCATAAATATACATTCTGACTGCAGATTTTGAAAAGACAAAAGTGCTTGGAGCCTGGGCTCTTGAAAAGGAAATGAGGGACAAATCCAAACTTAGGGGGGAAACACAGATATCTGTGAAAAACATTCAAATGTGAACAAACAAGCTATTACTTTCATACCTTTTGGGGTGAGTATGTGTAATTTATACATGTTAATTACTGGCTCCTGTCCAGAAATGAGTACTGGTTTAATAAAAGTTCAAATTAAAACCCAGTATTCTCCAGGAATATTCAGACTGGCCTTCCTTGACTAAGCCAGTCAAGCAAACTTCCTAAGCCTCCAATCCCACTGGCAGCTACACTCTTAGCCTCCCCCCCTTAATGTCTTTGCAGGTTCCCTACCCCTAACCTTTATTTTCCATACCCAAGGAGAATATGATCCCAGGACACTGAACAGTGTTGCCTGAGACTGGACATGACAAAAACCGGTGTGATCCATGGCCTACTTCACTCCTAGGTAGCACTCATTTAAAAAATCCACTGCTTCACTGTTGTTCTTATGTACTGCACTCACACCTACATCCACAGTCCTTTGCTCAGCTGTGTGACAGCTCCACCAGGCCACCCCAATCTCCCCAGAATGTCCTAATTCGGGTCTATGAGACAGCTAGTATTTAATAAGCAGTGACTATACATGAGGCCCCACACTTGTCACATGTTCTCATTTGATCCTTCCATGGCATTATAAAGATTACGAGCAAAGTCCTAGACAGACAGTTCAATTCAAAATGACTCAATTCCTTGATCTACTGCTTTCTAACCATATGATCTTACGAAAAGTTTCTTAAGGGGCACCTGGGGGGTTCAGTGGTTGAGCGTCCAATTTCAGCTCAGGTCACTATCTCCCAGTTCATGAGTTTGAGTCCCACATTGGGCACGCTGCTGTCAGCCCGTTGGCACAGAACCCGCTTCCCATCCTCTTTCCCCCTCTCTCTGTCCCTCCCCAACTTGTGCTCTCCCAAAAAAGAATATTTAAAGAAAAATTACTTGATCTACAGCCTTAATTTCTCCATTTAAAAAACAGGTTTAGAAATAATGGCATTTGGGTTGCAATGAAGATTAAATGAAGTTACTGTATGAAAAGCACTTTATCAGTGCTTAGCAAGTGTTCAATAAATGTTTTCATCTATAAAATCTCCATTTTATAGATGAAAAACCTAAGACAGAGTTCCTGACAGGCCCAAGATTACACAACTAAGTGACAGAAACACAATTCAGACTCAGGAAACCTGATTTTAAAGCCAACCCCCCTAGTCATTCTGTGCCAAGTCAATTTTCCATTCAAACAAATCCCATCTCCAGAACATTTTAACTAGTGGAACTGCCCCTTATCTTCCACTACCCTAGCATTGCTTATTAACCGTAACTAGTTCAATGAGGTAGGTCCTGCCTCCCCACATTATAAATTCAAGGTCAGCCCAAGGGCTCAGCTACTTAATACTGTATTTCTGGCACTACAGACACAATATTTCAAATGATTTACACTATGTTTGAAGTAACTTTTAAGAACTACCCCCCGCCCCCAGAAAACTTGATTCTACCCTTCATGATCTAAAGGTAACTATAATTTAGGTGAATATAAATTTTTCACTTGCTTTACATCTTATCTTCTCTATTACCCAAACTTTGATTACATATCATACTAGTCCATAAATCTAGGAAATTATTTTCACTATAACCCAAGTCATCCCCTATTAGGGTCAGCTTACTTGGCTTGATAGGACAAAATGACCGGAGAACCACCAGTCTATACACAGACTTTGGCCAAGCTTAACTGATGGGCAGGACTAGAAAAGCAGCCTACCCAGAGGGTGACCACTGAAGGATACTTCCATTACCTCCACTAGAAGGGATGGGGTCCCAGGCCTACCCCAGACAGAATGTGAAACAAGGTCCAAACCTCAGAAGAGAATAGGCTGACAAGGCTAGAAGCCTCTATGTGGTCTCATTCCAGGAATAAATCATCTTTAACTTCTCCAATGAAGGTCAAGTTGTAGAGGTGATAGATGCAGGAGTGCAAAACCTGGGAGTCCATATTCCCCACCCTCTTATCCCAAAACACCCATTAAATGTATGTCCTCCCATTCACTCAACCCAACCATCTCCAAGTTATAGGACCCAAGAACTCAGAAATCCACAAAAAGCAAAGTATGAAGAGTGGGCTACAGGATTAACACAGGTGGCGTAATTTAAATAAAAGAGAAAGAAGGAAATTTTAAAACAATCTGCAAGAAAGAAGAGAATGACAAATGATTTAGCTTTGTAACCTCTTCTGCTTGAACAACGAAAACCTTGAGGGCTGAGGCAGCAAAGGCATCAGGACCTAAAGATGTTAGGCAGTTAAGAGAGATCATCTAGGCCACATCACTCTGAAGAACTTGGGCTGCAATAAAGAACATCAACACTGGCCCCAAGAGCACATTAAGCTGTTTTTCACAGGAACCATAGGATTGGAATAGTGGCAGAACCCTCACACTGGAGAAAGGAAAACAGAAAGCCATATGACAAAGAAATATTACAAATGCACAGGCCACAATCACAGCCCTGTAATCAACCAACCCCTCTACTTTCCAGAGGAATAACCAGAGCTAAGTTTGTTAGCTTGGTCCTCAGATCACCCCACCCTCCCTGCAGAAGTGACAAGAAACCTATCAGACTCCCCCCTCCCAGTCCTTCAAAGAAATGAAAAGGAGCAGCAAAGCACCTGCAGGTAAAGCAGTGAGCAGAAAGAGCAAGGAAAGAGCTATGGCCCCAGTACCCCACCCCCAAAGATTACCCCAGTTAGCATCCACAAGAGCTCATTCTTATAAAGATCATATGCTTTTTTGCCCACTGGGCAGAGGGAAGGGAACACTTGGGGCAAACTCCTCTGTCACAAGGCAAGTTCCCAAGGAACCAGTGAAAGGCAGAAAAGAACCCACCTGAACTCCACTTGATTGACACACACAATTCCCCAAAACCACCTTGCCCCAAAAGGCTCCCAAATCAAATCTCTAAAGCCCCCTTTCCCAAAGGAACAGCAGTAGGTTCCTACCCAACCAGTCTTCTGTTCACTCATTTATTGGTGAACCCAAGCCTCCATTTTGTCCCTGGCTGGAACTTTTTTTTTTTTTTTTTTTTTTTTTTGCCCAGGTCCTCTCAACCCCAGTCCCAGAATAAAAGTACAGAAAGAATCTTCAATTTCTCACTCTATCCCAGCATCCCTACTTGGGTTATGCTTGTACCTCACCCCCCTTTCCAGTCTGTGAGGACACCTTCAAATATAAATCCAGGAAGAAAACATCTGGAAACCCTAACAAATGGAGACGGGGGAAGTCTCAGGGAACTGATGGCAGAAGTTGGCAGGACGCAGGAAGGACACTCCATGGTGATGTTCAACAGGCGAAATACCAGGTTTATGGCCATATCCCCCATACCTGCTTCCAATCGTCCCTGCTCCTCCTCTCTCCAACCACAGGGAAGAACCAGACAGACACCACCCTTACCCCACTACTGGCTCCTTTCCGGGTCCCAGCTCCAGCACTCACTCAAGCCCACTGCCTGAAGGATCCACTAGCCTTATAAGCACCAAAGCAGTCCATTTCCCCACTTCTCACTTGAGAAGCCATACCCCAGAACCATCCTGCTTGGAGCACAGGTTGTTTCCGAATTGGAGATAAATCAGGGGGAAATGGGCAAATAAACTTACTGCACTTGGTGTGGTTAATTCAACTTAAGGGCTGAGGAAGTCCGAGCAACTTGGTCTGGACTCTCCAGTCCTAAAGATGGCAGACTAACGGGACGACGATGACCTAAATCCCTCTGGGCAGCAGGGAAATCACTAGTTCCCACATTCAAACCCCTTTCCTCATCTGCCCTGGATTCTCCAGCTGCCTTTCCTTTAGCTGTCATGTCTTCCTGGATGTCAAACTGGCTTCTCTGAAACTGAGTGCAATCAAGACAATGACAACCAGGTTTCCAAACTGCAAATTGCCCCAAGTTTTATTTGTAGTCCATACAAAAGGGAAAAAAAATTAAGGTTTTCTAACACCACCTACTTGGGGAGATGGGGATGTGGGACTGTGCCACTCAGCATCAGCTAGAACATCAGGGGGTCAGTAGGGATTTGGACATATACCGACCGTCCCGACAGGAACTCAGTCTCAACACAGTCTATAGTGGGACAAAGTCAGGGCCCCCTGGACTGCTGGCACACTGGCGCACAGGAAATGGTTAAGCTAACCTTTTCCTGGCCTCCCTCACATCTAAAAAGAAAAAGGCGCCGCCGACCTCAGTTGCAGGTTGCTTCCCCATCCAGACGACCTTAAATATCGCGCACAAAAATAAAAGGGAGCCAGGAAAAAATAAAAACATAAAAGAAATTCCCATCCTGGGGAGATGGGAGGCAGGGGAGAGGGGAAACCGCAGATCTAGAGCCAGTAGCAAGATTTGCTGCTGAGGCGAAGGAACAAAGTAGGTTACTGCCGAACACTCAAAAGGATCATCTCCTGGGGAAGGCCCACAGGGTAGAGGGGATGAAAAACCGCAAACGGGAGAGGTATGGGCCAGTGGTTATAACCTGGGCCTGCACCCTACCCGACCTCTCCTCTCCTTCCCTCCCTGTGGTGCCCCATGCCAGGATGGCCCTACATGCGGCGCTGGTAGCCAGAGTGCATCTGAGCTGCCCGCAGGTAATCATTATAGGAGCCCGAATAGCGTGCGTAATCGGAATGGGCATCGGGCAGGCGACGGTAATCCAGCGAGGACTTTGTCGGCGAGCGGCGGAACGAAAGCTGCGACTCTGATAAACGGCGGTAATCAGAGAGCTCGGCTAAACGCCGGTCGGAACCATACCTAGTCGAGAGAAGAAGACAGTTGGTGAATGAGACAATTGAGGGGAGGGCTCCAGGTGGGCATGGGGGAGATGCCAATGGGGATAGGGAGGGTGTGATCAGATTGGTCTCCAACAAACAAGATTTTGTCCGAAGGCTCATCACCCTATCCAGGGCAAGAAATCAAGCCTGGTTCAACCAGTGGGAAACCAAGCCCACCACTGAAGCCCTCCCTTCTCAACTGGCCAAGGTAGATTTTGGTCTACATTCCCAAACCACAAACAAATTATCCCCACCCTGGGCCCTACACAGAAAGACCTTGGTTGTTTATCAACAGAACGGCGGACGAAAGCAAGGTCCCCAACTTCCCAAAGAGTGGACGCACCTCATACACCTTGCCTTCAGCCAGTGAGTGCCAAAGGGACTATTTCAAACCCACCCTACCAAAGCCAGGACAACCACATAACAGGCTTAAGGATCCTTGAGACGGTGGGAAAGGCTATGGGCCACAATCTTGCAGGCAGTAGCTCCAATGGCACTTGGGGTAGCCTAGAGAGGTGACACTTTTCCCAGCCTGACTAGCTGGTACCACCCCAGGCTGAGCACTAATGCTCCACCTGAACCCTGGTGATCAAAAAAGTTTACAGACATCACCCCCCTCGGCCTTTGGACATCCCATGGGAGTAGATGAGAGAACACCAAAGGAGGGGCCAATGGCTCCAGTTTCCCTCCCATGCCAACCTCAGCCCCTTGCCCTAAGCCCCAGCTGGGGGCAGAGGCGGGGGGGCATACAGTACCTTTTCGACATGGCGACAGCCTTTTTGTAGGGATCGTCGTAGCTGGCCCGGGGTGGGGAGAGACGGGTACGCTCATAGGGCGGCGGGGTGCTGTTGGCGTTGGCAACGGCCCCCTGGGACATGGACAGGTAGGCTGCAGACGGCTGACCTGCCCCATCGTAGGCATTGCCCGGCTGGCCACGGTAGGAGGCAGCAGCCTGGGGATGCTGCTGGGCAGCATAGGAAGCAGCCAATGAGGCTGACGACTGAGCGCGGTACGGAGCTGCCAGGGTGGCAGAAGGCTGGGCCCCATAGGCAGCTGCAGCACCATAGGAGCCAGTGGCCGCAGCAGCTGACTGAGCCCCATAGGAGCCTGACAGGCCCATTGATGCTTGAGCCCCATAACTATTCAGCTGGGTCTGAACAACCGGCTGGGCCCCATAGGAGCCAGCCATTGGGGTAGTGGCTTGTGCAGCATAGGCAGCTGGTTGGCTGGCATAGGCAGCAGCTGTAGCTGGCTGTGCCACATAGGCAGCCGGCTGGGAAGAGTAGGAAGCAGCCTGCTGTGCAGCATACGGGGCAGACTGGGCATTGTAAGAGGCCGAGGGCTGGGCATTGTAAGAAGCTGCCTGGGCCCCATAAGCAAGTGAGGAGGCTGCAGACTGGGCTCCATAGGAGGCTGCCTGGGCCCCATAGGAGCCTAGGGAGGAAGCTGCTCCCTGGGTGTTGTAAGAGGAGGCAGCCGCACGAACCCCATAGGAGGAGGCAGCCTGCGCGCCATAAGAGGATGGCTGGTTACCATAGGAGGCAAGGGAGGAACCCTGAGCCCCATAGGAGTTGAGCGAGGAAGCCGCAGCTGGCTGACCCCCATAGGAGGAGAGGGCTGAGGCCGAGGGCTGAGCTCCACCATATGGGCCAAGCGAGGAAGCTGCAGCAGACTGGGAGCTAGGACTAGCCAGCTGGCCCCTGTATGGGGCCCCAAGGGAGACAGAGGGCTGAGCGCGGTAAGAGGCTGCCTGGGCTGTCATGGGCTGAGTCCGATAGCCGACACCCAAAGAGGCAGATGGCTGGGCCCTGTAGGCAGCTCCCAACGACACTGAGGGCTGGGCCCGGTAGGTGGCTGGCTGGGCCGTCAGAGGAGCCACATAGGAGGCTCGGGGAGGTGAACGGCGCAGGGGGCTGCGGTCGCGACCAAAGAAGGGTGGTGTGGGCTGACGGGCTTGCCCATCAAAGCCACCAGTGCTGTTGCCAAAAGCCTGCTGGTAGTCGAAGGTGGCAGAGAAGCCACCAGTTCCAGGGAATGCCGTATCCCCAGCCCCTGGTTTCTTGGTCTTGTCCCCAGACTGGATAGCCAGGCCGGGCCCCTTCTTCTGACCCTTGGTTGAGAGTTCCACGTTGATGCGCTTGCCCTTCACTTCTTTGCCGTTGAGCTGCGCGATGGCGGCTTTGGCATCTGCTTCCTTCTCCATGTGAACAAACGCGTAGTCTGATAAAGCAGCAGACAGAGGGTTAGCGATTAGGGGGGCAGGGCATGCTACCTGATGGGTCCCAAACTGGACACACAACAGCACCCAGCTGTTGCCAGCTACCTCCAGGCCTCCAAACCCTCCTCTCCAGGAGTAGGTCATAAAACATGGTTCCCACATAACAAAGCTTCTGTCTCAAGTGGTCACCTTTCCCTACGTGTTCTCCCTATTCTCCCCTTTCCCCCGCCACATCACTCAACTCAACTCTCTGGTGAGAGAAGAGCAAAGATGAACAGCAACACAGGATAAAAATCTTCACAGCTCTCATGAGTGTAAATAAACCACCAGACAAAACACAGAAAGGGTTCCTGGATCACTCAATTATTTAGCATTCTCTAACCCAAGGTCACCAAACACTATTGCTCACCTTTGAAGCTTAACTCTGAAATACTGGAAATGACCACTTATGTCTTGGCATGACCCATATCTCAGCCCAGGGTCCAACTAAATCAAGAAAATTGGAGTGCAGTGCACAGTTCATTAACGTTCTCCAATGTGATCTCTCCTTTTTTTTTTTTTTTTCCAGAGTACTTCTGTTCTCAAAGTACCTCCATGCATAGGCCTTCATTTGGGCCTCACAACAATCCTGTGAGGTACGCAGAGCAAAGCATCATTATCTCCATCTTACAGGTGGACAAATGTGCTCAGAGAATTTGTACGGCTTGCTCTAAATCAAAATGTCTTGAAGCCAGGAACAGAATCCCAGCTCTTCCTTGCCCTTTCACTACACCAGTCTATCCCTGAGAAGTCAGTATATAAAGCAAGACCATATTAACACAACAAGAAATTCAAACTTACAAAAGGAGAAGCTGGAACTCATGTAAGCCAATGAGGCGTGGGAATGGAAACCGAGCCTCTTGGCTGAGATCAGGCCCAAGCCTCTATCCCCCAGGCTACGTTATATCCTCTACTGGTTCCTCTTCAAAGTACAGACGTATACCTTACCCCCTTGGGCTCCTGTTCACAGAACAGACAGTTTACAGGAAAGATCTTGTTTCTTAAGCTTCAAGGTGAGAAATTGCAGTAAGTGCAGCTTGCAGGCTCTCCTAAATAGGTTACCCCTGAAGTCCTCATTCAGGATTTGAATGAACTGTGGTGGGATATAAGCGTAAGATAGGATGTTGATCTCAAAGTCCTACTCATCTACCACACAGGAGAAAATTTTAGAAAGGGGAGTGGGAAGAAATTCTTATTCATGTCCAAAATCACATATCACAATGGTACAAACAAGATCTGAAAAACAATGACAAGACCATGCTCATGGCAAATAAGGCCATGCACTTAAACCCATCTGGATCCATGGCTACTTAAGTACCAAGTACCAAGATACCATCTCACATCAATTTAGGAAATGAAAAACTACCTAGATGAAATCACCAAGTTCCATTCCTGCAGATAACAAATCCTTTTAAACGACCTCTAAACAAGCATCGTAATTTCTAGATTCATACTGGGATGCCCTCTCTGGCTGCTCCCAGAAAGCAAGTCATTTTTCTTCTTGTGAGGCAATGCTACCAACCTGCTTCTCATAGAAATGAAAAAATAATCAACAAGGCATAAATCAGAAGTATGGTATGCAAAAGGAATCCTTGGTTAGGCACTTAAAAGCCTCAATTATAGATCCAGATATCGCTGAGTTAGCAAATCTGTCCTACCCACCTCCAAGTTAGGAGATTCAAATAAGAAGATAAAAGCACCTTGTAAAATATAAATAGCTATATGATAACAAAGAATTATGACGATTATTCAGGCCTAGGAATAACCATAGGCTTCACTCCCTACAGAATATTATCTTTTATCTCTAATAATAAAAAACAAAAGCTACCATACCATTTATACATGCAAACTTGGAACCTGCCAGAGAGGATTAAAAAAAACAAAATCAACTATCACAACTCTCAGTCCTCACACCCCCATGGTTAGAACCTGATTCCTTACCTGCCAATTAAGGCAAAAGTGTTCCTTTCAGCCTAGCCACAGAGTACTAGAACTGTCTTATGATCTCTCATCTCCACTTTGGGTAGAGGGAGTTAAAAATAGATACTGGTGGTCAGTGATGTCTTTAAAAGCAGAGACTGAGCTGACCCTCCAGAGAATGCAAGGACAAACAAAAAGTGGGAGCTTGTAGGCAGATTAAGGGAAATGGAAAAAAAACCTCCAGGCAGTGTAAGAGACTATTAATGAAGGATATTATAGTCCTGGCTAAACTATCTACAAATTCCTGAGACCGGAACAAACTAGGGGAAAAAAAAACACCCAACAAAAACAACAACAACTTCAAAGGGTTTACAAGAGCAACAGGACATCCCACTGTCTACTCCCTACCTTAGCCAGGTTTTATTAAGAAACCAACCAAGTTGAAATTTGAAAACTGAGATTTCACATGTACAATTTCAATTTACCACCCAGAGGAGTTCTAGAAACTGATTTTTTTAAAAGCCCTCAAATACAATTATAACCAATTTACATCAAAATGTTCCTAATCCTGACATTAAAGAGAAGTGTAACTTAGTGATCCAGCTGACTCAATTGTATCAGGGTTAACCCTGTTACAGCCAGAAGCCAAAATCAACACCTAACCCTATCAAAGATGCCCAGGAATCCAATTACTCCTAGGACGATGAAAAACCAGAAACCTAGAGAACTCTGCCTGGAAAGCTAGTTTAAGAAACAGTAACCTGTGAAGGAAATCCACTGCATTTAAAGGCACTAGAGCAAGCAATGTTTTACAGAGATCACCTATTGGTCTGGTGGCATCACAATTCCTCTAGAACCAAAGTTAAGAGAATCCAGACTGGCGCCTCAGTGTCTCAGTCAATTAAGCATCCATCTCTTGATTTGGGCAGAAAAAGCAGTTTTCCTATCCTGAGAAGAATTAAAAACCTCTAACTTTACCCTACAGATTTGTGTATAGGAGGAAAAAATGGCCACCCACCAAGAAAAAAAAAAAAAGAGGAAACAGTTTCCTCTTCTGCCTTTCACACCTCCCCTGAAGCCTAAATGGTTCCTAAAGCTGTCAGCAACTCTCATACTTCATCTTTGAACACCCAATAGCCGTGGAGAGTGGTTACAATCCACTGTTGCCACGGAGATTTTTGCTTCATAAATCAAATCACATAGAAGCTTCAGGGGTAACCAAGCAACTATGTTTTTCCCCTATGAAATGAAATAGAACTGGTTGTCTTATGCAACCTTTAGCTTCTGTGCTTTTCAAAGACCTGACAGCCAACACCAGAGGACTCGATCATCGAATGCCCATTCCCAACCCAAGAAATGCGTTTTTATAGAGCCAGAGCCAGTCTCTTCTGCTACATTCCCAACTTAAAAGCCACACTTTCTTTCACCCCAGAGAAATAGAAAAGCATCAGTGGAGGACAAGACAGTCATATCTTTCCCAAAGTCTCTCACATCAAAGTATAGCAGAAGCTCTGTTACTTACCAGGATAACCACAAATAACAACCAACCACTACTGAGGAAGTTTAACACATTTCTGGGTGTTTACAAAAGAACAAAATAGACAAAACTTTCACTCGGAGTCAGCCAAGAGTTCTACAAACCACATGCAGTTATACACTTCACCCTCCCCGCCACTGTCACTTGCTATCAGTCCAGAGCGAATCCAGGCAAATTTTTAGTTTCCTCTACCACCTGAAAGCAAGTTTCTTGACCAATGAGTTCCATGGAGACTGTCCCCCTCAGATGTTAGTTTCTAGACTCCCAATCTAGTAGCCACCTTGCCTAAGAACCGCAAAAGAAATGTGGTAGGTCAATTAAACACAGAACTGTCATCAGGAGTCATGTACCCCCACTGGTTTCCTGGCCAGATGCCCAATCTGGAGTCCTTCCTACTCTTTAAACAAAGCAAAAATCAATGCACCATACAGCCTGCCTTAAGAGCACCCAGCAGGAAAGCCCGATTCCGGAGAGTCGTGGACTGGCATAACCTGAGTTGAGGAAAATAGAATGCAGTATTAATGCAGAACAAGAACTGCTCTTAGTAGTGGAGACTACAACCCTTTATGCTTCCCCAGCTGCAGAAAGGACAAGGAATGGCCCCCAAAATATGCCTTATTAGGACAGCAAATGAAGTGTCTTGGTGGAAAAAGGCACCTGAACCCATTTAGTTCCTATCCCCAAAACTTTTCAGAGTATGGGTAGGTATGAATTCAACACCAGGAGTAGGGCATCAGATACTCCCCCAGGTTGCATCCTTGAAGATGGCAGGGCAAAGTTAATTCTGATCTGTTCACAAGAGGAACAGAGACTGGCCACATACACAAGGACGATCCCACCAAACCTTGCCAACATAAAAGAAAAAGAACTTACAGGATAGGAACCTAGACTACAAAAAAAGTCAACTGGGTCCCAAAAAGGAAGCCAGACCTAGATTACAGTGATACATTTTCCTCAAAGAAAAGGCAAACTGGGGATGTGCCCTAAGAATTAGACTACTCCAGCAAAGCCGATGAACAAGTAAATTTGTTTAGCCAATGTTTAACGAAGACCTCTCACACACCCCTCTCCAAGTCCCCCTCAGCCACAGAGTATATGCCCCCTTGCAAAATCACCAAGTTATAAAAGAACACTGCCCTGAGGGCATGGGCTTGCAAGTAAAGGCTAAAGAGAAGAGGCCTTCATAAAACAAGCCTCCTTCCCCATTCAAAAGGTCGGGGTTTTCAGTTTATATATATCTGTATCTATAGTGGGATATAAATATATAGATATAGATAGATATATAGATATAGATATATACATATAAAATCGATCCCAAGGGGGAAAAAAAAAAACAAACCCAAGTTTGAGGGACTTGGAATACAGCGTTGCCACGCCTAACCCACCTAACAATGTTGAAAGGCCAAAGTGGTTCGGAAGGGGTCCCTCCTGTACCCACGAGTAACTATATACCCATGAGTAGACCCATGCCACACAATGCTAAAAAATCCCAGCCCGAGAAACGTCCAAGGGCCCCGTTACCTTCCGCTCGGGAGCATTCATCGGCAGGGAACACGAGGGTGGCCTTGGGGCGTCAGCCCCCACCTTTTCCCTCTTCCCTTGCTCTGACCGACGTCTGGAGAGGAAGTGGGGAAGTGGCGAAATCTTCCCCGCTCCATGATCCGGCTTGTGCCCGTCACTTCCCAATTTCCGCTCGGTGCCAGGCCCAGGAGACCAGTAGAAGGCGCGCCCCCGGTATACTCGCAAGTCTCTCAGGCGCGTCCCCGGCCCCGTAGCTCGGCTCACAGTGGCCACCGAACCCACCCAGAGCCACTTCCTCCTATCTGGAGAATGGTGCCTGGACCGCAGGGAAGGAGGGTGGCTCTACCCATCGCGCCCCCAACACCTCCGGCCTCGCTCCCGCGACTTCCCCACCCTCCCCAACCGCGCGGTGACCGACCCCCGGGAAAGGGGCGTGGCTAACAAGCAGAGTGCCCAGAGCGCGCCCGCGCCCCCGCCCCCGCTCGCCTCCGCGTTACCTTTCACCACGTCACACTCGATGACGCGTCCGCGGCGCTCGAAGAGGCTGCGCAATTCCTGGCTCGTGCACGCAGCCGACACATTGCCCACGAAAATCTTCCAAGTGTTAAGAGGCCGTGGGCGCGACATCTCCACCACGAGCGCGCGCCCAGGCCGCAGCTCGTGGCCGTGCAGGGCCTCGATGGCGCGCAGCGCGCCTGCATTCTCGCGCATGTGCACGAAGGCGAACTGTTTCATGACGGCGCAGCTCATGACCGTGCCGTAGGGCGCGAAGAGGGCTGCTAGCTCCTCTGGCGTTGTATCTGCCCCATCGACGTTTCCCACGAATATCTTCATTTTGCCGCCGCAGCCGCCTTCCCGGGGAGCCGGGACCTCTCCTCCAGCGACAGGCAAGACGTCCGACCGGCCGGCAGTCCTCCCCAGGAATGGCTGGCGACCGAGAACCCCGCCGCGCAGGCGCTCTGACCAAGCCAATCGGGGCCCGCATCCCGCGCGACCCGCAGCCAATCAGAGAAGCTGAAAGAAGATGCGCTCAGGCGCAGCCAATCCCAGAGGGTCTGGAGCCCGCTTGTTAGCCGAGGGGGCGGGAAAGGGACGGCGGCGCGCGACCAACCGCCACTGCCGGGGGGAGGGGGAAAAGAAGGGTTGGAGAAGGGGGAATGCGCGCGGGGAACGTCGGCGGCCTAGAGGCCTACTCGGTGAGACGGCCTCTGGCCCGGGTGGGGCAGGGATCGGCGGACCCAAGGAAAAACTTTGTTCAGCCGGAAGTCAGAGCTCCTCCCATTCTGACTGCCTAGGCCAAACCCGCGCCTGGAGGTGGCTACGAGCTTGTCCACGAGAGGGTCGGGCCTGGCGGAAGAAACCAGGACAGCCGCCTTCGGTCAGCTAACTGTCCCCTCCAAGACTGTTGGGCTGTCTGAGGGGGCCTGAGAGGCATTTGCCCCGGAGGACCCTCGTGCTATTAATTCATTCTTTGGAAACACATTCCCTGATGTTGCTGAGGTCCTAGAAGTAGATGGAGAGTGAAAAATCAGAGTTTGGCAGAGGCCTTTGTGGCATTTTCAAAAGAGGAATAATGAGTTGTATCTCCCTTGGTGTGCGCTTGAAATTATCCACAATAAAAAGTTTAGTGAAACAATATTGGGTCAAAAGAATGGTCCCTGAGGGGACAAAAGTTGAACCTTTATAGAAAACAGAAAATTCAAAACCAACAGATGTATGCAAAAATATTTTGCATAGCAGAAGAGAAAAACAAATCCGTGTGCCAAACTCAGGAAAATATTTACCTACATGTTCATGCTACAAATTTTTTGAGCACCTACCAAGTGGGCAGCACCAAGGATATAGCAGTGAACAAAAAGTGACAAAAATTCTAACCTTGGAGCTTATACTATGGTGGGAAGAAATATAATAAACAAGTAAGACTTATAGCCTGATAGTGCTAAAGATTTGAAGCAACAAAGCAAGTAAGCTCTCCCATAGGGGAACCATTCCAGCCAGAAAGTACAGGTCAAAAAGTCCTGGGGCAAGAGTTTGTCTGCTTGTTCAAGGACTAACATCATGGCCGGAGGCTATAACAGCATAAGGATGTAGGGGGAGGTAGTGGCACCCTGTGGGCCAGTGAAATGACTGGCTTTCACTCTTTTTGATTTTTATTTTTTAAGTATTCAACAATTCCATACCTCACCAGGTGCCCATCAGGACAAGTGCACTCCTCAATCCCCATCACGTATTTAACCCATCCCTCCACCCACCACCCCTCTGGCAACTATCAGTTTGTTCTCTATAGTTAAGAGTCTGTTTCTTGGTTTGTCTCGCCCTCTTTTTTCCCCTTTGCTCTTTTGTTTTATTCCTTCAATTCCACACATGAGTGAAATCATACAGTATTCCTCTTCTTCTGACTGGCTTATTCTGCTTAGCATTATTCTCTCTAGATCCTATCTATGTTGTTGCAAGTGACACGATTTCATTATTTTTTATAGCTGAATAATATTCTTTTGTATATGTATACCACAGCCTCTTTAACCATTCATCAATCAACGGACACTTGGGCTGCTTCCATATCTTGGCTATTGTAAATAATGCTGCCACAAACATAAGGGTGCATGTATCCCTTTGAATTAGTGCTTTGTATTTTGGGGGCAAATACCCAGTAGTGTGATTGCTAGATCATTAGGGTAGTTCTATTTTAAACTTTTTGACGAACCTCCACACTGTTTTCCACAGTGGCTGCACCATTTTGCAGCACGACCAACAGTGCAAAAGGGTTCCCCTTTCTCCGCATCCTCGCCAACACCTGTTGTTTCTTGTATTGTTGATTTTAGCCATTTTGACAAGTGTGAGGTGGTGTTTCATGGTGGTTTCGATTTGCATTTCTCTGATGATAAATGATGATGAGCATCTTTTCATGTATCTGTTAGCCATCTGTAGGTCTTTTATGGAGAAATGTCTGTTCATATCTCCTGCCCATTTTTTAATTGGGTTGTTCTTTGGGTATTGAGTTGTATACGTTCTTTATATATTTTGGATACTAACTCTTTATTGGATATGTCATTTGCAAATATCTTCTCCCATTCCACAGATTGCCTTTTAGTTTTGATAGTTTCCTTTGCTGTGCAGAAGCTTTTTATTTCGATGTAGTCCTGATAGTTTATTTTTTCTTTTGTATCCCTTGCTTCAGGGTTCCTATATATAAAAAATTTCTCTGGCTGATGTCAGAGAAGTTATTGCCTGTGCTCTCTTCTGAGGTTTTTATGGTTTCAGGTCTCACATTAAGGTCTTTAATCCATTTTGAATTTATTTTTTGTGTGTGGTGTAAGAAAATGGTCCAGTTTCATTCTTGTGCATGTTGCTGTCCAATTTTCTCAGTACCGTTTGCTGAAGAGAGTTTTTCCCATTGGGTATTCTTTCCTGCTTTGTCAAAGATTAATTATGGATTTATTTCTGGGTTTTCTACTCCTGGGTTGCAAGAGTGGTTCAATATTTGCAAATCAATCAATGTGATATATTACAGCAATAAAAGAAAGGATAAGAACTGTATGATCATTTCAATAGATGCAGAAAAAGCATTTGACAAAGTATAACATCCATTCATGATTAAAAATAAATAAAAACAAACCTAGATTTTACTCCTGAGGCTGAAAGTCTGTGGAGGACACATGATCCTGTAAGTCTACTTTAACATACAGAAATTCCTTTGGAATCTTCTTTATCTCTCCCTGCCCCCCCCCCCCCCGACCGAGATATATGTTAGTCATCATAGTCCAAGCTTATGGCCCACTGATAAACATCTGAAGGGGTTCATTACTGAGTTTTTTCTAAACAGTAATAAATGACATTTTCCTAACAGTAGCTAGCCCCCTCAAGGTCCTGGAAACCTTGCTTCCAAAATTCCTTAGAGATTTATGCTACCCCCTAACCCCTTCCCAACGTGAAAGTAGGTATCACCAGTCGCAACCCTGGTGCAGCTCTTTCTGCCCATGGGTTCTGTTTCTGTGCTTTAACAAAACCACCTTTTTGTGCTGGGGGGCAGGGAAGGAAGTCTATGGAGGGCAGAGGGGTTCATCCAATATGGCTTATCTTCCATAGTTTTTATTTTTTTTTTTTTTTAATTTTTTTTCAACGTTTTTTATTTATTTTGGGGACAGAGAGAGACAGAGCATGAACGGGGGAGGGGCAGAGAGAGAGGGAGACACAGAATCGGAAACAGGCTCCAGGCTCCGAGCCATCAGCCCAGAGCCTGACGCGGGGCTCGAACTCACGGACCGCGAGATCGTGACCTGGCTGATGTCGGACGCTTAATCGACTGCGCCACCAGGGCGCCCCTCTTCCATAGCTTTTAAAGTATCATTCAGACTGCTATTGAAATGAGCAAAAACCAATGGAAAACAGCTGTTTGTTCAGAACACTATTGCTAGAATCCAGGAGAAAGATGGTGGTGACATGGATCAGGGTGGCCCCAGCAGAATTCAGAGGAAGTGGACAGATTTGGATGTACATGGACAGTAGAACTAACACGATACACAAATGGATATGAGTTGTGAGAAAAAGAGGACTCACAGATGACGCTGAGCAGCTTGGAAGCATGGAATTGCCATTTACTGAGATGGGGACATTGTGGAAGAAACAGATTTTCTGGAAAGACCAGAAATTCAGTTTGGGACATGATAACTTTGAGATGCCTCTAAGTCACCCAAGTGGAGACGCCAATGGGCAATTAGATAGGTTTGTGAAGTTCAAGGTAGAGGTCTGAGCCCAAGATATAGATTTGGGAGTTTAAACAGTTAATATCTATACTGTACAAAGAACTATAAATTAGTTTAAAAAAAAGAGAGAGAGTGATAAATGGGCCAAAGAGGTGAACTGGCAATTTTGTAGGAAAGGAAGTGCAAATAGCTAATAAACAAGAAACTTTAAGGGCACCTGGGTGGTTCATTCAGCTAACTGGTTAAGCATCCAACTCTTTTTTTTTTTTTTTTTTAATGTTTGTTATTTTTGAGAGAGAGAGAGAGCAAGCAGAGAAGGAGCAGAGAGAGAGAGGGAGACACAGAATCGGAAGCAGGCTCCAGGCTCTGAGCTGTCAGCACAGAGCCCGATGCAGGGCTTGAACTCACAGACCACGAGATCATGACCTGAGCTGTAGTCAGCCACCCAACCGACTGAGCCACCCAGGCGCCCCAGCATCTGACTCTTGATTTCTGCTCAGGTCATGATCTCACAGTTCATGAGTTCAAGCCCCATGTCAGGCTCCACACAACATGGAGCCTGCTTAGGATTCTCTCTCTCTCTCTGCCCCTCCGCACCCCCCAAGATAAATAAACTTAAAAAAAAAAAACCTTCATTGGTAGCCAAGGAAGTGAGAATGTTTTGGGGCACCTGGATGGCACAAGTCAATTGAGCATCTGACTCTTCCCCTCCCCCCCCCCCTTTTTAAAGGGAGAAAGGGACAGAGTGCAAGCAGGAGAGGGGCATGCAGAATCCAAAGCAGGCTCTGGGCTGTCAGCACAGACCCCACCAACAGGGCTTGAACTCACAAACTGTGAAATCATGACCTGATCCAAAGTCAGACGCTTAACCAGCTGAGCCACCCAGGCATCCCACATTTGACTCTTGATTTCAGCTCAAGTCATGATCTCTCGGTTCGTGAGTTCAAGCCCCGCTTTGGGCTCTGCACTGATAGTGCAGAGCCTGCTTGGGATTCTGTCTCCCTTTCTCTCTACCCTTCCAGGCTTGCTCTCTATCTCTGTCTCAAAATAAATAAAAATAAACCTTAAAAAAAAAGAAAATGAGAACATTTTTCATCCTCAGATTTGAAAAACTTAAAGAAAAAAGAAGGTTTAGATCTGTTGCTGGTAAGGGTGTGAGGAAAGCACACACATATTGCTGATGATAGTGTAACCTCTATGTTCTTCTTGGGAACTATTCTGGCAATGTCAAAACTGTCAATGTGGTGATTCTTTAACAGAGTATCCCACTTTGGAAATCTACCCTACAACAAACTTATCAATAAGAATATTGGTATAAATTTATTTATTGTACCACTGTTTGTAGCAAGCAATGGAAGCAACCTGAATGTTTGTAAATAAGGGAATTGGTTATTGCCATAAGATGCAATATTATATTGCTGCTATAAGTAGTTCAGAATTTATTGATATGGAAGGAGAACCATAAGAGGGACAAATACAAGTGTACAATGTTACATCTTTCTATGCTATAGGGGAAAAAAATCCTCCATATAGGTGCATATGTTTTTTTCAGCACAGAGAAATAGCATCGGTTACCTGAAGAGGATGAGATGGGAGTTAATTTTTTTATACTTTTCTACGTTATTAGACTTTCACCAGTGAGCATCTAATTCTTTCACAATTTTTTTAAAAAGTACATCTTAAGGAAGGAAAGTGGGACACCATTTTGATACCTCTCTGGTATCCTTGCAAATCCTAACTGCTGGCAATATTCCCAGACTGGGTATCAGCAGACCCATGGCCACCCAACAAGCACAGCCTTTTTAACGGTATCGTGGGGGGGCAGTCCCATGTTTTCTCCTATAATGCTGGTAGGGTTTACAGTCAAAACAGTGTGAAACAAAAATATAATGTAAAACCCATACAAGCTTTTCATTTTTCTGCTATCCACCTTAAAAAGTAATAAGAAACAAAATTAATTTTAACAATATATTTTAGGGGCACCTGGGTGACTCAGTTGGTTAAGCATCCGACTCTTGATCTCGTCTCAGGTCTTGATCTCATCGTTTGTGGGTTCAAGCCCCTCATCGGGCTCTGAGCTGACAGCATGGAGCCTGCTTGGGATTCTGTCTCTCCCGCTCTCTGCCCCTTCCCCATTGTACTCTCTCTATCAAAATAAATAAATAAACTTAAAACAAAGAAAATCATAAAAAAACACCAAAAAACCGAATATATTTTAACCTAATATATCTAAAATCTCATGTAATCAATATATAAAAATTATTAATATTTGGGGTGCCTGGGTGGCTCAGTCGGTTAAGCGTCTGACTTCGGCTCAAGTCATGATCTCGCGGTTTGTGAATTCAAGCCCCACATCAGGCTCTGTGCTGAGCGCTCAGATCCTGGAGCCTGCTTTGGATTCTGTGTTTTCCTCTCTCTCTCTGCCCTGCCCCCACTCACACTCTGTCTTTCTCTGTCTCTCAAAAATGAATAAATGAGAAAAAATTTTTTAAAAAAACTGCACCACAGCACCTGGTGGCTCAGTCAGTTAAGAATCCAACTCCTGGGGCGCCTGGGTGGCGCAGTCGGTTAAGCGTCCGACTTCAGCCAGGTCACGATCTCGCGGTCCGTGGGTTCGAGCCCCGCGTCGGGCTCTGGGCTGATGGCTCAGAGCCTGGAGCCTGTTTCCGATTCTGTGTCTCCCTCTCTCTCTGCCCCTCCCCCGTTCATGCTCTGTCTCTCTCTCTGTCCCAAAAATAAATAAACGTTGAAAAAAAAAAAAATTTAAAAAAAAAAAAAAAAAGAATCCAACTCCTGGGGCGCCTGGGTGGCGCAGTCGGTTAAGCGTCTGACTTCAGCCAGGTCACGATCTCGCGGTCCGTGAGTTCGAGCCCCGCGTCAGGCTCTGGGCTGATGGCTCAGAGCCTGGAGCCTGTTTCTGATTCTGTGTCTCCCTCTCTCTCTGCCCCTCCCCCATTCATGCTCTGTCTCTCTCTGTCCCAAAAATAAATAAATGTTGAAAAAAAAATTTTAAAAATAAAAAAATAAAAAAAAAAAGAATCCAACTCCTGATATGGGCTCAGATTGTGATCTCATGGTCGTGGGATCGAGCCCTGCATCGGGCTCTGCTCAGTGTGGATTAAAACTGCACCAAAAATACTTTGTTTATAAGTGCAATAATTAATAAATAAGTTAAATAAATTATGTTCTAATTATAAACATGTTTTCACCTACAAGGATATCTGGTAGGACTTTTGAAAGTTGTGCAGGCTATAGGACAGTTAGCTCTTCATTTTGCCAGACTATCCTGCACACTGTAGGTTGGCAAGGATCCCTAGCCTTCCCCCCAAAAATGCCAGGAGTCCTCCTGCCCTCATCCAGCATTGTCACAACCTGAAAACCCTCCCTCACAAACTCTCAAAAGTCTCAAAAGAGCTAAGTTTGGGTAAAGATTCATTTCTGTAATAAAGCAATATGATAGGAAAAGTCCTTATCTCTTTACCATGAATGGAAGGAAATGTTAGAGAGAAATTCTGTCCTGTAAACTAGAGAGCCTAGTCAAATTTACTTATGACCTTTGCCTTAATTAGAACAGCCCAAGTTCTTTGGTTTAATAGGTCATTGTACTAGGCCAAAGGTATCAGGTCCTAATCCCTGGCATCTGGAAATGTTACCTTATTTGGAAAAGGGGTCTTTGCAGGCCAAGTTAAGGATCTTGAGATGAAGAGATTATACTGGATTATTTGAGTAAACCCTAAATACAAGCACATGTATCCTTATAAGAGGGAGGCCGAGGGAGATTTGGCACAGATAAACAGAGGAGACAGTGTGGGGAAGACACAGCAGGGAGAGACCTGAAGATCGGAGTGGTGTGGCCACAAGCCAAGGAATGCCAGCCATCACTCTAAATTGGAAGAGGCAAGGAATGAATATTCCCCTAGAAGCCCTGGAGAGAGTATGGCCCAAATTTGATTTCAGTCAGTGGTACTAATTTTGAACTTCTGACCTCTAGAACTATAAGACAATGAAGTTCTGTTGTCATTTGTTACAACAGCCACAGGAAGCTAACAGTCATAAAGTATGTTTTCTTAACAACATGGATGAAGGTATTTTTGCAGCATGGACCTACATGATTTTGTTCTGTATTTGTTCCTCCCTGATAAAGGGCGAGAACTTTTCCCTTTTCAACCTTCTTCCTTCCTGCTGTCTGCCCTGACCTTGTTATGTGTTAGCATGTGAGGAAAAGAGGCTTAACTATGCAACCAAAAGAGGAGAGGGGTGCTAAGAGAAACCACAGTTCAGGGTGATGTAGTGTCCTGACACCATGAGCCACTGGGCTCACATGGAACAAGAAACCTCTAGTCTGCTTATTTTAAGAGATCATATCACATCTTTATTGCTCTGGCCGCTACTGGTCAGAACTCTTGTTTACTTGCAGAATTCACCTTAATATAGAATTCAACGTTTATTTATTTTTGGGACAGAGAGAGACAGAGCATGAACGGGGGAGGGGCAGAGAGAGAGGGAGACACAGAATCGGAAACAGGCTCCAGGCTCTGAGCCATCAGCCCAGAGCCCGATGCGGGGCTCGAACTCACGGACCGCGAGATCGTGACCTGGCTGAAGTCGGACGCTTAACCGACTGCGCCACCCAGGCGCCCCAAGAATTCAAGAGACAATATCAAGATTGCAAACGAGAAATAGCAATCCAGGGGCACCTGGGTGGCTCAGTCAGTTAAGCGTCTGCCTTCTGCTCAGGTCGTGATCTCAGGGTTCTTGAGTTCAAGCCCCACATTGGGCTCTCTGCTGTCAGCTCAGAGCCTGCTTTAGATCCTCTGTCCCCCTCTCTCTCTGCCCCTGCCCCACTCACACTCTCTCTGCCTTAAAAATAAATAAATAAACTTAAAATATAAAAAGAAATAGCAACACAGTCATGTTGCCTAAAAATATGAAGGTAAATCCCAGAAGAAATGGCCAAGGGAGTTGAAAGCTAAAGCCTAATAGAACTAGGCTTGACTTTTATGTGCACATATTACTTAAGTAAAAGTAAACATAGAATTTAAGGTATCTTTAGTGAAAATAAAAGAAAATCTACAGGACACAATGGGTATTTGAAAAAACTTTGAATTAATTTTTTTTTTTTTTAAAGCTGGGGTGAAGCATCTGTGGCCCACCTTTTTTATTTTATTTTATTTTTTAATGTTTATTTTTGACACAGAGAGAGACAGAGCATGAGCGGGGGAGGGACAGAGAGAGAGGGAGACGCAGAATCCGACGCAGGCTCCAGGCTCTGAGCTGTCAGCACAGAGCCCGATGCGGGGCTCGAACTCACAGACCTTGAGATCATGACCTGAGTCAAAGTCGGACTCTCGGGGCGCCTGGGTGGCGCAGTCGGTTAAGCGTCCGACTTCAGCCAGGTCACGATCTCGCGGTCCGTGAGTTTGAGCCCCGCGTCGGGCTCTGCGCTGATGGCTCAGAGCCTGGAGCCTGTTTCCGATTCTGTGTCTCCCTCTCTCTCTGCCCCTCCCCCGTTCATGCTCTGTCTCTCTCTGTCCCAAAAATAAATAAACGTTGAAAAAAAAAAAATTTCAAAGTCGGACTCTCAATCGACTGAGCCACCCAGGCACCCCTTGAATTAATTTTTAAAGTACTCTACTAAGTTTGTTATCAAATAAGGTAAGACTGGACAACATTTATATTCTGCTGACCTACAAAGCACAGAAACAAAGTGGTCAGAAATATGGGGGAAAGTTCTTACTTAACATATTTATACAGATTCTACCTCCTCATGTGGCTAAGCAGCAGCAGAAAGCTTCCTAAGATGGTCACAGTTTCTTCCTTAATTCCCTGATGAAAGAATGAACAGAGTGAGTGAATGATAATAACAGTTCACACTGGACATTTACTAAATTTACCAGATGCTATTCTTTGCACAGGCAATCTTATTTGATTATCACAATAGGCCTGTGAGATTGGCTTGTTGTAATCCCCATTTCACAGGGAAGACTGAGAGGCATTCCCCAAAGTCACAGAGCTAGAAAGTAGTAGACCTGGGATGTGGACCCAAAGCCCAGCTCATCACTATTATGTTTTCCTGGATATACGCATGAATAACAATGATTAGTAAACATGGCCATACATAGTGTTGATGACACCCAGCAAGGAATTCATTCATTATGTAAAGATGCTTCTATGTACATTCTCAGAGCCAGAAAAAAAATCTGTCCTTAGAATGTCTTTGATTATGGCCAAAGAAAGAAAGAAAGAAAGGCCAACTTCTGATAGATTACTCAGGTTTAATTTAATTAAATAGAGAAGAGGAGAAGAACACTACAAGTGTGCGGGGGCAGGGGGGCAGTTTACACAATTTTCATTGCCTAACTCAGGTAATAAATTCAAGAGATTGTGAAAACATACCTTACAGGCCTAATCTGAATTTAGGAACCACAGTTTGCAAAGCCATTTGTAGGGTTTGGCCTGAGAGTTCCCTGTTAACACAGCAACAATGAAAAAAAAAAACTTAAAAAAAAAATGTTTATTTATTTATTTTTAACGTTTATTTATTTTTGAGACAGAGAGAGACAGAGCATGAACAGGGGAGGGTCAGAGAGAGGGAGACATAGAATCTGAAACAGGCTCCAGGCTCTGAGCTGTCAGCACAGAGCCCGATGCGAGGCTCGAACTCACGGACCGTGAAATCATGACCTGAGCCGAAGTCGGCCGCTTAACCGACTGAGCCACCCAGGCGCCCCAAAATATCTATTTTTTTGATTGAGAGAGAGAGAGAGAGAGAGAGCGCATGGGCAGGGTAGAGGCAGAAAGAGCGAGGGAGACACAGAATCTGAAGCAGGCTCCAGGCTCTGAACTATCAGCACAGAAACCAACACAGGGCTTGAACTTGTGAGCCTCGAAATCATGACCTAGCCAAAGTCAGCTGTTTAACCCACTGAGCCGTCCAAGCACACTACCACAGCAACAATTTAAGAAAGACCCAATTTAAAGGAAAAATCGCCCTTGACACGTGTGGCCCCGGAGGCAAGCAGTCCTAGTCCTGGGAATTCTAACCCCAAATTCTTTTCAGCTGACAAAGTGTCCCTTTAGTGGATAATCTATCTTAATACTGAGAAGATCTAGATTTAAAAATAACCATGATGAAGTAAATGAAACACATAGTTATACTTTTAAGCTCGCAAGTAGATTTTTGTCGTATTTGGAGAAATCTGAATATATTTGGTATTTACAGTGTGTGTCATGGTAAAGAAATGTTGACATACTAGAGAATCTGACAGGTCAGTCTTGGTTTTCTAATTTAAAAGGTGTAATTAAGAAATTGAGGGGCGCCTGGGTGGCTCAGTTGGTTAAGCATCTGGCTTCAGCTCAGGTCATGATCTCACAGTCCGTGAGTTCCAGCCCCACATCAGGCTTTGTCCTGACAGCTCAGAGCCTGGAGCCTGCTTCAGATTGTGTCCCCCTCTCTCTTTGCCCCTCCCCCCTGCTCCCACTCTGTCTCTCTCTCTCTCTTAAAAATAAACATTAAAAAAAAATTAGGGGCACCTGGGTGGCTCAGTGCCATATTTTCGGATATGTCCAACTTTGGCTCAGGTCATGATCTCAATGTACATGGGTTCGAGCCCCACATCAGGCTCTGTACTGACAGCTCAGACCCTGGAGCTTTGGATTCTGTCTCCCTTTCTCTCTGCCCCTCCCCCGCTCACGCATGCGCTCTTTCTCACTCTCTCTCAAAAATAAACATTAAAATTTTTTTTTTAGGGGCGCCTGGGTGGCGCAGTCGGTTAAGCGTCCGACTTCAGCCAGGTCACGATCTCGCGGTCCGTGAGTTCGAGCCCCGCGTCAGGCTCTGGGCTGATGGCTCAGAGCCTGGAGCCTGTTTCCGATTCTGTGTCTCCCTCTCTCTCTGCCCCTCCCCCGTTCATGCTCTGTCTCTCTCTGTCCCAAAAATAAATAAACGTTGAAAAAAAATTAAAAAAAAAATTTTTTTTTTTAATTAAAAAAAAGGAATTGACTTCATGATCCAATCACAGAAGCACAAATATTGTGTGATTCCACTTACATGAGGTCCCTGGAGTAGTCAGATCCATAGAGACAGAAGGTGGCTGCCAGGTGTTGGGGGAGGGGGAAGTTGGTGTTTAATGGTGAGAGATTCGGTTTAGGGAGACAAAAAAGCTCTGCAGATGAATAGTGACGTTGGTTACACGGCAATGCAAATGTTTGTAAGTCACAAAAATGTACACTTAAAAATGGTTAAAACAGTCAATTTTAGGTTATGTATGTTTTGCCACAATTAAAAAAAAAAAGGATTTTAGATGCTAAAACCAGTAGGCAAAAGTCTGATGAGAAATGGGATATTTATATAGTCTCCAAGTAGCTCCCCACAAAAGATTTACTAATTGCAAAGGAGAAAATTTTAAGGTTCTGTTGGAGAAATGCAAGAGACCCCACCCTAACCAAGTGATCCCATTAAACCACAGCAGTAATAAGATATGTCAACATGATATACTGAGAAAGGCACAACTTCACTTCTGTGGTATTGGAACCAAAAAGACGTACCCTCAACCTAATCACAAGAAAATGCACACAAACCCAACCAAAGGATAAGCTACAAAATACCTGACCAGTACCCATCAGGAGTATCAAGCCAAGAAAGCGAACACCAGGAGAGTCTGAGAAACTGTTACAGATCGGAGACCAGGGAGACAGGACAGCTACCAGCAATGTGCCATCCAGGATTTGATCCCAAAACAGAAAGTGATCATTAGCAATAAAACTTGCAAAACCCAAATCAAGACCTACCTACGGTTCAGTTGCTAGTCTTGTCTCAGCGTTAATTAACTGGGTTTGAAACTGTACTATATGTGCATAAACTAACATGAGAGGGAGCTGGGAGAAGGCAACGTGAACTCTCTACTGTTCTTTCTTAAGTAAATGATTGTTAAACATTGAGATATAATTCATATGCCATAAAATTCACCCTTTTAGTGTACCATTCAGTGGTTCTTAGTATATTCACAAGGTTGGGTAACCATCACCATCATCTAATTCCAGGACATTTCAATCACCCCCAAAAAGCAACTCTGTGCTCGTTAGCTCTCTGTCTGTCCCCTCCTCCCTAGACCCTGGTGACCACAGATCCCTCTGACTTTGGATTTGCCTCTTTCAGACATTTCAAATAGAACCATACAAACATATGGCTCTTGTGCCAGCTTCTTTTTTTTTTTTTTAATTTTTTTTAACGTTTTATTTATTTTTGAGACAGAGAGAGACAGAGCATGAACGGGGGAGGGGCAGAGAGAGAGGGAGACAAAGAATCGGAAGCAGGCTCCAGGCTCTGAGCCATCAGCCCAGAGCCGGACGCGGGGCTCGAACTCACGGACCATGAGACCGTGACCTGAGCCGAAGTCGGACGCTTAATCGACTGAGCCACCCAGGCGCCCCACCAGCTTCTTATACTTAGCATAAAATATTTTCCAGATTCATCCCACTGCAACTTTTTTGTTAATCTAAAACAATTTCAGAAGAAAATGTTTTTAAAAACTGATTTGGGGGTTGGGATTTTTAGCTAAAATACATAATATTTTTTTTAAGTTTGTAAATTGTAGCAGCCTGGTTTCACTGTATTTATCAATTTAAGAGAGAAGCACATTGGGTAGTTTACCTTCAGTCCAGGCATCCTTGGAGATTTAAGAGAATTAGATGTACAAATACAATTTTATTTATTTTTAATTTTTTTAGATAGAGTGTGGGAAATGGGGGGGTGGGGAGAGATAAAGTGGGAAAATGGTCACAGGGAAAGGGAGGGAGAGAATCCCAAGCAGGCTCCATGCTCAGCTCAGAGCCCACGCGACGACGTCCCAGGACTGTGAGGTCATGACCCCAGACAAAATCAAGAGTCAGTTGCTTAACTGACTGAGCCACTCAGGCACCAACAAATGCAATTTTAGTTTTTATTTTTAAAGTTTATTTACTGAGAAAGAGAGAGGGAATGGTAGAGAGAGAGAGGGTGAGAAAGAATCCCAAGCAGGCTCTGTGCTGTCAGCGCAGAAACAATGAGATGATGACCCGAACCGAAATCGGATGTTTAACCGACGGAGACACCCAGACGCTGCTCCCCACAAATACAATTTTAAAACTTTGAGGGAACTTATGTTGCAAATGGATATGATTATGTAAGGGAGCCCAATGTATCCAACCTGAGTTTTGTCCAAAAAAAAAAAAAAAAAAAAGGTAAAGAGAGTAGTTTTTATTTTACTCAATTTATAAATAGAATAGTAAGTTTTATAATTTGAACTTAAAGCCTTAAGGAAAACTAAGTTTTAAATGTGTTACTTTAATAAAATTGAATCCTAACTGCATCAGTTTCTTGTGGCTGTTATAACATCTCAAAATCTTTTTTTTTATTAAAAAATTTTTTTTTAATGTTTATTCATTTTTGGGAGAGACAGAACTCGAGTGGGGGAGGAGCAAAGAGAGAGGGGACACGGAATCGGAAGCAGTCTCCAGGCTCTGAGCTGTCAGCACAGAGCCTGATGCGGGGCTCGAACTCATAGACCATGAGATCATGACCTGAGCCAAAGTCAGGCACTCAACCAACTGAGCCACCCAGGTGCCCCTCAGAATCTTTAACTTAATCACATCTGCAAAGACTCTTTTCCCACATAAATTCACATTTACGGCTTCCGGGGATTAGGACAGGGATGGTAACATTAGGGAGCATTGTCAGCCAATCACAATGATTTTTTTTAAGTTTTTATTTCTCTAGAGAGAGAGAAAAAAGAGAAGGAGCACAAGTGGGAGAGGGGCAGAGTGAGAGAATCCCCAGCAGGTTCCACATTGTCAGCGTAGATGCAGGGCTTGAACTCAAGAACCATGAGATCATGACCTGCACCGAAGTCAAGAGTCGGACGCTCAACTGACTCAGCCACCCAAGTGTCCCCACAGTAATTTATTTCTAGAAAGTAACCACTAATAGTCTTTTCAGTGCACCAATACCACTAATGTGCATCAAAAACCCAGCGACAGTTCTTTCGTACCAGAATTGTTAGTGCTATTAGCAGGCAACGAGGCCATGGGAACCCTGAGTTCTTTCCTCTTCACCTTAAAGCTGAGCACTGTCTGTTATGGTGCTTCCCTCACCTAGGTGTTTAGGTATAATCTCCTCTTTATCTCTGGCTAAGCTATACTGAATCCTTCTTGGAAGTAGGTATCATATATGTATTTAAATTTGAGAAGTATGTGGGGGCTGGAGGATGATCCTGGACTCTGCTCCTACATCACGATAGAGAACAGCAGGCTGACATACTGCTCTGAGAGCCCTAAGCCAACCATTTTTTAAAAGATGAGACTAGAAGCTCTCAAACTTCAGTGTGCTTCAAAATCAGCTCGCAGGCTTTTAAAACAGATTTCCAGGGGCGCCTGGGTGGCTCAGTCGGTTAAGCGTCTGACTTCGGCTCAGGTCATGATCTCACAGTCTGTGAGTTCGAGCCCAGCGTCGGGCTCTGTGCTGACAGCTCAGAGCCTGGAGCCTGCTTCCGATTCTGTGTCTCCCTCTCTCTCTGCCCCCTCCCTGCTCATGCTCTCTCTCGGTCTCAAAAAATAAATAAACATTAAAAAAAAAAATTAAAAAAAAAAAAAACAGATCTCCAGGGGGCGCCTGGTTAAGCATCCAACTTCAGCTCAGGTCATGATCTGGCTCAGGAGTTCCAGCCCCACATCAGGCTCTGTGCTGACAGCTCAGAGCCTGGAGCCTGCTTTGGATTCTGCGTCTCCCTCTCTCTCTCTCCGCCCCTCCTCTGCTCGCGCTCTTTCTCTCAAAAATAAATAAACATTAAAAAAATTAAAAAAAAAAAGAATTACACATAAAATACAATAAAATAAAACAGATCTCCAGGCTTCACCCACAGTTTCTGATTCAGTAAGTCTGGAGTGAAGCCCTGAAATTTACATTTCAAACCTTTCCAGGGGATGCTCATGCTGCTGGTCCAAGGACCACAAGAGCCCTCACCTGAGAGCCACTGGTTGTGGAAAAGTCAGAGAAGACAGACAAGAGGAACAGGGAAAAGGATTTTCAGAAGCCAGAGTTGCACTTGCCTTGGGAAACAGCCCCATCTCTTCCAAGGACCACCACCTGGAGCCAGGAGTCCTCAAGAAGAGGTCTGCCACTGCTCCGAGGAGGGACTCCAACGGGGCCCCTGGGCTGGGATTCAGCTGGGGAGAAGTTCTCATACTTGGGAAAACAGAAGTTTCCTTAAATGTTCACAGCTCTCCAAACCCACAGTGTGGAATCCCAGAACGAATGGGATTGCCAGAGGGGAAAACCCAGAGAGAAGAGGGAGGGAGAGACAAGAGGTCCCTAAGACATGGCTAATGAGGTTGGGTGCTGGGTGCCACTGAAAAAAAGTTGTGGCAGAAACAAAAATAATAAATGGTGGCTGACAAAACAGGAGGCAAAAGGAAGTGTCTGGGTTCGGAGCACCTGGGTGGCATCCAACACTTGATTTCAGCTCAGGACATGATCTCACAGTTGGTGGGTTTGAGTCCCACATAGCATTCTGCACTGCCTGTTTGGGATTCTCTCTTTGCCTCTCTCTCTGCCCCTCCACCTCCTTGTGTTCTCTCTCTCTCAAAATAAATAGATATTAAAAAAAAAAGTGTCTGGGTTCCCTGAAATGCAGTGCAAAGCCACTGGAGTTATACACAATGTTGGTGCAGTTCGTGGATGAACAATTTTTATTTTAATTGCTATGTCTGCTCTTTTTCTAGCAAACTTCTATTTATGGCAAATGTATCTTACTTTCCATACTTTACAAGAGCACGAATAGAATGGTTAAGAGTATAGACTTGGAGCCAGACCACAAGTCTGAACCTAGACTCTGCTACATTACTGTGTGACCTTACACAAGTTACATAGCCACTCTGTGCTTCAGTTTCCTCATCTGTAATGTGGGATAATAACAGAAGCTGCCGTGCAGTTATTATCTTGAGGATTAAGTGAAGTATTGCATGTAAATGTTTAGAAAAGAGCCTAGGACTTAATAAATGACTATATGGGTATTACCTAATATGATTACGTTTTTAATGAAGTTTAAAAGTGAATAAAACTTTTATTTTATTTTATTTTATTTATTTATTTTTAAATGTTCATTTATTTTCGAGACAGAGACAGAGCATGAACGGGGGAGGAGCAGAGAGAGAGAGGGAGACACAGAATCTGAAGCAGGCTCCAGGCTCTGAGACGTCAGCACAGAGCCCGACGCGGGGCTCGAACTCACGGACCATGAGATTGTGACCTGAGCCGAAGTCAGACGCTCAACCGACTGAGCCACCCAGGGGCCCCTGAATAAAACTTTTAAAAAGTATCTGGTAAATGACAGTACAAATGGTTTATGGACATAGCAGAGATTGAGAGGTCACACAAAAATGACGGAATTTGGCAAAGATTTTCACACTGTTCTCCCAGGAGCCCCAGGACTTTTGGGAAGGCCTATAGTCTGGGCTAAGCATCTTTGGCTGCTCTTCTACATATGTGTCACCGTTGGGCCTTCAAGATGTTTGAAGAGTGTTCTGTGGTTTTAAACCAAAGTTTGAACACTACACGTTTAAGAGTTTAGAAGATGGGGGGAAAAAGGTTTAGAAGAGAGAAAAGCTAATGCGGGTGTTGCTCCCTTCAGTTTGCTAAGAGGTTTAGTCATAAAAGGGTTAATTCCAGCTGTCACTCCAGAAGGGAGGTGGGAGGAGGCCAGGGGCTGGCTGTGGGCAGCATCCAGGGGCAGCTCTTGCAATGCTCTGGAGGAAGAATAGGGGAGACAGCCTGGGCCCCATGCTTAAAAGGGTGGTTCCCAGGAATCAAGGGAGCTGGAAAGCAACAAGCATAGGTTTGGCAGCATAGGGCAAGAAAGAGCAGGGTTCAAGGGCTGGGGCTGGAGGCAAAGCCAGCAGCCGTGACCGAGCAACAGGCAAGGCCGGGGGGGGGGGGTGGGGGGGGGGAGCAGAGCCAGGCACATCTTAGCCAAGGCCAGCTAACTGTAAAACCGCCTGCCCGGTTCCAAGAAGGCAGGATAAGGGGCAAAGTTTGTATTCTGACAGTCCACTGTGTCAAAAAAACCCCAGTTTTGTCATGGATGAGCAAGCATGACAAGGTCCAGTGGGGGGAAGGGTAGGGGGGCAAAACGGTAAGTGGAGAGGCCCAGAAACCCTGGCCCCACACATTAGTCCTTGGATATTGGCCATCCCTGTGAGAGGAGGGGCTTGGCTGGGCAGCTTCCAGGGGCCCCGCTTGGCCTCAGATGCACAGCCACTGCTCCCTTGACCTCCCATGTGCCACGTTCTGCGCCAAGCACTTTATTAGATTAATTAAGTCTTTTACTTGTGAGTAAAGAAATCAACTCAAGCCAGATTAATTTCAAAAGGGGGGAGGGGGCGCTGCATGGGGAAAATCCAGGAGTGTCTCTTGACCCCCCCCCTCCCCGGTCAGGAAGTAGCTGACCACAGGAAAGGCCCAGAGTGGGGACCCTGGAGCGTCTGGCATCATCCAACAACTCTCAGGTTCTTCCTGTGCGTCTGCCTCATCCCTCTCCTCAGCAGACAGTCTTTTTCTGATACTCAGTTGACAAGGCGGGGGGAAGAGGGCCGCCTGCAGCCCCCGTATTCCTATGTTACAGGTCCATCCACAGGGAGGAACTAAAGCAGGATCTGCCCTGACAGAAATATGAGTGCTGGGGCCCAGCACTGACCCTGAGGAGGAGGACGCAGCCCTCGGGAAGTGTGTGGATTTGAACCCAGTTTTGCTTGGCTCCGAAGCTAAGAGGTGGTCCTCAAAGGGAGGAGACAGGTAGGGGAACCGTGTTCACCAAGGCCATAAAGGGACGTTGTTGGGACACAGACAAAAGCCAACGTTCTGTATGAAAATAAAACTTTAATTTGCCAAGGCGCCATCACAGCAACCCCACACACCCTGTACCCGAGTTCTCCTGGGACTGGGCAAGCAGGGCCTCCCTGCCTGCTCTCTGCAAGTGGAGGTGCTCAGCTGGGAGAACAGTCACACGTCCGAGGCTGAGGCCGTGCTCAGAGGTGGGCAGGGGACTTGGCCGGCTCCTTTCGTCCCTCACCAGCGATGGGCCGGTGTCGCTCCTCCCAGATAGTGAGGCCGTCGCAGGAGCAGATCTGCTTGGGGTTCTGGAAAAGGCCAGCGGAGCGTGCGATGATGCCACAGGCCAACCTGAGGAAGAATGTGTGGTCAGGAGCGGGCGCTGTAAACTGGTCTGGGCTCCTCCAGGGCTGCCCATGCACCGCTGGCACAGCACAGCCTCCTGCCGGGGGTGGCATCACTCACCTCTCTCCTGAGTTCCCTGTGACCTTGGATAAGGGATGGCCACCCCGGCCCAGGTCGTCTTCTCCCTCATCGATGACCAGGCTTCGGCCAATCACATCCCACACCTTTGAGGGCAGATAACAGCCTCAGACAGTGGACCCGTTAGGAAAGGTCCCCACCCTCTTTTCCACCTCACCTTCAGCTGCTCATCCTCTATCCTGAAGACAGCTCGGCCATCAGTGTCAGCGCAGACATTCCCCAGGTCTCCTCGGTGCTGTGGTGACATACAGGGGTGAGGAGAGGGGCACATGGGGCACAGCCACCAGCTTCTGGCTTCCCAGTATCTGATTCCCCTTCCCCAAAAGTATCAGTGCCCTCCTCTGGGTGCAGTCTGGTAAGATAAGGAATGGCCCAGGACACAGGATGGCAACTAGATGCTCCCTCCCTGGGACTGAAATCCTGGCCAGTGACCCCCTTCCTAGGAAGTCATGCCCACTGGACCAGACTGTTTCTCCTACAAGGTTGTCACCCTCCCTGCAACCCAGCCTCAAAAGCCAGCCTGGTTCCTTCTTCTTTACAAGCCCCGTTCTCCAGCCTCTTGTTGACTCTAAGCCCTTGGCGGTCTGCATGCAATTCCCCTGGGCTTAAGTTGGCCAGGTTTGGCTTCCTGACCACAGGAAGCATCCAGCACTGGTCCCTGACTCCCAGCCTCCAGGAACACAGAGAAGAAACACAGGGAGCAAGGAGCCTATCCTGCCCTCCCCCAGAAGTTGGCTCTGCCTACCTTTTCCCTTTGAAGGTAATAACAAATGTCCTAACACATATACCAAGCACTTCCTCCATCAGACACACTTTGCTGGCATGCTGTAGCGTGCACATGCAGTCCTCACCCTCAAGGAGCTCGAAGCATGGTGGGGAGACAGACGTCGAACAGACTAGCGATTATGAAACACAGAGTTAGTACGGCAGCGAGTAGGTTTGCAGGTGACTGGACCTTACTGGTAAGTCACGGAAGCCCACGTCTGTACAGATAAATTGTGCCCAATCGGACGCTTTAGGCAGAAGCAAGTGCCTGTGCCTGTGCCTGTGCAGGCTGGTGCACATGGCTTTGCTGTGAAGAATGGTCACAAAGCATGTCACTGGGGGACGGGGGTGACAAGCAGCAAGAAGTGCCACTTCTGCTTTATCTTGTTTTCCAGAGAGACATCTGCTGCTTACACCTGGCGCTTTTTGTTATCCTGCGGTGGGGGCCTTTATGGCAGAAAGATCAAGGAAGGGGAGGTGATACTGAGCCTTGAGGAGCATCTTCAGGATTGGGCTGAGAGAGCAAGCAGCCTAGCAATACGGCTCAAGAGGCATGACCCAGCAGCACGGTCCACTCCTGCCCCTGCACTTGGGCAAGTAGAACTGGGCCACGGGGCCTTGAATGTCACACCAAGCAGCTGGCCAGGGTCTATGCCCTTAGGAGCTGGGGAGCCAAGAAGGGCTTTGGGCAGGGGCATGGCATGGTTACTCTGTGCTTTGGGGCAACCTCTAGCACAGCGCACGAAGAGGAAGGATTGGGGGGAGGCAAGAGAAGGGAAGGCAGCTTGGGGACCAGTTACGAGAGGTGCAAAGGGACAGCCAGGCTCTGGTGTAAACCCCACACTGAATTCACTTCCAGCTGGGCAAAAGCAGATGCAGAAATCCAAAAGGAACTTGTCAGTCACCACGGCAGCCTTGGCAGCCCAGCTCTTGCTCAAGTCTTTATCTCTATCAAGGACCTGTGGACAGTAGAGCAGCTGGCCCCAGCCCCTTCTCATCCCCCGCCCTGAGGGGGCCTGGGCTACAGCAAGGCTGCAAGATGGTCTCTCACCCTTCCGGTCTCCACTCCCTAACAGACATAGTGCTGCCAGTTCCCAACTGCGCCCTGTTGGTTCATGCCGCAGGGCCTCTGCCTATGGAGTCGCCCTCACCCCCACCCCCACCCATCTGTGCCTGACATTCCCACTCTCTGTTCTTCACCTGCTTAATTCTTGCACAGCACCTTGCAAGGCTCGAGGTGCTCTAAGATGCACCTTCCCTGTACTGACGTCCCTCTGTGTTCTTCCACTGTGCACGTGCTAGACCTAGCATCACTTACTAGGCTAGGTTACAAGGATAGAATGGTTCCGTCTTGGATGCCCTCTCTTGCGTACTCACTCTGGGGGAAGCCCAGCTGCCGTGTTGTGAGCTGCCCTAGGAAGAGGCCCACGTGGCAAAGGACTGATGTCTCTGGCCAACAGCCAGGGAGGACCCAAGGCCTGCCAACAGTGACATGAGCCTTGCGATGATTGCAGCCCCAGCCAACACCTTGATTATAGTCACCCCAAGCCAGAGGCCCCCAGCTAAGCTGCACCCATGTTCGTGCTCCGGAGAAATGGAGATGAATGCTTGTTGTTTTAAACCCCCAAGTTGGGAATGATTTGATTCACAGCGATAGGTCACTGCTACATGGGGCACAAACACAGCACCACACAGTGGACCCGACAGAAACCCTTCTCTGGCTTCCCAGGGTGGGAGGGGAAAGGAGTCAAACTTTTGACCATCGGAAATGTGAGGGAGCTGTCAAAAGTCCAAGAAATCAGGTACATGAGTTAAGAAACATGTACCATAGCTTCATTTGTCCTGTGGCAGAAGGCTACAAACCTTCATCAGATAGAAATTACAAATCCAGGAAGCCTGTGAGTCCTGGGAGGGTGTAAAGAGGGGCTGCCAGGTCCCGGGAGAGGGACCAGGCTCCAGAGCCTGCCCTGGTACTGAATCTCCGAGTGCAGAGGGAACACATACCCCAGAAGTGAAGGAGATGTGACCGGGTGTTAGGAACCATTAAATCCCTGAGTGAGGGCAATCATCCTGGATGACACCCAGGACAAAGGTTTAATTCAGTCTTCAACACCTTCTCTAACATTCACTAATCTCCACATAAAGGAGAAAAAGCAGGCCTTCCTCAGTTCTCAGACCTTGCAGGCCAGAACCCAGCAGGACTGCACTAACGTTTAGTTGGCCTCCAATGGTCATTTTTGCAATGACCCTGCTCTTATGGCTACAAGTACCGGTTTTCCATTCTCTGTGGCAGTATTAGGTTTCTTGTTAAAAATAAACCGACCTTAATTACATGAAACGATGTCTTGATTTGCTTCAAAATAATGGTGGAGAAAGGCTGGAGGTGTAGATGAAAAATGACTGGCCATGGGGCACCTGGGTGGCTCAGTCGGTTAAGCGTCCGACTTCGGCTCAGGTCATGATCACACGGTTTGTGAGTTCAAGCCCCATGTCGGGCTCTGTGCTGACAACCTGGAGCCTGGAGCCTGCTTCAGATTCTGTGTTTCCCTTGCTCTTTGCCCCTCCCCGACTCATGCTCTGTCTCTGTCTCTGTCTCTCAAAAATAAACATTAAAAAAAAAAAACAAAAAACACTGGCCATGAATTGGTCACTGTTGAAACTGGGTGATAGGGACACGGGAGTTTAGGACAAGTTTCTCTCCTTTGCAATGTTTGAAACCTTCCATGATAGATTATAGCATTAAAAATAACCCAATCTGGGGCGCCTGGGAGGCTCAGTCGGTTGAGCGTCCAGCTTCGGCTCAGGTCATGATCTCACGGTCCGTGAGTTTGAGCCCCACGTCAGGCTCTGTGCCGACAGTTCAGAGCCTGGAGCCTGCTTCAGATTCTGTGTCTCCCTCTCTCTCTGCCCCTTCCCCGCTCATGCTCTGCCTCTGTCTCTCAAAACTGAATAAACATTAACAAAAATTAAAAAAAAAAATAACCCAATTTACCTAAGGAAAAACCTGAGTTAACTTATAGGAAACTGTGGAATAACTAACAGAACAAGCAATATTCAGATAAGCAAAAACCAAGGCAGCATAGAACTCACTGCCGACGGGAAACAATTCTCTAGTGAAAAACAAAACTCCAAGCTGGGAGTTGCACCATCAGAAATGGCCTTTTTAGTTCAGGCAAAATCTGCAACTTCCACACCTTCAGTTCTCCAGAAAGCTTTCTCCCACTGCCCATGTCCTTGGGTTCAGGCCGGATCGGGTGCTTGCCCTGGGCTCCCGGGGCCTCCCACAGGCTCCTGCAAGGGTCATCTCACTGCTCTGCAACCATGGGGTCCTCAAGGGTCTCCCTCACCAGACTGTGAGCACTTGGGGTCAGGCCTCAACCACAGGGAGGGTCAATGTTTCTAAATTGGAACAAAATAAAATGAGGGGACCCCACCAAAATGGAATTGTCTGCTAACGCCCCAGGAGCAACCTGCCCTGCCTGAGGCCTCGGGCCCCCTTGCAGCCTAAACTTCACCCAGATGGACACTTACCCGGTCAGAGTCCTCGGGGCCCCCATGAGATGTTCCATCAGGGTTAAAGTGGTCTCCACAGCTAAGAACAAAAGGTAAGCAGGAGGGCAGCAAAACAGTGGCTCGCAGGCCATCCTCTCTATTTATTTCACCCACTCACTCAGCAAACAGACTTACTCTGTACCAGGCTCTGGGTTGAGGGCACGGAGAAGAATCAGATGTGGGTTCTGCCCTCAATAAACTTTTGGGGGAGACACAGATGAGTAAGCAACTAATTGCATCACAGCGTGACAAACACCATGACATGGAGACCTGCCCTTCTGTGAGGCAGTAAGTTAGTTACTTCCTTCTCAGAGGCAGTAAGGTGGCTACGAGCAGGAATATCAAGGTTCAAATCCCACCCTACCATGTACATGCCCTGGGGCCTTTGACTGAGCCTCAGTTTCCTCATCTGTAGACTGGGTGTGTGTGTATATGCCTTACAGTACTTGTGAGGAACAAGTGTGAAAGCCTGTGTGGACGGCCGAACACAGCCTCTGCACGGAGTGGGTGCACAACTGGGGGAATGAAGATGCCACCGGGGAAGTTACAGATGACTTACCTGCTGCAGTTCCCTGTGAGGTCCCCAAACTGATGGACGTGGAGTCCGTGTGGCCCAGGCTCCAGGCCATCAATGGTCCCCTCGATGAGGCAGCGCTCGGGGGTCAGCTGTAGGAAGCGCACCACCCCTTGCACAGGGCCAGGCCCCTCCAGAATGGCAACTGCTGCCCCCAGATTCTCTGCAAGGTATCAAGACACCTGGGCTGGCTCGCCACCTCAGCCCCACACCTTCATCAGCTCAAAAAGGGCAAGGAGAGAGCCCCGCATAACTCTCATGCCTTCCCCAAGGCCACCTGAACCCCCAACCCCCAAATCCTACGGTTTAGATGTGTACCAGCCCCCTCCCTCCCAGAGAAGCCAAGGCCAGGGCTGTAGCGGCTACTCACGCAATAGGCCACTGCCCATGCCCTTGAGCACCGCCTGCCGCCCTGTGCCTTCTAAAAGGGCCTGCACCTCCTGGCTGGGCAGGGTGGTCTGCACCAGGACCATCTGGTTCTCCAACTGCACCTCCACACTCTGGACACCTGTGGGGAGAGGGGGGCACGGGCAGCAGAGGGCTGACACCCCATCCTCATCTTCACCAACCTCCCCACGGCTGGAGGCAAGCTGGGAAGCTGCCTGCTGGCTGTTTAAGGCCCTCAACCTCTCTGAGTCTGTGTCTTTATAAATAAGGTGGGGAGAATGCCACCCGACCTCCAGGGTTATTGTGTGTCCCTGTTATAAGCCAGGAGTTATTTGTAACTTAAGAAACACAGGTAATTACTTAAGATGTTTTCATAAAAGTGGGCCATCAGTATTTCATTATTTATGATAGCCCAGAGGAGAAAACAACCCACATGCCCATCAACTGATGAATGTGCATCCAGGGGCGCCCATGTGGCTCAGCCGATTGAGCGTCCAACTTAGGCTCAGGTCATGATCTCATGGTTCATGGGTTCGAGCCCCACATCAGGCTCACTTCTGTCAGTGTGGAGCCTGCTTCGGATCCTCTGTCCCACCCCCCACCCCCAACCCCGTCCCTCCTCTGCTGGTACTATCTCAAAACTAAACAAACATTAAAAAAAAAAAAAAAAAAAAGGAAATGTGCATCAATACAATGGAATATTTCTCAACCATAAAGAGATAAAAAGGAATCAAAGGGCTGATAATGCTACCACAGGGATGCACCTAGAAAATATCATGTTAAGTGAGAATCAGTCACAGAAGACCACACAATAGATGATGCCATTATGGACAAAACGTCCAAAATAGGAAAACCTATAGAGACAACAGATTGGGTGGTGGGGGAATAGGAGGGTGATCGCCAAAGTGTACAATTCCTTCATGAGGGGATGAAATGTACAATTGATAGTGGTGATGGCTGCACAACCCTGATCATATTAAAAACCACTGAATTGTATACTTAAAATGGGTGTATTTTAGGATATCTGAATTACATATCAACAAACTGTCACACACACCTAAAAGGGGGGGCTGGGTGGTTAAATATCAGACTCGGTGTGGGCTCAGCTCAAAATCTCACATTTCGTGACATCGAGCCCCATGTCAGGCTCCACACTGACAGCACGGAGCCTGCTTGGGGTTCTCTCTTTCCTTCTCACTCTGCCCCTGCTCCTGTTCTCTCCCTCTCTGTCAAAGTAAATTAATTTAAAAGGGCGGGGGGCTGGGGCACCTGGGTGGCTCAGTCGATTGAGTGTCCAACTCTTGATTTTGGATCAGGTCATGATCCCAGGGTCAAGAGATTGAGCCCTGCATTGGGCTCTGTGCTGAGAGTGGAGCCTGCTTGAGATTCTCTCTCTTTCTCTCCCTCTGCCCCTCCCTACTGCGTGCACATGTGCTCCCTCCCTAAAATAAAATAAAATAAAATAAAATAAAATAAAATAAAATAAAATAAATAAAAGGGGGGGGTGCTATCACCATCATCATGAGAGCTAACATTTGCACACATGTACTGTGGGCTTTTTATACTCTACCCATATTAGCTCATTTGATACTCAAGTAACCCTGTGAGGTGGGTACTAACATCCCTGTTTTACAGATGAGAAAACTGCAGAGACTTAAGAACCTTGCTCAAATGCACGGTGTAGTAAATCAGGGAACTGGAATTCATCTCAGGCAGCCTAGCTCTGGAAACCTGCCCAGACACTCCGCTCACCCTGAGAAGCAGCCCCTCTCCTGTAGGAGCTCCCTTTGCCCCCAACTAACTCACGCTGCACTGCTTACAGTCCCCTGTGAGTGCAGGAGCTCTGTGTGGTCCACAGGGGTCAGCCTCCAAAGTCAGTGTGCCTCAGGTGCCCCCCAAATCCCTGAAGTGACCCTATGTACACACAGACTGCGGGATGATTGACCCACGCCTAGCTTTGAGGGCCACTGAGCCGACTCAAAGGAGGAAGAGAAGGGGCTTCTCTTTCATTCAGATATTTGGCCCTCCCAAGGCTTTCAAGAGAGCTCTCAAACCCTTAGCCAGCACACGGGTGATGGGTTGGGAACTATAATGCAGCTTTCACCTGCAGGACTTCCACCATTCTGCTTTCAACTCAGTAAATGTGTCCATTGCTCTGCAGGTTAAGCCCAGGGGAGCCGTGGGCCATCCAGAGAACAAAGGTTAAATAAGCCATTTCACCCTTTTGAGCTGGTGCCCTGTGAACTGAAAGCTACGCGGACTACTGGTTTTCCCTTCATCTTTGGTTTCCCTCCTCCATATTCTTTCAACAAATGTGTGCTAGGCATGGAGGAGGCCAGGGTCAGGAAAAGCGCTGGCCCTTGTCCTCAGGGAGCTCACAGGCTGTGGGAGAAGCCAGACTCCGAAGCCAGACTCCCTGTGGATTAACCATCAGGCAGAGATGGGAATAACAGCCCAGGGGGCAAAACTGGGAAATGCTATCAGGGAGAGGAAGCACCTAAGAGACAGGAATCTCTCTCACAGGCTTGTGTCTTCGGATCCCCTGCAGCAGCAGCGACACTGTTGGGGGAGCGGGGGAGGGGCAGAATTTGTAAGACATCAGACGAACACGTGCATCCCCTCTCCTGCAAGTACAGGGTGACTCTGCGAGAAGAAAACCCTCCAGTTACCAAACTGGCCCTCACTTCAAACAAAATTTTATCCTGAGCCACCAGGTAGCCTGTGAAGCGTTGGGCGCTCTGGGTCCACTTAGAGACGCCTTTGGATGCCAATGGCTGCAAAGGGGGTACAGGGAGGGTAATGGGGGAACTCTTGTGGTCTGACTCCAGGGTACGCCAAGAGCTGTGCTCTGTCTGACACACATCAGGATGATGATACTGTCCTCATCTGGCAGGTGAGGAGACGAGGCCGGGAGGGGGGCACCACTGGCTTGGAAGGCAGCCTGTCCAGCCCCAAAGCTGATGTTTGGTCCCCTTGCCCCACAGAAAGTAAGGTTGAGCCCCTAAGGCTGATGTTCTGAGGCTCCTGGGGCTCAGATAAGCACACAGTGTGAGGAACTTTTTTATTTGCCTTAATTGACCAGCATACACTAAGCACCTGCCACGTGCCATGTTCCAGGCAGTGCAAATAAACAGGGAACAAGTCAGGTCACATCTCTGACCCATGAAATGGCACGTGTTCCAGTGCAGGGACACAAATGCCCAATACACACACAACAGAGTTTCAGATAGTGAAAAGCGTGATCAATGAAACAGGTGATAGGGAACAAATGCGGGGCAAGCCACTTAGACTGGTCAAGGAAGGTCTCCTTGAACCTCTAAGTGAAGCCCTGAATGTAGTCAGGTAAGAGTATTCCAACAGAGGGAACAACGCTGGTAAAGACCTTGAGGCAGGAACAACACTGACATGTTCTAAGAAGAGAGGAAGGCCAATGTGGCTAGAGCTGAGAGTAAACAGATACAGGGTGCCAGGGTGGCTCAGTTGGTTAAGCATCCAATTCTTGATTTTGGCTCAGGTCATGATCCCAGGGTCATGAGATTTAGTCCTGCTTTGGGCTCCGCACTGGGCATGGAACCTGCTTAAGATTCTCTCTCTCCCTCTGGTCCTTCCCTGCTCATGCATATTCTCTCTCTCTAATAAGTAAATTAAGTAAGTAAGTGAATAGTTAGATATGAAGCTGTAAGTGGAGACCAGTCAAGCAAGGCCCAAAAGGAAAGAATCTGGATTTTAATTTTAATGCAACGGGAGGCCACTGGGAGAAGCCACAGTGTATAGTGGTTAAGAATGTGGACTCTGGGGGCGCCTGGATGGCTCGGTCGGTTAAGCGTCGGACTTCGGCTCAGGTCATGATCTCGCAGTCCGTGAGTTCGAGCCCCACGTCGGGCTCTGTGCTGACAGCTCAGAGCCTGGAGCCTGTTTCAGATTCTGTGTCTCCCTCTCTCTCTGCCCCTCCCCTGTTCATGCTCTGTCTCTGTCTCAAAAATAAATAAACGTTAAAAAAAAAAAAAAAGAGTGTGGACTCTGGAGTTGAAATTCTGAGTCTGCCACATACTAGATGTGTGGCCTTAGCCAAGTTATTCAACCTTCCTGTCGAGTTTTCTATTCAGTTTGTTCATCTGCAAATGGAGATACCACTACCTTCTTCAGAGAAATATTAAAGGCCTAAATGAGCAGTGCTTGGCCCATGGGATGCTCTCAAACATTATTACATCTGGAGGATTTTAAGTAGGGCAGTGATATCATCTAAGTCACAATTTTAAAAATCACCTTGGCTTTTGTATGGAAAAGCTATTGGAGGGGGCTACAGAGGCAACAGGGAGCACAAAGATGAGGTTCTTGTGTGGTTCAGGGAGAGCTAAGGTGACCTGGATTGGTGTGAAGGCCAATGTATGGAAAAAGAGAGGCTAACTTCTGAATATATTTTAGATATACAGCAGACAAAACTTTCTGATGGACTGGCTTCCATGCGAGTGGGTTCCTCTTCTGGGGTCTCCTAAGAGCTGATTCTCTGCTTCTCAAGTGGGAGGGCCCCAGTGGGAAGCTCCCTGTAACTATGCACTTCCTCAACTCTTGACCTTGGTCTGAACCAAGAAGGCTGGCTCCCCAGCTGAGCAAGATTCAGTGCAGCTGGTGCAGAGTGAGGCCAGGCCAGCCCTTGTTTAGCTCAAAGCCTAGTAAGAAAGAAAACATAAGACCACAGGGAACTCTAGGACGTGTGACAAGGGTTCAAGGAAGTGAGCCTTGGGCTTGGAGCTTCTCCCACTTATTTACGAGAAGAGCAGAACCCTCTTCTCCAAAGCCCCAGGCCTCCCAGAGAGGGCAAATCTCTCTCTCTCTCTCTCTCTCTCTCTCTCTCTCTCTCTCTCTGCTTCAATATCTGTCCCCGAATGCCTCTGCCCAATCAGATTGCCACCTGTAAGCCCTTCCTCTCATAATTTCTAAGATTTAGTGAGCTCTCGCTACATGCCAAAGATTTTTCTAAAGTGCTTTACATGTATTAACTAACTTATTCTTCATGACAGTCCTGAAGAGTAGCTTATGGCCATTTAAATGCTGAAGAAACAGGCCCAAGTAGTAACATGCATGAAGTCTGAGTGCCGTTCAGTGGCAAAGAGGAGATCTGACCACAAACATTCTGACTCGAGAGCACATACCCTTACCCACTACTGCTGCCCTGTACAGGCTAAGTGCCATCACTGCCCTAGCTTCAGAACCCATCTCATTCATCTCCTCTCAGAACTGCTCTTCCATGAGCAAGGCTTCCATGCTTATCATTACCTGAGGGCAGACTGTGCCTGAAACATTTGTGAACACTTCCCCCTAAAAAGCCCCCAGTGTCTGGTCCATACCTGCTGAATGACTGGATGAACATTTACCAGAATCAAAGGAAGGCAGTTCCCAGTGCCTTTGCCCTCTCAGATATTTCTGTTGTGCAAGGTCACCTCCAGACCAGTTAACTGGCTTATGAGAATCAGGAGCTGCATGGAATGGAACACGGCCAAGGCTGCTGTTTGCGTTGTCAAGATTATGCTGTTGGGCAAGCAAGAGCCGCCGCCGTATCCAGGGAACGCCCTCTGTAGGTGGGGCTATCTATCCTCTGCCTAGCTCCTCATTCCCTGGGCACCTGAGATGCACAATACCAGTGTGTCAGGGCCGGTAGAGGGCTCTGGCAGGGCAGGCTTGAGATCTGTACTCTAGGCTCTGCCTCTGCATCTCCGTATGACTCTGAGAACATTCCTTCCTGTCTCTGGGTCTCAATTTCTACACCTGTAAATGGGAGTCGGGTTGGTCCAAGAGACTTGCCGGCTCCTTCCAGAGGCCTCAAGACTGTCCGCAGTTTTTCTGGCTCTTACCTGCCACCCCTTGTAGGGACGTGCGCACCGCGTCCACGCAGCTCTCGCAAGTCATCTGCACCGCGAACTCCAGCTGCAAGGGCGTCAGGGACGCGCAGATGAGAGCTGGGGACCCCTTCTGCGTGACCCTGCTTCATTACCTCCCCTATGGCCGCCCCGAAGGCCTAGGAAAACGTCTTCACGTGACCCCTCCTCAAGCGCCCTCATTATCAGTCATGATCGTTCCGGGACCAACACCCCAACCCTCCAACGTCAACGCCAAGAGCCCCGCAAGTCTCGAAGCGGTTTTCCGGGGAGGTCCCAGGCCCCGCCCCAGGTGCCTACTCTTTCCCTTCTTCCTGCGTTAACCCCGGGGTCCGAGGCTCTCTGCCCAGAGAGGCTCCCACACGAGGCCTCGACCCTCACCGTGCAGGCGGTCCCGCGGTCCCCGGAGTCCGAAGCCATCCCGGACCCAGTCACCTGCCAGAAGACCTGAACTGCTCGAGGTCTCAGATGCAAACCTCCAACTGCGTCGCGGAGAGGCGGGGCCTCGGAAGTCACATTTTGCCCCGCCTCCTGGTGCGCGCGCACGTAACACCCCCGCACGTCTAGCTTTGGCACTCACCGGCTGCGCAGGCGCACTCGGGCCCTCCGACCCCTGGTTGCCTTAGTGACCCCTGGTTGCCTTAGGATCCTCCGGCGCTCTTCTGGCCAGACCTCCTGTGCCGCCAGCGCTAAAATGGAGCCCTATAAGCCGGACCCCGAGCTCCAGCGGTTTTACCACCGGTTGCTGTGTCCGCTGTCGCTCTTCCCCCGCAAGGCGACATGCTCAGAATCTCAGAAGCGCCTTCCGCTGGAGGTGCCGATGCTGCTGCCCTCGCCGGTCTCACGGCTGACGGCGGAGTCTCTGTGTCGCCAGGTGGCCGAGCGGCTGGCCAATAGTGGGCTGGCGGTGCGCGTGCCTACCGAAGGTCGTCTCCGTTTCACTCAGGTCATCCTGGACGAGCTCAAGTGCAGCTGGCAGGAGCCTCCCCCCGAACCTAGTCTGAACCACTTGAACAACCAGAGACTGCGAAAGCGACTCCAGGTCTACGTGCTGCTCAGCAGTGAGCAGCTCTTCCTACACTACCTGCACCTGCTGAACACCATGTCGACCCCCGCAAGTGTCTTCACTGAATCAGCCACGCTCACCCGTTTAACCGCCAGGCTCGCCAAGGACTGCACAATCTTTCTCACCAGCCCTGAGGTCTATCATTGCTTGTTCGCCGACTTCCTCGCCCTGCTGAAGATAGAGCAGGCCCACCGCGGCATGCACAAGCTGCGCCCTGTAGGCTCCACCGGGGGTTTCAAGCTTTTCCCTAGCCCATTGCTTCACAGCTCCGGCTTCGCCCAAGTACCGTGCTGCACCCTCAACCTGAACTATCTCATCCAACTCAGCCGCCCGCGGGAGTTTCTCAGTGAGCCTGAACTGGATCCACTGAAGGAACTGAAGTCCATCCCGCAACTGAAGAAGAAGAAGCCTCTCCAATGGCTGTCCTCCGTGCAGAAGAAGAGAGAAAGCGACTTCAGTTCCGCACAGATTGTGTCACCGCCCAGGTACTCTGTGACTCCCACCAGCGGGGCTCCCCCTACCTCCCACTTGCCCCTCTGCTCCCAGTTCCGGAGGGGCCAGTCCATGCCCTCTCTGCGGGAGGGCTGGAAGCTAGCAGATGAATTGGGCGTCCCTCCACTCCCCCCTCGCCCCTTAACCCCGTTGGTCCTGGCTCCAGAGAGCAAACCAGAGCTGGCAGGGGACACGGTGGCTGAGGACCTGAAGCAGATGATAAATAACATGAAATTGGAGAGGACTCACTACTCATCGCTGGACACAGGCCTGCCCCCACTCCTAGGGGCCCTGACCCGCCGCCCAGCTGCAGCACATCGCCTGGAGGAGTTGCAGAGAATATTGAAGGGCCTCGAAGAGGAAGAAGCCGCTGGGCAGTGGGGCCTCCAGTGCCCCAAATCCCTTCCATTTCAACCACAGCCGGTGACTGTTACTTTGAAGCTAGGAAATCAGGTTGTGGTCCAAGCAGCTGCTGTGCAGGTCTCTGAGAGAAACTTTTTGGACTCCTTCCACGTTGACAGGGCCGGAGTTCTATACAACCACCTGGCCGGTGAACTAGAACCCAACCTTATTGAGGAAATGGATGTTGGTTGCTTTGTTGGCAATAACATCAGGGAGGTCTACAAGGAGTTGATGAGCCATGTCTCTCTTGACCACTTCTCTTTTGACCAGGGACCCCTCATTGAGCCTGCAGCCAATAAAGACTGGTCAACGTATCTGTCCTCAGCCTTTCTGCATCAAGAAAAACAGCATCGCGTCATCAATCCCAAGTTAGCTGGACTTTATTCCCAGAGGGCAGACATTTTACAGTCCACCTCTGATAAGATATCCTCCCTCACGTCGCTGCAAGCAAGCAAAGGCCGGGAGAAGTGGTCAAACAAAGCCTCATGGGTGAACTGGTGGAAAGCCACCTTGTCTGTGAGTGACTACTTCAAATACCTCGCCGGCCAGGAGACAGATTTCCTCCACGTCATCTTCCAAATGTATGAAGAGGATGTTCCTGTGGAGGTCAAGGCCCCTGTCAGAGAGTCCGTAAAGATTCGGCGCCCACCTCCCTTGCAGGAAGATGAAGAACCAGACTTTGTGCCAGGAGAGTGGGACTGGAACACCGTGCTGGGGCCCAGGCTAGGAACTAAGAGGGGCGGCCCCCTGGGAGAACCCGACAAAATCCTGAATCTGCAGAAGCGTCTGGAGCGGCTGTGGTCCATGCTGGAGGTCCCCGACAAGGATCGGCTGGACATGGCCATCAAGTACAGCTCCAACGCTCGTCTGAGGCAGCTGCCTTCGTTGGTGAGTGCCTGGGAGCAAGCCCTGAAACCCATTCAGCTGCGGGAAATGTTGATGGGGAAACTGGAACGGTTTGAGCGACAAGCCTCTGACCCCAACCGCTTCTTCCAAAAGACTGACATGGACCTGAGTCGCCTCCTGGAGGAGAATCAGTTCCGCAGCCACCTACACAGAAAGATCAGTCTAGTGCAGACCCCTCTGGCTTCCCTCCTGGAGGAGATTGAGTTAGTTTTTGGTGAGCCAGTGACCTTTAAGGGGCGGCGATACTTGGACAAGATGAAGCATGACAAGGTGGAGATGCTCTACTGGCTACAGCAGCGGCGACGGGTCCGCCACCTGGCCCGGGCTCAGAAAGCCTCCCACCAGCCAGGGCTGTTCCAGAAGCTCAGCAGCCAGCCTCTAATAGCTCCTGGGAATACTCCCATTATTCTTTGACAAGGCCAAGTGCCCTCAAATCCCCCCCTCACCCCCAGGCATCCAGCAGATCCTCCAGACCCCTTGGGTGCTTTAGAAGATATAGGAGTGCAGGATTCAGGAACATTGTTTTCCAACTACCAAGGGACCGAGATTAATACTTTATTTTGATGTGAGGTTCGCATAATGCACCCCCAAGCCCAGAAGCCCAGCATACCCCTTTATTTCAAGCCATGCACAATAGAGCCAAAATCTCATATATCAAAAGAACCGAGACTCTCCCTTGGAGTTCATTGTAATGGGAAATGTCAGAGGAAAACCTTCACCTTTGGAACACCTCAGCTTAGCATTTATCATACTACATTAAATTGGCTGATTAGAGTCCCAAATCAAGAGGTTCTGTGGCATGATGCTTATGAGCTATTGCTCTTGGGGTGTCAGGGTGGCTCAGTCAAGCATCTGACTCTTGATTTCAGGTAATGATCTCACGGTTCATGGGCTCGAGCCCCACGTAAGGCTCTGGGCTGACTGCATGGAGCCTGCTTGGGATTCTCTCTTCTTCTCTCTCAGCCTCTCCCCTGCTCGTGTGCGTGCTCTCCCTCAAAAATAAATGAATAAACGTTAAGAAAATGATAATAAAAGAGCTGGGGCCCTGGAGTAGGAAATATGGATTTAAATCCTGGCTTTGTAACCTCAGCCAAATTACCTAACTCCTCTGTACCTGGACCATCACATGTCAGATAAAGGGGCTAGGTCCAGCTTGTTACTTACACTTCTAGGATCCTGTTGGTAGAGGTAAAAATCTGTATTACATTTTTACCAGTTAACACAAGCACGTGGTACAAAGAACAATAAGGGTATATACTGAAAAGTGAGTCTCCTTCCCATCCCTACCTCCCATACCCCAGTTCCCCCACTGTGGGACCATCACCAGATCTTGAGCATCTTTCCATTCTCTTATTCAGCAAATAGTCACCGAGCACCTACTAGGTGACACATGCTTGGTCTGTATCACTAAACAACAAAGATCCCCACCCTTCGTAGAGTATATACCTACGTTACTTGGGAGAAACAGACCGTAAACCGTAAACATAGTACCCAAGCACACAGAATAATAGAATGTTAGAAGGCGATAAGCACTGTGGACTAAAGAAAAAGGAGAGTAGGGTAAGAGGAAACAGGGTGAGGGATGTCATTTTAATTAGGGTGGTCAGTGCAGGCCTCACTGGGAAGGTAAGGATTGAACAACGTCCTGAAGGAGGGAAGAAGTGAGCCCTGTAGACATTGAGGATAACCTCCTTGACACCCACTGCACATCCCTAAGGCAGGCAGGTACCTAGAGTGTTCCAGAAAATCAAGGAGGATAACTTCGTTGACACCCACTGCAAAGCCCTAAGATAGGTGGGTGCCTGGAGTGTTCCAGAAAAGCAAGGTGGCCAGTGCAGGTGCAGTGGAGCACAGGGGAGATGAGTCAGAGGAGTCAACACGATGCCAAGGGGTAGGTTAGATTATGTAAGGCCTCATAGGCTAATGTATGAACTAGTTCAGAGAGACCCTGTACATATATGAGCATATATGCTTATGTTATCTATGCATATGTTTATAACTACACCAATAGTAGTAACGCCCTACACTGCTCTCTTGCCCCATTTCTTGTTTCACGTAACATGCCTTGAGCTCGTTCCATATCCACACACATAGAGCTGCCTTATTCTCTTTGATAGCTATATAGTATTCCACGGTGTGTAATTTTATTTTATTTAACTAGTTCCTCATTCATGGACATTTAAAATGCAAAATGTTCTAGAAAACATCCTTGTTCACCTATTTAGAATGCGCAACTATTTCTATAGTTTAAATTCCTGGAAGTGGAATTATGTCTAAGCATAAGCATTTGGTGGTAACAATTTGCAGTATCATCAACATTGCATGAGTATATTTCTTTCCCCACTCTCACCAACAGAATGTTATCAAATTTTTCAACCTTTACCATCCAGCAGGTGAAAAACAGTAACTCATTTGAGTTGTGTTCTCATTTCTCTTATGAGTGGCTCTCTTATGAGTGAAGTTGCATCTCCTGGCACAAAGTCTGGTTCTTCATCTTCCTGCAAGGGAGGTGGGCACCGAATCTTTATGGGACTCTCTGACAGGGAAACTGTATTTCCTTCTCTGTAAAACGTCCATGCGCTTTGCCCACTTTTCAACTGGTTTTGGCTATTTTTCTCTTGATTTTTCAGAGCTCTTTACGTATTCAGGAAATTTAGCTGACATGTCAGTAGTTAACACTTATTAAGTTCTTACCTTGTTCAGAACACTTTCCTGCATGTTAATCATCATTTTATGCTAAGGAAATGAAGGCTCAAGTAAGTAAAGTTGCTTCCCCAGGGTCATAAAGGTACTAAGTGGGGGAGCCAGGACTCAAGCCCAGGACTGACCCAAAAACTCAGAAGCCTGCATGTGCCTTTTTGGTGTACTGATTCTGTGAGATACGGTAAAAGAGCTCTTAGATACAGCCTGCCTCACCTGCCGGCATAGCATAGGTAGTGTGAATGCCTTCACTCATCGTTGGCTGACACACAAACATCAACTTTGTTTTGGTTTCCCAACAAAACAGCATTTCTCAAACATCTCCACCCAAATTCCCCTTGGAATGGAGGAACATAAACATTTTGGTTAGGTACGAGGGATTGGGGTGGTCAGGGAGGGTGTACTGATGCGGGGAAGCAGTGCTAGCTAGCCTGAGGCCTGAGAAATTTCCTTGAAGTATTTTATTTTTGAAATGTATGCAAAATTTGCATTCTACTCCATGGTATGTCCAGTTTTAAAATATAAAATGATGCTTGAAATCGCTTATCTTTTTTTTTTTTTTTTTTTTTAAATTTTTTTTTTTTTCAACGTTTATTTATTTTTGGGACAGAGAGAGACAGAGCATGAACGGGGGAGGGACAGAGAGAGAGGGAGACACAGAATCGGAAACAGGCTCCAGGCTCTGAGCCATCAGCCCAGAGCCCGACGCGGGGCTCGAACTCACGGACCGCGAGATCGTGACCTGGCTGAAGTCGGACGCTTAACCGACTGCGCCACCCAGGCGCCCCGAAATCGCTTATCTTTGAATTAACCTGGCCCTCCAAGCAGATGTGCTATATGTAGCATTCATAGTGTGGCTTCACATCTCTTCTGGTGCTGCTTCTCCAGAAGTTATACCTAACCCAGTTGAGCAATGCTTCAGCAGAGGTCAGCAAACTTTTTCTGTAGAGGGCCAGATAGTAAATATTTTAGGCTTTGTGAGCTATGTGTTCTCTCTCATGAGCCTCAATTTTGCTTTTGTGGTGTGAAAGCAATTATAGACAATGTATAGGTACATGGACAGGGCTGTGTTCCAATAAAATCGTATTTACCAACACAGGGCCAGATTTTGCCCTCATGCTGTAGTTTGCTAACCAAAACGCCAGCACATCAGCCCCTGTAAAAAGCAAAAGACACTCAGGAGGAGTGAGACAGGAAGCTTAGTGTGGCATTTCCCAAAGTGTGCTGCATAGTAAACTAATCCTGGGTGATAGTCCTGGAATAAGGTTTCCATGGTCAAACATTTTTGGGAAACATCACATATACATTTCCACATTCCCTCAGAAATTGACAGTACGTATTGGCATATTGAAAGCTCTGATAAATCTTGCAAAAAATACGCTTCTTTAACTTTGACCAAAGAACCCTCTTATTGCTCGATAGCCATTATGATTACTGGAAAAGTCTTGGGGGAAACAGTATCTCACTGTGAATTAGTCCTTTGGAATTCTCATTGACAGTTCTAGATAGTGTTAGTGCCCAGAGATAGGACAAAGAGGGTACATTCCTAGACACACAGGTCTACTTGGGATATCTGGGCCTCAAGTGGCATAAAAGGGTATCTTAAAACCCAAGACAGGCTTGAGATGAGAAGCCACAGGAGATGGAGACTCTTAGACCTGTTCAAAGCACTCCCTCAGTAGATTCTGCCTTTCTACCCGGCATTCAGATGTGGAAATATATAGACCTAGGACCACCTCTCCCAAAGTTCCAGACCTAAACCCGTGGCTGTGTGATCCTCCCTGTGCTGATCCTATTTATGGTTTATGAAGTGCTTTTCACATTCATTCAGCTGAGAATCAGTTGAGTATAACTTGCTCCTAAAGTGGTAGTCTTGACTTAAACCCAGGTTTGGAGACTTCAAATCCTCTGCCTTGGTTGTCTGGCTGCAGTGAGGACCCTTGCTCTGTGCCAAGCCTCCAAGCAGCCACGAGGCCCCTGAGCCGAGCCCATCCCAGCAAACTCAGCTGTGCCGAGAACTGTTTGTGAAGTGTCATGCTCAGGTGCTTTAGGGATATTATTTCATTTAATCCTGAGAAACAATCTTGCAAAGAAAGAGAAGGCATTATTACCTCCCTCTAGGGAGACTGGACTCCAGGAAAACTGGATGAAAATCAATCCTCTAAATTCCTGAGGATTTTTGTAGACATTTCAGTTTTGCCCCTGCCAGAGGCCATCAGAAAAATACATTAAATCTGGCTGGGGTGATTTGCTGCAGCCTTTTTGCTGCCCAGGCAAGGGGCAGGGCCCAAGCCCATAAAAGCCCAACATCTTCTCTATTTGCTACGACATTAAAAGGATGATTTGTTCATTTGTCTGTTTAAGTATATATATTTAGGGGCGCCTGGGTGGCTCAGTCTGTTGAGCATCCAACTTCAGCTCAGGTCTGATCTCACTATTCATGGGTTTCAGCTCTGCGTTGGGCTCTGGGCTGACAGCTTGGAGCCTGGAGGCTGCTTCGGATTCTGGGTCTCCCTCTCTCTCTGCTCCTCCCCTGCTTGCGCTCGGTCTCTCTCTTTCTCAAAACTAAATAAACATTAAAAAAATTTTTTAATATATATATTTACCAGTTATCTAAATTAACATTCATCTCATCATATATTAACAGAAATAACACATTTTTTTAAAAACTAACTTTTCCAAAACAAAAACTGTAGGGAAGACTGGCTGTTTTAGTCTTTTGCAAATCTTTTTAATGTCTGGCTTAATGGGAGATCGCTGGATTCTCCTATCTGTTTCTGCATACATCTGTTGTAATATCATGGGTCACATAGCCTCTGGAAAAACCCTACTCTTGAAAGAGTGAGGTAGAAAAGGCAAATAATATCTTAGCAGTATTATGAAAATAGTTTTGACACCATGAAACCCTAGAAAGGGTCTGGGGGCCCTATTTGTAATATTTTGTTGTTTTAAGTAGAAGAAGGGGCAGACATGGGGCAAGGGCAGTGGTGAGGGTAGTGGTAGGGGCAGAGGGACATTACTGGATCAGGGAACTACTGGGCAGTTACTGGGGCAACGGCAGTAGAAGCAGGGAGACGGGGGGGGGGGGGCGGGTTGATCAGGAATATCTGTTTGTTTATAGAATGTCAAGGGCAAGGCCAGAGGGAAAACTACCACTTAAAAGAAAAAAAATGATCATCTGCTGGTCAAACAGACTGGTTTTTGGTGATCTGGCCACTCTGGGAAGCTGAGAACCAGAGAGCCGAAACGAGTGCTGAGGCACACGGGTGCTGGTGGGGACCAGATTTGAGCCCAGGTACTTTTTTTTTTTTTTTTTTTCAACGTTTATTTTTATTTTTGGGACAGAGAGAGACAGAGCATGAACGGGGGAGGGGCAGAGAGAGAGGGAGACACAGAATCGGAAACAGGCTCCAGGCTCTGAGCCATCAGCCCAGAGCCTGACGCGGGGCTCGAACTCACGGACCGCGAGATCGTGACCTGGCTGAAGTCGGGTGCTTAACCGACTGCGCCACCCAGGCGTCCCGAGCCCAGGTACTTCTTTTTTTTTTTTTTTTGTATTTATATATGAAATTTATTGTCAAATTGGTTTCCATACAACACCCAGTGCTCATCCCAAAAGGTGCCCTCCTCAATACCCATCACCCACCCTCTCCTCCCTCCCACTCCCCATCAACCCTCAGTTTGCTCTCAGTTCTCAACAGTCTCTTATGCTTTGCGAGCCCAGGTACTTCTAACTCCACTAAGCCCACAGCCCCACCCCTCCTGGCCTTGAGGTTTCTGCGTTTGGTCCACCTTTTCCTTGTACTGTCATTCACCAAGCACTTTTCTTCGTGCTGACTCACTTTTTAAGCTTATTTTTTTAAAAAGCAGTTTAAACCATATTACCAAATACCTATATAGTGATTGATTATGAAACGCCAGCCTCGGTTCTGCACACCTTACATACAGTAGTTCATTTAGTCCTCATGGCAATGCAATGAAGCAGGTACTACAATCATTTCAAGGTCCAGATGAGGGAGCTGAGGCACAGAGTGGTTATATGACTTGCCCAGGGTCACATAACTAGGATCATGGCAGAGTCTGAATTCAGACCCATGGTTCCGACTCCCAAGTACATGCTCCTAACCCTACACTGTCTCTTATCTTAAAATATAGAAAACAAGTCTGCCCAGTTGAGGCCCATGGGATGAAGCTTCATATGATCAAATTTTACTTTCATTATTGCCTAAACGCTAAGGTAATCAGGCTTTCTCGCAGCTCACCTGATTCCCAGAAATGACTCTGAGGCCCTTCTGAGGCCCTTATCACTATTCTTTCAGATTTAGAGTGCATTCCCTGAGCCTCTCCCAAGGCCCAGAGGCTCTGCCTGGAGGAGGGAGGTAGGGAACCGGAGGAAATCAGAGAGACGCAGTCCCCGTTGCTGATGAATCTAAAGTTTGGTGAGGAATATAATTTCAACAATGTAGCAAGCGAAGGGTACAGTGGGACCCTACAAAAAGGCCATTCAACAGAGCTGGGGGGGGGGGGCGGGGTAGGAACAGTGTTAAGTGTGAGAAGTGAGGGAGATGATTCATTTTCAGAAATACCAAATAAAAGCTGTGCTGTCTACTTAACAATAGGTTTACAACCTATGGGAAATATGTACGAACCTCCCCAACAATGGAGTCCCAAACCCTTAGACCTTCACTTCCTGGCTCTTCTTCCCCTTTCCGTTTTGCAGGCTTATTTTTCTCAGGCTTTGCAAAGAGCATGTGCCAAAGAACAAAAGGAGGAGGGAACTGAAAGTCTCTGCATCACCTCAGGGAATATACATTTGTTCCAACCAGACTATGTTTTGCCTTACATGGGCATAGGTGACTTCTGGGTAAGGCTGTAACCTCTGCTGTACTCAGCCAATGAGGAACCAGGGGAGAGATTTGCATTCTAGGAAATAAATTGTCTGCTGTAGCTGCCCTGAGTGTGTCTGTCCATCAGACACCTGCTCTTGCAAGAATGTTGATTAAAGCCCGGCTTCACTGTGCTCCAAGTCTCTGCATCCCTCCTTTGATTGGGTCAGTGGGCTTCCTTCTCGCAGTGAGGGAGAGCTTTCCTGGAGGAGGCTACATTCAAGCAAGATCTAGTTTCTAGAAGATTCAGCAGGAGTTATCAGGCACATGGTAGCAGAGGAGAAAGGGAGAACATTCTTTTCTTTCTTTCTTTCTTTCTTTCTTTCTTTCTTTCTTTCTTTCTTTCTTTCTTTCTTTCTTTCTCGGTCTCTCTCTCTCTCTCTCTTTCAGTAGGCTCCATGCCCAACGTGGGACCTGAACTCATGACCATCACATCAAGAGTCACATGCTCTACTGACTGAGCTAGCCAGGAGCCCCAAGGAGGAAAGCTTTCTAAGCCCAGAATGAGCAAAGGTATGGATCACGAGCATGGTGTATGTGGAGGAAATACACATTAACAACCTTGAAAGTTCCTGGAAGGAAATGAGGTTGGAGGGGGAGGCAGGGCTTTGTTGTGTAGGTGGTGGCAAGCCATGTATTCCTTAGCAAATGCCTACTGAACACCTGCTCTGTGAAACCACACTAAACAACATAGACAAGGATCCCTCACATTCTGGTGGGCGACACACAGTGGTCATGCAGGTAAAACAAATCATCTCTGAGATGGTGACAAATGTAATGAGGGGTAAGGAAAAAAAAGCAAAAAGGGCAATAGAAAGTTCAGAGACTAGCAATTTAAAATAGGGGATCAGGGGCGCCTGGGTGGCGCAGTCGGTTAAGCGTCCGACTTCAGCCAGGTCACGATCTTGCGGTCCGTGAGTTCGAGCCCCGCGTCGGGCTCTGGGCTGATGGCTCAGAGCCTGGAGCCTGTTTCCGATTCTGTGTCTCCCTCTCTCTCTGCCCCTCCCCCGTTCATGCTCTGTCTCTCTCTGTCCCAAAAAAAATAAACGTTGGAAAAAAAAAAAATTTTTTTTTAAAATAGGGGATCAGAAGAAACACAATAGACGAACATAGGGGAAGGGAAGGAAAAATAAGATAAAAACAGAGAGGGAGGCAAACCATAAGAGACTCTTAAATATGGAGAACAAACTGAGGGAGGTGGGTGGGGAGATGAGCTAAATAGGTGATAGGCATTGAGGGAGGCACTTGTTGGGATGAGCCCTGGGTGTTGTATGTCAGTGATGAATCACTGGGTTCTACTCCTAAAACCAATACTACACTGTGTGTTAACTAACTTGAATTTAAATAAACAATTTTTAAAAATGAATGAATAAAATAGGGATCAGAGGAAGGAGTATTTGAGCAAAGACTGGGAGGAGTGGGAGGAGTCATGTGATATCTGGGGAAAAAACATTCTAGGCGGGGAACTCATGTAAGTGCAAAAGCCCGGAAGTAGGTGTCTGCCTGGTGGGTCTACAGATGCCCGAGTTACTGGAATGGAGTGAACCAGGTGGAGAAGGCTTGGGAATTAGGTCAGAGAAATAATGGGGTTTTAACAGGCTTTAGTCGGAGAGGTGACATTTGGCTGGGCCGTGGGTGACGCTTAGCAGGCTGCCAGGCTGGAGGTAAGCAGACCAGGGCAGAGGCTGCCCTGGGGGGAGCAGAACCACTGTGTTGGGCCGATGAACAGGAATAGAGTGTTTTGGAGGCAAATTTGCCAGCATTTGGTGATGAGTGGGTATGGGGAATGAGAGTAGAGAGTCAAGGGCACCTCCCGGGTGTGCCTGGCTTGGGCTGCTGGTGGAGCCCTTCTTGAAATGGGAGTCTGGAGGGTGCGGTGGGAGTGGGGTGGGATGGGGTGAGGGAAGGTGATGAGTTCAGCCCTGAAAAGGTTAAGTTGCCTGCAGAACATCCGAGTGGAGATCCAAGGGCAAATGTTCCTCCTTAGACTCTGCTAAAGATAGGAGCTCTCTCTGAGCAGCACGCTTATACACGTATGTCTTGTGTAGCTCCTCTCGTATCTTAAGTCTGTAATTTTCCTAGCTATTTTTAGACTGAAAGTATCTATCTGGGGCCTAAAATATGTGTAGAAATGATTGGTTTGAAATTTTACCAAGGCTACACTTTTTTAAAAAGCTGTTAATTACTGGGGCGCCTGGGTGGCTCAGTCAGTTAAGTGTCAGACTTCAGCTCAGGTCATGATCTCGTGGTTCATGAGCTCGAGCCCTACATCGGGCTCTGTGCTGACAGCTCAGAGCCTGGAGGCTGCCTTGGATTCTGTGCCTCCCTCTCTGCCCTCCCCTGCTCATGCTCTCTCTCTCTCTCTCTCAAAAATAAATAAATATTTTTTTAAAAGGCTATTAATTATAAACACAAAGTTCACCTAATACCACGGAGTTAGGCATTGCTGTGGACTAAATGTTTGTGTCCCCCTAAAGCTCGTGTATTGAACCTCTAACCCCCAATGTGACAGTATTTTGGAGGTGGGGCCTTTGGGAGGTAATTAGGGTTAGATGAGATGATGAATGAGCCCCCCCCCTAAAAAGCAGAGGAAACCAGAGCACTGCCCCGCACCTACTATGTGAGGATGGAGCAAGAAGGCAGCCAATGGCAAAACAGGAAGTTAGCCTTCACTGGACACCAAATCTTCTGGCATCTGGGGATCTTGGACTTTCCAGCCTCCAGAACCATGAGAAACAAATGTGTGTTGTTTAAGCCACCCAGTCTTTGGTATCTTGTTACTGCAGCCCAAGCTGACCGAAATAGGCATCAGCAAGGTACACCCTGGCCAGGAAGCTAGAAGTCCCGCGTTCAGTTCCTCGTGTGACCTTGGGCAAGGGATTTCTTCTCCTTTTCATTCATTCATTTGTTACATATTTGCTAAGCACTCTCCGGGTCTGGTGCTGTGCTAGGCCCTGAGGGCACAACAATGAGCAAAGCCAACAAGGTTCCTGACTTCAGGGAGCTCCTGCTCTGGTGGATGAAGACCACAAACAGAGAGTAGAAGTTATGGGGAGAGTGGCCTGGGGAGGCCTGTGGCTCACCCTGACCTGGAGCCTCAGAGACACTCCCCTCCTGCCCTGAAGGGCTCAGCAGAGTGTAGGTTTTGTCCCGGCCCAACCAACCCCTGTGATCTGGGCTTTCTGTGACTCTCCTCTCATTGTACTGTCATCACATTCCCTTAAGACGTCATTAGGCTCACTCGGCAGATGAAGAAATGCTCAAAGACGCAGAGCAATCTGCTGAAGGTCCTATAGTTAATAAGTGATACGTAACAATTTAAAACATGTGCGTCCATGGACACCATCAAGACTATGAAAGACAACTCACAGAATAGAAGGAAATATTTGCAAATTATATATCTGATAAGGGAATTGTAACTAGAATATATTAAAAAAACTTACAACTCAACAATAAAAAGACAACCCATTTTTTTTAAATAGGCAAAGCATTTGAGAAAACATTTCTCCAAAGAAGAGATACAAGTGGCCAGTAAGCACATAATACGATGATCAATATCATTATTCATTAGAGAAATGCAAATCAAAATTATCATGACAGGGGCACCTGGGTGGCTCAGTCGGTTAAGCATCCGACTTCAGCTCGGATCATGATCTCACGGTTCGTGAGTTCGAGCCCTGTGTCAGGCTCTGTGCTGACAGCTCAGAGCCTAGAGCCTGCCTTGGATTCTGTGTCTCCCTCTCTCTCTCTGTCCCTCCCCTGCTTGTACTGGGTGTGTGTCTCTATCTCAAAAATAAATAAACATTGAAAAGAATATATCATGAGAAACCATTTCACAAACAAGTGGATGGCTATGATAATAAAGAGACAGCAAGTGTTGACAAAGATGTGGAGAAACTGGAACCCTCAGTAAAGCAGGGCGGCCGCTGTGGTTAATGGCCTGGCAGTTCCCCAAAGTGTTAAACGCGGGGTCACCACATGTCCTAGCAATTCCAACTTGTAAGGATACACCCAAGGGAAATGAAAGCATATGTCTGCACAAAAAATTTGCACACGAATGTTCACAGCAGCGGTACACCTAATGTGGTGGCTCCACCCAGGCAAAAGCTACTCAGCAGCAAAAAGGCACAAAGTGAGGACACACACGACGTCCCAGGTGAACCTTGAAGACACGATGCTCCGTGAAAGGAGCCAGGCACAAGAGAACACATATCGTATAATTCCCTTTGTACGAAATACCCAGGGGCACCTGGGTGGCTCAGTTGGTTAACGTCCCACTCTTGATTCTGGCTCAGGTCATGATCTTGAGGTTCGTGAGATCGAGCCCCCTGTCAGACTCTGTGCTGACAGCGCGGAGCCTGCTTGGGATTCTTCCTCTCCCTCTTTCTCTCTCTCTCTCAAAATAAATAAATAAACCTAAAAAAAAATTCCAGAATAAGCAAATTCATAGAAAAAGTAGAGTGGCAGTTGCCGAGGTCTGAGGGAAGACGGGGAAAATGGATGGGAAACTGTCAACATTAAAAAGATAAGTGGTAGAAGGCATCTGGGTGGCTCAGTGGGTTAAGCATCTGAATTCAGCTCAGGTCATGATCTCGAAGTTCGTGGGTTCAAGCCCTGTGTTGTGCTCTCTGCTATCAGCACAGAGCCGCTTCAGATCCTCTGTTTCCCCTTCTCTCTGACCCTCCCCTGCTCATGCTCTCTCATTCTCTTTCTTTCTGTGTCTCAAAAATAAATAAATATTAAAAAAATAATAATAAATCACGGTAGAGACTGGGCAACTCCAGAGCCTGTGTCTTTCTGTTACCATGTGGGGAGGGGAGAATGAGACACTGGAAGGTCCTTTTTGACATGGGTACCCCCTTACCTCTGCCAGGGCCCTGTAACCATTGGCTGTCCAGTGGTCCCCATTACCCTTCCCACTCCCCCCCTCCCCACACCAGACTGTCCTCCAGTCTCCTGATTTGTGTCAGCTTTTACCTCTGAACTCAGTGAAGACTAGAGTACTGGTCTGGGAAGGAAGAAGAAAAACCAACCTTAATGAGTATCTACTGTACGCTGGACAAGTCACTGTGCCCGGTAGGGAGTTTCCCACAATCCTTTCACTTAATGCTCACAAAGACCTCCTAAATCTCAGGGCTCATATTCTGTTCTCAGTGCCAAGCTGATAGCAGATCCTTTCTTCTTGGTTTACATTCCCCAACTGAAGGGGTGGCTGTGGACCGTCTCAAAGGTCCACTCCAGTTCTGACCTGCTCTGTAAACAAGTCAATGAAAGCTACTCACAAAAGTGGGAAGGATTTATGACGCAATAACAACTAATAATTTGAAGGATTTGCCACGTGCCAGGTCATGTTCTGAGGGTGTTTCAGGCATGAACTCCTTCATTCTTCACAATAACCTGCGTAGCATGGACACCAGCCCCTGTTTTGGAGGTGAGGAGAAGGTGCGCGTGGTCAAGTCCCACTGTAGGTAGCCTGATCCAGGGCAAGAACGCAGGCTCTAGGGGAGCTTTGCTGTAGACTTTAGACAACTTAATCTCAGAGTCTCAGAGGCCACGAGCTCAGAGGAACTAGTCTCTGGTGACAAAGGAGCTCCCCTCTGAAACACGGGACTGGCTCAGGTGTTATTTGGAGAATCTGTTTATAGAAAGATACCCACAGAAGACCAAGATTTGGCCCCTGGGGAAGGAGACTGCTGCCTGGAGTCTGGAGCCAGCCTGAGGATTGGGGCAGGAGGGAGCATGGTAGGAGGGCTTCCCAGGGAGGGGCGAGGAGGCTGGCACTGAAGCACACCGTGGGCATACAAGGGAGCCCAGCCCCCAGGGCTCTGGACCGGGACTTGGGGATGGGTGTGCTCTGTGCTTATCTCCAGCAGATGAAAGTCAAGTGACTGTCATTTCCCACGAGTCTGTATTCCGCCACCCCAGGAGAGTCTCTATGCCAGCCTACCCCACGCCACCTGCCAACAGCTTGGCCCGTGACCGGTCCCACCATGCTGTCAGACAAACCGGACAAATTGGTTTCTTGTGGCCCTTGCACGCAGACTCCCACACTTGCTCGCCACACTCCCACCCCACGAACGGTGGTATTAGCCTAGACTTGGGTCTAGTTTCAGGTTTTAATTTTTTTTTCAACGTTTTTAATTTATTTTTGGGACAGAGAGAGACAGAGCATGAACGGGGGAGGGGCAGAGAGAGAGGGAGACACAGAATCGGAAACAGGCTCCAGGCTCTGAGCCATCAGCCCAGAGCCCGACGCGGGGCTCGAACTCACGGACCGCGAGATCGTGACCTGGCTGAAGTCGGACGCTCAACCGACTGCGCCACCCAGGCGCCCCTAGTTTCAGGTTTTAAATTGCTGTACCTCATTTGACCAAATCCTCCAAAATAACAACTTGCTGGCTAGTTAAAACAGAGACTTAAGTGGCTTCCGTTGTGAAAGTTCTTAAGATGTCAGCCTTTCCTTCTAAGCCTGAAGGCCTCACAATGCCTGGAGATGACTTTTTTAAATCAAAAGATGATTCCCGTGGAGGGTGTAGCACAGGGGCACTGAGTAAACACTAGGTATGCATTATCATTGCTGTTATTGGATGACTCTTCCTAGTTATGCAAGCAGGAGTTAAGGTCATTCTGGGACTCGGGTGTAACAGGAATTTTGGGGGGGGGCCTCCAAAGCTGTGGTAGCCTGAGATTTTGGCCACAAAGCAGGGAAGAAATGAATCAATTTACGCACGAAGATATAGAGCACTTGCGATTGGAGGCAAGGAAGGTCATTATGCTAACCCTTGGCCTGATGATTCAGCCAGGGAGACCTGTAGGTGGACCATAGCTGTTCAGTCAAGGCTGAGAGATAAACCCACCTCCAGGAAAAAGAGTTTGGGCTGAAGTCCTGAGGCCCAGAATCTCCACCCATCCAGCCACCTGTCCATCCATCCATCCATCCATCCAGTCACTCAACAAATACTAGGGGAAACCCACTAATGGCCAAGGCAACATCATTTTTTGGCCCTTTTTGGTTCCTCACCCCATATCTTACCACATCTTATAAAATGCACCTATGTCCCATATTAAATAATATTTTGCTATAAAAATTTTTGAAAGGAGTGTTATAATTTTGTTTTTGAAATGATCTGACTTCGTGTAACTTGTTTAAGTTGTGATTTGCTGTGAGTTTTTAAAATGTTTATTTATATTTGAGAAAAAGAGAGAGTGCGAGTGGGGAGCACAAGCAGGGGAGGGGCAGGGAGAGAGGGGGACAGAGGTTCCAAAACAGGCTCTGTGTGACCTGAGCCAAAGTGGGATGCTTAACCAATTGAGTCACCCAGGCGCCCCTGCTGTGATATTTGTAAGCAATCATCCTATGGACTCCAGATGGTCTTGGGTTGAGAAATTATAACTCAAAAATCCTTCTCAGTTATACCAAAACATTTATGAATATCAAGTTTAACAATAAAGTCAATGAGGCATTTAATGAAATATATAGCAATTTTTATTTTTAAGAAAGCTGTGGACTCTGTAAAATTTTTTTCCAGACTCTAACATCTTCATAGGCCCTGGAAAGCTAAGAGGCCTAGGGTGTCTGATGGGGAAAATGGCCCCAAGGGTCAGGCATATGAGGATAAAGACAGAAGGGAGAAGGGAATCAGATAATCAAGGTCCTTGCTCTCAGAAGTTTCCAGTCCAGTGGGAATAAGCAAATAAGGGCATGTTATGATAAATGCTGAAATATATAGTGTTTTGAGAAAAGGGCGGATTCTTTAGATATCAGTGGTCCTACTCTGAAGAAACAGCACTTACGCAGAGACTGGACAGTTGGGAAGAAATGCGACCTCTGCAGAGCAGAAGTCTCTCCAGGCAGAAGGGACGGACAGTACAAAGGCCCTGAGACAGGAGAGCAGTCAGCTTGTAGACAGGGAAGGGGTCGTGGTGGCAGAGGCATAGTGAAGGGTAGCACAGGAGACATGAGATGAGTTCGGACAGGAGGGAGGGACCAGATTGTGCCCAACCTAACAGGTCATGGTATGGAGCTTGGATTTCATTCCAAGTGCGTGGCGTCACTTAGGTTGGGATCTGCAGGGAGCAGATTCTAAGACAGAGTTTGGCAGGCAGGATGTCTGTGAGGGGTGCTCTCAGGACCAACACCAAGAAAAGAGAGGGAAAGTCAAGACCGGGCGGAGATATTGAACGGCTATGCAATTTCGGTGGATATTATTCCTCACCCCTCAGGGGGTTCTGAAGCTAAGGTGACCCTTCAGATTTGTCATTAGGTAGCAGCTGCTTGGGGAGGGGAGCACGACAATCCCTGAGGAGTTGACAGCCGAAGGCAGCACTCCCAGTAGCTGGACACCAAGTCCATTCACAAAAGGGGCTCTGGTCTGCACATCCCAGCCCACACTTGGTCCCGTTTATGTTTAAGGAGGTCCCTCTGGTTGCTTCAGGGAGAGTAAATTATTGGAGGCAAGAGTGGATCCAGTCAGGCAAGCAGTGATGGTGGCTTGGCCATGAAGGGTGGCCATGGGAACGGAGATAAGTGGATGAATTGGGAGATATTGAGAGGTGGAATCTAGAGCATTTGAAAATGGGTTAGATGTGCGACATGAAGGAAAGGGAAGAATCACGGACACTTCTGGTCTCTGGACCGAACAACTGGGGGAAACAGCGATGCCATACGCTAAGATAGAGGATTCCGGAAGTGTGGTGGGGATTAAAACGATATGCAGTTTTGGCCAAGTTTGAGATGCAAGAGTTGGCGTCAAGAAGGTGGTGTGAGGCTCCGAGGCCAGAACTTGGCTTTAATTTTTAGATGCGTGTAGGGAGTGTAAATTCGGGCTAATTTTCGTCTGGTGAGGCCAGACTCTTCTCTGGTCCTGCCTTCCTAGCCCAGCGATCACGCTTGGGAAGACAGTGGTTGCGTGAGAGGTGGGCGGGCACAGGAATAGGCGTCCCTGAAGTTCTTGCCGGGATGGTGACGCTCGCAACGTCCAAGACCAAACCTCAACAGCGCCACCGCGTGGCCATGATGCGTCACAACAGCAGTGGACTCCCACTCCGGGGCCCTGAGTGGTACCGGAAGACGTCGCCCAGAGCCAGGGCCGTCAAAAATCAGGCCCCACCCCTCTGTTTGGCACTGAATAAATCACTGGGGATTCTGGACAACTTAGAGCCCGGAGGGAGAGGAGGAGCCTCAAAATACAGAGATAGCTAGGCAATGGAGTTTGAGGAATTATCTGAGAAAGATAAAATGGTTTTAGTATACCGATGCCATAAAGAAATCGATTTGCATAGTAATAATGCTGACAGCTCCCATTCAATGAGCACATATTCCGGGAGGCTTGATCTCATTCAGTCTACCAGGACGCTGAGGCTCAGAGAGGTGAAAAGATATGTCTCAAGTCACATACTAGTCAATGGTTGTGGGGCTAGAATTAAAATCCAATTTAGCCTACCAGTGGATCTTGACTGTGTCCAACAGGCCTTTTAACAACAAATATTTTGCAATGCCCTGTCACATCCCCAGCATCTAGATAGTGCCTAATACATAACATGCACTTGGTCTATATTTTTTAATGAATGAAGTGAAATTTATAGATAATATCCTATCTACCCACATCATTTTAAAAATCAAGGAAAGGGGCGCCTGGGTGGCGCAGTCGGTTAAGCGTCCGACTTCAGCCAGGTCACGATCTCGCGGTCGGTGAGTTCGAGCCCCGCGTCAGGCTCTGGGCTGATGGCTCGGAGCCTGGAGCCTATTTCCGATTCTGTGTCTCCCTCTCTCTCTGCCCCTCCCCCGTTCATGCTCTGTCTCTCTCTGTCCCAAAAATAAATAAACGTTGAAAAAAAAAATTAAAAAAAAATCAAGGAAAAATGAAGTGAAAGTAATTTGTGCTACAGAAACCTGCATTTCCACATGCACGTGCTCAGTCAGGATCACATGAGAAGACATAACTGAAGCCATCATTGTGAACTGGGATGGCTCCAAATGCAGACTCATGTTGCCTACAGAGACACAATCTTCTGAAACGGTGAATGTCTTTTGTAAAGATCTGGATTCATACAAGGGAAATTCTCTTAATGCTTCAGTAGAATTCTTGAATAATTCAGTGTGTACTAAAACTATGCATGTAATATTATGTGTGTACATATAAACAGAGTTAAGGGTCTCGGTGCAGAGGATTATCAACAGGTTTTTTCTTTTTCTTTTTTTTTTAATGTCTTTTTTTGAGAGAGAGAGAGAGAGAGAGCACGTGCGAGCGGAGAAGGGCAGAGAGCGAGGGAGACACAGAATCTGAAGCAGGCTCCAGGCTCTGAGCTGTCAGCACAGAGCCCAATGCAGGGTTCAAACTCACGAACCGTGAGATTATGACCTGAGCTGAAGTCGGACACTTAACCGACTGAACCACCCAGGCGCCCCTCAACACGTTTTTTTTCCACTTACATATAAATGACCAGTGGGACATTAGAAACTGGTGCAGGACATGGAAGAATTCTCGGTAATGTGGGTCTGTCCCAAACACTGAAGGATGTTAGGAATCTCTGGTCCCCGTCTGCTAAGGACCAGAAGAGCCCCATCAAAGTGAAAACCAAAAGTGCCCCTACAGATTCCCAAATCCAAATTTCCAGGGACAGCAGATCTGCCTTTGAGACCTCTGATCTGTTAAAGCCCCGATGCCTAAACTTTGCTTTGATGGTCTTCTCCTCTTTCGGGGCCCTCCCAAAGACCTGGGCTCCCACACTCTCACTTCTTTATCCCTCCCTTCAGCATTCTCTGCAAGTCGTTTGGTTTTAGTTTGTTTTTCTTTTTTTGTTTTGTTTTTCGCTAGAAGGTTAGAACTGATGTGATAAATGAGGTACATTTCTATCTTCCTACTTCTACAAAAAAGTCTCGGGCAGGTGAAGTAACTTGCTCATAGACACAGAGCCAATCCGAAGTGGCAGAACCAGAATGAGAACCCAGGTGAGTCAATTTGACTCTAAAGCCTGTGATTTTTGTCATCTTTTCTAATCCCTCCTCACTGTCTTCCACCTCCCAGTCCCAGAGGATTTCTGTTATCACGGGGAACCAAGGCTGAAGAAACCCAAGTATCTCACTTACTGGGTAACGTTTCTGTAAGTTGTCCACCATTCTCAAAAGTCAGGTGGTGGGTCAGAGGGGTCTGGAATGAGTTCAGACCGTATAGTTGTTAATTGTCGTTCTCATAAAACATTGCTGGAAGAAACCCCTGCTGTTTGCTCCCTTGTCCTAGGAAGGTCAGTTCCATCTGGTCGTGACCTGTGTATTGGGTCATCTCCTAGATACTCTCATTTCTGGGCAGCGTTTGCCTCGGAATACATGGTGCGGACCTTCTCAAACTCCAGGGACAGAAGAGGGTGAAATAAACCCCTTGGTCTCGGACTTAGGGGTGAGACGTAAGCAGCTGCCATTTCATTGAAAATTTAGGTCTTAAAAGAGGTGCTGCAAGTTTGACATATCATCTCAAATAATTGGGGGATGTGCCTAATAGAACATAAACTTTAAAAAAGTTGTTTTAACGTTTGTTCATTTTTGAGAGACAGAGTGTGGGTGGGGGAGGGAGAGAGGGAGACAATCTGAAGCAGGCTCCAGGCCTGCTGTCAGCACAGAGCCCGACAGGGGGCTCAAACTCACCGACCGCTGGAGGACCCCAATATCATGACCTAGGCCGAAGTCGGACGCTTAACCGACTGAGCCACCCAGGCGCCCCAAAGGACGAAGTTCATTTTAAATTTATGTTCTAGGGGCACCAGGGCGGCTCAGTCAGTTAAGTGTCCAACTTCAGTTTAGGTCGTGATCTTGTGGTTTGGGAGATCCAGCCCCGCATCGGGCTCTGTGCTGACAGCTCAGAGCCTAGAGCCTGCTTCAGATTCTCTCTCTCCCTCGCTCTCTGCCCCTCCCCCACTCATGCTCTGTCTCTCTCTTTCAAAAATAAATATTAAAAAAAAATTAAAAATAAAATCTTAAAAAAATAAAAGAAACTGGTGTACAAAAGCATACTTTTTCAAACATGAGTGCTCCTAAGATTGACCACATGTTCCAAATTCCTTACCTAGACCTCCTGAAACAGAACCTGGGACCTTGCATTGTCAATGCCTTCCCCCCCCCCCCCCCACCCTGTACCTCCCAGTGACAGATCCCTTAGTCCATTTCTTAGTCCATTTCGCCTGCTTGGAGGAAAAATGCTCCCTTTATGCTTTCAATAGCCCTGAGGGGTCTGCAGAGGCCAGTGTGAGAAGCAGAATCCTTACTGGTATTAGGACTGGTTTCCAACCCTGCTTCCATTTACCATTTCTGCAACTTGGGCAAGTTACGGATTCTCTTGTTGCCTGAGTTTCCTCCTGATGTGAAATGTGCGGGTTCAGGAGTGAACGGTCAAGAAGGAATTCTTGAGACGTCTTCGGTACAAAAGGGTGTTTTTATTAAACTATGGGGACAGGACCTGTGAGCAGAAAGAGGTGCAGTGGGGTGGTGAGAGTGGATGATTTTATACCTTCAAGTTGGGAGGGGGTTAGGGCTAGCTGTTGTTGGGAAAAGGTCATTTACTACTGCCTAGTAAAACTCTAGTCACGAGACCCTGCAGATGTGTGTCAGTGCACCATATGCTTGGAGGATGATCGCTGACATATATGGGGAGAGAGAGATAAAGGAAGTTTCCCAAGGAATTTTTTACAGGATCCTGGTGGTTGGGCTAATGTCAAGCTAAGGTTGCCTGTTGCTTTTTGCCTGCAGCAACATGTTAACATTGAGGCAGCTGAGCTTTTAAAAAAATTTTTTAGGTTTATTTATTTTGAGAGAGAGAGAGAGAGAGAGAGAGAGAGAGAGCATGAGAATGATTGGGGGAGGGGCAGAGAGAGAATCCCAAGCAGGTTCCAAGTACGGAAGTACGGAGCCCCATGCAGGGCTCGAACCCATGAATCCTGAAATCTTGACGGGAGCCCTAACCAACTGAGCCACCCAGGTACCCTTAATCTAGATTTCTTGATGAGTAAATAACAATGTATACAAGAGTGACTTTCAGTTTCTACTCTCTGTAGTTTTGCTCTTTTCGTACACTTCATTCTCCTGTGTCTAAATAGGGGCACCTGGGTGGCTCAGTCTGTTAAGTGTCTGACTTTACCTCAGGTCATGATCTCACATTTCATGACTTTGAGCCCCACATCAGGGTCTGTGCTGACAGCTCAAAGCCTGGAGCCTGCTTTGGATTCTGTGTCTCCCTCTCTCTCTGCCCCTCCCCTGCTCACATGCTCTCTCTCTCTCAAAAATAAATAAACATTAAAAATTAAAAAAAAAACTAATCTAGACTGCAGACATGCTGTAATCAAAACTGTGGAGTATAGAAAAGCTAACTTAAGTATAAGTGCTTAAACTATGAAATTTCTAAAAAGAAAACAGTAAATAATTTTGATCTTAGGGATGATTATCTTTTCGTAAATTATTACTGAAGTATAATTGACATACTATGTGACATTAGTTTCAGGTTGGGACAATTTTCTTAGATATGACACCAAAAGCGTGATCTATAAAAGAAAAAATATGCTAAATTGGATTTCATCAAAATTTAAGTGTAAAAGGTGCATAATCTTTGATCCAGAAATGCCTGGAGCCAGGAATATCTTGTTACACCAGATAGCAAAAAGCTATCAAAGAGGGGGTGGGGCAGAGAGAGAGAGAGAGAGAGAGAGAGAGGGAGAGAATCCCAAGCAGTCTCTGCACTGCCAGCCGGGAGCCCGACAAGGGTATGTAACTCACAAACCACAAGATCATGACTCAAGCCGAAATCAAGAGTCAGACATTTAACCAACTGAGCCACCCAGGTGCCCCAGAGGTAGCTGAACTTCTTGAGGAAGTTCACTCTGCCTGTGTCAAGTACTTCCCCATGGGCTGTAAGTTGTAAGGAAATTTAATTTTTTTCTTTTGCCTTTGTTTTCCCCATCAGTCCGTGGCAGCATACCTGTCTCATAGGGTTGTTGTGGGTTAAATGGGCTAATGCATATACGTGCTGAGAACACTGAGGGCCTAGCACGTAGTTAGTGCTCATGAAATGTGAGCTATCATTTTGACTGTTGTTAATATTTTTATGTGTGGGGCGCTCTTCTGGGGAACACCAGAACAGATGTCAGGTGACCCCGATGATCCCCACCTCCTGGTGTCCACATCTTTGTGTAGGCTCTCCCCTCCCCCCTCCCTTGAGTGTGAGGGCACCTGTGACTTCCTCCTAAAACCGGTAGAGTGCCGCAGAGTTGACGGACACCAGATTACGTGTATGTGATTATGCAAGATTGCAGTATCTTTACTGCCCCTTGCTGGCTTTGAGGAAGCAAGTGGCCATGTTGGGAAGGCCCACACAGGAAAAAACCGGGGGCAGCTGATAGCCATCAGCCGGCAAACAACTGAGGCCTCAGTCTGGCAGCCCTCAAGGAACCGAATGCTGCCATCAACCGCTGAGCTTCCGAGCAGATTCCTCCCGAGGCCAGCCTCCCGTGAGACTGCAGGCCTGGCCATTCATTTTGTGATCATGTTTCACACAGTGACAGATAACTGATAGACAACCCCTAACCTCCCGATCTCTTTGCTCCTGCAATTGTCTCCTCTTTCTCCTAAATCGTCAATATCCCCCTTTCCGTTTGGTCATTCACACCAACCCATAAGCATGCTCGAGTGTCTCGTATCTTAAAAAATACTCTTCCGGGGCGCCTGGGTGGCGCAGTCGGTTAGGCGTCCGACTTCAGCCAGGTCACGATCTCGCGGTCCGTGAGTTCGAGCCCCGCGTCAGGCTCTGGGCTGATGGCTCAGAGCCTGGAGCCTGTTTCCGATTCTGTGTCTCCCTCTCTCTCTGCCCCTCCCCCGTTCATGCTCTGTCTCTCTCTGTCCCAAAAATAAATAAACGTTGAAAAAAAAAAAATTAAAAAAAAAAAAAATACTCTTCCGATGCCTGATGCCTCTTACCTGGCTAGCTACCACCCCGTTTCTCTACTCTCCTCCGTGGCAAGACTTCCTGAGAGCCTTGTCTCCAGCCATGTCCACATTTCTCAGATTCTCCCCTCAACCCACTGCCGTTGGTGAGGGCTCCGGTGACCTACGTGTCAGCCAATCCAAAGGTCACGTGTCTCTCCTCGTTATATTGCCTTTTCCGTGGCATTCGACGCAGCCGGCCACTTCCTTTCCTTGAGATGCACTCTCTCCTCCCACTCTGTTGACATCCCCTTCTTGTCCAACGTCGTCTTCTTCCCAGTGTCCTCTGGGGCCTCCCCCTTCCGTCCTCAGCTTCTGAATGTTGGCATGCCCCTGGTTTCGATGCAGGCAGGCCGGGTCCGAGGACCCAGAGGGGTGTCTCCTGCAGGACCAGCCAAGAGGGTCCTTGGCTTCATGCGGGATGGAAACCAAACACGGGCCAGCAGCAGGCGAAAGCAGAGTTTACTGAACATAAAAAGCAGATACAGATGAAGTGCCCGGGGAGGCTTGGAAAGGAAAAAAGGAGCATGAGTCTCGTCTTTGCTTGTGATCTGGTCCTCGCCTCCCACCAGGCGTCCAGGAACTGATGGAGCGAGGACAAGCGCTCAGGCGTCCTCCTTAACTCATTCAGGCCCTGAGTCAGGGGTCTTGAAGTGTCTGGCCCCTCCCAGTTACTCCTTAGCTGTTATCTCTCATGCTGGAAGACTCCAGAGAAATCATGAACTCCCCAACCTTCACGAGGAGGACACATTTTAAGGCATATGTAAGGTGGGGGTGTGGGTTCTGGCATGAAGAGAAGGAGGAAAAGGAGGTCCTTTTTTCTCTCAGGAGGTCCCATCAGCTTCCTCCCCGGTGAGATTTCCCTTCCAGGTTGTTGTGAGAATTGCCCAAGGGAACATATGTGCTCCTTAAAAAAATATGCCTCACCTCCACCCACTCTATTAATTATAATTAGGCTCTCTTGCCTCACTCAGGTGAGAAAGTGAGCCACCCTTCCCCCCCCCCCAGACACTTGTCAAGTGGCTCCAGTGTCAAGGGAACAAACTTGGAGGAAGATGACTGTTTCCCACAAAGGCCAATGTGGATTTCTGTTATCCTGAGTCTAAGAAAAGCCCATGGCTTCTGCTGGTGCCTTAGAAATCCCTATTTTAAATTCATTCAGCCTCAGACCTCTCGGGAGATGAAGTGTGTGTGAGCGTGGGTATGTGATCTTCCGTAGACACAGGTAGGAGGCCTGGGTCAACGAAAGCAGGCGTTTCCGAGATCCTTCTAGCCATAGTAACACCATTCATCCTTCTAGAAAGTGAGGCTATGCATTAAACAACAGTCGGGTGACGTCATGCCCACTCCAGGGCATGCCAAAGGAGTCACTAATACATTCAACAAACATTTATTACGCAGGTTTTGTGTCCGGCACTGTACTATGTGCTGAGGAAACAGCAGTGAGCAGGACAAGGTCCCAGGCCTTACAAGCTCCTGGCCAACTGGAAGACATCCACAAGCGAAGAGGAAAAATTGCAGCCCAGCATGAAAGGAAGTTCACAGGGCTTGGCGTCTGGGAGTACAGCGACAGTGGCAGCCAGTCCGGCCAGGGGGGCAGTGGGATGGAACAAGGATGGCTTCCTGTTGGAAGTGTCCTCTCAACTGAGAACTGAAAGATGTCTGGGTGTTGGGCAGAGGGAAGAGCAGTGTGAAGCTTCCGAGGTGTGCCTGACCTTGAACTTCTGAGGAGATGCAAATAGATCGAGGCTGGGGTTTCAAGTGCGAGGCACAGGGTGAGGACCCAGGCGAGACGGAACCTCGAGGGGCTCGGGAAGCCGCATTAAGGATCTGGGACTGTCTCCTGTAAGACACACAAGGGGAGCCCCCGGGGAGCTTACACTGGGAACAGCATAACTGGGAGAGAAAAGTATCTGCTGGAATCCTTCAGGCCACGCCCTCTCAGACCACAGCCAGGAAGGAGCTCAAAGCTGGCCCTGGTCTGGCTCCAGCACTTATTTCTGAGTAGCTGGACAGTCACTTCACCTTTTTAGACCTCTGCTGCTGTAACGAGTCAGATTTGGATCAGGTGACCTTTGATATTGGTTCTTCACACTCTCCAAGCCCACACACCCTCCATCCCCTTCTGGGATTTCCTCAATTCCCTTAAACTCTCACTTCCCTGCTTCTCTCCCTAGCTGGGAACACCTTGTGGGACAATTTCTCTTTCTCATCTGGCTCTCCACTAGAGTGGGAGCTCCAAGCAGTCAGCACTATGCCTAATGCATCTGTTCACGCATCCTCTTCCTAGGCCCTGGAACACAGCTGTGAATGCTTGAACGAACCAAAGACAACCTCCCGCCTTCCTTTAGTAGTTACCTAATGCTTGCATGTTTGTGTTTGATCCTCACAATGGCCTGAGGCACTGCCAGTCCAGGGGAGATTACCTGCCATTTTGCTGATTGGCAGAGGGGCCTCAAAGAGGGGCAACTGAGCCGTGAACCCAGGTTCTAAAGCCAACTCTCCAGGTTCATGTCCAGCTCTATCACTTACCGGGTGTTTAGTAAACCATTTAATCTCGCTAAGCTTCTATTTCCTCAATTATAAAATGAGGATAATACCGACTTCACGGATTGCTACGACGATAAAAGGGAGATGGGATATAATGAGTAACATACAATAAGCATGCAATAAATGTTAGTTACTGTTTTCATTCTCAGGCTAGCGTCCGTTCCTCTCCCCAAACAACAGCTCTAAGCCCAAAAAGGAGTATTCCAAGACTGCAGCGCGGGCCATGGGTCTACGTACAGAACTGCTGCCAGGCCGCGTTGTACCCCCTCCTCCCGCCCCCCACCCTACGTCTCCCCTCCCCCTCCCCATCTCCTCCCCGTTCCCTTTCCCCTCCCCGCTGTGGCTCCAATCCGCCTTGCGGCCAGCGCGCCCCACGTGCCTCACGTAAATAACCGAGTGCGCAGGCGCCCGGGACCCGCGGCCGTTGGCCGGCTCCCCGCCGCCCCGGGATCAGGGGGAGGGACGCCGGCCCCTCTGGCCGCGGGCCGCTCCGCCCCGTCGGTTGGTCCCGGTCTGTCCGTCGGTGCGTCCGGGCCTCCGGCTTCGCCCTCGCCATGGCGCCCTGGCTGCTGCTGCTGTCGCTGCTGGGGTTGCTCCCCGGCGCCTCTCCCGCCCCGCCCCACCGAGCAGCCGATGCTCGGGCCCGGGAGGCGGCGTACCCGGAGCTACTGGGGCCCGCCCGCTTCGCCCTGGAGATGTACAACCGCGGCCGGGCTGCCGGGACGCGGGCGGCGCTGGGGGCCGTGCGCGGTCGCGTCCGCCGGGTGAGGACGCGCCGGGGGCGGGGGCTCCCCAGTGCGGGTGCGCGGGGCCCCGGTCAGTGGGTTGGCAACTTTGGTCTGGACCAGGGGTGTGGGCGCTGGACGCCCGAGAGACGAACCTCTGGTAATCGGGGAAAGCGAAGGGGGTACGGCGGGGTCGTGGGAAGGACGGGCTGAGGAGGGAATGGATGTGCCTACTTCACCCGCCCCTCCATCCAGGCGGGCGAGGGGTCCCTGTACTCCCTGAAGGCGACCCTGGAGGAGCCTCCCTGCAACGACCCCACGGTGTGCCAGCTCCCGGCGTCCAAGAAAACCCTGGTGAGTGACGGGGCTTCTGTAATTCCCCGCCCCCACAATGCGTCTGGGTCAAGTCAAGGGGAAGGGATGAGAGGCACCAACTATCCAGCGTTGAGTCACTTCACAGGCCCTGAGGGCTAGAGACTGAAATGCTCTAAAAGGGGGTGGTGGTGACAGGGTGCTGGGTGTGCCTCACTCTACACTGTGGGGGTGGTTGCCTTGGAGGCGGTCTTCACCTGAGGACCTTCCAGCTGCATCTTGCCAAGGCCTTGTTCCCATACCAGCCCCCAGACTCGCTTCCTCCTCTCCCTCCAGCTCTGCAGCTTTGAAGTCCTGGATGAGCTGGGAAAACACATGCTGCTGAGGCGGGACTGTGGCCAAGTGGATACCAAGGTTACAGGTGCTGGGATAGCCCAAGGATACTGGCATAGGTCAGATAAGACTTCACTCAGGGTTCAGCCTTGATTTCTCCTCTGTTCCAACCCCATTCAGATGACAGAAATGAGACTTTAAGTTCAGTCCTTCCACTGTTGAACAAGGACCCCCTACCCCAGGTGAGGAACCGATTTCCATGTAGGAAGTTGGCTGCTGCTTTATTTACCCCCCCTTTCCCTCACCCTGGCCTGGGCTCCGTGGTCAACTGAGAAGGACTCCTTGTGAAGACCCCTGTGCCTTTCCAGGATTTTTCTGTGAAGATGGCTTCAGTCTTCAAGGAGTTTGTTACCACCTATAATCGGACATATGGGACACAGGAAGGTGAGGACCCAGCCTTGGCTGTACCTGTCCCAATCAGATCAGGACATTCCCCTCCCCCCACTTGGTATCTTGGTGTTGGGAAGGGGAAGGACACAAGAGGCAGTGCCTCCTTTCAGAGACCCCTAAGTCCCCAAGTTCTTGCCCACCCTTCCAGGACTGGACAGCTACCTCAGGTACCTGGTCCCTTCTCCCATCTAATTTTCCTGGTCAGAAAGCATGGGCCTTTATCATTCTGGATAGAGTGGAATGGGGCAAAGACCAGATTTTCTCTGCTGGTGCCCCCGCTTCCCTGGCATGGTAGCCGTTCCCCATGACCTCCTATCTAAGGATGCCCTTAGGAGACCATTTTGGTTCTGCCTTCACTCCTAAGATGCCACCAGCGTTGCCCCCAAAGTTGATCACACCTCCTGCTCATCGCTTTTGGGTCTGCGCCTCCCCTCACCTCCAGCCCTCCCCAGGGTCTGTCCTTAAAAAGAGCTTCAGGCCTGATCCTGAACCCACCTCCTCCCAAGGGCGACAAGTGCCAGTTAGTCCTAGTGCCCCTCCTTTTATGATCTGCCTGGGGTCTGAGACTTTCCTCTCCTGCTCCTTGGTTCTCAGAAGCCCAGTGGCGCATGTCTGTCTTTTCCAACAACATGGTCCGAGCGCAGAAGATCCAGGCACTGGACCGTGGCACAGCTCAGTATGGGATCACCAAGTTCAGTGACCTTACAGGTAGAAGTGGTGGCCAGAGCTCTCGTGGAGCCTGAAAGAGTCAGGGCCTACTCCCACAGCCCCGGATCAGGGCTGCCTAATACTTTTCCCCGCCATCCCCTGCCCACCTTTGCCCACAGAGGAGGAGTTCCGCACCATCTATCTGAATCCTCTCCTAAAAGAGAACCGCAACAAGATGATGCATCTAGCCAAATCCATTGGTGACCATGCCCCACCTGAGTGGGACTGGAGGACCAAGGGGGCTGTCACCAACGTCAAGAATCAGGTTGGACCCCTAAGAAGCAATGGTGGGACATGAAGGCTGCCTTGGGGTTGGGAAGGGACCCAGCCCTGACTTTGTCCGTATCTTGCAGGGCATGTGTGGCTCCTGCTGGGCCTTCTCAGTCACCGGCAATGTGGAGGGCCAGTGGTTCCTAAAACAGGGGGACCTGCTCTCCCTCTCTGAGCAGGGTGAGCATCCCACTCTACATTCCTGTCCCCAGCCCAGCCCCTCCAGAGGGCTCCTCAGGACCAGCCTTCTGTCTCCTAGAGCTCTTGGACTGTGACAAGGTGGACAAGGCCTGCCTGGGTGGCTTGCCCTCCAACGCCTACTTGGCCATAAAGAATCTGGGTATGCATTCATGGGATCAGGATGGGCAGTGGGAGCCACTTTTCCCTCCAAAAGAAGTCACTTTGTGAGGGGGAGATATATGAGCATGGAAGTCATGTGAACTGGGTTCAGGTCTTAATGCTGGCCCTTAACAAAGACCTTGAGCAAGTCAGCTCTTTGAGAGCCTCGGTTGCCTCATCTGTGAAATGGGGATGATCTTGTTCACTTCATAGGATTGCCTTGAGTATCAAGTGAGGAAATATACATAAAGTTTCTGGTGCATAGCAGGGGTTCTTGGTGTTTTTGCTGCTTGGAGGTCTGTATTTCCGTAATACCACTAAACACCTCACCCTTTAGAAGAGGTATTAAACTGGCAATTCAGTTCGGGGGTAGGCTGCAGTGGCATGAGGATGAGGGGCTGAGGGACTGAGGTGGCTGTACAGAGACTGGGGACCTGGCAGGTGTCTGGACCAAATTGGGAACAGACTGTCTGAGCAGGACAAGCAAGCCATGGTGAAGAGTCCCCGGAATGCCAGGATGAATAAAGATCAGAAGTTGGGAATTGAGTTCCATCTTAGCCACATTTCTCGCTGGTTACTCCCCCATCCCGCTTAGTCTCTGTTTTGTCATCTCTAGAGAGAGGCTGTTGTTCAGAGGGCATGGCCTTGGTCTGGGATGGACGAGGACCTTGAGACCTCACATATAAGGGGCTGATTATAGCTCCTGGCCAGAAGACAAGTGTATGGTAAACGGGGGCCCACCTTTTCTCTCCCCTCCCCACCCCACCCCCACCATTCCCTAGGAGGGCTGGAGACAGAGGATGACTACAGCTACAGTGGCCACTTGCAGACCTGCAGTTTCTCTGCAAAGAAGGCCAAGGTCTACATCAACGACTCAGTAGAGCTGAGCCAGAATGAGCAGAGTGAGTAAGGGACAGGGTAGGGACAGGCCAGGTGGGGCTGGGGCCTGTGTGTCCCTGATGCTGTCCCTCCCCGTCTCAGAGCTGGCGGCCTGGCTGGCCAAGAAGGGCCCCATCTCCGTTGCCATCAATGCCTTTGGCATGCAGGTAAGGTCCCTGTCTCTTGCCTGTCTCTTGCTGACTCCTTTCCCACTTCTCCTTGGAGTTGGCTCCCTACTCCTTATTCTCGCCTTCCCCCCCCCCCCGCCCCAGTTCTACCGCCGCGGGATCTCCCACCCACTGCGGCCCCTCTGCAGCCCCTGGCTCATCGACCATGCAGTGCTGCTCGTGGGCTACGGCAACCGTGAGTTCCACTGACACCCTCTCTGCCCATCCGCCCCAGCTACAGGCAGAGATTGGACCACAGCAGCTCAGGGCCTTTGGAGGGGGAAATTGAGGGAATGCCTAGGAACCCTGTCCTACTCCTGCTTTGGGCCACGGGCCAGGCAGGAGCCCTCCGTCCCTTCTGTGGATGGCAAAGCTGAGGTAGTGGAAGGTTGAACTGAACTGTTACAGATGAATAATCTGCCAGAGGAAGACGGCCGGGTGCCCTCCCCCAACCCCTGAGCCGTACCAGGAGGGTGGCAGGTGTGGGCCGGTCTTGTTTTCTGCTCTTTTCCTAGTGTCTGTCACAGTAGGCTACAGCAGATACTGGGAGAGGGCCAAGTGCTGGGGGCCCTGATTCCTTGTCCTCTGCCCTGCTCCTCAGGCTCTGGCATCCCCTTCTGGGCCATCAAGAACAGTTGGGGCACTGACTGGGGTGAGGAGGTGAGTCTTGTCCCCTTGGCCGTGGCTCTCCAGCTCCCATCCTGCCCTAATGCCCTTACCAGCTCCCCTGCCTCTCTGCCAGGGTTACTACTACTTGTATCGTGGGTCCGGGGCCTGTGGCGTGAACGCCATGGCCAGCTCGGCCGTGGTGAACTGAGGAGCGTCAGCACAGGACCTGGTGCTGACCAGAGCAGCCCCTTCCTCAGCCTGACCTGCGTGTCCAGGCCCCTCCCCAGGAGGCACAGCTGGCTGAGTGATGGCCACCGGGTTACCTCAGGGTGAGAAGGCACTGGCCTAGGGCAAAACCCCTATCCCTCCCACTCCACCCCACTCCTACCCTGAAGTTCCCCAGCTGCACCTTTGTAGACTTGTGGTAGCTAGGAGGCTCTTGAGCTGAAGGATGATGCCGCCGCAGTTGATGCTGGGGCAAGAACCTTGGGCTTGGATAAGGAACAGGTGGGAAGAAAATATTCTGGTCTTAAACCCAGCTCTGTCTTCAGCTGGCTCTGGCTTCCTCTCCTGGCTTTCCTCTGTCTGATGCTATAAATTTTCTGGTTCCCCTGGATTTAGGGACAGTGTTTCCTTCCACATCTAGAGAAACTATTGTAACTACCTTTTTCTAACAGCAATAAAGAGGTGTCCTAGGTCCCAGTGTGGTGTGATTGTTTAGTACCTTTGGGCAAAGAGGGGTGGTAGGGATCCCTGGAGGGTTAAGGTTGGGCAGCTGATCCTGCTCAGGAGCATGAGGGTCCAGTGTCTGCTTCAGGAACCAAAAGGAGATGGAGAGAGGCTCACGGATGGCTCTTTATTCAGAAATACGTGGCTGGCCGTTCTCTGAGGCCTTTGCTCCAAGAGATGGATGGAATCAGCCAGAGGGAGTCTCCTCTCTCTGACTCATGTAGAGAACTTTAGGGATTGAGGTCAGAGGTCACTCTCCCCATAGAGGGCACTGGAGAAGGCCACATAGTCCAGAGCACCAGCTGGAGCCCCAGAGCCTTTGTAGGGTGCCATACGGCGGATGCAATACTCGGCCTGCTCAGCTGGGAGCTCCCGCCGCAGCTCCTCAGGGGTGATGTAGTTCTGGGGGAGAAAAGGTTATTGAGGACCCCCAGATCCTGTTCCTTGTCCCAGCCCGCCAGCCCTCTCCACCACCCAGGACTCACCTTATCTCCTGCCAGGATCTTGAAGGAGGCCACAACTTGTTCAGCTGTGTCGGTCTCGGCTGTCTCTCGTGTCATGAAGTCAATGAATGCCTGGAAGGTCACAACTCCGGCTGCGTTGGGGTCCACCATGGTCATAATGCGAGCAAACTCCACTTCTCCCTGCAGGGATAGAGGCCAGGCACCATGCGCATGGGTGCTGAAGCCAGAGGACTCCTGATGTCCCTTTCTGGGGACTGTCCAGCTTTGGCTTGATGACCCCAGTTACAAAGTGCTCTCTTCCCTCCATAGACGGTGCCGCAGCTTAGCTCTGGCTTTATAGGAAGTCCTTTCTACTAAGCTAAAAACTGCTTCCTGTTCCTGGCAATGTCCCCTATTGCCCTTTGGTCCTGATCTTTTTTTCTGGAGCTCTCTGTAGTGCTGTTTCTCTGGGGGGAAATGTTGCAAGCTAAGGCCCTTTTGTTTTTTTCTTTTAAAACTTATTTTTATTTTTGAGAGAGAATCTTAAGTAGGCTCCATGCTCAGCACAGAGCCCAACGCAGGGCTCAGTCCCAGGACCCTGGGATCGTGACAGCCAAAATCAAGAGTTAGACACTCAAACAACTGAGGCACCCAGGGGTACCACAAGCTCAGGCTTTTGAGTCACATAGAACCAGATCCAAATGCTAGCTGTGTCCTTGAGCAAGTTAATTCACCTCTCTGAGCCTTTGATGGCCCTGCGTGAAAGGAGGTAATTTTGCCCAGCCCCGGTGGGTGTGATGAGGAAATGAAGTGCACGAGGAGGGGGGAGGGGTGCAGTAGGTGATCGGTATGCAGGAGAGAGGCACTGATGGGGCTCCTGCGATGCGGTCTGGGGGCACTCACCAGGTCATAGCCCATGGAGATGAGGCAAGCTCGGAAGTCATCAGGCTCCATCATCCCATTCCGCTTCTGTAGCGCATGAGTGGATGTCAGACTTGGTCTGCCAACCCCCCGCCCTGGCCCCCAGGTCCACCACCCCACGGGGCTGGGCCCCTGCTGACCCGGTCAAAGTGGTTGAAGGACGCCCGGAACTCGTTGAGCTGCTCCTGGCTCAGGCCCTTGGCGTCTCGGGTCAGTACCTGGTTCTCCACCTCATTGATAGTGCGGGCGATGGAGGTGAGCAGCTGCTCCCAGCCTACGCGGATGTGCTGCGGGGTCGGTGGTGGGCCAAGTCAGCGGGCGGCCAGTGCCTGGCCGCTGGTGCTAGCTTCACTTCCAATCTGCTGTGTGCCCCTGGGAGAGTCTTCCACCTTATTGGGGCTGTGTCCCTATCTGGAGGTTCCACTGAGTGGCCTCCAGCGGCCCTTCCTGCCTTGCAGTCTGGCGACTTGTTACGTATTAAGTGTTGATCAACTGGTCATGGCAAGACCTGGCCTGGCTTTAGACTCCTGTGTGACTCTGGACTGGTCACTTCCCCTCTCCAGATCTCAGTATCCCCATGGATACACTGGGGGACCTGGACAAGCTGAACTGGGGACCCTCCTGGGGCAGACGTGCTATGTCCGGCCACGGCTGCCCCCAGGCTTCCCTGGCCAGTGCCACCTCCCCTCTCTCCTCAGCAAGTGGATCCCACCTCCATGCTGTAGACGGTGTGCTTGTTGTCGAACACCAGGCTCTCCTGCAGAAGCTGGTGGTCGCCCTCCAGCCGGTCAATGTTGCTCTTGTAGTTGATGATGTTCTGCTCCTGTTGCCGCAGCCCGGCCATCTGTTCCTCCAGAGACCCGGCCATCCCTGTTGCTAGGCGCCCCACCTCCTGTAGGGGGACCCAGGCGGGATGTGAGCTCCCTGTGGCCTGGCCCTGGCCCCACTCCCCCAGCTCGACCGCACCATCCAAGCCTTACCTCCACCTTCGCCTGGATCCAGGGCCCAACAGCATTGGCTTGAGCTGCAAACTGTCTCCGGAGCCTCTCGTTCACCTGCTGCCGGGCCAGCTCCTCCTGCAGCGTCTGGTCACGGCTGGGCACCAGCTTTCGGACCTAGGAAGGAGGGTGCTTGTGCATGGGTCAGCTCTGGGAGCGAGAAGATGGCTTTGAGGGGAGGTGGGCTCCGACCCCTAAAACAGGCCCTGCAGCTCTGAGCCAAGATGTCTGGGCTGTATGGACAAGCTCTTGGACAAGTCATTTGACCTCTTGTCTCCTCATCTGTGAAACGGTGCTGATGATATAACTGATAGCTAACCTAGGTTGTTTTATAAAGATGTCCACACCCAGGCTCAATACAGGAAAATGCTGCTGTTATAGCCATTTTACAGACGGGGCCATGACAGGAAGGGTGACTTATCCAGGGCTACATGAAGTCTGAGAGACCCCAGATCCCAAGGCGGACTTGGTTCTCCATATCTTGGGACATCTGAGGTTTCAGGGCAGTTAGAATGCACAGGAGTGGGTGGGAGGCAGGGAGAGGTCACAGGCAGTACTGACCATATCCCACTTAGCGTTGATGTCCTGCGGTGTGAGGTTGATGTAGGGGTTGGTGAGGCTGGGCCGCAGCCCGTACGTTTGGCAGATCTTCTGGATCTCACCCTGGATACCCAGGATGGCCCCTCTTTCTCGGTCAGCCTCGGGCAACGTAGCCTTGAATTGGTCGTGTGCAGTCAGCAGGCTCTGGGAACGACAGGAAGCATCAGCCAGCACCCTTCACTTCCCACAGGCAACAGGGCAGCAGCGTGCTCCAGGCCACCCAGCAGGTCCCTGGCAGGGCTGGCTCAACCCAGGCCTCCAGTCTCCCAGCCTAACACTTGGTTGGGAACTGGGGTTTCCCTCCCACCCCCATTCTCCAGGAACCCAAAAGAATGGCTGACAGGATTCCAGGCCAGCTTCCCCATCATCCCATCCAGCACCCCCGCACCCAGAACCCCCGCATCCACCTGGGTCTCCTCCACTGAGTGCACCAGCCACACATCCTGCAGGTCCTCCACGGCACCATCCAGCCAGTTGTTGAAGGGTGCCGCCCGCCGGGCAAACTCCAGCTGCAGCTGGTCAATGGTCTCCAGGAGCTTCTCCATCCGCTAGGAGCCATGGGGATGGTGAGTCAGCAGCCTGCCCACAGGCGCCTCACCAGCCTCCGGTCTCCAGCCCCCAGTTCTCTGGCCCCCAAGCCCACCTCCAGCGCGTCCCTCCTCTTCTGGGTCAGTGTGCCCAGGTTGTCCCACTGGTCACAGATGGCCTGGCAACGGCTGTTCACCGAGGCCGCATCATGGTAGTCCAGCTCACTGGGGGCGAGAAAAGGGATGATCGTGGGGTCAGACCACAGCCCAGATTTCCACCTGACTGTCCTCCTGGGACTGGAACCTGTGCCCCAAATGAAGGCGGGGGTGTCAGGGGAGGTGTGAGGGAAGCAGGGCAGTCCTGGGGGTGGAGATGGGGGTTCCAGTGTGATCTCTGGGTAGGGGCTGCCGGCAGATCCTCAGCTCCAGTCCCTCGGGGAGCTCGGATGTGGGAGGTGGGTCGTGTTTCAAGGGTGGGATTGCTCGAGAAGGGGCGGGTGTACAGGAGGTGGGGGGCGTGGTCAAGGCTGATGGGGAGGTTTTGGGAGAACCGGCCACGGAGCTGAAGGGGGCTGAAGGGGGCGGCCAGGTTAGGGGTGGCCCAGGAGGGTGAGGCAGGCCAAGCACGGGTAGGAAGTGCGGGTCCCAGGTGGGGACAGGACAGGATTACGGGAGGAGGGGAGGAGCAAGTGGTGACGGGGAGAGACGTGAGCACCAAGGCAGGGCTGCTGACTTGAGGGCAGCGGGGAGCCCGGGTGGGCGGAGGGACGAAGCCAGGTAGGGGCGTTGTCACCGGGGCGAGCCGGGAGGCGGGCCACGCCTACTTGAGCTCCTGGGCCAGAGCGGCGATGTGCTCCACGCGGTCCTGGTGCGCCGCCAGGTCGCTCTCAAAGGCCTCGTGGCGCCGCAGCAACGCCCGCACCTCCTGCAGCGAGGCCGTCTCGTAGTCGCGCTGGCTCAGCATGTCCTCCTTCCCTACTCAGAGAAAGGACCGGCTCGGGTCACCCAGCGGCGGCCACGGCGGGAGAGGGGGTTCGAGCGAGGCTGCGTGACCTTGGAGATTCCTCATCTGTGAAATGCAGGTGGTCACACCTGCCCGGCCTATCGGCCTAGAAGTGAAGCTCCTGTTCCAGGGCATGACCTGTAAATCACGTCAGCGTCCCCGGATCCTGCACGTTTCAGGGTGGCCCTTGGTACAGTTCGGGTATTATTGCATATCGAACTACCTCCCAACGACTAATGAGCCCCTGACCTTTGCTCACCAGTTTCCCCAGTGCCTGCCACAGTGCCTGACCCTTGGTAGACCTTCTAGGAATATTTGTTGGATGAATGAATGATGAATATAAAAGTGCTTTCAGAGTGAATTACCATAATTACACAGATAAAACTACAATAATAATAATTGCAGCAGCGACAATTTATTGAGTACCTTCGCATCTTGCAGAGCTGGTAACAGGCTTAAAGATTCAGAAACCCCTTAAGAGTCACAAAATGGCTGTGTATTTAGGGAGTTTTTATATCAAAGCATTGTTATTCTTTGTGCCCATAATCCATTATCAGATGTTTGTTCGTTATTTTATTTATTTATTTATTTATTTATTTATTTATTTATTTGTTTATGTACTTATTTATTTACTTATTTTGTTCATTATTTTTGACAGAATTCATTTATTTGTAGGATTAAAATCCCTGGTAGAGTACGGAATGAATGTTTTCGTACAGAGTGTTATATTTGACTCATGCAGTATTTTGCCACCAATATGCTTTGAGTATAACATAATTGCTGTTAGCATTGAGGACTCACCTGCTACATGTACAAATAAAATGCTAAATGACAGATTAATCAGAGCAGACCTACAGAAGGCCAGAGCTGGGAGACAGGGCTTGAAGTTCACAGATGAAGAAGCCGTGGCACAAAGAGGAGAAGTGACTTGGTCGCACAGCAAGTCAGGGTAGGACTGGAAAACAGGTCCCCACCCCCAGCCCACCTCCCTAGTTCCTGGCAGAACAAGTGCTCCTGACCTGTGCATTTTGCCAGGACCCCCCTCCCCCACATACCAGTTTTCACCCCAGGACAGACCCAAGCCCCATGAGGTGTACCTACCCCGGGTCCAGGTTTCGTGCAAGGAGGCCTTCTGCTGGAATTTCTCAGCCAGGTGCTGGAGCCGCTGCAGGCGACGGATCTCCGAGAGCAGCCAGTCCTCGTAGCCTTTCTCCACCTGCTCCAGCCCACGCCATGCGTTGGCGATGTCCTGTGGGACAGGCAGAGGTGTCTTCCGTCACGGTATGCCCATTGTACAGATGGGGACACAGAGCCCAATGTCGCCCAGAGGAGGTGGGCAGAACGGGGGTCACCCCATCCCCGGCCTGGCTCACCGAGACGAGCTTGCCCTCCGAGGGCATGAAGGCGGGCCGGTGGCTCAGCCGCAGCTTGGTCTGCAGCGTATTGAAGTTGATTTCCAGCTGGCACTTCTCCTGCACTCGGGGCGGCTTGTGCAGGCGCCGGTAGTCCCGGAAGTCCTCCAGCTTGCGCTGCATGGCACTCATGCTGGGCTCGCCCACACGGTTCTCCAGCCACGGTATGGTGCGGCGGATCCATTCCAGCAGCTGCCAGGGCCAGGCAGGTGCAGCGCAGAGAGCTCTGAGCCAGTCTGCTCGCCCCTTCCACCCCTGTCCACCCACACCCCGGGCTGTGGCCGGAAGGAGGGGCCTCCAGCAGAATGGGGGTCCCCGCTAATCAGGGAAGGAGTGGGATGGTAAATGTCTGAGTCCAGGGACCAGCATAGGCTAGCACAGAGCAAAGGGTCATGAGACTGCCTACATATGAGTGAACAGATAAATGAATGAGTAAAGCAATGAATGATGAGGGAATCAGTGAATGACCAGGAGCTTGGACAGGCAGCAGAGGGCAGGAGATGAGTGAAGATGGCAGGAAGAGGCTGGAGAAGGCCAAGGCCAAGGCCCTGGGGTGAGGGAGGCTCTGTGGGCCCGGGCTTGGGCCGGGGTTGGCGGAGCACAGGTAGGGGAAGGGGAAGGGCCCTCTCTGGCCTCAGTCTCACCTCACTGGCAAGCTTCTCGTACTCCTCCATCAGCTTCTCGTTCTCCTGGTTCACAGCCAGCACCTTACAGATCCTGTTGGCAGCCGTCTCTGCCTGTCGCGGGAGGCCGAAAAGGTGGGCACTAGAATGAGCTACTGCTTTCCCTGACACAGCTTTCCTCCGTAAAGCCCTTACAATTTGGATCCGTGCAGGTAGGGGAGCACATCTTTTAGGATGAGGAGGGAGCTCCCAGACCGGATGCCTCTGCTTCTGAGTTCCCCAGAGACTGAGTATATGTGGCTGGGACAGTGGCACTCCCACCCACATGGGGCCCAGCACCTCCAAACGTCGGACCACAAGCCCAGCCCAGGCAGCAGTAGCGGGGGGCCCCCTTACCTGCTCAGCCCCGGCGAAGGCGTGGTAGAAGCAGGAAACATAGGTCATGATGGCCTTCTCATCAGGCTTTGGGGTGTTCACGATGTCTAGGGGACAGCAGTGAGATACAGGTATTTATTGCCCAAAGCCAGGCTTGAGGAATGGGCTCACGCCCCTAACAAGGCAGAGAGCTCCCTCGAGACGGTAAGGGTGGAGACATCTAGTCACAGTTACCAACCGCCAGCTACCCCAAACCTAGCGTCTGCCTCTTCCCTGGAGCCCTCCCCAATCACCCCAGTGTCCAGCAACCTGCCCCTCTGTGGGGTGAGAAAAGCGTAAGGGAGCGGGTGAGTGAGCAGACACGCAGCCCTCAAGAAGCACCAGCCCACACTGCCCGGTGTCTCTAACCATCCCATCCCTCTGTGGGTCCACCTGTCTTCTGTCTTTTCCCCAAGTCCTCATCCATTGGTGCCCACAGACCCAGGGCACCGGGCACAGTAGGTGCTCAGAAAATGTTTGCTGCTTCGATTGACTGAAGACTTGACTGGGCACAGGGACAAGAGGCAGGGCCTGCCCTTAAGGAGCTCCATGCTCCCAGGTACCCAGCTAACAGATCTGAGACAGAAGGTGGCACCATGAGGGAAGAAGAGGAGAGGCTGCTTCCACTGGCTGGTGAGGGGTAGGCAGGAATGACAGAGGGCTCCTGGAGAAGGGGGCCTTGGGCAGGAAGGATTCTGATGGAGGCAGGGGGGGGGGGGAGAGGAGGGGGAGGGGAGAGAATTCCAGGAGGAGGGAAGAGCAGGGGCAAAGGTGAGAGGGTGGGACCACGCCATTGGTCAGTAAGTGGAGTCCTCGCCCAGGCTAGACTTCCTCTCACCTTCGGCATCCAACATCCTGGGGATGTCCAAGTATTTCTCCGCCACCTCAAAGGCAGTGTTTAGGTTGCCAATGGGGTCATCCTAGATGGGCAGGAGCAGGGACAGGTGAAACGGCAGCTGAGGGCAGAGGTGGGGAGTCGGGGCTGGGAGTGACAGAGGCCTACCTTGCGCAGCTTGGCATAGTCGATGAGGTCAGGGCGGTGTCGGTGGATGAGAGCACAGAGAGCCAGGCCATCCTTCCAGCTGGACAGACAGAAGTGGGGGTCAGTCCCGGATTCGAGCCGAGGCTCTGTGCTTCCCTCACTCCAGGAGCATCCCCATCAGGACAGCCTCATCAGTAAAATGGAGTTGTCTAAACTCCTTGGCTTGGCATTTGAAGCCTTTCATTACCAGAGTTGGACCATCTCCTCCAAGCTTATCATGATTCCTTCACATACCCTGTCCTTGGGCCACACCAATATCTAGATATTTTTGCTTACAAGGTCCCCTCTGGCTGGAATGTGGTTCCAGGGATGCCTCCAATGCACCCTCCCTCACCCTCCTGGATTCCATCGCAACATCGACTGAGTCCTCCTATTTTCAGACACTGTGCCAGGAACTTGGCTGTGACCTCTCCTCTCCTGGGGCTTGTGATAGGGGCCAGCTCTGTGCCCCAGAGCCCAGCAGAGGCCCGTGTGCATGTGCTGACCGGCTGACAGACCTGGTGTGGAAGTTCTGCACGTTGACGTTGCGGTACGGCGCTGTCTTCCGCTGGCACCACAGGAGCAAGCCTTCCTTGGCCGAGGTTTCTGGGTGGGGGTGGGGAGAGCTATTAGCTGGGGAGAGGGGTCTGGGCCAGCCCTCCCACTCTACCGCTTCCCCACCACTCACCCTCCACAGAGATGTCCTGGATGGCGAAGCGAAGGATGATGGTCCAGATCATGCCCAGGGTCATCTTCAGGTTCCCGTCAACAATCTCTGCAGGGTGGGGAGTGGGGATGGATTCCAGCCGACATTCAGGGCCTGTACCACCTCAGCTGCCTTCCCTCCTGCTCCGCTCTCCGGCCCTTGTCCCCCATCCCAGAGCCGGTACCTAGTAAGTGTTCAATCCCGGAACACCTACCAGCGCCAGGTCCTGTGCCAGCACTTTGGGCACGTTTGCCCCTTAACAGCCCCTCCCAAGAGGCCTGGATGGTCGACTCCGTGGGTGAAGAGACTGAGGCTCACAGAAGCGACTTGATGCGGGGACCGCCCTCCAACCCCCTCCCAGGTCTTCTCCTGCCGCCTCCCTACCTTCGGCACCAATGGACACCAGCTTAACCCCCTTGCTGGCAATGAAGTCCAGGGCCTTGTTGACGTTGGCGATCTTGTGGAAGCGCATCTTGCCTTTGTCTGGCCTGGGTAGCCTCTCTCCTGGGTGTAAGAGGAGAGGTCAAGGGTCAGAGGTCACAAGAAAAAGCTGAAGACCCTGTCCTCAAACTTCCCCCTCCCCCACTTCATCCCCTCCAGCACTCTGCTGCCGCGTTCCCCCAGCTCTCCGGATTCTCCTAGGTCCCAGGGTCCCGGTGCATTGATTCGCGCCCCTCACCTGAAATGACCTCCAAGAGTAACATGAGTTTGAGGCCATTGCGGAAATCCTCCTCGATGTTTTCAATCTGGGTGCCGGCCTTGCGCAGGTGTGAGTTGCACCAGGCAGTGAAGGTCTGGGGGGCAGAGGACAGCACTTAGACCCTAGCGCCGGCTCTGGGGGACATCAGGGTAGATCTCAGAGCCCGGGCCCCCGATTCAAGTCCTGGCCCAGCCACTGACTTGCCATGCAAGTCCTTTTCTCTCTCTGAGCTTTAATTCTCCTAGAAAAGGAAAAGTGGGCGCTGGGGCCCGCACAGGTCCCAGTTTGGACCTGGGACACACCAGTTCCGGTCAGTCTCAAGCACCTGAGGGCGAATTAGAAAAATTGTAAAGCATACGCTCCGAAGTGTGGGGCCCTCCCACACACAAGGGCCAATGCAGGGTGATACCGCCCTTCTAAGGCCTGAAAAATTCTGGACTGAAGCATGTCCGGCTCTGAGGGTTGTGCCTGAGGAACTGTGCACCCGTGTTACTATTATCTCAGCCCCACTGCCCTCCCGGGGCTGTTGTGAATGGGCCTCCAAGTAGAACGTGAGGGTGTGAGAGCTTTGCAGGTCGCAGAGGATCATCTGGGCACAAGCGCAGCCTAACACGGCTCCTGGAGGTGACTGCCCTTCCCCTCTCCCTGGAGTCATCCTCAGCCTCAGCCTCTGTCTGGGATGGGAGGGGGGGGCTGCTGTGCAGTTGGGTGTATATTGGGGATGGGCGTGACCTGGTGCAGCCTGGTGCACAAGTTTCCACCAACCTATCAAGCCTTCAAGCCCTGGATTCTGCCATTAGCCACAGAGTCCTTGGTAGAATCTATCCTTGGGCTCCAACTCACTCACTGTGGCCCAGGGTGCACCCCTTGCCCTTTCTTGGGCTCAGTCTCCCCATTTGTACAATTAATCGCCCAGACTTCACGATGTCCCAGGTCTTTCTTCCTCCAATCTGGCAGGATTCTAGAATTCAGAGCATTCCCCCACCACAGAGCAATGAATTCTGGGAGGTGGCCCTGGAAGTCAATTGGAATTATTTCCCTCAGATAGCTTCCCTTCCCCAGACCAGCTTTTCAGCTGTCCTTAGAGCTGGATGTGAAAGATGATGCTTTAAATACTTGAAGGACTGTCGTTGCTAAGGAAAGAAAGTGAGCTTCCCGTTACTGGAGGTATACAAGGGAGTCTGAGCACTACTGGTTGGGGCCCCAAGCACAGGAGAAGGCAGTCGGATTCTCTGTAGTTCCCTCCAAACTCAGAGTCTGAGATGCTCTGGGTCTAGATAAGGCAGGGAGGAGAGGCAGGACTGGGTGGGGGTTCCATGGCGGAGGAAGGGGCATTCTTTCCTTTGATAAACATGACTCTTAATGAGATGTGGTCCCTGCCGTAAAGGAGCTCACGGTCAATTGAAGAGTCACGTTGGTCTGAGAAGTGCTGGGAGAGACTAGTGTCAGGGAGAGGAGGGAAAGAACTCTTCAAATCAGATGGGGGGCCTCCTGGAGGAGGCTACTATCTGATCTGAGCTGCAATGGAAGGGCAGGAATTATTCAGACAGAGAAGGGCAGGCAAGGGCACGCCAGGCAGGGCCAGCGCCACGGGCAAATGCTCAGCAGGGAGAAACAGCTGTGAGGTCTGTGGGGCTATAGCTATCTGGGTGCCGCTGGAATGAAGCTGGGGGTGTTGGGGTATAAGTGGTGAGAAGCAGGCCGGAGGGGCGGCAGGGGCCAGGTCATGCACGATCTTGGGTGCTAAGCCAGGGACTTTCAACTCGATCCTGAGGGCAACAGGGAAGAGAGGGAAGCTTTCAGGCAGAGGGAGGTGGGCAGAAAAGTGTCTTAGAAAGCTCTTCCTGGTTACAGAGTGGAGGCAAATGGCTTGGCAGAGCAGAAGGGAGAGGTGAGGAGGTGGTGCCCAGGACCAGGGTGAGAGAGGAAGGGTGTCAGTGAGGCGGCATAGGGCAGGATCAGACAGATGGGGTAGAAACTCTTTTCCTTGCTGAACTGTAAGCTCCCTGAGGCAGAGGCTTTGTTTTGTTTCCTGCTGAATTCCTGACACCTAAAACAGCACCTGGCCCATAGTAGGATCTCCCTAAGAAATACCGAATGAATGTTTTTGAATGAGGTTGAACGAAGAGGACTCAGGCATCGAGTGCTCCAAGACCCAGAGGAAGTGCAGGGGTGGAGTGGGGCTGAGGATGAGCACAGAGATGCTCAAGTTGGAGGAGAAAGAAACTCTGGAATGGCCAACTCCCAGACATGTTGATTAATTTCCAGAGCGTCTACGTTGTGCAGCCGTTGAATGAATGGATGAGGCGGGCGGCTCTAGGTTGAGTTAGAAGGATATCCCTGCTATTTTGTTAAGTGATGAAGGCAAGTTACAGACTAGCACGTGTCTTATGAAGGGCGGGCGGACCCGGACCTGAGAGAAACATGGTGGGTGGGGTAGGGATAGGGGTTGTGGCAGAACAGATGGCAGCTGGAGCCAGGGGCAGGGATGACATCACCGGGAGATGGCCAGACCCAAGGACCGCAGCCTTGCTCGGAGACAGGTGCGGGAGGAGCTTGAGGGGAAACGTGTCACCGGGGGCACCCCAGCCTAGTCAGCTGAGCCTGCCAGTCTCTGGGGTCATCTCCTGTCATCTAACCCAGCAGGAGTGCTCTGATTCTAAACCCTAGGATTCTCAGATCCTGCAAATTCCACCGAGCACTCCTGTTCCCTGCCCTTTCCTGGAGTCGCACACTGTTGGCAAATGCTGAGCGGGGTCCGATGACTTCATGGTGTCCTCCCTACCCCTGGCCTGCCACTCCCCAAAGTTTCCTCACTCCAGCCCGGATCATTTTCTCTTTTGGGAACCCAGGTGTTCTGCCCCCTCCACTTGGGAAAGTCTGGGAGTGAAAATAGATCAGGGAGGGGGCCCGAGTGCCCTACAAGGCTGGGCCTGGGCAGCAGCTGCCCGTGTGCCCACTCCAGCTCCCTCAAGGCGCTGCCTCAGCACAAAGTGTCCATCTGGCCGGAGCGTCAGGTTACTGTGTAAGGGGACCCAGGCTCCCCTCCTCCTTGACCCTGTGGCCTTTTCAGCGGACTTAGGGCCTCTGGGGTGGGAAGGGGTATCTTGAGAAGGAGTGGGGGTGGGGCAGACAAGGGGCAAGGACTCTCAGGTTGGGAGGGGGGTCCTGCTTTCTGACAGCATATGATTTGGGTTCTCTCTCTGCCCGTTTCGGGGCTTCAGGTTCCTCATTTGACAATTGGGATGGAGTCGAAATGAACCCCAGGGTGGAGAGAATAGAGAGAAGAGAGTGGGGAGGGGTCTGGGATGGTTCCCTCCTCCCGTACACTCCGAGGTCCACCAGTTGCCCAGCTGCAAGTCCTCTGGGTGGGGTCTAGGATATTTAACTAGAGGGTTGGTGGTGTGGGGAGAAAGATTATTCTCCCCACGCTCCCCAAACTTGGATCTCCTGGGCTTCACCCAATCCCTTTTCGCCAACAGAAGTGGGGCAGTGGGCACTGGGTAATGAACCCTGAGGGGTGGGGACCCCAGAAACTCTACTGGTTATCCTAAACCCCTCATGAGCGCTCCCAGCCCTCTCTTCCAGACCTAGGGGACGGCAGAGGACTGATGGGCAGAGCCTGGGATAGGGAGTGGCTCTCCGGGTTAAGACAGGCTCTGCCCCAGACCTGCTGAGATGCCAAGGACAAACCGCCCGTCTTCTCAGGCCTCAGTTTTGCCATGTGGAAATGGGTGAGCACTCACTTTCCGCTGCTGCTTCTCCCAGGCCGGGTCCAGCAGTAGGTCGCGGTCCCAGTCCTCCTCCTGTTCCATGTACTCGCCGCCCCCGCCGCCGCCCGCGAAGGGCCCCTCCCTGACCCCCAGACCCTCGGGCTGCATAACCATCATCATCTTGCTCGGGCTCCTGGCTCCGCTGCGCTCGGCGCTCTCCAGAACACCGGGGCCGCGTTAAGTAGCTCCCCGCCCAGCCCCGGATCGGATTCGCGCTAAATATGGGGGAGGAGGGAGGGGCCGGATGGGGGCGAGGGCGCTCGGGTCGGGACCTGGCGAGAGGTTGCCCTGGGGCCAGGGGACTGCAGGATTTGGGGGTGCTGGGGGGATCCCATGGCGGAGATTCGGGGTTCCCGTCCCGGCTCTGCCTCTTGGGTGCTGTGTGGCCGTAGGAAAGCCACGGCCCTCTCTGTTTCCTCATGTGTACAATGGAGATGACGATAATAACAGTGACTGTAGACCGCTCTAGAAGCTGCCCCTTAGGCCTCCTCCTGACCCTCTCCCTGCGCGGCGCTGGTGGGAAACAGAGCCCTATCCCCATTTCACAGTCAGAAACAGCGAGGCGCTGAGCTGTTTGAATGTTTTCTGGGGTGATGGAGACACTCGGGCATGGGAAGGGGTTCCAGGCCAGCTGGATGAGCCGATGCAGGGCTATTAATATCGGGGCGGCTGGGGGTTGAGGGGGAATGAATGTGCTGAGCCGGGAAACCCCGATGCCACCGAGTCTGCAACTCAATCCTCCAAACCAGCCAGCGAGAGCAGAGGGCGTAGCTTCGGTGGAGGGGCGTGGCCTCCGCTGGCGGGCGGAGCTATAACGTGCTGTCCTTCCCTGCTCCAGCGCCAACGGGATTCCAAGCTTCTCGCCGGCTCATTCGCCCGTCCAATCACATGTCTGCATGTTCGGGCCGCTCCCTGTGACGCTAAGCCCCCTTCGAGCTTCTATTGGTCGTAGAGGGCGTCCGTCTGCCACTATCCCCGCCCCAATACGGAAGCGGTGGTGTACTAAGGACCCGATAGCCGGTGGGGTCCAGGCCATGGGGCAGCCCTGGGCGGCGGGGAGCGCGGAGGGGGCGCCCGCGCGGCTGCCCCTCGTGCTCACTGCGCTGTGGGCCACGGCTGTGGGCTTGGAGCTGGCCTATGTGCTAGTTCTGGGTCCCGGGCCACCCCCGCTGGGACCCCTGGCTCGGGCCTTGCAGCTAGTGCTGGCCGCCTTCCAGCTGCTCAACCTGCTGGGCAACGTGGGGCTCTTCCTGCGCTCCGATCCCAGCATCCGGGGCGTGATGCTGGCCGGCCGCGGTCTGGGCCAGGGCTGGGCGTGAGTGGGGCGCGGGATCTGGCGAGGGGGGAAAGCAGGAGGAGCCTTGGACTGGGGGAGGCGCCCTAGGACCTGAAGATGTTAGAACCAGATTATAATAGGATCCGCTTGTTAGAGCCGGAACACTCTTTTAGAACCTGGATGGTAGATCCTGAAGACGTATCATTCATTCACTTGCAAATATTTAATGAGCACCTGCTATGTGCAAGGTACTGTTCCGGCCACTGGAGGTACAATAAAATAGATTCCTGACACCCTGGAGCTGATTTCAGTGGGGGAGGGGGCAGATGATTAGTTACAGGCATAATAAATTAGCAAATTGTATAGAACGTTAGAAGATGTTGGTGGTGTGGAAACAAAAAGAGCAGAGTAAATGGTGTGCAGGTTGCAGTTTGAAATAGGGTAAGTCAAGGTAGGTATTTGCACAGACTTGAAGGAGGCGGGGGAGTTAGCCATGTGGGGATCTGGGGGAAGAGCATTCCAGGCAGAGGGAATAGACAGTGGGAAGACTCTGAGGCAGTTATGTGCCTTGCATGCTCCTGGAACAGCAAGAAGGCCATTGTGGCTGGTGTGGAGTGAGAGGGGGAGGAGAGAGGTTAGAGATGGAAAGACCTTGCAGGACACTGAAGGCTTTGCTTTTACTGGCAGTGAGATGGATAGCCACTGAAGGGTTTTGAGCAGAGGAGAAGGGCACGACTTAGACTTCTAAGGATCAGTCTGGGTGCTGGCGTGAGACTAGACTAGGAGGAAACAAAGCTGGAATCAGGGAGAATAATTGAGAGTCTGTTGCAGTAATCCAGTAATCTTTTGGTGACTTGGACCAACGTGGTGAGCACAGAGGAAGTGAGAAGTTTGCTCCTGGGTGTTAGAGGCCTTAGGACTGGATGTCTGAGCTGCAGGAGCCCTCGGACCTGCAGTGCTAGAACTGGAAGGGCCCAGGAAGTGGTGTTCAGCCTGCATTTATGTATGATGAACTTGAGGCTTAGTGAGGACAGCGGCTGTGCCTGCTTCCCCAGGATGGGCTCAGAGGCTGACCGGGCCTGACGAGGTGCTCAGAGCTGCTGGGGGAACTGACTCTGTGGTTCCTTCTCTGCAGTTACTGCTACCAGTGCCAAAGCCAGGTGCCACCACGCAGTGGGCATTGCTCCGCCTGCCGCGTCTGCATCCTTCGTCGGGATCACCACTGTCGCCTGCTGGGCCGCTGCGTGGGATTCCGCAACTACCGGCCCTTCCTGTGCCTGTTGCTTCATGCTGCGGGCGTCCTGCTCCATGTCTCTGTGCTGCTGGGTCCCGCCCTGTCGGCCCTCCTGCGAGCCCATGCACCCCTCCACATCGCGGCCCTCCTTCTGCTGCCCTGGCTCATGCTGCTCACAGGTGGGGAGCTTTGCAGTGGGCCATTCTGGTGGGGGATGGGATTTCTGGCTGGTTCTCCTGGTAGTGCCCTGGGGACCCAGTCCCAGTGTCATTTATGGGGGGTGAGGGCAGCCTGGGATTCAGCTGGGTGTGCAGTACAGTAAAATACAGGGCCTTGACACAGGTACAGAGTTCTGGCTGGGAGAATCGGGGAAGGGTTCTAGGTGTGGGCACAGAAGGAAAGACTAGTGGGGATTCAGGACATAGGTTGGGATGGGGAGGGAGCATTCTAAGTGGGGGTGCATTCTGAGTGAGGGGAGCAGCCTGAGCAAAGGCATAGAGGTTGGACAGGGAGTAGGTTCAGACTGGATGGTGGAGGTCCTGAACGCTGGTGTGAGGAGATAGCCAGCCCTGACTTGACTGGACAGTAGGGAGCCAGTGAAAGTTATAGTCAGGGGAAGCTCCAGGCTTTGGAAGTTGGGAGGAGAGGACATGGATCAGGAGGTTGGTTGAGAGGCCATGTTCTGGATGACAGACTTATTCCTCTTTATTCTGACAACCCCCCGCCTCCCTGAGATAAAATCCACCCCCCCCCCTATTTTTTTTTATACTATTTGTTGTCTCCCCCTGAAATGCTTTGGGATTTCTCTCCCTTGACTCCTTCCTCCCGACTCCTCCGTGGCCCCCTTTGTAACCTTGTCCTGCGGTTACTAAACTCCATGACCATTCAGTGGTCACTGTGTCTCCTTATCCTCTCCAAACCCCAGTCTGTCCCAAGGGCCCCTCCCTGCAGCCTGGGGGGAGGCCTTGGAAGGCCCAGTGGGGATGGCAGTGTCTTCCTCTGCCCGCTGGCTCCCTGAGCAGCCTCCTTGATGACCCCCTGCCTCCGCTGAGACCCAAGCCCTCCAGCTGCACCTCCCTGTGGCCATTGCCCTCTGAGCCCTGGGCCCTGGTGAAATCCTGGGTGTCTGCAAGTCTGGGTGAATGGCCCAGTCAGTGTCCCCGTTGCTCAGCCTCTTGCCCTTCTCCTCCACTTGACTCCCTCCCTCTACTCCCACGTCCACCCTAGACCTTGTCAGGGGCCAAACTGTGTCAGAGCCAACACCTCCCAAATCACGCTATGAGCCTGTCACCCCTTTCTCTGCTCCCCACCTCCTCTCCTCGCCAGCTCTCACTCTGACACTCCAGGACACCTGCTTCGTGAGCGCCTGGCCCTCACCTTTCTGTCCAGCAACCCTCCCCACGTCACTGCCCCCACATCCAGCTTAGAATCCTCATTCCCACCATTCTTCTGCCAACATCTCCCTCCTCTTGCTCTGTCTGCCTCCCGCTGTGCCTTCCTGGCTTCTCTGTGTCTGCCCCTGGCTGCTGCCAGCTTCCAGAGATGCTTGGTACTTCGTGGCAGTCGGTACCATGCCGTGTTCATGGCTGCGGACCCCAGCAGATCCAACCTGACTGCCTGCGGCTTCTCCTGATGTCTGGCCCGTCCTCCCTGCTCAGAAGCCTCGCTGTGGGCCTGCTCTCCTCCTGCCAACCCAGGCTCTCTCTGCATGCTTCCTCTGGGTTTTCCCATCGGTACAAAGCCTCTCTTCACCCCACATCCTCCTCCTCCCTAGCTCTTGCCTCCAGGCTCTTCTCCTGTCAGCAGCCAAGCTGCTGCTACTGCTGCTTTTTTTTTTTTCTTCTTTTAATGTTTACTTATTTATTTTTTAGAGAGAAAGGGAGACAGAGAGAGAGAGAGAGAGAGAGAGAGAGAGAGAGAGCAAGCAGGGGAGAGGGCAGAGAGGGAGACAGAGAATCCCAAGCAGTTTTGAGCTGTCAGTGCAGAACCTGACGCGGGGCTCAAACTCAAACCATGAGATCATGACCTGAGCTGAAGTCAAGATTCAGACAGATGCTTAAAAGTCAGACGCTTAATCGACTGAGCCACCCAGGCACCCCTAGCAGCCAAGCTTCTTGAAGGACTTGCCCGGGTACAAGACCTTTCTGCCTCAAGACTGCTGACCTCCAACCTCCTGGATGGCCCGTATCCTGGATTCTCCAACAGCCCTTCCTGCATCCTGTTTCCTTCTTTCTTTCTGGTTTCCCTCTCTCTTCTTTTTTGTTTTTTTTTTTTTAATTTATTTATTTTGAGAGAGAGAGAGAAAAAGAGGGAGTGGGGGAGGGGCAGAAAGAATCCCAAGCAGGCTGCACACCAGTAGTCGCCGAGCCTGACTCAGGGCTCAGACTCACGAACTGTGAGATCATGACCTGAGCCGAGATCAAGAGTCGGACGCTTAACTGACTGAGCCACCCAGGCGTCCCTTCCTTCTCTCTTCTTGGTTGGGTCCCAGAGGACCTGCCGCTGAGGTCATGGTGTTGACTCCATCTTACTCTACACTCTGGTGGGTCTTGGAACTGCCTGTGCTCCAACCGCCTGCAGATCTGCGTGTCCAGCCTGGGCTTCTCTCCTGAGCTTCCAGAACCATCCATGCATGGGTCTCCCAGACGCCCCTCCATCCTGCCTCAGGACCTTCAAACAGAATGTTTTCTCCCCTCTTCACCTAGCAGATACCTCCTTCAGGCACCACCCAAGATGTCACTTTATTAAAACAGATGAAACCCACTTCCTTTAGCCTAATACATCTGCTTGGCATTTCCCTACACAGCCTCTTTTTTATTGAAGTAGAATTCCTATAACATGAAATTCATCCTTTTAACCGCTTTCTAGTATACAATTCAGTGGCATTCAGTACATTCACAATGTTGTGCAACCATCACCACTAATTCCAGAACATTTTCATCACCCCCAAAGGAAACCCTGTGCCATTAAACAGTCCCTCCCCATTCCTCCCTTGAATCCCCCAGGCCCTGGTAACCACTAATCTACGGTCTTGTCTCTTTGGATTTGCCCGTTTGGGACGTTTCACGTGAATGGCATCATAGAATATGTGACTTTGGCGTCTGGCTGCTTTCAGTGAGCACAGTGTTTCATGACTTCCTGTAGTTCATTTGTTCAGCGGATACTTAATTTTTTTTTTTTCAACGTTTTTTATTTATTTTTGGGACAGAGAGAGACAGAGCATGAACGGGGGAGGGGCAGAGAGAGAGGGAGACACAGAATCGGAAACAGGCTCCAGGCTCTGAGCCATCAGCCCAGAGCCCGACGCGGGGCTCGAACTCACGGACCGCGAGATCGTGACCTGGCTGAAGTCGGACGCTTAACCGACTGCGCCACCCAGGCGCCCCGCAGCGGATACTTAGTACCTACCGTGGGCCGGGAGGTGCTGTGCTTTTCCATCGTAACACACATCACTGCTGTGATTAAGTAACTGAGAAGCGATCTCTTAAACGTCTGTCTGTGAACTCCCGGAGGTTAGGGGTCCTGTCTACTGTTCATCTTGGTGCCTGGTACCGTGTCTAGCACCCGAGAGGTGCTCACAAGTTTATGGTGAATGGAAGTCAGATCTTGGGTAAGGAGCTGTGTCTGCCCAGGTCACCAATGGGGGCTGGCTAAGGAATAGCCAGTGAGTGTTTGCTGAGCAGAGGAACGAGCCCCTGCTTCGCAGTGGAGGGTGAGGGCAGGAGCTGGGCTTTGGGGGGACGGGGCCCGCTGCTGCTCCCTGACCCTCTTGCTTTCTCCTTGCAGGCAGAGTGTCTCTGGCGCAGTTTGCCTTGGCCTTTGTGACCGACACGTGTGTGGCAGGTGCACTGTTGTGCGGGGCTGGGCTGCTCTTCCATGGGATGCTGTTGCTGCGGGGCCAGACCACGTGGGAGTGGGCTCGGGGCCAACACTCTTATGATCTGGGCCCTTGCCACAACCTGCAGGCGGCCCTGGGGCCCCGCTGGGTCCTCGTCTGGCTCTGGCCCTTCCTGGCCTCCCCCTTGCCCGGAGACGGGATCACCTTCCAGACTGCAGCTGATGTGGGCCTCACAGCCTCCTGACTCCAGGAAGAGCCAGAGCTGTTCGGGGAGAGGGGAGCAGGAGAGGGGGCTCCTAACTCATCTCAGGCCCATCCCTAACGTCAGGAGGGGAGGTGCACTGGTACTTAAAAATGCCTTTCGGCAACTCCAGTCCCATCCTTGGCCTTGCCCCTGCCCAGCTTGGACTCCAGTGTCCAGGGCTTGGGCCCTGCAGCTCTGCCTCATTGGCCCTCTAGCAGAGTGGCAGGTTTGGCAAGGGGCTGCTTGGCCAGCCTAATCACCCCTTTGCCAAGTTAATAAAGCGCCCACTTGGTTCTTGGACTCCCTCCATCTTTCTAGGTTTCTGGTTCCTCTCACTGTCAGGCCTGGGACCCACAGAATGCCTGAGGGTATGAGGGGCCAGGGCTCTGCCTCCTGTGGCCTTGGTGGGGGCCAGAGCTGGGGCACAGCAGGCCAGGGCTGCATGTAGGGATCCAGGGAAAGAGAATGCAACATTCTTTCCCTGGTTCAGGGCTTTATAATTAGAAGCATCTCCACAACACTCACTGTGCCTCTTGGGCTAATCTGGTACCAGAGGCAGCAATTATGAGAGTTGATGGGATGAGATCATGGGGCAGTGAATGGAGGAGTCAGGATTTGAACCCAGATATTTGTGCTTTCTCCTTCGTCCTTACACGGCTGAGGAAAGTGTGTAGGCAGAACTGAGGCAGAGAAATCAGGTGGAGATGTTAAAGCATCTGAAGGATGATGCTCAGAAGGCCAAGCTCTTCCTCTCTGGACTCTCTGGAGCTACCTGTTAAACATTTTTATTTAAATATAGTAAATAGACTTCCTGTTAAATGTGGCAGGTTTAAACACATGGGTTTACCTCTGTTTCCTCTTAAAATCTAAAATGAGAGTAAAGAAATAAAACAGGTATAAATTTACAAGGAGAGAGAAAGTAGGAGGGAGACAGTACTAGACCAAAGGACCTGATGATGTTTTGAAACATGGGAAATGTATGGAGGCTCATTAACTCTCTTAGCAGAGAATTAGAAATTAATTAAATGTTCCTAGAGGGAGGGGCCAAGAAGCAGCCAAATTGTCCCCCAGAGCCCTGGAGGCTCAGGAACTCTCCCGGCACCATGAAAGGCAAGGTTTGGGACGGACAGTAGGGGGACTGATCCAAAGGGCAGCTGGGTTGCCGTCCCCCCAGGGCACTCCCTACCCCTGGCAGCCAAGCAGCTATCCTTCTAAGGTAGAGATGGGTGCTATTCGAAGAAGCTTTGGGGGAGGGTGGGGGGGAGGGGTTGGACCCAAAACGGGGTTAAGTGAAAAAGTCTACAGATGCTGCCAAGGGTGGGGGGTTATCCCGTGACACGGCAGGCTTGTCACCCAGGAACCCTCGGAGAAGTCCATCCTTCTGACAGGTTCTGCCCATACCCACAGAGGTTTGAGCTGCTAGGACTTCGTTTTTTCCAAATGGCATGTTCAAGAACTATTTTGTAACTGTTAGGAATGTGGTGTGCCTGGCACTCTGTGCTACTTTACCCCTCCAGAATACTTTTCTTTCTTTCTTCCTTTCTTTCTTTCTTTTTCTTTTTTTTCTTTTCCTTTCTTTTCCTTTCTTTCTTTCTTTTCTTCTTTCTTTTTTTAAATTAAATAGTAAGGAGAGGCAAGAAGATATTTATAAAATAAAGAGGAACTCCCTCCCCAGCCCCATTTAAGAAGAGATGGAACCCACTTCTTTGAAGTCCCTGCTGTGCCCTCCCTGGTCAAGAAAACACTGTGCTGTCTTCACCATTCCCTTGCTTTGCCTTGTAATTGCATTACCTAGGTTTGTATCGGTTTTGCATGTTTTTGAATTTTATATAAATGGAATCATACCGTTTATTCAGTCACTCAATATTATGTTTCTGAGATGTATCCCAATCAATGTGTATAGCTGTGGGGCATTCCTTTTCCTTGCTGGACAGTGAGCCACTGAATCTACCGCAATTTATTTGTCCCATTTTGTCTCACGGGTCATTTTATCTGCCCCTATTGTGTGACTCCCTAAGATCCATCCATGGTCCTTGCTCTTCCACATAAATTTTAGAATCCATTTGATAAGTTCCACCAATAAAAATCCCTTTGAGATTGTGAATGGAACCCAACTGAATTTACAGATCGGTTTGGGGAAAATCAGCATCTATATGAAATTGCATTTTTCAGTCATGAACATGGTGTATCTATTAGATGTTTTCAATAAAATTATATACTTTTTCTCATAAAGATCATGCCTCTTTTGGTTAGATTTCTTCTTTTTTTAATGTTTATTTATTTTTGAGAGAGACAGTGTGAGCAGGGGACAGGCAGGAGAGGGAGACACAGAATCCGAAGCGGGCTCCAGGCTCTGTCTGAGCTGGCAGCACACAGACTGACATGGGGCTCGAACCCACGAACTGTGAGATCATGGCCTGAGCTGAGGTCAGACGCTTAACCTACTGAGCCACTTGGGCGCCACACATTTCTTCCTTTTTTATTCATTTTTGAGAGGCAGCAAGAGCGCATGAGTGGGGGAGGGGCAGAGACAGAGGGAGAGAGAATCCCAAGCTGGCTTTGCACTGTCAGTGCAGAACCTGACTCGGGGCTCGAACTCACATACCGCGAGACCATGCCCTGAGCCGAAACCAAGAGCCAGACGCTTAACCGACTTAGCCACCCAGGCGCCCCATGGTTAGATTTATTCTTAAGTATTTGATAATGTTTTGTTATTGTACATGGTTTATGCAAATAGATTGTGTACAGCAAACCAAAAACTTACCATTAACTTATAAACTCTTCTGAGTTTTCTATGTTTACAATAAAATAATCTGTGAGAAGACAGTTTTGTTTTTCCTTTAAAATTTTTATACCTCTTAATCTTCTTGCCCCTCCTGTATGGGTAGAGGAAAAGTAGTGGGCACCCTGACTTGTTTCTGGCCTTTGAAGAAATCATTTCAATATTTCACTATAAAATATGTTCACGGTGGGTTTCTTTTAAAACAGATGCCCCTTCCTGTTGGGATGAGCACGGGGTGTTGTATGGAAACCAATTTGACAAATTTCATTAAATAAATAATAAAACAGATGCCCCTTAAGTTCCCTTCTAGTCCAAATACATTAAAATAATCTGTATTCTTTTACTTTCAACTGTCTTGTAAAATCAGCCTACAGATGGGGGCGCCTGGCTGGCTTAGTCAGTGGAGCGTGTGACTCAATCTCAGGATTGTGGGTTTGAGCCCCAACATTGGGTGTAGAGGTTATTAAAAAAAAAAAAAATCTTTGGGGCGCCTGGGTGGCGCAGTCGGTTAAGCGTCCGACTTCAGCCAGGTCACGATCTCGCGGTCTGTGAGTTCGAGCCCCGCGTCGGGCTCTGGGCTGATGGCTCAGAGCCTGGAGCCTGTTTCTGATTCTGTGTCTCCCTCTCTCTCTGCCCCTCCCCCGTTCATGCTCTGTCTCTGTCCCAAAAATAAATAAACGTTGGAAAAAAAAATTAAAAAAAAAAAAAATCTTAGAAAGAAGAGATCAGCCTATAAATGGATTTTTAAATCTAGACAACACTGTCTTCCAGTTGAAACAGTCATTTATATTTATTGTAATTGATGTACCTGGAAAGATTTCTACTTTGTTATTTGTCCCACCTTTTCTTAGCTTTTAGTTTATCACCCTTCTTACTTAAAGTTACTTTTTACTGGGTACAGAATTCTAGGTTAATAGTTATTTCCTCTCATATGTTGAAAATAATATTCTGTCTTTTGGTCTCCATTGTTGCTATTAATAACATCAGCTGTTATCTGTTGTTACCCCCTTTGAAGACACTTTTGTCTCCAACACTTTTAAGACTTTTTTGTCTTTGACATTCTGCAGTTTACTGTGATGTGCCCAAGTGTTGTTGTTTTTTTTTTTTTTTTAATGTTTATTTTTGAGACAGAGACAAAGCATGAATGGGGGAGGGTCAGAGAGAGAGGGAGACACAGAATCCGAAGCAGGCTCCAGGCTCTGAGCTGTCAGCACAGAGCCCGACGCGGGGCTTGAACTCACAGACAGCAAGATCATGACCTGAGCCGAAGTCGGACGCTCAACCGACTGAGCCACCCAGGCGCCCCAAGTGTTGTTGTCTTTGTATCTATCCTAATGGTATTCCTTGGGTTTCCTGATTCTATGAATTGTCTTTCATCTGTTCTAGAAAATTCTTAGCCACACCTTCACCTATTTTCTCTGCCTCTACTGAAACTCTGATTGGACCTCTCTACTCCATCCTCCTTGTCTCTTAATAACTCATATTTTCTGTTTTTTTGCATTCTGGATTATTTCCACACATCTTTGGGTCTTTCTTCAGCTCTGAAACCAATCTATTTAGTTTTTTTTTTTTTTTCTTTTTTAAGTGGTTGTGCCGACTCTTCCATTGAGTTTTACATGTCAAATATCTTATTTCTCCTTCTAGTTGTTTGCTTTTCAGATTTGCTTGGTCATTTTATATGCTCTCTACTTCTATTTTAGGATCTTTTTCTTTAAATATATCAAAAACACACATCTGATATTGTTTGGTAATTCCAGTACTTTTTTTTTTTTAATTTTTAATGTTTATTTTTGAGAGAGAGAGAGAAAGAGAGAACATGAGCGGGGAAGGGGCAGAGAGAGGGAGACACAGAATCCAAAACAGGCTCCAGGCTCTGAGCCGTCAGCACAGAGCCCGACGCGGGGCTCGAACTCACAGACCCCGAGATCATGACCTGAACCGAAGTCGGATGCTCAACCGACGGAGCCACCAAGTCACTCCTTAAATTGCCCTTCTTTTTCTTGTTTCCCAGAGTGGAAACTTCTAAATTACTGATTTCAGATCAATGCTACAAGTTTCCCTTTAAGCACTGCTTTTGCTGTATCCCACAAATTTGGTAAGTGTGTTTTCATTTTCATTTAGTTTAAAATATTTTTAAACTTCCCTTGAGATTTCTTTTTGACCCACATGTTATTTAGAAGGGTGTTGTTTCATCTCCACGTATTTGGGGGAAATGATGAAAATTTAGGGGATTTTCCAGTTACCCTTCTGTTATTGATTTCTAGTTTAATCCCATTTTGACCTGAGAACAGACACTGTATTATTTCCAGTCTTTTAAATTTGTGAAGGCCTACGTTATGGACCAGAATGTGGTCTGTCTTGGTGAATGTTCCACGTGAGCTTGAGAAAAATGTGTATTCTGCTGACGTTGAAATAAGTCTATAGAAGTCACTTGTTGACTGATGGTTTGGTGACCTCTATATCTTTTCAAAGACATTATAGTTATAGATTGACCACAGAACAGAAAGAGCTGAGAATTAAAATAGTGGAATTTTAAAAAACAGGTCCAGAGAAGAGCTGAAAGAAAAATTTCTCAGAACATAGGACAGAAAGACAATATGAGAGAAGAGAGAAGAAAAACAGACAATCAATCCTGTTCTCTCTGGAATTCCCATTTATCAGGTGCTCGGTTAATGAGAATTCCAGAGAGAAGAGAGAAAATGGGAGGAAATCGCTTAAGAAACAAAATTTTGTAGAAGTGAGGGATATACATTTCCACCTCACAGCACAACAAATAACGACACACATGTAAGTCATGTCCTGACATTTCAGAACAAGAAGGCCAGGAGCAAAAATGGCATGCAACTTCTCAACAGCATTACCAAAAATCAGAGCACAAGGGAATACCGCCGTAAAAATGATTTTCTTGCATGAAAACTATTTTCAACTTCAAATTTTATGACCTGCTATCACACATGTATGTGAATGGGATAAAGAAATTTTTAGACAGTGTACTAAAATTTTTTAACTCTAGTGACTTTTTAAAGGCAGTACTGTGGATACACTCCACCAAATGAGGGGTAAAAGAACTGTAAGGATGAAGAGAAGGGGCCCAGGAGTCAGAGGCTCTAGTCAGGAGAAATAGTCTGCAGTAGTTCTAGAGAGCAAACAGTCCTCACTGAGGCAGGGGATGATGGAAAGTATCCAGGAAAACAAAGTAACTGTCAGAATGGATGAGGGAAGAATGAACAATTGCTACATACAGAAAACTAACCAAATGAAAAAAAAAAGGCAATTATTAACTCCATGAAAAATTAAAAGGTAATTTAATTATATCCCAATTTTGGCTCTGCAGGGAACAACTTTCATATAGTAAGATAAACAGCCATCTAAACAGTAAGTATCGATTTACCTAAAAAGTGGGGAGAAAAGGCGCAAAGTACTCCACAAGAGAGCTAAAGCCTCGCCTTTTACAATAGGGACCCAAGAGATAGTGTCTAGAATGATAAATCAAGCAAGAGATAAAATTTTAAGCAATTTTATCTTAAAAATATAAGCATATTTTTAAGATAAATAGCTAATGAATACCTGGCTGGCTCAGTCAGTGGAGTATGCGACTCGTGATCTTGGGGTTGAGTTCAAGCCCCACCACTGGATGCAGAGATTACTTAAAAAAATAGCTAAGAGAACTGAAAATGATTGTAGCAAGGGAGCAGTAGTGGGGAATGGGGAGAATTTTCTCGTTATAAACTAATTCCATAGTACTAAGTAGGTACGTGGTTTTAGATAAATACTTTTTTAAAAGATAATAACTTCCCTCATCCCTAATGTACACAATCTCCTGGAGCTCCAACTAGTGAGTGCACTGGGTACCATGCACTGTTCCTGGTTTCATGTTGCTTTATGTATACTTGTCCACATCAGTGCAGTTCATGTATTTTTAGTAATAGATACATAGTATTACATCACACAAACTCTCTTTAGGTGCTGGGCATAGGAAGCTTCTCCACTTCCATCATCATGAATAGCTACAAACTAGACTTGGTGTTCCGAGCTCACACAGTCATCACATGATTGGGGAAGAAGAGATTGTATGGTCATACGGCCCAGTGAAGAGCTAGCCCAGCCCCAGTGACAGAGCTCTAGCGATAAGGGGCTTACTACCTTCTAGAGCAGGCCTTTCCATCTCTGCCAAGCTCTCTTAGGAAGCTCTGCAGGTTAAACCTCCTGCTTCGTCCAACTGTGACTCACTTGGCTTGATCTAGAGACCCTTCACCACCCTGACCCAATTAATCTATGTCTACAAGCGGCCAGGCTCTGCACAGAGGAGGGGGATGGGCTCTTTCTTTGGTCCAAACCCCATCCTTTCTTAACCTGGCCCCAGAATGCATTCCTTGGGAGGGTTTGGGGTAAGCTGAGAGCTGTGTCACCCCAATCCCTTGCTGGGGTCCTGGACAAGAGGTTATTGCCCGGCCATGGCAGTTAGTGTGGGGCCCTTGGTCTCAAGGGCAAAAGCCCTGCAGTTACTCCTGTCAAATCCCCCCTTTCTGGAGTGGAGTCCTCATTTCCTCTAGAGCGGCTGCCAAGCTCACAGGACGCTAGAGCTCAATTTGGTCACAAACTGCCTCATTTTACATGTGGGGAAACTACAGCCTAGAAGGATTTGGTTACTTCCCACAAGGCTGAGGTCCCATATGCTAGGCTGCACCTGGTCATACAAAGGAAAAGACAGGTGCTCAGGGAGCAGGGTTCCTGGCTCCTAAGTGGTTCAAGGTGGCCCTGGTAGCACCAGCCTAACACTGGCCAGGGCTCAGGAGGCACTGAGGTCCGGGACTGTGGGTCTAGGGCCCTTGTGGTCTGAACATGTGCTTTCCCTCAGTCTTTAGCCTCACTCAACACCTCTGGTCCGTGCCTTTCCAGCTAATGCCACTGCCCAGTAAACTTTCCACTTACGTGATTGATCTGGGCTCCAGGGCACAGAAGAGCAGTTCTGGGCTTCTGCCTCCTGTGCCACCTCCCCAGGGCCCGGAAACGCCTCTCCTGTGCACCCCAGTCCCACTTGTGCTCTAACTGAGCCTTCCTCTCCTGGGACGCTCTTTCTGGACACGAGCGACCAAGTCAGGAGCGGCAGTTGTGTGGTGTTCAGAAGCCCGGTGGGGGCGGGGGCCACTAGCTCCTGGCACGGGCGCCCTATGCCTTCCTGGCACCACCTCCTCCCTTGGCGATCTTCATGGAGCATCACAGGCCTGAGACTTTGGCTGAGCCCAAGATTTCAGGAAAGGCCCCTGTGGGGAGGCAACTACTCCCTAGGCTCCCTTGTTTGGCTCACAAGGAGAAATCAGAGAATGTGTTTTGCCTGTAATCTGACCAGCATCAGACAAGCCTCTGGAACCCCAGGGAGCAACAGGGGGCTTGGTCTCACCCAAGAAAAGCCTCTGATTACCCCAGGCCAGGCCGTGGCCAATTCTGGCCTGGGCCTGCAGCAACCCAGGAGTAACGTGCCTACAGAAAGCAGCAAAGGAGAAGGCTGGGCCCGAGCCCCTCATCTCACCTTGACCACTTCAGAGATCTTCCTTCGGCCCTGGGGGTGATTTCTGGACAAAAGTGGGAGGATGAAGGACAGCAGTAGTCCGGTGGGCAAATGGCTGGGTTTTCCTGAGGGGGAAGGAGCTGAACCTCCTGGGTACTCACTGACCTGCTGCTATCGGTCACCCAGCAGTCAGGGTGGTGAGAACGGGGACACTTAGGAGAGGAGAAGGAAACCGTGGCCCCAACACACTGCTGCTCGGGGACTGGGCCATTGACTCTGCCCAGCTGAGTGGAAGTGGCTGAATCTTCCTGGTCCCGATTCTACAGGGGCTTTAACACCAGTCCAGGGGTCAGGCGGCTGCCAGCCCCTCGCTCACGGGCATGTTGATGTGGGCACTCAGGAGGGGTGCACTCTGGCCTTCACGAAGCACCAGCACCTACGGAGGAAGTGCCGTGGCAGTAGGGGCATGCCCCCTTTACTTCCTGCTCCCTGCAAAGGCCAAGCCCAGCCTGGTCTGCACTGGTCCCAGTGACAGGCCACCAGGGCTCTGTCAAAGGGGATGGGGAGGCTGCAGACACCCACCCGGACCTGGCAGCCATGTGGGGGCCTTGTCCACCTCACTCTCACTGTCTCCCCGACGTGGTACCAACAGTGGGCGACCTACCTTGATAATGTCCGAGATGCCCTTGTCACTGAGACTCTCCACAAAGGTCTCTAGTGGGTAGCTGAGCCCTGGCACCAGCAAGGGGACCTGGGTTTGGGGACAGACAGGTAAGGAAATCAGCTCTCATGCCTGGACAGTGTTTGGCAGATTCCAAAGCACTCTCACACCTGCTGTAGCAGCTGAATTCAGCATAGGCCTGGCAGGGCGGGTGGGGCTGATGGGCCCATTCACAGGGCATATGGGTTCAGTGAGGGGAGTGGACGCTCGAGGACCACATGTATGTCCAGGATTAAACTCAGACCAATCTTTCTCAGCCTCTGGTCCTCCCAACTTAGGATCAAATTGGATGTGGGGGGCAAATTAGGCCCTTCACTCTGTGGAAAATTTTCCTTGGGGCAGAAAGAGGCTCCCATTCCCACCGCAGGCATGACTGCGAGGCAGGATGGGCTCTGGGTTCTGGCTCTTCTCCTAGAACCTTCCGTGTGGCTCCTTGAGGCCTCTCTCAGTCCGGGAGAAAAGCAGCCAAGGCAGGTCTTGGGCATTCTCCCCAGGGGAGGACCCTGCCATACCCCAGCCTGGTCTGTGGCTGTGGCCACCTGCCAGCTCCCTCACCACTGACCTGTTAGGGCTCTGTGGGCACCTAATCAGGCCCCAGCCTGGTCTTCCCCTCAATCCATGTCTCAGTGGGGCAGCCCAGTACCTTGAAGAAGGCCCGGGGCAGGGCGTAGAGCACCTCGTTGTACAGGAAGCAGACCAGCAGCCCCAGGATGGGTCGGGCTGCTGAGGTGTTCTGCAGGTGAAGTGTGAGCTTAAAGGTGGGACCCAGGCCCTGAACCTGCGGAGAAGGTGGGGTGGGTGGAGGAAGCCCTTAGGAACAGTGGCCTTGGGCACTGAATCCCATGTGCCCTGGCCCTGTCCTCCTGCTTTGTCATCAATGTTCTCGAGTTACTCTCTTCCAACTGCTCTAATGTATCGTCCTGCCCCTCAAAAGGCCCCTCAGAAGCCCAGAGGCTAGTTCCTGTTTGTACAGGGATCAGCAAAGGCCAAGTGGGGGAAGGGGCTTGATGCAGACTGCACAGGAAGCTGGTCAGAGGCAGAGCTGGCCCAGAGATGAAAGCCCAGCTCCCACCTATGGCCTCACCACTGTCCCTGCTGCTCTCTTCCCAGGATCTGACTTCCTCCCACTCTCACCCTAGGGTAGGCACAGGGATTTCATGTTCCTCCCTTTCATTCTCAGTTGCTTTGTAGCCTCTCCCTCTATCTATCTACTTCCTTTAGGGAAAGAGAAATTGGAAACCCATTTGGGTCAGACAGCACGCCTCTGGGACCCATTTAGCCCAGATGACCTTGAGGTTTCTTGTGTCTGAGTGCAGGGTCTCCTCCTCCCGTGCACGTCTCAGGACTTCCCTTCCCTGTAGCAGGCAGTCCTAGCCCCCAGGCTGCCCACAGTTACTGAAACCAACAGTTTTCTTCCTTGTACCATAGCCGTCAGAGTCCCTCCAGTCCTGGGAAGAAATGTCCCAAGGTGACTACTTGTGTGCCCTGCCCCAAATGCGGGGGCTTGTTTTGAGGCACGGCATGGGCTGAAGGAGCTGGAGAGTGTGGCCCGCTCCACGGCCCGCTGAGGGGAAGAGGCAGCACAGCAGAGGGGAGGAGAGAGAGCACCCTCCTACAGGAAGACAGACACTCGGTCTCTGGGCCTCTGGGAGGGGAGAAAGGGGCACAAGGCCTAGTGGGCTCAGAACTGGCTCTGGGGCTGAGGGGTTCCTACCCACCCTTGCCCTCTGCCCCTCTGGCCCTGAGGTGGCCTGACTGCCCCCTAGCCCTGGGTGCTCACCACAGCGTGCAGCTTGAGGGGCTCCCGGGCTGTCACAGACACAGGATTCAGGCTGGACTCCAGGGCCTGCACGTAGGCGCGGGCAGTCCGGAGGCGCAGCAGGTAGAGGTCGGTCTGGAAGGTCCGGTGCATGGCTGAGGAGAGGCGCACAAAGGGCTGGTGCCGGAGGGAAGGAGGGAAGGAGGGGGCAGAGGCAGGGGAGAGGGTGTCTTGCGCGGGCTGCTGTTCAGACAGCACAAGAGGAAGGCAGGGGCCGCAGGAGCTGGGAACGTGGGAAAGGGAGGACCAAGGTGCAATAGCCTGGCCTCGGTCCGGTGACACTGGACGCCGTGGGCCACACGCTGGCTGCCTCCTGCTTTCTGGTTTCCCACCACCGCACAATCCCACTCTCCGGGATGGCTCCTTCGATTTCGCCCTAAGGGCTAGTGTTCCCTTAAGTCTTGTCCTTGGTCCTCTTCCTCTATGCCCTGCCCCGGCTGGGAGCACTCCACTGAGGAACAGCTTCGAGCTCCTGAGGGTGGGGACTTGTCACTACCGAGGCTGCAGTGCCCCGCTCAGGACCGGGCCCACGTCCACTCTCAGTCCTGCTTCCAGCTGCCTGATGGTCACCACCCGGACGTCCCATCGACATCTCGAACTCAACACCGCGGACACGCACGTCATTCCCCCCGACTCCGTCACTGCGTCCCCATCCACCAACGTGCCCAGGCTCACCTCTCACGGTCACTCATTTGCCAAGGTCTGAGGACTCTTTCTCAAAGCCGCCTCCAGAGCCCATGCCCTCTTCGTTCCCCCCGGGACCCTCTTCCAGGCTTAGCACGCTGGCTTGCCAGTTGGTCCTCGCCCTTCCACGCGTGTCAGGCGCCTCCCACCCCTCAGAGGTCTCATGTCTGGACGTTAGCCTGTTAGCCCATCTATTAGTCTTTCCTTTTTCCTCTAGTACTTTTACGACTTATTTTTAATTTACTCAGAATTCATTTTTGTGTCTGGTATGAAGTAGAGTTCTAACTTTTTTTTTCTAGAAGCATGCAGTCCCAATTATGTTTTGTGGACAGGCTTTCCTTTCCCCACTAATTTGAAACAACACCTTTAACATAAACTGACTTTTCCCATACACGAGGGTCTGTTTCTGGACTTTCTAAATGTGCCCTGGATCGATATCAATCTCCGTATCACACCACAGCTGCTAATTCCTACAGCTTTCTAGTTCATATAGTTCCTACTGCTGAGAGGCTATGTCCCCTCATTCTTTTTTTTTTTTTTTTTAATGTTTATTTATTTGCGGGGGGCGGGGGGGGTGGTAGAGGGAGGGGCAGGGAGAGAATCCCAAGCAGGCTCTGCACCATCAGCCCAGAGCCTGATGAGGGGCTCAAACCCACGATGATGAGATCGTGACCTGAGCCAAAATCAAGAGTCAGATGCTTAACTGACAGAACCACCCAGGCACCCCAAAGGTCCCCTCATTCTTAAATTCCATCCCCCAATTTCTTAGATTTACCGAAAATCAACTGGCAAGTCCTCAAAATAAACCCTATAGGGATTTTCACTGTAACGTTGCTATGTTCCTAGATTAATTTTAGAAGCTGTTAATTAATCAGCAGCTTTAAAGCATTAGGTCGTGCTACCCTGAGAGTCTCATCATTGAAATATTCAGATGGTCTTTTACGTTCTTGAGAGCAGTTTTATAACTTTCTTTCTTAGACTGACATTTTCTAGGGATTTTGTTGCCATTGTGAATGGAAACTTTAGATTTTCCAACTTGGTATATACCAAATTATTGAATTTTGCATATTTTACATTTGGTCACTTTAGAGAACTTCCTAATTATTTCTTGAATGTTTCAATTGCTTCTCTTGGATTCTCTCAGCTACAACAGCCTGCTAGCTCTTTTATCCTCTAATTTACCCTTTAAAACTATCAGCAAGGTCCCTTTATAAGACAGAGCTGGTCGAGTCACTGTATTTTTCGGCTTAACATCTTTCCCAGCCCCCACTACCTAGAATCAACCAAACATCTTAGCTTTGCACTCCAGGCCCTTTCGGAGCCAGCTCTGCCCTGCCTTTCCAGCCCCTGCTCTGGCCCCCCTGGCCTTCCTGCACTACTCCCGCGACCACGTGCAAGATGCCACTTAAATCCAGGTAGGATCCTGTGACTCTACTCACGCCTCTGCCTGAATCTCCCTTCCCTATCCTTCTCTGGCTGGTGGACTTATAATCATTTTAGGGTGAAGTCCAGTGTCACCTCTCTCTGAAGCCTCTCCCAGGCGCCCAGGCAAACTTCCTCACTCTTGTGAGTCTCAACAGCCCTTTGCGGAGACTTCTTCTACATCTGTCACGCATGTGAAATTAGCAAGGTAGACTGAGTTCCTAAGGTAGGGGTCTAAACCTATTTCAAGGCATTTGGCACAAGGCCTGGCATAATCCTGGGTACCGAATGAAGGGAAGAATGAATGAAAGAGCAAGAAAAACTGAATAGGAAAAGGAAGAACCCTGGTCAAATTCAGCTTCTCTCATGAGAATTCCTGCATCTAGAAGCAACTGTTCTCCCCTCTGCATTCGAAGGGCGTGTGCCCTCACCCACAGGATCTCCCACCTTGAGGCAGTTATTGGAGGTAGGGGACACCTCCTAGGCTGTCTCTGGACTTCCAGAGGCAGGAAAGCTGCCTGGTTGCCCAGTGCTTGGGGCACCCAGGCGGGTTCACCCAGTTCTTGCTGCTTTAGAGCAACGGAGAAGGAAGAGGCAGGACCTGGCCTGAGACTCACCGGTGCCAGCCTCCCGCTCTCGCAGCGTCTGATCCACGTAAAGCCGGGTCTTTCGGGGCACGTTGAGTTTCAAGGCCTGGGCTGGTGGGGGGCCCGCCTCACCTCCCCCTTCCACAAACACTGCCGTACGCTTCAGGATCTTGATAATCAGGCCACCGCCTAGGGAAGTGGACAGACAGAAACAGATCTGTCCTCCCCAGTTCTACCCTACATTCCCATTCCTTCCTCCCCAAACAATCTGCCTCATATAGACCCAATTCTGTCCATGTGTGTCTTCCTGCTGAGATTCTGGGTATCTAGAAGGAATAAAGGATGTTTTAATAATGTCCTACTATCCATCCGTTCATTCAGTAGTTACTTATTAACTATTGTGATGTTAATAGTTAATTAACATAATAAATGTTAATTAAATATTGTGATGTCTCCTCAGACACTGAGGAGACTGGGGTGAACTGGAAACACTGGCGCCTGGGAAGTGAAACCAAACTGCTGATGAGCTGGCCTCAGACAGGACATGTGTCTACAAGCCTTGCTTCCCAAACCCAGGCCTGCCTATGCTTCACATCCACATCTTCTTTCCTAGGATCTAGCCTGTCACCTTTGCGTCTAACTCTAAAACTCTTGCCAGGTCTAAGTCTGCTCACCTCGTGTGGTCATGATGAGGGTGTTATCTTCCCGCCCATACCGGCCAAAACAAAGGCTGGTCACTGCATCCTGTGGTGGAGACACCAGGACTTAGTTGGGAAAATACCATGGAGAGGAGAGCAAGACTGAGGTGGAGTGATAAGGCTGGGAGACCCCAGATATGATAGAATAAAGAGATGTGAGGTAAGGCCTGGGGCAATGCTGCCTCTGAAATATTTCCTCTATTTCTCATCTCCCATCCAATCTCACTGCCGCAGTCACAGTTCCAGACTGAATGTCATTGGGCTTCTGGGGTCACCTTTCTAACAGGTCCCCAGCCTGGTCTTTTTCCTTAATCTGTCCTTCACACTGATGCCTTTCAAAAATATAATCAGGATCGTGTCTATTTTCTGCCAAAAAAATTCCCATGGCTTTTGTCCTCCTGGTTAGAACAACTTAAGGCCTTCCACATCAGACTCCAACCTCCCTTTACTGTCCCTCTCCTCTTTACCCTCCTCCCACCCCTACAGCAGGCCTATAGTTCAAACCAACTGCTCTCAAACTTTACACATACACACACACACACACGTTTCACATGTGATATAACCTGAGCTTTCTTTCCTTTTTAATGCTTATTTATTTTTGAGAGATAGAGAGAGAGAGAGAGAGAGAGAGACAGACAGACAGAGTATGAGCAGGCAAGGGGTAGAGAGAGAGGGAGACGCAGAATCCGAAGCAGACTCCAGGCTCTGAGCTGTCAGCACAGAGCTCGACGTGGGGCTCGAACCCACGAACTGTGAGATCATGACCTGAGCTGAAGTTGGACGCTTAACTGACTGAGCTATCCCGGTGCCCCTCTTTTTCTTTTCTTAAGTAGGTTCCACGCCCAATGTGGGGCTTAAATTTCCGACCCTGAGATCAAGAGTCACGTGCTCTACCCAGCCAGCCAGGTGCCCCCTCTGAGCTTTCTTTTTTATGTTGCTGGTTGTGGCCCGTTAAATTAATTTAATGACCCACAACTTAGTGTTTGAAAAACTCTAATCCAAATTCCTCAAGCCACCTGTATTCCTTAATCAAGAACATTCATGCCTCTCAGCCTTTGTTCATGCTGTTTTCAGTCTGGAATATTCTTTATGTATTCACTTGGCAAATTGTTTCAAGGCCCAGAGGAACTGTCACTTGCTATGAAATGGCTTGTGAGTTCCACCCCCATTTATCCTTCACCACCCCCACCCCCCCCCCCCCCAGTTGCTAGGCCCCTCTGTGCTTTTTCAGTACTTTGTTCCGCTTTAGACTTGCTTGTATTTGAATTAGCGGTGTCTCTGGCTAGCTGTCATCTTAAATTATAAATTCCCTGAAGGCAGGATTTAGACATTGTTTTATCCCCCACATGGGCTGTGCACATGAGATGCTCAACAAATGTTTCTGAGATACATCAAAAGTCAAGGGCATCAGGTGGGGATCAGGAGAGGCAGCTAAGAAGCCCCAGAGGTGGGACCAGAACAAAGCGGAGTCAGCAGCTCACCGGGGTGCGGATGACATTGAGCAGGGTCTTATCACGGTAAATGCGGACTTCTCCATTGGCCAGCCCAGCCATGACGGCCTGCAGGCCCCGGGAGTGCTGCTCCAGGAGATTCATGGTCAAGATGGCTGCTGGCATTTGCACTGTCCACAGCTTTTTACCCTGGGAGAGAAGAGCTTCTTACCCTGGGAGCGTTCAGGACACAGTGTGGAAAGAAGGGGTGGCTGGAGTTGCAGGGAAAGAGACACCAGAAGGAATCGCTTGCTAAGGGGGACCAGAGACACATACATGGAGGGGCTGGGGGGTGATGCTTGCCCAAAGGCCACACCTTGTGGGTGAAGCCATGCAGGCTGTCTTGGGTGCTGCCCACCACCAGGACCTTGTGTACCCGGACAAGCCCCACAGGCTGGGCGCTCAGCTCGATGCAGTACTTGGGGCGCTTGGAGTCTCTGTGGAATAAAGACACACTCTCCAAGCTCCAAAGCCTCTCTAAGCCTCGCCTTCCCTGGCTGACACTCCTCTTTCTAAGCCCCACAGACTATCCCTGAAGGAACCTGGGCCCCAAAGTAGATGACCATAGTATTGTTTCCACGTTTACCACTTAGCAGCTGTGTGACCTTGGATAACATGAAGTGTGTTTTCTTTCCCAGTCTCCCTGCTGCCTTTACTACAGTGATTTGTGTGATGACCTGGCATTTAATGGTTTACAGTGAGTGTACTCAGGCTAGGTGAAGTGCCACTGGACTTAGGCAGTGTAGCAATTTATCAGAAATGCATGAGAAGTCTGCTATGTGTAGATGCACTGTTTTCAGTTTCCCAGCTTCTAAATCTTAGTTTCTCTTATCAAGAAAGTAGGGGTAATTTCTGCCTACTAATCACAGGCTATGGCTCCCCTTTCTTCATATGATGGCCATCAGATGATCATATCCCATCTGATGACCCATCCGAGAGCCTCCCTCTGGTCTCTGGTCCTCCTTCCAATCTACTCTCCACCCAGCAGAGTAATCTCTTAAAAATATAAATGGCTCATAGTAGTCTTCTGATTAAACCCCATGAGAGTTTTCAAACTCAAAATCTTTATCATGTCCTAACAGGCCATGCCTGGTCTGCACACATCTCTTTCCACCCTCCCCGCTGACCATCAAGCTTGAGGAGCACATGGCAATGTCTTTTCTATCTTGAATTTGCTTAAGTTTTCTCTGCTTACAACACTTCTTCCCCACTTTTGGAATAACTGGCTCCTTCTTAACCTTCCAAATTATCTCCACAGACAGGTGTTCACTGATCACCTTGGCCCTATTATTTTTGCCCACTGAGCTTGCATTTTTCCTCCAAAGCATGCATCCAATTCGAAATACATCTTGCTTTGTTGACTTTAACATCTGTCTTCCCCTGAGGGCAGGGCCTATGCTTAGTTTATATCATTTAGCAATACATCCTCTATGCTTTACATAATGCTTAAAACATGGTAGGTGCTCCAAAATATTTCTTTAATTAGAAAATGATTATCAGCCTAAAGCATAAAGAAGTGTCACATACCTATAAAGCAATACAGCAAATGGGAGGCTGTTTTTGTTTCTTCCATCACTGACTGCACTGCTCACGTGCTACAGCCACCTCACCCAGTCTCTCACTTTGCCTGCTCATCACACAAGCCTGCAGGTGGCCCCCTATGCACGTGAGCTCACCTTCCTAGCCAAGTTCCCAGCTCTTTCCACTCCCAAATACCAGCCCCAAAGCCCCTGAAACCAGCCAGTTTCGGAGATGTTCCTTCTGGCCCCACACACCACGATGCAGTTACCTTCTCAGGATATAGATGTTCCCGTTGCGGCAGGCAGCAGCAAGCCGGAACTCCACATCAAACTGGCCGGAAACATCCAGGAAGACGGGGACGCTGGGTAGGCTCATCTGCAAAGGAGAGGCTCAAACATCCCAATTTTTCTGGTGCCCATCCTTCCCTACCTTGAAATAACGCCTGTGAGTTGGTTCCTTGTCCAAAGTCCCAATCTCCTCATTGTCACCCTGCTGGTCACAGTTTTTGTATACTTTTCCCGGACGGAAACTCGGCAACAGTTTTGTCTATACCTTTGACAAAACTACGCCACTTCTAGGAATGTACCCTAAAGACGTATTTAGATAAACATGCACAGGGGTTTGGGCAAGGAGGCCTACTGCACTGGTGCTGACAGTAGTGAAAACTGAAAACAATGTAAACATACAGTGAGTGATAAGGTAAATAAATTATGGTCCATTTATATAATGGATGTTGTGTGGCCTTTAAAGAAGCTAATGTCGTTTTATTCAGATATAGAAAGACACTGATGAGTTCCTAGTATGTGAAAAGAGCAGGTTACGTGATCCTTACCACAAAGCCGTTTTTGTAAAAAAAAATTTATTTATGAGTTATATATCTGTGTCTCAATATAAAAATGTCCAGAAAGACATGGCAAAACTTTAATAGTAGATATTGTGGGTGGTGGTATTTTTGGACATATACTTTTTTCTTTATGCTCATCTACATTTTATAATTTTTCTACAATGTGTATCACCAAGAACTAGGGGCAGGAGATGGGGGAGGGAGTAGAGGGAGGGAATGCAGCCTGGGCCTCAGCTGTGCCGAGGGCCTGGCCCCATACTGACTGACCTTGGCCAAAATGATGAAGGCCTCCGGGTCCAACACCAGGAGCTCCTTGTTCTCAGTGCCCAGCACCAGGCAGGAAACCGCATCCTCGTCAGCCAGGTTCTTCTTCAAGGTGGTCATGGTGGTGATGACTGTCTGTAGAAGAACTCCAGGAGTCAGCCAGGGGGTCCCCACCCACCATCCCCACAGATACCCCAAGGAAATCACGGGAGGGAAGAAAGAGAGCAAAGGAGGAGGAAGAGTATCAGAGATGTGATGTAAGTTTTATGTACAAAAGTATTTATGGCAACAAACCTAACTTTTTTTTTTTTCAAAAAAATTTTTTTGATATTTATTTATTTTAGAGACAGAGCACAAGCCGGGGAGGGACAGAGAGAGCCAGAGACAGAATCCAAAGCAGGCTGCAGGCTCTGAGCTGTCAGCACAGAGCCCAATGTGGGGCTTGAACCCACGAACCATGAGCCTGAGCCGAAGGCAGACACCCAACCGACTGAGCCACTCAGGTGCCCCAGCAACAAACTTAACTTTCTAACAACAGAGAACTGTTTAAGTCAATTACAAATTTCCATCTGATCAAAAACCACATAGTCATTAAAGAAAAATCACACTTTTAAAAGAAGATTCAATGATAGAGAAAACACTTCTAATGTATTCAGAGAAAAAATGGGTAAAATGTTATGTTAGTATAATCCTCGTTTAAAAACATATGAATAAAAAAGCACATGCTGGCAGGTGAAACTCATATTTACTCAAATTGGTTCTATCTGGACAATGAAATCACAGGTAATGTTTAATTTCTTCATTGTGCTTTTGTAGAATTTCTACAGTGGGCACATGTTCCTTTTATAATTGTGATTGGAGAGAAAACTTTTATTTTTTATTTATTTTTAATGTTTATTTATTTTTGAGAGAGAGACAGAGTGTGAGCGGGGGAGGGGCAGAGAGAGAGGGAGACACAGAATCTGAAGCAGGCTCTGGGCTCTGAGCTGTCAGCACAGAGCTTACACTGACATGGGGCTCGAACTCATGAACTACAAGACCATGACCTGAGGACGCTTAACCGACTGGGCCACCCAGGCTCCCCTGGAGAGAAAACTTTTAAAAGAGAAGAGGATGATCTCTTTTTTAGAAATTTGTCCTATGAAAATAATTTAGCAGGACCAAAATTTTCTCTGGATAAAACTGCTCATTGTGTCTTTTTTTTTAATGTTTGTTTTTATTTATTTTGAGAGAGAGAGAGAGTATGCATGAGCAGTGGAGGGGCAGAGAGAGAGGGAGGGAATCCTAAGCAGGCTCTGTGCTGTCAGCACAAAGCCTGACTCAGGGCTTGATCTCACAAACGGTGAGATCATAACCTGAGCCAAAATGAAGAATCAGACACTCAACCAACTGAGCCACCTACGCAACCCATGTGATTATCTTTAAGATTAAAAAAGAGGAATCATTCTCAATGCCTAGTGGAAAGAAAAAGGTTACAGAAATGTGGATGTTAATGGTTCCCAATTATATAGCCATGACATATATCTTGGAAAGATTGCCTCACTCCCCTAAACTGCATCTTTGAAGCAATAATTAATTCATTTCATGATTTTATACGTACTCAAAGATACTGACACCAGTGGATTTAAGCTGCTGATCAGCAGGAGAAAACAATATTTCCCACAGAATTGGTCTAAGGCTAGCCAAAAGCTGAGGCATGCGTTGGCCAATGTGTTGGCTCAAGTGGCTTCTACAGGAAGTGGAAGGTTCCCATGAGGCTTTCAAAAATGCAGAGAACAGCTCTGGGATGGGACTGAAGGTCAGCCCCTAGGTCAGGAATCACTAGAGTTTACTGAACAGGTTCATCAATAAAACCATTAAAATGATAATTAAGAAAAATATGAAGTGAACAAAAGGGATACATTTCTTAGCTAATGACCTATATGTGAACAGTTACATAAACTAAGAATGAAATAATTGACAATTAAGGAAATAATCAAGGGGCCATTAAGAATGGAGTTCTTTTCTTTAAATTTAAACCTTTTTTAAAAATTTATTTGAGAGAGAGAGAGAGAGAGAGAACAAATGGGGGTGAGGGGCAAAGGGAGAGAGGGGGAGAGGGGGAGAGAGGGACAGGGGGAGGGAGGGAGGGAGGGAGAGAGGGAGGGAGAGAGAGAGAGAGAGAGAGAGAGAGAGAGAGAGAGAGAGAATCTCAAGCAGGCTCCACACTCAGTGCAGAGCCCAACATGGGGCTTGATCCCACAACCCTGAGATCGTGACCAGAGCTGAAATCAAGAGTCGGATGCTCAACTGACTAAGCCACCCAGGTGCCCCAAGAATGGAGTTCTTAAATACTGTTTAAATGCTCAAGATATAATGTTACATACTCAAGGAAAACAAATTATAAAGCATATTTGTAAGAAAATGTACCAAAATGGTAAGAATAAGTACCACTGGGTAGTAAGATTATAGTCATTTCTCCTTTATACTTCTCTTTATTCTCTAATGAAAATATGTTATCTTTACTCTTAAGAGAAGAAAATGTATGTAAAGTTCTATAACTACATATGTTAATTCAAAGCTGCCACTGTTGACTGGAAACGTAAGGCCCTGCAGCTTTGTGACCATTACGTGTGGCAGGGGCTGGAAAGGAAACTATAAAGTGACACTAGTGGGGGTTGGTTGTAGAATTTACCACTGATCTTTAAAAAAATGAGGTCTTTAAAAAAATTGCCGACCTTTTTTATAGGGAAATAAAGAGCGAAGGGGCATTACCTGCCGCTTGATGGACTTGGATTTGTGCTGGCTCACAAATGCCTCCATTTCTCTCAGCTCCAGCTGTAGAAACCTGCACACACAGAGAACTGGCACCTGCATGCCCTGGGCCTACTTCCCTCCACAGGCCATTCCACAGCCACTCCCTCCCCCTGGAGCTTCTGGAGCCCCGGTCCTCCACAGGGCCCTTACCTGAGTGACTGTACCGACAAAGGCACCTCTGCCTTCTCCCTGAAAGGAGAGGGGCAATCGTGGCAGATTTAGTTGAGGAACAGGGCCCTGGGGTTCAGACCAAGCACGGGAGGGATGAAGGAGAAGGGGTGGGGGGTTAAGGGAGGGGTGGGAGGCATATGAAGGGGAAAGTGGGCTCTCACCGGATGCCTTCCAGCATCTCCTTCAGCGTCAAGGGGTCAATCCGGTCCTGTGACAGCAAGGGAATAAGGTTAAGTCTGTGAGCTCCAGAGGCAGGCAGGGAATGAGGATGACTCAGTGGCGGCCATCTTTGCCTTCTCATTCCCATCCCCGACATCACTTACCTCCTTGGCCTGGTTCCAAAGATCTTGTTCCAGGGGGTTTGGCGGCAACTGGGGCAGGCTGAACTTGAAGTAGGGCCTAAGATTCTTATACACATACACACAAGGGCCTGAAGCGAGTGCCAGAGCTGGTGTCCGGGGTTCATGTTGCTCCATAAGGAAGGTGGCGGCCGCAGCTGGCAGTGCAGGTAATGGGCTTTCAGTCAGCACTGTGGGTCCTTTGAGCACCTTCAGGCGGGGATGCTGCCCACCTGGGCCAAGATCCCCCACCACCAGCTGTAGAAAGAGGCTGGCTTATTTCAGGCTCAGGGTCTAAAGACCTCTCCACTGACCCCCTTCTTGGGCTTAGCCTTTTTGCCAGTGCACATTCATTCACTCCTATATCAATGCACCAAAGGTGTGGGGCACGGAGACTCTGCAAAAAGGCTTGCAAGTTATATGACCTTGGGAGAGTTGATTAAACTTCCTGAGCCTCAGTTTTCCTACCCACAAAATGGGAATATCTATCTCATGACACTTGTAGTGAAAATCAAATGAGGTAATGAATTAAGCAACCCGGTGAAGGCTAGTGAGGAGTAGGTGGCAGATGATGTTTTCGTTACTCATTTGGGAATCACTTCTTCAGAGCCTGCTCCATGCCAGGCACTATTCTAGACAGTGGACAGTGGCTAAAGTCAGTGAGGTGCTGGAAACTCATATCTGGGCCTCTGAAGCCTGGCTTCCAAGTGGGAAGAGAGCACAAGCATGCATGCAGACAGGATGTGCTCTGTGGACAGAGAGAAGAACCAAGCTCCCCAGTCTCTCTTTTCCACCCTCCAAACTATCCTCCAAGCTACTGTGTCTGCCAAGCAAGCCCATTCTCCCAAGTGAGGCCTTCAAGGCCTCTCTGATCTGGTTTCCAACCTGTTTTCCATCACCTTCCAATCCATGCTATTCTCCAGCCAGGATGGGGGCTGCCACAGAGCATCTGGATTCTGAGAATGTACAGTGTGCCAGGAGCCACAGCAGGCACTACATGGATCCTTTCATTTAGTCCTTTCAACAACTCCTGGGATAGGTACTATTATTAGCCCCATTGCACAGATGGGGAAGCTGTGACTTAGAGATGTTAGGTAAAAGTCACTCAAGCAAGTGGCAGAGCTCGGACTGGAATCTAGGTCTGTCTGAGTCTAAACCAGTGGTATTGACTACTATTTTACTTCCTTACTTACTTATTTATAGAGTTTGAGTGTGCGTGAGCAGGGGAGGGGCAGAGAGAGATGGAAAGAGAAAGGATCCCAAGCAGACAGCACTGAGCCCGACTCGGGGCTTGAACTCACAAACTATGAGATCCTGACCTTAGCCGAAATCAAGAGTTGGACACTTAACCTAATGAACCACCCAGGTGCCCAACTAGTACTTTTATTGGCTTTCCCTTTCTAACTTCAAATTTACTCTTTCAAAATGTGCTATAAACTTCCAAGTCTCTGTGCCTCTACTTGTGCTGTTCCCTCTGACTGGAATGCTTCCCCCCTCCCCTCTTCCATACCTTCTTGATACATTTCTTTCATCCTTCAACACCCAGTTCACATGTTACTGCCTCCTGGTGCCTCCAGATAGATTTCACTATTCTCTCCCTGCTGCTCCCATAATACTTTCCATATGTTCAATTTTAACATCCTTTTGTTTACTCCATAAAAATTTACTGAGTACCCAATTTGGGCCAGGCACTGGGCTAGATTCTGGGAATCAACAAACTAGCTCTTAAAAGTTATTTCACAAAAGCATCGAATATTTCACATTAGTTATTGGAGCTGTGATTTCTATACCTTTCACTGCTATAAATCCAGTGCCAAGCACACACTAGGTATTCAGTCCATATCGATGGATAAATTAAGGGCAGTGTCTGTATCTCTTCCCGACTGTGTACTGATTCATTTCTTTTTTTTTTAAGCATAGTTTTTTTTTTTTTAATTTTTTAAGTCTTTATTTATTTTTGAGAGAGAGACCAAGTGTGAACAGGGGAAGGGCAAGGAGAGGGAGACACAGAATCTGAAGCAGGCTCCAGGCTCTGAGCTGTCAACACAGAGCCCAATGTGGGGCTTGAACTCACAAACTGTGAGACCATGACCTGAGCCGCTCAGATGCGGAACCGACTGAGCTACCCAGGCACCCCCTGATTCATTTCTGACTTTAGTGTCTGCATAATGCCTGACAGACAGTAGAGGTTCACTGCACACTTGCCAAACTGCAGAATGCTTTAAGGACAGGAATTGGGGGCATATGTCCACCGAATTCTCCTGTACTCTCCGTGAAGGGTAGGGTTCCAGACCTATCTTCTAACTGCCCAAATAACATGCCCACTGCGGGTTCAGTGCCCATGGTTGAGCCATAGTGGAACAAACACATGACTGGGAATGCAACCAGACCCAGGTCTGCCACTTTTTACAAACTCACTAAGCTTATTCAGTCTGAATCTATTTTCCCATTAACAAATTGGGAATAAATATGTATGTATGTATGTATGTATGTGAAAATGCTCAAAGAGGGTCTACTCCAGAAATGGACACTCAATATATGTTAACCCACTTTAAGCCCCAAATATTTCTCAATCTTTTAAAAACCTGTACCTTTAATTTTAAAATTTATTTATTTATATTTTATTTATCTTTATGTTTTTATTAAACTTATAATTTAACCTTTTTATTATTTAAAGTTTTCAGTCATATACAAAAGCAGAGAGATTAATATAATGAACCCCCAAATACCATCCAGTTTCAATAATTAGTAACTCATGGCTAATCTTAAAATCTATGCTCATTATTTTTAATTTTTAATGTTTACTTATTTTTGAGAGACAGAGACAGAGCATGAGTAGGGAAGGGGCAGACAGAGAGGGAGACACAGAATCCAAACAAAGCAGGCTCTAGGCTCTGAGGTGTCAGCACAGAGCCTGACATGAGGCTCAAACCCATGAACTATGAGATCATGACCTGAGCTGAAGTCGGACGCTTAACCAACTGAGCCACCCAGGCACCCCTATTTATTTATTATTTTAGAGAGAGGGAGAGCATGCAAGCGGTGGAGGGAGCAGAAAAAGAGAGAGACAGAATCCCAAGTAGGCTATACTCAGTGCAGAGCCCTAGGTGGGACTCCATCCCATGACCCTGGGATCACTACCTGAGCCAAAAACAACAGTCGGACATCAACGACTGAGCCAATCAGATGCCCCTTGCCCTTTTAATAAACATAAAGCTCTCTCTTCCTTCCCTTCTACTTGCTCTCCAGATTCCAACGCCCCACTCCCAACCAACGGATGTGCCCTTCCAGCAAGGAATTATGTCAAGTTAACAAAATTAAGAGGCTTTGTCTTGGTAGAATCCCCAGCAGCATTTTGTTCTGCTTTGCTTTCTGCAGTCTGTATTCTGAAATCAACAAGTCCTCTTCACCGTCCACATAAAAATAAAATTTAACACTAAATGTACTTTTTCAGGGTACATGAGCTCCAGATTACGCTGAACTCCTTTGGAGCCATCAGGAAACCTCATTTCTGATATCTCCCCACCCCCCAATTCTCTTTCAGCTGAGGGGATATGCTTACCTTGTACTCCCCATCCCCATGCAAATCTGCCAGCGCTGGAAAACACAAAAGGGCCATAAACCGGGGTTTCAGAAGCTTTGAGGCTTCACTACAGAACCATTATTTGACCCCTCCACCCCACCCCACTCCCCCCACCCAGAAGCAGGGGTTCCTGGTCCCAGAGACTCACCCAGGCAGCTGGAAAAGGTGTGGATGTTGGCCACGGGGTCGTAGTGTGCGTCCAGCCATTTCGAACTGGCCTCGTTGCTGGGAGAGGAGGGAAAGAGTTGGGCGCTGAGTCCCAAGGGAGAGTAAGAAAACTTTGAGGGGGCTAGTCTCAGAGTGAAGTGTGTAGGGCGCTCTGAAATGGGGATACAGAACCTCTGGGTCCAAGTCCAGGCTCCACCACAGGCTCCCTGAGTGACCCCGAGTCACACACACACGCATATTCACTCCTTGGGCCTGTTTCCCTACTTGATCCCTAAAATCCGTTCAAGGACACCCGGTGCCTTCCGAGAACCGCAGGTGCCCAGATCCCAGGACCCAAGACCCCCTCTTTACATTTATAGGAAAGGAGGCCTCGAAGACCCCGGCCTTCACCTCTCAGCTCGGCCGCAGTCGGAATCAGACGAAGACGCAGCAGCCATCTTCGCAGACGTCGCCTTGGCAACCGGCTTCGGCCAGCCGCCGCGCAACGCCCAATAACGCCCGGGCTCGGGGAAGCGCGCGTACAAAGGTTCCGGGCACTCAGCTTTCCGGCCCAGGGCAGGGAGGTCACCGTGCGGTAGACGCTGCACTCGGTTGAGCTTCTGCCTGCTGAGGCGCAGTCTCTCATCCCAGCTCGTAGGTTTTACCTTTGCTCCTTCCCAGCCTGAACTTGGGGGCCCTGGAATCTCTGGGTTATTGACAGGACCCTCTGGCCTCAAGGCCTGGAGGGAAGCCCTTCTAGTGTTTATGAGCAGTGAGAGTAACTGCTTACCCTCTTCATCCTCATGGTTAACCGGGCTGGAAAGGTTCTATGTCCTTTCTTCCCATCTTGCTCTAGCGGTCTGGGCTCGGAGAAACAAAACACGGGGTTAAGAGATTAAATCCTAGGATTGACTGACGTTGAGAGTTTCTATAGTTTTTAGTCTCCTGTAATGTTTTATTTTATTTTTAATTTTTTTTAACGTTTATTTATTTTTGAGAGAGAGACAGAGCATAAACGGGGGGAGGGTCAGAGAGAGAGAGAGACACAGAATCGGAAACAGGCTCCAGGCACTGAACCATCAGCACAGAGCCCGACGCGGGGCTCGAACTCACGGATGGCGAGATCATGACCCGAGCTGAAGTCAGATGCTTAACCGACTGAGCCACCCAGGCGCCCCTCCTGTAATATTTTAAAATACAGGAAATGCCACAAAGGAGGACTGGAAAAATGGCTCTATGTTCCTTTTTGTGTTTGTCTTGTACCATCTAGAGGTGATATCAAAATCCTATTGTAGAGGGGAGCCTAAAACTGACCTCCCTTCCCTTCCCCAGGGCTCCCGTTACCCTCCTGGGAACAAGTGAGAAGTGAGGCAAACGCAAGGATTCACACAGATCACAAAGATGGTGGTTGTTTCTAATATTTATTTTTCTGGTTATAAAAGTAATACATGAAGAGCACTGGATTGGGAGAGGTTTTGAGTCCTGCAGGATCTAGACAGGTCACTTCTCACAACTTCCATTCCCTCACTTGGCAAGCAGAATAAGGAGCCTGGCCTTGCCCACTCTACCAAGGGCAGTGCAGATCAAATGAGATAACACAGGAGAAGCACTTGGTAAACTGGAAAGTGCTGACAAATGGAAGAGGTTAGTGTCACCACCCTCGGCTGAGGTAGCACCAAGGTCTGAGCTCCTGCTCCTCCCCTAGCATACACGTGGTTTGATGGAGTTGAGGGAGGAGCTGCATAAATCGGTCTCAAGCCTGGCCAGATGGGGCCTCACTGGGGCACTTCCAGAACCGGGCATCAGCTGTGGCCAGTTGGGTGAGGGTCTCCTCCAACTCGGGCCCGTCCTCTGGGAAGCGCTCAGAGAAGGATTGGATGAGACCAGCAGCCGAGGCCTCATACTCAAGGAGCTGCACTTCTGAGCCTGGGGAGGAGGATAAAAAAAAAAAAAAAACAGCAACAGGGAAAGGTCTTAATAGGGAAGCAGATAATCATAATCATAGAAGCAGGTAGTTACCAGGTGCCAAGAATCGTGCTCGGTGTTTTATTATCTAATTTAATCCTTATAATAACTCTATGAAGAAGGAAGTGTTAAAGGGGGAGTAGTCAATAAATTGCTGCACTCATTCACTCATTCATTCATTCATTCATTCATTCACTTAATGAGTATATACTCTAGTGCCATGTTAGGTTAAACAGATAGTCCTTGACCTCCAAAAGCTTACAGTCCAGCAACTGCTTCATCTCTGACTACTGTGGGACCTTGGGAAAATTTCACAAGCTCTCTAAGCCTCACTTTCCTCATCTATAAAATGGGAATGAGCATAGTACCTCTTCTCTCAAGAAGCTATGGTGACTAAATACAACAACGCACAGGAGTACCTGGGTGGCTCAGTCGGTTGAGCATCTGATTCTGCTCAGGTCATGATCCCAGGGTCATGGGATTGCGCCCCATGTCAGGCTCCATGCTAAGCATGGAGCCTGCTTAAGATTCTCTCTCTCTCCCTCTGCCCCTCTCCCCCACTTGTGCACTCTCTCTCTAAAATGAAAAGATAAATATGATAATGCATGGAGTAAATGCCCAACAAGTGCTAGGTATCACTAGCATCATTATCTCTGAACCCATCAGAGTTAAAAGGGCACCCATTTAACTCACGGGCTGTTCTGGGGGTCCCCTGAGTACTCATGGGAAGAATGTCCCTCCAACATACTTCCAATGCTTTACCACTCATAGAACCTTGTTGTGCTCTTGTGGCATTGCGGGGTGTATGTAGCTAATACCACAGGCTTTGGGTTCGGACAGCCCATGTTCAAATCCTGGCTCTGCCACCCACTAACTGTTGACCTCAGACAAATACACAGCTCCTCTGTGTCTCAATACGGGTAATAACTTCCTCAGTGGGTTGCTGGGAGTTAATCACAGGAAGTTTTTACCCAGTGACTACCACATAAAAGTCCTCAAAAGTTAGTCACCACCACCACCACCACATCTTTGAAAATCCAACCTGCTCTTCAGGCTTAGTTTAACCACTTCCTCCCCAGAAGCTTCACCGATTCCCCTGAAGGTGAATGTGACCTTCTCTAAGTGTTCAGATCACCGTTTGGGCCTCTTGGGTGCTTATTAACACTCCCTGGGTGTGATCATTTCTCTCTAGGCCTTATTCCTAATGGACTGTGAACTCTTGAGGCAAGGGCCTGGGTCTGATTCATTGCTCCATCCCCAAGGGCCCACATAGGGCTGGACAAGCAGAGCAATGCTGTTGTAATGAGCATTTATTATGTGTCTGGCACGATTACTCATTTGACGTGCATTGAGCAGCTCCTGTGTGCCAGGCCCTATACTAGCTACTTGCGGGGGATGTGCCATTTTCGCTGACATGGAGGCAAGGCAGGCAAGGAAAATAGCAAAGAGTGACAGTGCATGAAGGAATCACTTTAGGTTGAGGGGTCAAGGACAGCCTCTCCCAGGAGGTGCCATTTTAACAGAGACCAAAATGACAAGAAGGACCAACCAAAGATCGGGGGAGGACTGTACCCAGCGGAGGAAACGTTGAGTGCAAAGGCTATGGCAGCCTCAGGGGGCAAGCTCAGGGAAATGGAAAGGCCATGAACCTGGAGGCCAGTGAGTCAGGGAAGAGGGGTCCCAGAGGCCTGCTAGGGGTCCGGGCCAAATCCCCTGAAGCCTCTGGAGTGCAGCGTGAAGAGTTGGAAATAAGCCTCTTAAATGTGTTTTCCTTGCCAGTCGGAGGTAATTCTTTCATTTAGCCTTCACGACTGCCCATGACTCTGGTAGTGAGGAGCACTCTTAATTCGGCTCTTGGTTCTTCCAGTAAAGAGCTGTAAGCCTTGAACAACTTAGTCTCTGTGCTTGTTTTCTTAACTGTAAAGTGGGGATAATACCTACCTCATTGGGTTATGGTGTGAGGATTTATTTTTATTTTATTTTTTAAGTAAGCGCTATGCCCAAAGTGGGACTTGAACTCATGACCTCAAGAGCCAGCCAGGCACTGCTATGGTGAGGATTTATTATTTTTTTTTTTTTAATTTTTTTTTTCAACGTTTTTTTTATTTATTTTTGGGACAGAGAGAGACAGAGCATGAACGGGGGAGGGGCAGAGAGAGAGGGAGACACAGAATCGGAAACAGGCTCCAGGCTCCGAGCCATCAGCCTAGGGCCTGACGCGGGGCTCGAACTCACGGACCGCGAGATCATGACCTGGCTGAAGTCGGACGCTTAACCGACTGCGCCACCCAGGCGCCCCTATGGTGAGGATTTAAAGGGTTAATCCAAGGAAAGCACTAAGAGCTTGAAGAGAGTACTTAATTTAGGTTTACTACAGTGTCAGCACACAACGAACACTGGCTCTATGACTGAAGACACCCAAGCCAAGAGAGGTTAAATGATTAGGCCAAGGTCACAGAACAGCTCTGAAGCTCATGTGGTAACCACTGTATGGCACTAACTCATGTGACAGGAGTCAGGAACGATGGGTCAGGAGGGGAGCGGAAAGTGAATGCAGCAGTGGGCTGGGACCCCAGGGGCCTCTAATACAACAGGTACAAGTGCAGCGCAGACAGGGTAAGGCTTCTGGAAATGGGATTATCATTTGAGGAGGGAGAGGGACCATGGGGCTGCTGATCTCTCTGCTGGGCTCTACAGAGTCACATTGTCCCCAGAGTTCCACCAGCCTGCAGGGTTCCAACTCACTGCCTGCCCTGACCTCTCCTCATCCCCAGGCACCGAGAGGCCTGATTCTCCAGGACTATTCCTGGCCTCCCATAAGCTTGAAGTCTGTCTGTTCCACTAGCCCCTGCTCTGCTGGCCTTCCTCAAACCTCCAGTCACTGTCTTATAAGCAGCACAACCGTGTGTGTAGCAGGGAGGTGGTAGATGCTGAGGTTTTGGCCTGGGGTTTGGTCTGGGGTTTGGCCTGGGGTTTTGGCCTGGGGTTTTGGCCTGAGGTTTGGCCTGGGGTTTGACTGTGGCAGGGAGGGAGAGAGGCAGGAGTCACTTCAGGTAGCCTGAGCCCAGGGATTGGTTCCAGGCCTCGTCTCTCATGGGGCCCTGAATGGCCCCCCATCAAAGGAGGCTCAGCAGTCTGTTACCTTCAAGACGAGTGTTGGGCTGAACGATGAGCTTCCGAGATTCCTTGCGGAGCAGCACGGTATCCCTGAGGGTGAGGAAGCACTCAGGGGGTGCATCAGTGACCGCTGCGTACCCCTCATACAGGGCCCGGCCTCCGGCCACATCTCCCGTGGACTTCAACACCTGTGGGAAGGCAGGAAGAGTCAGTGCCTATGACAGGCACCTCCCCTGCATCCATGGGGCTTTGCCAGGGGCTGCAGCCAACTGTGCCCAGCCCTGGACAGTATCTGCTCTCTCGTGGTGTTACTGTGCTGAATATGTGAAAAATGTAGATCAAGGGCTTAGCTCATAGTAAGTGCCCAGTAAAGTGAAGTGAGTATTTCTCATTTGGTTGTCTCATTTGAGCTGTGGACAGAGAAAGCATTACCATCACTTTTTTTTTTTTATTTCACATACACAAAATATACAGTATATATATTAGGTTATAACATATGGGTCATAAACAATGTAATACATAGGTTATAAAAAATAATAAGACACCCATGCAACCAGCACCCAGCTTGACTTAGCTCCTTCCTTTTTTTAAAAAATTAAATTTTTAAAAAAGTATTTATTTATTTTTGAGAGAGAGAGAGAGAGAGAGAGCATGCACATGAGCAGGGGAGGGACAGAGAGAGAGGGAGAAAGAGAGAATCCCAAGCAGGCTCTGCACCATCAGCATGGAACCTGATGTGAGGCTCAAACCCATGAACCGTAAGATCATGACCTGAGCTGAAATCAAGAGTCAGACGTTTAACTGACGCAGGTGCCCCCACACCAAGAAAAAAATTTTTTTATGTTTATTTATTTTGAGAGAGAGAAGAGACAGGGCATGATCAGGGGAGGGTCAGAGAAAGAGGGAGACACAGAATCTGAAGCAGGCTCCAGGCTCTAAGCTGTCAGCATGGAGCCTGATGCAGGGCTCGAACCCATAAACCACAAGATCATGACCTAAGCTGAAGTTGGACACCCAACTGACTAAGCCACTCAGATGCCCCCAATTTTTTTTTTTTAAGTTTTTTTAAATTTTTTTTTTTTAATGTTTATTTATTTTTGAGACAGAGAGAGACAGAGCATGAACGGGGGAGGGGCAGAGAGAGAGGGAGACACAGAATCGGAAACAGGCTCCAGGCTCTGAGCCATCAGCCCAGAGCCCGACGCGGGGCTCGAACTCACGGACCGCGAGATCGTGACCTGGCTGAAGTCGGACGCTCAACCGACTGCGCCACCCAGGCGCCCCTGGATGCCCCCAATTTTTAAAAATTAAGTAGGCTCTATGCCCAACATGGGGCTAACTTATGCCATCCAGAGTCACATGCTCTACCCGACTGAGCCAGCCAGGCACCCCAAGTTAGCTCCCTTCTTGACTGCATCCTGGGGCTTCCTGTCTGAGGATATAGTCCCCGATTCTGTGCTTATCGTTTCCCTGTGTTCCCTAAATTCTGCTCTCAACCATGTTATTTTAACTTTGGCTTATGTCCTATGATTTGCTTTTTCTGCTCAATTTATGTCTGAGATTCATCTGTAGCTATAGTTCACCCATCTCGCTGCTGTCCAGTATTCCACTTATAAACACAAACAATTTAATCTCTTCCCATGCTGATGGGCAGCTTGTGCTGTTTGCCATTTGGCACCGCTGTTGACACCCTTTGTATCTCCTGCTGAACAGAATGAACAGATGCAGGTTTCTCTAGGAGGATCATTTGTCTAGAGGTCAGGGGAATGCTCAATCTTAGATGAGCCCACCTTGTTCTCCAAAGTTGTTGGACCAGGCGATGCTCCCAGAAACAGTGGCTGGCAGTCCTGACCACCTGGTATACCCGGCTGGTGTTGGCAGTTCTTCATTTTTGCCAAGCTAGTGGTATAAACCTCATGTGGTTTAAGCTGTGCTTTCCTGATTGCTCAAGAGGTTGAACGTCTTCCCATAAGTTGATGTATCATTCATTTTCCTCTCCAGTTCATGAGTTTTGCTTATTTTTGTGTTGGGTTGTCCTTTCTTCACCTTTTTTTTTTTTTTTAAGTTCTTTATTTAAATACTAACCTTTTGTTAATACATATGTGGTAAATACCCTATCTTAGTTTAAGATTCATCTTCTCACATTATTTATGGTAACTTTTGATGAGTAAAAGCTATTTTTGTTTTTTTTTTTTAATTTTTTAATGTTTATTTATTTTTGAGAGAGAGAGATAGAATGTGAGCAGGGAAGAGGCAGAGAGAGAGAGGGAGACACAGAATCCAAAGCAGGCTCCAAGCCCTGTGCTGTTGGAACAGAGCCCGACACAGGGTTTGAACCCACAAATTGCGAGATTGACCTGAGCCAAAATTGGACACTCAACCGACTAAGCCATCCAGGTGTCCCTTTTATTTGTATTTTTAGTTTAATCTTAAAGATTTAATTTTAATTTATCTTATTTTTTAACTTTTAAATGTTTATTCATTTATTTTGAGAGAGAGACAGAGCGCATGCATGCAGTGGAAGGGCATAGAGAGGGAGACAGAGAATCCTAAGCAGGCTCTGTGTAGACAGTGGGACTTGACCCCATGAACTGTGAGATCATGACCTGAGCTGAAATCAAAAGTCAGATTTTTAACATACTGAGCCACCCAGGAGCCCCTAGAGGTTTTATTCTTTAAAATAATCTCTACAGGGGCGCCTGGGTGGCGCAGTCAGTTGAGCGTCCGACTTCAGCCAGGTCACGATCTCGCGGTCCGTGAGTTCGAGCCCCGCGTCGGGCTCTGGGCTGATGGCTCAGAGCCTGGAGCCTGTTTCCGATTCTGTGTCTCCCTCTCTCTCTGCCCCTCCCCCGTTCATGCTCTGTCTCTCTCTGTCTCAAAAATAAATAAACATTAAAAAAAAAAAATTAAAAAAAAAAAAAAATCTCTACACCCAACATGGTGCTTGAATTTACAATACTGAGATCAACAGCCTCACCCTCCACACTTAGCCAGCCAGGTTCTCCAATGAAAGCCAATTACTTTTTAAAGTTTTTATTTATTTATTTTCAGGTGGGGAGGGGCAGAGAGAGAGGGAGAGAGAGAATCCCAAGCAGGCTCTGCACTATCTGTGTGGAGCCTGACCCACTAACTGTGAGATCACGACTTGAGCCGAAACCAAGAGTCAGACGCTTAACCAACTGAGCCACCCAGGCATCCCAAAGCTATTTTGAATGTAGTTAAAGGGACTGATCTTTTCCCTGATAGCTGGTGCTTCTTGTGCTTAGAGAAATTCTCCTTCACTATGAGGTCATATATTCTTCTCCCAGTTTAAAATTTTGCCTTTCCTATGTAAGACTTTAATCTCGTGGTGTTGACTATGTATTGCGGAAGGTAGAAATCCAGTTTGGCTCTCCATAAGGAGAACCTGTTGTCTCAGCATGACTTATTAAATGGTCCCTCCCTTCTCCAGTGGCCTACCATGTCCCTTCTATCATCTACGAGAGTCAATGCCTGGTTCTTGGTTCATTCCACTGGTCAGTTTGTCTATTCCTGCCCCAGGACTATACTGACCTTAATAATCTTAGAATAAATTTTGGTATCTGATGGAGTGAATCCCCCAACCGGTTTTGCTTCAGGACTGCCTTGGCTCTTCATCATGATCATTTATGCTTCCATCTAAGTTTTGCAATCAGCTTGTCAAGTTCCATGAAAAACCCTCTTGGGACTTTATTCAACCCTGTGAAACTCTTTATTAATTTCAACAATTTGTAGATTTGTTTGCCTTGCCTAGTCATATCATTTGCAACACGAAGAGTTTTGTTTCTTCCTTTTGAATGCCTAAACTTTACATTTTTCTTCTCGTTTCCTTCCAAAACCTAAGACCTTCAGTAAATTGTTGATCAGAAGTGGAAATAGGGAGCATTTTTGTCTTCTTTCTAATTTTTATTTTACTTTATTTTGGTCTTCTTTCTGATTTTAAAAGGAGTGTTGTAGTGTTTCAACGGTTGACAGCTATTTTCATTTTTTGAAATATTCTTTATCAGTTAAGAAAATTCTTTTCAACTCTTGAGTTTTTGGGTTTTTTAATTTTTTTTTCTTAAATGTTTATTCATTTTTGAGAGACAGAGAGAGACAGAGCATGAACGGGGAAGGGGCAGAGAGAGGGAGACATGGAATCTGAAGCAGGCTCCAGGCTCTGAGCTGTCAGCACAGAGCCCGATGAGGGGCTTGAACTCACAAACTGTGAGATCATGACCTGAGCCAAAGTTGGACACTCAACCGAGCCATCCAGATGCCCCTAAACTCTTGAGTTTTTAAAGAGTTTTTTTTTTTTATCATAAATGGATATAAAGGGTCTTTAAGAGCTTTTTCTAAATTTATTGAGATGACTGTGGTTTTTCTCTTTTAATCTGTTAATATTCAATTTTCATAAATGTATTTTCTAATGCTAAATAAACCTTGCATTTCTGGGATAAATCCAAGTTGGTATTTTCTAGATTTGGTATGCTAGGATCTTGTTTAGAATTTTGGTATTTACATTTTCCTTTTTGGAACTATCTTTGACTTTGGTATCCAGGTCAAACTAGCATTATAAAATGAGGTGGAGAACATTCTCTCTTTTTCCATTATCTGGAAGAGTTTATGTAAGGTTGATACGACCTGTTACTTGAATATTCTGAAGGATTCACCTATAAAACTCTTAGTATTTTTTGTATGAAGACTTTAGATCACTGGTTTAATTTTTATAATGGCTGAAGGACCATTCGAGTCATCTACACTCATGAGTGGACTTCAGTATGTTTTATTTGTCTAAGAATTTGTCCACTTCAACAAAGTTGTGAATTTTATTGACGTAAGTTTCTGATATATTTGTACTTATGTGCCCTTTAAGTTTCTCTTTTATTTCTGTCTTCGCTCTTTTTCTTGACAAACCTTGTCAAATGTTTGTCGATTTTATTATCTTTTCAAATAATCAACTTTGGACTTGTTGGTCTTCTCCATAGTTGTATTTCAGCTCCTTTGTGTCTGCTCTTACATTTGTGATTTTTCCCCTTCCATTTTCTATGTATTTCCTTCTCCTCCCTGAATTCTAAAACTTGATGGACTTATGAATTGGGTCTTTACTCAGTTCCAGGAAATTCCCAGCCATTATCTCTTCTAATATGTCTTCCCCCTCCCTCTCTCTCTCCTTTCCTCTTAAAGTTTCAGTTTACTTCCTTAGACCTTTTCACATTGTCTCCCATGACTCTCCACTTCTCTTCTAAATTTTCTTTTTTTTTTCCTTTTTAAGTTTTTTGTTTGTGTGTGTGTGTGTGTGTGTGTGTGTGTGTTTAGAAAGAGAGCAGAGCAGGAGAGAGAGACAGGGGGGAAGAGAGAGAGAATCTCAAGCAGGCGCCATGCTCAGTGCAGAGCCCAAAAACGAACTGTGAGATGACCTGAGCTGAAGCCAAGAGTTGGATGCTCAACTAGTTGAGCCACCAAGACGCCCCTCTTTTAAAATTTCTATCTTTGTCTCAGTGCTACCTGCTGTATATTTTCTTTTATCTTTAGCTGAATCTAAAACTTGTTTAACCTGCCTATTTTTAGTTTCATTGGCTGGATAGTTTATTTCTGGGAGTTCCATGTGACTTTTTTCCAAGTATCTGACATTTTGTGGGTCTGATCCTTACTTCTGCTGATCTGCAGGTGGCAAAGTAGGACTCCTGCTAGGGCTCCCACCAGGTAAGCCTCTTCCTCTTAGACCCAGGGTTACAAGGTTATTAGCTCTAGTAAAGAAAACCAACGGGGACCTCTGAGGGATCAGTTAAAGAGAACATCTTGTCTTTCTGTCTTCCCAACAGTACTGAGCACACGGAAATACTGAACACACATTCACCGAGCTGACATGTCAGACCCCATGAGCTTAAACCAGAGAGCTGGTAACACGGATGCCAGTGGGAGGCAGATGGTTTCATAAACCTGACTAAGGCAGGTATAGGTAGTAGGGAGTAGACCTGGCAAACTGGAGAGTCCTGCCATGCCCAGATGTCCAAATATGGTGGCTCCTGCTTAGTTTCAGCATCTTGTTCACATGGGACTTGAGCCTACTGATGCCAGTCCTTCCAAGAAGACAGAAATACAGATTTATACCCAACCTTGACAATTTTCACAATACACGGTGGGCCAAAATGGACTGTGTGTGTGACCCCGGCTGAAGCCTCTCCTTACGGAAATGCCTTCATCTTCCCTGCTTGCGGTCTCCTTGCTGTGCTCTTGGCTTTTACTAAGGGGCTAATAAAACAAAGAGCCACACCAGAAATGCTTCCATATTCTGTTTCTTCTGTAAAACTATTGCTGAGGTCACTGTCCATCCTGCTGAATGATTCCTCTTATACAGAGACTGAACTGGTTCAGTCCCTAGAACGGAACACTTTGTGCTTGTTCAATACTCAGTCACAGTTCAATATTGGCCTAGGATTTGGGAGATTTGACTCCTTCACCTAGTGACTTGTTGTTGTTATTACTATTAACAAACTATTTTGGAATAATTCAGATATGCAGAAAAGCTGCAAAGATAAAACAAAGAGTTCTCATATGACCCTTGCCCAGCGTCTCCTGTTGTTAACATTGTACAAAATTGGTACATTACTAACAACTAAACTCTAGACCTAATTTAGATTTCACTAGTTGTCCCATTAATGGCCTTCTTCTATTCCAGAATCTAAGACATCATACTGCATTTTGCATCTACTGACGTTTAATTTCTAATTTTACTTTAACGGCCAAATATCTTTTATTTAAAAAAATGCCTTTCTTGGGGCGCTTGGGTGGCTCAGTCGGTTGGGCGGCCGACTTCGGCTCAGGTCACGATCTCGCGGTCCGTGAGTTCGAGCCCCGCGTCGGGCTCTGTGCTGACAGCTCAGAGCCTGGAGCCTGTTTCGGATTCTGTGTCTCCCTCACTCTGACCCTCCCCCGTTCATGCTCTGTCTCAAAAATAAATAAACGTTAAAAAAAAAATTAAAAAAAAATAATACATCATTGTTTTTTAAAAAAAAAAAGAAAAAAAATGCTTTTCTGGAAATAGGCAGGAGTATAAACACAGAGGTATTTGCTGATTTGAAAAGCTGGGCCTTCTACTGGTTGAAAAAGCTGGCAGGACCCCGCTCCAATGGAAGTCGCTGCACCATGAAGAGCAAGCCTTCAGTGGCTCTTAAACTTTGCTGAGTGTCAGACTCACCTAGCAGGCAGGTAAACATGCATATTCCTGGACCCTGCTCTCACAACTTCTGAATCAGGTCTGGGGTGGTGCCCAAGAATCTGCATTTGTAGCCTGCTCCTGGGTGATGCTGATGCTGGTGATCCATGGACCACACCTAACGTCACGCTGGCTTGGAGAACACGACATTTTATCTCAGTATGTCGTTTCATGTGATTCCTGCCAGGTGAGGCAGGGAATGTATCCCATTTGACACATGAGAAAAGTGGTGCCCAGCAAGGCAGAGTATGTTGCCCCAATCACACAGCTGGTTAATACTGACACCAGAACCCCCAAAGGTCCCGGCTCTAAGCATCCCGACATGGGAGAGCAGCCAGGGCCACGTTGACCACTGTCCTTTACCTACTAAGCTCCAGGCCTCCTCCTGTCCCTCAACCCACGAAGCTCATTCCAATCCCCAAACCAGACGTTGTGCTTCCTGTTTCTTCTGCTCTCACATCTTCTCGCAGCCAAGGTTCCTCCTTGCCACTCAAGTTCCAGCTTAAATACCATCTCCTCCAAGAAGCCTTCTTTGACCACCCAGGCTAAGGGGGCTCTGCATCCCTTTCCCCTCCAATCTCACTTGCTATCACATCACCAAGTTTTACTGCCTGTACAGGTCTTTTCGTGATTTGAAATGATCTCATTCACTAATTGTTCACATGTTTATTGTTTCCCTTCTCGGTAGTAAGCCTTCCCTTCATCTCAGTGCCTGGCACGTGGTAACACTCGGTATACAGACTTGTCGAATGACTGAATAAATAAATAAAAATAAATTAATAAATAAACGGATGATCAGAAGGCTACAAGGTGGTGCTGGAGAGCAAGTCTGGAGGGCAAGAGGCCCCTGCTTACCTGAAGTCTCCTGAGAAACCGCTCCAGGGCAGGCTTGCCCACAGACCGGATCTTGTTGCGGTCAAGGCGGACGCGGGCATCTGGCCGCCCATCAGTGCCTGTGGTGGGAGTGACAGTAACGAGTCCCTCGCCAGCCTCCAGCAAGACCCTCAGGATCACAAACCGGGCCTGCATGTGGGCCTGCCAGAGCCAAGAAGAAAGGAATCATTTGCAGCCCTAATGGAAGACATATCAAGAGCTTGGGCCTAACATACAGCGTGTGCTCATTAACTGTCAATTAATTCTTACCATCGTATTCTCCCTCATTCCGTGGGCCTTTTTCTGCCTTAAGTGCTTCCTCCCTTCTCTGCTCACAAGGGAAGACAGGCTTTCCTGGGAAATAGGAAGGCCATTCCCAGGCAGAACCGTGAGCCCTGTGCTCCCCTTTACCAACCCCTATGCCTTTCTCTGCTCCAAACCCCACCCTGATGATAGCAGATGGCTCCGGGGGTCCCGCGCAGTCCAGGTCACCAAGCACCTTCTCCTCCACATCTTGTTTGCATTCAACAGTGGGACCAAGTGAGCATCAGGATCCCCAGTTTACAGATGACAAAACAGAGGCCCAGAGAGGTGAACGGACTTGCTGAGGATCACACAGCTGTTACAGAGAGCAAGGACTTACACCTAAGTTTCCTGACTCTAAAACGTGTGCTCTTTTGATGACATAAGATCGCCTCCTTAGAACATACTTGTATAACTTTCAAAAACGTCCCTACTGCTTACCTTATTTCCGAAACACATCTCATAACTGACCAGTCTAGCCTAAAGCTCTGGAGGCAGACCGCTTGGATTTGAATCCTGGCTCTGCTACTTACCAACAAGTTACTTAATCTCTTTGTGCCTCCACTGCCTCATGTCTACAATGAGAGTAATAACACACCTACCTCCTGGGGTTGACACTGGGAACAAATAAGTCAATTCAGGTAAAGTGCTTAGAAACGTGTGTGGCACGGAGTAAGTCCTACACAAGTCAACTATTAGCAGTCATAGTAAAATCACCTCATCTGATTTGCCATCAGAAGGGGGCAGGGGGATTATTACACCCATTGCACAGACAGGGACACTGAGGCTCACAGCAGTGTGACTTACCCTCCCCACCCCCCTCCCCACCCCCGACCATAGGCAGTAGAGGCTGGGATTAAACCCAGTTCATGTACCTTGTAGGTAGATATGGTTGTCCAATCCTTACACCTAGAATCCTGACCTTGGTCCTTACCTGTCTCCAGCTAGACACCTCAGGGGTGTAGAACTCCAGAGCGAGCAGCCCGGCCCGAACCATGTTGAGCCAGTTCACATAGATCACATCTTCCGCATCAGCCCCCTCAAAGCCAAAGATCCTGGTGGAGGGACAGGGTGGTGGCAGGGCCAGTCAGAGGCTGCCTGGGTTTTGACCCACCCCTCGGCCAGCACACCCTCCGTCTACACAGCAGGCCCACCCCCCATGCCTGGTGCTCATACTCTAGCACTTGGGGGTTGAGGCAGAGGTAGAGGCCCACGCTTTCAGCCCGGCATTCTTCATAGCTAGAGGCGATGGTGCTGAACTTGCTGTCCCAGGTCTCCCCGCTCCGGTACCAGCTCTGAATCTGGGAGAGGAGGCCCAGGAAGCAGGCTTAGGGGCAGCTGCTCCCCCAGCCACGCCCAGCCCAGCACCCTGGGGCTCCACCGAGGCCGCCCTCACCTGCTCCCCCGTCTCTGGGTTGATCACTGTTTCCTGGTCAAAGTTAAATGCTCCTTTTTCATCCTGCAGAAGGGTCATGACACCAGGACTTCAGCCCGGGGATTCAAGGGCCATCCGCACGCTGCTGCCTCCAAACCTGAGTCCTGTGACACTGGCTGCCCTCTCAGAACCCCCAGTCACTTGAAAACCCAGACCCAGGATCTCCAGACCCCAGACATGTATCAGTGGGTGGGCCAGAAAGCTTGGCTGCTGCCCCCCTGTGTGTTTCCCAGCCCCTTGCCACGCTGGAAGAGCCCACAGCCTGTGATTCTCTGCCTCAAATAAGCTATCCACTCCGTGTGCCAAGTGTCTTTTATGCACCTGCCGTTTATTCCTCATAACTGCCCCCCCCACCCCGAGGGAGGTCCTATCACCCTCATCCACAGAGGAGGAAACTGAGGCTCAGAGACTCTCAGCCCCAAAGTGGAATCAGAGCACATAACCTTCGTGCACACTATCTCAACAATAACACCTATTTTCAGAGGGCCTACTGCATCAGGCAAGCCCGAGGGCTTTGCTTTTATTCCTCACAATAGCCCATGTGGTAGGAGTCAGGGTCCCTGTTTTGCAGATGGGCCAAATGAGGCTCACTAAGGAGAACTGACTTATCCAAGGACATAGCGTAGCCACATTTATCCACATTTCCCTGTGACTTCAAAGCCTGCACAGGGCCCAATGCCAGGCTGCCGTCCCCACTAGCTGCTCTCTGGATCCTCCTGACCTCCAGCCCCACCCCACTCAGTGAGGTGCCCCAACTCACAGGGCACAGGCCCAACCCAGAACCCCGCTCCCTCCAATGTCCTGGCCCCAGCCGCCTCTGGTCATCTCATTTGTGCAGTTCCATGCTAGCAGTCCAGGATGGGCTCTTCTCAGCCTGGCAGAAAAGCTGTCTGTCTTCTCCATACTCCCTGAGTGGTTGTCAAAGGGGCTCCAGCCATTCTGGCCGGCTGGCAGGAAGGGGCTGCCCTGGGGAGAAGTGACTCCCTGTAATACCTGGAGAGGTACAGGCTCCAGGGAACAGTAAGTAGAACAGACAGACCATGCTGCAGCCTCAGGACTGGGCGCATCCAGAGACTGCCCCTCGGAGCCTCCCTGTCCCTGGGGCTATCTGAGTCACACCCCCAGGGCAGGCTTCCCTGGCCTGAGCCTCGCAAGTCTTCCTGTTCAGACCGCAGCTGGACTGTCCTGCAGGCCCTGCACCCTTGAGGCTCCTGGGACATCTTAGGGGAGGGAGAGATAGGAACTCCCCTCATTAAGGGGCCATTTTCCCCAGCTAACCCAGAACCCCTGAGCGCAAAGACTGAAGCAGACTCATCCAGGGTGGAGTTGATCCTGGGGGAGGGGAGCTGCAGGCGCGTTCTCACCTGCACAAAGAGCTTGCCGCTGCCGTGTCCCAGCAGCTCGTGCAGTCCCACCTGCACATCAAAGGAGGGCCCCTTCCAGCGGATGTACAGGTCCTGCCAAGACAAGTAGAGACCCACGCTGTCTGCCGCCCCACCACAGCCGCAAAGCCACTAATGCCCCTGCTGCCAGGCAGAGGGCCCGCCGTCTACTTTATGCCAGGCTCTGCGCAGGGCACCGCATGGCCCACCTCACCCTTGCAACAACCCAGGAGGAAGGAATTGCCTCCACTGTTTGACAGGTGAGCAAACAGGCCAAGTCACGGGGCCACCAGGCTGGGAAGTGGTTGGCCCTGCTCTTTCCTCTCCCTGCCCAGGACCCCTCTGCTTTCCTGTGTCAGCTGAGGTCAGGCCAGGCCCAACCCAGACCCTCGGGCTGCCAGTGCCCACCTTGTCATCCTCCTCCAGGAAGGTAAGCTTCTCCCGCTGTGTAGCATAGGCCACAGCCAGCACGTTCCCCAGTGACACGTTCTTAAAGCCTTCCGTCTGCCTTAGGTCGTCATCTGGAGAAGGCAGGGAGGGAACCGGGAGAGGGGCAAAAATCAAGGCCACAGACAAGGAGTCGAGACAAGGGGACCAGGCTGCGATGGAGAACTGATTAGGGCAGCATGTGGCCAGGGCGAGTGAGGGGGAGGGGTGACCCTGGAGGCTCAGGGGGGATACCATGATGGCTTCAGGGGCCTGAGGAAGCTCACAGTTGGGGATGTTGATGCCAGCAGGGATGCCAGAGCCAGAGAAGGTGAGAACATCCAGGGAGGTGAAGTCGGGGCTGAGGAACTTGTCCTTCTCAAAGGCCGGGGGCCAGGGCAGCTCCTTCAGCAGCTGTTCTGCGCTTGCCACCAGACACTCAAACTTGGCACTCATGGCCTTGTTCACCATGGCCACAAAGCCTGCAGGGAAGGAGGGGGGCTGTGGGCTGGCAGGGCTTGGGAGGGATCCTATACCCCACTTCCAGCCATCACGCATGTATTGAATGCCTGCTGTGTGCAATACCCTTTGCCGGCCAGTGGGGAGAACAGTGACCCAGGCCTGGCCCTGCCTTCGTGGAGGTCACTGGGGTGGGTGGGCTGTAAGGAGAAGGCTTCAGTGGGTAACACCTGAGATGGATCTTAAAGGAGATCGCGGGGAGCACATAGGGGGCGGTGGGTAAAGGATCGGATTCCCAGTGGAAGGGACTGCATGAACAAAAAAGATGCTCTTCTTTTTGGAGAAACTGAGCTGTCCTGCATGGCTAGAGCATCTGACTTGCACGGTGAGGCTGCTATGCAGGAGGGCTGGGGCTGATCCTTTTAGATTTAAAAAGGAGTTTTTAAGCTAGGAGTTCCCAGCTTAAAGCACAGTTTCTAAAGTTGTACTCCATAAAATGCTGTTTCTATAAAGGCCTTCATAAAGAAAGAGCTTCCTGGTTTAATAAGTTTGGATACCACTATATGCTCTATCACTAACTTCTTAGAGATTCCTAATGTATGTTTGCATATTAGAGGTACTGAAGAGTCCTGTAGGCAAGACCCCTTGCTGCTTAGCACTGAACCCTTCATGGTGTAATTCGTGTTAACCCTGCATGACCTATACCTTGGAAAGGACTGGCCTAGACTACTGCCTGGTCAGGCTCTTGCAAAGAATGGATTAACTTGGCCAAGGGTTAGACTGGACGAAGCCTCCCTGTCTGGAGCCACTCTGTCAGGTGGAACTGACACCAGGCCAGAAAGCTGGGATGATTAAAATAACAAAGAGGGGCACCTGGGTGGCTCAGTCAGTGAAGCGTCTGACTTCAGCTTGGGTCATGATCTCACGGGTTCGTGGGTTCAAGCCCCGCATCGGGGTCTGTGCTGACAGCTCAGAGCCTGGAGCCTGCTTCGGATTCTGTGTCTCCTTCTCTCTCTGCTCCTCCCCCATTCATGCTCTGTCTCTCTCTGTCTCTCAAAAATAAATAAAAGCTAAAAAAAATTTAAAAAAATTTATAGCAAAGAAGAAAAAGCAATCTCAGGGACTGGTTAAATAAATTAGGGGGCGGCTATATGATGGTACACCATGTAACTGTTAGACGTGTAGCACAATATTGAATGTCATGGGAAATTATAATATTATGCAGCTACTGAAAAGAACATGGGGGGAGCCTGGCCGGCTCAGTTGGTAGAGCATGTGACTCCTGATCTTTGGGTCGTGAGTTCAAGATCCACGTTGGGTGTGGAGCCTACTTAAAAAAATAAATAAGTAAAAGTGAAAAGAATATTGGGGCGCCTGAGTGGCTCAGTCAGTTGAGCATCCGACTTTGGCTCAGGTCATGACATCACGGTTCGTGAGTTTGAGCCCCGAGTCAGGCTCTGCGCTGACAGCTTGGAGCCTGGAGCCTGCTTCGGATTCTGTGTCTCCCTCTCTCTCTCTGTCTCTCTCTCTCTGCCCCTCCCCTGCTTGCACTCTGTCTTTCTCTCTCTCAAAAAGAAATAAACATTAAAAAAATTTTTTTAATAATAAAAAATAGGGGCGCCTGGGTGGCGCAGTCGGTTAAGCGTCCGGCTTCAGCCAGGTCACGATCTCGCGGTCCGTGAGTTCGAGCCCCGCATCAGGCTCTGGGCTGATGGCTCGGAGCCTGGAGCCTGTTTCCGATTCTGTGTCTCCCTCTCTCTCTGCCTCTCCCCCGTTCATGCTCTGTCTCTCTCTGTCCCAAAAAAAAAAATAAACGTTGAAAAAAAAAATTAAAAAAAAATAATAAATAAAAAATAAAAATAAAAAAGATAAAAAGAACATGGTAGGTCGATACATACTGATTTGAAAAGATATCCAAAACATTCAGTAAAAAAAGCAAGTGGCAGAACAATATATACAGCATGACCTCATTTACCTGGACGAATTAAAAGTTGCGTGTGTGTGTGTGTTTGTGTGTGTGTGTGCGCGCGCTTAAACAAAGCTCTGGAGAGACCTATAGTGAACTGTGAACAGTGGTGACCTCCAGAGAGGAGTGTCACAGGGGGGAAATTTCACATTGTATCCTACATACCTAGGTATTGTTCCAATTACTTACAACAAACATGGATTTTTAAATCCCCCCACACACATTTTGAAACATTTACAGCTCTATATAAAAATGAAAATCACAATGTACATTCCCAATTTTAACCTTGAGGTGGGTGTAATCACAGATGATTTCTTTTCCTCTGCTTTCAAAATTTGTGACCACGAACATGGACTAGTTTTCTAATAATCACAATGAACTGGGGTAAAAAGGGGAGCCTCTGAGATCAAGGCTGCTTAGGAGATTCTGGGGTCTTGACCCTGAGAGAGGCCTGGAGAATCAGGACCCAGGCACAGAAGCTGCAGGTGCACACACCTGTCCTCCCCTCTGGTACCTGCATCACCTGCCCCCTCGGCCTGCATCTATGAGCTCAGATCTAAGCTGCCCCCAGGGGCTGTTGGGGCTTTCCTCTCTCCTCCCAGGCTAATCTCTCTGGCTTCTAGCAGCTGGATGCTTCAGACTCTATCTCCAGGGGCTGGGGAGGATAAGGCTTGGCACAGAAGTCTAAATCCTCAGGCTGGATGCCTGGGGATATGGGCATAACCATGGAGGCTAAGGCAGCTTCCCACCTGCCCTGGGATGACAGCAGCCAAGTCAAGTTCACAATCATGATGTTAATTATGCTCCCACTCACCCAGCACCTTTCATGTGCCTGGCATTGCGTTGACAGCCTACATAGAATACCTCACTTCCCACGACACCTGAAAGGGAGTGAGGGATGCTCATCTCTGGGTTTACACAGCTGGGGAGGTCACACAGCCGGTGAGTGGCAAAGCTGGGCTCTGGACCAGACAGCAAAGGCAGAACAGCAAAGTGGCTCAGAGCCGAGGTTCCAGGCTTAGCCACTCACCAACCTCTGTAACCACCTCTGTACAGCGAGGATAGCAATTCTCATGGGACGATGATGTCCAAAGGAGCTAATACAGTTAAGGGCTACGTGGTAAATCATCAACACTGGTTCTGATTATTGTTGTTATTACTGCCAAGGGGGGAGGGGAGAACTCTCAGGAGACATGGGATAAGGGTTTGTAAGCTGACCCCCTTCTCCCAGAAGTTACCTTCAAACTCTCCACGGGAACCAAAGGGGTCTCGGTAGCTCTCGATGAACCCGATGTAACTGGGGGAGAAAAGGGCAGAGATAGAAAAGGGGCAGGCAGGAGGGGGGCAGCCGGGGTGAAGGCTCGTGCCTCACCTCTCTATGATGGGGCCTTTGTCCTGTATCCAGAAGCGGGAGCCCCTCTTGTGGGCCTCGATGGAGCCCTGGGTGAAACTCTCTATGTACTGAGCCAGCATCTGTTCCTGCCGGCTGTTGGCTGCATATGCCTGGGGGGAGCAAGGGTCGGTCAGTCTCAGGCCACCCACTTGTCCTGACTTGTCTCTGATGCCCAGAGGGATCTGGAGCTGGCACGCCTCAGCCCCCAGCCAGCCCTACCTTGGCTCTCTCCAGGTGCTCCACCACCTTCTGGAGGATAGGTGCATAGTCCCCCCGCGTCACCTGAAAATGGTTCCCACGGAATTCGTAGCTCTTCAGCCTGGACGTCATTTCGGAATGCAGAGCAGACTCTGAGGGAAGAAGGATTGCTAGTGTAAAACACCCCAGCAGGCTTCGCACCATGACACTCTTTTATTCTAAGATCTTCCACAACTCCCCACTGCCTACGGAAACTAGTATAAACTTTCATTTTCAAATATACATATGTTACCTAATATGAAATGTTCTTTTTCTCTTTTTAGAGAGAGAGAGAGTGCATGAGCGCGGGAGAGGTGCAGAGGGTGGGGGAAGAGAGACACAGAGAGAGAGAGAGAGAGAGAGAGAGAGAGAGAGAGAGAGAGAATGAATCCTAAGCAGACTTCACACTCAGCGAGGAGCCCGACACAGGACTTGATCCCACAACCCTACGATCATGACCTGAGCCGAAATCCAGAATCAAACACTCAACCAACTGAGCCACCCAGGCACCCCCATAATATGAAATGTTCTTGGGGCGCCTGGGTGGCTCAGTCAGTTGAGCGTCCAACTTCAGCTCAGGGCATGATCTCACGGTCTCTGAGTTCAAGCCCCGCATCGGGCTCTGTGCTGACAGCTCAGAGCCTGGAGCCTGCTTCCGATTCTGTGTCTCCCTCTCTCTCTGCCCCTCCCCTGCTCACGCTCTGTCTCTCCCTCTCAAAAATAAATAAACATTAAAAAAATTTTTTTGAAATGTTCTAAGTATTGCACACATGTTAACTCATTTAAGCCTCACGTCAGCTCTAGGGGGAGTGATCTCCATTTTACAGATGGGGAAACAAAGGCACCGAGAGGTAAAGTAAGTTTCCGAAGGTCACACGGGCAGCAAATGGCAGAGCAGGATTCAAACCTAGGGTGGCAAACTGTATTTGAAAAGACAGCTATCCCCTAAATGTAATCACAGCGGGTCTTACAAGGAGACAAGAGGGTGAACAGGAAGTAGGAGACGTGATGAGAGAAGGAGGTTGGAGAGAGGGGAGGAAGGGGACATGAGCCAACGAGAGCAGGCAGCCTCTAGAAGGTGAAGCTGAAAGAGTATTTCCCCTGGAGGCTCCAGTTCCTTCTGGAACTTGTTTTTGACTTTGGACCTCCAAACAGCGGCCAAATAAATGTGTGTTGTTTTATGCCACCGAATTTGTGATTTGTTGTGTTTTGCTTGTTGTTCCTGAGCAGTACGATGTACTTCTAGATTATGTTTAAGAAAAAAAGATAACCATGGTGCTTCCCATGACCCAATGTGACATTTCCCATGTCCCAAATGTGACATCCCCCATTAGGATGCAGGGGCTCTTTTCCGTCCTCTTGACGCTGGGCAGACTTGCGACTATAGCAAAAGTGATGCTGAGACCAGGTCCTAGATGGTGACACAGCTCCTGCCCGGCTCTCTGGGAACCCTAGCCACCGTGACTGACGCAAAGAAACCACATGGGGTGCTTTGGCCCCTGCTGAGGTCCCGGCCGGCAGCTAGCATCTTCCACCAGATGTGTGAGTGACAGCCTGCGGGTGATTCCAAACCCCTGGCTATTGATGACCCCCCAGCCTCTGAGTTTTCGCAGCTGAGGCCTCGGACATCGTCACCAGGGACCAGCTGTTCCTACCGTGCCGCAGCCAAATTACCGACCCGGAGACTCTGTGAGCATGAAAAGGTGGGTTTCCATCACTAAATTTGGGGGGCATCTGTACAGAGCAATAGATAACACCACAGGTACACCCAGGCAGCCTGGCTCCGAGCGGTGTTCTCAGGCACTGTCCTGTACGCAGTAGAGTATATGTAAGTACAGGTCCAGCTTCTCCTCCCCCGAACCCAATACCCCTTTCCTTAGTCAAATCAAACTACTCGCCAATCCTTAAACTCCCCTTCCACCACGCTCCACCAGCAGCGTGGGTCTCCAGCCATCTTCACCTCTTCACACAACCAATATCTGAGTTTCTGCCACGTGCTGGCCAGTGGGGAGACACTGGTGAACGAAACCTACAATTCCTCCCCTTGAGGAGCCTGTAGTCAACAGCAACTGCAAGAAACCTGGGGGATTACTGGGTGTTGCTGGTGGGAAAAGAGAAGGAAAGTCATCGAAAGGCAGGGAAAGGTCCTGGAGGTGATGTTCAAGCGCAGTCTTAAGGATGAGTAGGTTTTCATCACATGAGCGAAGGGAGGGAAGCATTTGAGATGGGAAAGGGATCAGATTGTGCCAAGTCCTGGACAGCGTACATGAGAACAAGGGGTTTTCAGAGAACTGGAAGCCGCTGAGTGTGGCTGGGGCACAGAGTCTAAGTGGGAGGCTTGCAGGAATATGAGGCTGGGGGCTGGGAGGAGGCAAGTGAGTGGAAAAGGGAGGGCCAGGTTGCAAAGGCCCTCACAGGGGCCTGGATATTTCTGTCCATACCGAATACATTTCCTTCTCACCTGGGAACAGACCCCAGCTTTCCTCTGAGAATCCTCCACCAGGACCACCTCCGGTTCAGGTGAGTGGGAGGGGCTGACCTCATCACCTGGCTCTGAGGTAGGCTTGGGATCAGGGTCTAGACAATGAGATATCTGTCCCTGACCACAGGGATTGGTTCACAGATAAATACGGTATGCAGGATAGGGAAACTGGAGCCACTCCCAGACCTTATGAAGAAACTTCTGGGAGAAGAGGGCTCTCTTTCTGCTGGACTGGCCAGGCTGGTCCACTATCAGGCCCCGTGTGGGAGGAACATGCCATGGATGAAGTCAGAGAGCTGAGCCAAGACACGGAGAGAGAAATTTCTCAGGATACTGTCTGAGCAGCTGGATCCGGCTGTGCTTGAAGCCATCCTACTCCAGGCTTCTTAATTACCCAAGCCTGTTAAGTACTTGGGTTCCGGTTCAGGCAAATTTGAAATAGACTCTTCATTTGCAAAGAGTTCTGAATGACAGGGGTGCCTGGGTGGCTCAGTTGGTTAAGTGTCCGACTCTTGGTTTCAGCTCAGGTCATGATCTCTTGGTTTGTGGGATCAAGCCCCATGTAGGACTCTGCACTGACAGTGTAGAACGTGCTTGGGATTCTCTATCTCTCTCTCTCTCAAAATAAACAAACATTAAAAAAAAAAAAAAAGAGTTTTGAATGATACAGCCCTTAGGGGTGGATTTGGGCTTTACCCTGAGGGTACCTGATAGTTAGGAAGCAGACTTTAGTACGTTAGCCATCTCAAACTTTCTAGATTCCCCCCAGCCTCCGAGACATATATGGTCTTCACTGATGTATAGTCTGGATTTCTCTTCTAGGCTGTCAAGGGGCATATGGCCCAGCCTCTCTTCCCATTATTTACGTGGGTTGTTATTTTTTGTGATGGGGATCATGCCCAACACGGCTCCCGTTAGAGGCTTGCAGCAGTAACACCTGCCAAGTGGAACGGAACCCCTTTCCCTGTCGTCATGTTTCCCCCCATTTCTTTACTGTCACAGCCAGCACTGGGGCAAGCTTTCCCTCACAGGTACCCCTGTACACAGAGCACGGCACCGGCTGAGTCTGCAATCCACATGCGCCGTGACTATTATGACCGTTCTTCCCTGCAGCTCCCGCATAACCCACCAGCCCCTGTCCTCAGTCCAGCCCCCTCTGCCCTGGTCCAGGAGCACTGAGGCAGGAGTAGAAGGGGTGTGTGAAGCAGCTCACCCGTGCCAAGCACAGAAGCCAGCCGCACCTCATAGCGGGGCTTCCCATCCTGGTCGACATCCTTGAAGAGCCGCGTGTTGTAGGCACTGAGGTTCTGGAAAAGACCAGGGCATGGGTCTGGGGAAGGGTAAAGTCCAGAGGGGGCTGCAAGGTGGGAGCAGGGAAAGGGTCACACCAGGGAGAGAAGATACAGAAGCAAAGCAGGCCGGGGCCGCTGGGGGAAGCTGCCCGAGGCAGCTGGACTGGGGTGGGGGAAACAGGTGGGCAGGCGGGACAGGCTCTCCAGTTCTGCTCTACATGCTGAGCACGAACGTTTACTAAGTGCTGACCCGACTGTGCCCAGCACTGCATGCCCTCAGCTAACCCAGGGCTCTGCGAGGCAGCAGACGTGAAACTGGTCACACAGCTTCTGGGAGGTTCATGTTGGCTTCATGTGGAAGCCAGGGCCCAACGGGAAGCGGCTCTGATGCTCTGTGTCGTCCTGCCCTGAGGCTGTCATTAAGGCCTTCAGTCTGGGGCGGGCGGGGGCAGCTCTGTCACAGCCATGCGTGGGAATGTCATCTTCACTGGGGCCAGGCCAACTCTTGGACAAGGATTCCCAAGTCTTGTCCGCCTCAAACACCCAAGATGCCAGTGTCTCTGGTCCCAAGCTGAGACCCAGAGTGGGTGCTGGCGATGAGTGGGTCCCGTCAAATCACTGTCCTGAGTCCCCAGTCCTCAAACCTGTGAGTCCAGAAAGTCTTGGGCCAGTTTGGCATCTTCCATGGTGCAATTCCCGGAGAAATAGGTGGTGATTCCCTGTTGAGGAAGGGGATGGACAGGAAGAAGGAACTGCTGAGGTGGGGAGACTCCCTTCCCGGCACACTTCCCCCCACAGCCCCAGGTTTCCTGTACCTCCTCCCAGCAGCCTCCACCCTGCCCCCTCCATCTCTTTCCTGGGGGAAAAACTGTAACACAAATAACAAAGAGAGGTCCGTCTCTAGCTTTCCTGCAGCTCCGCTCCAGTCTTTCACAGGCTGGCCCCTCGCACAGGCTTGTCACATCCCTCACACCACGCAGCTGCTGCGTGGCCTCCAGGGGCGGGAAGCCTAGGCTCCCTCCTCTCCCTTCTTCCCTTCCTCAGCTCCCTCTCACTCTTGGCTCCTCTCCTTCCCTTCTGCACACACCACCCCAGACTTCAGAACTGGAAGGGCTTTCAGAAAGCTCTCCATCCAGGGGCGCCTGGGTGGCTCAGTCGGTTAAGCAGCCGACTTCGGGTCAGGTCATATCTCACAGCTTGTGAGTTCGATCCCTGTGTCGGGCTCTGTGCTGACAGCTCAGAGCCTGGAGCCTGCTTCAGATTCTGTGTCTCCCTCTCTCTCCATACCTCCCCTGCTCATGCTCTGTCTCTCTCTCAAAAATACACAATAAGCATTTAAAAAAAATTTTTTTAAGTATTAAAAAAAGGAAAGAAAGCATTCCATCCAGCTTGCTTCCTAGTTTACAAATGACAAAACTGAAGCCCACAGTCGTGTGAGCAGCTCGGCCTTAAGACTGTGAGGCAAAGCCCACTGCCTATCAGGTACCCTTCCCTCCATGCCAGGTAGCCTCAAAGGATTCCTCTCTCCTGTATGGTTGGGGGGCCTCACCTCCTTCCCCAGCCCGAGGTGTCGAAGCCGCGGCTCCAGAGAGAACATGAGCTCCCCACAGGTCTGCCAGAGGCTCCTGACTTCTGCCGGGTTCTGCTGAGCAGCCTTACTTCCCAGGATCACACGTTCCAGCTTCTCCTGCAGGAGAGGAGAGGCCATTGGCTCGGCCACACCACCCAAAGCTGTCTTCTGCACCCTCCACACCCACCCCGCAGCCTAAGACCTTCCGGCTCAAAGTGCGGTCGATGGACCAGCGGTGTTGGTGTTGCAGGAGAAATGTCGATGCTCAGGCCCCGCTGCAGACCTGTTCAGCCAGAAGCTGCATTTCAACAAGACGGCCACGCAATTTATGTATGCAGTTAGAGCTCAGAGCCCTGGTGTAAGAACTGCATCTGCCGGATGTGCTTGGTCTCCACAGTGCCAGTGAGGGACGCCCGTGCCCAGGCCTCTCTACCATCCCCAGCGATGACCAGGCCCGAATTTTACAAGCACTTCACAGTTCACAGAACATTTCCACATCCTTCCCCCGTGTGACGCTCAGGTGAGCACGGTCAGGAAGAAACGCTGCTTTCCCCTTATATGTGAGGAGGCTACAATGCCCAGCAAGGCTGGCTGGCTTACCCAGAGTCATGCAGCATGGCAGGGACATGGTCAAGGCTCCGCGTAGGCTCCCACTACCATCCCACTGGCCCCCAATTCCTCACCTTCCCCAGCCTTCCCTCAACTCACCTTGGGCAGGTTGGGAACAAACTTGGTGTCGCCAAAGGACTTGTAGTTGCCCATGTTGGAGTAGATACCTGCAGCATAGACCAGGAACGCCTAGGGGAAGGTGGGCATCAGAGACCTGGAAACACAGCCTCCCCCACCCGAGGGAGGTTCCCTCCTGAGATGTTAACACCCAGAGGAACCAGTATAGGCGAGGCTGGGAAATCTGGGGGCAGGATCCAGATCCCAGCAGGACCCAGTCTGGCCGCAAAATACTTTCACAGACCAGTCTTCACACACCCATTGTCCAGCCAAACCAGCCTTTTCGGCAGCCCCCAAACACATCCACCTTTGTTCCCACTCTGCCCAGCACCTTCTCAGCTACCTGCAGCCATCTCACCTGACCTCAAAAGCCCAGTTTAAACACTGGCTCCTTCCAGGAAGCCTGGGTGGCTCAGTCAGTTGAGCGTCTGACTTCAGCTCAGGTCATGATCTCATGATTCGTGGGTTTGAGCCCCACATCAGGCTCTGTGCTGACAGCTCAGAGCCTGGAGCCTGCTTCAGATTCTGTGTCTGCCACTCTCTGTCCTTCCCCACTAACGCTCTGTCTCTAATATAAACAAAAAAATTAATAAAAAAACAAACAAAAAAACCACACTGCCTCCCTCTGCAGAAAGCCTGTCCTCTGCCTCCAACCTGCCAGGAAGCTGTCATTGGAAACATCAAATGTTACAGCTGGAGAGGCCATGATCATCTGCCCTATGGCTTTCACAGGCCCAAAACTTAGGTCTCCCTTCCTCTGGCAACAAGACCTCAGTCTTCCTCTTGAGAAGGGGGGGACTCTCCCTTCCCTAACTCTGGGGGTAGGCATAGGCTCAGGCTAGACCATAAAAGCCCTACCTGGGCAATTTTCAAGTGGTAAAGAGCCTCTATTTTTATACTAGGGATCAAGTCTGGAGCCCCTGGAGCTCCACTACTGGAGGAAAGAAAGCAAAGCTGAGAGATGAAGATTGCATCACAATGGCATCACTGAGCCCCTGAATCTAGCCATGCCTGAAGCCTGCCCTAGCCCTGGACTTTTCAGTTGCGTGAACCAATAACTCTCTTTTTTTTATTATTTATTTACTTAATTTTAAAAAATTGGAATGCTTCATGAATTTGTGTGTCATCCTTGTGCAGGGGCCATGCTAATCTTCTCTGCATCGTCCCAATCTTAGTATATGTGCTGCTGCAGTGAATACACTATCTCTTTTTAAAAATATCTTATTTTTTAGAGCATTTTAGGTTCACGGCAAAACTGAGCAGAAAGTATACAGATTCCCTATGTACCGTCTGCCCCCACACATGAACAGCCTTCCCTGTTATCAACGTCTTCCACTAGAGTGGTATATTTGTTACAACTGGTGAACCTACATGGACACATCATCACCCAAAGACCATAGTCTACATTAGGATTCACTCTTGGCCTTGTGCACTCTATGGGTTTAGACAAATATTTGACATATATCTAGATTACTCTGTACTATAGAATAGTTTCATTGCCCTAAATATCCCTCCCCTCACTGCCTGGCAACCACTGATTTTTACTCTCTCCATGTCCAGAATATCATATAGTTGAAATCAAATGCATGTAGGCTTTTCAGATTGGCTTTTTAAAGTTTGTTTGTTTGTTTGTTTGTTTACTTAGAGAGCAAGTAGAGGAGGGGAGAGGGAGAGGGAGAGAGAGAATCCCAAGCAGGCTCCATGCTGTCAGCACAGAGTCCGACATGGGGCTTGAACCCACGAACCCTGAGACCATATCCTGAGCCAAAGTTGGGTGCTTAATTGACTGAGATACCCAGGCGCCCCTCTTATTGTTGAGTTTTAAGAGTTCTTTATATATTCTGGCTAACGGTCCTTTATCCTATATCCTATATCTCAGTCCTATATCTCTTGCAACTGGTTTTTCCCAGTCTGTGGCTTGACTTTCCATTTGCTTGACAGTCTTTGACAAAGCAGAAATTTTTAATTATACTGAAGCTCCACTTATCAATTATTTCTTTACAGATAATACTTGACATTGTACCTAAAAAGTCATTTCCCTACCCAAGGTCATCTAGATTTTCTGTTCTCTTCTGGGAGTTTTTTAGTTTTGCATTTAAGTTTGTGACCCACTTTGCATTAACTTTTGTTAAAGATGTAAGGTCCACATCTCGTCTACATTCTTTTTCTTTTCTTTTTTCTTTCGTCTATGTTTCTTTTTGTTTGTTTGTTTTAAGGCTTATTTATTTTGAGAGAGAGAGAAAGTGCTTGTGCATACATGCACACAGGGGAGGGGCACAGAGAGAGGGACAGAGAATACCAAGCAGGTTCTGTGCCATCAGCACAGAGCCTGACATGGGGCTAAAACCCACAAACCATGAGATCATGATCCAAGCTGAAACCAAGAGCTGGTGGCTTAACTGACTGAGCCACCCAGGTGCCCCCCTTTTATTTTGCATGTAGATGTTTCAGAACTATTTGCTGAAAATTTCAGACTATTTTTACCCCATTGTGTTGCCTTTGCTCCTTTGTCAAAGATCAGCTGACTATAATTATCGGGGTCCATTTCTTGGCTCTTTATTCTATTCTGTTGATCTATTTGTCCTTTTGCCAACACCACACTGTCTTGATTACTGTAGCTTTATATTAAGTCTTGAAGTTGAGTGGTACTGGTCCTCTAACTTTGTTCTTTTTCACTACTGTGTTGGCTATTCTGGGTCTTTACCCTCTTTCCTCAGTATTGTGTTGAAAATAAAATCACTTGCTGGGATTTTTATTTGAGTTGCACTGAATCGATAAAGTTGGGAAGAACTGACATCTTTTTATTTTTATGTTTATTTATTTTGGGAAAGAGACAGAGGGAGCACATGAGTTGGGGAGGGGCAGAGAAAGAGGGAGAGAGAAAATCCCAAGCAGGCTCTGCTCTGTCAGTGCAGAGCCTGACTCAGGGCTCGATCTCACGAACCATGAGATCATGACCTGAGCTGAAATCAAGAGTTGGACGCTTAACTGACTGAGCCACCCAGGTGCATCAACTGGTGTCTTGACAATGCTGAATCTTCCTGTTCATGAACATGGAACATCTCTCCATTTATTTAGTTCTTTGATATCTTTCATCAGGTTTGTAGTTTTCCACCTATAGGCCTTGTACATTGTTGTATTTTTAACTTATGTATTTCACTTTCTTGTGTGCTACTGTAAATAGTATTATGTTTTTAAGGTCAAATTTTGTTCATTGCTGCTGTATTGAAAGCAATAGACTTTTGTATATTAACTTTATATCCTGCAACGTTGCTTTAATTGCTTATGAGTTCTAGGAGGTGTTTTTTGTCAATTATTTTGGATTATGTAGATGATCATGTTTTCTGTGAACAAAGACAGTTTTGTGTCTTCCGTCTCAATCTGCATACTTTTTATTTCCTGTTCTTGCCTTATTGCATTAGCTAGGACTTCTGGAACAATGTTGAAAAGCAGTGGTGAGGGGACTTCCATGCCTTGTTCCTGATCTTAGTGAGAAAACTCGAGTTTTTCACCCTTAAATATGATGTTAGCTGTAGGGTTTTTGTAGATAGGCTTTAACTTTATCAAGATGAGGAGGCTCTTCTCTATTCCTAGTTTACTTAGTTTTTATGATGAATCGTGCCAGATTTTGTCAAATGCTTTTTCTGCATCTATTGATACGGTTGTGTGGTTTTCTTCTTCAGCTTGTTGATGTGATGCATTATTTACTTTCAAATACTGAGCCAGATTTGCACTCCCAGGATAAATTCTACTTGGTCATGGTATATAATTTTTTATACATTGTTGGATTTGATTTGCTAATATTTTGTTGAGGATTTTTGCATCTATGTAAATGAGAGATATTTGTCTGTAGTTTTCTTTTAATGTCTTTGTCTGGTTTGGGTATTAGGATGATGTTGGCTTCATAGAATTAATTAGGAAGGATTCCCTGTCTCTCTCTCTTTTGAAAGAGATTATAGGGAACTGGTATAATGTTATCCCTAAATGTTTGGTATAATTCACCAGTGAACCCATGTCAACCTGGTATTTTCTGTTTGGAAAGGTTATTAATTATTGATTGAATTTCTCTAATGTCCATGGGATCTATAGTGATGTCCCATCTTTCATTTCTGATATTAATAGTTTATGACTTCTCTCTTTTTCCCTTAGACTGGCTAGAGACTTTTTACTCATTATGGTCTGAATGTTGGTGTCTCCCATCCAATTCATATGTTGAACTCTAACCCCCAAAGTGATGGGATTAGAATATGGGGCCTTTGGGAGGCAGTTAGGTCATGAAGGCAAGAGCCCTCACCATTGGGATTAGTGCCCTTATAAGAGACACCAGAAAGCTAGTCCACCCATTCCACTATGATAGGACACATGGGAAGTCAGTATTGTGCAAACTTGAAGAGGGTTTTCACCAGAACTTGACTGTGCTGGTGCCCTGAATTTGGACATTCAGCCTCCAGAACTCTGAAAAATAAACTTGTTTATAAGCCACTCAATGGTATTTTGTTATAGCAGTCCAAATAGACTAAAATATGTTTTGCTGATCTTTTCAAAGAACTACCTTGTGGTTTCATTAATTTTCTCTACTAATTTCCTGTTTTCAATTTTATTGATTTCTGCTCTAAAGTCAGACACTTAACCGACTAAGCCATCCAGGAGCCCCCTATTTATTTTTAATAAAGGTTTAAAATTTTTATTTGAGAGAGCACACAAGCCGGGAAGAGGAGCAGAAGGAGAGAGAGAACCTCTCCACACTGAGTGTGGAGCCTGACACAGGGCTCGATCTCACAACCCTGGGATCAAGACTTGAGCCAAAATCAAGAATTGGACTCTCAGCTGACTGAGAGGGCACCCAGGTGCCCCTAGATCTGTCTATTTCTGATGCAACAGTATTAAAGTCTCCAACTATAGTACTGGATTCATCTAATTCTCCTCGCAGTTCTATCAGTTTTTGTCTCAAGTATTTTGATGCTCTGTTAGACACATACACATTAAAGACCATTGTCTTCTTGTAGAAATGACTCTTTTATCATTATGCAATGCCCTCTTTATCCCTGGTAACTCTTCAGACTCTGAAGTTCACAACATTAATATTGCTGCTCCCACTTTCTTTTGATTAATGTTGGTATGGTATATCTTTCTCCATCCATTTACTTTTAATTTATATGTATCTTTAGATTTAAGTGTGTTCTTGTAGACAACATACATTTGGGCCTTGTTTTTTGATCCATTCTGACAATCTCTGTCTTTTAATTGGTACAATTAGACCATTGACATTCAAAGTGATTATTGATACGGTTGGACTAATATCTACCATATTTGTTACTGTTTTCGATATGTTGTCCTTGTTTATTCCTATTTTTGTCTTCCATTATTTTTCTGCCTTTTTAGTAGTAACTGAGACTTTTCACAGAGAGTCTATTTTCTCTCTCTTCTTAGCTCATTAGTTATACCTTTTCACTTTTTAGTGACTGCCCGAAATTTTGCAATATACATTTATAACTAATCCAAGTCCACTTTCATAGAACACTATACTGCTTCATGGATAGTGAGTACCCTATGATAACAAAATAATTTTAATTCCTGTCTCCTTTCCCATGTATCATTGCTGTCCTTTATTGCACCTACATACAAGGAGACAGAAATATATGTATGTATAAATATGCATAAGAATAAGATAAACATAAGCACATATAATTGAATACACTGTGGCTATCATTATTTTGAACAAATGGCGATCTCTTAGATCAATTAAGAATCAACAAAAATAGAGGCAGCTATCAGTCAGAAGAGCATGTAACTCTTGATCTCGGAACTGTGAGTTCAAGCCCTACGTTGGGTGTAGAGAATATTTAAAATAAATATTTTTTAAAAAATTTTAAGTGTTTTATTTTACCTTCACTTACTCCTTTAATGCACTCGCTTTCTTAATGCAGATTTGAGTTTTGGACCTGTATCTCTTTTCTTTTCCCTGAAGAACTTTTGACATCTCTTGCAAAGCAGGTCTACTGGCAATACATTACCTCAATTTGTGTTTGAGAAAGTCTGTTTTTCCTTCACTTTTTTTTTGAAGTTTATTTATTTATTTTGAGAAAGAGAGAGAGAGAGAGAGAGAGTGGCACAAGAGGAGGAGGAGCAGAAAGAGAAGGAGAGAGAGAATCCCAAGCATGTTCTGTGCTGTCAGCACACGGAACCCGACGTGGGGCCCGATCTCACGAACTACGAGATCATGCCCTGGGCCAAAATCAAGAGTCGGACATTCAACCGACTGAGCCACCCAGGCGCCCCTTCTTTCATTACTGAAGGATAATTTCACGAGGTACAGAATCCTAGGTTGGTGGCTTTTTCTCTCCACACTTCAAATAATCCAACCCACTTTCTTCTTGTCCATGTGGTTTCTGAGAAATTGGATGCAATTCTTATCTTTGCTCCTCTAAAGCTAAGGTCTACTTTTCCTCCAGCTTCTTCCAGGACTTTTTCTTTGATTTTCTGTACTTTGAAAATATGCCTAAGTGTAGTTTTTTATGACATTTAATATTCTGCTTAGTGTTCACTGAGCTTTGTGGATCTGTGGTTTAGTATCTGACATTAATGTGAGGAAATTCTTGGTCATAATTGTTTCAGATATTTCTTCTGTTTTTCTTCCTCTTCTGGTATTCCCATTACATATACGGTTCCTACAGTTGCTCTACGGTTCTCAGATACTCTGTGCTGCTTTTTTCAGTCTTTTTTTTCTCTTTGCTTGTCAGTTTTGAAGGTTTCCATTGGGATATACTCAAGCTCAGCGAGTCCCTCCTCAGCTGGGTCAAGTCTACTAATAAGGCCAGCAAAGACATTCTTCATTTCTGTGTTTTTAAACTTCTAGCACTTTTGGTTCTTTCTTAGGATTTCCATCTCTCTGCCCATCTGTTTTTGCATGTGGTCTACTTTATCCATTAGGGCCCTTAGCCCTAATCAGAGGGCTATTAATCATAGCTGTTTCAATTCCTTATCAGTCCACCATACCTGCTATATCTGAATCTGGTTCTGATGCTTTCTCTGTCTCTCCACACTGCGTTCTTTGCTTTTTTATTATGTTCTGTTATTTTTTCTTGATAGCCAGACATGATGTACTGCATAAAAAGAACTGCTGTAAATAGGTCTTTCATAATGTGATAGCCAGGTGTGGGAGTCCCAGAAGTATTCTACAGTCCCATGATTAGGTCTCATTAGTCTGTTAGTGAGCCTTTACCTCTGGACTGTGAACTCCACATGGGCTTCTCGGTCCTGTGTCCCCACCCACCCTTAGGTGGGACAGGATGATTTAGAACTGTCTGGAGTGGGATATTTTCCTCTGCCCAGGTCAGTTAGGTTCTGATAAAGCCCTAGAAGGTTAGGTTCTGGTGAAATAGTTTCTCCTGAGAGCAAACTGTTAAGAACAGAATGTTCTGGCATTTTTCACAAGCAGTTCCCTTTCCCTTACCCCTGTCAGAAGCACAAGGGGCTTTTTCTCTGAAACTCATTGTGAGGACCCGGTCAAGATCCTGGAAGTAAAACTCCCAAATGTGTGGGGGCCTCTCCTGTGACTGGGTTCCCCTGGAGTTTTTAACTCTCAGAGCTGTCCATACTGGAGCCTCCAGCAGTTTTTCAGTTACAGGTTAGGTTTTCCTACCCTAGTGCTGGTTGTGGGGAAGGCTTCTGCTCATGCATTTCTGCTGTTAAGTTGTGATCCTCTGTACCCACCTGTCTGTCTCTCCAATTTGGGAGCGGCAGCCCTGTGGCCTCATTTCTTTTAAGGACGTAAGAAAAGCTGTCGATTTTCTGGTTTGTCCTGCCTTTTACTTGTTAGGACAGATCGGTGACTTTTAAGTTCCTCACATGCTGGACTGGAAACTGGAAGTCATGAATTTCATTTTCACTGAAGCCAATTTGAGGTGGCTTTCTGCTCTTTGCAAACAAAAATAATCCCACTGGAAACAGTAGCACATGCAGCAATTTTCTATTTCCAAGCACTTGTCTCGTTGTTAACTCTTTTCATGAATAAATCAAAGCCTAGAGATGGGATGCTGATTACTAGAAGTTAAAACAAGGTAGAAGAAACAGCCTGGGCCTCAGCTCAGAGAGAAGCAATCCAATCCCTTTATTTTACATATAGAAAAACAGGCCACATTCTCATACATGCTGGGTGAAACCTTTGTAGAAGATGATTTAACAACATCAATCGATTATAAACGTACAGAGCCTTTGACCCAGCAATGCGACTTCTAGAAATAGATCCTACTCACACATGGCATGATCTCATTTATGTAAAGGACAAAATGAGGAACTGATACACATGTGCATGTACACATGTAGGTATGCAATACACAGACAGAGGAATTAAAAGACTGCACACCGCACCATCCAATGAGTGATCTTTGTATTTTGTGTCCTTCTGCATTGCAACAATGCACTACAAATGTATTCACATATTTGGCCAACAGACCCACGAACAAACAAAAACCAGAGGACAGGCGGGAACGCACAACATGGTGGAGGAAGATCTGGTCCAGAACTCAGACCTCCCGATTCCTACCCTGGACTCATTCCTCTACTGCCTCTGAATCTCCACAGCTGTTGCCTTTACTCACAGCCCCTGTTAAATCACAGCAGCCACTATTTATCTTGGAGTCAGGTCACTGCAGCCCTAGAAGGTACAGACTACCCTCATGCATGTTTTACAGATAAGACTGAGACTCTAGGAGAGGTGGTTCCTGTATATGCAACCTTTGGTCTAATCTAAAGAGAAAGACCTTTGTACCCCTGCTTGTGGTCCCTCATACCCAGAAGCCCCTCAGGAAATGCAGGATGACCTAAAAGAACTGACCTGATACTCCTCCTCGGTAAGGCCCTCAGCCAGGGCATGCTGGCGCAGCTGGTCTGGGTCCTGGGCACGGAAGAGGCGGCTGAGCAGGGCATAGATGTAGGGGGCCTCAGGGGAGGTCTGCAGCAGCACAGCCAGGCCTCCGTACCAGGCGGCCCGTGACAGATGGTGGGCATACAGGCGCTCTGTGGGTGACAGCAGGCGGAAGGCCTCGCGGCAGTCCAGGCTAGACACACCGATGTCATTGGGCAGGATGTACTGGGCGTCCGCCATGGGCCCTGCTGAGAACCATCACCATCATCACAGCCATCATTTACCACACACCTAGCTCTGCACTCTCATGCTCTCATTTAATCCTCCCCCAAACCCATTCACCAGATATGTTAACTGAGGCTCAGAGGTTAGGTGACTCACCCAAGGATATTACAAAATACATTGGTGGGTCACATTTGGCCTGGGGCCCCTAAACCTTAAAGAATGAATTCAACTACCAGTATTACAGATGGGGAAACTGAGGCCCAGAGAGGCTAGGAGCTTTGCCTAATAACACAAGTAATAACACAAGGGAGAGATCAGAAGCAGAGACCTGCATCTCTAGACTCCCAGCAGGGGTGGGGGAGGGGGCACTCAGCCTCCCCTCCTCCTTCTCTGACTTCCTAAACTCTTCAGAATTCTCCTGAATTGTGAATTCAGAATTCTTCAATTCCACCCACCACTGTGTTCAAAAGGACAGAGTTCCATGCTATCAGCTGGAAGACCCAGGTTCCAAACTTGGTTCAGCTCTAGACTTCTAAAATCAAGTCAGTTTTCACTTTTCCGTGCCTCCGTTTTCACCTCTGTAAAATGGGGGTGACAATAACGCCAACACCAGAACAGTGTGCAATCTGTCTCACTCTCATCCTTCTAACTGCCTTTTCCTTGGCCCTCCATCCTCCTACCCTCTCCCCCGTGCTCGGCCAGGGGAGCCTCGGAGCCGCAGAAGTTCGGAGCTGGAAGAAAACTCATTTTACAGACAGAGAGACTGAGGCTTAGAGAGGCCACGAAACTTACCGAATTCTCACAGCCCCGTTGGGACCCGGGACCTCCCAACCCAGTGCATTTTCCACACCGCACCCCCCACCCCCCTTACCGGGAATGAGTGTCCAGCCTCCCCCACCACTCCGGATGCTCCGCCCCAATAGCACTAACCCCACCTCCCGCCCCCGCCCCGGGTTAACTCTTTGCTGCCCGGAGGGTTCCTTGGCATAGGGGCCACAATGAATGTGGAAGGGGTACTGGATGGAAGGCAGGAAAAGAATGATCTTGCGTTCGGTCCAGACTCGCCCTGTCCCCCGAGGATGACGCACCGTGACCCCAAAACCCGGGCGCCGCGCCTCACCTGCAGCAGCTGCTCGGATCGCAAACTCACTTCCTGCTTCCGGCTCCCCCATTCATTGGGGCTCCGCGAACTCCGCCCCCCGCGGCCAATTGTCGGGCCTCGGGGCCCGGATGGGCGTCAGCTCCAGCCAATAGGCGCGCCTCGGCGCAGTCCGCCGGCCCGCCTCTCCCCGCCCCCGGGCCCTACAGGGTCGCACGGGGATGGCCCCTGCGGCCTTGGCCTTTGTCAGCGAGGGTGCTCTCGCGGGCCACTGGAACCTGAGTGGCTGGCCTGGCCGTGGCGTGGTCCCGGCAGACTGGGCTGACCAGGTCCCTCCGAGTCCGGACGGGGCGGCATGGGTGTCTGTACGGAGCACAGGGACTCCCCATCAGAGTCCCAACCCGACTCTGCTTTGGGTCCCCCACCTCAGTTTTGCAGGTGGAAACCTGCACAATGGAAGTCATGTGGCTCCTTCTTCCTCACTGGATTCGCGGGTCAGGCCGTGGAGATACTTAGGAGACTGCGACCCTACAGGGCGAGCTGCTGGGCTTAGGCTGAGGTGATCACACCCTTGCGGAGACACGGAGAAATGCCCTCAAGTGCATCACTGCCCTGCCGTTGACTCGCCAGGGTCTTGGGATGCAGCTGCTAAACATCTCTATGCCTTCGTTTCCTCGGCACAAAGGGGCGAGAGGCCTAGCAGTCTGTTGGTGCTTGGCCGATAACTCGATGGATCGGAAAGCTGCCTGTGACCCCAAAAGGCAGAGCTGGGCCTGAGACTTTTGCACGTCTGGGTGGACTCACAAGAGGATATCCTGGGTGGAGCATGGCATGTAGAAGTGCCGGCACCAGGCCTGGGCTGAGTGGGGAGCACTGTGAAGGTCCTGGGTCAGTGTGGGAGGAGCCAGGCCATCTGAGGTCGAATCCGGCCTCCATTGCCTACTGGCTGTGTGGACTTGGGTGGGACACTTCACCTCTCGGAGTCTTTGGCTCCCTCAGCCAGAAAACCCGGGCTGGGCTAACACTTGTCTCCACTCCAGGGAGCCAAGGGATGAGTGGACAGTCTGCCCCCTAGTGTTGTGCCCAGAGGAACTGGAGAAAGGGAATACCTGAAATCCACATACTCTCCTCGCCATACCTTTGCCACACCAGTGTCTAGGCCCACGGCAGCATCTGCCCAGCATTGACGCCAGTTTCTCATTTACGAAAGTGCCCAAGGCCCTGCTTGACACAACAGTGCTACTTACTGTTGGCTCTGATGATGATTATCATTACAAGGAGCTCAATAAATTGATCTGTGTCCTTAGGAAAGTCACCCTCTTCTTCCCTGTGCTTCAGTTTTGTCTTTAAAATGGGTACACTTCCTTGATTTGAGTGAATTTGAAATGTGCACCAGTAAAGGAGGTAGTGTTCTCCAGCCACCAGTGGGCAGCTCAGGCTAGCAAAAGATTCCAGCCCACCTGGGACCCTTAACCAAACTATGTTTTTATGATCACAGTTAATTTGAGCACACGAGGTCCTGTGTTAGCAGCTTGACATGGAGGATATTCCATTCTTGCAAAAACCCTGGTAGGATATCATTTTACCCATTGCAGGAGATGGGGAAACTGAGGCTAATAGGTTCATTGACTTCCCTAAGGCCACCCAGCCTATCCTCAGGTGTCCCCGAACAGGAGTCTAGCCTTCCTGACACCTTCCACCACACTGTCCCCTCCACTTGCCCCAACACACACACACACACACACACACACACACACACACACACACACACACACACAATCATATGGAGCAGTCCACTCACTGGAGTCATGACCATCCCCAGCCTTGGTTCTTCCCCATGGAAATGCAGGAGGGGTATGTGAGGAAGTAACATTAAGTACCTACTGTGTTACAGGTGCTTTCTATACAGTCACAACCATCTGGTGTTGTAGTAACTGCTATTCCATTTAACAGGTGACTGAGGCTCCAAGAGCTGGGAAGGGGCAAAGCTGGGCCAAATTCAGTGCTGTATTACCCCCCACCACTACCTCTGAGTTCTCCCTGGGATGGTTCCATGCTCTTTGCTTGTCTCTTCTCCCAGAGACTAAGGTTCTCTGCTGGAATGGGACTGGAACATTCCCCTGACTGATTCCCAACAGGGTCAGAAGAAAGAACAACTGGGAAGAGCCGGATTCCTAGTGGGGTGTGTGTGTGTGACAGTACTCCCACATCCACCTGAGCATCCCATCTGGGCTCCCCCACTGTGGCAGTGTGATGCACTGAAGCTCATCACATCCCCTTTTCACCACCCACCAGTGCCCTCTGTCTCAAGAGACCTACGTCTGATCTCTGTGGCCCCCACCAGCTGTGTGGCCCGGGGCAGATCCCTCCCCTTGGAATCTGTACTCCCTAAGGCTCCAACAGCTGTCTTCAACTGGGGATGATGCCCGGGTCAGGCCTGTACTTAGAGCCTCTTTTTCAGGTTTTTGGATCTCCAGAACTTCCACCTACCTGTCTCCCGAGGTTGCTGCCCCCAGGAATGGTCTGGAAGCAACCCCAGCAGCACACTGAGGCTGCCTTGGCTCTCAGGAAGAAATGACACTTAGGATGAGTGGGGGTCCAGTTTAGACTTGGTCTTCATGGCAACCAAGGGCCACCAGGCCCCAGCCCAACATCCACACCCCTCATTCCTCATCCCTCCAGACCTGGCTCCTCTGTCACCAAGCATTTTTCCTGCCATACCTTTGCAATGCTGTTCCAGTTACCTGAGCTGCCCTCCCAACTTCTCCCACCCCTGTTCAAGGAAAGCAGCACAGTGTGATGGAGAGGAGGGCGGGCTAAGGCCAGGATTTGAATCTTTTCTAGCTGTATGACTTGGCGCGTGTGCCTTAATCTCAGAATCTTAGATAGAAATGGTAACACCTTCCTCCCTGGGTTGCTATGAGGATCAAATAGCAAAACCTCCTAGTTAATGCTCCATTAACAAAGTTATTATCAGCAGCAGCACAGCAAGGGGCATGGTGGGCACTTGGCAATACCAGCCCTTCTGTCAGCCAGCGCACTGTGAGAGTCCCCTCTCTTCCCCCTGCTCCTGACTGTCCACAAATGAGGTCCCAAAGCCTCTATCCGGCATCTTCCCCATCAGCACAGCCCCAACCTCTTGCTCCGGCCTCCTTTCTGCCCCGTTGCCACTGCCCCAGACACTCAACCGCTCGCTCAGTTCTCTGCTTCCTCCTACCTGAGCCTGTGCTCAGCCTCCCTCCTGCCCACAGCACACTCCCCTTCCTGTGGGGAGTTCCCACCCGAACCCCCCTCACCCTCCCGCCTTCTAGTGAGACCTGCTCCACAGCCTTTGGCCATTCTCTGATCCTGGCACACAGGAAACTGTGCTGTCATTCAGTAATTTGGTCTGTTGTCCACTAGACTGTGAATTCCACCGGGCAGCGAACCAAGTCTGATTGTGTCTGTCCCCAGAGCCCACTTGGCATAGTGGTCCAGCCCACAGTGGGTATCAGCAGATGCCAGTCCCAGCCTGCTGCCCACCCATCACTCACGCAGGGGCTGGCGGCACTGCACTCATGCTGGACACGCGGGATTTGCGAGGGCAGCTGAGCAGCAAGGTTTATAGAGGAACCCAGGGCAGCAGCAGGGTGAGTATATCTGGAGCTGGGTCGGCAGGCTCGGGGCACAGCCAGCCTAAGCTGGGGGTCAGGGGCCCACGGCCCCTTCACTCCCCCAGGGACACAGTGTAGGCGGCATGATGTAGGACACCCCAGGAAAGCCCGGGACAGAGCTGGTGCTGAGGGCCCCATCATTATGACTGGGGTAGGGGTTTGGGGGACCAGAGATAAGAGGGAGGAGCACAGCCCATCCAACACGTCCATCCGGTGTGGCTATGTGCCAGCAGGTAGAGTCCCACATGCAGAGCTCCCTCTGGGCTGCAGAAGGTGGGGGACCTAGGTGGGCAGGTGGGCACGGCATCCAGGGCCCCGGGAGAGCCTAGTCCAGCGGCCCCTGGAAAATGAGGCGGACGCAGCCATGCTCGCCGGTGAGCCAGGCCCCACAAAAGGGGCAGGCAGCATGGAAAGCATGGGTGCCATGGGGCAGTGGTGTCTGGGCCCAGTAGCGGGCAGTCTTCTCAGAGCAGACATGGCCGCAGGGTGCAAAGGCATGGCTGGGTGGTCCAGGGTCCAGACAGAGGCCGGCCTCCTGGCCGAGCCATAGGGGGACATAGGGTCCCACGAGGCGACAGAGAGGACACTCGCGCTCCTGGGGGCCCCGCTCTCTCCTGCAGCCCCAGCCGTGGTAGCCGTGGACGTGGCCACAACGGACGTAGACCCAGGGCTGCTGCTTGTCGGGTGCTGTGCGGCCACGGGCCGGACTGGGGAAGGCCAGGGTGCTGAGGCCCACGGGGCACTGGGGCCGTGCTGCGTTCGCTTCCTGCCGCTGGGCCTCTAGCTGCTTCAGCGTGGGTGCCCTCAGCAGCCCTGCTGGCGTGCGCCATAGCAGCGTGGCCCCACACAGGTCAATGAGGGAGCCGTCCTGCAGCACATTAGACTCGTTTTCCACCTGCCAGAGACAGCAGAAGGGCCTTACTGCTCAAGAGGCCCCCGAACTCCTGGCCATTGGGCAGCCGTCACCCCAGCCAAGCCACCTATCCATCCCACTGAACCTCCCTGGAGAGAACACCCTGGGCCAGTGGGGTGGGCTGGGGCAGAGGAGCCAGGAGGCCTGAGAACCCATGTGGGAGAGCAAGTCAGTGCTCCCAGGCATGCACTGTCCCTCACAGTGTGACATGGGCCTCGGCCACTTTATCTGTCAAATCAGGAGAGCTTGACCAAAACAAGGTTGTTCCCAGGGTCTCCCCTAAGGGCAGAAGTGGGAAAACCCTTCTATCTGAGAAACACTGGGGGGCTTAGCCCAAGGCAGCTGTCCCAGTGGCTGTGGTTAAAAGCAATGATTCTAGAACTAGCGTGCCTGGGTGTGATTCCTGGCTTCACTGTTTACTGCCTTTGCATCCCCGGTCAAGTAACTCATCCTCTCTGTGTCTTAATTTCCTTATCCTCGAGATGGAGTCTGCGTCCCATTATCTCAAGTGGTTCCCATGAATCAATCAACGTAAACATCTGGAACAGTGCCTGGAACACAGTAGGTACTCAACAAGTGTGTGCCAGTGAAATATTCACACGCACCGATTTTAAAGATAATGTTTCTCCAAATCTCCCCGTAGAATTGGTGCTCTGGAAGGAGAAGCCATGCTTTTCCCTGAGATTGTGCATCTGTTTGCTGGGTGTGCTCGAGCCCTGGAAGAGCTCGGAGAGGCCTATTTAAGGAGCTTAGCCACGTGACCATGGGCAGGCCCCTGCCTCTCTCTAGGACTCTGTCCCAGCTCCTAATGTTAGTTCTCTGATCTGTGCCACATGGAGCATTCACTGTCACCTCCATAAGAACTACTCCAAGGGCCCTTTCCCGCTAGTAGAGGATAATAAAGCTAAATCCACCGGAACGTGAGAGACATGTTGCAAACTGCCAACACTTTCGGTATAAACTGCTCACACATGGGCCAAGTGTCATCCTCACAGGAGGCTGGGATGTTTTAAGCTGTCGGCATCCCTGAGGCCACTTTCTACTGCACAGTGCATTTATGTGTGCTCTGTCGCGCCTCACCCCATAGACCTCCAGCAGTATGTGGGCTACATTTTGGAGCCACTGGTCTGGTCCTCTCTGTGGGGCAAGTGGGGCATGATCCCCAAATGGAACCTGTTGGAGCTCCCTTGTGTAGGAGGGCTGGAGATCAGGGGGAAGGGTCTGGGAAGGAGTCGGGGGCGGGGAGGATGGAGCAGGCCACCTACCAGCTTCCCTCGCTGCTGTGCCGAGCGGCTGTCCCTCAGAGTGTACACATTCCCACAGACTGATATCTCCCTCCAGACACCCGGGGCCGAGTCCTCAGAGAAGCCGCCTGCTGGGTGCATCACCAGGACCCCATTGGTGGTTAAGCCGTCCATCAGGCCGTCGGGGGTCCGCCACTTGGCTGCCCGCTCCTGGGACCACATGTGGGATCAGATCATATCCCCGAGTGGCCCCCAGCAGGCCGCGATCCCGGGATGCTGCCTCAATACCCTCGCAGTCAGAGGGAGCCCAGAGAGGACTGGAATGGGCGCTGCATGGCCGGGGGCATCACCTGAAGTCCTGGAGTCTCACTGTGCTCATGTTTTAAGTGACACTGCCACTGCCAGCATAGGTCACGGTTATGATGACTGCCCACTGGTCCATCACCCCAGGACACTGACCCTCCCCACCCTGCCCCTCTGCTCACTCTCAGATAAAGTGCCGGTCCCTGCCTAGGGGGGGGCTCACTCACTCCAAGGAAGATGTTGCTGGAGGCATCAAAGCCAGCAGCATAGATGCGGGCAGTATAGGGCGGCCGGCGGTCACAGAGGATGCGGCAGGCATAGCGGGAGATGGTGCTCTGGGCAGAGGGGCCCTCGGCGGCCCCTCCTCCAGGCGATGTGTCCGTTACCACAAAGTCGATCATGTTCTCGGTGGAACGGCCGATCTGTGAGGAAGAGGAGGGCGAGCACAGGGATACTGTGCACGGCTCAATCCCACAGGCTTCCTACCCCAGGGTTCCGCCTGTGGGGTCACCAAACAACGAGGAGGGGGGAGTACCACCCCGACTCCCTAAGCACTCTGGGCTCTCAGCTGGGGTCTCCAAATCCAATGGCTAGGATCTGGGGCTTCTCTGTCTCCCCCACTCAATAAAAATGAGTTTATTTTTTTTTTAATTGACCAGTGAAAACGTGACACCCACGGTCTGGGAGTGCTCAAACATTAGCAGCACATAGTGAATTTTTTAAATTTAGCAGATACCGTGCTAAGCCCTTCATGTGCCATATCTCAGCTAATCTTCCCAATAATTCCATGGGGTGGGTATACTGTGGGCCCCACTGTACAGATGAGGAAACAGAGGCCCAGAGAGTCTAAGCGACTCTTGCCCAAAGTTACCCAGCTAGTAAGTGATGGAGCTGGGATCTGACCCAGGTAGTATGACTGTCGCACCTCACTCTGAACTCTTAAGCTGTATGGCCTCCTGTGGCCTGGGAGTCTGCTCTTGAGTTTTAAATTTTGATACAGCCACTGATTTGCTGTGTGACTCCAGGAGGTCAAAGGCCTCATAGGACATCCTGCTTCCTCATCTGAAGAGTAGTTGATTACACTGAGTCCCCGCCCCCAAAACACCCTCACCACAGCCTTCAGTCCTCCAGGGTCACCCTGGAATGCCTGCAGTGCTGGATGTTGAAGCCCGGTGGCTCCGTGGCCAAGAGGCTTACAGAGGGGCCTGAGCATACCTGGAACATGTCTGTGTCACTGTCATGTGTGTATTCGACTATGACCGAGTGGCTCCGGGACAGTGTATACGAGATGCTGTGCTGGCCACGGTTACTCAGTGCCTGGTGGGGAAAAAGGAGAAGTCACTTCCCAGGGCCTGTGGCCAAGGGAAGTGTGAGCCTCTGAGCCACAAGTTGGAACCCAACGCCCACTGGCCAATCCCAGGGAAGGGGCAGTTCTACCCTCGCAGAGGATGTCCTGTGCAACTGGCACTATACTCAGGCTGCCTTATCTGATCCCTACAGCCACCCCAAGAGGGAGGCCTGGTTATTATTCCCATCTTATGGCTGAGGGAACCGCAGCTCAGGGAGGAGAAGAAACTGGCCAAAAGTCACACAGATGGAAACAGGAGAGCTTGTATCTTAACCCAAATCCTCTGAAGCCAAAGGCTTTCCTTTGCCATTGCTGTGTGACTGTCACATCCCTTCTCTGAGCCTTGGCTGCCTCTAAATGATGCTGATCATTTCCATTCAATGGCTGGGATCTGGTCATCAAAGAAACATTCTGCAAACTGTAAAGTGCGGTACGCTGCAGGGGATCTCCTCTCGGCACCACTTCCCTGGTAGCCCCAGAAGACACAGAGGGCTCCCCTGCTCCAGCAGGCCTGTGGGCAGGCAGCACTGGGAAGGCTGAGGACCTGGGATCTGGGCAGGGAGCACAGGACTTTTGTCCAGGTCTACTGGGACAGGCTGCTTGCCTTGGAGACGAGCGGTGTGGAGATGTGGTGCATGACGTCTGGCTTCACTCCGTTGGCATGGGGCCGGCGGCTCAGTGCCAGGCGGCTTCTCCGGCGGCCCTTGTCCCCAGTTGCCAGACACCCATTGTAGCTGTGGATGTGGAGGGTTAAAAAGAAGGAATTGAAGGGAGAGAGAGAGAGAAAAAAAAAAAGAAAGTGAGCCCTTGAGAGATTTGGAAGAACTGCTAACTTCTGGGCAGATTCTACAGTAACAAACAAACACTAGAAGCATCTGAAACTAGAAGACCCTCCCTACTATATGAAATCAGTGCCTTTGGGAAGTAGGGTGAGGAGCAGAGTAGCTAAAAAAGACTTTGCATTCAGTTAACCAGTGCTTCCTGGATGCCTGAGCCATGTGTGGCCAGATGCTGGGCGGTGGGGTGGCATCGGGGGCACACCGCAGGTCAGTTCTGTGTCCTCAGTGGCAGGGAAGCAGGGGTCCTGAGCTTTTCAAGGAACCTGAGTACCAACTGTGCCATAGGCCCAGAGGCAGGAGAAGGGAATTCTGGCCTCAGATCAGGTTTCTAGAAGAGGAAGCTGGGCTTTGAAGAACTAGAAAGGATTCACCTCTATAGCAAGCTGTCACTTGTTACACCACAAGTATGACTGGAAACCGGAATGAAAGAAAAAACAGAGGGGCACCTGGGTGGCTCAGTTGGTTAAGCATCTGACTCTTGGTTTCAGCTCAGGTCATGATCTCACTGTTCATGAGTTCGAGCCCTGTGTTGGGCTCTGTGCTGACAGTGCAGAGCCTGCTTGGGATTCTCTCTCTCTCTCTCTCTCTCTCTCTCTCTCTCTTTCTCCTTTTCTCTCTGCCCCTCCCCTGCTCATGCTCTCTGTATATATCTCTAAAATAAATAAACCAACTTTAAGAAAAGAAGGAAGGAAGGAAGGAAGGAAGGAAGGAAGGAAGGAAGGAAGGAAGGAAGGAAGAAAGAAAGAAAGAAAGAAAGAAGGAAAGAAAGAAAGAAAGAAAGAAAGAAAGAAAGAAAGAAAGAAAGAAAGAAAGGACAGACCCACAATGCCACCACCTCCATATATCCATAACATGTCAAATTTCTACCTTCCTTCCAGCTCTTATCCAGAGGGGGTGATTGTGGAAGGCAAAGATGGGGTGAGTCACAGCCTTGGTCACTGCCATGTACTGGAGCCTCCCGTGTTCCCGGTGCTTCACGTTATTAATTACCTAATGGAATCTGTGCAATGTCCTGCCAGGCAAGTACCTTTCTTCCCATTTTACAAATGAGAAAAATTGAGGCTCAGGGAGGTAAAATGACCTGCCTGAGGTCCCAGGCTAGTAAGTGAAAAAGTCAGAGATTTGAACTTGGGTCGTCTGACTCCGGCCTTTCTTGCAGAGGCCCTTCCCGAGGGAAGGCTCACCCCAAGCAAAGGTCATGAGACTGGCAGGGTTTGGTGAGATCAGGGAGTGGCGATTTGGGTGATAAACTGCAGTAGAGGAAGATGAAGCTGCTGGAAGGGCCCTGAACACCAAGCTTAAGAGCCTGGACTTCTTTCTGGAAGACTAGGGAGCCATGGAAGGATTTAGAGCAGGCAGTCCTAGGATGAAGAGCTGCCAAATACAGATAAGGCCCACTTAAATCAGAGTCTTCTCATGAGCTCGTTAAACTACAGATTTCCTGGCTCTACCCATGGAGATTCTGATTCTGCAGGTTTCGGACAGGCCTGTCAATGAGTATTTTCAATGTGCTCTCCGAGTGGCTCTATAACCAGTGTGGGGCTGCACTGCTCTACAGAGAACAAACAGCTGTCAAGAGGGCCTATACCCTTAGGTCTGCACTCTCCCCCCATCAGTGGCCTCACCCTCAACTGGAAAGCCTGCCCTTCCTTTGGGACACCAAGCAGCTGCTCCTATCATGCAAGCATCCCTGAGAGGGGGATCACTTTTGCCCTTGTAAAATCTTCCCACCTATGGGGTGTGGGCCAGTTCAGGACATGGGCTTGAGGCTCAGGTGGGCCTGGCTTAAATTCTGGCTCTTCCACTTATCACATGACCTCTGTAAAACGGTGCTAATTAATCAGGACCTACCCCACAGGTTCATTGCGAGAACTAAATGACATCAAGCATTTAAAAAATGTCCGGCACAGAGTGTGACAGATCTACAGCAGGCCCTTGATAAACGTTAACTATGATTATTAGGGGAAAAGCACATGGCGTGTACATGTATAACAGCCTCTATTATTTCTAAGTAATCATAATGACAGCATAGCTTCTCAAATATTTTCTTCGGGGCAGATGGCAGAGAGAGAGGCCAAAAGGTGTGGATGGAGGAGGCAGAAGAGGGATCTGTGCCTGGGGGTGGAGTTAAGCGGGTGGTGCAGGGATCCCGGTCAGGCGGAGACCAGGAAGGGATGAAGTTTACCCACGGACCACCAACTCACATCGCTTCCTCTCTCCTGGCCTCGGTTCTCATCTGTAGCGTGAGGGTCAGCTGTGGCTTAGTGAATGTGCACTAGACCTGGAGTAAGAAAGACCTGGGTCCGAATCCCAGCCCTGCCACTTACCAGCTGTGTGCCCTTGGACCAGTCACTTCCCCTCTCTGAGCCTCGGTTTCCTCACCTCCTTCCTCACAGCATCTTTGTGAAGATTGAAATGAAATAATGTCCATGAAAGGGCTTGGCACAAGCCTGCCTCCCAGAACACTTGATATGTGCCAGGCACTGTTCTACGTGCTTTACAGAAATCACCTCATTCATTCCTCCAAAAACCCTCTGAGGTATTATTATCATCCCTATTTGTAAGGTGGGAAAATGGAGGCACAGGGAAGTTAAGCTACTTGCAGAGGCAGGATTTGAACCAAGTATTTTTGCTGGAGAACCAAAGTTCTTCACCCCAGACTACGTATACTAGGTGCTTTATGAAAGGCAGATGGTGCTACTTTATTTCTGATCAGAAACTTAGGTGGGCAGTCGGAGTTTTCTCAGGAATTTATTAAAAATGGGAAGATAAAATAACAGGAATTGAGGTGGGTTTGGTCAACTCTCTCAGTTGGGGAGGTGAGGAGGGACAAACAGCAGAAGGTCATATGTGGGGAGAGCTGGGGCCCTTGATCTGGTTGCCCTGGGGGATGCCTGGTGCCCTGCCCCACCTGGGCCAGGGTCGCTCACCCCAGGACGATGAGTTCGCCATACTTGATGGGCTCCTCGCCTGGCTGCGCATCTTCACCAGGAGAAGAGAGGACACAAGAGCCCTGGCTCCCTGGGTGCCCGAGGTCTGAGGTTCGGGGAGACCCCACTTCAGGGTTTCCTTCTAGCACCATTCTGCGCAGAGTGGGAGAGGAGAAAAAGAATTTTGCAACCTCTCATCCCAACCCCCTCAATGCCAGCTCAGGCCTGCTGCCAGGACCACCTAGGCAAAGGCCAGAGTGACCTTTCACCACCTCTGTTGCTATGGCAACCACTCCACCTCTGTCTCCTTTAACCTGCCTGGGGGTTGCTGGGATACCAGGGAAGGGAAATGGGTGGGATGGAACCAAGAGGAAAGGGCCCCACAATCAGAGGGTCGGGATATCTGGTAGGGCCAGAGGGGTAGACCAACTTGGGGTGGCCAGAGGCTTCTTTTTGGCTAGGACCCCAGAGTCTGGGATGTGCTTGGAAGAGAGACACCTCAAGAGTTAGAGGGCCCTTATTCCTCATCTTAGATTCAGTTCCTGGGTTTGGCTCTTGGCTCCGGGGCCTCAGAGTAACCCTTCCGTTGGGCTCTTGGAATCTATCTATCTTAATCATTTAGTCCCTTGCAGGTCTAGGCCTCTGTCTGTCTGTCTTTTTCCTCAATGACTCTCTGTCCTCCCGGGGCTGTCCTTTTCGCCCGTCTCTCTTCCCACCCTCCTCCTCATGTCATCCTGTCTGGCCACCTTCTCCTCCCCATCCATCTGCCTCAGTCTCCCCATCTTGGCTCCGCCCGGCGGGCGGGCCTCTGGACCCCTCCCGGGTGCGCGCCCCCTCCCTCCCTCAGGTGTCTGTCTGCAGTCCCAGGGCCGCCCGGGTCTCTGGAGGCCTGTGGGGGCGGCGCTCCCCCCTCCGGCTGGGGCTGCAGCAGAGCCAGTCTCCGCAGGAAGCCTGTTTGGAAAACATCCCCGCGCAGGAGGGACTGCGCCGGGGCAGGCCCGCGCCCCGAGCCCCGAGCCCCGCGCCCGGGGCAGGCACAATGACGGCCCAGCGCATACGCAGATACACACCCGGCGGCCCCTCGCCACAAACACGCGCGCGCACGCACACAGTCCCGCACACCCCGAGCCCCGCGGGCAGTGCCCGGACGGGCGCAGAGCCCACTCGGGACCCGCGAGCGCGCAAACAACCCCCTGCGCCAGCCCTCGGACCCACTCCCCCTGCCACCCTCAGACACGCAAACACGCCCCCCGCGCCCGCCGGGGCCCGCCCGGCGCAGCCCCCGCCCCCTCCGCCCCGGCGGTCTCACCTGGCCGCGCTCCCGGCCCCACTCGGCGCCGCTCCCTCCGCGCCTCGCCCCTGCTCGGCCCCGGGGCCGCTGCGGCGGGATGGGCCCGGCCCGCGGCGGCTCCGCGCTGCCTCGTCACGGGGACACCCGGGGCCGGGGGAGGGGGCGAGCGCGAAGCTCCACACTCCGCCCCTTGTCCCGATGCCCCGCCCCCTTAAAGCCCCGCCCCACCCGAAACTCCGCCTCTTGCGGCGAAGCTTAGCCCTAGTCAACAGAGCTCCGCCCCTTCGTGGGAGACCACGCCCCTCCATAGCCCCGCCCCCAGGCCCTGGGAAGCTCCGCCCACACTCCGTCTCAGGAACTCCCTAGCGCATCTTTACTGGTTCGGGGACTCCCCGGTATCTGTGAGACCCATCCCCCAGTTCAGGCTCCCTCAGACCCCGCCCTCATTTCTGGGGACTTCCGGGTTCTCCTAGAGACACGGGCGCCCCCTCCCCCACCGCAAGCCGGAGCCTTTGTACTGCGCGGGAGGCGCCTTTCCCCACCTTGGGCCGGGACTATCCACCTGCTCCCCCACCCCCACGCCCGTCACCCCGAGACCCGTCTTCCCACCTGGGGTAGCTGCAGAATTAGAAGCGGGGGCGGGAAGGAGAGAAGGAAAATACTAGAGAGTCGGAGGAGGGGGTGTACGTTAGCAGGGAGGCTGAGGGGAAAATGCTACAATTGACTAGATTCGAAGACCTTGTCTTTAGCCTCGCTCCTCCATTCTCTCGCTGGGTTGCCTCTAGGCCCCGGGGTGTCCGGGAACACTTCCCTCCTTCCAGCTAGCATGCACATCATACCCAAGAAGCCACAAGGGGGGCTTTGGGTTGTGTGCAGTTCCTTCTGGGCCTGGGCTTGCAAGAGATTTGTCAATCTATGCCAGGTATTATACTCTGTGCTTTGAGCAAGATAAGCCCTTTAATTTCTAGGAGGCAGGCACGATAATCACCCATTTTACAGATGACGAAACAGTTGTGCAAACCTAACTTGGTCGTGGTTATCTTGCTAGAAAGGAGCCAAGAGTAGGTCTCAGCTGTGTGACTCCAAAATCTGGACTCCTAACTTCTATTCTATACCTTGTTGTTATGATGAGAAATGGCAGGATGGGACTCAGAGGTGCAGAGCAGGAGAGACCCAGAGATGCATCAGATAAGAACCCTACGGCACATTATTTCTCAGTATGTTTGGAACCATAACCAAGAGCTGGGGGAAGACCAGAGGGTAGCCCTTAACCTGAGTCTTTGGTGCATTTATTGAAGAAATCAAGGAAGGCTGTACAGAGGAGGTGGTCTTTGGCCCCAGTCGTGAAGGAGATGTGAAAATTTGCCCACACATTCTTGAGAGAGAGCATCCTTCCTGTTCTCCCCTCATCTTGTTGCTTGTGATGCTCCCTGTCTCCTGGACTCCCCCTGGGCCCCACCACATCCACACACCCCACTAACTCCCCCACCTAAAAATAGTCCATGATACCAACTGCTTTGCCAACTGTTTGGGGGCCTTAGCAGCCAGATGAAACATGAAGGCAGCCAGCAGCTCGTCCTTTAGGGACAAAGGCACTCATTAATCAAAGAGAGGCTCCCTGAGAGGCCACCACAGAGGAGGCTGGACTGCTGGGCTGTCAGCAGCAAATCATGCAAATCCTGCACCACAGGAGAGCTCCCTTCCTTGAATGCCTGCAATATGTCCACCTCCATGCCAGGTAGGCAAGCCACTGTGGGACACGGGGACACTGGGACAGTCTCACTCCCCTTTGCATTCCCAGCTTCCAGCACATTGCCTGCCAGAGCAGGCCCTCAATGAACACATGCTCAATAACCACCAGAATCCCCAGGTCACAGATGGGGAAACTGAAGCTCAGGGGATGGGGGAAGAGATACTTGCCCCAGGTCACACAGCCAGACAACTACATAGCTGAGGATTGATCAGAGCCCCAGCGCTACCATCTGACACCAGACTGCAGGGAGGAAGGGCTGAGAGAGATTGCAGAGTACTGCAGGATGCAGAGATTTCTCCTGTGGTTTAGTGTGCTGGCACCGGAGCTGCATGATGAGCATGGCCAGACCACAAGGGGCCTCCCAAAGCCGGGGAGGGCCTGGCCCCAGCATTGTCTAGGTGGGGGAGAGGAAGTGAGAGTTGGGACACCGCCAACAGACACAAGTGCCCAGCTTCCAGCCTTGACTTCTGGCTCTGTCTCAAAAACTCCAGCTTCTCAATCTCTCTAGATCTCATCTTCCTTATTTATAAAATGGGAACAATAATAGCACTTACCTATGGTGGGATAAAAATTTGCAGTACTCTTCTGAAATCAACCCCTCCTTTCTCTTCAATCTACATCTTGACCCTATTGGGGGAAAAAAAGTAACAGAGGAACAAGATACAATCTTTATTTCTTCAATTCTTGGGTTCAGGTGTCTGAAGACAAGGGACTAGTGTAAGCAGTTTGGAAGAATATTTGTGTATCTATTTCAGAAAAGATGCTGAAAACAACAACAGCAACAACAAGGAACTCTCTGGACTGAAATATTTGGAGAGAGGAAGGAAGGGCCTATGATGCTGAGCTCTGCCTTTGAGGCCCTGTTGTAAGTGGGAATGAGGGCCGAGAAAAGATTGAACCCTCAGGTAGATTCAGGGATACAAATCCTATTCCTTCAAAGAATCCAAATTTGATTGGATCAGTTTATGGAGCAATTTAGGTCCCAGGACATTCATTGTTGAAAACAAAAGAGGGGGTGCCTGGGTGGCTCAGTCGGTTAAGAGCCTGACTTTGCTCAAGTCATGATCTCACAGTTTATGGGTTTGAGCCCTGCGTCAGGCTCTGTGCTGACAGGTCGGAACCTGGAGCCTGCTTCAGATTCTGTGTCTCCCTCTCTGTCTGCCCCTCACCCGCTCATGCTCTGTGTGTGTCTCTCTCTCAAAAATAAATAAACATTACAAAAAATTTTTAAAGAAAACAACAGAGGACTCAGCTGGCATTGAATGGAGCTTAACAGCTGGGTGTAGCCAGGGAAAGAGTCAGTCAAAGAGAGCCTTGCCCAAACCACTGTCATCCCAGGGTGACTGTAGGAATACCCAAGGCTGCACTTCCTGAGGACCAATGACAGAGGCTTTGTATTTAGACTGTGGGGAGGAGGGTAAAGACTTCACTAAAATAATCCAGCCAGTCACTAAACAGACAAATAACAATAACAAGCCCTGGAGGCAGTGGACTAGTACCGAGTTGCTACAACATATTAATTAAAATCTTCAGTTTCCAACAAAAAAATATATAATTCATACAAAGAAACAGGAAAGGATGACCCATAGAGTGGGACAAAAGCAGGCATCATCATCCAGATGTGGGGAATTCAGCACCTTCACACCCTGCTCCCGGGAATGTAAAATGGTGCAGCTGCTTAGGAACAGTCCAGCAGCACCTCAAGCAGTTAAACATAGAGTTACACATGAGTCAGCAACTTCACTCCTAGGTGTATATCAAGAGAAATGAAATGTTAGAAATAAAAATAAAGAAAGTCAAGGAAGTCAATAGCACAAAAATCAGAAGGGTCGATTGTAATTGGGAAGGGGCACAACGAGAAGCATTAGGGTGCTGTCCAGGGTACTGTTCAGATTCTTGATGCCGTGATATCACCTGGGTACTTGTTTTGTAATAGTTTGGTAAACTGTATATTTATGTAGTATAAGCTATTTGTTTATGATATTTTATAATAAAAATGTTTAAAATAAGATGAGCTGGTTCAACCAAACCCTTACAGTCTGCAATTTGAACCGGCAGGGACTTGTTCCAGCTGAAACTACAGTGGCTTTTTCTTTTCTTTTCTTTTCTTTTCTTTTCTTTTCTTTTCTTTTCTTTTCTTTTCTTTTTTCTTTTCTCTTCTCTTCTTTTCTCTTCTTTTCTTTTCTCTTCTTTTCTTTTATTTCTTTCTTTCTTTCTTTCTTTCTTTCTTTCTTTCTTTCTTTCTTGATGGGTGTTAGTAAGGAAGACTTTTTTATTGTGATTCAATATACACACACAGGCACACAAGGAAAACACAAGTGTTATGGACAATACATATCTTTACTCCATGCAGTGTATTCGGCTATATTTTCTCCTCTATTCTATTTCATTAAAAATGTTGGCTGAACTCACGAAATCAATTTAATAACCCACTGATAGGCCACAATGCTAGCCTTTAAAAAGTCTTGTCTAAGGTCAAGATGTTAGCAACTCTGGTTTCTCCTGAGGCCTCTCTTCTTAGCTTACAGGTGGCCACCTTCTTGCTGTGTCCTCACATGGTCTTTCCTCTGTGTATGCCTGTGCCCTGGTCTCCTCTTACGAGGACATCATTCAGATTGGGTGACAGCCCACACTAAAAGCCTCATTTTAACTTACTTACCTCTTTAAAGGCCTTATCTCCAAACACAGTCCCATTCTGAGGTACTGGCAGTTAGATCTCCAAGATACTACTCTGGAAGGAAGATAATTCAGCACATAACAGGCATGACTTCCTGAGGGATAGGGAGGTAGAAGGAGTCAGGAGGAGAGGGGAGAAGGAGTGTCCAAGCCTGCACATCTACAAATGGGGACGAACAGGCAAATGCAGGGCAGCAGGGAACTCTACACTCTCTGGTTGGTCAGAGGGTGAGGTAGGGAGTATCAGGTTGGAGGAGGTGTCAGGGGAGAGGTCCAGGGCCTTGGATCCCATACCAAGCTTTGGTTTGTAGAGCGATGAGTCTCAGCAAGATCTCCTGGGACACTGGAGGAGGATCCCAGAAAGTTAAACTTTAAGGAGTGTCTCAGATGGACCAAGACCCACACTCTGGGCAAAGAAGCTGTAACTTGACAAGTTTTAGACAGGGGCCTGACCCTGACTGAGTTGGAGAGGAAAGATTAGACAGGCAAGAATGGAGGCAGAGAGGCCATAGTGGGGGCTGCCCTGAGTGTCCAGCCAGGAAAAGATGATGTCTGAACTGACAATACTAAAAGTTGGCTTTCATAGAGTGCTTATTATATCCCTCGAGCCAGGCCTGAGCTAAGTACCCTGCCCAGATAATCATGTTAAATTCTCTCAACAGTCCTGTGTGGTAGGTACCTTATTATTCTTATTTCACAGTGAAGAAAACTGAGGCCAGACAGGTGAAGAGACTTGCCTCAAGTCACACAGCCAAGGAGAAATGTGTGTGTCGGTAGAGGCAGAACCTGGATGTCAGCCCCGCTCTCTGGCAGTCACTGAGGAGATGGCAGGATTGGTGGGAGCTGTGGGGACATAAGTGGGCAGGATTAGGGACAGATTGAGCATGGGGGCTAAGGGAGAGGGGTGAGCTGTGTGTGGGTACTTCTAGGTCCCTAACTCCCTGTATCTGCAATCAAAAAGCTGAAGGGAGCTCAGCCTGCTCCTTCTCCCTCTGCTTCCCCCTTCTCTGCCTTGCCTTCTCAGCATCTCCAGGGGGCTCCCAGGATGCCAGGAATAGGGCTGAGCATTGTTTGTGTGACAGGTACAGATCCCCGTTCATATCTTCCTGCATGTAAGATACAGAGCTTTATGGGGCGCCTGGGTGGCTCAGTCAGTTGAGCGTCCAACTTCGGCTCAGGTCATGATCTTATAGTTTGTGAGTTCGAGCCCCGGTTCGGGCTCTGTGCTGACAGCTCAAACCCTGGAGCCTGCTTCAGATTCTGTGTCTCCCTCTCTCTCTGCCCCTCCCCCCACTCACACTTTGTGTTTCTCTCCTGCAAAAATAAATAAACGTTAAATTTTTTAAAAAAAAAAGATACAGAACTTTACTTTTCTCTGACTCAACTTCATCTCTGTTTCTACTGGTGGAAATTCAAGAGTTCCTTCCCCTTATCCCAGCAGGACACAACCGGCACCCAATGCTGTCTGTTCACACGGGTCCCCAGTGAGATGGCCCACCTGGACCACCACCCTAAGAAGGCCTCTGCCTGGTCAGCCTTTGCCTCTAGAGCTGGTGGCTTCTCTGCTCTCTCCCCTTCACACTTGAAAGCACAGGAGCCTTTTTGCTGCACAAGGGCACAGGCATTTCTGCCAAGCATGCCTTGGTCACTGCACAGCTGTTCCCTCTCTAAGGTCTTGCTGCCTCCTTGGGGAAAGGGATTAACTACCCACTAACCCCTGGCCTTAACTGCTTTTCTGGGGCCCATTAGTCACCTGGAGGGCTGGCTGCAGGCTTTGCAGCTGGGACCTCCTAAGTCTCTCTCCCTGTCACTCCACATCCCTCTTTTCTCCTTCTCCTCGCAGCCCAGTGAATCTTTCTAGACCATGTACTTGGGGGGTCACAGTATAAAGCCCCCTACTTGTAACAGATTGTCCAGGCTTTTTCATTTCCTGCTGGGCACAGGCTCAGTTTGAGCTTGGCTTCCGCTTCTTCACTTCTTTTTCTCCAACTTTTCTCCTGAAGGTTCAGGTGCCTTATCTCCTGGCCTTCTCCTAACTCTGCAGCGGCTCCTTCTTGGTTCCCTTTGCTCACTCTCTCTTCTCTTCTTTCCCCTCTTTAAATGCTGACTTCTCTTCTCTCCTCCTTGGGCGATCTCACTCCCAGCCCTGGCCCCAAGGACTATCAGTCTCTATGCTCAGGCTTCCCTCCCAGACCAGGCTCTGTAGCTGGATGGCCCGCAGGCACCTCTGCTGTGTGCTGGTCTCAGCTACTTGACAACCAATGTTGTGGCTGGTCTGGCCCTTCCGGTTTTTTTTTTTTAATTTTTTTTCAACGTTTATTTATTTTTGGGACAGAGAGAGACAGAGCATGAACGGGGGAGGGGCAGAGAGAGAGGGAGACACAGAATCGGAAACAGGCTCCAGGCTCTGAGCCATCAGCCCAGAGCCTGACGCGGGGCTCGAACTCACGGACCGCGAGATCGTGACCTGGCTGAAGTCGGACGCTTAACCGACTGCGCCACCCAGGCGCCCCAGGCCCTTCCGGTTTTTATTACGAATGCAAGATGCCCTCAGCAATAACCATCAGGGAACTTTGAGGGGAGAAAAGGTTTATTACTCACAGGTCCTGGAAATTACATGCCACACCTGGGACCACACAGTCAGTACCCAGAGGGAGAGAGAGAAGTGGGGAGCACCTTGAGTTCTGCTTTTACTGGGGTCCAGGGTGGGGCTTAGAGTTTTACAGGCTCACTATTTACTGGTGAATTTAAAATGAAAAGAGTTGGAATTGAAAGCACCCAAAGAGTGAAATCAAACAGCCCAAATGCCCGGTTACCAAGATCTGATCTCTGAAACAGGAGCCTCAGGGGGAATGGGGCCTCGACCTGGCTCTTTATATCTAGGCATGTGGCAGGCAACGTGGCTGGCATCCATCTGAAAGATGGTTATCTCCTTGAACTGGATACCTCTGCAATCAAAGCTTAAGTCAGGCACTGACATTACAAAAAAGACAAACCAGCTGTCAGGGCTTATACTACACCCCCTAACGCAACTCACAGTCATCCGTCTGCACCTACGGCACCTGTGTGCCAACACTAAGCGTGAACCTTATCATTCATTTACCCAAACTCTCTATGCCACAATCTTGAGTATCACCCTGGATGCCTCTCTCCCTCTCCCCCGACAATTTACCCCTCAGGCACAAAGTTCTGTTAATTGACAAGGCAGCCTAGGGAGTGTCAAGTGCAGGGATACTAGAGCCAAAGGTCTGGGTTCAAATTCTGACTCTGCCACTTTCTAGTAGCGTAAGTTTGTGCAAGTGACTTCACCTGTCTGGGTTTCGGTTTCCTAGTCTGTAAAGTGGGGATGATAATAGCACCTATATACCTCACAGGATTGTAATGAAGTTTACATGAGTTACTATTCATAAAAATGGACACAGTACAGGCTGCACAAGCATTTATTGACTAAAATAGATTTCTAGCTTCTAAGGATCTCTTGAATTGGTCTCAAGCCACCAACGGCTTTCCACTGTCTTCCTGCCCTGGCCTAATGGGTCTTCCCGCATCTACCCTTGCCCTCCTCCAATCCCTCTACATACCCAAGCCAAGGTCACCTTTCAAAACGCAACCACTTAACACTCTTCAATGACCTCTACTCACAGCCAGACACCTTAACAGGATTGACAAGGCTGGCCTGATGTGACCCCCATTCACCTGTCGCACCTCACTTTCACCACTGAACGCTCTGACCTCGCACATTTCCAAAGCTAGACTAGGGAATTGCTTCTTTATAATCTGTAAGAGCTGGAATAGTCAAAGCTATCCTTTCATTGACAAGAAGTAGAAACTGACAATGAAGCCCAGTTTATGCCAGGCTGCATTCTTGGCTCCCTGAGCACCTGCTGTGCCCAACTGCTTTCTGATTCCTTCATTTAGAAAGGATCCATACCTTTATTTGTAAATAAAGGCTGGGCAGTGTGTGGCACCCAGAGATAAATCATACCTGCCCTGGCTTGTTCTGGGCCAGGCTCTCTTCTAGGTACTTTACCTAAATTAACTAATTTTCTGTGAGGTTGGTACTATTATTAGCCCCATGTTATTAGTGAGTAAATTATTTTGCCCAAGGTGCTTAAGGCACTTGGGGGGCTGAACCTCTGACTTCCGCTCAGGTCATGATCTCACGGTTGGTGAGTTTGAGCTCCTCATCGGGCTCGCTGCTGTCAGCACAGAGCTGGCCTCAGATCCTCTGTCCCACTCCCTGACCCCTGCTCCTCCCCCAGGGGCACCCTTGATCTCAAAAATAAAAAATAATAATAAAAAAAATAAAAAACAAGAGCCAGTGTGATTCCAGAGTCTTGCTAAGGTTAATGAGGTTGAGTGTTAATAAAGAACTTGATAGACTTCAGAGGCAGGAACAATCACATTTAAGTAGTGGAAGTCCAAACAAACTTCATAATAAAACATCTCGCAATTCACAATGTGGTTTAACCAAATTATTTCCTTTTACCAGATGAGGCAATATAGTCATGGTAAATGGCACAAGGTCTAGAGTCAGGTGATACCAATATTCATTTCCCAGCCCTGTCACATTCAGAGTAGGTGTTCTTGACCTCATTTTTGTGCCTCAGTGTTCTCGTTTGTAAAAGGGGTATAATAAAATAATATACCTCATGCCATTGTGAGGATTAAATGAGATAACAATGCCTTTAAAGTGCTTAGCACCCTGCCTGGAACGTAGCAAGTGCTCAAAAAAAAAAAAAAAAAAAAAAAGATGAAATAAGATGCTGGCTTGTTTTATTTTATTGGGCACAGATGATGTATCAAACATGTTCTGGGCCTGTTAAGCCTCACAACAACTCCGTGAAGGTTTTGTCCTCATTGTACTGCCAATAGCGCATGCTCACCAGGTGCCGGGCATTGCTCTAACATACTTCGCTAACTCAACCCTCACGACAATCCCTAGAACTGCGTCTACATATCATAACCCCCGTTGTACAGGGGGAGGAAACTGAACCTAAGTAACTCGAACAAGTCCACGGCCAGCATGGGGAGCAACCGGGCAGTATGCTTCCAGGGTCTGTACTCTTAACCATGGTGCCTTTCAACAACTGGTAAGGAACCGACCGGGCTCAGAAAATAGAGATTCCCACGCCTGAGAAGCTCTCCGTTCCTTTCAAACCCACGGATTATAATCGTGTCCAGCAGATGGCGCCTCAGAGCATAGCAACGTGCGAGATCGGCATTAGCGGTCAAAACCACCATGCCCACAATGCTGTGCGGGCATTAAGGTCCTCCCCCTCCTCCTCCTCTTCCGGTTTAGCTGTCCGAGGCACCGCCTATGTGCTCTGCAGGCGGAATGTCTGTATCTGAGCCATTCGGGTCCTTCCCCTATCTTCAGATGGCGAGTTAAAAGGTGTTTTCCCTCATATTACTCTCCTTGCTTTACTAGTTGGAGGGTAGAAGGGCCGAAACAACGCTGTTTTTTTTGTTGGCTTCACCTGACGCGAGGACCCTTGACCTCTGACCCAGGATGGCGGCGCCCAAAGCCCTGAGGTGAACTGAGGCCGGGAGTCCCGCGTCATGTCGAAGCTGAACCGGGCCACTCGGGCTCTCAGGAAGCCCGAGGCTGGTGGCGTCATCCGGACCATCGTGCGGGCAGGCCAGGCCATGTCTGGGCCCTCTCTAGGCCCCATCCTGGGTCAGGTGCAGCGGTGGCTGGAACGCGGAGCGGGAGGCGCCGTGGGGTGGGAGCTAGTACCCGGGTGGAGGGTGCGGGGTCTGGAGCCAGGGAGGCCTCGGTGCAAAGCGCGGCTCTGCTACCTACACGCTTAATGTCTTTGCGTTCGTTACATGGGTCCTTCGAGGCTCATCTTCCTCCGTCCTTCCTCACCGGCTGTGGTGAGGATGGAGGGATGATGCACACAGATCATCTGGCGCGGAAAGTGTTAGTTGAATCCGGGCGGCAAAAAGAGGATGGAAACCGTAATGAAGTGAAGACGAGGGAAGGGTCGGACAGAACCTCCTGGGTGGTAGGAGGCCGCCCCTTCCCACACTAACGCCTGTGCTCCCCTCCCAGAGAGGCGTTTCCATCAACCAGTTCTGCAAAGAGTTCAACGAGAAGACAAAGGACATCAAAGAAGGCATTCCTTTGCCCACCAAGATTTATGTGAAGGTGCACAGTTGGGACTCTGATCCTGTTTGGTTTTAAGTTTTTATTTTAATTCCAGTTAGCACACAGTGTTACATTAGTTTCGGGTGTACAATAACAGTGATTCAACAACTCCCCACATCACCCGGCGCTTATTGTGACAAGTGCTGGCCTTAATCCCCATCACCTCTTGATCCTGTTTGCTTTTCTTCTTCCTTATTCTCCCTAGTTCCTGGGGCTGGTCACTTGGGGTTGGTGCTCAGCTCCTAACTTTGGGCGAGTCTCTTGCTTTTACCGAGTCCCACCTTCCCCATTAACACAGTGGAGACTAGACCGTATCTTTTCTGAGCCTGTCCTACCATATTGCAGCCATATTGCAGTTCCTTCCTTTGCCTCTCCATTCCACTGGGCTTTTTTTTTTTTTTTTTTTTTTAACATTTATTTATTTTTGAGAGACAGACAAAGCATGAGTGGGGTAGGGGCAGAGAGAGGGAAACACAGAATCCGAAGCAGGCTCCAGGCTCTGAGCTGTCAGCACAGAGCCTGACTTGGGGCTTGAACCCGTGAACTGTGAGATCACGACCTGAGCTGAAGTCAGACCCTTAACAAACTAAGCCACCCAGGCGCCCCTCACTGGGGCTTTTAGAGCAGAGTTGGGCCTGGACCAGAAGTGACAAAGCTGTTTGCTACAGATATATTCTCCCTGTGGTTTTGTGGTCTGTTAGATGGACACCATCAGGAGGTGAATCAAGGGAAGCGGCGGATAGAAGTTAGAAGTTCTCTGGGCCAGGGCAGTAGGGGTTAGGGGAGGCAGGAGACATATTCTCATATATGTCTTTTTCCATTAAGCCTGACAGGACATTTGAGATCAAGATCGGACAACCCACTGTTTCCTACTTCCTGAAAGCAGCTGCTGGGATTGAGAAGGGGGCCCGGCAGACAGGTAAGGGTCAGGGTGGGCTCCCGGGAGTCTGGGGGCTCTGGAAGGAAGCAGGGGCACCTGAAGGTCTACTTGTTTCTTCCTCCCAGGGAAGGAGGTGGCAGGCCTGGTGACCCTGAAGCATGTGTATGAGATTGCCCGAGTTAAAGCTCAGGACGACGCCTTCGCCCTGCAGGATGTGCCCCTGTCCTCTGTTGTTCGCTCCATCATTGGCTCTGCCCGTTCCCTGGGCATTCGTGTGGTGAAGGAGTGCGTGTCCTGGGAAGGTGCAATGGGAGGGGAGGGCTTGGAAAATTCTGGACTCTGGGGCAAAGCTGAGAGGGCCCATTACAGTGGGAGGGTCAGCTTCTGAGTCAAGGACCTTAGACTTCTTAGGAGTGGGGAGCCTTATTCATCTATTTGGAACATGAATATTAAATGCCTGTTACGTGTTACATATCGTTCTGGACATTAAATACAGCTAGGAACGCGACAGCCATGCTTGGTCCCGCTCCTGAGTTCAGTTCAGAGCTGGAGGCAGATGCATAAATGGAACATTAGGCTGCTGAACAGTCACTGTTGACAAAAGTACCTACAGGTGTCTTGAGAACAGAGAGTAGAGCTCCTGATTTTGCCTGGAGTGTCAACGAGGACTTCATAGAGGAGGTGACATCTAAGCAGAGACTTGGAAAAAGAGGTCACGGATGGGGGAAAGATCCCTGTGAAGGACAGAAGGTGAAAAAGTGAAGCAAAGAAGTGCAGTGTGATCTGGTATACGATGCTAGAAGCAAAGTGGGGAATAGGGAGAGAGGTGAGGCAGATGGACCTGCTGGGAAGGCCGAAGGCTGTCTATAGCTATCTCTAGTTCAGACTTGATCCAGAGGCGGCCTCCTCCTAGGGCTTGGGATGACCTCAAGAATTGTTTCTTTGAGTGAAATGTTGAATGGAAGGGCATCTGGCTCAGGCAACAGCAGGGTCAGTACTTGGTCCTTTATGGGCCTCTTGCTGGTTTGCGTCCCATGCTGAGGCTGATGGTTGTTTCCTAAGAGAAGTGAGGTTAAGCATGGTACAGGGATGGGCTTGACTTTTCTCAAATCTTTACTTTTACTAGGAGTACAGAGACGAGTCAATCTGACCCCTGCTTGCAGGGAGGCATGTGTGCACAGCCAGCTGACTTCTTTGTACAAAGTGTTCATGGGCACAGAGGAAGGGGCAGTTGATCTGGACTGGGGGGTGGCCGTGACCTCAAAGGACTAGTGGGGCTTTAAGGAGGGAATAAAAGGCAGAGGTGGGGGGTGGGAGTGGGGTGGCAAAGGTGTGGAGGCTGGGGAGTCCAGGAAGGGAGAAAGTGTGCTGAGACAGTGCCATGGGCCCTGGTAAGCTCCCCAAAGGTGACTGGCCACTCACTCACCATCTGTTTTTCTGCACCTGCAGCCTCAGTTCAGAAGAGTTGGCAGCTTTCCAGAAGGAGCGAGCCGCATTCCTGGCTGCCCAGAAAGAGGCAGATTTGGCAGCCCAGGCGGAAGCTGCCAAGAAGTGACCCCTGTCTCCTACCCTCCAGGATTTTGAAGGGAACAGCTGGAATGGAGGCCAGTTGGAAAAGCTGTGCCAAAGGGGAGGCAGGGAGGTGACACCAATCTGATTGTTATTTCCCTGACTTTAAATTATATATTTTTTTATGTATGACAGTATCAAGGGCTCAAGCCTAAATAAACATCCTGTGTCACCCACTCTCAATTTCTGTCTTGGGACCCCAGGGGACAGGGACCAATGCTGACAGTCGCCAACATGGACAGACCTCATCTACCCTAAGGAAGGAGGGTCTTCCTACATGCCGTGGAATCCGATGCTCAGCCAAGCAGAGCACCTTGCCCAGGTTTTGAATCGGTGGCAAAGGGAGGAGTTAGAGCTCCTGGTTTCCGATTCGAAATCTGTGTTTTCTCCCCCCCCCCCGGGGCCGGGAGAACAGGTGGGGGCCATGGAAGCCGAGACTTGGGTGTACGGACGCAGCAGAGGTATCTCGTGCCGCCGTCAGAGATCTCTCTTCTCTCCTTGGAGACTTGCCACCTCAACAGAAACGGCCTGCTGTGGGGACTCGGCGCCGAGCAGAGTCACTGCAAAGAGCACCTCAGGTCCCAGGCACTGCTTCGGGCCCCTCTCCTAAGCTGACCCCTGGCCTGGGTCCGGTGTTAGCTGAAAGTGAACCACGGTGGAGTTAAGGGCTGCAGAGCTTCAGTGGGTACCCGCCCAGGTTGAGGGAGGTCTTTGGGAAGCCCCCGGCCTTTTGCTTTCCTCGCTATCCAGAACGCCGAGGATTCCTGTCCTGTCAGCGAGAGGAGGAGTCAGGGCAGGAACGGGATTCACGTTTACTAAGCATGTTAGGCGCTAGGCACCCCCTTTTACCCTGAGATTTGGAAAGCATGGGAAAACAGGACTGAAACCCTCATGTAATCCCACCGCCCCGATGAGACTCCTGCCGGTATTTTGGTGTTTATCTTTTCCACTGTTTTCTTTGTGTATGTATTTATATATAAGACTACTTAAGAAATTGGAGGGGCACCTGGTGGCTCAGTCGGTTAAGCGTCCAACTCTTAATTTCGGCTCAGGTCGTGATCTCACAGTTGGCGAGCTTGAGCCCCGTCTCAGGCTCTATGCTGACAGTGCAGGGCCTGCTTGGGATTCTCTGTCTCACTCTCTCTGCCCCTCCCCAGGTCTCTCTCTCTCTCTCTCTCTCTCTCTCTCTCTCAAAATAAACTTAAAAAAAAATAAAAAAAAATGTTGGGGTCATATCCTGGATACTGTTTGATTCTACTTTTACTTCTAACTTAGCAACTAAGAATATTTTCTGGGGGCGCCTGGGTAGCTCAGCTGGTGAAGTGTCCAACTCTTGATTTCAGCTCAGGTCATGATCTCGTGGTTTGTGATATCAAGCCTGCATCGGGCTCTGCGCTGACAGCACAAAGCCTGCTTGAGATTCTCTCTCTCTAGGGTGCCTGGGTGGCTCAGTTGGTTAAGAGATTCTCTCTCTCTGCCCCTCCTCCACTCTCTCTCACTCAAAATAATAAATAGACATTTATAAAAAACATTTTCTGTTGTTAATTCTTTTCCTCAAGTGATTTTTAATGACTCCCTAGTATACAGGGGTGCCTAGGTGGCTCCGTCAGTTAAGCATCTGACTTTTGATTTCAGCTCAGGTCATGATCTCACAGTTCATCAGATTGAGCCCTGCATCGGGCTCCGTGCTGACAGTATGGAGCCTGTTTGGGATTCTTTCTCTCCTCTCTCTGCCCCTCCCCTGCTCACGTATATGTGTGCTCTCTCTCTTAAAATAAATAAACTTAAAAAAAATATGCATGCAGCCTTGTGATGAACATCATTTGGATAACAGTTTTGAGCGGCTTACGTGTCAGGCACTGCTTTTTTGGCACTCCTAGAACTGAGGACACAAGAATAAATATGACAGACATTTTCTCCCTTCAGAGATGGCATTTAATAATAATTACCCAGAAAAAATTAGTTACAATTACTACCGTGACAAAGGAGAGGTATGACAGGCTGGGAGAGTGTACGAGGGGTACAGCCAAGCCTGGAGATTCAGTGAAGAGTTCTCAGGGGAGGTGATTTTAAGCTAGAGGGGTTGAAGGCAAGACCTGAAGGATGACTGGGACAGCTGGGGGTGAGTTCAGCATGGGGTCTCAGGCAGAGCTGTGTCTGTTACCTATCACTGCATGATGATATTATCGCACACCTAGTGGCTTAAAACACTGTCTCCATTTCTGTACATCAGGAGTCTGGGCATGGCTTAGCTGGGTTCTCTGCTTCAGGGTCTCACAAAGCTGCAATTGAAGTGCTGGCTGCGGCTGTGGTCTCATCTGAGGCCCAACTAGGGAAGGATCCGCTTCTGAAATCATGTGGTTGTTGGCATATTTCCGCTCTTCCTCTCACCTTGGGCATTGCACTAAAGCTGCCTTTTGAAATTAAATGAGGCTGTTTGACTTGCTTTGGCCAGTGAAATGTGAGCAGGAGTCATGTGGGCAGAATTATTTACTAAACCGTGAGGCTCTGCAGTGCTGTCTCCCCCTGCTGCAGCAGGCATTAGCCCATGTTGATGTGGATGGGGAGATACGTGCTGAGACACCCGGGGGGCAGCTGCACTGAAGCTTTGCCTGTACCCTGGCAGTCCTTCTGTGAGCAAGAAATGGAAGCTGCTAGTTTAAATCTGGTATTTTGGGGTTTGTTACAGCAGCAAGACTTAGCCCATCCTGACGGTTTGGAGAGAAGCTTGTGATGTTGGAAAAATGGAATGAAACCCAGTGTGGCCCATCTCAGGTTATTTCCCTTCAGGTGAAGTCTTCGAAGCGAGGTGGTTGAGTTGCCCTTCAGTTTTCATTTCTTTAGGAATCATATGATGTAGGTGCCTGTATCTCCATTTTGTAGGTGAAGAAAATGAAGCTTGGGTGTCAAGTGCTTGCCCAGGGTCACACGTGGCCCCTTACTTCACTTGAGGAAATAAAAGCCACCAGATGGAAAACTCCCACAACTTTGACCAAATCTACAAACCTACCGTCCTTCACTTCTTCCTGTCTGTAAGAATGGAGTTTTTTCGTTCCATCAGAGACAAATCGCTCCACCTCTGCTGGTGGCCCTCTTTCACTTCCTATACCACCACCCTCTCTGTCACTAGTTTCTCCCAGATGCAGTAATGTGGAAGGGCTCAGGCTACACAGGAGCTCCGTGCTTCTTCACTGTGTGGTCTTGGGCAAGTCACTTAACTACTCTGTACCTTAGACTCGTCTATACGACAGGGAAAATAGTGCTTACCTGAACAGATTGTTGTAAAGATTAAGTGAATTAATGCACGTAAAGCCCTCAGAACAATGACTAGCATATTGCAAGTTTTCAATAAATGGTAGCTGTTATCATTCCTGGGTTGTTTTCTTGAGCAAATATGCATACTCCAGTATTATTTAAAAAAAAAAAAAAGCTACTTCTCTGGCTTCACATCTCCCTTTAGCCACTGTCCCATTTCTCTGTTTTCTTTCGCTGTAAAACCTATAAGAATTGTCCAAAAGTAGTGTCTATATTTCATCTTCCACTCACTCTTTAAGTCTTCTAATGCTTTTTGTCTTAAACTCTCCTGTGGCTGTTATTAAATATGCCAACATCAATCTCTCTTTTGGTTAGCATTGGTATGACTACTCTTTTTTTCCATCATTTCAACCTTTTTCTATCCTTATGTTTTAGATGTTCTTGTAATAGCGCTAGTTGATATGGTAGCCACCTTCTGAAACTGTCTCCAAAGATTCCCACCTCTTAGTAATTAACACCCACCACACTTTCAGAGTTGGCCTATGTCACCATAGGTTGTTTTTTTTCCCCCTTACTCAGCATAATACCTTTATGATTCGTGCCAGCTGTTGTGTGTACTAGTAATTCATTCTTTTGTATTGCTGAGCAGTATCCCAAGGTGTGGATGTACCACGGTCGGTTAATCATTCATCTGTTGAAGTGTATTTTGTTGTTTCCACATTTTTGCTATCACAAATAAAACTGTTATGATCATTCCTGGAAGACCTAATTTTCATTCCTTTGAACGAATGCCCAAGAGTGCAATTGCTAGGTGGTATAGTATGTTTAGTTTTGTGAGACTACAAAGTTTGGGTTGCCTGGGTGGCTCAGTTGGTTGAGAGCATCTGACTCTCGATTTCAGCTCAGGTCACGATCTCATGGTGGTGACGATGTCATCGAGCCCTGCATCGGGCTCCGGGCTGAGCATGGAGCATGCTTGAGAATCTCTCTCCCTCTCTCTCTGCCCCTCCCTTGCTTGCACATGCTCTTTTGGAAAGGAGGAAGGAAGGAAGGAAGGAAGGAAGGAAGGAAGGAAGGAAGGAAGGAAGGAAGGAAGGAAGGAAGGAAGGAAAAGGAAACTGCAAAATTTCTTTCCAGAGTAACTCTATCATTTTACATTCCAACCAGCAATATGTGAGTGATCTAGTTTCTCTGGATTCTTACCAGCACTTGATATTACCATAATTCTTGTTCTTATGTAGTTGTTCTGACAGGTGGTTAATGATATCTCACTGTGGTATTAATTTATGTTTTCCTAATGGTTATTGTTTTTTAATATCTTTTCACATACTTATTTACTATACATACATGTTCTATGGGAAAATGTCTCTTCATGTCATTTTTTTTTCATTTTTTAATGGATTGTTTGGTTTTTTACCGTATGTCTCAAGAGTTTTAGATAGGAGTCCTTTATCAGATATGTGGTTCACAGATATTGTCTCCCACTGGGTAGCTTGTCTTTTTATCCTCTGAGCAAGATCCTTCACAAAGCAAACACTTTTAATTTCAACAAAGTTCAATTTAACATTTTTTTTCTTTTATGGATCATATTTTTGGTGTCATGACTAAGAACTCTTCGCCAAGCCCCTGATGCCTAAGATTTTCTTTTGTGTTTTCTTCTACAAGTTTTATATTTTATGTGTTGTTGTTTCGTTTAATTTTGTTTAGCTCTCTGTCCACACCATAAAAACTTTATTTACTATGGCTGTGTCCTCTTAAACCATATCCGGAGTATAATTATGTGTTACATTTAAGTCTGTGACCCATTTCGAGTTAGTTTTTGTATAAGATGGGAGGCTTTGCTTGGGGCTCTCCCTCTCCCCTCTCCCCACCCCCAAGGATACCTAATTCGTGCCATTTGTTGAAAATATTATTCTTCCTCCACTGAATTGCCTTTGCAATTTGAAAGACCTATTTTTCTCCAATCCTGAAAGGCTGGGAGAATTTCATTCTGCCCCTCACAGTATTTGAGCTTAGCCTTCCTCCCCATGTGGGTTTAGAATCTGGTATATGTCTAGTCTATGGCCATACCACCCTGAACGTGCCCACTATCATCTGATCTCAGAAGCTAAGCAGGGTCGGGCCTGGTTAGCACTTGCATGGGAAATCAGGTATATGTCTTGATGGGTTGACATCATGGGGGTCTTTCCCCTTTAGCACCATGAGACTATGGGGGATTATCTTTGCCTTTTAGCTTTCATCTCAGTCTGGAATTTAGCAACTACTCCATGGGGGGAAAGGCCATGCATTTGGGGGCACATCCAATTTCCAATCCATTACACCAGCCCCTCATGGCCACCCCAAAAATGCACTGCCCAAGGATTCCCTCTTCCCACTAAACAAATCAGCCTGCACTCAGAACAGGAAATTTTTTCCAGGGAAGAAGATGATGTGCTCATCAACTCACACACGAAGGGCTCTTTTCTCTCTGAAAATTTAGTTCATCTACTTCTTGTTGTTTCTATGTTCTCCACACAACTTCCAGAAGGATGGCTTAAACATGTAATCATACCATATCCTTCCCCTGCTCAAGTCTACTCAATGGATTCCTAATGCACATGAAATCAAGTCTGAGTTTCTTAAAATGTTTGAAGTAATCTTTTTCCCTCATTGACCTCGATCCAGCCACGCTGATTTCCTTGTTATTCCTTTTTTTTTAAAAAAAGATTTTATTTTCAAGCAATCTCTACAGTCAATGTGGGGCTTGAACTCACAACCCCGAGATCAAGAATTGGATGCTCTGTGGACCGAGCCCAGCCAGGCGCTCCAATATTTTCTCCGCGTAAAGTTTTTTCTGACACCCCACTCAAGTTAGAAGACTCTAAACTAGAGCTATGGCTCTTCGTCACAGCACTCTGGTTCTTTCTCTTACTGTACATATTGTATACTCTTTTTAGGCTGCTTGTTTACTTTTTCTGTTGTCTCCTCGCAACTAGAATGTGAGCTCTGGGGGCCCAGGGACCTTGTCTTTCTTGTGTGCTGCTGCCGTCCCCAGCACACAGAACAGCTTCTGGCACATGCAGGTATTGTAAATATTATCACATGGAAAAATGAAGCCCTTGAACACAGCCCTTATGATCCCCAAACTTGAGCCCCTTCTCCTACATTCTGCTCTCAGGGAAGAGTTAGTATCGGTGGGGGGAGGGAACTGACTGAGAGCAGAGCTGGCTTCCGCAGTGACTCTGGGAGTGCCATTGGGCGACCTCTTTCCTCTCTCCCAGCCTCAGTTTATCCATTTGTTCTTAGCTGTGGCGCTCTGAGCCACAGGGACCTTGGCAGAGGGAGGAACAGAAGCAGATCCTTCTCTGTCCAGCAGGCGGAGCAACTCGCTTTCTAATTTTTTTTTTTCTCTGCGCTGGACGTGCCTGCCTCTCTCTCTGGTTCTGAGTGAGATCTCTGGTGCCTCCTCGTCAAAATGCACAGTCCACTGTCACCCGCCACCACCAGAAACCTCCCGTGAAGTGCTTCTTTTTTGTCACATATTTTAATTTTTTAGATTCTCCTTTATTTGGTTGAACTTTTAAAGAAACGTTTAGTTTCAGAATAGATTTAGATTTATGGAAATGTTAAATATACTCCATGCCTATCATTTCCCCTGTTATTAACGTCTTACACTTACTGGTACACTTGTCACAATTAATGAGGCTATATGGATACATTATTATTAACTAAAGTCCATAATTTATTCAGATTTCTCTCTTTTTTTTAAACCTCTCCTTTTTCTGTTCCAAGATCCCATCCAGAATATCACTGTGTATTTCGTTGTCATTTTTCTTAGGCTCCTTTCAGCTGTTCACAGCTTCTCAGACTTCTCTTTCCTTTTTGATGCCCACCAGGGAGGTTTTTAGATGGGGCTCAAGCGTGTCTTGAGGTTACATATTCCCTTAAGATTCGAAGCTGAGAGCTAGAACCTTTTGCCTTCTGGGGAACTCAGGAACAAGTTTTTGTGGTAGAAACCGGTGACTTTCGACTCAAATCCTTGGGCTGATCTTCAGAAATGGTCCCTCCCAATCTAATATTTCTGGTGTGTCTGTCGTGTGTTCATCCCCGTGTACTGTGCCAGCAGAGGAGTGGAGCTAAGACTGGGTCCTCCCAGGGCTTATGGTTCACTTCTTCTGTCCAAGTTCGAGAACAGAGGCACAGGAAAGAAGAAGGCAATGCTTTATCCGTGTTTCACCCAAGGATCCATCCAAGGTGGAAAAGGGGTGACAGGTCCCTAGAATGTCTTCCTTCTTGTGGGACCCTCTCAAGGGCATGGCCCTGGAGCTGGAGGATTTGGAATGAGACAGAATTTAGGTGACTCTCAGTGTCATGATCTCAGCTACGGGAGTCCAGTCCCATATTTCACTGGGGGAAGATTGGAGTTTCCTTCCTCTCCTTGAGAAAGAAACTTCTCTGAGACTTGGTGGTTAACAGTGCCTTCTAATTCACTTTAATAACTTATGTCTGTTCTGTGCTCCTCTGCTTAGAAAGACCCAATCAAATTCTAGTAGCATCTTTGAGGGGTAAGTACCTTTTTTTTTTTTTTTTTTTTTTTTTTTTTTGCTTTCAGTCCTATTTTACCTGTGAAGAAACTGAGGCTCAGGTCTGACACAGCAAATCGTGGTTGGACATGGGATTTGAATCCACCTCTTTCTGTCCCCTAATTTTCATTCTCCTACCCCCCACCAAGTTCTTCTCTTGACCCAGTCAGTTTTATTCTGCTCAAAATTTGGGGGTCTTCTCTAGCTTGTAGACCTGGAGGAGGAGAAGGGCACCTGGTCCAGCCCAAACCTGACTTTCTCAGGTCATCTGGGATGGGACGATTTGAGATGGTGATTCACTGGCTTTGGGAACAGAGGGAACAACCCAGAACTCAGATGTAGATGATGCGAGTATGTTGCCTACCCACGCCTCCCACCAATGGTAGGGGCAAATCATTTTTTACCTGAGATCATCAGTTTCTTCATCTGTGAAATGGTGCTAATATGCCTGCCTAGAGGCTTTATTGCAATGAATAGAGGATGTAAAAGTGTCCACTGAAAGCCCCACGCAGAGATTACCCAGATGGGCATCATCTCCAATGAGAAGATCCAGGGCCCCAAAGGGAAGTCGCTTCCCTGCAGGACAAGACTGAAGGAAGAGACTCATGTCTGAAATTTCAAATCAATGTGCAGGAAAATGCCAAGCTGAATCCCCTACCCATCCCCGGTCCTTCTCCTCCCTCCCACATTGTGAGCGCTGCAAGCCTACAGCAGGGAGGAGACTCCAATACCCTCTAATATTTTACACCAAAGCATCTTGAAGGCAAGTGTTTCAGCTCCAAACTCTCCAGCTTCTAGCATGGAGTGGGCCACACACTGTATGCCCATGTCAGGTGAAGAAATGAATGAGTGCATAAGTGAATGAAGAAACACCAGGGCTGTCAGCAGATCCAGACTTTATCTCCTGACCCCCGGGCTCCCAACCTTCTCAGATCCCCACCCTTCCCTTTCCACAACAGTACATGACACCAGCAGTACCAAAAAGGCAAACTGGACTTTATTATAAAGTTGGCTACAAAGTCACCGCAGCACCACGAAGTGGCCACCTGGGCAGGCCCAGGCAGTCTGGCAGCCGGGTGAGTCCCGCACCAGGTACACGCACTCGTGCAAGCACACGTGTGACAGCGGCAGGTCTGCCTTCCTCCATCGGAAAGGAACGTAGCGTCTCTTCGCGCCCCCCACCCCAGGCGCGGGGCGCAAAAGTCACAAGAAGGGCCGCCAGGGCGGCAGAGTCCATCGGAATTGAAATCCCGTTACTGGTGTGTAGAGAATTCTACGTGGGTGTCAAGAGCCCCTCGGGGCACAGGCTGGCCCAGGTGGGCGCTGCCTTTCCCCCACCAAGGCCCAGGGGTGGCTTGGCCCCCAGGAGTGGAGAACTGGCCCAGGCCCATGGGGTAGTGCGGGGAGTGGGGAAGTGAGACTCCCCCATTCTCCGCTTGAAAATCCCATTCAAGGAAACTCACTACGAGTGAATACAGATTGAAATGGAAACTGAGATTGCTTGAAGTCTCTAAATTTTAAAAAGAAGCTCCCCTCCCCTGCCCTCCCA